>NW_026622897.1:53464486-54719843 GCF_023065955.2 Ursus arctos | reverse complement strand
ATTATATGTATATATATATATATATTCATAAATATCACATCTTCTTTATCCATTCTTCAGTCAATGGACACTTGGGCTTTTTCCATAGTTTGGCTATTGTTGATAATGCTGCTATAAACATCAGGGTGCATGTATCCCTTCGAATCTGTGTTTTTGATACTTTGGATAAATACCTAGTAGTGTAATTGCTGGATCCTAGGGCAGTTCTATTTTTAACTCTTTGAGAAACCTCCATACTGTTCTCCAGAATGGCTGCACCGGTTTGCTTTCCCACCAACAGTGTAAGAGGATTCCCCTTTCTCTGATCCTCACCAACCCCCCTCCGTTGTTTCCTGTGTTGTTAATTTTTGCCGTCTGACCTGTGCGAGGTAGTATCTCGTCGTGGTTTTGATTTGTGTTTCCCTGATGCCGAATGATGTTGAGCATCTTTTCATGTGTCTGTTAGCCATCTGGATGTCTGACTTTTTTATTATGACCATCCTTGAGCTTAAGATGTATCTCATTGTGGTTTTGATTTGATCTCCTTGATGACTAATGATATCAAGAATCTTTTCTTGGGGGATGCCTGGGTGGCTCAATCGGTTAAGTGTCTGCCTCTGGCTCAGGTCATGATCCCAGGCTCCTGGGATCGAGTCCCACATCGGGCTCCTTGCTCAGTGGGGAGCCTGCTTCTTGCTCTACCTGCCGCTCACTCTTGCTCTCTCTCTCTCTGACAAATAAATTCTTAAAAAAAAAAAAAAAGAATCTTTTCTAGTGTTTATTGCTTATTTATCTATTCATTTATTTTCCATCCTCTTTGGGAAAATGTTTAGTTAAATCCTTTGCCCATTTTAAAAAATTAGGTTATTTGTTTATTTATTTATTTGTTTGTTTTTGCAGGCAAGAAAACCTTTTATTTTAAATCACAAATTGTCAGCAGATGGCCACAACTATCCATGTTTCATTAAAATCACATAAAATCTAGATTAAAAAGCACCACTGATTACTCCTCTAGAAAAACTGTGCGAAAAATTCAAATACGCACAGTAGAAATACCACAGGATGCACAGGACTCAATTTTTAAAGCAAGCGCATGGAATGCTGTATCAGTTTTGCACACAGCTTCCAATATCAAATTGATACTTATTTTACTTGAGGATGATGGAAACTTCCAAAAGGCATGACTATAAAAAGTAAAATGCCCATCTTTATATATCTTTGTATGCCAACTAGTAGTGTCCTAAAAATTAGCATTTACAAAATCCCTGGTAAAGATAGCTTTTAAAAGTTGTCCCAAGAGGGACATAAAATCGACTCCAATTTTTCACAACTCACTCTGCTTCGTAGCCTACGGGCTGTTTTCTGTGCACCTCCAGCTTTAGTTTCACCATTTTCAGATGGCGCAGGACCGTCCTTTCCAGCGTCGTGCTCTCCCTCTTTCCTTTCAGTCCCTGTGTTAGTCTTTCTTCCAGGTTCTTTGGGAGCGGATGTTTTTCTTGGTTTAGGTTCAGGTTTTGGTGGAGCGGGTTTCGCTGGCAATCTGGCAGACGGTCTGGTGGTCTCCTGTTTAGTTGCTTGGGATCCATCCTTGCCCTCTGTATTCTCTGGAGACTTTCTCTGGGGCCATAAGGACTATGTTTGTGTAGCAGCTAAGACAGTTAAGCCACGGGCTGGACCGGCAGGCACCGCCAGGACAGCTGCTCACGCAGAGGGTACCACAGAGCCTGGCCTCTCGGACCTGCACCCCCTGGGTTTTTGGTTTTTGTTTTTTTAATTATTGAATTGTAATCTTTATATATATATTATATACTATATAGTATATATATTATATACTATATATTATATATATTATATACTATATAGTATATATATTATATACTATATATTATATATTATATACTATATATTATATATTATATACTATATATTATATATATTATATACTATATATTATATACTATTTATATATATATATATATATATATATATATATATATATATATATAAGTTCCAAGTCCCTGATCTCATATATGATTTGCCAGTACTTCCGCCTCCTCTCTGGGTTGTCTTTTCACGTTCTTGATGGTATTCTTGGAAACACTAACGTGTTTCATTTTGATGAAGTTCAGTTTGTATATTTTTGTTGTTGATTGGGCTTTTGGTGTCCTATCTAAGAAGCTGTTGCCAAATCCAAGGTCCGAAAGATTTACTCCTATGTTTTCTTCCAGAATGTTTATGCTTTTAGCTCTTACAACGCAGTATTTAATCTATTTTGTTTTTTTTTTATTTAATCTATTTTGAATTAACTTTTGTTACATGGTATAAAGGAAGCATTCAGCTGCATTCTTTTGCATTCAGCACCAATTGTCCCAGCAGTACAGAGCTGAGGATGAGAAATGCTGGCAGCCTTCCTGTCCCAGGAAGATAACAGAGTCTTCTGCTGGGAGCTGGAAGGGGAAGGAACCCAGTGTTGTTAGCTTCACCTGCCTACAGCAGAGCCTCCATCAGGTTGATTTGGTGGGTCAGGGAGAGTGAATCATGGCTCAAATGCTGCAAACTCTTACTGTTTCTACCAAGATTAAGTAGATTTTTCCTGGATGAACATTCCTTCATTTGCTGTATGCTCTTAGGACAATTTTTAGAGATTATATATATATAGAGAGAGAGAGATTTTATATATATATAATTATATATATTATATATATAATTTCTAACAGTTATGGTTGTTCCACTGGGAAGAGGGTCTGCAGGGCTCCTTTCATCACCATCCAGAAGTTGGCCACCAGCTCTTCACTTTTTATTGCCAAGTCGTATCCCATTGTTTTATGTGCCGCACTTCGTTTATCCATTTACCCACTGACGGACATTGGGTTGTTTCTCATTTGAGATATTACAAATAAAGCTGCTTTGAATATTTGCACGCAAGTCTTTCTTTGGACATATGCTTTCATTTCTTTTGAGTAAATGCGCAGAAGTGGAATGGCTGGGTTATGCAGTGGGCTTTCCAAAGTGGTTGTTCCACATTACCTTCCTGCCAACGGTGTCCGAGAGTTCTAGTTGCTCCATATCTTCACTGACACTCAATATGCTCACTTGAAAACAATTTCAGCCATTCTAACAGATGCGTAGTGACATCTCATTGTGGTTTTGATTCGCATTTCCCTAATGACCAATGACTGATGTGATTGAGCATCTGGCCTCTCTGCTCATGAGATCGTTCTATAGTTTTCTTTTCTTGTGATGTCTTTGTCTGGATTTGGCATTAGGGTGAAGCTGGCCTCATAGAATGAGTTAGGAAGTATTCTCTCTGCTTCTATCCTCTAAAAGACATTGTACAGAATTGGTATATTTTTTCCCTTAAATGTCTGGTAGAACTCACCAGTGAACCCATCTGGGCCTGGTGTTTTCTGTTTAGAAAGGTTGTTAATTATTGATTCAAATTCTTGAATAGATATAGGCCCATTCAGATGGTCTATTTCTTCTTGTGTGAGTTTCTGCAAATTGTGTCTTTTAAGGAATTGGTCCATTTCATCTAGGTTATCAAATTTGTGGGCATAGTTGTTCAAGATATTCCTTTAGTATCCTTTCAATGTCCTTAGAATCTGTAGTGAATTCCTCCCTTTCATTTCTGATACTAGTAATTTCCGGCCTCTCTCTTTTTCTTCTTGGTTAGCCTAGCTACAGGTGTACCATTCTACTGATTTTTTCAATAAACCAGGTTTTGATTTCATTGATTTTTCTCTATTGATTTTGTTTTTCTTTTAATTGATTTTTTCTCTAATTCTTTTTTTTAAAAGATACTTTTTTTTTTTAAGATTTTATTTATTTATTCGACAGAGATAGAGACAGCCAGCAAGAGAAGGGAACACAAGCAGGGGGAGTGGGAGAGGAAGAAGCAGGCTCATAGCAGAGGAGCCTGATGTGGGGCTCGATCCCATAACGCCGGGATCACACCCTGAGCCGAAGGCAGACGCTTAACCGCTGTGCCACCCAGGCGCCCCTAAAAGATACTTATTTTTAAGTAATCTCTACACCCAGTGTGGCACTCGGACTCACAAGCCCGAGATCCAGAGTCGCATGCTCTCCTAACTAAACCAGCCACGTGCCCCTTTGCTCCAATTCTTCTAATTTCTTTTCTTCACTTCCTTTGGATTTAATTTGCTCTTCTTTTCCTGGTTTCCTAAACTGAACTTAGAATACAGATTTTAGATCTCACTTCCTTTGTAATACATCAATGCTGTAAGTTTCCCTCTCAGCACGGCTTTCACTGCATCCCACAGATTTCGATAAGTTGTGTTTTTTTTTTTTTTTTTAGTCCAAAATATTTCAAAATTTCTCTTAAGATGTCTTCTTTGATCCATGTGTTATTTGGAAGTGTGTTATTTAATCTCCACATATTTTGGAATCTTCCAATTATTTTTCTGTTTCGCACTTCTAGTTTTCATTACATTGTGGTCTGAGAGCAGACATTCTAGGATATCTATTCTTCTAAAGTTGTGAAGGTGTGTTTTATGACCCGTATGTGGTTGAACATCTTGGTGAATATTCCATGCGAGCTGGAAAAGAATGTGTATTCTGCTGTTGCATAGATGTCGATTACACAGTTGATTGATGGTGTTATTGAGTTCCACAACGTCCTTACTGACTTCCTGGCCGCTGGATCTGTTCATTTCTGACAGTGCTGAAGTCTCCAACTATGAGTGGATTCATCTATTTGTCTCTGTACTACTTCTCTACTAGTTCTTACCTTTTGAGCGTCTGTGTGCTTATATGTCATCCGTACACCTTCCTGGTGAAGTACCTGTTCAAATCTTTTGCACATTTTTTATTAGGTGCCTTATTTTCTTATTATTGAGTTTTGAGAGTGCTTTATATTTTTTATAGGGGTGTGTGTGTGTTTATAGCTGTGCCGGATACAACTCCTTTCTTGGATGTGTCATTTGTACTAGTTGTTAGCCGTCAATGGCTTGTCTTTGCATTTTCTTATCAGTGTCTTTCAAATAGCAGATGTTCCTTATTTTGATGAAGTCCAACCTATCAATATTTTTCATTTCTGAATCATGTTTCTGGTATTGTATCTACGAACTCTGCCTAAATCAAGGTCACAAAGATTTGGCTTTTTTGCTTGGTGTTCTTCCTTCCAAGTTTCGGTTCACGTTGTGTGTATGATTTTACAGTTTGCCTTTTCTTCCTTCAAGTCTTTTCTTAAAAATTTCAAGTCCATGGAAAAGTTAAAGGAGTAGTACCATATTCTTTGCTGACGGTGCACAATTGTTAACAATTTGCCACATTTGCTTTATTTCCCTGGATACTTTCTTCCCTCCAGAAACATTTGACAATAAGTTGCAGAATTTTGTAACATTGACTTTTCTCAAAGTCTAAGCAAGCTGTCCCGGAAATGTTCTTTAAAAAGCAGCAACAGTAATATGTTTCACTAACTACAATGACAAAGGTAGCGCATACCCAGGGTGGAGGGCTGGGAAGAAATGGAGGAGTAAAAGAAGAAAATAAAACCGCCCTCTGGCTTTATTCCGACTCCATGATCCCAGGGGGCCGCATGCCTGAGAGGTGGGTGGGGAGGATGCACTGAGCTCAGAGGCAAATCCCTGATTCCCACTGCAGCCCCCACTCCTGGGGCCTCTTCCTGCAGAAGAGCTCTCAGCTGGGAGGCCAGGATTGCCCTACGTGACCTTGAGCCAGTTCTCTCCTCTTTGGGCTTAGCTGGTAAAGGTAGACACCATAGCAGCTTGGCCTCCCTCCCAGGAGGTTATTTGTGTCTTTCCTAGGGTAACTCCTCTATTGTGAAAGGGCTTGACGCCCCTCCCTCCAACAGCCCACCCCTAGACTGGCCTCAGGACCCCGGCTGCTTTTGCCTGGAACATCCCTTCCCCCCAACCATTATCATCCTATCCTTAGAATTAACCTTTCCTCTTCCTCTACTTGCAACAAATCATTCACCTGTTGTGGGCCAGGCCTGTGCTGGAGGCTACTCCACTCTCTTATCTCAGTGCTCACCGTAACCCTTAAGGGAGGTTATCATGGCCATTTCAGATTAGGAAACTCATCCTCAGTACACTGGGCAAGTTGGTCACCCCAAATTAGGGCAAAGCCAGGCTTGTGCAGGCACTGTCTCTGCCTATCAAGACATCAGAGCCCTTGTCTGCAACCTCAGGTCCCTATGTGCAGAGAGGTCAGATCTGGCAGACGTATCTGAGATCTGCACCCTTTCCCCCATCTCTGTGAATCTAAATCTGCTTCTTGCTTCAGAGTCCAGCCAGCTTCAGGGTCGTCTCCTCCACGAAGCTCTCCCTGATTCCCCCTGAGAGTGATGTTCCTTTTCTGGACACCCTCACACTCTGGAATCAATGGCCTGATTCTTCTGTCTCTCCCATCCCCGCTCAGACCCTCCCTTCAACTGCCCAAGATCCTATACACCGGGCATGTAATCAGCTTCATTCAGCACATTTTGAATGTTTTATTTTAATTCATTTGCATTATCTCTCTGATATTTATTGATTTTCTTTTCTTTTCAAGATTTTATTTATTTATTTATTTATTTATTTATTTATTTATTTATTTGAGAGAGAGAGATAGAGAGAGCATGAGCTGTGGGGAGAGGAAGAAGCAGACTCCCCGCTGAGCAGGGAGCCTGACATGGGCTCAATCCTAGGACCCTGGGATCATGACCTGAGCCGAAAGCAGACGCTTAACTGACTGAGCCACCCGGGCGCCCCTTACTGATTTTCTTTTACCTTCTTGTATAATATTATATATTTTTTTCTTATCAATACATGTTCACGGGGCACCTTTGGCTCAAGTCATGATCTCAGGGTCCTGGGATCACCTGCATTGGGCTCCCTGCTCAGTGGGGAGTCTTCTTTCTCTCCTTCCCCCCCCCCCAACTAGTGTGTGTGTGTGTGTGTGTGTGTGTGCGCGCGCACGTGCTCTCTCTCTCAAATAAATAAATAAATAAAATCTTTAGAAAATACATATTCACATTATCAAAAACCTAAGAAGGAAAAAAACCACCCCAATTGTCCACAGATAACCATATCAGCATTTTCATAGTAATTTTTTGGTCTGATGTCTGTGGACCCATATATTTTAGGAGTTGAGACCACAATGCATAAACAGTTCCAAAAACAAAACAAAACAAAACTAATATTATACCAAGGACCTTTTCCATGTCGTTAAAAATTACATGGGTCATGCCCATTAGAGCGGCTAGAATATAAAAAAGACAGATAATAACAAATGTGGCAAGGACGTGGAGCAATTCGAGCCCTCATACACTGCCAGCGGGAATGTGAAATGGTGCAGTCCCTTTGGACAATAGCCTGACAGTTCCTCAGATGGGTAAGCATAGAGTTACCAGATGATCCAACAACTTCACTCATAGGTATATATTCAAGAGAAATGAAAACATATATCCATACAAAAATGTGTACATGAGGGGACCTGGCTGGCATAGTCGATTGAACGTCTGACTCTTGGCTTTGGCTCAGGTCACCGATCTCAGGGTGGTGAGATTGAGTCCTGCATGGGGCTCCACACTTAGTGAGAAGTCTGCTTAAGACTCTCTCTCTCCCTCTCCCTCTGCCCCCCCAAATAAATAAATAAATAAATACATATATAAATCAATCTTTTAAAAACAAAAACTTGCCCATGAAGTTAAGAACATTGTTCATACTAGCTGAAAAATGGAAACAACCCAAATGTCCACCAATGAATGAGCAGATAAATATAATGGCTTATATCCATACAATGGAATGTTATTCGGCCATAAAAGAGAATGAAATAGGGGCGCCTGGGTGGCTCAGGTGGTTAAGCATCTGCCTTCGGCTCTGGTCATGTTCTCCAGGTCCTGGGATCAATCCCCAAATTGGGCTCCCAGCTCAACGAGGAGTCTGCTTCTCCCTCTCCCTCTGCCTCTCTCCCTGCTCATGCTCTCTCTCTGTGTCTCTCTGTCTCAAATGAATAAATAAAATCTTTAAAAAAAGAAAAGAATAAAGTAATGGGGCACCTGGCTGGCTCAATTGGAGGAGCTTGCAACTCTTGATCTCGGGGTCATGAGTTCGAGCCCCAGGCTGGGTATAGAGATTGCTTAAATTAATAAAACTTTAAAAAAAAGTTTTAAAAGGAATGAAGTACTGATACATGCTGAAACATGGATACACCTTGAAAACATTCTGCGATGTGTGAAAAGTCAGACACAGAAGACCACATATTATATGATTCCATTTTCATTAAATGTCCAGAAAGGCAAATCTATATAGAGAGAAAGTGTATCTATGGGCTGGGTTGGGGGAGGGGAGGTTTGCGAGCAAATGAGCAGTGACTGCTAATGGGTATGGGGATTTGCTGTGTAGTGATGAAAATATTCTGAAATTGATTATGGTGATGGTTGCAAAACTTTGTGACTATACTAAAAGCCTTTGAATTGTACACTTTAAGTGGGTAAATTATATGTTATGTGGCATATATCAATAAATCCATTATTTTTTATTTTATTTTTAAATTTATTTTAAAGTAATCTCTGCACCCAATGTGGGGCTCAAACTCATGACCCTGAGATCAAGAGTCGCAAGCTCTTCCGACTGAGCCAGCCAGGCGCCCCTCAATAAATCTGTTATAATTAAAAACAAAAGAACTCCATGGCAGCATTTTAATGTCTTTAGACGTTATTCCTTTGTACAGCTGCTTCATAATTTATTTAGATTCCTATTGTTGGACCTTTATGTTTTCTATTAATTCCTTTGTTTCACAACATTTCAAACACACACAAAAATGAATAGTATAATACACCCCTGTACCCATCACCCACTTCGATTGTCAACACAAGTGTTGCTTTTACGGACATAGATTTATGAACATTCCTGTGCATAAATCTTTGCTTACTGTCCACGCTGTTTCCTTCCATTTATACCGATTTCAATTCAGCCCAAACCACTCCCTCACAATGCCCACCCAGCATACCCACGGGATCGGATCAATCAGACACCGCTCCACTCTTGGGGGGCTCCCAGTCTGGTGGAGGAGGTAGATATTGGATTGGAGTGACCGGTAGGGGCAGGGGCTGTGTAACTGAAGAGAGCCCCCAGCCTATTACCAGGAGGGGCTCCTGCACACACTGCAGGCACTGCACCCAAGGAGCCGATTTCCCACACCTCCGCGCAGCCCTGTCTTTCTTGCCTTATGCCACATGGGGGCGCAAGAGTCTTTCACAGCCTCTCCGGACTCTCCCATCAGCGTAGTGGATGGGTGGCTGGGGTGAGCTCTGTGCCCCTTCTCCTGGCGACCCTGGCCTGGTGATGGCCATCTCTTGGCCTTAGGATCCTCACATGGGAAACGAAGGAGGTGCATGCAATGAGCCATCTGGACCCACCTTTAGCCAGCTCTCATAAGCGATGTGGCCTCGGGATCCATTCCCCAGGACCTGCTTCGGGGTGGCCCAGGGGATCCAGGTGCGTGCCCCTCCACTCTGGGTCCCAGGAGAGACTAATGCCTACCAATGCAACTTCCCACTTTTTAGAGGCCTCCAGGAGGCCGCAAACTTGTGGAGACAGCGCAGATCCTGGAGCTACAGTCGGGTCGTGGGTGGCGGAAGAAAATGAGTCACCAGGGACTTCCGAAATCCCTCCGGCCCAGCCCAGAGGATATGAGGCCCTCAGAGGGAGGGCTTGGTCTGCGGAGCACCGCGATGGCTGATGTGCCTGGCATAGCTGAGGGCTGAGTCAAGGGACAAGGTGTTTGTTTCCCTGAGAGGGCTTCTCCAAAGTTGGAGTGTCTCCAGCCTTGTCGCCCCTCCTGTCTCCGCCAACAAAGGGGACCGTGCGCCAGGCTCTGAACTCTGGACGTCTGTATCTCCCTGAGGTGCTCTCTCAGCTGTGACCCCAACACACCCCTACTGGCCTTGCCTCTCCTTGTCCTTGTCCTTCCCCCAAATGCCTCCTCTTGATTCAGGGAGCTGGCTGCAACTAGCCAGGTCAGAAGCCACTCCCCAGATGGCCGAGCACCCCAGTCACCAGGGGGAGGAAGGGCCAGCTCATGTACCCCGAGCACCTACTGTGTGTGCGAGGGTCTCCCTGGGCCTGTCACTTTGTATTTGTTACCATGTGTCTTCCGGCAGCAGCCTCCGAAGGCCACCATTCTACACTCATTTCACAGAGCAGGAAGTCAAAGCTTAGCCCGGCAGCGAGAGAACTCACGCCCAGGCTCGTCTGACTCACACCTGTGTCTCCCTCCTCCTCCCCACCTGCTTTCTGCACACGCTCTGAATCGTTGTGCACCAACCTACCCATCCTTGCCGCCGTTTACTTCTGCACACGCCCCTGCCAGCCAAGCACACACATGCGCCCAAACTCACATACGCCAAGGTGGGTGCGCTGATAGGCGCGTGTGCCCGTGTGGAGCCAGGCCTGACGGGCGGCCCCGACTGCGGCTTATCAGCCAAGTGGTCTCGAGCAAGTCACTTGACCTCTGTGAGCCTCCGTTTTCTCATCCCACCAGAATTGTTATGAGAATTAAATAAGATAGGGTACGTGACATTGTTAGAGCCTTACCTGGGTGCATTGCTCAATAAAGGTCAGCTAGTTCTAGAATTCTAGCTACTTTCCATTATTATTAGACACATGCATCTTTGTACCCTCTCGACACGTGTAACCAGCCGTGCGCGGCTCACACCGAGGCACAGGGATGGTCACGCACACCCGCACAGCCAGGCAGGAACCCACGATGGGAAACTCAGCCACCTGCTCTACGTACCGTGTGCCTACGTGCCTGGGCCAGGCTCTGGGGTGGGCAGGGACCACCTGTATGACAGAAGGCGGGGAGCCTGGCTTTGGGGTCTAACCTGTCTGGCTGGGAAGTAAAATTCGTGATCAAGTGTGATCTGCAGACCAAGCTGGGACCTTGTTAGAGTCTTGAAGCATCTCACTCTGAATGAGATTCCAGAGCTTCTGAATCAGAATCTGCAACTTCATAAGATCCTCGGAACACCAGGGTAGAAGGGAGGGATGTGGGCAATTATCCCCGAGCGAGAGGGGGCTGGCTTGGGGACCGTCCCTGGTCTCCTACCTGTGTCCTATCAGCAGGCTGATAGGCTCCCGCTCCTCCCCTGTCGTTGGGAGTTGGCGCTCATGTGTGAGGTTATCCAGCTCAGCCTTGGGAGGAGAGGATCCCTCAACCCTATTCTAAAAGAGTATAAATAGCAAGGTCACTCTGTGGTCCTTCCCAGGGCTCTGACAGGCTGGGGCTCGGAACCACAGCAGGGCCCAAGCAACTGGCAGAGGGTGCCTGCCTGTTCAATCCCTCTCCTGAAATGTGTCCACACTTGTTTGCGACTCTCCCCACCCTGCATCATGGTAGGGTCACTGCCAGAACTCTGGCCGACCTCTCCCTCCTTGAGTAAGGTGAGGGCTGGGTCCCCTGGGGAGGCTACAGCCTGCGGCCCTGGCCCAGTGCCCCTCCCTATCCCTGTTGGGGCTAATTTTAGGGCTGTCTTGACAGCTGCCTCAGCTTAACCTGAGTCAGTTCCCTGCTCAGCATTGGGGTCAGTTGGGGTCAGTTGGGGAGTGGGCCAGGCCAGCCCCAGCTTTGACTACAACAGTTAAAATTAGACTCCTGACCCCCTGGCCACTATCCCCACGGCTTGGAGAGCCCCCCCTCCGTACTGACCAGCAGGATGGGACAGGAACTGGTCCTATTCTCAGTCTGACTGCCCTGTCCAGGAGGACGAACCAAACCCTGTGGAAACCAGAGGCCACAGAGATCAGAGAATTCAGGGCTTGAAGACCCTCCAGCTCAGCCCCTTGTCTGCAGAAGGGAAAGGGCAAGGGGCTGAGGCCTGGACCTGAGTCACACAGCAAGTGAGGGCAAAGCCCAGGCCTCCTGGTGCCCCGCTGGGTTCTATGCGCCGCACCCCAGAGCTGGGTGGAGAGGTAGGTGGGTCCAACATCTGCAGTAGCCCGTGAAGGTCAATCCTGGGCCTGGGCAACTCCCTTCCTGCAAAGTGCAGAGAGGGGACCCCTCGGATGCCAACGCAACACAAACTTCTTAAGCCCCCTTGCCATGCCCAGCTGTGTAGGATTCAAGAGCAGATGGTACCTGGAATAGTTAGTAGAGGAAGGATTTTAGCCTCTGATAACACAGGGTTGGAGTCCTTGATCTGTCACCAACATTCTGGTCCTTCGTTTCCTCCTCGATGACATGGATGTGGTTATATATATTCACAGACTGGTTGGGACAGAGGAGATGAATGGAGGATGGGAAGAGCACTGAGAACTCAGGAGTGTGAGGTGCCCACAGGGCTGCCAGCTGGTTGGGGATGCAGGCTTCTTCCCATGGGCAACTGGAACCCGAGTGGCTCCCACAGTCTTCACCCCCCATTGCCTCCATCCCCACTCTCTCTCACCCAGCGATGTTGCAAGAGGAAAGGGAAACAAGTCTTGAAGCTGACCTGGGCAAGAGGGAAAGGAAATGCAAGCCGAGGTCACAGAGGGAAGCTGTGGTTCTCCTCTCTTCCCCTATCCGCAGCCTTTGCTCCTTCTGTTCCCTTGTTCCTGCCTCCTCTCATGTCCTTCTTCTGTTCATTCATTCCAGCCACCCTCCCATGTCCCTAAATTCCCATTTCTTCCTGCGATCTCCCTCTGGAGCCCTCTGCCCTGGCCCTCGTGGTTCCCTGGTCGGGTCTGCGAGTGCGAGTGTGGACGATTGCATGTGTATGGGACTCCGCTGCGCAGGGCTGGCACTCAATAAATATTTAATGGCCCACCTCCAATCCTCTCTGAAACAAGGCTGTGTGTACCTGAAGAAATAGATAAACGTTGACTGACTCTAAAAACACACACATGCACCCTGAGAAAAGTTTGTTTATCCATCCTCCCTGGATAACAAGTTGGCTCCCACTATGGACTTTCCAGATGATTGAAGGTGGAGGAATCTTAAGATTAGGAAGGAGGGAGTCCTCCCAGGTGGAAGGAATGTCTTGAGCCAAAGCTGGGAGCTGAATGCTCAGTAGTCGGTGGAACAGCAGTGTGAGATGAGCTGGTGAGACTGGCAGATCATGAAGAGCCTTGAATGCCAGGCCAGGGAGCAGACTTTATCCTGAGGGCAGTGGGGAGCCATGGGAGGGTTTTGAGCTGGAGCGTGACAAGGTTGGCTATGCTGCCACCGGTATTTCCTCTCTGGCTGCTGCATGGAGTGTGGATTGAAGACAGAGAGAGTGGCGTCGAGGAGCCCTCTGCTGTCAAGGTCAAGCGAGAGAAGATGAAGATGAACATAGGAGAGGCTGAAGAAGTTGAGAAGTAGACGACCCCCAGGATATCACAGGGGGATGGCCAGGACTGAGTGATGGATTGGATGAGGGCAAGGAAGGAGGGACAGCAGGCTCCGTGGTTCTCGGAGTTCCAGGCCCAGGTGACCAGCTGGCTGAAGGTGCCTTGCTGAGGCGGAGAGAGGAGCGGGTCTGGGGAAAGATGTAGAGATCGGCTTTAGACATACCAGAGAGATGGTCTGACTAGAAATGGGAGTATCTAGACTGGTCGGAGGGTTTGGGCCAGGCAATCTGAGTAACAGCCTCTGAGTGACACTGAATGAAGTGTCCCCAGTGGCCACAGGATAGTCCCAGGAGCCCCAGCCACCTACAGTCTCTATGACGGACAAGACTTGGACTTGGGCCGCCGGAAGAACAGGACAGGGTCACCAAAGGGTCTGACAGGATGAGGGGAGGGTCTGGGACATGCCAGAAGGTAGGGTAGGAGTGACTGACGCAGAGGCCTGGGATGGAGAGGAAGTAGGAAGAGGACAAAGGCGGGCTGGACTGGCGGGCCTTACAGATCAGCCAGCCTGAAACCATCATTGTCGAGACAGGCAGAATGAGGCCTGGTGAGGGGTGGGGATGGGACAGTGAGGCAGACAGGCCAGCAGCTGCTGGCTCAGTGCTGTCCTCTGGGCCACACTGTCGGGGAGTGGTCAGCTGGGTGGGACCCCGGGATGGAGCTTCCTGGCCATGCCCCAGTGTTGTGGGCTTGTCTGGTCTCGCAGGGAGCACTGGAGCAGACAGGTGACAGCCCAAGTCCGTACCAAGCAGCACCCCGAAACCCACTGTCAGTCCATCTCAGCTCTGTGCTATTACCGTCTCGTTCCCGGACCGAGGCTGGGCTGCAATGGGAGGAGGAAGCCACACACCGAGACCTGGAGACTCACAGCCCCGCACAGAGCCGTGTTCCTGGCAGAACCTGCGTGTTTGGGAATGGGGAGCTGTGGCACCACGTAGCGTGTCCCACACAAGGCGACATGTAATGGGGGCAACGAATGCTTATTCGGCCCCTACTTAGCGCCAGGCCCCGTTCTAGGATCTCGAGACATTGAGCAGGATTTATGTTTTAACTGGAGACTGACAAAAAGCAAACTAACCCATAATATAATGTCAAGGGCAAAAGGAGATGAAGAAACACAGGATGGGGGGGGGGGCAGTTTCAGCAGGGAGCATGGAGTACTCATTTGAGAGAAAGAACCGGATTGTGGACCCGACTGGCTGGGTGACTTTGGTCAAGACCCTGCCCCCACTCCCCACCTCACTGAAAATTGAGCTGAGTCATCTCTGAGGGCCCTGTTGGCCAGGCTATTAGAAGGGCCTGAGGCGGATGGCTAGGCAATAAGCTTTCTGGAAGACCGGCCTCTCCCACAAAGTCCAGCCCCGCCCACCCACTCCTGCACCAGCTGCACATGAGACCCCCTCTCCCCGCCAATTTCACTCCTCTGGGCAGGGAGCCCAGCAGAAGCTGAGGAGCCCAGGGCCTTGGCACTGCTCCAGATCTGTCCTGACAGGTGGAGGTGACTCACCTGGGGGTGTCAGGATCCGGGAAACTGTCTGGGGGGTAGGAGTCGGGGCGGGGTGCAGAGCGGGAACCTGGAGAGTCCGGCCTTGCCTTACCTGGAAAGGGCCTGGCCTCTGGGGTCCTTCTGCTCTGCATGAGGCCCAACTTGCAGCCAAGGGCGTGTGAGGGCCCCAAGGGCTTGCCAGGGCCTGTCCCCTCCGGGCTTCAGTCTCCCAGGCCACAGATAGGGAGAGGGATGGAGCTAAATAATTTTCTATGTTCCTTCCAGCCCTAAATTCCTATTGTGTTGAATGTGTTACAAGAGGCCCAAGACCTTTTTGATGGTTTCCCAGAGCATCATTGTAGGGCAGAGTGGCAGATTCTGAAATAGGGAGTGGGCAAAGCTTTGCCAGGTTTAGCAATTAAAAATGTGAATTTCAGAAAAGCAATGAATAATTTTTTTAATATAAGCGTGTCTCAAATATTATTTGTGCTGAAGAATTATTTGTTGAGTTTCTGACATTCAAATTTCAGTGGGTGTCCTGTCTTTTATCTGGCAACTCCAGGTAGAAAAGGTGATTGGAGCCCGGACTTTACCACAGGAAGGTCCTAGACTCTCAGATGACCAGAGTTCTGGCTATCTACCTCGTTGCTCCCCGAATCCCTTATCCCTGGACTTCTAGATACCTTGCTGGAAAGTATGGGGTGAGGGAGGGAGAACTAGTTGTTGGGGAAACCGAGAGCTGTGGAGAGAGGCCCAAGGCCCCAGGAGGCGGCACCCGAACTCCTGCCCTGTGCACCAGCTCGCCTCACTGCCCCTCCCTCCAGCAAGGCAGGCGGTCTCCCCACGGTCCCCTGAACCGCCAGACTCCTGCCTATGTCCACACCCTTGCTCTATTCCTGCCCCCTTCCCTCCTCCACTGCAAGCTCTACCCACCGCAGGGACCCTCCCTTGGCCGTTCTTTAGCCTCAGGACTGACTCGTCTGAGTTCTGCGGGACAGACACAGCCCCTGCCTCCACGCAGCTCACAGTCCAAATGCGGAGACGGACGCACCAACCACCACAGAAAGGGGAGATGGTTGCGCTTTCACGGGAACCACCCAGGCTTTGTGCAGGCGGGGCCCGCGTTCTGCTTCGCTGAGGCCCTACCCCGGAGCAGGCTACCATCAGCATTAGTGGGAGAAATCGAAGTTCTCAGAAAGGAGGGCCTCCCGGAACCTTCCCCGATGCAGCTGGAAAAGGGCCTTCCAGATGGAGGGAAGAGCGCAGGAAGGCCAGGCGTGAGCAGCGAAGGCACAGCGAGCGGGGCTCGGCTGGCAGAGGGCAGGAGGAGTGCTAGCGGGACGGAGAGGTCGCCCTGCCAATAGGCTGAACCCGTGCTGTGGACCTGTGACCTGGGGAGGCCTGGCACTCTGTGCCCTTGCTGCTAGCCCTCCCACATTCTGCATTTCCAAAGGACAGGGGCGGGGCCTTCCTCTTCTCCCCTGCCCTCCAGGACTGGGTAGGCAGGAGACAGATTGCTAGAAAGCGGAGGGCTGGCCGAGGGGACCAGTCTCACCCCGCCCTGTTCTCTCCCCTTGGGCACTGGATGGTGCTGGGACAATTCTAGTAGGGGGTCACAGTCACTCGGCAGAATCAGGGAAGGTGGCTGGCTTTCTGGCCCTACACGGAGGCCCCTGTGGCTTTTAGCGTCGCGTCTGTTTGCCACGGGGCTGCTTCACCGCTAGAGTCCAGGGCGCGACAGGTGATGTCTCCCTGTGCGTCCCCAAGCCCACGACTGGGTGAATGAGCCAGGCCCACTACGGACACCATCCCCCGCACCCACCCTGAAGCAGACCCTGAGGCCCAGGGAGTTGAGGTGCTAGGAGTTTAGGAGTTTAGGCTAGACTGGGATTTTAACCCGGCTTGTCCAACACTGAGGCTCAGACTCCTGTGACACGGAGCTGCCCTTATTTTCTAAGTAATCTCGGAGGTGGTACTTTATTTCGGCTCTTTATCCCATTTGGATCTTTGCTACTTCTGTCCGCAGATGAGGACAAAGCCGTTGCTTGTCTGTGAACTTCTGCAGTGGCCTTTGCCCAGAAGCAGTAAACTGTGGAAGGAGGGAAGAAAGCAGGAAGGAAGGGATGAGCTCCTCCTGGGGTTCATGTGCCCTTTCCCCGGGGTACCGCACCCTTCCTCCAGCCTGCAGCCCTGCCCTACCCTGAGTCATGTGGCTCCCCGGCACTCTGGGCGCAGCTGGGCCCTGTGCACACACACACAGCATTCCTCCTCAGCCACCTGGGCTCCCCTGTCCCCCCGCCCATCACCCTGGAAGTGCTTCACTCGCCCCAGGTGTTCAGTGGCTGCAATCCAGGCTTACTGCTGGGCAAGACTCTGTGGGTTTGTAGTGTGCCGAGTCCCCCGTGCTAGCCCATGGAGGCCTTGAGGACAGACGCCTTTCATTCTCCCACTTGGGTGCTCAATAAGCAGCCACTATGCACCAGGCACGGTGCTGGGCGCCAGGGCCAAACAGGAGCTGATATGCCCTGAGACTCCGTGGCTGCCCCTGGGGGAACCGCCTGGTCTCCTCACAGTCCTTCAACTAAAGGGCTAGTGTCCAGCACGCCAGGGGGGCTCCAGGAGCTCAGGCCACATCAGCCTTCGTCTTGGATCTCCTAGACTTCCCCAGCCTCTCCTGTGTGCCTGATTCAGGACAAGTCCTCACTGGGGTGGAGAGGCGGCAGTTTTAATGATGAGTCATCTGATAATGACCCTGGAGAATATAAAGTGTTATTGGGTACAGACACGCACGAGACCTCGAGAGCCATTCTGCAATGGTCCCCTCCCCAGCGGCCCTCCCCAATGACCCATAGTCAATACTATTCCTTCCTTTTTATCCACTGGCTCCAGGATCCAGCCAGCCCTCTTTCTCTATCCTGGCTTTTGTATCACTCATGGACTTGTGGCCTTGGTGGCCGGTGAGGATTCCCTGGAACCTGTGTACTTCTCATCCGCTTTACCCAAGAAACTTGACAGGAGTCTGAGACCTTATATACCAGGTACTGCATTAAGCACATTACATGAATTATCTCATCTCATTCTCCAACAGTCCTATGAAACGGACATTATTATTATCCTCACTTTACAGTTGTGGAAACCGGGGTTATAGGGTTTAAGTAAATTAATAAGTGATGGTATCAGGGTTTGAATCTAGGGTTATGTATTCCAGACCATTCCTCTTAAACTCTCTACTTCCCTACCTTGCACTTGTAGTTAAGAAAGGCCTTGGTCTTGGGGCACCTGGGTGGCGCAGTCGTTGAACGTCTGCCTTCGGCTCAGGGCATGATCCCAATGTTCTGGGATCAAGCCCCACATCAGGCTCCTCTGCTGGGAGCCTGCTTCTTCCTCTCCCACTCCCCCTGCTCTGTTCCCTCTCTCACTGGCTGTCTCTCTGTCAAATAAATAAATAAAATCTTTAAAAAAAAAAAAAAGAAAGAAAGGCCTTGGTCTAAGGCCTCCATGATATCTTCACATACCAAATGGAGGAATGTTTGCTCAGTAGAGAAGAAAACGACGCCTGGTTAATGGGTAGGAGTGTCTGTGAATATTATGTTGGATTAAGATATTGGCCTATTGTTGACTGAGAACATTACCATCAGCCCCAAGACCACACCCCATGGGAAGACAGGGAGATGTCTCATCTGACGTTCTTCCTGGTGTAAGTCCCCGGAGAAGGTGTCCAGGCCTGGAAAGAAGGACTTCGGTAGGGTCCTAGGCTATTGAAGAGAGACCATGGCTCTCTTAGCCTGGATTTTTAAAGGTACGGTGTCTACAAGTGGGCTCCCAAGTCAGGAAGAGACAGTCAGGGACTTGGAAAGCAGGGTCACCATCAGGCAAGACCTTATCTTTCTCTCTGGGGTCAGTTAGCACCTGGAGAGCAAGAGACGCCCGCTCCAACTGTCCAGCAGTGACACCTACAGACTGTGGGGCAGGTCACGCTCCACTCCGTTCCTCTCCCATTGTCATCTGTTCCAGTCCTTATAAGGATTTTAACCCCCACCCCGTTTCCTCTATTGTAACATACAGATCTTCCTCGGCTTGCAATGGGGTTACGTCCCAAGGAATCCATCATAAATTGAAAATAGCACTAAGTCAAAAATGCATTTACTATACCTAACCTCTGAACATCATAGCTTACCCTGGTCTACTTTAAATATGCTCGGAACACTTACGCTAGCCTACAGTCGGACACATCACCTAACCAAAGCCTATTCTATTTTATAATAAGTTGTTGACTATCTCATGGGCTTCGTTGAATACTGTACTGAACGTGACAAACAGAATGCTTGTGTAAGTACAGAGCGGTTATAAGCATATCGGTTGCTTACCCCCAAGATCGCCCGGCTGACTGCGAGCAGCGCTGGCCGCCACCGCCCGGCATCCGCAGAGAGCCGGGCAAAGATCAAACCTCCAAACCCGAAGTACAGTTACTGCTGAATGCGTGTCACTTTTCCACCATCCTCCACTCGAAAAATCTTAAGTTGAACCCATTGTAAGCTGGGGACCATCTGTATTCATCACAACTAATGAACCAACATTGATTCATTATTATTAACTAACTAAAGTCTATTTTATTTGGCTTTCCTTAGCTTTTACCTAATGTCCTTTTTTTTTTTTAAAGATTTTATTTATTTATTTGACAGAGAGAGACAGCCAGCGAGAGAGGGAACACAGGCAGGGGGAGTGGGAGAGGAAGAAGCAGGCTCCCAGTGGAGGAGCCTGATGTGGGGCTCGATCCCAGGAATCTGGGATCACGCCCTGAGCTGAAGGCAGACACTTAACGACTGAGCCACCCAGGCGTCCCCCCTAATGTCCTTTTTATGCCCAGGATAGCACATCCTCAGGCCTTTCTGCATCTGCCCTCCTTCTGGCCTGGGACCCTTGGTCGGGCTTACCTTGTTTTGATGACCTTGACAGTTTTGAGGAGTATTGACTAGATACCGTGTAGACTTTCAATTTGAGTTTTTCTTTCCTTTTTTGGGGTAAAGTTTATTTATTTATTTTAGTAATCTCAATACCCAACGTGGGGCTCAAACTTACAACCCCGAGTTGATGCTCTTGACAGTTACGTGGTCTTCCAGCTGAGTCAGCCAGGCGCTGCTCCGTTTGAGTGTTTCTGACGATCTTCTCACGGTTAAACCGGAGTTACAAGTTCCTGGGAGTAAGATCACGCAGGCAAAGCGCCAGTCTCCTCACATCAGGTCAAGGGTATATTTTACCAGCGTGACTTAGCGCTGTGGTCATTAACCTTGATGACATGGCAAAGGTTATGTCCGTCGGTTTCTCTGCTGCAAAAACGATGCATTCCGTGTCATGCCAACCCGATCACTAAGGTGGGAGGGGCAGCACCCCTGGAAGTCTGCACGGTGGTGATAGTAGTAACCAGCGAGAGAATCCGCAGTGTGGAAGGTGAATTTCAGAGGGTGGCCCCCGTCTCAGCTTCAAAGGCTTTGGGCTCTACCAGCTCGAGCCGGGAGCAGGTCTCATTCATCTTTATGTTCCCATACCTGGCACAAGGCTGTCTCCCGAATGCACTGGGTATCTTTTTCTTTAGTAGCTGCGTTCTTTTGAAAATTGAGGTGAAATTCACTTAACATAAAAGTAACCATTTTAAAGTGCACAATTCAGTGGCTTTTATACATTCACAGTGTTGTGCAACCACTCCCTCTATTTAGTTTCAAAATGTTGTTATCACCCCCATTCCCCTCTTCCCTCAGCCCCTGTATCTATTCTGGTTTTTTCGTACAAAGGGAATCATATAACGCATGACCTTTTGTGTCTGGCTCCTTGCGTGTAGAATAATGTTTTCAAGGTTCATCTGCATTGTAACATGTGTCAGAACTTATTCCTCTTTGTGGCTGAGTAGTATTCCTTTGTATGTATATATCACATTCTGTTTATCCATTCATCCATTGATGGACATCTGAGTTGTTTCTACCCTTTAGTTATTGTGAATAGTGCTGCTATGAACATCTACGTGTAAGTATTTGTTTTCACGACCTGTTTTCAATTCATTCGGGTGTATACCTAGGCATGCCTGGATTTGTAAAGAAGGTAATACTTCCCCGCGGGTTTTCAGGGCGCTAATCAAATACAGAGGCTCTGGTTATGGACCAGGGCCTGTGGGAAGGAGATTTCTGACTTGGGCCTGGTTCAGGTTATCATCTTATCAATAAGTTGCATAAACACAGCACACATGTATTGAACTCACCACAACAAGGAGCCAAGAGGGAGAGCTAAAATTCATGATGCAATTGTATAAAGAAGGCGGAGTATTAAGTCTATCGTTAGGTTTCTTCAAAGGATGATCCAAGCACAGAATGTGGGAGAATAGTGATGCAAAAAGGAGCTCAGAGGGCACCTGGGTGGCTCAGTTGGTTAAGCGTCTGACTCTTGATTTCGGCTCAGGTCATGATCTCAGGGTTGTGAGATCAAGCCCCGTGTCGGACTATGCACCGGGCATGGAACATGCTTGAGATTCTTTCTCTCCCTCTCCGTCTGTCTGTCCCCCACCACTCTCTCTCATCCTTTCTCTCTTTCTCTTCCTCTAAAAAAAGAAAAAAGAAGCTCAGAGTTTGAGTTGACCATAAGCTCTATGTGAGCCAAGGCATGGGCTGCGCTAACGAGGCATAGGGTCCGGAACACAGAAGATGATTGCCCGGCTCCACTGCACAGTCAGGCCGACCCACTTGGAGCTCTGAGGCCTCTTTGACCTGCTGGGGTATGCTCGGGATCAGAAGAAAGTGACCAGACTACAGAGGCCCGGGAACAAGGTCATGCGACCGGTGGGCAGAGGCCTCAAGTGTAGGCAGGATGGCTGGAACAGGGTCTTTGTGGCCTGGGATCTGCAGGGTTGGCTGTCTGGGAGGAAGACTTTTTTCCTACCAAGTAGTGAGTTCCCTTCCTTTTAGGGTTGGGCGTGTGGAATGAGCAGGGGACAGAGTCAGAAGGACATCAGGTGAGCTCAGGTGACTCTGGGGGTCAGGCGATGGCCCTGAGGTTTTTCAGTACTAAGAAACAGACTTAGCCTGAGAGAGGAGCAGAGAGAATGAATCTTGGGGTGTTGGGTTTTCTCTCCCCCTTCCCCTTTACCGCTCTTCCTCTCCTCCTCCTCCCTCCTTTTCCTCCAGGCTGGCACCCCGAGCCGTTCTATCCTGGGGAGAGGCAGCGAAATCCCAGCACAAATTAAGGAGTTTGTTAAAATGAGGGGCTGAAATCAACAGGGCAGGATTTAACTGGCTATGCTGTAAAAACCCAGGAAAAGGCTTGTCTCGTTATGGTGACTGGAAAAAAGCAGAGTATACAATTTTGGATACCTTCTGACTAGGTTAGAATGCATAAAAAACTCTAGTATAAAACACACCAAAGTCTTTTTTTTTTATTATTGAAGAATAGTTGACATACAATATTATGTTAGTTTCAGGTGTACAACATAGTGATTTGATAATTCTATACGTTATGCAATGCTCACCACAGTGTGGTCACCATCCATCACCGTATAATGTTCTCACAATATTATTGACTATATTCTCCACGTTGTACTTTTTCATCCCCCAAACACACCAAAATCTTAACCTCAGTTATCTGTGTGGATCAGAACTGTCAGAATTGTTTATTTTGTGTTTTACATTTTTCTGTACTTTTCAAATATTCTGTAATGATTTCTATAATCAGAAGGAAAAAAATACACTTTAATGCTTGAGAATGAATTTAACTGGGATAGACGTGGGATGCCATGGTGCCCAGAATTCTCACCTGGCCTCTTCCTGCTCTGCCCTGTGCTGGCTGTATGACCCCTCACCTCCCTGCCCCCGCTCTCCGTGGTTCTTCTGGTCCCCTGGAACCGCCCATACAGGGCCCTGTTCCCAGCAGGCACTTGGGAAACTTTAGTAAACACATGACATTTAGCTTGAAGAGCCATACAAATAAGTGACTGTAAAGGAGGAGGGAGAACCCTCGCTCGCTCTGAGGTAGAAAAGACCTGAGGGGTGGGGAGGCCACAAGATGGATGCAGCCGGAGGTGTGGGGCATCTGCCAGGGTGGAGCAGGCCTCTCCTTTCCCACTGGCGCTGCAGGGACCACCCGCCTGGCAGGGGACACAGGCTGCCAGCGTCCTGAGGAGCCAGGGTCAGTGTGTGGGACTCATGTGGTCTCCAGACATCACCACAGGAGAGCCCAGAGTCACCGAGCACCTCCCTAGTGCTGCCCTGGGCTGACCCTTTACCTGCATTCGTTGAATCCACACAGGGAGCCCACCAGGTCGGTGTGGTTACCCCATGCAGCCTCCAAGAAAACCGAGACTCAGAAAACAAAGCACCAGGTCACGCAGCTAACACACAACAAAGGTGCTCTTAACCACGATTGCACACTGCTTCAGGAGAGCCTCCAACACTTCAGCTTTCCGCTCCGTGGCTTGTGTCTTGTCCTTCTTGGCCTTGATATGGTCCACTGATGGCTTGGTTATCGCACGTGATGACACTTTATGGCCATGGAGGAAAGAACTCCCACTCACTTCCTCCTCTCTCGAGGATGGCAGAGTACTGGAAGTGGGCAGAGACCCTCACCACCACCCCCAGCCTTGGCTCTGGAGGGCTGTTCTGGGCCCTGAGGGCAGGTGGGATCTCTGTGGAAGTCACATAAGGGAGGTCTCAGGTCCCAGGTTGGGATGAGTGACTATAGCTAAAGGCATTGTCATCAGAGCCTGCCCTGGACAGTGGGACTCCCTCAAAGGGGAATCGGAGGACATGACTGCAGAGGGCCTTTCTATCCCTTCAGATTCTAAACTCTCAAGTCCAAGACTCTCAGATATTCAGGGGGGAGGGGCAGTGGCCAGGCTGTGGTTGATGCCTTCTATCCAGGGTTAGAACCACGGGCACCACTGCCACATACCAAGAATGGCGCTGGTGTTTGTGCGGCTGTTGGTAGGACTTCTTCTGAGGGTGAGAGAGACTAGCTCCTGGGGGTCAGGGTACAGCTGTCTCTGAACTAACTTGACAAACATTTTCTATCATGTGCTGGGGAGAAGTGTTATCTGGGCTGAGTGCTGGGGACACAGAGGGTAATCACCCAGTTCCTGCCCTTGGATGGAGGCAGATAGACCCAGAGCTAGGGGGCTCAATGTTAGGGCAGAAGGATACATACAGGGGACGCAGGAGGCAGAGGAAGGGCCCCTAACTCTGGGGACATGCACCGAGGGCTGGTTCTTTCCTCCCTCCGGTTCCAGGAAGGCCTCCAACAACTTGTGTGGCCCATGCTGGTGACCTCAGGATGACCAGGTTTGTGCCGAATTTGCCTGCTGCCCAAGCCTCAAATAGACTACATCGTGGCAGCCCCGCTCTGGTCCCTGGACGTTAGGAGAGAGTCATGGCTGTCTCATGTGGCCCGTTGGGTAACTGAGGAGAGGCTAGTGGTTTGTGGGCATTGAGTAACCGCTGGGCTTCCTGAAACTTCAAGTTTCTTTCACTCCCCACCTTCCTCTTTCAGGGTCAAGCTGGGGGCTGGGGAGTAGCCACAGGCCCACGTTTGTGTATTTTTTCATTCAGTAGTCAGTTGCTCACCACCTCCCCTGCTCCTGCCTGTCATGGGCTTGTAGGACTCAATGAGATATCCACGGGGCTCTGCCCTTCTGGATCCGCTGGCTCAGATAATGGCATCTATCCCTAGAGCCAAGGCAGAAATCTGGGCATCAGCCTAGACTCCTCCCTCACACCCCTTCTTGTCCGCCTTCTCTTTCCCTGTAGTGCTGCGTGCTTCTCCTGTCATCATTTATCATCTTTTCTCGAAAAATCTCCAATGGTCCATCTTTCCCTTCTAGACTCAATGAAGGCAGGGACTGTGTTTATCTTGTTTCCTGCCATATTCCTGGCACCTGGCACAGTGCCTGGCACTTACTAGATGCTCATTAAAGAGTGTCGAATGAATTAGGAGTCCCTCTATTCCCATTTCCTTAATATCCCTTGGATCCATACTCTCTTGCTCTCCCGCAGCCACGGCCTTTCCTCAGATCTCATCCTTCACCAAACTACTCACCAGACTACCTCATCATCTCCCCCATCCACTTTATTCGCCACACTACAGCCAGAGTGCTCGTTCTAAATTGCCCATCTGCCCTCCTCAGAACCCTTCCTGGCCCCGCACCACTCACAGGAACAAGGCCACATTTCTGGGATGAAAAAGGGAGAGCAGGTATGACTGATCAGCCCAAGCCCACTCTCAATTCCCGGTGTAAATGGTCAGGAAGATAAGCAAAAAGACAAAACCTGCAGTGATTACTGTACACATTAAAGATAAGAGAAGATCACAAGGCAGAGCACAAGGGAGAAATTACATTAACTAGATGACAAATGGGGACAGATTGAGAAACACATTCTTGGATGACAACATTACCTGCTCCTCCCTCTGAAACAGAACAGTATGTGTACTTGGTGTCATTAACTGACCATGTCCCTCTCCTGTCTTTACTGCAAGCTCCTTAAAGACAAGGACCATATCTAATTTGTCTTGGTGTCTCTGGCACCTAGCTCAGAAGTTGGCCCATAGTGGGCACTCAGTAAATATTTGTCGAATGAATGAATCAGAGGATTAAATGAATTAGCGAATGAAGAACCGATGGCTTCCAAAGTTGATAAAACAAACTAACCCCCACTGTTTACTCTTTTTTTTTTTAAGGTGGGGAGGAGGGGCAGAGGGAGAGGGAGAGAAAGGATCTTAAGCAGGCTCCATGCCCAGCACAGAGCCTGATGCGAGGCTCGATCTCACAGCCCTGAGATTATGACCTGAGCCAAAATCAAGAATCGGGTGCTTAACTAACTGAGCCACCCAGGTGCCCCAACCCACTGTCTACTCTTCTATCAGGGACCCACCGACGAGATGGACATTTGGTCATACTCTGATAACACAGGATATGTTGTAAGCCAGTCAGGGTGGTTGAGGACCCAGATTCTAGGACCAGAAAACCTAGTTTGAGTACTGACTCCACTAGTTATTAGCTGTGTGAGCTTAGGCAAGTAATATAACCTCTCTGTGCCTCACCTTTATCATCTGTAAAATGAATATAGTAATAGTACCAATCTTATAGGGTTGTTGTGACAACTAAATTTACATCTGTGTGTAAATTTAGTGTGTGTGCATGTGTGTGTGTGTATAACTTCAGCATATATATGCACACATACCTATATGTAAATTTACATGTATCCTATAGATTACCCTATATTCACTATATACACAATATATATATATACTATATATACTCTATAGTATAGATACTATATACTATATATACTGTATACTATACTATATATACTAAATACTGTATATACTAAATACTATATATACTGTATACTATACTATATATACTATATACTATATATACTGTATACTATATATACTAAATACTATATATACTGTATACTATACTATATATACTATATACTATATATACTATATATACTGTATACTATACCATATATACTATATACTATATATACTAAATACTATATATACTGTATACTATACTATATATACTATATACTATATATACTGTATACTATATATACTAAATACTATATATACTGTATACTATACTATATATACTATATACTATATATACTATATATACTGTATACTATACCATATATACTATATACTATATATACTAAATACTATATATACTGTATACTATACTATATATACTAAATACTATATATACTGTATACTATATATACTGTATACTATACTATATATACTAAATACTATATATACTGTATACTATACTATATATACTAAATACTATATATACTGTATACTATACTATATATACTAAATACTATATATACTGTATACTATATATACTATATACTATATATACTGTATACTATACTATATATACTAAATACTATATATACTGTATACTATACTATATATACTAAATATTATATACACTATATACTATATACACATAGAATATATATGTATATACTATATATCCTATATATACCATATACTATATATACTATATATATACTATATACTATACTACATACTGTATACGCAATATACAATATAGTATTGCATATTTTCTATATATAAATATCTATATAATACTATATACATATAAAAACTATATAACACTATATGCATATATATTTGGCATTGCTGTTTAAATGACGGTGAATGTTAATGACGATGGTGATGACATATCGCTAATCCACCCCATCAGCTTTTCTTTTTCTGTGTCTACACTGTCTGCCTAATGACGATGGTGATGACATATCCCTAATCCACCCCATCAGCTTTTCTTTTTCTGTGTCTACACTGTCTGCCTAATGGTGGAACTGAGACTGCCATTGCTAGGAAGCAATGCCACATAAAGTTGAGAGGGTGAGGAGGTGGTCCCCGGCCTGGCTTTATTTCTGTCTGTTCAAGACAGTGAACAAAAACAATTAATAAGGAACCTACGAAAAGACCACACACGAGAAGGAAGAAAATTGTTCTGAAGATTCATACGAAGAGCTTATTATCCCCGAAATGATTTTCTGTAAGAAACGGAATAAAACCCTAAAAGTCGTCTGTTTGGTATTCTCAGAACAAACACACAGCCCAGGAGGCTTTGATATCGTGGTTATTTGCTGGGTGCCTCCCAAGTGGGCAAAAGATGTGAATAGTCAGGTCACAGAAATGGCAAAGCGAACGGCTCTCAAGGAGGAAAAGATGCTTCTCTCACTCCTAAGAGAAGAGCAGACCAAAATTATAACAAGACATGAGTTTTCACCTACCAAATTGGCGGAAATCCAGGACTTTGTTTTCTCTTAATGATTTTATTTGTTTGTTTGTTTGTTTGTTTGTTTGTTTGTTTGTTTTAGAGAAGGAGAGAGCAAGAGCCCAAGGGACTATAAGCAGGGGGAGGAGCAGAGGGAGAGGGAAGGGAGGAGCAGAGGGAGAGGGAGAGGCAGACAGATGCTGAGCCCAGCTCGGGGTGGGCTCCCAGGACCCTGAGATCTTACCCTGAGCCAATACCAAGAGTCAGACGCCCAACCGACTGAATCAGCCAGGCGGCTCCAAGTCCAAGACTTTACTATTGCAGGATCGTGAGGCCCTTGTGAAATCCATTGTGAAATCCATTTAAAATCCTTGTGGGGATTTTACTTCAAAGAAGTCATCCCTCCCTCATTCCCAGCAATGTTATTTAACTGAGATTTCCTCCCTTCCAGCTCCAGGGATGGCCCTGACGGGCTGAAGCCTGCTAACGTTCTCAACATCCAGAAGAGATCATCCAATATTATGGGGTGACCTTGGGCAAGCTACTTGGTACTCTGAGCTTTGTTTCTTCATCTGTAAAAGGCAGACGATGGCACAGGCTTGTGGAAACCAGCCAGGATAGTGGCTAGCACACACTCGGTAAGACATTTATTAACTTGGTAATTGGATACATAAGAATTTCAATATATGTGCTTGACTAACCTGAAGGTTTATACAATGAACAAATTAGAGTTCTACTTTCTAAAGCATTATAGAAGATAAAAACAAGAAAAGCCTAGAACATATAGCAAAGCAATAAGGAAGCACAAAAATAAAGAGGTAAAATGAGACTACATCATTTATGAAATAGATACAAATAAATTAAGCTATGCTATTGAAGGCAAATTTTCTCACATTCTCACGTTTATTTTATTTCTTTAAGATTTTATCTATTTATTTGACAGAGCAAGAGAGCACAAGAAGCAGGAGCAGAAGAGGGAGAGGGAGAAGCAGAGGGAGAGGGAGAAGCAGACTCCCCACTGAGCTGGGAGCCTAACGTGGGGCTCGATCCCAGGACCCCAGGATCATGACCTGAACCGAAGCCAGACACTTAACCAAATGAACCACCCAGGTGCTCCTTTAAGTTTTAAAATTTATTTTTAAGTAATGTCTACACCCAACGTGGGGCTTGAACTCACAACCCTGAGATTAAGACCTGAGCTGAGATCAAGCGTTGGATGCTTAACTGACTGAACCATGCAGGTGCCCCAAGATTTTTTATTATTCAAGTCATCTCTGCACCCAGCGTGGGGCTTGAACCCACAACCCCGAGCTCAAGAATCACACGCCCCACTGACTGAGCCAGCCAGGCGCCCCGGAAAGACTTTCTAAGTGTATTGACTAATAGAGCGTCAAACTAGATAAAATACGAATAGAAGGACAGGTTGATGTAAATAAAAAAAAAGAGTAAGAGATACATCATTATCAGCCTAATAGGTTATGTAGGCTAGAAATAAGTATGGATATACTTTATTTGAAAATATATGTGTGTGTATAGTACAACTAGACTAATAAAATATCGAAAGATGGATCCTGTAAAAAGAGAACACATATCTCCTTTTTAAAAATCCATAGAATGCATAAAATGAAATTCCAAAAAATAAAATATACACAAACTCCACACTTCAATTAAACCAATGTCCCCGATGTATCTGCAAATAAAACTAGAAATTCATGACACAAGTTTATGTGATTACAAGAAACAACATCAAGACCAAAATAGTCCCCTAAAAAGACTTCTGATCGGGGTTAAAGAAAAATTAAAAATGCAATTATTTTAAAAATAGTGATAAAGAAAACTTTACATATAAAAACACAGGTAACGGAGCCGGAGCAGAGGTCAGTGGGAAATCATAGCCTTAAATGTTTACTTTATTTAAAAAGAATGACAATAGGCAAAATAAGCATTCGCTTGAATACAACTGTAGAAAAAGAAGAGAAGAGCTACTCTTTATGAAGAGAAAGAAAATAATAAAGGCAGAAACGAATTACTTAGTAAACTACTAGAAACTGAGAAATACATTCAGGCGCATTTAAAAAAAATTCTGCAGTAAGACATAAAAGGCTGCACGGACTTGGTTCTTCCAGTCTATCTACCCCTTGACAACCCTCGCCCCTCAGTCCTGGACACTCGACACCTGTGATTCTGAACTATGGACCCCTCGCTCTCTGAACTCAGGAACCAAATAGATTGATTCAGCTAAAATGTTTGCGAGAGGACTGGTGTCCCCGGTTCCCTGAGCTCTTGTTCCTTGCCCACCACTGCCGTCCGCTAGTGACATTCACCTGCCTCTCCAGCCCCAGCTGAAATGTCCCCTCCTCTATGTCGGCCTTGGGGACCTAAACTACAAGTCTAGCCAGAGAGGGATAAGCAAGAGAATGGGTAAATCCAACATTTGTGGCAGAGTGAAGGTTAAGTCCCACTGTGGGGGGTGAGGAAAGCTGCCTGGTTGAGGGGGCATTTGAGCTGGTTCATGAGGAAGAAAGGGCTCAGCCAGCCAAGGTCAGGGGGAAAAACACTCCAGGAAGAAGGAAGAGCATGAACAAATGCAGGGGTGTGTGTGTGAAAGCACCAAGTGCTTGGAAGAAATCTGGGACTTCCCACATGACTGGGGTGTGGGAGGCTAACGGGGAGTAGGGACTGGGGAGTGTGAAAAGGTCACCGGGGCAGGTCACGAAGGGCCTTGAATGATATACTGATGAGCTTATGCTTCAACCTCCTGTGGGTGATGGAGATTACCAGAAGTTTCTGCGCAAGAGTGTCAAGTTGGGACTGTCAGATGGTCAGCTGCCTGAGCCCCACCCTCATTGAGGTGGGGAAAATGGGGTGGTGGGTGGTATGAGGGAGGATTCCCTAAGCCGGCAGGCTGCCCACGAGGAGCCAGGGAAAGGTAGGGAGTGCAGCTCTGGCCCTGGAGGCCTGGGGCTGGGGTGAAGGGCTCAGCCCTGTTCCTTTCTCCTCCTTGATCCATTTCCTGGCTCCTGTGTGCCACCCCCACCGCCATCACAACCAGGGAGGGTCCGGGAGGCAGCTCCTGGCACCTCCCTCAGTCACCATGGGGCTTTTCTACCCACCCATTTGGCCCAGCCCACACAGGGGCCTCTGTGGTCAGGCCTTTGTGTCTGCACAGTGGCCCTCTTTGTCCTGAGCAGCCCCCCCCACCTCCCTCCTGCCCTTCTCTCTTTCCCTCTCTCTCTCTCTCTCTCCTGTGTCACAAAAAGTACCAGTTTTGCAGAAAGAAAGCTAGGGCTCTAATCTTGGCTTCTGCCATTGAATCTCTGTATGGCCCTGAGCAAGTTGTCTTGTTTCTCTGAGCCCTACTTTTGGGTTCACGACAAGACGCTGGGTGAGGAATCAAACTCCTGGCAAGACCTGGTCGGCCGCCCAGTGCTGAGACCTAAGCAACAAATGACGCCCGTGGGGACCCCTACCCAACATCCATGCTCTTCTCTGAACCTGCTGCTTACATCTCCAACCTCATCCTGTCTACTGCCTGGCCAGGTGGCTGTCATTCTCCCATCCGACAAATGGGGAAACCAAGGCCTGAGGACAGGGCTGACTCCATGAGTGTGTGACCTGTATGGTGATACAGGGCTCCCCCTTTGAAGGGCCCTGCCCTTGAAGTACGGCTTTGCTGTCCCATCTTGACATTCTTATTAGTTTTTGAACAAGGGCGTCTTCATTTTGCCCTGGGTCCCACAAATTGTGTAGCTGGTCCTGCCCGCGGAGAGCTGGAGGGGAGGCTTGCCCGGGTCTGGACCAGGCTTCCTGCCCCCTGGGCTGCCTCCCCTGGGTGCCTGCACCCTGGCATGCCAAGAGCCAGAGCTTCTAGTTTGCATTTGGCGTAGGGGCCTGGCCCCTGCCTGGGAAACCTGAGGAGCACGGGTTCCCAGCCGGCTGGCGAGGGAGGGAGCGTGGTCCAGGCTGCGTGCAGAGAGCAAGAAGGGCTGCTGGAGCCAGCCCAGCCCTGCGTAACCTGAGCCGCCATTGTGGCTCCCAATGCCCGGCTCAGCCGTCACTCCCGGAATTCAGCAGGGCCTTCCTTCTCGGCAGGTTGGGAGTTCCAGGGTCGGGAGACCCACCCCAGACTCACTGTGACTTTGGACATTCACTTCCCCTTTCTGAACCTCAGTTTCCCTGTTTGTAAAATAATCATGATAACCCCTGCCTCTCAGGGTTCTGGGGAGGATTAAAGGACATTGTTGAACGCAAGGACCAGCACAGAGGTCATCACTAAATCAAGTTCCTACTCACTCACATAACAAATATTCGTGAAGGCTGACCAGTGAGAGGGGCAGGGCTAGGTGCCGGGCATTTAACCGTGAACAGGAAGACCGTGGCTCTGCCTTCAAAGAGATGCTCACTAGAGGGGGGGCTGCGGTGTGGTAAATGGGGTGACCTGATGGCGCTCCTGGGCTGGGCCTTAGAGAAGCAACGGGGAGGGGGGAGAGCCAAGAGAAGGAGTCAAGGGCAGAGAAGCATGAAGGGACATTGCAGGCGAGGGGAGCAGAGAGGGCCCGGCGGAGGCAGCGAGCCCCCCCCTGCAGCACGGGGGCTCAGAGGCAGGGAGGGAGGTGGAGACGTGGGAGGGCCTGGCGGGCAGGCTGCAGAGGGGGGCTTTCTCTAGAGGGTGGTGGAGCCACAGAAGGTGTGCGGCAGTTGATGGCTAGGAGGGGTGACAGATACCCCACGCCGGCCTGTGAAGGAGGCCTTGGAAGTATCCCCGCTGAGCAGGGGCAGGGGCTGTCACTCCCAGCACCGATTCTCAGAGCAGAAACTTTTCTCGGGGGAGATGAGAGAAGTAGAGAGTGGGAAGATGAGAAGGCTTAAGAGCGCCAAGTGCCTCCTCAGGGTCGGAGAGACAGGAAGCCTCCTAATGCATGGGGAGAAGTGCTCTTGGGCTCACCCTTCCCCATCCTGACCTGCTGCTGCTAATGGAACCCCGCAACCATCTCCCTCCCACGGCTCCATTAACCCACCTCTTGGGGACCATTACATCCCTGGGTCTTCACCACCGTCTGCCTGGGCTGGTTGGTTCCAGGAGGGCTCCTCGGAGGCCCCTCGACCTTCCAGAGAGGGCCTTGTGGGGGGCTTATGGAGCCTCAATTTCCTGGCCGGGTCAATGGGTCTAAAATCTTTTAGCCACAGAAACATCTATATTTTCTCGACAAATTGTCATCAGGAAATGTAAATAAGTACGGAGATAAAAATAAAGGCAGTAAGTCTGCAGTGGATGGGGGCTCCTGAGGCCGCCCCAAGCTGGGGACTTTGGAACCTGCTGGATTTGATCTCTCAAGCCCGGTGATGAGAGTGTCAGGGGAATATGTCAAGAGACCCAGATTTCCAGCCCCTCATTAGAGGGGATACTAACCCCTCAAACCTGGGCAGCTCAGGAGGATGGGCAAAACCCTTAAAAAAAAAAAAAAAAGGAACTTCGGTCAGGCCAGTGAGAAAGCAGTTATTACCATTTTGCAGAAGAAGACACTGAAGCCCAGAGTCAGGAGAGGTGAGGCAAGACCCCAAGGCCGTAGGGTTCAAGGACAAGTCCCTTTCTTCTGTTTCTCAGACCTCTTGAAGTCACTTGTTGTGGGAGCTCTGCCTCAGGGTGTCTCAGGAATGCGGTTTCTTTGACTGTAAAGTAAGAGAGTTGGACTAGGGCACGAGCAGGACTCTGGACGACCCACTCTCCAGGCGGCTGGAGACGGAGGCAGAGCCCTGAGTCCTCATCTTGGTGTCAAAGGAATTTTTTCTCTCGAGCTTAGTAGTAGCTACAGCAGAGGTCTGGAGGCTTGGGAGAGAGAGGAGAAACGGGTGTTGGCTGGGGCCTCCAGTGACCGGGGGACTTCTCCACATTGGGACCCCAAGGCCTGGGCTCCGTAAGTGGACCAGCTTGGACAATAGGTGGAAGATGCTGGACAAGAGGCCTTTGTGTCTTCCAGGCGGGGGTCCCCAGGGCACTGCAGAGGCGGCTCAGCCACCCAGGGCTGTGTGTCCGCTCTGCTCCTGCTCCTGGCAAGACAGCAGCCAGTGTCCCCGTCCTCGTGGGGCCAGCAGCCAGGCCTCAGTCAGCTGATGCGGAGCCCAGCAGCACCCAAGGCCCCAGGGCCCTGGGCAAGCTCCTTGGCCACAGAAAGAGGCCTCCTCTGCACTTTCTAGACACCCACTATCCAAAGCCCGAGACGGATGAACCCTGTGATTGCCTCTATGCCACAAAAAAGGAGGCTTCGAGAGGGACTGAAACTAGGGATCAAGGTTTCCCCCCATTAGTGCTGAAGCTATATTCCTGACACCTAGACCAGAAGAGGGGGGGATTCATTCATTCGTTCATCCATTCAGCATTCAACAAGTATTAAGCAACTCGTGGGAACACTGGCACGGGCTGTAGGCCTTCCTCCTCCCGGCGCTCACAGTCTAGAAAAGGCACAGCCATAGGGTCCCTGGCCAGAGAAGGCCTTCAGAGTGGGGTTGAAAGCAGAGAAGGGAGTGCTGTGTGTAGTCTGAGAAGGCAGCTCAAACGAAGCAGCTCAAGATGAGGGATGAAAACAAGCCAGCTGTTCAGGACATTTCTAGCGTCTATCGGGCCGCTAAAGGGAGCATAGGTGAGGCTCTCCCGCTAGCCCTGTCCTCTCTGGAACTGGAGAGACGCAGGACCCTGAATGTATTTCCACTTTAGGCAACGAGGACACCCTCCCCCGCCTCCGGGTCACAAGCCAGGGTGTTGAGTTCTCAGCCCGGTGCTCCCCGAGCGGGTACCTGGCAGGAGAGGGCGCAGGTTCGCTGAAAGGTCTCCCGGTGCGCAGCGACAAGAGCCACACAGGTGCCCCACAAACTTCGCAAACTTAGTGTCTCTGGAAAGCTGCCCACATCCCGTGTGAGGAAGGCGAGTGGCCTCCGTCCCGCCAGGCGCTAGGTCAGTCGCCACAGACCCCTTCCCGCTGCACGCGTACCGCCCAGGTGTCCACGCGCGGCTGGCGCGGCGTCCGTCCTGGTGGGAGGGGCGGTGCCAGGGTCTGTCCAGAGTCCGCCCCGCCCCGGCCTGACCCGGCCTGGGCAGGGAGCTGGGCAGGGACGGGGCGGACGGGGCGGGCGGGGCTCCGGGCACGTGGGTCCCTGCGGCGGCGGCGGCGGCGGCGGCGGCGGCGGGACGCGGGCGCGGGCACCCGAGCGGCGGCCGCGGCGCTGCGGGCTGCGGGCTGCGGAGCGCCCCGCGGAGGTGCCGGGCGGGATCGGAGGCGGGGAGAGGTCTGCAGGCGCGCCCGGGACGCGGCGGCGCCTCGGCGCTGGGCAGGCAGAGCCGTGCGCGTGGCCGTCCGAGTGGGACCGTGGTCGGACTCTGTCTCCAGCGGCACGTCCGTCTCCGGTGTGCGATCGGATACCCCGGTGAGTGTGCGTCGGCGTGTTCGGGAAAGTCTGAGGATCAGCGGGTGAGCGCGTGCGCCCCGGCGGGGCGAGTAGCTGAACCTGTGGGACTTGTTTGTGTGTGCGCTCTGGTGTGAGCGCCCCGCGGCGTGGGCGAGCGCCCCGGAGACCCGCGAGCCCCTGGAGGCCGGCTGCGCCCCCTCAACCCGGGGGCACTCTGGGCGCCCCCCCCACCCCGCGCGCCGGCGCCTCGTAGAACTGGGGGTGGGGGTGGGGGCTGGGACAGTGGCCTGGAAGGAGTTAAGCCTCTCTGGGAGGCGGGGGGGACTTTTAATCTGGACCGCAGTGCTATAGGAAGGGTCAGTTTGAAGAAAGGCTGTGCCCTCCCTCCTCTCCCCAGCTGTCAGTGGCAGGGTGCCCCCGCTTCCCCCAAGAGCCAGACCCAAGGGCCAGGCCCAGCTGTGGATTAAAACTGCCAGTTTGGGGTCTGTGGGGCTGGTGGCCACTCTTGCTTTCGACAAGGCATCCTCAGCTTCCATCTCCGGTGTGCGATCGGAGACCCTCACCTGGGCCTGCAGACTGAGGTGCCGGGTTTCTTTGGGGCTCTAGGCTGGAATAATGGGGAGTTTTGAGGACTAGGGTGGGGCCCTGGTAAAGTCTCAGTTATCTGTGTGTGGGAGTGGTTGGGAAAGAGATTCTTTAAGCAGACAGGGCCCACAAAAGCTCTCTGGAGACTCAGACCTATATTCCAATCCTGCCTTGGCCACGGTGTGACCTTCTCTGAGCCTCAGTGGCCTCATCTGTAAAAGGGGGTTCATAATAATATGGAACTTGAGGGTCGTCGAGTTGCTGATGTGTGGGTCATGTTCAGTACCAATGTCCTTCTGGGTGGGCTCACTGCTTGGGGATCTGAGTGGGGTCAGTCCCTGGAAGGAATTTCCTGAAATCTGTATCTCCACTATTCTCTTCCCTGGGCTAACAAGACCCAGCCTGAACCCCTTAACCTGGGACTCAAGGTCTCCAAGAACTGCTCCTTGCCAACCTTTCCAGCCCCTTCTGCCTGACCCTTCTCCCTCTCGTGATCACATGTAGTCCTGCTACGCACACTAGGCAGTTTCTTGCCTTTGGACCATTGCGTATTCTATACTCACTGCCTGAAATGCCCTCCTAGCCTCATCTTCCTCAGCTGGAGAATTACCCAGCCTTGGGGCCCAGCTCAGATGTCCCCTCACTGGGGAAGTCTTCCTTGATCCCACAGTTGGGCTGGAGCCTCTTCTGACCATTCCAAGTCCCCGTGCTGACAGCCCTGGAGCCACCTTGGACCGTTGTGGTCCCTGTCTCCTCCTTCCCTCTCCAGAGGCCTGAGGCTCCCTGGAGGACAGAAGCTGGCTCTCGCTCCTTCTCTTTTGCCAGCACCCTGCACAGGGCTGAGCTGAACTGAGAGAGCAGTAGCAGCCCCTTCCCCTGCCCCCTGCCCCCAGCTTTCCCAGTGAAGGCATGTCTACTGTGACAAAGAAGAGGGAGCTAAAATCCAGTCATCGAGGTGGGTGGCATAGGTTGTCAGACGAGTGTGTTCTGGGACACTACGGGATCCAGAGTGTGCAAGCTGAAAACTTTGATTTCATCCTGAAGGCAATAGGGAGCCATGAAATGGACAGGGAAGATTCATGGTCAAAGTAGAATTTCCGAAAGATCTTTCTGGCTGCTGGGTGGAGAATGGATTGAGTAGTGCTGTACAAGGAGGTCAGATAGAGACACCAGAAACATCCAGGCATTATTTATACCCTGAGCCCTCGATCCCTCGGCCAAACACTTCCCTCAGCCCTTAGATGATCCTGCTGAGCAATTTGGGGACACTCAGGACTCTCCCTCCCCAGTGGGAGCCAGGAGACCTGCAGTCGATCCCATCCCAGCTCTTCCCCCAACTTGCTGGGTGACCTTGGGGCAGTTCCTGCCCTGCCAGCCTTCCAAAGGAGGCCAGCACCGGTAAGGTCCTGTGTGGAGACTACTACGTGCTTGGGGAGGCCACGGCGTGGAAGAATCGTCAGCCTCCTCTTCTTCCTGCCTTGGGCTGTCCTGGGGTCTAGCCAGAGGAGCTGGGGGACCACAGTGGGCGGCCTTCATAAATGGTTGGCAGGCTTGGGCTGCAGAGTGAGGCTACGACCCCTCCGTTCCTATCGTCTTCCTGCCCAGGATGCTCAGGGCTCTGAGGCTTCTGCAACCTCTAAGGACCAGTTTAAAAAATACGAAAAATCACCAAGGCCTCATGGGTGAGTGCTTTGATTTGGCTTCTTTCCTGGCTGTAGCCCTTAGAGAGGCCCCAGTGCCCCTCTAGGTGTCAGCTTTGCCATCTGTAAATTGGACACGATGATCCTTGCCTCTTCAAATGCAACGTTGCTATGACGATTCTTAAGGCAGTAGTCAGGAGAGGGCATTGTAAGCGGTGGAGTGCAATGCACAGGGAGACGTGTGATACTCAGAGACTCAAATGCATTTTGAAGATACTAGAACATGGGTGCAGTAACAAGGCATTGTGCTAGTTTTGGGAATTTTAACTGCTGACTGTCTTCCTCCCCCTGTGTCCCCTCTGCAGAGACAGCCTACTAGTAACAATTTATAAAAGTTCCTCATCTTATCCTCTACCAGCCCTACGAAGGAGGAATTATTACCCCTTTTTGCAGATAAGGAAAGAGAGGCTCAGAGTTTCCTTCTCGAGATCACAGAGCTGAGGTGAAAGCTAGGGCTTCTGCCTCCCTGACCCAACTTACCTCTCTCCATTCAAGACAGAAGCTACGTCTGAGTAAGGCCTGGTCCTCTGGCTTTCAGGCTGAAGGAAGCTTGAATCTTGCCCTGAAAACATGACTTAAGTCTCGCCTGAGGCCTGATTAACCGTGCTGCTCACAGGACCAGGGAAGCCCAGCCGATCTGGTGAGAAAAAGGTGGAGGCTCTCCCGCTGAAATCCTCTCTCTCCCTGAACTGTCTTCTGTGGGCCTGGTTGGTGCACTCTTGGACCCACACTTTCCTCTTGGCGGCCTTTGGGTCCTCAGTCCTGGCCTCTCCCAGCCATCGGGTCCTGACGGGGGGAGGCTGGCTGTGGGGCCTTCCCTGACCTCTGTGCTCATCCTAGAGGTCAGGTGCGGGACTAGGCCAGCCTGCTTTCTCTCCATCCGTAACCCCCAGCACAGGCTGCGCACAGGGCAGGTGCCAGGGAGCGCCTGGGAGATGAGGGACCGTGTGGAAGTGAGGGTATAGTGGAAGAGGAGGGCCTTGCTCCGAGGAGAGCTACAGCTGGTTCTTGAGCAGAGGAGTTCCTCCACTCCCCTGTTACAGCATCTCCTAGGCCTGAGTATTTCTTGTCCAGGGTGAGTAGCTAGAGTCCCTGACGGGACGGTGGGCAGCCTGGGCCCTCCTGGGCAGCTGCTTCCTCCTTGGCCTCCCACTCTGGCTGCCTGGCACGGTGTTTACAGCGACAGCGATACTGCTCGGGCCCTGGAGCATGGGAAGAGGGCCTCCTTCAAGCTTCTTGGGGCCCACGCGACCCTCTCTTCTCCCCCTCCCTCAGGGGAGCCTCCTGGTGTTATTCCAGTGTCCACAGCCCCTGCTGTGGGAGGAGGAGTCTTGCTCTGGCTGTGCTGTGGGCCGGCAAGGATGCTCCCCATCTCTCAGAGAAACCAGGGCCAAGAGACCGGCGCCTCTCGCCTCTCGTTAGACCATTAGTCTCCTCCTTGGTCTCCCTCCCTTTCGACTCCTCTGTTCTATCCACTTCGCATGTGGCATCATCATTGTCAAGGTCACTCTGACTATGTCCTTCCCTGCTTTAGCCCTGCCGTGGCTCCCCATTGTCCTCAGGATAGAGGACACGCTCTCAACGTGGCATTCAAGGCTTTTCATGCGAGTCCCTCAGGCCCACACGCGTTCTGTGCCACCGCCCCCCTACCAGCCTCATATGGCCCCCTGGCCACACTAGCACACCACTCTTTGCACACGCTCTTCCTTCTGCCTTCAGTGCCCTCCTCCCTTTGTTTCCACCTGAAAAAGTCCTAATCTTCCATCAAGTTCCAGCTCAAATGATGGGACTCTTCTGGGCAGCCCCCACAGGCTGGTTAGGAGTTCCTCTGGGCTCCACGGCTCCTGGGCTTCCCTTGATCGTGGCTTAATCCCCCAAGTGGACTTAGTGCATGTCTGTGTCTTTCTCCCATCCAGACCGGAGCTCCCGACCAAGTCTGATCAGAGTCTGGTTTGCAGGGTCTCTCTAAGGTTAGACACATGGGGACACTGGCAAGTGTTTGCTGAGACTTTGTGGCCCCAGGGACAGTGATCTATGATTCCATTGCTCTGAGAGTCCGGACTCCTGTGGTTTTGAGAATCTCAAGACCAAAGACTATCAGAAGCATTGAGTAACAGACTTGAAGAAACACTTAGAACCGGAGACTCTTGGAATTGGACTATCGGAACCAATGAACTCAGAATTCCGGAAGGACCCAGAGTGAGACGGCCTCAGAATCACAGACTTACTTGTATCCTGTTCTGTACTTTTGTCTTTTTTTCTACCTTGGCTTTTCCAGTTCTCCCTTTTTCCTCCCAAACTGGACCCTTCCTACTTCTCTCCAGACTTGACCACAGTCTTTTCCAAGAGCCTTCCTGCCTCCTCTGACCATGACTTCTGCCCCGCCCCCTTCCCCCAGCTCCTGGTTATCCAGGAGGGCCCCCTGGTGAGAAGGGTTTCTGTGTCTCTTTGCAAGGACAGGTAGACGCAGCCCCCCCATCAGGACAAAGCATGGTTTGCTAGCTGCAGGGAGCACCACCTGCCCCCTTGTCCTCCTCATTCCTCAGGAGCTGCCTGGTATAGTGGTGATTCTCCCCATCTGATCAGTGAAGAACTGGAGGCTCAGAGAGGGGAAATGACTTGACCAAGATTGCACAGCATGCGTGGTCCTAAGCTGGAGCCTGAACCCAGGGTTCTTTCTTCTCGAGCCTGGCTAGAGGCATTTGGACGTGAGAGGTCAGGGTGGGGTCCAGGCCACTGTGGTTCTGAACTGGTTCAGGTTAGCAGTGTGTCTCTGGAGCAGGGTGCTGGGCTGGGCCGTGCTGGGTCAGGGGAAGGATAGGTCGTTGAGCACTCTCACCCCCACACTGACTATAATTAGAACACCAGACCTTTAGTAAGGCCCTTCCTCTTAAGGAGTCTCAGTCTTCTGATCCGTAACATGGGAGGCCAGCCTGGTTATCTGAGACCCACACTCAGATGTTCTCCTAGGGTGTGGCCCTCCCAGCCAGGATTCTAGGGGCTTCCAAGAAGGAGAGAGCCTCCAAAAAGGGCTACCAAACCCAAGGGTCTCCTGGGGGAGGCTGCAGAGGCTTCGCACTGCAACGGCACTGGCTGATAACATCTGAGGTTACCCCTCAGCTATTTCCCCAGACCAGCCGCAGTGCTTGTGGTGCAGAAAGCACACCAAGCAAACCTGGGAGCCTATTGGCCTTCAGCCCTATGGAGGACATTTGGGAGGGGGTGGAGAATAACTTCCAAGATCCTTCCCGTCCTCCTAGTCAGACTTGCCTTCTCTACCTCCCTCAAGCCACAGGGATGATGGTCAGTTCCTGTGTGACCTCTTGCTCTGGTTTTTGCTCACTCTGCTCTTCTTCTCTTTCCACTCACCTGACTCCTCTCCACCTTCCAAAATGCAGGTCAGGTGTCCTCTCCTCCAGGAAGCCTTCCCTGACCACCCCGTCCCCAATTCCCATTAAGGACCCTCTTGGCTGCTTCAGCCTGGTGCCTCTGCTTCCTTCGGCCCTGATCACCCCGAGTTGCCATTGCCTGTTTCTGGGTCTCCCCCCCCCCAGCCTCCCCTACACTTTCCACCTTGACAGTGAGCTCCTTGAGATCACAGAAGGGTCTGACCCACCTTGGAGTCCCCAAGTGCCCTGCACGGGGACAGACATAGATGTGGTAACCTTTGTAAAGGGTGAGTGAATTAAGGAGTATAGTGGGGTCTAGTTCCTGCGGGGGTCAGTCTCTGGGCTGCCCTCCTTCTGAGGAAGGCCTTCAAGGCGGGAAACTTGATCCATAGCCAGTCTGGCTGTGACCTTGCTACTCTGCCCATGATTCCTGTGGGTTTCCTGCCCGTCTTGTCTTCCTGGGATGTTCCCATCCTCCCTGTCTTCCCCACCTGCTGAAATCCTATCTTTTTACATTATTTCATAAAATGAGTCTAAATCATCTCCTCTAACTGTCTCGACAACCTTATGCAGTGGGTGCTCTTCTTAGATTGTAAGGAAATTGGGGCCCCAGTTGTGGAGCTGAGACCTGTCCAGGCAGCACAGCTGGGAACGGCAGAACTGGGATTTCCCACCTGCCCATTGTCCTCCCCTGCCCCTCGATGGTGTTCTGGGTCCAGGTCCTCTGTGTCCCCTCACAGCACCTCACCCCCAGCAGAGGCGGGTTGCAGGGGTTTCCAGAGTGGTGATGTCACACTCCCCTGCCAGGCTGGACAGGACCAGCCAGGTAGGCGGGTGAGTGGGCAGTACGTTCATTCTGGAGCTGCCCTAGTGGAGAAGCTGGAATGTTGTCCAACCACCCTGGAAATTCTGCAGCCGGCCTGGAAACTGCCTCAGCCCCTCCTCGCAGCTTTGAGTTAACTAGCCCGGGGCTACAAGGAGAAAGACCCAAGTGGGATAGAGGCGGAGCCGGGTAGAGGGAGCAGGTGGTCTGCCCCTCCCTCCCTGGTGACCTTGGATGAGATTTGGGCTACTTAGTTTTTTGTGGTTGTTGCTTTGAGTGGTGAAATGGGTTCAATAATCATCAGGGCTGCTTCACACTGAGGAAATACCAGGAACAGTACAGTCTAGTACCTGCAGTTCTAGAACACTCGGGAGTTCCCTACGGCAGAGAACTGACCAGACAGGCAGAGCCATGGGGCTCGAAGAGGACTGGTCGGGGAGCTTCCTGGAGCAGACGATCTGGGCTACGGAGGGTAAGAGGTAGTGATCAGGCCACAGCTCCCAAAGCCACATCAAGGCTGCACTGCAGTTTGCTAGCTCTGTGACCCTGGACAGACTATTAGCCTCTCTGAGCTTCTCAGGCTTAAATGAGAAGAGGTCTACCTAACCCGGACCTGGTACAGGGAAAGCACTCCACTCTTGTTATGATATATAAGTTAGAAGATAAGGGATGGCGTCCCTGAGCAAAGATATGACCTTGGGACTGCTTTGACTGTGCTTGAGAGGGGAAGATGAGGCTGAGGGCAGAGGAGAGAGTTGTCTAGAGGCGTGGCAGGGGTCAGCTCAGCCAGGGCCTGAGGGCAATGGGGAGCCGTGGAAGGCTTTTGAGCACCACAGTATACCGTCAGATTTGTGTTTTAGGAAGCCCCGTGACTGCGGTACGAAAGATGGACTGTAGGGATGGGGTGGGGGTGAGGAGACAAGTGAGTAGGCTGGTGCAGTGGTCTGGAGAAGAAACACAAGCCGAAGGCCATGGGCTGGGGAGGAGTGGCCTGTCTGAGCCCTTGCGTTGGTTGAACTGACAGGACTCGGTGACTGATGGATTCCACTCGGGTAGGAAGAGCTACAGTGTCAAGGATAGAGAAGGGTTTTCTAGTGCGGAAGGGTGGAGAGTAGAGATCCTTCTCAGAAATGGGAGGAATGGCTTTGAGAAAGTGCTCCGCTCCACGTTCGTCTGTTAAGCAAAGGCATCTCCTAAGAAGAGGATGGGGTGGAGTGGGGTGAAAGGTGAAGCTCGTTTCTTGGTCACTGGACTCTTCTGCACGTTGGCAAGAGCTCCCAGCCGGCTGCCCTGTCAGCCTGAGGCTCCTGGGGCAAAGTGCACTAGGAAAGCAGTGGCCTGGGGGCATTTCCCCGAGCTACACCCCCTACCTCATTCCCAAAGCCCCTGTCTCCTCCTCTCTTCTCACCTCCCCCCATGCTTGCACTTTGCTTCCAGCTTGCGGACCTGGCTGTAGCTGTCTCGGACCCACTCCCCCATTGTAGGGACATGAAGCAGATGGGGAAAGGAAGGGGGTGTCCTTTTTCTCCCCTGATGAGTCTGAGGTGCTGGTGGATGCTGGGACTTGCACATCCGGAGGGGTCCCTCCACCAGGTAACCACCCCCTCAACGAAACCTTGTGCCTGCTGGGGCGGGGGGGGCCTCGCAGACAAGACAAGAGCCAGAGCCAGAATCCAGAAGTTCTGTGCTCCAATCTTGGTTCTGCCCCTGGCTTATGGTGAGGTCTTGTGACAGGGCCTCAGTTTCCTCCTCTGTCAAATGGGAGTTTGGTGCAGGTGATTTCTAAAGGCTGTCCTAGGCCCTGTCTAGGACGGGGTGTGTGTGTGTGTGTGTGTGTGTGTGTGTGTGTGTGTGTGTGTGTATGTGTGACTCTGTGTCTGGGTATCCGGGTATGTCCGTGCCCGTGTATGTTCATGTGCGTTAGAACACCTATGCGGGAATGATTAGAGGTGGGATACGGAGGAGGAGTATTCCAGATAGAGGCATAACTTGAGCAGAACTGTGCTGGCGTGCATACTGTCGAGTGTGTGCCAGGCAAGGAGGGTGTTGACTGTTCGCTCCTGTAGGCACTGAAGCAGACCAGGACGGAGGGAGGGGGCCTTGGAGACTCAGCTCAGCTCTGCAGGATGTGGGGAAGACCTTCGCCAGCACACCACACTCCTGCAAAAGGGGCTGCCTGGGGAGGGAGGCTGGGAACAGCCATCCCTGGAACACGTGAGCCGAGGGTGGACAGCTAGGGCCTGTGGGTGGGCAGAGAGCTGTTCCTACTGGGACAAGCACACCAGTGCTTGCCTCTTTGGGACCAAGGTCAGAGCATCGGAAGCCCACCTGGGAGGGCTCTGCCTGGCTGACTTCCTGCGACCAGGACCCCAAGAGCGCATGCTGTCTTCACTTCCCACAGAGCCCACACCGCGGCCTGCCCTGAGAAATGCTAGAAGCTGGGTGCAGTCCCAGGCCAGGTGACCTGATTTTCCTGTTTCCTGTAGAATTCCCTGCATCCTGGTCCAGGCCTGCGCATTCATGAGTGAGGACCCCGAGCAGGCATCCTGACTGAGAGCAGGGGCTGGTCAGGTATGGGCGTGCGAGGGTGGGGTCCACTGGCTCGTGCAGCCTCACTTGGGCATGGGTATATGCTGAACCAGAGTTCAATCGAGGGGATCCCCACCCTGCTCCCTCATCCCAGGCTGTGATGAATTCAGGTTTCAGAGCCAGAGAGCCCTGGTATCAAGTCCATCTTCTCCAGTTCCTAGCAGTGTGACCGTGAACGAATAGCTTACCCTCGAAGGCAGTTATCTACTGGGGAGTGAGGTGGGGGCGAAGCGAAGATGTTGCGTGGAAGCTGTTCAGCTTGGCTTGGCCCTTACAAAATGAAGGGTTGGGGGTAGGAGGCACCAGACCAGGAACTCCTGGTCCAGACTGACCCATGGCCTGAGCCAGGGATGAGCGAGATAAAAGAATGTGCTTGGCTTAGACAGCTGACCCACCTCCAGAATGCCTAGGTCCTGTTCCCCTCCCCCTGGCATTTCCCAGGCCTGTCCAGAGAAAGGCAGGGCTCTTGAAAGAGAGGCAGTCCAGGTGCCTGTCTAGGGCAGGAGCAGGCCTCAGGTGAGGTGGTCCCCAGGAGTGTTCCCCAGGAGGCCACCTAGGGTCAGCAGCTGAGAAATCTGTGTCAGGACAACTCTGGGGCCCTCGGAGGAATAAGGGAAAGGAGAGCCACTGTCATAAAACTCAGCCTCCTCTGGACTCCTATATCGTCTTGTGCTGGCTTCATTCATTCATTCTTTCTTTCTCTCATTCATGTCACACCTGCCTTGGATCAGGCCTCTTGCTGGGTGACCGGACAGAGAAAAGAATCAGAAGGACCCAGCCCTCTAGGAGCACCTGGAATGTGTTGGGGTCGAGGGTGGAAGGACAGATTCCCAACAGGGTGTGAGGAATGTTGGGGATGGTGGAGGGGGAGCGTTTCAGAGATGAGGTGACATTCGAGAAGAGCCTGGAGGGGTGGGCAAGATGAAGTACAGTGTGAGTAGGTTCTGGAAGGGCTTTCCAGGCAGAAAGAACAGCATGAGCAAAGGCAGGGAAGCCTGGCAGGGCCAGCCAGAACTGGACACAGAGGGGCTGGCAAGTGGTGTTGGACAAAGTTAGGTGGGAGCTGGTCTCTAGGGAAATGGGGGTGAGACCCCGAGGGCGCTGGGGATAAGGAGAGGCGGAGCAGAGGGCCAAGGGAGAGGGCTGGGAATTTGACTCTCTTCATAAGCAGGGGCTGGGGGGCAGGAAAGATGTACTCCCAGGTTGGTGGGCCAGCCAGTGGAGGGAGAGGGCAAGCAGGGTCATTCTGGACGGGGGCCATGGCAATGGAGTCCCCAGCTGGCCTGAGAGGGTGGAGGCCAGGATGTCTTAAAACAGGTGGAAAGGGCAGCTTCCTTGGTTCATGAGAGACTTAGGGAAGTCTCCACCCCTCCACTAGCATCAGAGATTCCACCCTTAGTTATTAGCAAGAAAATCATTGTGTACGGATACTGACTATGGCTCAGGGTTGGCAGGGGCAGGGGTGAGGGTGAGGGAGAGGGCCCTGACCCAGAGGAGAGACCTGCCGGACCTAGGCACTGTCATGCCTACCAATGAGTGCCCCTCTCCCCATAATGCTCCTCCTCCCGACCCCTGAGCCAGGCATCCTGCCAGCCTCTCCCTCCTGCCCCTCCCCTCCCCAAACTCCCTCTGGCCCAGTCTCTCTGGCCTCTGTCCCTAACCTTCCAGATCTCTCCCCTCTCAGGGTCCCCAGGCCTGGCCCCAGCTTGGGCCTTAGCATCACTCCCCTGGCCCGTCACACTCCCCTGCCACACAGCCTCCAGTGAAGACCCGTTGCTCCTCCCCTGGTGATCTGAGAGAGCTTCCCGAAGATTTCAGGAGAAGGCCACATCTGGGCGGAACCTCGTAGCTCATACCACGCCAGCGTACCTACTGTGTGCCAGGCACTGCTCCAAACGTTTTACACAAATGACTCAATCCTCACAGCAGTTGTATGATGTGGGTATTAACCTCATTTAATTAATTAATTAACTAATTAATTATTTTATTATTCCTCATTTTACGGATGAGGAAACAATGGTGGTCTGGCTCCAGAGACCAGGTTCTTAATCACTGGAGTTTGCTGTGCTGAAGGATAAAAAGTTCTCATTCCAACAGGTGGAGGTGAGGGGTGTGAATGGATTCCAGGTTGAAGGAGCGCCATGACCCGGGGCTGGGAGGCTGTGTTAGGCCACAGAGGACGGGGCTGGTGCGGCTGACAGAGGCTGGGTTGTGAAAACCTCCAGTACCAGCCTGAGGAGGAGCAGGGTTTTCTCCTGAGAACAGGCAGGAGCCATAGAGAGGTTCAAGCAAAGGAATGACTGTCTTTACAAAGACTCGTCTGGGCTGGGGGGACCTGAGGCTAGAGGCAGGGAGGCTAACACAGTGGTTCCAGCTGCAAGGGTGCGCTGCATGGACCAGGGGTGGGATACAGGAAATGCTTTAATGTCGGGTCCTGAGTCCTGGCTCTGGGCAAGAGGGGTCCCAGCAGGCCAGCCCTAGCCCCAGTTCCCCCTGGCAGGGGGAGCCGCCCCCTCTCAGCTTGGCACCACATGCTCTCCCTGCCTCCTCGCCCTGGGTCAGCCCTGCCTCCTTGCATCTGACAACAGGAGACAGAGAAGATTCTGGGGTCAGGGGATGGGGAGAGAAGGGAAACCGAAGGACCTATGTGTCTTGCAGCCCCCTAATCTCAACCTCAGGGGCCCTGAACTATTGCTGGGCAGGGATCTCATGGTCTACGAGAGTGGATGTTACTGGGCTTATAGAATCTCCAAGTCCCAGCCTCTCAGGACCTTAGGTTCCAAAATGAAGGGAATTGTACAGCCCCAGATTCTTAGGATGGGGAGGACTCACATGTCAACTGCCTTCTCTGTCCTCCCAGACATACCCACACACAGACACAAGCCTTTCTAGCAGACTCTGCTAGAAGAGCCACTTGCATACCCCCCAAACAGGGAGTTCACTACCTCCTTCCTATACCCCCTTCCTTTGTAGGGTGGACCTGGATAGGAATTGCAGGCATCCCTAGCTATGTGACCTTGGCCAACTTATTTGAATGATCTGTGTCTTAGACTCTTTAGTGGAAAACTGGGATGATAACCTGGTTTCCAGAAGTATGTTGTAAAGATGGAATGAAATAACATTGATACAGCATACCTAGTAATAGGGTTTGAAAAACATCAGCTCCCTTTTGGGGTGCCTGGGTGGTTCAGTCGGTTGAGTGTCTGCCTTTGGCTCAGGTCCTGCCCTGAGTCGGGCTCCCTGCTCAGCGGGGAGCCAGCGGGGAGCCTGCTTCTCCTTCTCCCTCTGCCTTCTGCTCCCCCTGCTTGTGCTCTCTCTCTCTCTCTCTCTGTCCAATGAATAAATTCTTAAAAAAAGAAAAATATCAGCTCCCTTTGCCCCTTCCCACTGTTAGAAAGTTATTCTTCCTGTTTGTCCCAAACCTGCCTACCTGCTATGATTTCCAGCCTGCCCCTGGGACCTTGGGCACATCTTTATTCCCAGACTGGGATATCTGTCCCCTGCCTCCCGGTTGAGAGAGAGCTCGTATTGGTCACATTGGTGGGGTGAGGAGAGGAAGAAGGTGGACACCTGTGCTCCAGGTGCTCACTCTCTGGGCAGTCTGGCCCCATGGGTGTGTTATCTACCCACTAGGGACAAGGTAAAAGACCATTAAGATAGTGGTGGTATGTGAAGAGAAGCTAGGTACACATGGGGGAAGCTGAATTTGCCCCACAAAAGAAGTCCCCCCTGTCCAACCTCTGTCCCCCCCAGTCCCACCTCTGTCCCAGACTTCCCTGGACTCTTCAGGAGGGTCACTGTCCCATTTGGTAGCCTCATAGGCCAGGGGACAGACTGCCTTTTACAAATGCAGAAAGTGCCAGAATATAGGAGTACCTAAAAACTATTTGCTGAGCGGTGAATGAATGACGAACGGAGGAGACCCTTGGAAATATTCCCTCAAATACCAAAATACCGGGCACGGGGCCAGAGCCTCTCCAGAGAGTGGAAAGATGAGCTAAAGGAAAGAACTTTTTTTTTTTTAAGATTTTATTTATTTATTTGACAGAGATAGAGACAGCCAGTGAGAGAGGGAACACAAGCAGGGGGAGTGGGAGAGGAAGAAGCAGGCTCCTAGCGGAGGAGCCTGATGTGGGACTCGATCCCAGAACGCCGGGATCACGCCCTGAGCCAAAGGCAGACGCTTAACGACTGTGCCACCCAGGAGCGCCCCCCCTTTTTTTTTTGAGAGAGGGTTGGGGTGGGGGGCAGAGGGAGCGGAAGAGAGAATCTCAAGAAGGCTTCATGCCCAGCACAGAACCCGACGAGGGGGCTCGATCTCAAGACCCTGAGATCATGACCAGAAATCAAGAGTCAGACGTTTAACAGACTGAGCCACCTGGGCACTCCTAAAGGAAAGAACTTTCTAATACCTCCAGGAAGGTAGGAGCTGCCCGCTGGCCAGAAATGCCTCAACAGGGGCGCCTGGGTGGCTCAGTCGTTAAGTGTCTGCCTTCAACTCAGGTCATGATCCCAGCATCCTGGGATCGAGCCCCGCATTGGGCTCCCTGCTCGGCGGGAAGCCTGCTTCTCCCTCTCCCACTCCCCCTGCTGTGTTCCCTCTCTCGCTGTCTCTCTCTCAAATAAATAAAATCTTTAAAATAAAAAAAAAATTAGGTGTCTGCCTTCAGCACAGGGCGTGATCCCGGCGTTGTGGGATCGAGCCCCACATCAGGCTCTTCCGCTGTGAGCCTGCTGCTTCCTCTCCCATTGTGTTTCCTCTCTCACTGGCTGTCTCTATCTCTGTCGAATAAATAAAATCTTAAAAAAAAAAACACAATAAAATAAAATAAATTAGAAAAAAAAAGAAATGCCTCAGCAGGCAGCTGGGTGTGAGGTGGTGCCAGCCATCCTTAATGGCTCCTTTCCGTGAATCTGAGATGACACCGCTCTGGAACCCTGAGCTGTTCAGAGTCTAGAGCCCAGGATCCTCGATCTAGAACTCTGTGCTCCTGAAGTTCTAGAGCAGGGTTGCCAAACTTTTTTTTTAATATGAAAAGATCTCTGAGATATTTTTTAAAAAGATTTTATTTATTCATTTGAGAGAGAGAGAGAGAGAGAGAGAGAGACAGAGAGAGCACAAGCAGGGGGATAGGCAGAGGGAGAAGCAGACTTCCCACTGAGCTGGGAGCCTGACTGGGGTTCGATCCCAGGACCTGGAGATCATGACCTGAGCCAAAGGCAGAGGCTTAACCTCCCAGCCACCCAGGCGCCCCCAAACTTTTTTTAAAGGCCAGATGGTAACTATTTTAGGTTTGGGGGGACATATGGTCTTTGTCACAACCATTCAACTCTTCATAAATAGATGGGTATGATTGTGTTCCAATCAAGCTTTTTTTTTTACAGAACCAGACTGGTGGGCTGCCTCTGGCCCTCCGGATGTAGTTTGCCTACCCGTGTTCTGAAGTTTTAGAGGTACATGGCTCTCGTATTCATGGATCTCACGCATTCTCGAAGTTCTAGGGTTCCAAGGTTCGGGGCCCTCTGGGTCCAGGGAGAGAGTCAGGTCAGGTGGCTACAAAGGCCTTGAACGTGGTTGGGCCGGTCTGAAGCAAGGGGATCTGTGGGTGCGTGGGGTCCCTCTGGGCCCCAGTCAGGTGGGTGTGTCAGCCCCCCCCCACCCCAGCCCCGGTCATGACCCTGACGGCTCTTCCCCCCCACCCCCCTCCCTTCAGGGCGATGGCCACAGGCCCGGGCCACTGGAACGGCACGGTCAACGACTCCTGGGAAGGGGACGAGCTGGGCTACAAGTGCCGCTTCGACGAGGACTTCAAGTACGTGCTGCTGCCCGTGTCCTACGGCGCCGTGTGCGTGCTGGGGCTGTGTCTGAACGCCGCGGCGCTCTACATCTTCCTGTGCCGCCTCAAGACCTGGAACGCGTCCACCACGTACATGTTCCACCTGGCCGTGTGCGACGCGCTCTACGCCGCCTCGCTGCCGCTGCTCGTCTACTACTACGCCCGCGGCGACCACTGGCCCTTCAGCGCCGTGCTGTGCAAGCTGGTGCGCTTCCTCTTCTACACCAACCTCTACTGCAGCATCCTCTTCCTCACGTGCATCAGCGTGCACCGCTGCCTGGGCGTGCTGCGCCCGCTGCGCTCGCTGCGCTGGGGCCGCGCGCACTACGCCCGCCGCGTGGCGGCCGCCGTCTGGGCGCTCGTGCTGGCCTGCCAGTCCCCCGTGCTCTACTTCGTCACCACGAGCGCGCGGGGCGGCCGCATCACCTGCCACGACACGTCCGCGCCCGAGCTCTTCGGCCAGTTTGTGGCCTACAGCTCGGTCATGCTGGGCCTGCTCTTCGCCGCGCCCTTCGGCGTCATCCTGGCGTGCTACGCGCTCATGGCCCGGCGGCTGCTGCAGCCCGCCTACGGCACGGCGGGAGGCCTGCCGCGGGCCAAGCGCAAGTCGGTGCGCACCATTGCCGTGGTGCTGGCCGTCTTCGCCCTCTGCTTCCTGCCCTTCCACGTCACCCGCACCCTCTACTACTCCTTCCGCTCGCTGGACCTCAGCTGCCACACCCTCAACGCCGTGAACATGGCTTACAAGATCACCCGGCCGCTGGCCAGTGCCAACAGTTGCCTTGACCCCGTGCTCTACTTCCTGGCTGGGCAGAGGCTCGTGCGCTTTGCCCGAGATGCCAAGCCACCCACGGACCCCGCTCCGATCGCCCCAGTTCGCCGCCGAGGGGGCCTGCGCAGGTCGGACAGGACTGGCATCAAGAGGACAAAAGAGATATCGACCAGCAGTGAGGACTCTAGGCGGACAGAGTCCACGCCAGCTGGTGAGGAGAACTCTAAGGACATCCGGCTGTAGGACCTGAACCCCTCAGGACTGTGCAAGTTTATATGGGGCGGGTGGGGCTGTAGGGACTAGGACTTCTTCAAATGGGATAGTCCCCCTAGATAGGGCCCATTAGTGACTCATGCCTGATGGTCAAGGGAGCCATGACCTCATTGCTATGTCATTTGGCAGGGGCTCAGAATGTTCTCTGTGGTCCAGAGATCTCAACAGTCCCTACGACGCCAGTCACAATTTATATGTGTGAGTTGGGGAGTAAGGCTTCAAGAAAGGCAAGGGTAAGGGGCCAGTGCTGCCCCTGGCCTGACTCCCACATAAATAGCTGACTGTGCCTGCCAGGATATCTAGCCTGATCAAGTCGAATGGAGAAACAGGCCCGAGAGGAAAGTGACTTACCAAGGTCACAGTCGGGGCCTGAGCCACCTAGGAGGGGCAGGGTTACAGGTCGACCAGAGGACCCTGGTAAGGGGCCAGGGCTGAGCCAGAGCTTCCTACAGAGGGGTCTAGGGCAGGTCCGGATGCCCCAGTGAACACACCTCTGAGGAGCAGCCCCATCCTGAGAGATGAATGTGATGTCCGGGAACCAGTGTCATAAACCCATCTGGAGGCTCCCCTGGGCTGGGAGCCAGTTTGAGGCTGTAACTTCTATTGACGTTGTTGTTGCCTGCTGCGTTGTGCCCTATTCTGTGGTTTGAGGATGAAGACACAGCCTAGGAAGCTCTCACCATCCACACTGGGGTCCTTTCTCCAACCTGTACTCTTCTGCCACCTGCCTTCCCGCTAGCTGCGTCAGTGCTCATCTCACACCAGGGATCCCCTCTCCAGACCCCAGGGCATCCCTCACTTTAAAGCTAACTGGCTTTTGTGCCTGGCTCTGCTGGCTGCAGACAGGAGTCAGATGGGGTCCTGTCCTTGGGATCGCCCAGTTTAGGGCTTAATGGCTATGACCAGTCATGTGCTGGTAAATGTCAAACTGCCTAACTAGCTCTCCAGGGGGTGGGGGGAACCCCTTATTTGTAGCCTTGCCAGTTGCCATGTTGCAAATACTCCTGCCTTAGCCAATTTCAGACTGCTCAATGTGATGTCAGCCTCCTTGCAAAATCCCTGAAAATTTAACAATTGGCTCTTGCAAGCAGGTCCAAGACGCTCCAGCACACCACGGATAATGCTGAGTGGTTGGGGCTATGGACCAGGGGGTCAGGGAGGCTTCCTGGAGCGGAGGACACTCCTGAGCTACAGCTTCTGAGAAAAGCAGTTCATCAGAGAAGAGCATCCAGGTGCAGGGTGCATCCTGGGCAAAGACACGGGGACAGGAAAGGGTATGCAGGAACTGGAGGCAGGCCGGGAAGCTGGCGCCCAGGCTCACAGCAGGAACAAGGCTGGGGGGGAGGGGGGTGGGTCACCAGGATACCAGGACAGGGCTCCCTCTTTGCCTTTACCTGAGGTTTCCTCTGCACAGGGGCTAAGAATGGGAGAGATTCCCTTCTCCTCCTGTCCCATCGTCTGCCTCTTGGGAAAACCCGGCTATGGTATAATAGTTGGAGCTCAGCCCGGGTGAGGGCATGGGGTGAGGGAGATGTTTCTCACCTGTGACAGATTCTGGGTTCAGCCAGGACCACTGTGGAGACTGGTAGAGCTCAGCTGAACAGGGCCCAGCTCAGCCTTAGGGCAGGGGTAAGGCAAAGCTGACAGGCCTCACCCCTAATCTCAAATGTAGAGATTCACACCCTCCCCCTCTGGGAGACCCTTGCTCTATGGGCCCACTCTGCCTGAAAGAAGATTCTTTTCCCACCCAAATTCTGCCTGCCTCTTATGACTTCTTCACCCTTCCCACTCGACTTTGTCCACAAAGGGCACCCCCAAGCATTCTCTATTTAGAGTCTAGCTCCACAGCTCCTTCATGCAACAGGGACCCATCACAAGCCACGACCCAGAAAAACTACTCCGCATTGTGCAATGTGGGTAACCTGCTCAAAGTAATGTGAAATGCCCACCTCCCACATTCTATGTTCTATACTTCTGTTAATGTAACCATAGTCCCTATGAGCTTTTTTGTGACTATTTTTTACAGACTGTCCTTGAGCCTTTCCTGCAGGCCCAAGACTCTTTCCTACCAGCTGCTGCTCAGGCTGAACCCTATCCTAGTTTATAGGAACCCCATACCCAGGTAAGATTACACCCAAGAGTGTAAATGCTGGGCTCTGATTCCCCCAGCCCAGAGGCAGGAGGTTATACATCATGATTTTGGGGGCTCCTGAGTGTGCATTTGTGGTTGGGGGGAGGGCTATAGCCACCACAGGCCCAAGTACCCTTAGTTCCCGTTCCTTTCATGTCCTGCCTACCTACCCCTCCAGCAGCTTCCCTGGAGATCCTGAGAACCCAGGGCCCTACAGCACATGGGGCCAACACTATGGCCTAGTCCCAGGAAGCCTTCCTTCAATAAGCCGCCTGCACATTTCTAAGGACAAAGGACCTAGGGGAAAGGAGGGCCTTACTCACCATCTAATCCAGTGGCAGACAGTGGTGTGGGTAGGGAAGAGAGACTCTAAGGGAACCAGGGACAGGCCCAGGGTTCCACCCCTGGACCCTAGTGAGACTGCTTGACCCCTCAATGTGGACCGCTGGCCTTGCTGCTCAGTGCCCAAACCGTCCACCTAGCGGGTGAGGTTTCTGACCCTCCTGCCTTGTGCTATTTCCAGCCCAAGTAAGAGCAGGATTTTCCACTGCCAGCCCCAGACCATTGTCCAGCAGTGACGTGGGGGGACCTGCCTGCTCTCAAAATATCTCCTCTTACTCACTGGGCCTCCCTGCTCCCTCCCAACCACCCCACCTCCTCGCCCTGACATCACTTCCTGGGGCTGTTGACTTTTGAAGGCCACTGTGAAAGGTTATAGCCACCTGACAGGGACCCCAGGGATTATCCAGCCCAGCTGTAGACTTGAGAGGGGTGGGGCCTTGCCCAAGGTCACTTAGCAGGTCAGCGTGGCGCCTGGATGTGTGCCAGGGGCTCAGGCTGTCCCTGCAGCTTGGCTCCCTTTAGTTCAGGTTGATGCGTCTGTGGGATTCCTGCCATCACCCCCACTGCCCCAGCTCTCCCCACCCCGGTGGATGGAGCTGGTGAGTGGAGCTTTGGCACTGAGGCCAGGGGTCTAGGAGAGGAGAGGGGGGTGGGGGAGGATAGTAAAGGTCTGCTGTCCTGCCTGCAACAACTGTTCTCAGTGAGCTCTGTGCGTCCAGGACAGGGGCCCTGGCACACGGGGGCGGGGGGGGAGGGTGTCTCTGCCCTGGGAGGGTAGGTGTCCCAGGGCCCGGGAGGGAGGTCAGGCCCCCGTAAGCGACCCCTCTGCCACCGCCCTCGTCATGGCAGACTTGAGCTGTTCCCTTCAGAGTCAAGCTCATGAGGCAGGGTACTCACGTATTAACCCATGTCCCAGGCACCGTGCCAGACCCTCTCGTCTCTATTATTTATTCTTCCCCACAACTGTATGAAATAGACATTATTCTCCCCATTTAGCAGAGGAGGGGACAGGCTCTGAGAAGTGAGGACTTGCTCCAGATTATACAGGCAGTCAGGGGATGAGTCAGGATCGAATCCAGGTCCATCAGATGCCAGACTAGTTCCCTTTCCAGCATCCCATGCCACTAGCAACCCCTGCTGGGCAGGAGGGTCTGTAAGCAACCCTCCGTGGGATTCAAGATGAAAGGGGCAGTATAGTGGGGATGGGCTTGAGAGCACAGATCTGATGCCCGGACTACCTCTGTTTGAGTCTTGTCTCCGCCTCCTCCCGCTGCGGCACCTTGGGCAAGTTACTGAATCTTGCAGGGCCCCGTTTTTCTCATTTCTGAAAGGACATACTACCTCCCACGCAGGGCATTGGATCAATACACACGAAACACTTAGAACAGTACCAGGCACCTGGGAAGCACTTACATGGCAGGCACGGTGCCAAAGTGACACAGAGGCAAACCGGCTGGACCCTGCCCTCATGGAGTTGACATAATGTAATATATAACCACACTAGGACACATTATTTGAAGGAATGGAATGTCCAGCCAGTGAGGAACAGTGGGCCTCCTGTGACAAGGCTTCCCCTGGATGGAGGAGGAAAGCAGGTCTACCCTGGGGTGAGGTGTGGGACCACCCTTGGCACTGGGTGGCCTTCAGGCCCATGGGCCCGTGTGTGTTTACAGAACCTTGTACCTGTGCCAGGCTGTGAGAGGGCAGCAGGGAGAAGCAAGGGGGGGAGGAGGTGGGGGAGGGAGGGAGGCCCTTGACATCAAGCTTCTGGAGGCGGCCCTTATGGACCAGAGAGCTCCCACTCGCCCATGGCAACAGGCTTAGCCATTTCTCCCCAACTGATGGTCCCCATTGTGGGGTGCTGCAACTACTTCTTGGTTCAGCCAAGAGCCCCGAGACCCAGGCTGGCAGGACCGGCTGGGACCTGGGCCAGAGCAGGTGATGAAAGGGCAACTTTTGCTGTGTGACTGGAGGCCATCTGCCTGCCCTCTCTGGGCCACTCTCTGGAGCTTGGAGCCCTGGTTCCCACATCCCAGTTCTCCCTGCCTCAGTTAAGGCATCGGCCACCTCGATCTTCAGCAAAGACACAACTAACAGTTGCTCCCCCAGCCATTCCCCAAGCGCCCCGGGTTCTCAGTTCTGAGGACTAGAGTTGGCAGCATTCCCCACCCCCCCCCCCGGAGTCAAGTGACAGAGAGGTAAAGTGGTAAAGTGACTCCATGGGCACCCCCCGGGGGCTTGGGGCAGAGCTGGTCCGCTATCTGATGGCCCTTCCTCTTGCAGGCGGAGTGTGGACTCTGGCCGGGAGTGCCTGGACCGCAGGGTGAGATCTGTTTGCCTTTCCAAGCGGCATGTGCTGGTCGGGGATGGAGAGTGGGGGGCAGATGAACCCCAGAAGCCAAGCTCTCATCCTCTTCTCCCCTGTGCACCATGTGCCTTGGTGAATCCCTTCTCCTCTCTGGGCCTCGGTGTCCCCATCTGCCATGGGGCTTGGCTCTGCCCAGCCACTCTTCCTCCAGTACAGGCTTCCTGGGCTTGCCTCTGTCTTGGCTCCTGCTCAGCCAGGTGTCCAGTCTCAGGCCTGTCCCAGCCAGGAACAATGGGCCGGGCTGGGCCAGTCACTCAAGGCCCCAGACTCAGTCCCCAAGGGCTCACCCTGAACTATTTTCAGCCCTTGGAGATGGAGTCAGAAAAGGATTTTCCACTCCCAGTACAATGGCTGCCCTGGACCATTGTCCAGCAGTGACCAGGAGATCCGCCCACCCCAAAATACCTTCCCTGCCCCTACCCTCTGGGCGTCCCCACCTTGATAGGCTTCCCGGGACTGTCAACTCCCAAAGGCTGTTGTGAAGCAGTGCGTGAGTCCCCCGGAAGACAGGACCGGTTGGATTCAGTTTTCCCTCCTGGCAGGGACCCCAGGGATTGTGTGGCTTCTTAGAGGGATGAGAGGCCTAGAGAGTGCCGTGCCTTGCCCGAGGCCACACAGCAGTCAGCATGGAGACTAGATGCGAGGTCTGTGAGGCCTCTGCTGCCCTCATCAGCTCTGGGCTGCACCTTCTGAGGGCTCACCTTGGAAGGCCACAGGTGGGCCTGCTGGAAAGAGGCCTGAGGGACATGGGTGGAAGGGGGTGTACCTTGGGAACCTGGGGCACCCTATTCAGTCCTGTTTTTACCAAATGTGGTTTTTGCTTGCACTGAACTCAGGGTTACCAAGTTGTGGGAAAGAAGGAGGTTGGGGGCCCAGGGAAACTGAGGCAGGAGGAGCAGGGTTCTGGCCCCGCTCAGCCATCACCAGCTCTGTGACCACAAATTCAATGTCTTTGTTTGTAAAATGGAACTGCTAATACTTCTTTTTCCAGTTTACTGAACAATGAGAATGCAGGAAGGCACAAACACAGCTATTTTATTTTCCTATCAGTACTGCCTACTCCATGTCTAATTTCCTTCCCCATCCATAAACTGTTTATATGGCAAACTCCAAATATTTGAGTCACTTGTGAGTAACAAAGTTCATTCCAGCTTAAGGTTCCAACCCCTACTTAATTTAATGCCCACCCCTCTTCTTCCCCAGTGCGGGGAGGACTCTCCTCACCCCTCCTTTGGGTGCCTCTCTCCTCCGGGTGTCAGGCAAGTTGGGGAGGAGGAAAGGGACCAGTATATCTTCCCCAGGACTGCCACAGCCCTTCCTTGCTTCTCTGGCCGTGACAACATGACCATCAGTGACCCTCCGTGGGGAGCCCTCCAAAAGCCAACCCACACCTTTGTAAAGAGTCTCTTCGTTCACCCAGTCTGAGTGTGCCCCATCTTTCTTGCTGAGACTAACTCCTACACCCGTCTCCTGAGTGACTTTCCTAGAGCACCGCTCACCCGGCTTGGCTGAGAGCTCACAGCAGCAGGGTCGCTTTCAAGGTCACTGAGCCCAGGGTTCAGCTTCTAGAATCAGCATGGAGGGTGGTCGAGGGCTGGGGTAATAAACTCTGAGAAGGTGCCTGACCCCAGTTGTTTTCGGGTTTCTTTCCAAAGTAGGGTATTTTACCCCCGTGTATCCTTGGATTTATGTCCTGGAGCCAAATTCCAAATCAGCAGCCACATGAAAATCCCAGGGTATTGTGGGATTAAACTGTTAGACCAGCCTTTGTGACCAGAGCAACTGCAAAATGTGGGGGAGGAAATTCAAAGCGTCAGGCATGGGTCACCACGCAGCCTGCGCCAACGTGTGCGTGCGTGCGTGCAAGCGTGTGTGTGTTTATGTCTGTGCTGAGTTGTCACCTCTGTGTTCTCGGGAGAGCGCTGAGGGGCAAGGGCGGCCCCCACAGACACCAAGCAGATACCTGGAGACAGAAGGGCTTCGGGTGGGTGGCCACCCTGCAGGAAGCAGAGGGAAGAGGGCTGCCAGGAGGTGGAACTAATGGAAGGAGATGGTGGGCTTGGGAATGGCAGGAAGAGACGGGGAGTGCGGAGAGGACCCGCGTGTGCGGGCTTCAGGGCCCAATTCAATTACGTTCTCTATTCTTAATTTACTACTAACTCCCCCGCTGCCGGCTCTGCGGACCCCTTTCTACTCCCCTCGTTCCCCATTCTTCTTCCTTTTCCCCAGCCCCCGTCCCTCCACACTCCCCGCTTTCGTCTTCTTTTTGCTCCCTGCCCCCCCCCCCACCGCCCCCGGGGAAGCAAACGGGCCAGTTCAGAGCCTCAGACCCATTCCTTCCTTCTTGAGCCCTGGCTGCCCTCCCTTCGCCGGCTGTGCTTCGGCGTAGGTCCCCAGTTCGCGGACGCTGCCCTGCTGCCCCCTGGTGGCCTGCATGGCTGCAGATGCGGGAAGGGGGGCTGAGGTCCAGACCTTCCCCCCACCGGGGACTGATGAGAGGAAAACGATCCTGCTGGCAGCCAGGTTGTTGGAGAGTGCGAAGTGGGGGTGGGACTGAGAATTGAAACAGGGAACCCAGTTTGCAAAACATACCCTGACTTGCAAAACAGGTGACAGGGCTCGATCAAGCCATGCTGTCCATCTCAGACTATCTAAGCGCACACTTATAAACACCTATGTACTTAGACTCACAGGTTCCAAGAGAAGACTGCAGACTAAACGGACCCAATAGTAATACTCCTGGAGGACTCCTGTGTTCTCAACATCGGATTGCTGACTGTTCCAGCAGCTCCCTGCTCTGCAAATTCTGACCAATCTCTGCCAAAGACCATCCTTTGACTAACTCCAGGCCCCCACGATCCTATAAGCACGCTTCTCTAACTCCCCACTTTGGAGACACCCCAGGGATCCCCCAGTGTGAAGTCTCTGTTGCAGCAAATAATAAGCCCAGGCTTGTTGGCTCCAGGTGTGGTGCTGGTCAGCTGACCCTCACTGACAAGAGATTCCTGCGTGAACGGGTGAGAGCAGGTGACACTGCAGCTCTCTATTCCAGTCTCCCCACCCCCACGGGCTCTCAGGGACGGCCCCATGTAGAGCCCTGCAGCCCCTAGCTGACCCATCACGCTGCGCTCAGGCACCAGGACGAAGCACTGCACTGTGGGTGTTTTCGTCCCGCAGAGGAAGCACACCACGTCCAGTTGTTGGCTTCGTAAAGGCAAGACTGAGGGGCAGACCCAGCCGCTCCGTCTTTGGGGCATTGCATCTGCCAGCCTCTCCAGCCTGAGGGTTCAAAGATGCTGACTTGATCCTCTCTGGCTCTTCCAGGAGCAGGGGCGGGGGTGTCCCTCAGGACGGTGCCATGATGTCCTCTGGCCTTGTGCGTCCCTTTGACCTCCTGCTTACCTTCAAGGCCCCAGACGGGGCTCCCCCCCTTCACTGGCTGTCAGACTCTCAAGCTCTGAGTTTGACGATGCAGCTGAGTGTTGGGAGAGGGGCTAGAAACCCTCCTAAGGGAATTTCTCAGGCCCCTGCCCCCAGCCCTGCCCCATTCCAATGCCTCCACCCCCACCAGAGCCCCTGACCTCTGGATGCCCCTAGAAGTCCTTGCCTGCTCACACGGTAGCCTCTACGACTGGACTCCACCTTCTGGGAGGTATGACCAAGCTCTGCTGGTCCTCCTAGCAGCCCCCGTGACTGCATCTGGGCAGGTCAGGGTTCACCCACTGCCCATGAGATGTCTGTAATTTGGACCCACCAGCACGTTAGTACGGAAGATGCATCCGACTCTCAGTCACGGGGAAGGGGAGGCCCAAGTGCAGGGCCCTTGGAGCGGAGTGGAAAGCACAAAGGTGAGCCAGCCCTCCAAGCCACACCCCCACATCTTCACTCTACACCTGCAGCCCTCACCCACAAGTTTTTCCTCCACCTGAATCCAGGTGCCTTCATTCACGACACTCAGCACAGAAACCTTGGACTGTTTCCATTGAATCTTGACTCTGCCACTCTAATCAGATGGGCACTTCAGTTTCCTCATCACAAAATTCATATTTTGTTGGTACTATCTGTCTCTTCCTACTAGGGTGAAAGCTCCTAGAGGACAGGGGTCTTTGTCTATTGTGGTCACTAATTTATCCCCAGTGCCCAGAACAGTGCCTGGCACATGGTAGGTACACAACGATTACTTGTTGAATGAATGAATGAATGAATGAATGAATGAATAGTGATTCATAGTGAGGAATAAATGAGAAATTCTACAAACTTTTGTAGACTATCTAGTACCAGTGGATGCTCATTAGACATTAATTCCTTTCCTTTGCAAAACAGGTCAAATTATTTCATGTAAGCTTCACAATGGCTCTTTGAGGCAAAAACATTATTATCAATTCATTCATCCATTTATTCAACAAATATTTACCAAGAGCCTACTATACTCCAGGTACTGTTGTACATAGTTGGAAATTATCAGTGAATAAGAAAACAAAGACCCTTCCCTTGTGGAGTTTACATTCTAGGAGGGGATGAGAGAGACCAAAAGCAGCAGTCTTAGTTAAATGTAAATTCCATGGTATGCTAGAAGGTGAACAGCAGAGAGAGGGATTGGGAGGGTGGGCAGGTAGAGGGTAAGAGGCGGGGAGGGGGGTGTGATTTTAAAGAGAATGGTCAGGTGAAGCCTCAGGAGGGGCCCAGAAGAGGACATTTGAGCAGACTTGAAGGAGGAGTGGGAGTTAACCAGGGGGCTCCCTGGGGGGAGAGTAAACCCGTGCACCCACTGCCTGGGTAAGGAGGCAGTGACCGGAGTGGAAGCAGGAGGAGTGGAGTCCAGACATGGGGGAATCCCGTAGGACAAGGAATGAGGCGGAAAATCACGACAGAGATACAGCCCGGCTTGCATTTTAGAAGGATCTGGCTAGTGGTGCCTGGGTGGCTCAATCGGTTAAGCAGCCGACTCTTGATTTCGGCTCAGGTCATGATCTCAGGGTCGTGGGATGGAGCCCCATGGTGGGCTCCATGCTCAGGGTGGAGTCTGCTTGAGATTCTTCCTCTCCTTCTGCCCCTCCCCCTGCTCCCACTTGCTTTCTCTCTCTCAAATAAATTTAAAGAATAAAGAAGAAGAAGGTTCTGGCTGCTGTGTTGTGAATAAATGAGACTGGGGGCGAGAATAGGAGTGGCAAGAGCAGAAGGAGCTAATGCAGGAAGCCAGGAGGGAGATCATAGGGATTGGGACCAGGTGGTAGCCATGGAGGTGGTGAGAAATGGACTGATGCCAGATGTATTTCGAAGGAAGAGCCAATAGGATTCCTGATAGTTTTTTCCTGCAGGGTTTGGCAGGCAGTGAAACTGCAGTCCAGAGGAAGTCTAGAGGGGTGGCACACACCCACAGGTCCCTGAGTGGGATGGAGAATGGAGCTAGGATAGCGGGAAGGTCCCCAGGTCTGGGGCAGTGCCTGGGGAACAAGAAGGCAGCATGGCAGGAAGGATTCTGTCACAGCAGGTCACAGACCAGCTCCAGGGCAGCTGGGCGTTGATTTGATCAATGACTTTTTTCTCTTCCTCTGAATTCCCCCATGATGGTCTTTTAATTGGGTCCATTTGTTCCAAGACCATGAGCTGAGCAGACGCCAGAGTATTTGCGTATTATTAAATAGATTAGAAAATGGCCCTATGGTTTGGGCAGCTGGAAAAGTCAGAGCAGCTGCGTGGCCTCTCTGAGGAGTAATCACAGGCTTCCGGTTCAAGGCAGAGCCCATGCCAGGCATCTTGTCTTCGTCCTTGCCCCTGCCCGGCTCACCTGCTAAGTGTCTCCTCCTCCTCCAAGACTCACTTCAAACTCCCCTCCTCAGGAAGCCTTGCTGATCACCAACCCTGCCCTCGGCCTCACCTCCCTGCACAGAGAACTCTCACAGGTAGGGTGAAGGATCGCTCAATGGGGAGCCTCCCTCCAACAGAAGACATGGTCCAAGTGGGGGTTTTTAGGGAAGAAGGACACCCAAAGAGCATTTAAATCACAACCCCACTGAAGTGAAAAACACTTTTCCATTTCCCACAGTTCTTCCCCACCCAGATGCTGGAAGGGGGGGGGGGTGCAGGCAGGGAGGGGAGGAGAGAAGTGTCAAATTCCTATCATGTGTGGAGAAAAGAGAGCCCTCTTGAGTTGTTGGTGCAAGCCACTCTGGAATACAGTATAGAGGTTCCTCAAAAAGTTAAAAATAGAACTACCCTACAATCCAGCAATCACACTGCTGGCTATTTATCCGAAGAATACAACAACACGAATTCAAAGGGATACGTGCACCCCGATGTCTTAGCAGCATTATCAACAATAGCCAAATTATGGAAAGAGCCCAAATGTCCATCAACTGATGCGTGGATAAAGAAGATGTGGTATATACATACAATGGAATATTATTCAGCCATAAAAAGGAATGAAACCTTGCTATTTGCAACAATGTGGATGGAGCCAGAGGATAATGCTAAGTGAAATAGGCCAGTCAAAGAAAGACAAATAGCATATGATTTCACTCATGTATGGAATTTAAGAAACAAAACAAATGAGCAAAGGGGGTAAAAAACAGAGAGTAAGAGAGACAAACCAAGAAACAAACTCTTCACTGTAGAGAACGAACGGATGGTTTCCAGAGGAGGGGGATGGGTGAAACAGGTGATGGGGATTAAGGAGGGCACTTGTGACGAACACCAGGTCACGTGTGGAAGTGCTGTATTCTACACCTGAAACTAATAGCACGCTGTTGGTTAACTGGAATTTGAATAAAAGCATAAAAAAAATAAAGCACACAATTCACCATTTAAAAAATGCATATCATGGGATTGATATGGAAACGTACACTTGCCTGGAGAAAAAGAAAACCGTTTCCTGCCAGTAACACGTTCGGATGGTTAAAAAACAAACGAACAAGCAAAAACACTTACTTCCATGTTAGACATTGTCTACTGATTTGCTCTGGCAAAGATGAGGATTTAGTTTTCTTCCCTCATCCTCCCATTGCAACTTCTGGGTAAAACAATATTCAGTGCTGACATTTTTATGACTTTGAAAGTATCGTTTGCAGTAACATCTTATAGCATTCTATGATTATATTTTCCTTCTTGCATAACTTTTTGTTTTTCCTAGAATTAATAATTACCTCACTGTATACACTTAAGAGGGACATACACCAAGGACAAAGAAAATTACAAGGAAATCTTAAACAGTATTTGCCATCGTATTGTGAGTGGCTATTGAGCACTTGAAATAGGATTCATCTGAATTGAGTTCTGTTACAGGTATAAAATACACACTGGGTTTCCAAGACTTGGAAACAAAAAAAGTGGTAAAATATTAATTTTTTACGTTGGTTGCATATTGAAATGGTAATACTTTGGATATAATGAGTTAAATAAAATATATTACTAAAATTAACTTCATTCATTTCTAATTACTTTTTCTAATGTGGTTCCTTGAATATTTTAAATTATACCTGTAGCTTGCATTGTATTTCTATCGAAATCCGGACGGTGATTGTCAATGGCAGCTGGTGGATAGAGCAGTCTCCTAAGACCTGGACACACTGACCAATATAACATCACAAAAAATAGGAAGAACTAGATGTAATGTCTTGCTGATGTGTAAAAGGAAGTACACACCACCACCTGTGAATTTTTGCCAAAAAATTGAACCTGAGTCTGATCAGATCTCTGGATTTAACTACCACTTTTCAGAAGATTCAGGGTACATAGGAACGTGTTAAATGGCAACGTGGACAATTGGCTAGATTCAGAATCTGAGAACTTTTACGGGATAAATGACCTAGTTTCTTCATAGATACATGGGGGGAAATGGCAAAGGAGTAGACATAGAAATGGAAGTCAAAGCCAAGGTCCCATCTCTCCTCACTGCTACGAAAGTAGAAAGCCCCAACTTCCTAAATGTTCAGAAGCCATTTATCCTGAAGGGAAATAGGAAATCTGAAAAAGAGAAAAGGCTGCATAACATTTGGGTTTTCTCCACTGTTATAAGCAGCACTGTGTTCGCCCCTCAAATTCATACAGTAAAGTCTTAACACCCAGTACCTCAGAATGTCACATTATTTCAGGAAAGGGCCTTTAAAGATGTAACTGAGTTGAGTGAGGTCCCTGGGGTAGGCCCTAATCCGGTGTGATTGTAAGAAGAGAAAATTCGGACACAGACACATCCAGAGGTAAAGCGATGTGAAGACACGGAGAAAACAGCCATCTACAGGCCGAGGAAAGCCAGGATCCATCTCTCACAGCCCCCAGAAGGAACCGATCCTGCCGCCACCATGATTTTGGACTTCCAGCCTCCAAAACTGTGAGAAAATACATTTCTGTGGTTTAATCCCCCCGTCTGCTGTCCTTATTATGGCAGCCCTCGAAGACTAACCCATCCAGCTGTCAGTGGGGCAGGCACTCATGAGAATCCTCCCATCTGTTATCGGGGGGAAGGGAGCTGGGTTTTCTTTGCCCGTATCCCCCCAGGTGGGAAAGCCCGGTGGAAACTACTTCCCAAGAGTCTCCCCTTTCTGGGTTGACAAGTTGTCACCATGGTGGGGGCCCTGGCTAAGCACTCTACTCAGCCTAAATTCTCATCTTTACCCCCTCCCCATTCTGTCTTTCCTTTTCAACCAGTGCTTCGCGGACTTCTGTTTTAACCCCCCAGGGGTTGATGATCTTTGTATCAAAGAACGTATCACCTCTTGTATGAGTTGCATGACTCAGCTGATTTTCTTACTCTTTATTGTCATCTCTGAATACCAGGCCTTGACATTAATGGCCTAGAATGGCTTTGTGGTTGTCTGTAATCCATCATTGTTATAAGGCCACCACATCTTATCAGCTGTGTTTGGTGTTGCTGTTTGGGGGGGGTGTGTGTGAGACAGAGAGAGGGAGGGATGACATTTGCTGGAGCCACTGCCCAGGAAGGGCACATGCTCACGTCAAGCTTCTGCAACGTCAATGGCATCAACCATTATCTATATGACAACTTCCTGACCCTCCAAACGTCTTGCACCAGCACCAGTGTCAATGAGGAGGCCGTTTTCATTGTGGTGGCCCTAATATCCAGGCCCCAGTCTTCATTTCTTTCATTTCCATTCAACCTGCTCAAGGTAAATCAAACCCCTTCGGCACCAGCTGCTCTCACATCCATGCCGTTTCTCTTTGGTTCGGGGGAACAGCATTGATGTGTCTTAAAGATTCTTCTTCAGGTTGTATGAATCAGGGTCTATGAACTGGTGTATTTTCTTTTTTTTTTTTTAAGATTTTATTTATTTATTCGACAGAGAGAGAGACAGCCAGCGAGAGAGGGAACACAAGCAGGGGGAGTGGGAGAGGAAGAAGCAGGCTCCTAGCGGAGGAGCCTGATGCGGGGCTCGATCCCAGAACGCCGGGATCACGCCCTGAGCCGAAGGCAGACGCTTAACCGCTGTGCCACCCAGGCGCCCCATGAACTGGTGTATTTTCTATTCCAGTGTGGGTCCAAGCTGGCCCCTCCTCTGCAGAGCCTGAGGAAAAAGGAAAATCCTGGTTAAAATCCAGGAAAGCAATGACAATGCAAGGAGATCTAAATTTTTATTTTATTGGTATTTTCTCATGGTGGGATTCTGTTCCCAAGTAAGTTCATTCTACATAGGGAGGCATGTTGAGTCTTTTCTTAAAATAGACTCTTTTCTTCACTTCCCTCATAGGTCATCGTGACTCGTTCTTTGCGTTCTCATCTCCTGCACGCCGTGTAGACAGGTTTGACCAACTCTAGCTGCTTGTACCCTAGACACTTTTTCCTTCTCTTTGGCACGCCTTTGTCTCCTGCTCTTTTCCCAATTCTTCACATATACTGTGAGTCCATAGAGACCTGGAGAAAAGTTGAGCAGTGCAACTTGCTTACCTGAACACAGAAGTGCCAACTATTTTGCAAGGGCTCTCTTTCTTGTCGGTTCTGTTCCCGGAAGAGGTAGCCGGATTCCAGAGAAATGCCTCTCCTTCAGCCTCTGTAAACAGCGCACAGTGGACCTGAACCGTCTTGGTCTTGGTTTATTATTCCTAGTCACCCTTGCTTTGTTTTTCTGGCTTTTCTTGTCTACTTCAAAGAGTAGAAACATCTAGGAGCTTCTGCCAGCCATTCCTTCAAGTGGTGGCAGGTGGAGGTATTTCCACATGAAACCAAGCTCCCCGGTGAGTAAGGACGTTTGAGGCCCCCTCCACAAAAGAGAAGGAAGTCAGGGCTTTTTCCTTTGAAATGTGAATCACATCCCCTTATTCTCAAACTTTGGAGACAAAAAATAAACTGTAAAGAACAATTGTTGTTTCTTATTTGATAATTTTCTTTTTTTAAGATTTATTTGTTTGAGAGAGAGAAAGAGTGCGCGCGTGCAGGGGAAAGAGGCAGAGGTGGGGACGCCTGGGTGGCTCAGTCAGTTAAGCGTCTGCCTTCAGCTCAGCTCATGATCTGGGGTCCTGGGATGGAGCCCTGCATCGGGCTCCCTGCTCAGTGGGGAGTCTGCTTCCGCCTCTCCCTCTGCTGTTCTCCCTGGCTCATGCTCTCTCTCTCTTGCTCTGCTCTCAATCACTCTCTCTCTAATAAATAAATGATATCTTTAAAAAAATAATAATTAAAAAAAAAAAAGAAGAAAGGGGCAGAGGGAGAGAATCTTCAAGTGGACTCCCTGCTGAGCGCAGAGCCCAATGCGGGGCTCCATCTCACGGCCCATGAGATCATGACCTGAGCAGAAACTTACAGTTGGACCCTCAACCCACTGAACTACCCAGGAGCCCCGATTTCTTATCTGATAATTTTTAACACAGGACAGCAATAGTCTGTTAGTATTTTCTGATCTGTAAATTGTCAGAAGCCAAAGTGAGCATCGTGTATCTCAAGACAATAAAACATTACATGATAGGGGTGCCTGGGTGGCACAGCGGTTAAGCGTCTGCCTTCGGCTCAGGGCATGATCCCGGCATTATGGGATCGAGCCCCACATCAGGCTCCTCTGCTATGAGCCTGCTTCTTCCTCTCCCACTCCCCCTGCTTGTGTTCCCTCTCTCGCTGGCTGTCTCTATCCTGTCGAATAAATAAATAAAATCTTAAAAAAAAAATTACATGATAAAGAGAACACGTGACAACACCACTGTTCTGACACTATTAATACCCCAAACAGCACTAATCCAGGGTGATGAGAGGACTAGACATGGATCCAAGAACTCAGGGAAAGGGAGGTTGGTGGTATAAAAGTTGCACGATATTATCTAAAATGGCATCAAATAGTCTGGAAAAAAACTTAGTTCTTTTTGCAAATTCTGTCATTTGTCATTTAAAGCCACTGAACACAAATTTGGATAAAGAGGGGCACAGGCTGGCTCAGGCAGAAGAACATGCAAGTCTTGATCGGGGTTGGGCATCTGAGCCCCACGTTGGGTGTAGAGACGGCTTAAATAAATAACACTTAAAAATAATTGTAGGGGCGCCTGGGTGGCTCAGGCAAACATCTGCCTTCAGCTCAGGTCGTGATCCTGGGGTCCTGGGATCGAGCCCCGCATCGGGCTCCCTGCTCAGCAGGGTGTCTGCTTCTCTCTCTGCCTGCTTCTCCAACCCTTTTCGGTCTGCTTCTCCCTCTGCCGCTCTCCCTGCTCGTGCTTTCTCGCTCGCTCTCTCTCTCAAACAAATAAATAAAATCTTTGAAAAAGTAAATGTATAAACAATTCATCTGCTTCTTAATTTTACAGTGAGGTTCAGCATAGAAAAATCAGCTGAATGCTGACAATAGTAAGCTGTCTGTCACCCTAGAAGTTTAGGTGTGTGGGTCTACCAGAACTCCGTCTCACTAACAAGACCATGGTCATCATTAGGACAAAGGTTGTTTCCTATACTTCTTTCATTTACTCAATGCTTCTCCCCTTCTTAGTTTATATGGCAAGAAATGTCGAGTTGAATATCAACTTGAAATATCAAGAAATATCAGTTGAACTGGAATGTCTTGTTCTATTACTTAAATAAAGCACTGCAATCGTTAAAGAAAGGTTTTGCTTATTTACTCTGGGCTAGGCACAGTGCTAAGAGTTCGAACGACATTACCTCAAACCGCACGGAAGAATTATTATCCCCCTTTTTATGAAGGACTGGCTCTCTGAAGGGTGAAGGTGGGGGCTTGGTTCTGCCTTTTCTGTTGTTCCTGTTATCAGGGCCCTGGGCTCCAGTTCCAGTTCCTTTCCTTAGAGACTGGGTGACCTTGGACAAGAACATGGGTCTCTCTCCCTTTCCTCCTCTGAAAAATGTGAATAATCAGGTGTTTTATATAAGGCCTAAGGAGATTAATGTGCACATTTATGCAACCTACTTAGAAAATGTAAATCCTGGGGCACCTGGGTGGCACAGCGGTTAAGCGTCTGCCTTCGGCTCAGGGCGTGATCCCGGCGTTATGGGATCGAGCCCCACATCAGGCTCCTCTGCTTCTTCCTCTCCCACTCCCCCTGCTTGTGTTCCCTCTCTTGCTGGCTGTCTCTATCTCTGTCAAATAAATAAATAAAATTAAAAAAAAGAAAAGAAAATGTAAATCCTTATATAAGTTTTTGTTTATATACATTTTCAATTTTTCTCAATAATGAGATCAAGCCCCAGCATTTGGGGCTACTTTATAACATGTGACATCTTGATTTAAGAAAGTGATACGTGGGGCGCCTGGGTGGCTCAGTCGTTAAGCGTCTGCCTTTGGTTCAGGGCATGATCCCGGCGTTATGGGATCGAGCCCCACATCAGGCTTCTGTGCTGGGAGTCTGCTTCTTCCTCTCCCACTCCCCTTGCTTGTGTTCCCTCTCTTGCTGGCTGTCTCTCTCTGTCAAATAAATAAATAAAATCTTTAAAAAAAAAAAAAAAGAAAGAAAGTGATACGTACTATATGGTGACTAACATAATATAATAAAAAATCATTAAAAAAAAAAAAAAGAAAGTGATACATTTTGGGAGCCTGGGTGGCTCAGTCAGTTGAGTGTCTGACTCCTGGTTTCGGTTCAGGTCTCGATCTCAGGGTTCTGAGATCCAGCCCCGTGTGGGGTTCCGCACTCAGCCTAGCAGAGAGTCGGCTTGGGATTCTCTCCCTCCCTCTGCCTCTGCCCCTCCCCACACTTGCACTCCCTCTCTCTCTCTCAAAATAAATAAATAAATCTTTTTTAAAAAGTGATGTTTCTTCTTTATTTAATTTTTAAAAATATTTATTTGAGAGAGAGAGAGCACAAGCAGGGGAAGGGGCAGAGGGAGAGGGAGAAACAGACTCCCCACTGAACAGGTTGCCTGACGTGGGGCTCAATCCCAGGACCCTCAGTGGACAACCCGAGCTGAAGGCAGACACTTAACCGACTGAGCCACCCAGGCACCACTCTTTATTTAATTTTTAACTAAATACCACATTCACTAGGTACAAACAAAAAAATATTGAAAGGTAAACAGCGAAAAATCTCTCTCTCATTGATTCTATTAAGTAACCACTAGCCATGGTTTTTTTCTTTATCTTTCCAGATCATTGTATGCATTTACAAGCCCTAAAAACTGCGTTGTTTTCTTCTATTAAACACGAAAGGCTACATACTTCTACACGTATTTCTAGCTTTCTTCTGCAGACTCCTTGAAGGGCTTTCCACACTAATATGTAAGTAACATAAAAAGCTTCCTTCCTTTGGCTTACAACCGTAATTCATCTAACCAGCTCCCTGTGAATAGACATTTAGGTCATTTCCAACCTTTGATATTGATTTGTTGATTTCTTAAAGACCGGAAATGAATGAAAATATCAACTCTCTCTTCATTGTGATGTTTAAATTATAGAACCAAACAATAATGTCCTCTGTACCTCAGATTCAACAAGTCTGATTTAAGAGGGACCGTGATCTGTTGGCACCAACTGAAGGATCTGCCTCCTGATCTGAACGTTCAACTCTCATGTCATTTAGTTTCTTGCTCCACGTGTTGATTTTGTCACCCCTGAAGCCCCCCCCCCCCCAGCCCGCAACAGCAGCATTGCAGAGACCAGTGAGGCTCTGGGGGGCAGTTTGAGCAGCAGACCTCTGCGGATTGTCACCTCTTTTGTCAAAGGTACTGTGTTCCTCTTATTTATTAGTATTATTATTATTTTTTAAAAGATTTTATTTTTAAGTAACCTCCACACCCAACATGGGGCTCGAACTTACAACCCTGAGACCAAGAGCCCCGGGCTCTACTGACTGAGCCAGCCAGGCGCTTCTGTCCTGTTCAAAGCATGTTAACTTTGGATTCACGAGCGGCTCTGAAGGGCATGAAGCTGGTAGGAAGGAGCTGAACTGAAACAAGAAACGACTAAATCTCGCCTCAGAAATCTTGAGTTCCGGTTCTGAGCAATACTGCCTGGATGCGGAACCTAACGCGAGTCACAAAGGCAGTCCCTCTGAGCCTCAGTTTCCTCAGAATGAGGAATAATCAGAGTAGCTACTCAGACTCCGTGTATAAATGAAGCAAGATACTGTACTAAAACGCTTAGCGCAACACTGGCTCGGAGCACACGCGAAATAAAGAGTAGCATGTTTTATTAGCAGAGCTTGGCAGGATAAACAGGCCTCCCTGAGAAGATAAGGAAAGGAATAACATTCCAAGAGGGGGAACAGCATGTATAAATAGCAGAATTTACGAAGTATGAACCCTCAGAGCCAGCTGTGGGCGGAGGCAGGCCGGGGACTGCTAACCCGATTTTGTATCATTGAGGAGACGGAGACCCAGAAAAGGACACTGATTCACTCACATCTGCCCTCATCGTACACGGGGACGCAGGAGAGGGATTCAGAGCCCCGAGGAAGAGCTGCCGTGGCAGAAATTCCTGGGTCGTGAATCCGTGTATCAACACTCGGGTGGGCAGCTGGAGTAGTGCGGGGATGTGAAAGGGGGTGGTACTTCCATGCACTGGCCATGGCTTCTGGACTGACAAAGCAAACAGAAGCAACGTGGCGAGCATGGGGCTCCCGGACCTCGGGAAAGGGGTTGGGGAGTCCTGGGGCCGTGGCTGGGGCTGAAAGAGCAGCACTGGCCTCAAGAGGAGGCTGCAAGCGCATCAAGTCTGGGGGCGGACAGGGGCAGGCAGTCTCAGGAGTCATTGGAAAGGCCAGACACAGCTCGTCCAGCTCCAGGTCTCACTGGACGCCTGCCAGCTGCCAGCTTTTGAGGCCATGCGCCAAGGTTGAGAGGGGGAGGAGAAGGGAGAGGAAGAGGAGGAGGCAAGTTTGCTGCCAGACACAGTTTAATGGAGGGTCCTTAACCTCTCCTGGGGCCAGCAGGGGATGGGCCTGGCTCTTGGGCCAGCTCTGAGCCTGCAGCCCTCTCCCACCTTCTCCCAGGCCTGTCCTCCCGTGGCCTCAGTGACCCCGCATTGCTCTCCTGCTCATCTTACTGCTCTGGCTGCTCCTCCCCAGTCTCATTCCCAGGCATCTTCTCTTCCCTCCTTTAACTGATGGCTCCATCCTAAATGTTCTTCTCTCTCCCCTTAAGCAACTCCACCCACCCTATGGCCTAGAGAACCAAACATTAAGCTGGTAAGTCTCAAATCTGTGTCTCCAGTCCACTGCCAACCCTGGGTGACAGGACTTGAATTTATTAAAGAGCCACCAAGTTTCTCTGCCTTGATGTAGGGGCAGGGATCAAACCACTTAGCTAAGCTAATCAGAGTAGGCATTTCCAGTGGCTGGAGCAGTCTCCACGGAAATCAGGTGAGGCTCTGCGTACTCAGGAGGGCCTAGGGACAGCGGATGAACCAGGCAGGGGAGGCTGAGAGCTGAGGGAAGGACGCTGGGGAACAGTCAGGGCCACGAAGCCAAGCCCCCACTCCCCCAACTCCAGCACACCTCCTCTGCCCACCTTGGAGAACCAGGGCTCACCCTACTGGGAGTAACTGGGACTCCTCTCACCCTGCCCATGACCCTCAGTACCCACTATTCCTCACACCCCTGCAGCTTCTCACTGAAGGTGCCTGGGACTCTGCCCAGGGGGCTTTCTCGGTTGTTTGGGGCACACTTGGCCACAAGTGCCAGACAGTTTGGGGACCAGCCTTTAACCAATGACAGCCGGAGTCGGAGTCCGGTAGGTAAATGGTCCAGATTCTCTCCCTCGGGTGGAACATCTCTGAGGCCTGTTCTGTGCTGCCTCCTGGTGGTTCCCAATGAGATCGACCCAGTGATAGTCTGCTCATTGACCACCCTGAATCGGCTTCCTTCTTCTCCTTGTCACATTTCCCCAGTCCCTACTCATGCTTCCTGGGATCATCTCAGAAACTAAGTACCTGCACTTAAATCCTCGACTCAGGATCAGTTCTGGGGAAACCCAAACCAAGACACCCCTGTCTCCCTCACATTCATATCCAGTCTGCCTAAATCCTGTTGATTCTACCTCCTAAAAGCCCCACACCCATCTTCTAATGAGCTCCTCCCTTATCACCCCCCTCCATTCCCACTGCCTGGACTCCTGGCCCAGCCTTCCCACTGGTCCCCTGCCTCCCCTTCTGCCCCTTGGTACAGCAGCCAGGACAAGAAATCTCTCTAAGACAGAGCTCTGATTATATCCCTCCCCTGCTTAAGCCCTTCCATGGCTCCCATCCCGCTCAGGATAAACCAAGCTTCTTGGTTTATCCTGTCTTACGTGCATCTTCAACTAGTAGGTACTGACAAATTGTCTGATTTAAGAGGGACAGTGATCTATTGGCACCAACTGAAAGATTGCCTCCTGATCTGAACGCATTCGAGTCCCTGCAAGACCAGTCCCCACCCCCTCTTCAGCCATATCCTGTCTACTCCTCCTCGCCACAGTAGGACTGAGCTTCACAAGGTCCCCAGTTTTCACAATATCCTGTCATTTCCGGGGCTCTGCATGCTGCCCCCTCTCCCAGGCACACCCTCCCCCGATTTTACGCAGACAATTCAAGTTGTTCTCAAACACTCAGCCTAGGACACACTTGCACTCTGACCCTCCCTGTGTCCCCGCCCCCAGGCTGGGTCAGGGCACCCTCTGAGGCATACCTCAGTGCGTGTCTCTGTGTCCCAATGCCCACCGTGTCCTGCTTTATCCTTTCTCCACACTAGACACTTCTCAAAGGCACTAGCCACAGACAATTCACCTTTGGATCTAGTGTCCTGCACATGCCTGGGCACACAGCAAGGGTCAGAGAACAAATGCATGATAAGGATGACTAAATCCTCAAAGAAATCTATATTCCTTACTTCATTTAGATATTTACAGAGCACTGTGCCAAGTGTGGGGGACATAGGGCTGGTGAGCAACAGACATAGTCCTGCCCTGAAAGACTTCTCTGCTGGGAAGGGAAAGATATGGAGACAGACAACATTAGGCGAGAATGATGGGGTGTACCAGAGGCCAACCCTGGGGCCCTGGCAGCCCAGAGCAGGTGGTGGGCCCTGTCTCGTAGGGAGGAGGACAGAGAAAGCTACGGACACGAGGTGTCTCCTCTCTGTGCTGGCCCTGCTTACCCTCTGTCTTGGCAGAACGTGCAGGGGAATTGGGGAGCCAGGGAAGAAACAGAGGCTATCAGTGTGTCCCTTACAACTGCACTTCTTCCTTCCCCTCAAAGATGACCTCTACCCTGTTGGTCATTCCCACTCATATCTTCATGCACTTTCTACACGACTCTTACATTATTTTGTATGTTTTAAAACTTCATGTTCATGGTATCACTCAGTATTCATCCTTCTAGATACTTTTTTCAGTGACATTATGCTTGTGAGTTTTAGCTTTGTTGCTCTGTGTTGCTCGGATTCCCTAATTTTGTCTGCTGTGGGGTACTCCGTTACATGACCCTACACGTCAACCCTTATAATCAGGACGTAACCCATTCCTAATAGCAAATTCATGAACAATGAAAGCTCATCGTACAGAATTTTAGCTGGAAAAAAATAATATGTTCCCAGCTCATCCAAACACTTGAACTGATTTCCCCCCAAATATCACTAACATTCTTTAAAGATATTAATAATCAGCAAAGATTTCTGCACAGTATAAAGCTATGCTGTCCAACATGGCATCTACTAGCCACGCCGGGCTATTTAAATTTAAATGCAATTAATCGAAAGATAAAAATTCAGGTCCTCAGTGGCACTAGACACATTTCAAGTGCTCAATAGCCACATGAGACTAGAGCCTACTCCCCACAGTGCATGGCAGATAGGGGATGTTGCCATCATTGAGGAAAGTTCTAAAGCATTTAAAACACTGATTACTCCATTATCTAACACTGAACGAGCTTTTTTTCCTGTTTTCTCACGCACAGAACAGTTCCTGTGTGTGATGAAGGAGGACGTGGGCCTGGCCAGACCTCTCAATGAGCTTTATGACTTCCACATTTTCTTCCAATGGATGGGCTTCTCTAAGCCTCTTGGGCTTAACCTCCTCTCTTCTCAGGCTTTCCCACTTCCTTAGAAGACACTTTCACTTAATGAGAGGAAGATGGTGACAATTATGTATCAAATAGGTTTAAGGGACATGAGCATGGGGCACGATCCTGTCCTCTTGGGAGAACAGCTGAGTCAGGACTGCAGCCCACTCCACGCCCGCTTACCAGACTCATGCCGGCGAGCACCTGCAGCTTCATGATGTCGGGTTTTCTACAAGGAAAATTTTTGTGAAGCTTTATAACAAACATCGGGAGAGTGAGAGTTCAGATAGCAAAGGATACCTGAATGAAAATGTATCTTTCCATCTCCTGTTAATGGGTATTTAGATGGTTTGCTGGGTTTTGCTTTAGATACAAAGCTGTGATGTAACATGTTAAACATCTGCAGGTTTCTCCTGGTTCTATATGTTGAGTGGCGGGGCTCAGTCTTACGTGCATCTTCAACTAGTAGGTGTTGACAAATTGTCCTTGGACTTGGTTGTGTTCATTCTAGTCTTACCAGCAGTGCAAGCATGCAAGTTCCCGTGTCCATGCTCTTAGCAAAGTTGGTATTCTCAAACTTCCATTTTTGCTAATTCGATGTGTGCGAAATGACACTTCACAGTGGTTTTCATTGAAATTTCCCTGGGCGATAGTGAGGGATACACATATTTTCCTATGTGTATTGGTCATACTTGCTTTCTCTTCTTTAAAATGCCAATTTGTGGGGCACCTGGGTGGCTCAGTTGGTTAAACGTCTGCCTTCAGCTCAGGTCATGATCCCAAGGTCCTGGGATCGAGCCCCACACTGGGCTCCCTGCTCACTGGGGAGCCTGCTTCTCCCTCTCCTCCCTGCTCACGTGCTGTCTCTCGCAATCTCTGTCTCTCTCTCTCAAATCAATCAATAAAAATCTTTCTAAAAAGAAATAAAATAAAACATAGACTGCCTGTTTGTGTGTTTTGCTCAATTTTCCATCAGGTTGTTTGGTTTTTTCTTATTGATATGTAGGCGTTATTTATATATGCTGAATAATAACCCTTGTCTGTTATACATGTTGCAATGATCTTCTCTCAGCCTGTGGTCTGTCTTTTCACTCGTGTGTGTGTGTGTGTGTGTGTGTGTGTGTGTGCGTGCGTGTGTGTATGTGTATGGATTAACGGAACTTTAAAATTTTTATTAGACTTGAGTTCACCAATTTTTTCCTACAGGATTTTTCTTCTTTTTTGTTGTTTTTCTATAAGAAATCCTTCCTTAATCCTGGCCCACAGCAAGAATTCAGTAAATGTTTGTTGAATACAAGCTGCAAAGGGAGCTGAAAGGAGGGGCTGGCTTCTGAGTGCTACAGGTGTTGGGGTGAGGTGACAGGGGCTGATGGCGTCACAGAGATGAGGATATGAGGGAGAGCATTGTAGAGAAGAGGACGCTTTGGTCATCGAAGGACATCAAAGATGCCCAGGGAGCAACGGGTCTGGGATGCAGGAGATAGGCTGGGCTGGAGGTGGGGACTGAGTGTCCAGCGCACAGGGGTGTTTTAAGGAGCCCTCTCCCAGGGGAGACCATGCAGAATGAGCAGAGAAGAGGGTGGGACAGAGCCCTGGGAGGATCTGGGAAGCAGGAGAAGAACCAGGAGGGATATTGTAGAGGCCATACCGGGAGTTCTCAACAGTGTCCATGGAGTGACACTCTTTCAGAGACATAGAGGTTCCTGGGTTCTTAGAGAAGCTGTCTTGGGAGTGCTGTGGGGGCAGAGACTAAATGGGAAAGGACTGTAGAGGTGGCAACTCGTTGGCAGTGAAGGGAAGGGAGGGCGTGGCCCCAAGGCAGGGCTGGGGGAGATGCTGAAGCCCCGTCAGAGGCCGGCAGAAAAGGGGACCAGGAGAGAGTGGGCTGCCTGAGGGTGTGGGGACCCGGCAGCAGAAACAGAAGAACGGCTCTGGGCACTGGCTGGGACCTTCACCGCCGATGAAAGAAGAGCCACTTCTTGGGTAGGGGGATGCTGAGCTGAGAAGGTGGGGGCAGAAACTTAAGTGAGCCCCCTCCAGAAAGCCTGGCCTCAGTCCTAATGTCTGCCTGACACAAGAAAGGGCCAGTGAACATTTGTGAGTGAATTTTCTTGGTAAGTCAGGTCAAGGGTGGGGTCACCAGCTAGGATCGGTGAGTTAGGGTTTGTGGAGAGGGAGGATTTAGAAGGGCCACTAAGAAGGCAGAGGAGAGAGCTTCCCTAGGTGAGGGTTTCTAGGGGCCAAAGTCCCTTGAGTCACAGGCAAACACCTTCTCCCTGCGAAGGGGATGAACCAGACAAGGCTTTGCCTCAAGATCTGTCCAGCCAGAGAGAGCCCTTGACACTAAACACCCGTGGCTCTGTCCTCGGAGCTCCATCCCCCACTTCGTCCCTGAGCCAGCCACCATCATCTCTTTCTAGACTATGGACCGGCCTCCTAGCTGGACTCCTGTTGCCACCTTACCCCTCCCACCCATTCCTCATTCTCCATCCAGCAGCTGGAGAAATCTATGAAAGTGAAATTGGATTATGTCACTCCACTGCTCTAAACACTTCAGTGACTCCCACGGCCCTTCAGACAAAGGCCAAATTCCTGACCATTGCCACAAGGCCCGGCCGGGACGGACACTGCTGCCCTTGCAACCCATTTCCCACCATGCCTCCCAGCGTGTGGGGCACCCCCAGCTCAGGCTGGGTTTCATTTCCTAGAACCACAGAAGCCCTTTCCTGTCTTGAGCCCTCGGTGGAGTTTCCTCCGCCAGGGATTCTCTTCCCCTCACCGTCAAACGGCCGAGGCCAACCACTCACTTAGGTCTCAGCTTAAATGGTACTTCCTCTGGGAAGTCTTCCCAAATCTCTTGATTAAAACTGGATGCCTCCCCTGCCTCGTATTATAATCTCTCATATAGCCCTTCACTTTTCCTTTTTAGCACTCATCACAATATGTAATTATGTATTAATTTGTGTGACTAATGTTTGTGTTCCCCACCGGCTTATAAACTCCACGAGGCCAGTGCCATCTGGACTATCTTTGTGCATTGCCAGTGCCTACCACAGAATCTGACACATAGTAGGAACTCAATTGTTGAATAAAAGCTGCAGTGGTCACCAAGAGGAGGGGCTGGCTTGTCTGAGGGCCATAGGTCTGGGAGGTTCCAGGGATGAGGGAAGTGGAGGCAGCAGCAGTAGGAGATCTTAGGAGATACAAGAAGAGAGGGAAGGGGAGTGACAGTCAGGAGGAATGTTGACCTTGATAAGCACTACCTATGTGCCCAGTGCTGTCCCGTTACACTACCCTGACACTCACCATCCCCAGTGTCACTCCAACTCCCATCTTTAGCGTGATGTCCCACCAGCTGCGTGACTTAGGGTAAAATAATCTCCCAAACCTCAATTTCTTAATCTGTAAAATGAATCTGTAACACCAGTCTCCTGGGATTGTTATGAGGACCAGGGAGCAGTCTATGGTGTGGACAGTGCCACTAACCCAGGCTGTAGGGGTACTTGGGCTCTAGAGCCAGACTGCCGGGGTTCAAATCTCAGGTCTGCCATTTACCACCTGTGTAACCTTGGGCAAGTCAGTTCATCTGTCTCTGCTTTAGTTTCTCCATCTGTAAAATGGGGTTAAGAACGTCGGTGAAATTGCTATGGTGATTAAATGACGTAATGTGTTAAAATACCTAACATGGTGCCTGGCACATAATAGGTACTCAAGAAATAACACTTATTATTCCTCCCTCTCAGCCATCAGATCAGAACTGTAGAATGTCAGAGCCCAAAAGACCTGAGGAATCACCACTTCCCACTGTCCCCAGTACAAAATGGAAACTGAGGCCAGGGAAGGGCAGGAGTGCTGGAACCTGGACTAGAGTCCAGGGGTCCCGATTCCCAGGCCAGAGGGCCGCCCCCGAGGGCTGCTGGCTTCTTCCAGACTCTTATCGGCACCCCCTGGTCCCCCAAGCGGCGGGCGGCCTGGCCGGGTCCAGCCTGGGCGGGACTCCGACGCGGGTGCGCTCCAGCCCGGCCACGCCCCCGCCCCCGCCCCCGCCCCCGCCCCCGCCCCCACGCTCGCGCTCCGGCCGAGAGGCACGCGGGAGGCGGGAGACGCTTGGCTGCGAGCTGGGGCCGCCGCCTCCGCTGCCCCTCGGCTTGCGGGTTCGCCTCCTAACGCCAGAGCGAGAGGCGTGAGAGTTCGCGTCTCAGCGCGGGAGCGAGCGACGTGCCCCGCCGGGAGCCGGCTGGTGCTGCGTGGCCCAGGTAGGGGCGGGGCGGGGCGGGGCAGCCAGGGGCAGGAGGTGCCGCGAAGCGAGGGTCCAGGGAGTGCCTGCCGCCGCAGGCTCGCAGCGCTGCCCAGGTCGGGTGTCCAGGGGTGAGAGAGTGTGTGTGTGTGATGTTGGCAGCGTGTAAGACATTAGTATGGAGCATGGGCAAGGTGTGTGTGCTGGGTTGTATGCCTTAGTGTGGGGTGTGTGTGTGTGGAGTGGGACGAGCGGATTGTGGGATGTGGTACCTAGCCAGAGCTCTGGGTGACTGTGCCGGAGTAACCCAGCGGTTCCGTGTGTGTCCACGGTGCGTGCACAGTGTGTGGAAGGAGCCACAGCACGATGGCGCATACACGTGTGTTTTGCCCGTGTTGAGATGTGTACTCTGTGTGTGGCACGTCGTGGCCCTGGGTGGTGTGCTGAGCCGGTAATGGAAGGTGAGAAGCATTTGTGTAGCTCTTACCGCTGACAGAACATGTTCCGTGACCCCAGGGCGGTTCTTACTTTTCCACCCAGCACCCCTAAAGCCTTGGGAGAATGAAAGCTCGCCCCAGATCTGGGTGGAGGAAGTGCAAACGGTCCCGCGCTCACACTCACACACACACACACACACACACACACACACACACACACACAGCTTCTCTGAAGTCTCATTTTTTAATCTTAAGAATTCATGTGGATTTTGCATTCCTCTCTGTAATATGTCTGCATTTGTTTTAATGTAAAAATATTGTTCTGATTAGTTATCATCCGGTGAGTTGACTCAAGGCTTCGCAGGGTTGCTCGGGTGGTGGCAGCCCTCCCCTCTGGCACCTGTAGAGTACGCATCCCCGGCCTGTCCTCCAAACTGGGATGGCAGGACCTCCCACATCCTGTGGCTGGTATGTGGTTGTGCTGTGTGTGCCTGTGTGTAGCACAGTTGCATGGTGGGAAGCTGGAGTTGTGTATGGTCGCGTGTGCGGGATGTCAAGGAAGGGGTCACGGTGATGTGGGGGTGTATCCTGCATTAGGGGACTGTAGTGGGGTCTGTTGGTTATTTCTGGCTCAGCAGCAGGGGGGCTGGGCTTCTGGGGAGAAGCTCTGACCATCCACGAGATTCTCACTTTTTTCTCCACTGGCTGGGCAGGAAGAGGCTGCAGGACCTGCGGGGACTACAGGGCAGGGGGTTCCCATAGCAGTCCCACCTGGGACTGTTGAGGAGGTTGTGTTCTCCAGGCTTGGTTAAATCCCAGCTCTGGCACTCTCTACGTGTAAGACTTTGGGCAAAACCTCTCTGCACCTTAGTTTCTTCCTTTATAAAATGGAGACATTAATATATTTGCCTCATAGGGTCATTGTAAGGATATAAAATGCTGTTGGTAATAAAACGAACTGCTGGTGATAAAACTATGATGGGTGTGATGGAGCCCCTACATGAGGGGGGGGCCCTGCCTGACCCAGGAACCCCAATTCCCGCAGGGATGACAATTTCTCACGAGCTGGGCAGTTGGGAATCTGAGACCCTTCCGCTGAAGTATGTCTAGGGACACCATTCCTGTCCCTGGTCTCCATCACTCTTGTACTTTCAGTGACTCTGTGCTCCTGGGAAGATGCAGTCTGAAAGGGGAGGATGCCAAGTTTCTGGCAAGGCCGGGGTGGAGTGTAGGAGGGAGGCTGGGGTGAAGTGCAGGGGTAGCCATGGGTCTCCGACGGAGGACTCTCTCTCCTGACAAACACTAGAGGAACAGAAAAATGCTGGTGTGTGTGTGTGTGTGTGTGTGTGTTTGGGGACAACGGTGCCCTTTGCCTGGAATGAGGAAAGTCAAGAAGGGCAAGATCAAGGATGTTTGATCCCTGGCCCAAGGCAGGCCCTGGGAGCTGGAGGGAGGAGGTGAGGTCAGAGTTAGAGCAGGTGGGCCTGAGCTCCAGGCTGAGGTGACCCAGGAGACCCCTCAAGCTGGGCTTTGTTTTGGGGAGGGGAATGTTTGCATTGGTGGAGCAATGACTTCACTGGGGCAGTTTAGAGAAGGTGCCCGGAGGCCTCAGAGAGGAGGGGACGTAAAAGGCAGTGTTGGGAGCTGTGGAAACATATTTAGGGAGGGCACCTAAATATATCCACTCTGGTGGCGGGGTGCTGTGATGGGCTGGCACTGAGGCTCGGGACAGAGCAGACGCAGACCAGTGTCCTCACTGTCCCCAAGCAGAGAGTCCTTTGGCCCCAGAGTCCCTGTGTGCTGCCCCAGGAGGCCTGGAGGACAGAACCTTGCTGGGTAGCAGGAGACCTGGCCCAGCCCTGACTGCTGGGTGACAAGGCCAGCTCTCTCTTCTCAGCTGTCAGATTTCCTTTAATCCACAACTCCAGCTATAATTGTTCGTGATTCTACAGCCTTAGTCCCAAGAATCTATAATCTCAACTCACACATTCTTAAAGTCTATAATCTAAGCTCTAACTTTCTGTTCTCCAGCCGTAACATTCCCTGTTTCCAACTTAAGCGTTCAAGGATTCTGACTCCGGCTCTGGCAGCCTGAGACACTTTAAAGCTTATAAACTGCCAGAGAAAATATGCTAGTGGTCATTTCTACAGATTTGTTTGAGAAGCCCCAGGAAAGGTCCCCCCATATCCAACCACAGCCATTGGAGCTCCTCCGGGGTAAGGGAAGTTCCCTGGTAAAATGGCCACATGCTCCCTCGGTTGGGTGACAGTGAACCTAGAGGCCCTTCCTCAACAGGGCAGTGGAGGTACTTGGAACTCATGGCTTTCAGGGGTAGGGATGGCCCAGGAGAGGGAGTGGTTTAGATCCGGTCTTGTCATCATTCCCCTCGGGATGCGGGAACTGTGAGATCACTGGGTTCCTGGAGGGGACACAAAGAGGATGAAGGGAGAGAAAAAGAAATGGGGCTGAGGAGACCCCAAAGGCAAACCTCACTAGGTCTGAGACTGTCGAAGTACCTTAGATTATAGAAAAGACTCTGGTGGTGGTCGCAAGAACGGCACCATTAACGCACAGCCGTGTTTGAAGTAAGTCAGCGTGGGCTGGGGAGTGGAGGGCGGACGGCCAGGCCCCGCGTCAGCAGTGTGACTTTGGACAGGTCACTTGCCCTCTCCAGAACTCACTTTGCTCTTCTGGCAAACTGGCACACAGGACTAAAACTCCCTGACTTCTGTCTCCTACCCCTGAGGACGGCAGCCCTGTTGTGGGATACCTGGACCAGACCATAAACATTAGTCGAACAGGGTGAGGAGAGAATGAAGAAATGAACGATCAGGTGAAGAGCTGTGAAAATACAGCACGAGGCACCGTGACTGTGATCTCTCTCCCCCTCCTCCCTGCTCAGCCTCAGTCTCAGCCCATGTGTGAGAAAGTAGTCTCAGAACCAAAAGAACTGGGGGCTTGTCTTCTGGAAGAACCCAGGATTGGCTGAGGGTTTATGAAATTGGAGGGTTGGCGGGGGGACCCTCTGGGTGTCGCCTCTTGCCCTGTGACATTTCCACTGCCAGCCCTGCCCTGAGCCCGGACAGCAGGCCTGCTGAAGCGCAGTGTTCTCCATGATTATTTCCCCATGACCACCCTTCAGCCCCCAAGCTGATGATGAAGGAAGGACCTATAGCTTCAGGGGCAGCGGCTCTGGAGGCTGGGGTGGTAAGCAGGAGCCTGCCGGAGGTTGGGGGAAGAGCGGACGCCGGAGTCCTGAGCCGCCAGGCGGTGTGAAGCAGGGTGAGGATGGGAGTGACCCACATCCGAGAGGTATTATCATGAATGAAGAGGGGACAGGTAACACACATTTACCAGCGCCTGCAGGTACTGTGCCCAGTCCTCATCTGTGTGCTCTTGGTCCTCTAGCCACCCTAGCAGGAGCGAAGGGCTTGGGTACATTCTGGGCTTCTTCCTCCATTCGGAGATCAAGCCCCATTGAACCTGCCTCCCTGATATCTCTCCAGTGGTCCCCTTGTCTCCATCCCTGTGACTTTGGCTCAGCTCAGGAATCCTCACAGCCTCCCCACTGCCAGTCCCATTCTTCTCTCCCTTTTTATTTTGGCTGCCAGGAAGCTCAGTCACCATCTATATTACTCTACCGTTTTTTCTGCCCTGCCTGTAACAGGATCATGTGGCCTATGTGGCTATTGTCTGCACTGCCTCCAGCCCTCTAAGGACAGAGTTGTAAAATCTGAAGTAAATCATAAGTAAAATCTGGTATTTCCTAGACTCTTAGGAGGAGGTCCCCTGGCTCCTTGAGTCTTTCACTTTTTTTTATTGCCTATTTCACCACACTGACTCCTACCCAGACATGGAGACACGGGTGCCGAATGGGGCAGTGTATTGGTCCAAAGCACTGTGTTCAAATCCTGGCTCTGCTCCTACTACCTCTATGAATCTTGGGCAAGTTTCCGCTCAGTCCCTCATTTTCCCATCTGTAATATGGGGATTGTAACGGTACGTAGCTTATAGGGCTGTATGAGGGTTGAATGAGATGTTATAAGCGCTGTGTGTTTGGCCATATAGTTGTTACCCGAATGGGCATTTGCCATCCTGGAAAGGCCAGCAGGAAGAAGGACTGGATCTGTATGGAATGTTCTGTATCAGTGTTTCTCAAATGCCAACGTATGCCTGGATCCCTTGGGGATCTGATTCAGTAGGTCAAGGTGGGGCCTCCGGCTGCATTTCTAACACACTCACATGATGCCAGTGCTCCCGAGCAAAGTTCACACTTCAGTTGTGCCGTGAGGACTTAGATCGGGCTGCTGCTGGAGGCCGCGGAGGAGAGCCAGAGCACAGGCAAGGAGCCGGGGCTTCTTCCTCCATTTGGTGATCAAGCCGCATTGAACCCACACCATCCTGAATCTCCAAGGAAGCCCGACTCCGAGCTGAGTCTGAGACAAGGACTGAGATGCTCTTCTTCACCATTAGGTCACCGACACTCGGGAGTGCTCGATAAATATAGAATGAGTGATATGAATCACAAATCCAGGGAAGTGAGGGCTCCGGGGGGGTGGCTGGGCTCGCTCTGCCTGGGAATGGCCCTGTCCCCTCTACAACTCCCCTTTCCCACATTCTCCCCTTTAAGCTCCCAAATCCAGAGTGAGTGATTAGTCCAAGGCCTCACCTTGAGCTGGTAACACGCAGGGCTGGGCACATGGAGGACCACGCTCCTGAAAGGACTTTGCCTGCTTTCTCTGAGCATTCTGGGCAGGGCTTTTGGGGGATGGCTGGAGAGGATGGGCCAGACAAACCGTCTTGTCCTTGGGAACCCCTCGGCCTCTCTGGGAAGAAGCCAAGGAAGGGCCTGGGCATCCAAGGACTCAGCTCTCCCACCTCCACCTCGTTCCTGGTTCTGAAAGGTGTGTGTATGAAACTGGCTGCGGAGCCGAGCCGTAGCCCTGCATATGCTGGGCTGCATGTGAGTGCACATTTATGTGGCTGCATGTGTGCAGGATTCGGGGTGGTGTGTCCCCAAGCGTGCCTGGTGCCCGGGCATATGCGTGTGTGTGGACCCATGTGGGTTGTACAGGGCTGTGTCGGGGCCTGGGTGTGCTGGGCGTGCACCAGCGAGGGATTGCACCCACAGGCACGTGTTCCTTCCTCCTCTGCCAGTTCTCCGCGGCCCCTCTGTCCTTTCTTGTGAATGGGTAACAGCAGACCCTGGACTCGGGACAGAATGAGGTGCCCGAGTTGCAGAGAAGGAAAGTTGAGGTACCGCAAGAGGGACTAGTCTCCCCCTATCTGAGGAGACCACCAGGCAGCTGCCTGCAAGCCTCAAGTAGGGTCCAGTCCCTTGGCGATCCCAGAGGGGCCAGGCCTGCCCCCTGAGCCTGGGGCCAGGTGGTCTCCTGGTTCAGACAGAGAACTGAGGGCTGTGTTTCCCTCCTGGCTCCGGGGAGCAGCAAGGAGCCAGTGAGCAGTAGCCTTGGGTGCCTGGAATGTGCCGGACACTGTTCCTCCTGGCCAGTGGCTCATCACGGGCCTTCTCAGTGGTCCGCTCCTGTGGGCAGAAAGAGCTTTATCTGACAGCTGGAGAAACCCAGGTTCAGGAAGAGGGGAGACTTACCCAGTGGAGGAGCCAGACTTTCCTGTGAGCCCCGCCCAGGGTGAGGAAGGGGGACCCTGAGACCCAGCTGGCAGTGGCTGCCTGGGGGGAGGGGACCCTGGAGGCAGGGTTCTAAGGTCAGCTTGGCCAGTGTGTGGCCAGCAACCATCCAATGAGGACATAGGAGTGTAAAACGTAAAGTGCTTGGCTATTGTAGAGACTGAGGGATTCCTGCTAGTGATGGAGGGTGGGAGGGTGACTGTGGAGGGGTCAGTGCCCACGTGCAGCAGAGGGTCTGAGGACCCCAGGAGGTGTGGCTTTGGCCTTGGGCCCACACCCACCGTGAAGAGCCTGGGTAGGGCTGAGCTGGAAGGGCCTGAGCCTGAGTTAATCCTCTAAGCTTTCCTCCTCGTCTTACGCAACTGCTTTTGTTCCTGGAGAAAATCGAGAGCCTGCAGTGACCAGGAACCCCACAAATCTCCTGTGGTATCTGGGCCTACCTGGCATTGTGGCAAAGATTGCCAAGCCTGGGAAAACAAGGCTTGTGAACCGGGGGTTCACAGGAGTGGGCACATGTGTGAATCACTGGCAGAGACACAGACACAGGCCGACGTGTGTGAACAAACATACACACCCCAGGGACACTCACACAGACACACACGTGTGCCATAGACACACAGGTGCTGTTCTAAACATGTGTGCCCCTGTGAATACCTGTACAGTCCCGGGTCGGGCCCACACGAGGCTGACACCCCTCCCTTGCAGACTGCATGTACCCGACATTCATCTGGTTACATCCTCTCTCAGCCCAGGGGCCTGAGGTAGAGGGTGGGTGACACTTACAGCTACCCCAGGCCTACACCTTCTCCTCCCAGAATTGGCTTTCCCAGACCTCCTGGCCTTGGCCCTTTCCACGTCTCCCTCCTCATCGTCTTGTCCACAAGGACAAAGGAGAGGCTTTTCCTGTCAGCTGTTGGCCCGCTGGTTGGGATCAGAGGTGGTTTTGTCTTTTTCGAATTTACACTTAGATCCCATCAAGCATCAAGGGCCTGCTCTGGGGGCTACCTGAGGGTCCCACAAGCCTGAGGAGGCTGTTCTTCAGACAAGCGTGGATGTTGAAGATAGAACAACCCCTGTCACATAGGAAGCACCTGAAAGTTTGCAAACCGCCCTCTTGCCCGTGTCTTGCTCATTCTTCATGACAGCCCTGAGATACGGGTGTCTGCATTTCCTCTGTGGGACAGAGTAAGAAACCGAGGCCCACAAAGAGATGGGACCTGCCTGAAGTCACAGCAGGCTGAGGCACAGTTAACCAGAACACGAGTCTCCTGAGCTTGTGCTGGGGAGGAGTGTTCTCAGCCTCCCGGGGCCTAGAGAGCAGGAGTTCGTCCTGTCCAAGCTGGGAGGACGGGGCAGGCTGCGACTACCAGGTGGACCCAAAGGAGAAGCACCTCACAGTCTTTTTTTTTTTTTTTTTAAGATTTTATTTATTAGAGAGAGTGAGTGAGAGCACGAGAGGGAGGAGGGTCAGAGGGAGAAGCAGACTCCCGCTGAGCATGGAGCCCGATGCGGGGCTTGATCCTGGGGCTCCAGGATCATGACCTGAGCCAAAGGCAGATGCCCAACCAACTGAGCCACCCAGGCGCCCCTACCTCACAGTCTTACCGGGAGTCGGCGGAGGGCATAGACAGCCCGCGTAGGCCAACGCTCTGCCATGAGGCTCAGCCCTGGGGCCAGCCTTGTGGACACACCAGAGAAGAGGGCAGCAGGGGAAACAAGGACACCTTCGCCTTGTTGTGGGATCCCCGCCGGTGGGATCTGGGCCTCATGCCTTCCCAACAATGGGATACTGGAGTTGAGCGGAGAATGGGGAGCCTTCAGAAGGCTTGCCCATGACCGGGAGTAGAAGACAGGACAGGTGCTCCATGCCAGAGCCTTGGTGGTCCTGAGTTAAGGTCTGTGCCCTGGAGCCCTGGCCTGCTTTTGAGATCCCCTGAGCAGGGCCTCCACAGAATGGGGACTCGGGGCTTGAGGTCTCCTCTGGGCTGGGCAGGGGGGAGGGTGTTGTGAGAAGAGGACCCAGCAACTCCAGATGGTGCCTGTCCAGCTTGGCTGAGATCGCAACCTCCTGGCGCTCTGCCCCTTACCCTTCCTTATGTGGCTCTGTAGCGTGCTACCTGACCTGCTCATTAACTCGAATGTCCTAGTCTCTGCTAGAATGCCAGTGATAGGAGGGCGAGGGCTTTGTTTTGTGTTCTCCAGTGCCTTGGACATTACCCGCACTGAGTAGGTAAAGTACTAGTACCAATAAGTACTTGTAAAAACAAAAACAAAAACAAAAGAAGAGGAGGAGGAAGACCTATCTTCTGGAGGGGGAGGGGCTGTCCCAGGCGACCCTCGGCCAAGGCAGAGCCACCCTGTCTGCCTCCTCATCAAGCCCAAGCTCCAACGTGGATTAGAGCTGTTGAAGAGGACGGTGCCCCAGGCTCAGCCATTTCCCCCCAAATCACCCTTGATATGAGGAGCCATACTCAGCCCTTAGGGGGAGCCGGTGGCATCTGGAGTCAGAGCTGTAGACAGCAGGGCTGTTAACCTCAGGGTCTCAACCTCTCTTAATGGATCTTCCAGGCTCTGTTAAGAAAATCAGGTCAATTGTTCCTGGTGGCAGCCAGAAGCAGGGCCAGGACTCTCTCCAGACCTTTCTGAGAAAGGCCAGGAGAGGGCTGAGGGGTAGGGTGGAGAGAAGGAGGAGAAAAACGGTTACTGACAAGTGCCTTCCTGTGCCAAGCCCCGGTCCTGAAATGCTATCTCGGACCCTCGTCCCAGCAGCGCTCAGGCTAAATGGGTGATACGTCGCTCTGCAGGTAGGCACGCCCAGACAGTGAAGGGACCGCTCACAACTGGGTAGTCGCTGAATGAGCTTGAATGTTCTTGGGATTTGAGCTCCAGCCCTGCCTCTTGCCAGCTTTCTGCTGCGGCAAGTTACTTCCCCTCCTTGATTTCTTGGTTCCTTGCTACCTCCTGGGACTTCTGTGAAACACGCACGTGACAGTTTGTGGCACAGGACCTGGCTAGCTCTAGGGGTTGCTCTGGGAGTCAGAATTTGCTCCAACACTTCATGGACCAACATGGAGCTCACTAACTCCTGGGTGAGTGTTCTGGATCGGTGCCCTGAGGGTGCCGGAGCCCCTACCTCCTCTTGAGGCTTCACACACAGTCCCCCTTGCAGCCACTGTGGCTCATCACAGGCTGGAGTGGGGGTGGGAGAAGACTTGGGGGTCCTCCTCCCTTCCTTGACCCGGTTGTGCCTAGGGCCTGCAGGCTGCACGGGGCAGAGGAGATGAAGACTTGGGGACTGGGTGGGGCCTCCGTGGAGGAGTGGAATAGTGGAGACAGAATTGGGAGCCGTGTTGGTCTGGGTTGGTCTGGGTTTGAGTCTCGAGTGGCACAGGGCACTCCCCTCTCTAGGCCTCAACTCTCACTCTATAAAATGGGGATAACAATGATCTCCTAAGTATTTGAAAACTGTTAGGTATTGTATGCTAGCGAGGGTCCCCCAGGGAGGAGGCTGGGCTCTGCCCTCAGAGCCCTCTGGGAGCCTATGGTGGGAGAGGGAGGCTAAGAAGGATTAGGTGACCAGATGGGAGTCCACAGAGAAGGCCCTTGGGAAACTCTGGCCTGTGCCATCCCAGCTAAATCGCGAGACAGCCTAGAGCTGACCTCATGTGACTGGTGGGGAAAGTGAGTTCTTGAGTCTAAGTGTGACTTGCTGAGGGAGAGTGAAGTGGGGTGAATGAGTAAATCTGGGGAAGGAAGCTGCGTTAAAACTTTCCGGGGGTTTCTGGTGCCGTTCAGCTCCTGCTAACACCTCCGGGGTTGGGGGGGGTGGGGGGGGGACTGGGGCAGCACAGCCCTGGGCTGGGCCCTGGATGTGTCCTGAAGACATAGGGATTCACATATCTTGTCTGCTCCAGAAAGGGTCCCAAGCCAATTCAGGGATAATTTCTCCACCCCTCCGTATCAAATGAGATGATAAATGAGAAGGATCTTGACAAACTATAGAGTTCTGTGCCTCTGAGGGTGCATGTGCCTGCGTGTGCAAGCCCTTGGGTGTGTATGCACAAGTGGAAATGTGCTCCTTGTGAGTGTGTGTGCACATGTGTGCCATGTGTGTACATGGACGTGTTCCCCTGGCCTGGCAGGGTGGGATAACTCCACGCTGCCCAAGGCTCCCTGTTTGGCTAGGGCTTTTCCCCTCTACACTTCTTACAATCTTTTTTTGTGTGTGTTTCCTTACTATTTCTTAGTTTACCAGAAAGGCAGCAGGCCATGGTCCAGAAACTTAGCAATTATATCAACCTGCTGACTCTTCTTCCCTCCTGCCTGCCCTCGCCTCTTCCTGTGGCTGTCCCTGGAGGGCCGGCTGCCTGGAGCTCCCAGCGTGGCCTGGTCTGCAGGCCTGGCACCTCGCCTGGCTCCTCTCTGCCGCTCACCTGCCACGCACTTGTCCTCCCAAGACTCAGTGCTGGCTGCTGTCACATCGTTATCCCATTGACTCTAGACACCATCCAGCACCTTCCAGAGGTGCTCTTACTATTCCCATCTTACAAGTAGGAAATAAAGCCTTAGTGAGGGGAAGTGGCTTTCCCAGAGTTACCCAGCCAACTAGTGGCATTTCTGGAGGTTAAAATGGAGCGACCTCACTCCAGAGACTTTAGTCTTAACTGCTGTGACTCACCTAGCGGGCATCTGCTGGCCCATTGGCTGGATGAATAAATGAAGGAAAGAACAAATGAATGAATCCCTCGGTCAGTATTGAGCTGAAAGAGCAGGTGAAGCGATCATAGCAATGGCTGCCATTTACTGAGCACCTACTATGTGCCAAGTGCTGCAAAGCGCTTAGATTGAGCCAACGAATGCGGCCAAGCTTACTGTTATCCCCGTTTTGCAGTTGAGGAGGCTGAGTTTCAAAGAAGTTAAGGTGTGGGACCTGGGATTTGAATTTATCCTTCCCGGAGGAGGGATGAGTTGGCAGAGTCTGGCGACTGGTGCTCGCTGTAGCAGAGGCCAGACAAGACTCTCAGGAAGCTGCATCTACAGGGTTCTCCCCAGTGACCCTCCACCCCACCCCTCTGGTCCTGGGCCCATTTCCTCTTTGTCTCTGAGATGAGTTTCTATTTCAGTCGGGTGGGTACTGCTGGCCCAGCTCCGACTCTTCCTCTCCAACCGTTGGCATACCTGACAAGGGCCAGAGCCCCAGCCTGAGCAAATGGAGATAGCCTCCCATTCCCCCTGCCCTAGGGCTGGCCTTGTCATTAACAGCTGCCACGGGAGGGTAGGCCCGTGCACGATGCAGCTTTGGGTCTGTGGAGATGGCCTAGGTGAGATCTGTGACATCGTGCCCAGCCCTGTGCTGGATGCCAGGGACCCAGGAGTGATAGATACAACTTTCCGCTTAGCCAACTTGGGACGCGTGCTGAGGCCCGGGTGGCTTAAGTCTGTAGTAGTCGGGTCAGAGCCTGGCATCCTGACTCCCAATGCAGCACTTGTTTGGGGGGCCTGAGACAGAGCGAGGGCTACTCTGTGTCCCCAGGAGTGGTGTCAGAAGGAAAGTGCCAGCTCCGAAGGAAAACCAGCTCTCCCAGGGCTTCACTCTAGGGCAAGATTCCTCCAAGCCTGAGTCAGCTGACCGTCCTAATAAATTGTCAAAAACACAAATTCCCCCCATCTCCCACCTGAGATTCTGAGGCGGGAGTGGCATCGAGAACTGCGAAGGGCCTGATGTTACCACATACCCAAGCTGACAGGTCAGCCTGCTGCATTTTAACGAACGCTGGCGGAAGGCCTGACTCCAGGTCACAGACGAAGAACTTTGTTCCTCAGCAACAGAAGCAGGGAGAATGTCAGTATTAGCCCCAGTCAAGCCCCAGTTCCCACAAGGGCAATAGAACACAAGGCCAAGTTAACACCTGCGCACACAGTGGGTTGCCTTCTAAGAAAGGAGCGTGGACCTGAGGCAAGTGGAATCTTTTATAACAGGCAGTCAGCCTGCCTGACCAGAGGAAGGCATGACCAAATGTGCAGGGGTTTTCCCTCCTGACGCCAGCCAGACACCGACTGAGGGGGGAGCACAGACCGCATAGGTGAAGGGTTCAGTCCCACACAGCAAGACTGCCCCCCGCCTCAGATGCCAGTCACAAGTCCTGGACCTCTCAGGCTTCTGACTGACTGACTGGCTGTAACTCAGGAGTCCCTACCACCCCCTTCTCAGGTTTGATAGTTTGCTAGAATGGCTCACAGAACTCAGGAAAGCACTTTATTAAACTATTACCAGATTATTTTCTTTTTAAGATTTTATTTATTTGAGAAAGAGAGAGAGAGCACGCACAGGCAGAGGGAGGGGCAGAGGGAGAGGGAGAAGCAGACTCCCCGCTGAGCAGGAAACCAGACGTGGGGCTCCATCCCAGGACCCTGGGATCATGACCTGAGCCGAAGGCAGACATTTAACCAGCTGAGCCACCCAGGCGCCCCTACTGGATTGTCATAAAGGATACAACTCAGGAACAGCCAAATGGAAGAGGTGCGTAAGGTAAAGGTCTGAGGGAAGGGGCACAATCTTCCCAGCACTCTGATGTGTTCGCCAGCTTGGAGGCTCTCCAAACCCTGCCATTTTGGGTTTTGTATGGAGGCACCATTACGTAGACACGATTGCTTAAATCACTGGCCATTGGCAACTGACCCAATCTCCAGCCCCTTTCCTTTCCCTGGAGATTAGGGAGCAGGGCTGAAAGTTCTAAGTTTCGAATCAAGATTTGTTCTTTCTGGCAACCAGCCCCCATCCTGAAATCATTCAGGGGCCTGCCAAGAGTCAACTCGTTAGAACAAAAGATGCTCCTATTACGCAGGAAATTCCAAGGAATTTAGGAGCTCTGGGTCAGGAATCAGGGACAAAGACACCCCCCCCCGGAAAAAATACACACACACACACACATATATGTGTATATATATACATATGCATATATATATATATATATAAAGATTTATTTATTCTAGAGAGAGAGCATGCATGAGCAGGGGTAGGGGCAGAGGGAGAGAATCTCAAGCAGACTCCCCACTGAGCGTGAAGCCGGATGCCAGGCTTGATCTCACGACTGACCCTGAGATCATGACCGAGCCAAAACCAAGAGTCGGCTCTTTAAACAACTGAGTCACCCAGATGCCCCCCAAAAATATATTTCTCACACAACACATAAAAGTTACCATTTTAACCTTTTTTGAACGCACAATTCAGTGGCATCAAGTACAGTGCTGTGTAATCAAAACCACCATCCATCTCCAGAACTTTCTTGTCATCCCAAATTGAAACACTATACCCACTAAATAATAACTCCCCATTTCTCTCTCCCCCAGCCCCAGGTAACCAGTGTTCTTTCCGTCTCTCTGAATTTAGCTGTTTTAGGTACCTCATATAGACGGAATCATACAGTGTCTGTCCTTTGCATCTGGTTCAGTTCACTTAGCATAACGTTTTCAAGGTTCATCCATATTATAACACATGTCAGAATGTCCTTCCTTTTTAAGGCTGAATAGTGTGCTATTGTATAGACCACTGTTTGTTTAGCCATTCTTCTGCTGAGAGACATTTAGGTTGTTTCTACCTTTTGGCTCCTGGGAATAATGCTGCTGTGAACATTGGTGTATTCATATCTGTTGGAGTCTGTTTAAAAATAAGTTTCAGCGGGGCGCCTGGGTGGCACAGCGGTTGAGCGTCTGCCTTCAGCTCAGGGCGTGATCCCGGCGTTGTGGGATCGAGCCCCACATCAGGCTCCTCCGCTGGGAGCCTGCTCCTTCCTCTCCCACTCCCCCTGCTTGTGTTCCCTCTTTCGCTGGCTGTCTTTATCTCTGTTGAATAAATAAATAAAATCTTTAAAAAAATAATAATAAGTTTCAGTTATTTTTACCTAGAGGTGAAATTGCTGGATCCTATGGCAGTTCTGTGGGTTGTTTTTTGTTTGTTTGTGTTTGAGGAACCGCCATACTGTTTCTCCCATCAGCTGCGCCATTTTGCATTCCCACCAGCACCGCACAAGGGTTCCAGCTTCTCCACATCCTCGCCAGTACTTGCTGTTTCCTGGGTTTTATGAAAGTAGCCATCCTAATGAGCGTGAGGTGGTAACTCATTATGGTTTTGACTTGAATCTCCCTAAGGATGAGTCATGTTCAGCATCTTTTCATGTGCTTATTGGCCATCTGTGTGTCTTCCTAGGAGAAACGTCTGTTCAAGTCTTTTGCCATTTTTTGAATTCGGTTGTTTGGTTTTTTGCTGCTGAGCTGTGGGTGTTCTTTGTGTAGTTCGGATCGTCATCTTTTTTTTCAGATACATGATTTGCAAATCTCTCCCATTCTGAACAAAAGTTTTAAATCTTGACGAAATCCAATTTATCTGTTTTTTCTTTTGTTGCCTGTACTTTTGGTGTCCCATTGTTCAGGGCTGCTTTGATTGCAAGTGACAAATGTAACTGGTTCAGGCAAGAAAGGTCTCATACGTTAATGTAAAGAAAAAGTCTAAGGTTCACCTAGATCAGGCTGGCCAAATCTAACAGTGACAACGGTGCCAATGAGCACTCGTTTTGTGTCCTTTCTCCTTGCTTCCTACATTCTCGTGCAAGTTCTTTATAGAAGAACCAGGCTTCCATAGCCCTCACCACTAATACTCCTAGAGAAAAAGGGAAAGAACCTTTCTTACTGATTCCACCAAAATTCCTAGAGCAAACTTGGGTTGGTTTCCCCTAGACCAATCACCAGGAAGGGGTCTGTATGGATGCCCTAACTGGTCAGCTCTGGGTCAGGTGCCCACTTTGAATGGACAAGATTACCATGCAGTGGGGGAGGGAGCTCCCCATAGCAAGAGATGCTTGACAGGCAAACATTCCTCCCCAGAAGAGGTCTGGGAAAGGGCATCCCTCACCTCAGACTTCCCATGGGGAGCCCTGGGAGAAGAAAAAGGAATCCTTTTAGTTGCTCCCTGAAGACCTCCTTCCCTGGAGGAAGCCCCGTGACTAGTGGGAGGGTGAGCCCCGGCAAGCTGGGTCCCAGGCAGGTTGGGCAGAGCATGGAGGGGCTGGATTTCGCTGGCACCTGAGAACCTCCCTACTCCAGCCCTAGTGTAGTGTAGGAGTGTAGAATGCGTGCTCCTAGCCCAGCAGCCGTTCTTTCTACTTGTGTACCTTGGGTAAGTCAGCTAACGTCCCTGTGTCTTGGTCTCCCCATTATGAGGATTGAATGGAGTATGGGACATCTGGCGCATATAAGGGTTCAGTCATCATGTCATTAGTAGTATTAGTTTGTGCCTCTTTTCCAGCCACGTTTGCTGGTACACTGGCAGCTCCAGCTATGTTCAGCATCTTTCAACATGCCCTGTCTAGCCTCAACCCTTGCTCTTCCCTCTGCCTGAAATGCCTTTGCCTCCATATACACTTGGCCATTTCATTGCTGCCTCCTCCACGGAGCCTGCCTGCAGAACCATCCCCTCCCCCTGTCTGGGCTCCCACAGGATTCTGGAGCACGGATGCCTGCCTCCTGATGATGGGTCTTCAGGTTCCTCATCTACACTGAACGCCTGAGGGCAGGCCATGGATCTCCTCCGTCATTGAGCTCCCAGCGGGAGTTGGCCTGGGGCAGATGTGAAGAGAGGGCGATCCAGGGGTGGTGGAAAGAGTACAGTGAGGAGTGAAGGTCCCAGGAACTGAAAGTAGCTCTGGGCCCTGCAGGTCGCATGTGAGGGATGGGGGCGAGTGCTAAGAATGGAGATGTCAGCAGGGTTTGCCTTTATCCCCAGGCCCTGGGGAACCATAAAATGCTTAGGCAAGGGAGTGGTGAGGTCAGATTTTTGCTGAGCAAAGATCCCTCTGGCTGCAAAAAGAAGATGGACTGGCTGGGGAGATGGAGGACAGAGCATAGGGTGAATGTGGTCTGGGTTGATGCAGGAACCACAGGATAAGACAAGGGGACAGTTTGACAGATGTTAGGCTTGGTGATTGATTTCAAGTGGGAAGGGGCAGTGGGCACACCCTGCCACACTGGCTTCTGTGGGTGAGGCTGGAGGCGAGGCTGGCAGGCACCTGGCGCTGACCACTTTGAACAGTCAGTAACCATATCCCCCATGCAGTCCCACGTGCTCCCCCCAGCCCATCCCCTTCCCTGGGTGGGTCCATGTCAAGCACAAGCCCAGACACTGAGGAGGCTTAGTCGCGTTCATAAGCTCCAGGGACCAAAGCCAGGCCTCTTCACCCACCCCACCCTGGGAGAGCTGGTGGGGCTGAGAACAGGGGCACCGCCTGGCTGAGCTGAGCTGATGAGATCATCTGACTCGGGCAGGGTGGGACCTGGCCCAGAGAAGGGACCAGCCTGGACCCACAGTTCCCCGGAGCAGATGGCACATGGTTTCTTCCTGTTTTGTCCTTCTCAGCTGTGCCTTGCAGAAACACAGGCTGGTGTGGAAGGGGGAGTGCCCCCCAGGGAACAGTGCTGTGCACAAGGGCCAGGCCAGGGCCAGACGCTTGTGCCGTGGGAGCTCCGCCCCTCACCAGCTGAGTCTCCTCAAGAATCATGAATCCAGCTGCCCACTGGCAGGGCCAGGACTAGGACCCAGGTATTCCATGTCCCACACCTGACACCCACCTCGAGGTCCAGAGAGCTGTGTTTATCACAGGAGCCGAATGCCTCTCTTCTCTGGGCCTCCATCTCCTCAGCTGCAAAATGGGTGTGAAGTGGCAGAGAGAACTCAGGAAGCTCTAAGGGCTCCCCCCCACCAGATGGAGAGGAGAGGGCCTACATGGGCCTGGCAGTTGGAGCAAGTTATCCCTCTGGACTCTTCACCTACCCTGGAGAGGAGAGTCGGATTGGAACAACAGCCATGAGAACAGGGTACAGGGGCAAAAGGCCCCCCCATGGTCTCACTTCAGGGCTGTAGGCCATCCTCTTGCCTGCTCTGGGCCTTGGATTCCTGGCTGTGACCTGAGGACTGGACCAGGGCGTCTCTGAGAACCTGCCTTCCTTCTAACCTGTCTTTTTAGCACTCTGGCTCTCAGGGCTTGTGAAGGGGTCTGTAGAAGAGGGCTGTGAGCCTGGCATTCAAGGCCTCTGATTTGTCCCTACTATGCCAGCCCTGGAGCCAGGACTCCACTTCGTGCCCTACTGTCTCTGACCTGGACTCTCACCGTATCCAAGCCCATCCACCATCCAGCGGCACTAGAGACCTCCTAATCTCAAATTTGATCACGCCTCTACCCTGCTTTACACACTGTCGGGGGCTCCTTGGTTGGCACCCACAATACAGAGGCCAAACCTGTAGCCTGGCTTTCAAGGCCTATTGGGACCTGGCTCTGAAGATCTCTCAGCCTCACCTGCTACAAACACAAACACTTGCAGTTACCCTGTGCCTTCATAGCTCCAGCAGGCCTCTCTGCCAGGAACACCCTCCCCTTTCCTGTCCACATTCCACCAAAGAATCGCCTCCTCCAGGGATCCTTCCTTGATACCCCAGGCAGGGCTAGGGGCCTCCTCTGTCTTCCTGTGACAGATGAAGACCCCTTCATCTGTCTTTTCCATCAGCTGGGGATCCTCAAGGACAGGGACCAGAGCCCAGTGAAGTTCCTATGCACTGTAAGGGTTCCTGCAAATACATGTCAAAAGAGTGAGTGAATGAATGAATGAGTAAATAAGCAAAGGTGATAAGTGAGACCATTTCTCAGCTGGGTTGTGATAAACTTATGAGTGGTAACAGAAGCCCCACGGAGTGAGTGCCTACGTGCTCCAGGTACTGGCTAGGTGTTCCATCCATTACTTCATCCGAGCCCCAACAGGGCCGTGAGGTGAGTATGACTATCTCTGTTTTATTAAGGACCTGAGGCTCAGAGAGGTAAAAATCACTGCTCAGGAGCTGTGGAGCCAGGACAGAATCCAGGCGTGAGAGGTGCCAAGCTCTGCAGAGGGAACAGTGATGTGTGGCAGAGGGGGGCAGGTGCCAAGAATGGGCGGTTGGATCTAACTGACCTTGGGTGGGAGATGGGCTGGGGGAGTGTATGGGACCACAAGGAAGAAACCCCGTTAACGAGGTTTGAAGAACTCTGGGTTTTCTAGGGAGCTCTGAGCAGAGAACTGTTCTGGAATGAATCCTCACGTTTCCTATGACTGGGGTGACGCTGGGGGTAGCTTGGGGGAACTTTTTCCCCCCACCCTCACCTGCTGCATAATCAACAGCTCCTACTATTTTGTGATGTTTTCTCAAACCCATGTCATGAGCAATGTCAGGGTGTCAGTCCCCTCATCTCCCCTCCCCCCCCCCGAATCCCCAGCTGCCACCTAAACAGACATTCTGGAGGTGCCATTACCCAGCCTGGGCCCCACTCCAAATTCTCCGAACAGTCCAGGCCCATTCCTGGAAGTCACAGAGACAGCTCCCCTCCCCCAGCCTGCACCATCCTTAGGGGTGGGGGGGAATGTCAAACTCAAGTGACCTCACAGTGGCCTGTTTTTTCCCAAGGCCTGTTATGTCAAGATCACCTCTGAGATTTCCTAAGGATGGAGCTCAGATGGTCACTGGTTCCCATGGTCCTGTATTGCCAGTCTCACCCAGAAAGACAGGGTGCCCACCCCTCTTCCCTGAGCTGGCCCAAATGCTCCCTGCGGTGCCCTGCCCTGGGCAGATTGTAGGGGTGTGAGAAATGAGGGCGGAGAGGGCGGATGGGAGGCAGAGGACTCGTGGACAAGCTGGACTGTGAAGGAAGGAGCACAGCTGGAGGCACGAGAGGACAGGCATGTTTTGGGCTGAGGGGAAGGATTGGGCAGAGAGTGGGATCAGCACTGCGGGAGGCTGCCTGGGGCCCAGGAGGAATGAGAGACCGGGAACAGATTCAAGTTGATTTAGGTGGCCAGGAAGTTGAAGGAGGCCCTTCTGCAAGGGCACTCTTTGCTCTGAAGGAGGAGTTGAGGGCTGTTGGGGTTGAGGGTAGGGCTGACAAGAAAAACTGGGCAAAGGCTCTTGGAAGAGATGGGAGAGGGACCATTCCAGGACAGGCAGAGGTCTGGGGACTCGGCCAAGTGGGGTGGTGACCCAGTCGGTGGGGCCTCAGGGCCCTCAGGGCTCTCTGCTGAGTCACGTCCTCCAGCCACACTCAGCTCCACAGTGCAGGACCAAGCAGTCTGTTGGTGCTGGGAACGAGGGAGCCACATGGACTGGCTGTGTTCACAGGAACCCCGGGTCCTGAGGTAGAGCTCCAGGCTGGCAAGGGAAGGGAGAGGCGCCAGGAAGATGCTGGTCCAGGGTGCTGGAGGCCTCCACATCAGAGCCCCTGGTGCAGAGCGAGAGACGGTGTAGAGGCTGGGAGACTCTGGGAGGACCTCAGGATGGAACAGGGCCAGTGTTGAGGGAAGGGTCAAAGTGCCAGGGAAGACCTCAGACAGGGCAGGAGGGAGAAACAGGCAACCTAGGGCCACTGGGCCATGTCCTGTTCACCGTTCTCAGCTGGGACTGTTCACAGCCTGAATCTCACATACACAGCCAGAGAGAGGCAGGCCTACAGGTAGCTCTGAAGCCTCTGTCTTCCCCTAGTCCCCAGTAACCGTACAGACTGTAGTTTGCGGTACAGTATAACATCACACCTGGTCCCCTCTGCCCCCTAAGGGGATTTCTGCCCCCAAGTGCTCTCTGTGTAGACATTCGTGAGTCACCCCCAGAAATTCATCCATCCATCCATCCATCCAACCATCCATCCATCCATCCATCCATCCATCCATCCATCCACCCACCCTACAAGTATTTATTGAGTACCTTCTCTGTGTCAGGTACCATCCTAAGCACTGGAGATGCTTAGGACATAGTGAAGAAAACATAAAAAACCCTGCCCTGGTGGAGTTTACGTTCTGGTGAGAGGAAACAGACAGTAACAAACAATCAGAATCATATGTCAAAAGATGGTAAATGCTATGGAGAAAAATACAGTGGAGAAGGGGAATAGACAGTGCGCATGTCTAAGGTGGGGAGTTGCCGTTTTAGCTAGTGTGGTAGGGGAGGGCCTCATGGAGAACGTATTGTTTGAGTGGCCACCTGAGGAGGTGACATCTGCCCAGTGGTCCTCATACACACGCCACACGTAACAATGTGCTCTGCGGCAGGAACCGCCTGTGTCACTGCTGACCCCCCACATTCTGAGCCAGGCAGCTGTCCTGCCTTGGATCTCCTCTTCCCAGGTCACTCCCCAGATGCCTGCAAAGCATGGTTCCTCCCACACTATAAATGGGACCCCGGTCCTACGTGCTTGACGTTTGAGGGTGAGGATTTGGGGTTTGGTGGAAGGCACTCCGGCCGATTGGAAAACCACCAACTGATTGGTGGCTTTGGCAAGATACTCAGCTTTTGGGGGGTTGCTCAGTTTTATCCTCCTAAAATGGTACGAAGAGACCATGCCCCTTTACAAGCCCCAAGCAAAGGGTTTTGTCTTCAGATTTGGAAACAGGCATGGCTCCCTGGCCTCAGGTGTGGTTTATGAGCTCCACCATGAGGTTTCCTGGGCCTGGACAAGAGCACTGGATTTGGGGGCGCCTGGGTGGCACAGCGGTTAAAGCGTCTGCCTTCGGCTCAGGGCGTGGTCCTGGCGTCTGCCTTCGGCTCAGGGCGTGGTCCCGGCGATCTGGGATCGAGCCCCACATCAGGCTCTTCTGCTGTGAGCCTGCTTCTTCCTCTCCCGCTCCCCCTGCTTGTGTTCCCTCTCTCGCTGGCTGTCTCTATCTCTGTCGAATAAATAAATAAAATCTTTAAAAAAAAAAAAGAGCACTGGATTTGGCCCGTTGGAATGAAGACGAGCTAATGAATAGTCGTGGGACACTCTCTGCAGGGTGTCCTGGGACTTGGGGGCAGCCGAGCTCTGTAACCCCAGAAGCAGGCCAGACTGGGGAAGGGAAGCAGTGGCTAGGGGCAGATCTCAGGGTTTTGTGTGATGAAGCACATCTCCCAGAGAGCTTTCTCATGGTGGCATGTAGCGGCCTGGGAGAGATGGAGTGAGTTCTCTGTCATGGGAAGTATACAAATAGAGGCCAGACAAGTCCTGTCAAAGAGGCTTCAGGGAGCCTCCTTCTCTGAGGGGGTGGGGAGAGCTCTGGGTCAGATTCTCTTAAGGCCTCTCTAGCCCCGAGAGTCCAGAACTCAGAGCCCCGTCATTGACCCCTAGGCTCTGGGGCCCAGTTGGGTCTCCTCTCTCTGCCAGGTGGACTTAGGTGCTGGGAATGGTCAGAGCAGGACGAAGGCAAAAGAGCCATCTTTCATGAGAGGTAAGAGGTTCTCTGAGACTTGCCCCCACACCCAGACCTTACCCATGAGAGCTGTGGACAAATCTGCCTACCTTTGGGACCTCAGTGTCTGTCTGAAATGGGCAAGATCATAACCCACAATGAATACTCAGGCAGTGGTGGCAGTCTGCCCTTCCTGAGAGTTGGAATCTGGGGGACCCAGGTAGGCATAGAGGCGCTACTCCTACAGCCATTACCTTCCTTCCCCCTGACAAGTCTTCTTTGTCATCAATCAAGACGAAGATTTTTTTTTTTTTTTAAATCGAGCCAGGCAGCACCAAGGACAGAGACTTGTGGCTCATCTTCACAGACTAGGCTCACTCATTCAACATTTCCCAGTGCCACATGGGAGCTGGAGCCTCTGCTGGTCTTTGGGACCCCAAAGGCAAAGCAGACCTTGTCCCTAATTCCTAACAAAGTTAGAGAAGGGAGGGAGTCGGACTGACATTGACTCTCAGACTGGTCTTTTTTTCTGCCGTGACACTTGGCCCCTGTTTCTGTGTCCTATTTCAGGCTACTGTGTTCCTGAGCGGCAGGGTGGCATGGTAGACTTAATGTGCACCTGGGGCAAGTTCCTTCTCTCTCTGGCCTCAGTTTTCACACAGGGGAACGTTGCCTGTCTTCCTGAGCACACACTTTATCAACATTCAGTTCTATGTCCTAGTCCTGGCTTGCCACGACTCACTGCGTCCCCCTGAGGCAAGCCACCAACCTTCTCTAAGCCTATTTCTTCACCTGCAAACGGGGATAAGACACTCCACCACGCGGGCCTGTTGTAAGCAAATGGGATCTTGCAGCAAAAGCACTTAGCTCGGTGGCCAAGAAACTACAGATCTACAGTGAAGTGGCTCAGAAAAGTGAGGTTTGGGGAGGTGCAGTGACCTTCTTGGGGTCCCACAGCAGGTGCGTGATGAATCTAGGACTGGAAGCTGGATTTCCAGCTTTCCAGGCTTCTGCCCAGGGGCTACTGAAATGACACAGTGGTTACTCCGGGAGCTGCCGGAGGAGGGGCTCCCCTCAGGGAAAATGAATTGGGGGTTTCCCTGGCAGCCCCTCTGGGGATCAAGCTTGATTTGAGAGTCCCTCAGTCCTCACCTGCCCCTCTGCTGGTGGCCTCTGGGTACGTGCCCAGTTCCAGCCTCCCCTGAAGGGTTGTTAGGGCTCCAGGGCTGACCCTGTGAGCATGGGATGTAGAAAAGAGGAGAGGAGACACATGGAGGGGCAGGTACAGGTCTATAGGCAGGACTCCCGATTTTAAGTGGCAGAATCCTAGGTCAAAGGGACTGTGGCAAAAAGGGAATTTATCAGCTCATGCCATCAGAAAGTCCAGTGGAAGACAAAGCTCCAGACATAAGTGGAACCAGGCATGTGCTATTCTCAGGAACCTGTAGGTTCTCATTTCTCGACTCTGCCATCCCTTGGCTTTATTTTGCACCGTTTCCTTCCTGGTGGTGGTATCATCAGTGCACAGGACAGTAGCTGGCATATAGTTCACCTGGCTCTAGAAGCTCGAGGCTCACTTCCTACCAGCTTTGCAAACCCAGGGGAAAACCTGCCTCCTCCCCAGTGCTCCAGCAAAATCTCCAAAATGGACTCTGAGGCACTCAGCGAAGGTCACCCATCCACCCCTGAGCCAGTTACAGGGCCTGAGGAGCCCACTCTTCTCTCATGGGCAGGCCTAGGTCATGGGTCCACCACTCGCAGATTGTCAAGACTTGAGGAGGGGAAGGAGGGGATCCCCCAAAGGAAAAACAGGAGGCGGGCCATCATCATGAGGGGGGTCTGGGAACTGGGGGGAAGGAACTGCAGAGGAGAACAATGACTGCCTACAGGACAGGCCAGATAGCTGGACCTGGGCCATCTCTTCCCCAGAGGACTGGAGGCTGGTTAGCTGGGAGGATGGGTGGGTCCTGAAGTCACCAATAGAGGGTGTCAGCCAACTATACTCCTTGCAGGTAAACAGCGGGTTCTTGCTTGAAGGAGAATCCAAACGGCATACCTCTACAGGAGGATTACAAACCAAAAACAGAGGGTCCAGGCAGGGAACAGAGACCCTCTCACACTAGCTCCAGCAAAGAGGGGGTATTGGAAGGTGCTGGGATCTTCCCGAGCCCTGGGTGGGAAGTGCCACAGCCCATGGGCGTGGACTGGGAAAGCTGGCACCACGGACTCTCCTGTCAAGGGCTGCCCTCCCTGGGACACTCCAGGCCCCTGTTCTCTCTCCCACAGTTCCCCAGCCCCGAGGCTGCCTGGAGCCTTCTCAGCCCTGTGCCCACGTGGGCCACATGGTCACTGATCTCTTCATTCACGTTCCTAAGAGAGAACGTCTTGCTAACTTTGCCAAGCCTCAGCTTCCTCGTCTGTAAAGCAGAGGTGGAAATTGTGAAGAGTAAATGAGATGCAGCATTTTGCGCAGTGATGGTGTGAGGTCAGCGCCCAATAAAAGCATCTGTCCCCACTGTGGTGGGGGTTGTCTACAGCCATACCACCCCGAGCACACCCGATCTCATCCGATTGTGCTGGGGATTACATGAGCTCGGCTGAAGGGCCTGGCGCGTAGCAGTGGTGCGGGAGACGCAGGTTCCCTCTGTGCTCAGCCTGTAGGGTCAGAGAGAAATTAAAGAAAGCAGCCTCAACTCCCAAATTCCCCAAAGCTACAGCTTCCCCTTCCTTGCGCTCAAAATGGCTGTTTCAGTTCCAGCTTTAATTCCTGTCGAGTAGGAGGTAAGAAGGGGAAGTCGAAAAAGAGAAGAGAAATCGAGTTTTCTGCTTCCCCTATACCCTTCTCCTACCGGATTTGCCTGCTTTCGCAGCCAGCCGGATGCCACTGGTGGGACCCAAACTCCTCCAAGAGTGGTGGGCGCTGCCCCCTGCCCACCGTCCTCTCGGCGCCCAGAGGCACTGACATCCGCAACCTGGCCTCGGGCTGGCTTGAGGCAGGCTCCAGGGGCACCCCTGCCCCAGGCTGGATGCTTCTGGGTTGGTGATCGTAGCAGAGGGCATAATGACCCTGGAAGGCAGGCACCATGACTCGTTTATCACGTGGAGACTCAGGCTCAGGGAGCGTAGGTGGCTCCCCCCCGGGTCACTCAGTAAGTTGGAGATGGATCCCAGTCTGTCTGACTCCTCAGGGGAAGGAAGCTGAGTCTTGATCCCTGTCATCCTGTGCCCTTGCTGCTAAGCTCACAAGCCAGAGGCCAAGCAAGGGGGTTTCCAGGCCGTATTTCCCAGAAGGCAGGCAGGCCAAGGTTAGAAGGCCTCTTCCCACATCCAGCCTGGTCTGGGCTGGTTCCTGGCTGGCTGGCAGACAGTGACTCAGGCTTCCAGCTCCTGCCTCTGGCCTCCTCATCCCTTGCAGATAGGAGGGTCTTGGAGCAGGGATGGGGAGGGAGCTACGGAGTCATCTAAAGGGGATCCTGAGACCGTAGGATCCAAGCAGCCCAAGGAACTTCAGCCCTTGCCAGTTCTTCCTCGCATCTATCCTGAATTGTTTCTGCTGCAGGCACAACTGGGTGGTGGATGCATGCTGTTGGGGCAACACTCTCAGGGCCTCTACCTCAGATGAACAGGGCTCCACACTGGCCCTATCCCCCTGCCAATGTCCCCAGGGGCTCCTGTGAGCCACATTGACCAGGTGAAGCTCGGAGAACAGGGCTTGAGCTGATATGGGAATAATAAATGGCAAAAAGGCTGGGGAGTGGGTCAGGAGGAACCGAGGCTGGGAGCCCAGTCCTGAGGTTGCTCAGTGCCAGCCCCAGAGGGGAGGAGGCCTCGGGGATAAGCAGACCTGCCGCACAGCCCAGCCCCCACCCCAGGGCAGCCGGCAAAAGGCTTGAGGCTGGCCATCCCAGGCAGTCTGCTGGCACCATCTCATGGCCAGAGGCCCTCAGTGCAGGAAAGACGATCCTCTGGGAATTTCCTGGCTCAAATTTCTAAGCTTGGATTTCAGGGAAACCATGGATAAGGGGTTTGAATTAAAATGTTCCCTGGCTGAGACACCTTGGGAAACTCACTGACCTTTCCTGAGTCTTACTTCCTTTATCTATGGAATGGCGAGAACACTCCCCAACCACCCACCTAGAACTGCAGATAAAACATCTGGCAGAGGGCAGGCTGTTAAGAAATGACACTGGGTGCAGAGGACCCAGAAATTAGTGCGGACTGCCGTGGGCTGATGGAGTCCAAAGTGGGGGCACTTAGGCTGTGCCTGGAATGGATTCATTCAGTTAACAAGAATGTATTGAGCCCGTACCACGTGCCAGGACACCTCCCCTGCATGGTTTCATTTATGTCTTACAGTAGCCTAGATGGCAGGTACCACTGGTCATTCTCATTTGAGAATGAGACGTGAGAACTACAGGAAGGATACACAGGGATTATTTGGAGAAAGTTGGGGGAAAAGCATCCCAGGCAGAGGAAACTGCACGCACTTTGGCCTAGGGGCTGGACGGCCTGGTGGGGAAGGGCTGCAGTGGGACTGGAAGCCCTGGCAGGCCTGGGAGCAGGGTAAGGGCACTTGGGCTCTGTGTGGGAGGTTTTCAAAGGGCCTGCCCCCACAGGCTGCCACCGGGTCCCTCTTCACATGACACATCCCATGTTACGCTGTTCTTCATTTCTCACACGGGTTCGGCTCATTCCCCACCTGCATGCTTCTTGCCTAGGATGCCCTCTTCATTCTTCATTCGCCCAAGCCCCCCTGGCCCTTGAAGGCCCAGCAATGGACACGCCTTCTCCAGGGGCCATCCCGGGTCACTCGTCCGAGGTATGCCCATAACCCCCAAGATCTGAGCTCTCCCATCTGGGCCCCACCCAGATTGCCAGAACTCAAACTCAAGCCTGCCCTGAGGCTGACACCTCCAGGAAGCCCTCAGAGCTGCTCCCATTCTTGGGACAGACACTGTGATGGGGTGACCACTGGAGGTTGTCCTGGGACATCCTGGGACAAAGGACAGTTGCTGGGCTGAAGGCTAGGTCTCCTTGCCCTCCGGGGCTCCAGCACCACTAAAATCAGAACAGGAGGCCCACACTTGCAACAAGCACAAGCAACCTCCTAGCAGAGAACTGAAAAAACAGTAGGTGCTCAATCCTTGCACAACTGACCAAGTGTTTACCAGCAGTTCAAACCTGAATTTTCAGTTTGACCCAAAGTTTTGGCCCCAATTCAGTTCCCCAATCCGCTTGCCTGTAAAATGGGTTTGGGTGAGATGTCAGTGCTTACACCTTCCAGGTAAAAAGAGTCCTCCCTCCCGCTGGCAGTTCATCCTCACAACATGCTGGTGGCCAGTAAGACCATGTTCTACTAAGGAGGCTCAGAGAGGGGAAGGGGCTTGTGAGTAGGGGCCAAATAGAACAAGAACCTGGGCCTCAAATGCCCAGGGCCCCCCGCCCCCCTCCCCTAGTTGCCTTAGCTGCTCCCCATCAAAGCCTACCTCCTCCAGGTCACCCCCCTTCAAATGCCGCCTCTACTACTGGAGCTGGCCTCCTTGGGACAATGAGAAGCCGCCTCACTTCCTCTGGCCGTCCTAACAGCTGTGAGTCTTGGTTTGGGAGTGAGGAGGGGTTGGAAGAGGGCTTGGCACCGGCAGGGAGACTCTCACTCAGGTGAGTTTTCGGGGGCATCACCTCTATCCCCACAACCCACACCCATCACTCCCAGTGGCTCCAGACCTGCCATGTGGAAGGAGACAGTGAGTGCTAAATGGATGTATGTGGGAAGATCTGAGGGCATACAGTAGGTGCTCAATAAATGGTTTTGGAGAAAAGGGAGAGAGGGAAGGAGGGAGGGAGAAGGTGACCAAATAAGCAGATTGCCAGGTGAAGGGAGGGACATGTCAGTGAATGAGCTATTGAATGAATAGAGAAAGGAGGATGGTTGGGGGAGTGAGTGACAGGAAGGTGGCTCTGGGTGTTACAGCTAAAGGGGGAGCCATAAGCTCTTTAATCACCAATGTGCCCATTTGACAGATGAGAAGACTGAGAGAGGGCTGAGGAGAAACGAAGCGGCTGGGTCTGTGGGGGTGGCCTTTGACCAGCAGCCTCTGGCTCTCCCCCCACCTCTCTTTCTACCCCCTCATCACCCTCTTTCCTCTGCTGGGGTGGGGACGGTTCCGGGAAGGAGACCTTTTCTCCACCTCCTCGCTCCTCTAGGCCCGGTTTCCGCCAGGCCTTGGTGTTGGGGGTGGCAGGGAGGGGGTGGCCCGCGCAGGGGCTATTTCAGTCAGAGACAGCCCTGCCAGGAAACAGAGGAAGCCGCCCGCCCCATCGGAGGTGTTGCAGCCCGGGCTGCAGGCAGGAGAGTAGAGCGCCTCACATCTGGCCTCCCCTTGCGCCAACGCATCTGAGGCCACCAAGGTGCTTCGGGGACAGGACCTGCATGTGAGTGTTGGTGCACCTTGGCACCATGGGCCAGCAGGAGGTGGGCATGGGGGCTGGACACAAGGAACTGTGGTACTTAGGGCAGGCAGGCTGGGGCCAGCAGTGACCTAAAGGAGATCCACGGGGCGGGGGGGCAGAAAAAGAGACGCAGAAAGGAAGAAGCAAGACTGGACCCGGAGCTGGATGGACACTCAGTGCTTTGACAGACAGACATGGGGTGAATAGCACTTTGTGTGAAGGGAACAGCAAAGACGAGGAGACCGGAGAGGAAGTCTAGATCTCGGGCTCTGAATGGCCGTGTGGCAGTGTCAGTGTCGGTGTCTCAGGAACAGTGTGGCAGGATGGGAGGGGGCAGAGGGGAGCAACCAGGGGTGCCTTGAATGAGGCTGGAGGGCTCAGCCGGGAGCTTGAATGTCAGGAGTTTGAGCTTTTCCTCAAAGGGCAGAGGGATGCGGGGAAGGATGTCATCAGAGCCACTTGCTGGAAAGCCCCCCGCCATAGTCAGAGTGGCCGGAGCCCAGGAAGACATTGGGGCCTAAGCTGGCGCAGGGCTCAGGGCCCGAGAAGGAGTGACAGCCGTGAGAGCTTGAGGAGCCAGTGTCAGCTACTGCGCAGAGGCAGGGGCCAAGGGAGACCTCCTTCGGAACCAGCCCCTGCCCTGCCTCGGTCCTCAGCAGGCAGTGTATGAGGAAGCCAGGGTGACAGCCAGACCTGCCTTTCTCCTCGTGTAGCCTCTGCCTCCTTCCAAGAGGACTGGTCTACCAGGAAGTGGAGAGCAGAAAATATCTGGAGCCTCGAGTCACCTGAGGCAGAGGGCTCTCTCTTGGGGTGGTATCTGAGAACAACAGGCCTCCCAAAAGAGTTCAGAAGCAGCGCACTGTTCCTTCTACCCCCTTCTTTCTCCCCACTGTGACCGTCTGCCCTAGCAGGCTGCTGCTCTCCTCTCCAGTCCTGCCTGTTGTACCTTCCTCCCCACCTGCGGACACCCCTCTCCACCCAGGGATTTCCTCTTCAACCCCGTGGGTCATGTTCCACCCTTCATCCTCCTCTGAAGAGTCTCTTCTATCCCGTGGCTCACACTGGTCTCCCTCTTCAGGCTAGCATATGGATATGTGTAATTCTCCAGCTCCGTCTCTCTATCCACATCCGTATCTATATACTGGGCCTGCATGCATCCGGTGGGCAGGAAGTCCGCATTTCGATGCCTGGCACCTGAATGCGTACATGGAAGAAAGGCCTAAACGAATGAATGGAGAGATGAATAAATGAGCTTTCTCTGCCTGTACTAATCTTGGCTTCCCGGCTACAATGGGGGGCCTGCCATGCTTCTGCCTCTGGCTTCTCCCCATGCCTAACTGGCTTTCTTGAGCACCCAGCACGCCCAGCACATGGGCTGAAGCCCCACAAAGGGTTTTTCATAATTAAAGGTAATATGGCATGTGGGATACAGACTAGAGAATCCAGACCTCATTTTGCCGTTGCCCAGAATCTGGGGAAAATATTTTCATCAAAATCAAAGTTAAAGTTGGAAGAAATGAGTCTGGGTAGTTATGTTTTGCTCTAACATTACTTTGAAAAATTTCATAACTTGACTTAGCAGGGTATATTCACATTAAGAACAGCTAACACTTGCCCTGTGCCAGGCACTAATCTTCCTAACAACCCTATGAAGCAGGTATATATGACCCCATTTTATAGATGGGGAAACCAAGGCACGGAAGTCCAATAATGAGCCTAAGGCCGCACAGTTCACATGTGGCAGAGCTGGGATTTGAACTTAGGCATCTGGACTAGAGCTCATATACTTGGCCTCAACCCTCTATCCTGCTCTGTGTGCATTTGCAGGACTTCATATTTTTTCCTTCGCTTCAGTTTTTCCCATCTGGTAATAGGGAGGGGGGTGATCTGACTCACTATCTCAAAGGCTTTGTCTTACAGGTCCATTGGATTTAAGTTGTGAATTCTTGCTGGACACCAGTAAATGTGGACATGCCGGTTCGGACGTAGGTATCCAGAAGTCAGACTTACCTCACCAGGGAACCCCTTAAGGCACTTGTGCTGCTGACTCCCCCAAAACCTAGCCTGAGGGAAGAGTGGAGGGATGAGGTGAAGGATACAACATCATAGCATGGCATTTATTAAGCACCTACTGTATACCAGGCCTATGACATGTTTTATTGATAAGAACACAGACCCAGAAAAGGCAAGTGACATGCCTTGGGTTGAACAGCAGAGAAGTAGGGGAGCCAGGATTTGAATGAGGCTTGCCTAGCTCTGAAGTTGGGTTTATAACCTCTCCATTCCATGTCCATGGGCCACACTAAGTTGCATCCTCTCAGTCAGGTGGTTGGGTGCTGGTTCTGGCTCTGCTTCTAACTCACTGAGTAAGATTGAGGCATCACAGCCTCTCGCTGTGCTGTATTTTCCTGTCTATGAAATGCAAGCAGTAGGAGGGCCTAGCTGCCTCAGTTGGTGGAGCGCAGGACTCTTGGTCTTGGGTTGTGAGTTCAAGCCCCACCTGGGGGTGTAGAGGTTACTTAAAATCTTACAACAACAACAACACAAAAACCAAACAAGCAAGCAGTAGATTTGGCTGGTCCTCAGCCATTTGCCTTCAGGAACGCTGTTCTCACTGTAGCCACCAGGGGGTGCTGTGGCCCAACAGCTGTGCCAGACAGGCATTTGTAGCCTCAAGTCAGGTGGAAGGAGGCCTAGGGAACTCCTGAATCACTTTTTCCACCCATTTTACAGATAAGAAGATTGCAGTCAAAAGAAGGACCATGGCTTTGGAAGGTGGAGTCCAGGCTGAGGAGGTGGGCACTGCCCTTTGTCAGCTCGCAGTGTGTGGACGTTCTATTTATGTTGATTAATTAAGGATTACCAGGGCCTTCTCTGCTCTGGACCCCAGACTGGGCTCTCAGACACAGAAGGGCATCAGGCCTGGCACTTCTCTTCAGGAGGTTCCGGTCAGTGTAGGAGAGACAGACAGGCAGGCTCACCATGACCACAATCTCCAAACTCTAAAAAGCCCAGGGGAAGCCCTGGATAACTTGATTTAGTACCTTTAATCTCATGTCATCCTAAAAGATGGGTGTATCATTCCCCCATTGTTCAGATAGGAAGATTGGGACTCAGATAAGGTATATTACTAGCCAAGGTCACATAGCTAGTAGGTAGCACAGGTGGGATTCAAACTAAAATCTGTCTGGGGTACTTGGCTGGCTTAGTCAGAAGAGCGTGTGACTCTTGATCATGAGTTCGAGCCCCTTGTTGGGTGTAGAGATTACTTAAATAAATAAAACTTAAAAAAATATTTAAAACAAAAAAAACTAAAGTCTGTCAATCTCTACTTCCAGAGGAGACATTTGACTAGGGTTTTGAAGGATGAATAGAAGGTTGGTGGGAAATGAATATTATAGAAAGTGAACTGGATTTTTCCCAAACTTGAGCTTTACTGTATTCCAGGTTTCCTTAAAGTGAGGGCCGTGTGGGGCCTCCATGGGGTGGTGAGTATCAGAGATGGTTAAGGTAGAGATCAGGGCCCAGAGAGAGACAGGGACCTGCTGTGTGGTCAGTGAGCGTGGTTACTGACAGGTTGTGTGTTGCTTCCCCAGCCTCTCTGGATATAGGAAGCATATCGGTCAGCCATGGAGTGGGACAATGGTACAGGCCAGGCCCTGGGCTCCCCGCCCACTACCTGCGTCTACCGAGAGAACTTCAAGAGACTGCTCCTGCCACCTGTGTACTCAGTGGTCCTGGCGGCTGGCCTACCACTGAACGCCTGCGTCATTGCCCAGATTTGCACGTCCCGCCGGGCCCTGACCCGCACAGCCGTGTACACCCTGAACCTGGCCCTGGCTGACCTGCTCTATGCCTGTTCCCTGCCCCTGCTCATCTACAACTATGCCCAGGGTGACCACTGGCCCTTTGGCGACCTCGCCTGCCGCTTGGTCCGCTTCCTCTTTTACGCCAACCTGCACGGCAGCATCCTCTTCCTCACCTGCATCAGTTTCCAGCGCTACTTGGGCATCTGCTACCCGCTGGCCCCCTGGCACAAGCGTGGGGGCCGCCGCGCTGCCTGGCTAGTGTGCGGGGCCGTGTGGTTGGCCGTGACGACCCAGTGCCTGCCCACAGCCCTCTTTGCCGCCACAGGCATCCAGCGTAACCGCACCGTGTGCTACGACCTGAGCCCACCTGCCCTGGCCACCCGCTATATGCCCTATGGCATGGCCCTCACCGTCATCGGCTTTCTGCTGCCCTTTATCGCCCTGCTGGCTTGTTACGGCCGCCTGGCGCATCGTCTGTGCCGCCAGGACGGCCCAGCAGGGCCGGTGGCCCAGGAACGGCGTGGCAAGGCAGCCCGCATGGCTGTGGTGGTGGCAGCCGCCTTTGCCATCAGCTTCCTGCCCTTCCATGTCACCAAGACAGCCTACCTGGCAGTGCGCTCTACAGCCGGCGTCCCCTGCCCTGTGCTGGAGGCCTTTGCAGCTGCGTACAAGGGCACGCGGCCCTTTGCCAGTGCCAACAGCGTGCTGGATCCCATTCTCTTCTACTTCACTCAGAAGAAGTTCCGCCGGCGGCCGCATGAACTGCTGCAGAAACTCACAGCCAAGTGGCAGCGACAGGGTCACTGAGTTCACTGGGGCAGGACACCTGGGACCAGGGCACCAGGAGCCCCTCCAACCCCAAACCGTGCAGAGAAGTAGTGCTTTGCTCAGCTGGGCATGGCGTGAGGCCCTCCATAGACTCCAAAACCTCACCCATGACTGTTCGTTGAGGCCTTGCTCTGGAGCAGGCCCTGTGGGCACAGAGAGCCAAGCTTGGACCCGGCCCTCCAGAAGGTCCCAGGCGGCCCCGGAGAGTCATGAAGCCACGCAAAGCTGCTCACAAAAATTGAGTGTGGCGTGTACCGCAGTGGAGGACTGTGCTGTATGCTTTGGACGCACCAACACAGGGACTGAGGGAAGATGGGAGGAGGAAGGGAGAGCTTCTGGAAAGGAGCATTTGAGCTGGATTTTGAGGGGATGAACATGAGCTCTCTGGAGGTGTGTGATGTTCCATTCATTCAGCAAACCTTTATCTATACCTTGTCCTTGGGCCTGGGTTCATTCTGGGGCCTTGGGAGAACTAGTCCTAGCCCTGCCCCATAAAGGTGCCCAACTTACTGGGCATACAGACACTTGACACGGTGATGTCAAGGCTATGACAGAGAGAAGCATGGCTGGGGGGGAAGGGGTAAATAGAGGATGCCCATGATCCAGTCCAAGGAGTCAGGAAAGATCTCTTGGGATGGGGATGGGGGGCATCTGAACCAGATATTGAAGGCTGAGTGGGAGGTCGGCCAAGAGAAGTGGGAGCGTGTTCCTATGGCCTGGGCCAGCCCTATGCTAGACTCTGCCCTGGGGCAGATGGGTAGGGAGAGCTGGGGTGAGGAGCAGGCTTCTGGCCTCCTGTGTGTGAAAGTTGAGAAAACAAGAGCTGTCCCATGGCCACCCTCCAGACGACGGCAAGAGTGGCCCAGATGTTCCAGGCTGTGGGGGGCTCAGCAATGGGAGGAATCAGGGAGCGCTTCATCAAAGAGGTGGAGCTTGAGCTGGGGAGGAATCCAAAAGGCAGAGAGAAGGCCTTCCTGATGGAAGGCACTGTGTGTGCATGAAACCCAAGGGTAGAGATGTGCTGAGTCTGGCTGTAAATCAACAGCGAGTGTCACTGAAGCCCAGGAGGGGGTGGTGTGGGTGGGACCAGAGCATTAAAGGCCAGGAAGAACCCCAGACCCCACCTCTTCTCCACCTACCTCTTCAAATTGCCTCTTTCAGCCTCAGGGTATCCTGGGTGCCTGAGGACCCCTCCGCCAGGCCCCCCAAGTGAGGGGAAATAGCCCTTCAACACTGCTTCATTCTAGAAGAAGTCAACAGCTTGAAGAGACGCAGAGGCACCGGGAGGCTGCAACATGGAGGTGCAGGGGTCCCGTGGCCAGGAGCCTGCCAACCAGTCTCAAGACAGACTGTTCCATGAGCTCTGCTCCTGCCTTCTCAGCTCCATCTTCTGGCCTCTGGGAGCCCTGGAAGCTGCTGGAGGCCACCTCATGGAGGCATCTCAAACACAGACTTGAGCCTTCAAAAGCTTTGGAAAGGCATCTTCACTGAAGATCTCTGAGGAGGCAAAAAAGGGGATTCCACCACATAAGGCCTCTTTACCTGCTCTCCTCACCCACCCCTCCTTTCTGCCTCGTCCCGTACTGTTCCTCATCCTCTCTGCAAGTTTTCCTCCTATCTCTAGCACCCCGCCCTGCCCCACCCCCCTCCCTTCTCCCCTCCCCGCCCCCCCCCCACCCCCGTCCCTGTTCCCTCCTCCCAGGTCTCAGCTTTCCTCCTGTAGAACAGTCTAGCCTGCCCTTGGCTGCTGGTGTACCACTCAGACCCCATACACAAACCAGCCATGACAGAGTCTACCTTCTCAGAAGGTAGAGGGGAGAGAGGGCAGGGCCGAGGGACAGGGCTAGGAGGGGAAGGGCTGCGTAACTCAGTATTTTTCTTTTAGCCCTGTCTCATCTCCAAGGCTGCTGGGCCACGGGGTCCTTCAGAGTAGGACTCTGCCAGAGTTAAACTCCCTGGTCCTGTTGGAGACGTGCTGGCAGCTGACTGAGGAAGCTGGAAAACCAGGCCCAACCCATCCTGGGAATCCATCAAAAGTGCCCTTCTGCAAGCAGAGAAAGACAATTATCATATGATTTCTCTCACCTATGGAACCCAAGAACTAGGAAGATCGGTAGGGAAAGAAAGGGAGGTAATCAGAAGGGGGAGTGAAGCATGGGAGACTATGGACTCTGAGAAACAAACTGAGGGCTTCAGAGGGGAGGGGGTGGGGGATGGGATAGACTGGTGATGGGTATTAAGGAGGGCACATATTGCATGGTGCACTGGGTGTTATATGCAAATAATGAGTCATCGAAACTTGCATCAGTAATCAGGGATGTACTGTATGGTGACTAACATAATGTAATAAAAAAACATTAAAAAAAAAAAGTGCCCTTCTGAAAAGGCTGGTAGTTCGGACAGAAGGAACGTTGATTCTTTGGGTCACAGTGAAAAGATGTGAGGCGATGTCAGAAGAGGTCTATTCCCTATACTCTGCGATGTCCTGCCAGCCAAGCAGCACAGATATCAGCTACCTTGAGTCTTGTTCCGAGTCCGAGACCAGACTCGTCAGCTGTCTGTCACGGGGGAGTAGGGGAATAGAAGAACAGAAGGCAGAGGGCCTCTGTCCACAGTGCCCGCTGAGCCCTGAAGAGAGTCCCAGATGACCGTCTGAGCAGACTGCCAAGAACTGTGTTTAGTTACTTTTCCAAGAGCGGAAATTCTGGGCCACAGGTGACTTGCATTCCCAGCTTCCCTTTGTGAGGCAGAATAGCGTCAAGGGCGGAGACTCCAGAGCCAGGTCACCTTGGTGTCTATCTTGGCTCTACCACTTAGTAGGGGTCTCACTCTGGGCAAGTTGTTTAGCCTCTTTGTACCTTAACTTCCCTAGCTGTAAAATGGGAATGGGAACGATACCTGTCTTGTAAAGTGGTTGTGAGGGTTAATATGTGCCAAACACTTAGAATAATGCCTGGAACACAGTAAGCATGCAGCGCATGGGCCTATTATAATGATCTTGCCCTTAGTGCAAACAGATTCGTCTGGCATCTCTCTCTAGGAAACTGGCCTAGGAGTTTCTAAACAAGGGGCTTTGTGCGGGGGACTTCTCCTTTTCCTTCACCTGGGAAGCAGCTGGTCTTTTAAGAAAAAAAACTCAGCACACTTTTTTCAGAACAAGGACCAGAATCCATGAGCCCCATCTGTTCCTCTAAGAAGGAAAAGTCATTTATTACATGAAATACGAGGGACTTCAAGTGCCCTTTGGGGAGCTTGAATTGCCCCCTTCCTTTTCCCTCCTTTTGTCCCCACCTCCCCACTCTCTCTCCTCACTTTAACCCAGGGCACACTCCGTGATGGGGGATCACACTGGGGATGTCTGCTTGCTGGGGTGGAGACAGAGCGGACATAGACCGAGGTGTGGAGGTAGAGCGTGGGGAGGGGTCGGGGGAACATGTGGGTTCACAGGGGTCCAAGGTGATTCTCATGGCTTAGGGAAGACTTCCTGGAGGGAGCGGTGCAGCTGGGGCTTGAAGGGTGGCTGTAATTAGACTGAAGACGAGAGGGCCAGGTTGTTCCTGGTGAGGGGAAGAGCACAGCCCAAGGCATGGAGGCTGCTGGAGGACGGATAGGATGGGTTGTGGCGTGAGATCAGGCTGGAGAGCTGGCAGGGCTAGAGAGTCAGAGGCTTGGTGCCAGTCCAGGGAAGCAGCGGGGAGCCACGACAATGACAGCAATGGCCATTTGCTGGGCTCTGCATGTTCTAGGCACCACGCAGTGTGCTGTATATACATTTTCTCATTTAATCCTTACAACACCCCCAATTACAGATGGGGAAACTGAGGCCCAGGTGTGGGAATTGACAGCCTTTCTCTAACCCAGATACTAGAAGCCCCCTCTACTTCTCCCATCCTCCCTCCCTTCCCTTTCTTCACTTGCCTTCCAAGTGTCCACCTGCCTCAGCCAAAGTAACTGGGGACCCCTTAGGAAGTTGTGGCAGACACAGATAAGTGCCAATCACAATATCAACCCTCTTTTAATTGGGCACATGGTCTCCTAGGATAAAAACTTCATTTCCCAACCTCGCTTGCAGCGAAGTATAACCGGGTAACTTAATCCTGGGCCATGGGAGATAAGCAAAGTATCCCAAGGCAGTTTAATAGGGGGAAGGGGTGAATGTCTGTAAAAGAGAGGTAGTGTCTGTCCTTTGTCTCCCCTCTGTTCTTACTGCTCACAATGGGGACATCACAGCCGGGGCACCATCTTGGACCGTGAGAAACAGCTTGGGTTTCTGACCATTCCAGTTTGGGACCACCTAAATTTGGACTTTTGCCTAAGAGAGAAATAAACTTCTTTTTTAAGCCACTGATTTTTCAGCCTGTTGTTACCCACAGCCAAATGAATCCCTTTACTCAGGTTCTAACCTGAGATGGTGGACCTAAGGGGAAGCCAGGCAGTGTTCTGGACTGGGGTGGGGACCAGGGTCTAGCCTGGTGGTGAGCTAGGAGTCAGCAGGGTCTGGAAATACCCAGGAAGGCTTAGAAAAGTTGCAAAGCTTGGGGAGTATTCATGCTGCTTTTGGCAGGAGGCTGAGGGGGTGGACGGGTTTCCTGAGGGAGAAAGTAAGAAGGGCCTGGAGAGAGCGCTGGGAACTCCATTAAGGGGCTGGGCAGGAGGGGGAGCCAGAGAGGTGGAAGGTCAAAGCCTGGGGGTTTCTGAATGTTGGTGGCAGTGGAGAAGGGTGAGTGAGGGAGTAGCAGGAGGGGAGCAAGTGGAGGTGATGGGTGGAGAAGAAAAGAGAAGAAGGTTCCCAGGGAGGCCAGGTCCAGGGAAGGCGCTTCTACGACAGGAGACCTGTGAGAGTTGGCTGTTGTAGGTTGAGGACAGGGGCAGGGCCAAAGATGGAAGAGCCAGAGAGTCAAGAACCAGGGTTTGTCCTTTTGGAAAAGCCCAGGGGCACTGGATCTGTCCTAGCAATAGATGCAGCTTTCTCCTCTCTCCCTCATTCATTTGTTCGACACGCATTCTCTCTGCTCCTCCGAGATGGCGATGGGAACACAGAGGCAGCTCAGACCCAGACCCTACCCTCAGAAAGAATCTGGGGGTGGGGGTGGGGGTACAGACAAGGAAACAGTTCATCCACTAAACAACGTTTATTGAACACCTACTGTGTGCCAGGCATCATGCTGAGCAGTGGGTCCCTGCCCTCAGGGAGTTTCTAGTCTGATGGAGGAGAACGGCAATAATGAAATAAACATAACCCTGGATCATTACATCTCCAGAGGAGAGCTCAGAAGAGCATAAGGAGGGGTCGGGGGTGGGGCGCCTGGGTGGCTGGGGTGGTCCAACTTCTGACTTTCGGGGTTGAGCACCCGACTCGGTTTCGGCTGGAGTCATGGTCTCAGGGTCATGGGATCGAGCCCCGCTACGGGCTCCACGCTCAGTGGGGAGTCTGCTGGAGCTTCTCTCTCCCTCTCCCTCTGCCCCTCCCCCTCTCTAAAATAAATAAATCCTAAAAAAAAAAAAAGAGGGCTAGGGGGCAAGGAAGGCCTTACTAGGGAGACTATAATCTCATGGAATGGTCAGCAGCTGAGAGATGCTGGGGACCACGGGGGCTGTGACTCAGCTTGAGGGGCAGAGAAGGCCTCTTAGCTGAGGCCCAATGGTCTCAGAAGGTATTATTAGCTCAGTGCAGAAGGGCTGATACTGACTCCGTGACTTTGAATAAGCCGGTTTACTTCTCTAAGCCTCTGTTTCCCTATCTGTAAAACAGTTCTCCCTAAGCCACCAGGGGTATTGAGCGTGGAAAAGTTAGGGCAGAATTACCATAAGGTATGAAAAAGTATGATAACCCAACAGACGAGACACAAACAGGCATTTCACCTCAAAGGAAACACAGATAATTGAAAAAAAAAAAAAAAAAAGAAGAAGAAAGAAAGGAAAGAGAGGTATTTGAGCCTAGCTTGTCAATCCCTCTTGGACGTTGGGCAGTCACATGGTCTGTGACCCTGAGCACTCCCGCGCACGTGCACACGGGGTCCTGCACGGCGCTCGGAGCAGCACCGTTCACGAGAGCAAACAGCTGGAGACACTCCAATGCCCGTCCATGAGCAAGCGGATGAATACACTGCGATATTCACACACGCAGCCAAGATGCACTTTACCCATGCGTAACAATATGGATACTCTAAGCAGTATAATACTAAGTACAAAGAAATCTCAAAAAAAAATTATACACAGCAAAATGCCTTTTTGATAAAGTTGAAGACAACTAAAATGAAAATATATACTTTGAAGGAATGCACAAATGCAACAAAACTATACAAAAAGGAAAGCAAGGGCGTGCTGACCGCAGGGGGTAATGGTTAACCTGGGTGGTACAGCGGCAGGAGAACGGGTTAGGGAAACGATGTAATGAGATGTAGGACATTGTCAAAGTCCTAGTTGTTTTGTTTTGTGGTGGGAGCCAATTAAATAAGTGGTAAAAATGTGTCATAAACAAAAGGTTATAAACAATCCGATTCTGTGCATTTGAGGTCTAATTATACAGGAAAGGGGACGATCTCAGAGAGGTGGAAGGTCAAAGGTCATATCTAATTGACTTGGGAATGGAGTCAGGAGCCCGATTCCCCCTAAGACAACTCCTTCCGGGAGCTCATTGCTTCTTGGGGTCCTCTCACTTCTCATTTTTTCTCCCTCTGAAGTACTCAAGGCCCATCATTGGCCATGACAGTGACCATCACAACCTTACTATCTTGATTTCTCCAAGAGATTTACAGCCCTGATCTTGCTGGATCACCATGACTCACTGGGTAGATGGGTTAATGTTTTCATTCCCCTTTCATAGGTGAGGAGCCTGAGAAGTGACCTGCAGGCTTGTCTGTGAGGGTGCCTGCATTGGGCCCCTCTCTAGACTCTCGGCACAGTGTTCCCCTCTCCACCTTGGTCCCCAGTGTTTCCAGACACCTCCTAGAGGAGTCTTTGAAGGGCTGAATACAACCAGGCCCCCTCTGTACATGGAAGATGACTTTGTCTCATCATGAATCAGAAGGGCCTGAGGCTAGAAGGACTCATAGGTGCTGGAAGCAGCCAAGCCACTCTCTGATTGGGTGAGCGTCCCATTGGGTGGAGGCCCAGCCCAGATCCTTAAACACCCCCCCCCCCACCAAGGGGAATTCCTGATCCAGAGGCCCCAGTCAGCCTACCTCCAAGCCAAGCTGCAGGATGCTGAGGTGACCTGAGTCTCTTCTCCTCTCCATCAGTTTGCACATCTGTGATACAGGAATAAAAATCTCTATTCCAGAAGTGATATGAAGACAAAATATGACAGGATGTGAAAGAGTTTGGAAAAGTACAAATTTCAGAGGGTAGAGACCATTGTTATTGGAGGAAAGCAGTGACTCCCAGGACGAGGGTCCCCCCACCATACCAAAACTTCCCCAGAAGAGTAGAAAAACACTCCAGAGCAAACAAGAGTGTGACTTCAAATAGAGTCAGAGAGGCACCCTTGGGGAAATCTAGACCCACTCCTCACTTTTCAGATGAGGCAGCTGAGGCTCAGGAAACTAAGGATACACCCCAGGTCACACAGCAAGGCAAAAGTAGAGAGGCACTGGGCCAGGCAGGGCTCTCTTCCTTGCCATCAATTCCCCAGTGAAGGAGAGATGTCCTTCAGAGGCAGAGCTAAGACAAAGTTGAGGTGATGGACTTACTGGAGGCTGGTCTCCACTCAAAGAGGAAGAGTTTTCTCCCTACAGGGATTTGCCACAACCCAAGAGAAGCAGTAGGCGGGGCCTGGGGTCCTAACTGAGTCCTCCCTTTCTCATGCAGTAGTCAGTCAATCCCTCAGTGTCTACCGGCCTGCCCTATGCCAATATGCCCCTCTCATCTGGACCAGGGCTCCCTGCTCCCAGGGCCTGCCTAGTCAGGCTCAGCCACAGTCGTTTTGGGTCAAGAGGAGTACGAGTCAGACCAGGATATGCTCTGTTCCTGGGGAAGGCGAACCCAGGCCCAAGGAGGAAGAAGAGGCTGCTGGGGGCTCAAGGAGAGAGAACCCCCTTCTTCATCAGATTTCTGGGACCAATGAAGACCAGAGGAGCATGGTGTTTGAAGCTCCTCAAATCTGAATTTGAGTCATTGAAGGCGCTGCCATTTTCTGACTTTGACAGTGGTCAAAGTTACATCTCCTTCATAACCCATAGAGATGAAGCAATATTATCTACCTACAGGGTCGTTCTAGGATTAAATAAAATGAATGAAATAATATTACCCATACATCCAAGGCACTCCATAAATCCCCATCGGTTCATTCAGATGTCAAGGAGCTGCCTTGCATTTTAGATGGGACCCTGAGGATGAATGGGACCTCACAGAGGCAGGTGGGGGTGGGGAAGGCCCGAGTACCCGGGACAGTGGGAGACTTGCCAGACAGAGGCAGAGGTGGAAGGCGAGCCCAAGGCTGGATCAGGTTGAAGCAGGAGGGGAGACCCACTCGCTCCGTTAGGAGGGTGGAGGACCGCGGGTAGGCGAGTTGGTTTGGCGGTGGCGTATCACTTGAAGCTCCTGTTGTGTGTGAAGCCGAAGGGACTTTGCGAAGGCACTAGGTTTGAAATGGCTCTTGAAGGGATTAGGAAAAGACTGAAAGGAAGTAAAGGAAATGAAGTCTTCCCAACCCTCCCATTTTTTGGTGATGGGAACTGCTTTACCCGTCCTGGACTCCACGGGTCGGGCGAATCCTGCCGGTAGAGGGCGCAAGAGCCGCGTATCACAGAGCTCAGGAGGAGGGGCGGGGGCGCGCAGGGCGGAGCGTGGAGGAGAGGGGCCACCGAGATGGCGGGGGCAGGTGGAGGGGCGTGACTAGGGTGGGCAGCTGGAAACAGGAGGGCGGGTGGGGGCGTGGCCACAAAGGGTGGAGCACCTGGAGCGACACGGGAGGGTCAGAGCTGGACCCGCCGCAGAGGTAAGAGGGGCGGGGCCTCTGAGGGCGCCGGAGGCTGGACCTGTCTCTGTGACAGTAGGATTCACGGCGAAGGGCCGGGCGGGGGGCGTAGCCCGGGCGGGGTGGAGGGGTGGGACAGGGAGCCGCAGTCGCCCAGGTTTGCCTGTGGCGCTCACTGCTCCCCCTGGCGGCGAGTCCCGCCCCCTTCTTGCTGGAAGAGTGTTTCTGGGTGTACCTGAATGTCGGTGTGTACCAGTTTACGGGTCGAAGGTTGCCATGTTGAGGTTCCTTGGGCAGAAGGTGTTACCGCGCAAAAGCGTCTGAACCGCAGTCGGTGCGCAGCCCCGGCTGTATGTCGGCGGAGCTGACCGCGCTCAGAGGCTTCGTGCGTCCGAGCGAGTCCTGGGGGGGCAGCTTGGCCGATGGGTTCCAGAAGGGGTCCTCCGGAGGGTCGCCTCGGTCTGCATGTGCTCAAGCACTCTTGTTTCTCCTTCGACTCCTCCCAGATTCCCTCCCCCCCAATCCCGATTCCCAGCCTCGCGCGCGCCCGGAGCCCACCCCCTCTTTTGGGCGCGAGGCCCCGCCTCCCGCCCCCTTTCCTCAGCCACAAAGTTTATTTGCAACAAAAGGGAGCGCGGAGCAAGCAGCCAAGAGGGAGGGAGCGGGAGCCGGAGCGGGAGCGCGAGGGGAGGCAGGCAGGCCGGCTGGCGGGCACGGAGCCGAGGAACAGAGCACTGGGATCCTGCCCGGACCGGGCCGAGCCGCGATGCTCCGAATCGCACCGGCCGAAGAGGGGGCCGGTCCCGGGGGTCGGCGCTGAGGCGGGAGGGACCGCGCTGGATGGAGCCGATGCCGCCCGCGGCCTCAGAAACTTGAGCCGCGGCAAGATAAACCTCTGCTTGAGTCTCTGCGCCCTCTCCCCGCAAAGCCCCTCACACTGCTGCTGCAGAAGCCAGGCCTTCGGACCCCGGCTGCTGCGCTCCTTCGGGGCGAGGGCGCAGGGGGGGGTTGGCCGCGGCTCCCCGAGGCCAGCCCCCCCAGAGTGAGTGCTGCCACCATGGCGGACGGGGCGCCCCGGTCCCCGCTCTATCGCAGCGTCTCGTTCAAGCTGCTGGAACGCTGGAGCGGCGGGCCCGGGCCGAGGGAGGAGGCCACCGACACCCCCGGGTTGCGGCGCCGCGCCTCGTGCCGGCCCGCCGCGTCGGTCCCGGGCCAGCCCTCCCGGCGCGTGTCCAAACTGGCGTCGGGGCCCCCGGCCGCCCCCGCGCAGCCGCGCCCGCTCCGCAGCCTCTCGCCGTCGGTGCGCCAGCTCTCCCGGCGCTTCGACGCGCCGCGCCCGGACGACCACCACGCAGGGGCCCGAGACGGGGGCGTCTCCCCCGGGGCCGCGGAAGAAGCGGCGGAGGGCGCGGCGCGCGGGGCCTGGCCCAGCGTCACCGAGATGCGCAAGCTCTTCGGTGGCCCTGGCTGCAGGCGGCCCAGTGCCGACTCTGAGGCCTCGGGGACGCCCAGCCCCGACGGTGCCGTGTGGGAGCCGCCGGCCCGCGAACCCCGGCAGCCACCGACGCCACCTCCTCGGACGTGCTTCCCCCTGGCGGGCCTGCGTTCCGCGCGGCCGCTGCCCGGCCCAGGGACCGAGGGGAGGAGGCGGCGGCAGCAGCAGCAGCAGCAGCAACAGGAGCGGGCGCAGCGTCCGGCGGATGGTTTACATTCTTGGCATAGCTTCTCCCAACCGCAGGCCGGGGCCCGGGCCTCCTGCTCCTCCTCCATCGCCTCCTCCTATCCTGTCAGCCGCGGCCGGGCTGCCAGCTCCAGCGAGGAGGAAGAGGAGGTCCCGCCGCCGCCGCCGCCTGGGGCGCAGAGTCCGGCCTACCACGGAGGCCACTCCTCGGGCAGTGACGAGGACCAAGACGGTGAGGGCGGCCACCGCTGGGGAGGGAGGCCGGGACCCAGGCCTGGAAGCTCCGGCTTGGATAAGGACTGTAGGCCAGACAGTTATGGGTTAAGTCTGGGCAGCATGGACTCAGCTGGGGAAGCCAGGAGTCCCGAACCCCCCAAATCTCCAAGAGCCTCTAGTGAGGAAGGACCCCGGGAGTGGGGTAGTGGCTCGCCTCCCTGTGGATCAGGTCCTCAGGAGGGACTCCGGCCCATGTCTGACCCTGTGGGGGGAGCTTTCCGCGTGGCCAAGGTGAGCTTTCCTGCATACCTAGCCAGCCCAGCAGGCTCCCGTGGGAGCAGCCGTTATTCCAGCACAGAGACCCTCAAGGATGAGGACCCATGGGCTAGTCGGGGTTCTGGGGGCTGGGGCATGTATCGCTCCCCTAGCTTTGGAGCTGGAGAAGGGCTCCTCCTAAGGCCCCAGCCTCGGACCCGCACCAAGGGACTTGTGGGCACCACCAGGGCATTGAGAGATGGAGGACTGGAGCTGGACAAGAGCCGGCAGCGGAAGTCCCTGTCGAATCCAGATATTGCCTCAGAGACCCTGACACTCCTCAGTTTCCTTCGCTCAGACCTTTCAGAGCTGAGGGTCCGAAAGCCCGGTGGGCGCCCCAGTGACCTTGGGAGTGGCCCCTTAGATGGCAGAGACTCACCATCAGCAGGTGGCCCCGGGGCACAACTTGGACCCACGCCGGCCCCAGCCCCAGCGTCACCTGGCACCCGCCCCACACTCAAAGACTTGACGGCCACCCTGCGGAGGGCGAAGTCTTTTACCTGCTCTGAGAAGCCCGTGGCCCGCCGCCTATCCCGCACCAGTGCCCTGAAGCCCAGCTCCTCTGAGCTCCTGCTGGCAGGCCCAAGTGCCGAGGGGGACCCACTGCCCCTGGTTGTCCAGGATCAGTATGTACAAGAGGCCCGTCAGGTTTTTGAGAAGATCCAGCGAATGGGTGCCCAGCAGGATGACGGAAGTGATGTCCCCCTTGGAAGCCCTGACTGGACAGGAGACATGACCCAAGGGCAGAGGTCCCAGGAGGAGCTGTCTGGCCCTGAGTCTAACCTGACAGATGAGGGCATTGGGGCAGACCCGGAACCTCTTGTTTCAGCCTTTTGCAGCCTGGGTACCACAGGGGTGTGGCGACCCCTTTCCTCATCCTCAGCCCAGACCAACCACCATGGCCCTGGGGCTGAAGATAGTCTGGGAGGGTGGGCCCTGGTGTCCCCTGATACCCCTCCCACACCAGGTGCCCTCCGACGGAGACGCAAAGTCCCTCCTTCAGGCCCTGGCGGGACTGAACTGAGCAATGGGGAGGCAGGTGAGGCCTACCGGTCTCTGAGTGACCCAATTCCACAGCGCCACCGGCCTGCCACCTCCGAGGAGCCCTCTGGGTTCTCCGTGGATAGCAACCTTTTGGGCTCACTGAGCCCCAAGACAGGGCTTCCAGCGGCCCCAGCTGTGGACGAGGGCTTGACCAGTGGCCACAGTGACTGGTCTGTGGGCAGTGCAGAGAGCAAGGGTTACCAGGAGGTTATTCAGAGTATTGTTCAGGGGCCCGGTGCTTTGGGGCGTGTGGTGGATGACAGGGTTTCTGGCAAAGCCCCCAAGAAGAAATCTCTGAGTGACCCCAGCCGCCGTGGGGAGCTGGCTGGGCCTGGATTTGAGGGCCCTGGAGGGGAGCCCATCCGAGAAGTCGAGCCCATGCTGCCTCCATCCAGCAGTGAGCCCATTCTTGCAGAGCGGCGGGCAGAACCAGAAGAGCCCAGTCCTGCCAGGGGCCGGGCACAGTCTGAGAGAACCCTACCCAAGACCCCACCTGCCTCCTCCACTCCACACCGTGACTTCCACCTTGACCCTAAGCTGGCTGATGTTCTGTCCCCACGGCTCATCCGACGGGGTTCCAAGAAGCGCCCAGCCCGGAGCAGTCATCAGGAACTACAGAGAGAGCAAGGCAGTGAGGACCAGACTAGCAGCCTGTCTCGGGCCCGCCCATCCTCCAAACACGTTCGCCACGCGAGTGTGCCCGCCACCTTCACACCAATTGTGGTGCCTGAGCCACCGGCTTCCGTCGGACCCCCTGTGGCTGTGCCAGAGCCCGTGGGCTTCCCTGCCAGAGCCCACTCCACACTGCAGGCACCGTCACTTGAGGATGTCACGAAGCAGTATATGCTGACCCTCCACTCTGGCGAGGTCCCTGCGCCAGTACCAGTGGATGTGCCCTGCTTGACTCCAGTCGCACCGTCTTCTGCTGAGGCCAAGCCCCCTGAGGCAGCCCGGGCTCCAGAGGAGCCTGCCCCCGCCAGGAAGTGCTGCAGCAAGCCACAGGTGGTGAGTCCTTTGTTGAGGGGCTTTTGCGGGGTGGGGGTCGGGCAGAGAAGGGCCGTGGGCGCTGACTTCCACAGGGGCCTTTGGAGTGTGCTCATTGGGAAGGTGCCCAGGTCTGAGGGTGCTTCCCTGGTCCTGGGAGCGCCCAGGTAGTTTTAAGAGTGTTAATGACACAGGGCTCCTGCCTACTCAGGCCCCAAAGGCTTCTGCTGGTGCTGATGTCAAATGTTCTTGCCTGCTTCGAGGTATTCTGGGTGATAATTACAAAGGGTTCTAATCTAGTCCTCTAGCTGTTTCTCAGGGACTGGTTTTAGAGAGTCCTAGCTGGTTCTTTTCTATAAATACACAAGGAGGTGTGAGGGTCTTTCCTGAGTCCTGCAGCCCTATCGGTCAGACCCCTTGTAGGATGTTGGGGCTTGGGGTCCACAGTTGACAGAGGTTTGTACTTCCTCGTGTGGCTCTCCGGTGGCAGATCAAAATGTGGGTTTGTCCCTGAGCCCGGGAGAATTGGAGAGGTACAGGCATTACTTTACGGAGGAGCAGAAAACACTGTATGAAGTACTTCGGTGGCCCCGGCCTTTCTCTGTGCCTCAGCCTCCCCATCTATAAAGCAGCGGGTTGCACACAGGGTACCTACGTCTCCATCCAGCTGGTGCTGCACAGATTTGGGGCAGTTCACAGGTTGGAGTCGAAGCACTCTTGGTGCCTGAGGTCTAACAGCGCCTCTTGTGATCAGAGTGGGGGCTTGCCGGGGAGAGCAGGGCCAGAGAAGAGCCCGCCCAAGCTCAGCAGAAGGGGCCTGGAGAGAGTTTGGAGTGGCTCCAGCCCCCACAGGCAGGGCTGCCTCTGGGGAGCGGGGGGTGGGGGGGGGAGGAGGGCACTGGTCCCCCATCCTGCCAGCTTTCATCTCTCCCACCCCACCCCCTTCCTGGTGACTGTGAAATGCTTCCCCCTTCCTCTGCCAGACCCCAAGACCTGGGGACGCAATCTTTCCGAGGCCCCCACTTCTGCCTTCACATGTCCCTGGAGTTTTGGCCATAGGTTCAGATAGGTTCTGGGTGCTGTGGTGCCCCGGCGTCTGACGGGAAACTAGATTTTGGGTTCTGGGCCTAGTGTGGGGATGGCTCGGACTGCACTGCCACTGTGTTCCCTGCCTGTGTGAAGAGCCTGGAAACCCTAAAGCCTGGACTAATTTGGTCACTCCCAGTTCTCAGCACTCTCACGGCCCCTCTGAACTCTTTCTTTGTTTCTCTTTCCTTGTCTCTGTTTCCCCCTTGTCCTGGCTCTGGTGTCTCTCACAGAGGCCACAGAGAAAGCCAGCAGGCAGGGAGTGGGGAGAGGGGAAATTTTGGACCTTGCGAGAGTCTGGTAGGACAGCTCCAGTGCCCCTAACTCCAGTGCCAGTTGTCTTTGGAACATAGGGGTTGGGGAGGGCAAGAGCAAGGGCAGCTCTTGCCAGGGGCCCCTTCCCCAGCTGTCTTTCCCATGTAATTATCTCCTCAGGGAGCCTTGAAGGCTAAATTAGGGAAGAAGGCAGGAATGAACCAAGGGACTCAGGGAAACCCGGGGCGGGGGCGCGCTCCTAAGAAGAAGAAGCATTGAGACCCAGAGAGGAGGTGGGAGTTTTTGCAGGATTGGCTTTTGGTCTGCCTGCCTTCATATTGTCCCCCTGTCCCACCAAGTTCGGGGAGAAGCTTAGCCCCCTCCACCCCCAGAGGGCTATGAGGTAGGGCATATCTGCCCACAATACAGGCTTCTCCCTGTCCTCAACAGAGCCTCTCTCCAGCCTCCAAACCTTAGCCCATTCTAGTCCTCCCACCTTTCCAGGCCCAGCTTGATGTTCCCTCTTGCCTCGTAGAGGAAGGAACTAGTAAGTCTGTATTTGGAAGAGCAAGGTTTGAGCCGAGGCTCCAAATCCCTGTGTGGCCTAGGATCACTCACATCCCTGCTCTAGACCTCACTTTCCCCTTCTGTAAAATGGGGTTAATGGTTTCTGCTGGCAGGCTCTTGTAGGGTGAGTGGGTGGTGTGATCACTCCCTCCCTGGGGGCAAGAGAGAGGGGGAAAAAACAGGCTCCACTGCCCCAGCTACTTCTCAGTGACCAGCCGTGGTCCCTCCTCCCTGCCCCCTACTGGTTTCTAAGCACAGGGCTGGACACTCTGAACCTCAGTATAACCTGGTAGACTTGAATTGGCTCAAAAGAGAATCACTATCCCCTAATTCCCCAACCCCCTCATAAAGCTTGGAAGTTCTCCCATCTGCTAGCCCAAATCCCTTCTGCTACCCCTTCCTTCTGCCTCCAGGAAGATGGGGAGCAGCTGTTTACCCCCTCCTTTTGGCCTCCATGGAAGAGACAATGTTCCCTTGTTTCGGGCCTGGGGCTCCAGTCACGCTGCATGGGCTGTGGGTGGAGATGGTGTGGTGTGAGCTCCAGAATAAGAAGGGAAGAGAAGAGGCTTTCACACTTTGCTGATGAAGCAGGAACCAGGCTGAACCCAGCCAGGGGCAAACAAGAGAGGCCCTTGGTGGCAGACGTGGCCCCTGACCCAACTCCAGGCTTTGGGGAGTCCCTCAAACTCAGGTCTCTCCCAGCCCAGAGTCTGTATCTGCCCTCTGCATGGCGTATTATCCCCTTGTGAGCAGGTGGCCTGGATAGCAGGCCCAGCTCAGCCTCTGACTCGCTCTGAGACCTGGACAGAGTCATCTTGGGCCTCGACTTTCCCATCTGTACAGTGGGATGTTAGACAACCTGATCTTTGAAGCTCTGAGGGAGGACAGCCTGCAGAGTGGTCAAGGAAAACAGGAAGCATTGGAGTGTTGCTGGAAGAGAAAGGCAGCTCTGTGCAACAGCTGTGAGAACCTAGGAGCCCAGGGAATGAGGAATAACTCGTGGTCATTTAATCTCTGAACATCTGCTTGCGTTTCTGCTGGGAGGTGGCAGAGCCCTTGGAGCCTCCGTGCCCTGCCCCTTCCACACCCCTTGTCATTTCCACTTAGAACCACAATAGCCCGGATGATAGACTCTTCTTTCCAGGGCTCCCCTACCCTGGCCTTAAAGTACGGGGTCTTAGAGCCCAACCTTCTGCTCTCAGGTACTGATACCCATTTGACAGATGTGACAACTCTAGCCCAGAAACAGGAAGTGATTGTGTCTCAGAATCGTAGACAGATTGACTCACAGAATTTTAGCATACTGAAATAGCAGTAACAGTGGCTAACATTTACTAAGTACTTACTGTATCCCAGATACTCTGAATGTTTCATTCTTCAAATGTAAACCCTGTGAAAAATTTCCACTGCTGGATTCTTAGAATTGCAGGCTGTAGCTTCCCAATGAGTCCTAGAGTGTCCGTGTCTTAGAGGTGAAGAAGCCCAAGCGATCCCTGTTTCTTGGTGGAATTGCCCTGCCATCTAAGTAAGGGGGACAGGGTCGGGGGTGTTGGGGGGGGTGTCACCTGCATACCCCTAACAGCCTGAGCACTTTCCTGGTGGTTATTTAAGTCACTGGGACCTGGGGGTGGGGTGGAAAGAACTTTGAGACTCAGAAAGGAGAATGCTGGGTCTAAGCTCCCGCAGCAAGGCAAGGCACAGCCAGGCCCAAGCACCAACCTCCTGCCCCAGCTGACATCCCCCACCCCCACCCCCAGCTTGCCCAGCCAGCTCTTGCCTTGCTGAGGAAGGCCTGGGTTGCAGCTCTCCATCACCTTTCTTCTCTCTGTGTCCCCTTGGCGGGGAACCCATGGGGGCGGGGGTTCTCTCCTTTCCCTCCTTGGCTCTTTGCTATGATTTTTCCATGGAAACTGGTTTTGGGAGGGGAGGCAATCAGGACATTTGGAGTTCTGAGCGGTACCAAATATCTATAATTAAATGTCTCGTCACCCAGTAGGAGGGTGGGATGGGGAGGACAGGCAGAGGGCTGTCCCTTTATTCTGTTTATTCCCTTCCCCCCTACTCCTTCCTAAGGGCCCCGGACTATTGGAGGGAGTACAGTCCAGGAATGGGTGTTCCCCCCCTAAAACTTGGAAAAGTTGGGGGATGGACCAGAGTTGAGTCTGACATTTTTCAACCCCACATTTCTGGGACCAGCTGGTTTGGGGATGCTCTGGGCTGCTGCTAGTCCTGTCCCCAGCACCCTGCCAGTGTAGGGACTTGCCCCTCTTGCTTCCTTCCCCCATCTGTGATCTCAGGCTACACGTGCTGCCCTGCAGCAGATGGAGGCACCCCCAGGTCTGGGGGACCAGACTCTCAGAGAGTTCAGAATCTAGAAGCAGACCGAAGGGACTGTAGGAGGTTGAGGAATTGGCCTGAGGGTTGGCAGGGGAGACTTCTTGGAGGAGGCTATGCCTGGAGCCTGGCCTTGAAAACTGGGAGAGTTTGTATAGCCAGAGAAGAGAGGGAGGGCACAACATGAGCAAAGGCTAGGAAGGAGGAAAGACATGGCAGGTTGTGTGTGGTAGGAGTTTCCATCAGAGACGTGGGTGACCCTTGACAGAACAATGCATTCATCCATTTAACAAATACTTAACTGAGCTCCTAGACGCACCCTGCCAGGTCCTGGGGATACAGTAAGAAACAAAACAAAGGCCTGGCCTCGTGGAGCTTCCAGACTAGTGAGGAGACCTGTGTATAAATGGATACATTATGTGTCAGGGAGAGGTAGGGCCTAGGGAGCAAAAGAAAGCAGGTTAAGGGAGTAGAGACTGACAGGGAGGGAGTACTATCTTAGATCAAGAGGTCTGGGAAAGCCTTTATCAGGAAGTGAGATCTGAGCAGAGGCCTAGAGGAAGTGAGAGAGCAAGCCAGGTAGCCATCTCCGGGAAGGAACATTCTGGGCAGAGAAGAACAGCATGTGCAAAAGCCCTGAGGTAGAAGTGTGTTGGAGAAATTATGCGGAGGATTGTGCGGATGGAGCAAAGTAGGAATGAGGTCAGACAGGTAAGGGCGGGTGGAGGTAGGTCTCATAGGCCAATAGCATCTACTTGAAGTGAGGTGGGGTGGGCACTTTTGGAAGGTTCTGAGTAGTGCAGTGGCCTGATCTGACTTAGGCGTTCATTGGTCTGCGCTGACTGCTCTGTCAGGGTAGTTTGCAAGGGCCCATGGTGGAAGCAGGGAGGCCGCTAAGGAGGCCACTGGAATAATCTGGGTAAGGAGCTGATGGTGGCTTAGCCTGGGACCGAGGTGGTGGAGTAGTGGGTTTCTGCTGCAGCCCAGAGGGTTTCGTGAGGGCCCGGACCCCAGCATTCAAGGTGACCACGGAGCTACTGGGGCTCTCATAGCTGAGCAGCGTGTGAGGGGTTGGTTAGGGTGAGGAGGGGGAAGTTGATAAAGCCCCCAGGGTGTCCTGGGGCTATAGGCTGCACTGACCGCCCCCTGCAGACCCACACTGGCTGGGCTCAGAGAGTAGGAGAGTGGAACCACCACAGGGCCCTCGTGAGGATAGCGACAGTGCCATGTCCCATCGGTGTCTCCTCTGCAGCCGCCATGACACCCATCTGCTCCAGCTTGCATAGCTCCTGGGACAGGGAGCTCACGCCTCTCTAAGGTAACTCTGTCCCTCCCATTTGGTCCTCTAGCCAGGTGGGCATTGCCATGGTCGCAATATATGGATGAAGAAGCAGGTCCAGCGTAGACAGAGGTTTGCCTAATGCCCTGTGGCTCAAGTATGGGATTTGGCCCCAGGTGTCCTGACACCCAGGCCATACATCGGCCCCACAGAGTTCCCCCCTGAGCAGAGTTGGCTGGAATGGTGATGGTAGGGTGGGGGAAGGGGGAACCCGTGTTTCCCAGAAAGGCTTGAAGCCCTGGCGTACTTATTGGGAAATGTGCCCAGGCAGCCTGGCGCCTTGCTGACAGGTCCTAAAACAGGGGCTCTGGGTCCCCTGGGAAGCAGGAGCCTATTGGAGCCAATGCCCCCACCTTGGGAGTTGATCCTCTCCTCCCACTTCCACCCCAGGCCTCTGGGGCATTCCAGCGGTGGACCAAGCCAGAGGAAAGCTGCCAGGCTGCCAGGCCCTGGGCAGTGACTGAGCCCCAGCCGATGACATGCAGGGGCCTGAGGCCCCAGCCAGGGTATCTGAGCTCCCAGAGGGCTGTCCGCGACCACCCCCTCCAGTAGCCAGGATCACCAGGGATGACTTGGTGTAGCACATGGCGGTCTGCACTAGGGGTCAGGGGATGGGGTCCAGCCTTAGCCTCTCCAGTTTACTGCTGTGTGGCCTTAAGCGAGTCCCTTCCCCTCAGAGCCACAGATTCCTCCATGCTGTGGGCACCATGATAAAAACTACCCCCTGCCCAGGGCTGGTGGGAGAGGCAATAGCTTTCCTGAGCAGGTCCTATTTTGTAGACTGAAGAGCTGGCAGGTGGGGGCTCACAGCCCCATTAGGCAACTGAGGAGACAGAGGCTGAGTGGGGCTGGGCCTCCCCAGGTCTGGCCCCCGACGCCTTGCCCTTGCCACTGGCAGCTGTTCTGGGCTCCTCCACACGCACAGATGAGGCCTCTCCCCACAGGGGTGGTGGGCTGGGAGGCTCAGTCCGGGGCCTCGCCCCAGAAGTGGTGATGCTGCTGCCGCCAGGATTTTTAAACTTTGTCCAGGGCATGGGACCCTCACGTGGCTCTGAGACTCTCCCCAGGCAGAGAGAGACTGAGGGGGCGTCTGCATAGGCCCCTGAGGTCAGAGGGACATGAGTTGATTCCAGTCTAGGCTGGCAGATGGGTGGTATATTCGTTTCCTATTGAAATTACCACACGTTTAGGACCTAAAACAGTACAAATATTATCTTACAGTTCTGGAGGTCAGAAGAAAAGGGTTTCACTGGGCTAAAAATTAAGGTGTTAATAGGGCTCTGTTTCTTCTGGAAGCTTTAGGGGAAAACCTGTTTCCTTGCCTTTTGCAGCTTATGGTGTCTGCTGACACTTCTTGCTTGTGACCCCTTCCTCCATCTTCAAAGCCAGCAGCTTCGCACCTCCAAATCGTTTTCCCACCCTGTACCTCCTGCCTCCTTCTTGTAAGGACCCTGGTGATTCCTTTGTGCCCACGCGGATCATCCAGGATAATTTCCTCCTCTCAGAATCCGTACTCTGCAAAGTCGCTTTTGCCATGTAAGGTAACATATTCACGGATTCCAGCGATTAGGACGAGAACATCTTTGGCAGCCATGATTCTGCCTACCACAGGTGGGCAGAGGGGCCAGGCTGTCAACTCCTGAGATCCAGAGTTTCCAGGAGGTGCTGGGCACGAAGCGGAGCCTGGGAACACAGGCCTGCTATATTTATCCTGCATTTGTGTCTTCCTGTGGTCATTTGTCATTCCTTCATTCTGCAGTCAGCTCTTGAGCCCCTTAATGGGCAGTGGGGACGCACAGGGAAAGCTTGGACATCCTCCCTGCCTGCCAGTGCTTTTCAGCAAGGGTCCTAGTCCCCTGAGGTGGGTGGGGTCCAGACCATGGCTGAGCACTGGCCTGGTGGGAGAGGGACAAAAGTGCCAATGGGTCACTTACGGATGGGCTTGGCTTTTAGGGGTGGCTGGTCCTGAGCTTGCTGACTAAAATTTGGGATGAAGCAGCTTCCAAGAAGGGCTGTTGGTGGGGAGTCCGGAGCCCCAGGCAAAGAGGGAAGGTGAGGGTCTAGGGAGGGAGTGGGAGTCACATCTCTGTGGGGCTGCTGTAGGTGGAGCTCAGGGGCAGAAGGGGAGGAGCTCCCTATCCCCATGTGCCGGGAGCTTCATGTTGGGGATTGGTGACCCTGGTGCTGTTGGACCAGAAGACCTGTCTGGTCCCTTCATGCCCTGAGAGGCTGAGGCACTTCCCAGGAGGTGGCATGTGGAGGGAAGGAGCTCGACCCAGATCCTTTCTTCCCCCAGGCTGGCTTTGGGACCCAGGGCAAGCATTTACAGCCTCCTCTGCATTGCCCCCTCACGCCACCAAGGATTATTGTGCTGTTTTCTGTGTGTGTGTGTTTTTTAAAGATTTTATTAATTTATTTGACAGAGAGAGACAGCCAGCGAGAGAGGGCACACAACCAGGGGGAGTGGGAGAGGAAGAAGCAGGCTCCCAGCAGAGCAGGGAGTCCGATGCAGGGCTCGATCCCAGCACCCTGGGATCCCGCCCTGGGCCAAAGGCAGACGCTTAACGACTAAGCCACCCAGGCGCCCTCCACCAACGATGATTGTTAAGATTAAATGAAATCATGCTAAGAGGTCTTGGCACATAGAAAGTGCCCAGGAAGTGTTAGTTCCTTCTTTCATGACTGAGAGGCAGGAAGCTAGGATTCTGAGATTCTCATAGATGTTGACTCCAGGGTGTTCCCAGCATCTCTTTCCAGCTTAAAGCAAAGGACAAAGCTCTAGACAGGAGGGCAGGTGGGGTACTGACTGGGGAGGGCCGGTGGCCCAGTAGCCTGGGCCTTTGGAGATGGGAGGTGGGCAAAGGAGAGGGCTGGGCATTTGTGTAGAGTCCAGTACCCACTGTCCTTGCTCTCCTCTCCAGCTCCCCCTCTCGCTTTGTTACCACCAGCCCCAACCTGGAGGCTGAGCAGAGCCAGAACCCTCTCTGGTCAAAGCCCCAGGCCCATGGGAACCGGCCTGTGAAGCAGGGCCCAACAGCCCCTCCAAGCCAGAGAGTCTGAGGGTCTGTGTGCCTGGTGGGCTTTGGGGTCGGACCAATAAGGGTTAACATCTCAGAGCAGACTCTGACTCACTCACTGAGTGAAGACTAACAAGTCATTTCATCTCAGCTTGGAGCCTCAGTGTCCTGCTGTGTCAGCCCAGGACCCCACTCTCGGAAGCTCTCAGAACGGTGGCCACTTTAAGGGCATGTACTTTTGAGATTGCTAGTTCAGAGTGTAGAATCTTGTGGTTTCAGGATGAAGGATTCTGTTCTTTCCAGGAGTCCATACCTCTTAGCTTGATTTTGTTCGTGCATTTGAGATGGTTACTTCTTGGTTCTGAGACTCTGGGGCCAAGGAGAGGCGGGGCGGTCCTGAGCCAGTGCGGGGGGGACTGTGTTGGAGGGGGCCAGGCTGAGTGAGCTAGCGCCAGGTTGGTGTCTGTTTCCTGTTTATTGGTTCCCAGGGGGTGAGCAGGCCCTGCCCCAGAGCAGCAAGGAGCAGGAGGGAGGGAGGCGGGGTGTCCTGGCTGCCAGCCAGCCCCACAGCCCAGCCTCCTGGGACGGCTGAGACCCCTCCCCCCGAGCCCCCTTAGACAAACATCCAGTCCTTTCCCAGGACAGGGCACTGGAGGTCAAGGAGCAGATGTGGAAGGAAAGGGATGGGAGGACAGGAAGGGACCCTTCCCCCCAAAAATCCTACTGACTCCATCTTTCTTGGCTGCCTGTGTCACTGAAGTTGCATTCTGGGTTCCTCACTGTCCCCCTCTGTCTCTCCCTGTCTCCCGGGGGGGGGGGGGGTGGTTGGAGTGGTGTGGTGGTGTGATGTCCAACTTCTTGGCAGGCCAGGAGGCAGGAGGAGGAAGAAAAGGGATAGGGCCCTCGATCCCAAGAGGTCCACCTGGAAAGATCTTTAGAAACCAGCTGTGTCAGGGCGCCTGGGTGGCTCAGTCAGTTAAGTGTCTGCCTTCGACCCAGGTCATGATCCCAGGGACCTGGGATGACAGTTGCAGTGGGCTCCTTGCTCAGCGGGGAGCCTGCTTCTCCCTCCGCCTGCCTCTCCCTCTGCCCGCCACTCCCCCTGCTTATGCTCTCTCTCTCTCTCTGACAAATAAATAAATAAAATCTTTAAAAAAAAAAAAAAAAGGAAAGAAAGAAAGAAACCAGCTGTGTCTTCTAACCATCCCTTATCCCAGCATTATTCAGAGGGTAAACTGAGGGCCAGCAAGGGGAGGGCTCTTCCCCAAAGCCGAGACATAGTGGACCAGGCCCAGCAATCTGCCCTGTGCACCTCACTGCTGTTCCAGCCCCACCCTTGGACTGCTGCATGTAAGGGGCCACTGGGGATACTTGAGAGGGGGGATGGCCTGGGTCACTTGGCATTTTAGCGAGTTGGACTAAAGCAGGCAGGAACAAGAAGCCTCGATGTATGTCTTCAGAGAGGTCTCCGTTTGACCAGAGCACACAGGGAGAGGCCGTGTGTGCAGGAGCCAGGTCGAAGGCCTCAAGTGCCAAGTTAAATGGCCAGGGCTCTGTCCTGTGGGCAGTGGGGAGCCATGGAAGGTTAGGAGCTAAGGAGGAGCATTGCCAGATGGACACATTAAAAAACACCCTCTGGCTGTGGACTGGAGAAAGCAAGAGATGAGAACCCCAAATAAGGGGTACAGGTGATGCAGGGATGGAGAAAAAAGGACTTACTAGGGAGATCATTTAGAGGTGAAACCCGACAATTTAAATTTAGCTCAGGGGCATCATCAGAAACTGGGATGAGGGGAGTGGGGCCCACCTCCCTTATTTCAGTTAGAGAATATGGCAATGGGACAGAAGGCAGGGCCATCTGAGACATCCCCCTGCCTCAGGGCAGAATGTGCCTCTGCATTTCTAGAAGGAGAAGGGGGCTCTGAGCAGGCTCAGGTGCTTCTTGTCTGACTTCAGTCCCTCCTGCTTCAGCAGAAGTGCCTGCTTCTCAGTGGGGTCACCAGAGAAGAGCAGAGCTCCAGGCTACACCCCAATCCCACTCCTTCTGGGATTGGCCTGGGTAGGGGAGCATAGGGGGGAAGAAGGAGCAGGCCTGTGCTGCCTTGCTAGCTATGACCCAAGACCAGTAACTCAGTCTCAGTCTTCCCCTCTGTGAAGTGGGAATCCCAGATGTGTCAGAGTCCACGAAAGCTCTGGACTGTGCTGGCTCTCAGGAGCTGGGGGCAGAGGGACCGGTAGGTGGACAGGCAGGCCGTCTTGCTAGCAGGGCTCGCAATGGGTCCTGTAGTCAGAGACTAAGAATCCTTGTGATATTTGTACCACAGACCCCAAGACAAATGCTGTTCTGTGCCCTGCAGTCCTGGAGGTCTTTCTGGAGGAGAGAAGGACAGGCTGTAGGGAGAGGAGCAACTTAGATTTGGGGCCTGATCTGAGCCCATTTCCTCATCAGATGCCTAAGTAGCCTTCGAGCTCCTTGCTGCACCCCATCCTCTTCTCCCCTCCTCCTGGACCAGAGCTTTCAGGCTTCTCCCCAAGGCCAGCGGGGGCGTTGCCTGGGGCGGGTGAGGAATTTCCGAGGGAACAGCTAAATTCAGCCCCAGCTAAAAATAGTCCTGGGCCTGGCCCCAAGGCTGGAGGGGGAAGAAGAGGAGGAGGAGGAGGGCAGGGCAAGCCCTTATCTTCCCTGCCCCACCTCTTCACCTGGACCCAGGGCCTGGGCTGCAGATGGCCTCCTCCCTCCTCACTCACACCAGCCCTTTCCCTTATGGGGCTCTTTGCTTTCTTCTCTCCTCCCTCCTCTGTCCTTCTCCCTGCCCTCCTCCCCCAGCCTCGCCCCTTCTGGCTGTCTCTTTTCCCTGTATCTCCCTGCCTCTGACAGAGCCAGACAGAGGCCTGTGGCCAGGACCAGCAGAGGGCCTTGCATAGGGAGGTGTCCCCTTGGCACTTGGTTCCTGAGTGCCAGGAACCACCCCCCTCCTCCACTGGCAGCTGATTGCAACCCCTCTCTTCTGGGATGGGAGTGTGGGGGATGACAGACCTCAAAGTTTCCAAGGTATGGAGATGTGGGTGGGGCCCCTGGTTCACCCCGTGACCTGGTACATGGTTCTGGTCAAGTGGCTCCACCCTTGCCAAGCCCTCCTGTTCCTGGCACACGGGGCATCAAAACACATTTATTAAATAAATAATGTGGAGGGGGTGGGGAAGGCAAGAGGAAGAGAGCTAGGCCCGGCCCTTGGGGAGTTCCCAAGCTGCTCTAAGCTCTTCCCACCACCCATGTCCAGCCCTGTTTGGGCTCTGCCCTGGGGATGGCAGGCCCGAGCACCCCGGCAGGTGAGAGCTGGCAGGTGGGCGAAGGGGCCTGTCCTGAGCCAGTACCAGCTGGGGGTGGGGTGGGAGCTAGACACTGAGGCTCAGGGAAGGTGACGGTCCTAGCTCAGATCACGGAGCGCAGAAGGACAGAGGTGGTGTTAGAACTGAGGCTGGCCTCACTCCACGGCTGCAGGAGTCAATTTGGTCTAATGTAGCAGAGAGATCCAGAAGGAAGTGGGTGGAAAGTCTTAGGAGACTGACCCTTAGTACTTGCGGCTCAGGGGTGGGGGTCACAAGTAGTGGCAGCAAAGCTTGTCAGGCTCTCCCTGTGTGCCCGGCACTGATCTGAGTACTTTCCAGGCACCCACTCGTTTAATCTCACAACCACCTGAGGGCAGGTACGGTCATCCCTGTTTCTAGATGAGGAGCCCGGGGCAAAGCGTGATCAAGTAGTTGGCCTGGGTTAGGGAAGCTAGCTAAGTGGGGGATTGAGTTGAAACCCAGACAGTCTGGTTCCAGGATCTATGAACGTCACTCAGGCTCCTGGCTTTCAGGACAGCCTGTGTGGACGGCGTGCCATCACTGAGGTGGGTATGAGGGAGGAGAGACTGCATTCCGCTTTGGACTTAGGAAACCCACTGCATTTGCAGTCCACAGTCCCAGCCCATAGTGGTTGGCTCCCTATGAGGGGCCCCTGGGGTGCAAGAGAAGGTGATGGGCAAGGCAGAGGGAATGAGTATTTCCCCCTACTGTTGGCCCAGGGACCTTTCTCTAGGTGCTGGAGTGCAGCTGAGGTGGGTGCTGGGCTCCTTGCTTGTGGAGAAAGCTCTGGGTTGGAAGGGTGCTGAGATGAACCACAGGCGGGGGAAGGAGGGGTGGGTAGGGGCAGGCCAGGCAGTGCTGGCGCGTCCTGCCTGCAGTATCTGGAAAGCAGATCTCTTGGGCCATGGCCGGCGTGACTCAAATGGAGACAAAAAAACCTTCCATATTTGGACAAAGAGCCCAGAGAGGCCCGGACCCGCAGCCAGCCCAGGCCGCCTCCCCCCACCCCCGGTCTCCCTCTGGGCCCCTAGCCCTGAGCCCTGTCCCACGAGTTTAACTCTTGGGCCTCAGGCAACACTGTGGCCTCCTCCTCAGTTATCAGGCCACCTTCCATGTGGCCAAGCCTGGGCCATGGGTGCTGGAGAAGAAACACCAAGTGTTGGGCCCTGAGCTTGGGGTGGAAATGCAGGGAGGAGTCCTGGCAGAGCTTGCAGGTTGGAAGGGGGTTACACACTTATACGGACAATTCACATGCGGGGGGATAAGTTGACTGTGGTATAAACCCAGCATGGCAAAGCCTGAGGTCCACCACATGTAGGCACACACACACACACACACACACACACACACACACTCATACATTCATTTCTTTTCAATCCCCAGCAGACTTCTGTATTCACTAAGACATCTGTGCAGATATCAGAAATGAGGACCCAGCCTGAGAACCTCTCACACCTTCCCTGGAGCAAGCTTTGAAGACAGCAAAGTTGGAGTAGATAGGGACAGCCAGATGTCAACTTAACAAGTAATGTAAAGAGGCATTATCCATCTGGGGAAATGCAGATAGAGCCCTCCGTCCCTGCGCTGAAACCCCACGTGCCCCCCGTGTGGGGCTGGGCTGTGCAGTGGATGCCAGAACCAGGTGAACGGGGAGAGGGTCTCAGCCCACTTTCTGCCTGGAGCAGGACCTCACTCCCAGGCGGAGGACCCAGATGCTTGCTGTCACTGGTGGGGTAGCTGAGCTGACCACACAGCTGCTCCTAGCTTTTCTAATTAGCCCTGGGTAATTAACTCTGGAATCGGCCTGGGTGATGGGTTTGGAAAGCCCAGGGTAGCCTTTAAAATTCAGTTCCATCGTCACCCACTGGTACCTATATGTGCAGGGTTAGCATGTGGGCTATAGGACAAACAGACAGAGGTTCCTGCCCCAAGAAGAGGTGGGAGCCCCATCTGAGAACTGAGGACCAGAAGGAGGCCAAAGTGAGGGAGGGCAAGGGAGGCTAATGTGGCTGGAGCCTTAAAGAACAGCAGGACTGACTGGCAGAAATGGGGCCAGGCCTTTCAGTAGGAGAGAACCAGGAAGGTAGAGGCCTGTGATGGCATAAGCCCTGGTGTGTCTGGGGTGCCATGAAAGCTCCCTGGTTCTGGAGAAGTCAGGGGGGTCCTGGGGAGTCTGGAAGGCCAGCCCTGAAAGTCTGGAGTTCACCCCAGGGCAGTAATTTCCAAACTCTTAAAAATAGTGGGGTGGCACCTGAGTGGCTCAGTAGGTTAAGCGTCTGCCTTCAGCTCAGGTCATGATCCCAGCGTCCTGGGATTGAGCCCCTCATTGGGCTCCCTGCTCCAAGGGGGAGCCTGCTTCTCCCTCTGCCCCTCCCCTGCTCACGCTCTCTCTCTTTCTGACAAATAAATAAAATCTTAAAAAATATATAGTGGAACCCTTTCTTCTAGAGGAATCTTGACTCTACACTATAAAACAGGTCAGCTTGGAACCTTGTTGGTAAAAGTGAAGGCGGGGGCGTATCTGCCCTCTTGAATCACGTCTCCCCCCATGTACTTCCGTGGAGCCCCCTAGGACTCCGGCAGAGACCCCTGTTTGGGGCAGAAGGGCCCCAGTGGAGGGGTTGAGAGCAGGATAAGCCTGTCCCTTCAGCTTCTCCTCAGGCTCAGTTCAGTCCAGCCAGGCTTCCTGGGCAGGGACAAACCCTGGTGGGGCCATGTCTCCAAAAGGAGCCAGGATGATGGAGCACCCCACCTTGGGGCTCCAATGAGCAGGTGAGGTCCCCTACCAGGGGCCTGTAGAGCTGGGCTGGGCCCTACTTGGTTAGAAAGATGCCCTTTCAGAGTGGTGAGAAGACCCTGCTGCTTTCCGGGAAGGTCCAGGCCCTTCAAGGGAGGTGGAAGCTAGCTGCTAGCAGTGCCCCCAGCATGGGCATGCTGTCTGGCCCAGCTCCATCACTGACTGAGGACAGAGGGAGGCAGCTGGCTCCTCGAAGATGAGGTAATTTAGGTTAGAATTGGAGGACTCCCCCAGAGCTCAGAGTAAAAGGAAGTATGAACAGATATTGGCTGGAGAGAGCCTGAGCTCTGAGCCTGGCCAGTCCGAGGCCCTTCATGACCCAGGCTTTGCCCACCTCGGACACCAGCCTACCTGGCCTGCCACAGAGCTGAGACTCCCACTTCTTTGGCCATCAAAAACACTGACGGAGTCCGAAATTGTCAAGCGTAAAGACGGGATAATGCACCTTGCAGAGACCAGCATATGCTGAGGCCTGGTGTGTAAAAGTGTGATGATGGACTGGAGGAATCACTGTGGCCAGAGCATGACACAGCCAGAGTGTGACACAGGTGGGGAGCTGGCGAAGTTTCACCTGATGCTGGCGTGTCCGCAAGAGCTGGGTCACCCAGAGTGTTGGGGGCAGCCTGACTGCTCACGTTTGATCCTACATCCAGCTGTGTTGGTGTCATGGTTAGAATAGATTGGAGCCGGGTGGCTTAGGTTCGAATCCTGCTCTTCCTCTTAGCTGTATGACCAGGAGCAAGTACTTAATCCCTCTGTGGCTCTGTTTATGCACCTGTAAAATGGGGGTGGTGATGGCTGAGGAGGGGTCCCAGGGATGGGGAAAAGTGGATGGGGTCACCAAGAATAGCTTAGAGTCATCTTTGAGGGAGAGGGATATGCTGAGTTCCCAGAGGGAGGCTCAAAATACCCCCCAGGCAGCTGCCACAGGAAAACAGCTACGGGGCTTCGCTGAGGTGGGGTGGGGTTCTGTGGGCTTGGGGATCTACTGGATTCTTATTGGCAGAAATTCCCACCCTGCTATGACGTTGCCTGCGGCTGACCTCCCTTTACAGTCGGTATCTGTGGCCCAGAGAGAGGCAGGATTGCTAGGGTTGCCCAGCGAGTTCCAGCCCCAGGTCCTTCATCTAGATTGGGGACTCATCTCCAAGCTTCGGCTGGCTCAACGCCTAGCCCTGAGGTTGCCTGACTTGAGGGGGCGTGGGGCCTATAAGGGAGGAATTTGACGGCTCTCTGCAGAAAGGGCGAGGAGCTTCCTCTCTGGCAGGGGGCAGGGAAAGTGTCTGGAGGAGAGGACAGATGACACTGGAATTGTACTAGAGAAGACTGAGTGGGAAACCGAAGGGGGAAAGCAAAGACAAAGCCTCCAAACTCAAGGTCCCAGAGCAACCCCCTCCTTCTTTTATCTGGTTTTCACTCACCAGGAGCCCCCTTGGGACTTGGTCCTGTGTGTAGGCTGGGAACACAGGGCAGTGCCCAGGGGCGATCGGGGGCTGCTGTGGAAAGGCCCGGAGACTGGGGGAGCCCAGAACGTCAGTGTACAGAAGGGACAGTTCCTGAGGAGGAGACTGAAGCGAAGCCTTTGATGGGTGAGAAGGAAGATGAAGAGGGTTGCAAAGGCCGAGACGGGAGCCTGAAGCAGCCAGTGGATGCCAGGTGGTGAGGGGAAGGGTTTAAAAATTCAATGTATATAGTTAATATTTTGAATAGGTAATATACTCATGTGGTTAAGAAAAATCCAAAAGGGGCGGGGGGCGACTGGGCGACTCAGTTGTTTGAGCGTCTGACTCTTGATTTCAGCTCAGGTCATGATCTCAGGGTCCTGGATCGACCCCTGCATCAGGCTCCACACTCAGCGGGGAGTCTGCTCGAGATGCTCTCTCTCTGTCCCTCTACCTCTCCCCGTGCTCTCATGTTCACATTCTCTCTAAAACAAATGGATACGATCTTTAAAAAAAAAAAAGGAAAAGAAGAAAAATCAAAAAGGATAAAAACTCTCCGTCCTGCCAACTGCCTAGTACGTACCCTGCCCCACCCAGGATACCCATGTATTAGTTTTGTGACTCCTTCTATTTGCAAATACCTGCAAATGCACTGTCTTTCCTCCACTTTCCACATGGACAGAGGCACACAGCTGGCTACTTACTTAGTGAGATCTTTGCCCAGATCTTTCCTTATCAGTGCGTTAAGAGCTTCGGTATTCTTTCCTGCCCTGTGCGGTGTCCCATCACACTGACAACCAGAGCTGTATTTAACCACACATTAAAGGATGTTTAGGTTATTTTCAGTCTTCTGCTGTTACGAATAGTGCTGTGGTGAACGAGCTTGTTCATAGGTTATTTTGTACGGGGGCCGGTGTATGTTTAGATGTTCAGTTTCTTAGGAGTCGAATTGCTGGGACGCAAGGTGTATGGGATTCTGATTCTGACGCTCTGCAGAGGGTTCCGCCCCCGCAGCAAGCAGCCGGCTTCCGCACAGCACCGCCAAGCTGGACCCGCGCTATTGTCCCAAGCTGAGAGGTGAAATGGTATCTCAGTGTATTTTAATTTGCATTTATCTTACAATGAGGAAGGCTGAGCATCTTTCCACATGTCTGAGAGACATTTGGATTCCCTTTTCAAGGAACTGTTCATGTCCTTTGCCCATTTTTTTCTGTTGCAGCGAGAGAGGGAACACAAGCAGGGGGAGTGGGAGAGGAAGAAGCAGGCTCCCAGCAGAGGAGCCTGATGTGGGGCTCGATCCCGGAACGGCGGGATCACGCCCTGAGCCGAAGGCAGACGCTTAACGACTGCGCTACCCAGGCGCCCCTGTTTTTTATCAATTTCTAGGAAGCTTTATAAAATTAAGGAGTTTATTATTGTCTGGATTATGAGTTGTAGATATTTTTTCCAGGTTTGGCACTCGATTTTTGCCTTTATTTGTGGTATATTTTTGCCATGCAGAAGGTTTTGTTTTTATGTGGTCTAACTTATCAAGCTTTTATTTTATGGCTTCTGTATTCGGAGTCACGGTGAGAAAGGCGTTTCCCACTCCAAGGTTGTAAAGCAATTTCCCCATGTTTCCCTCTGTTGTTTTATGCTTTCTTGTTTTGTTTTACATTTAAATCTTTGACCCATTTGGAATTCATCCTGGCGTGCGGCGTGAGTTACGGCTCCCGCTCTCTTTTTTCCCCAGAACTAGAGTGTCTTTTTGGGGTGGGTATGAAGCTGTTGGAGGTCAAGGCAGAGTGGTAAGAAGGGCTTGGGGCGACACCAGTCTAATGTGATAGGCAGTTGCAGATGGGGCCTAGGCTGGGGGCATAGCATTCCCAAATACTCATCTTTGTTGTGTGACATCGGACAAGTCCCATCCCTTCTCTGGGCCTAAAGTATACCTAGAGTATAGCTGAAGAGGCCCTGGATATCACCCTGAACCCAGGGCTGACTGTGAGGGAGGTGATGGCCAGCAAGAGGGGGCCGTCCTGCAGGCGGGGACACGGAGGATAGCCACGGATCCAGCACCCATCCAGGCTGGGCTGAAGTGGAGGGGGTTGGGGGGCTCGCAGCAGAATTCACTGTGTTCTTGGAGTGGGCAGGCAGGAAGGCAGAGAGGGGCGGGCACCCATTTAAAAATACGCACTGCCGCCTGGCACGGCGGGCAGGGGTGGGGGGCAGGCCCTCTGCCAGCCCTCTGGATCCAGGAATGCTGAGGGTTGCTAGGGCAGGCACATTGTCAGTTGTCTGAGGACTGTGGACCCAGCCCAGCCCAACCATAGCCATTCCTGGAGGTCCTCTTCCCGCCACCATGAAGCAGGCATCCTTGTCCTCTCCAGTGGAGAAATAGGGACAGACCACCCTCCCAGAGTCTAGTCCTGGTACTGTCCTGGACTTGCTGTGTGACCTGGGGCCAGTCCCTGTCCCCTGGCGTCACTGTCCATCAAAAGGGGCAACTGGACTTGCCTCACATGCTTCTACCATCCCTGGGCCTCAGCCAGATTCCAGTTTGGATTAGAGCTGGGCGGGAAGAGCTTGAGGTCCTTGCCTCTGCCTCCTTCACAGACGGGGAAACTGAGGCCATGGACGGGACCATGACCTCTGCCCTGCCTTTGCTCTTCCTGGCTTTCCTGTGCCTCTGGACCCTCTTCCCTGCCCCTACGCGGCCTGTACCAACTCCCCACCCCCACTCCTGGGCCCCAGTGGTCAAATTCCAGGGCAGCCATTGCCGTGGCAACAGCCAGCTCACAGGGCCCCTCCTCTCGGGGTTCTCCACCAGGCTGTTGTCCAGGGAGGAGGCAGAGAGGGCCTCCCACCCCTAGGGGACTAGAGGGGTTGGGGGTGGGGCAGGGAGGAGATCAGACCCAGCTGGTTTCTCATTTGTTTTCCAAAGGAGAAAATGCAAAAGGCACAAAGTGCTGCCAGCAAATGCTATTCTGTTATCCCAGACACAGTGAGAGGGACAGAGGTGGTCACCTGGGCTGGAGACAAGAGAGCCACCCAGAAAGGCTCTTGGAACCTTGTACCTGGAGAATCGCCCCATAAAAGGGTCTAAGGCTCAGGGTTTGGAATGGGAGATGGAAGATCCTTCCTAAGGTCACCACCATCCAATGCTAAGGCTGCCTAGGGACTGAGGGCCCCATCCCATCTTGGGCTTTCTCCCATGGTCAAAGGAGTTACCATGGTACCCTTGGAGAGGGTGAGTTCGTTGGCCTTCGGGTTATGCAAACAAGGACTGCCAGAGGATGCCTACCCTGGGAGGAGGTTGGTGCACTCAACCTCTGAGATGACCTGCCTTCTTTTTTTTTTAAAACCTATTTATTTTTTTAGAGAGAGAGAGCGAGTGCGCACGTGGGGGGGGGGGGGCAGAGAGCGAGGGAGAGAGAATTCTAAGCAGACTCCCAACAGAACAGGGAGCCTGGCCCAGGGCTTGATCCCATGACCCTGAGATCATGACCTGAGCCAAAACCAGGAGTCGGACACCCAACAAACTGCACCACCCAGGCGCTCCTGAGATCACCTGCTTCTAAGGTTCTCTGGTTATTCATAACGAGCCAGTGCTTATGGAGAGCCCTGTTCCAGGCACAATGCTAAGTAAGCCCTTTATATCCCGTATTACATAGATGAAACTGGCACAGATACGGGCCTCCTGGAGGTTGGGGCAGCCATCAGTGCAAGGTGATCTCTGGCTTGGCCCTCCTTTTTCCAGGGCCCCCACCCACTGTAAACGTTCAGGTGTGTAGTGTATTTGCTTCCAGGCTTTTCTCCTTGCATATATATACATAGATGATAGATAGATAGATAGATAGATAGATAGATGAAAGAAAGAGAAAGAAAGAAAGAAAGAAAGAAAGAAAGAAAGAAAGAAAGAAAGAAAGAAAGAAAGAAAGAAAGAAAGAAAGAGTGTATATTTCATGATGTGGCGATGGTGCAGTTTGTATGCTTCTTGCCGCTTTCAGTTAGTACCACACTGAACTTTTCTCCGTGGCACTTTAAAGAGCTCCGTAAGTGCATGATTCCCACAGCCTCGCGGTCAGTTCCCACCGTGGCGAAGAAGGTGGTAGGAATGTCCTCGTCCTCCTCTGCGGCTGCTGTCCCCTGGACTGGAAGGCACCCCCTGTCCTGCACAGTGGAATAGATGTGGATAGATATCCTGACCCCGCGGTCCCCTGTGGGCACAAGTCCTGTCACCGCGAGACCTCGAGCCCAGTCCTTAACTTCTCTGTGTCCATCTCCTCTTGTGTAAAGCAGGGTAATAATAGGGCCCACCTAGGAGGCCTGTCTTCAGGTTAAAATAAATACCTGTTAGCTGCACTTAGGAACCCCTTGAGAGAGATTAGCTCCTGTTTGCTCTCTTAACTTCCTCAGGCACCGCAGGTCACTGACGGAGGGGAGGATTTGACCCCAGCCTCATCACCTTCATCTTGAGGAAGTGAGCAAGTTATGACTCCTCACTGAGCCTTGGTTTCCCCCCGAGTTGCTATGAGGATCTGATGAGAGTAAGCCCACAAGCGTTTTGTAAACTGTGAAGTGCTGGGTGATGCCACTTATTGTCCATATCAGGAGAGCAAGGCTGCAACTCCAGAAGCCTGCGGTGCTCGGAGCAGGAGGGGAGTCATCAGATCTGGGGTATTAGGACAGCTTCCTGGAAGTGGTAGTCCTGGTCCTGGGGCTTTGGGACAGTAGAGTCTAGGCCTGTCTCTGGCTGACTTTCAGCTGGGAATCCTGTTGCACGTGTGTGTGCACGCACACGCTGGTGACTGTGGCTGCACTGGTATTAGGACTGGTCACTAGTTGTTGATACAGAGCAGCGAGGCTTGGAAGTTGAGGCTGCCTCTGGTCAGCCCAAGGTAGAGACCACTTCTGCCAGTGTGACCCAGACCCAGTGACAGCCCCCTGGAGGCTGGGGTGGAGGGAATGTTGATCAGAGCATGTTCACTGTCCCTGGGCATCTCCGCCACCCGAGACTTACCCAGTATGATGGGAGGGGCTTCCCTGGGCTCTGGGTTGGGCCAGGGTACCCAGAGCTTACTTTACAGCCAGAGTGACTTACTGATGGATTGAACTTGCTCCTCTCCTGGGGTGTCTCCTGGGTCTTGGAATAGGGTAGGGGTAGGGGAGGTGGGGGCCACAATGCCTCCGAGCAGGTTGGGCCCCTTTGGACAAGATTTAGTGGAAGAGCCCCAAGGGCCCAGTTCTAGCCTTAGCTGACTGCCTGCTGCCCTGGGGGTCTCGAGATACTTTCCTCTCTGAGCCTCAGTGCCTATACGTAAAATGAGAAGGAATGGACCTTTCTGTGGCTCCCTCCTTTATAAGGAAGGCCTGAACATGGGCATTCTAAGCTTGCTGTGCACATTCATAACACTGAAACTTACTGTCATTCATTCACTGATTCACAAATATGTACTGGGCACTTACTGTGGGCCAGACTGTTCTAGGCATGGATACTGAAGTCTGCAAACTCCGTAAAGGGGAGGGATCACCTCTGCCTTGTTCGGGCAGCATCCACACCTAGACCAGAGGTCAGATTAGTAGGTTAGTAGGAGCTGATAACACCTCAAGCTTTCCTCGGCCTTTGGTGGTTTGAGTATAATTTCTGGCACCATTGTAAGTAGGGAAGATCGCCTCTTTTGTCTGCTAGGATTTTGAGAGCCCCCAGGATTATATCTACAGCTCAGGCAGGCCCTGCTCCCTCCTCCCTGCCTCTCAGCTCCCTGGGGCTCTGGCCTGAGGCTGGCCTGGCCTTTCCCAGGGTGCCTGGCCCACAGCCCAGTGAGTCATCTTCCGCTCTAGAGGCAGGACACCCCATCCCACCCCAAGCACACAAATGGAGCCCACCCCCTCCCTCTCCCCCAGCTTGTGCCTGGGTCCGAGAGAGGGAGGGAGCAGGAGGGTCTGGAAACAGACACTGGATAACTTCCTTTCCCACGATCCCTCACCCCAGCCTCCCTGCATGCCGGAGAACTGGGTGGAGAACTGGGTGGAGGCGAGGGAAGGGAACCCTCCTTTGCAGAGTATCTACTGTGCTACAGGTGTTCACCCTCATTTTCCAAGTGGGGAAACTGAGGCCGAAAGGAAGGGATGTTTGCAACAGCTGGAAGGTGGCCGTATTGGGCCCACACTATATGGGCCCAAATCTCTATGCTGTGTTCTATGCTAAGCGAGGTTTAGACGTTTTGAATGGGACAGTTTCTGGAGTTGGGAGGGGAGGGCTCTGGGAGATGAGCTCACACACAGGTTCTGAGCTAGGACTGGGACCATAGGCCAAACCACTATTGTGGGCAGAAGCGTGCACAGGGTTGGGTGGGTGCGTTTCCTGGGAGCTACGGTTGCCAGATTTAACAAATCCTACTAAGGCTTCATGAGATTCCAAATGGTATCCTTGCCCCCCAGCCCTGGCCTCCGAGGGTGGGCCATCCTGCCCACTCAGTCTCTGCCTGAAAAGTAGAAATGACAGTCCCAGCCCCTTGGGTCCTGGAGATGAGGAAATTCAGAGCTTATTAGCTGGTCAGGAGGTGTTTTTCACATCTGTTGGGGTCTGTCTATCCACCTACCCCCTACCCGCCACCTCCTGCTTCTGGCCATTATCCTTGATGTTAAGAAACTCTTCCTTCCCAAGCTGGAAGGTCCAGCTGTATCTTCTTGAGATTAAGCGGGGATGGGGGAGGGCAGAGAAGAAGAAAGGGAAAAAACCCACTTGAAAAAAAGACCGGTTAAATTCAAACCACATGCACCGCAGCCCCTGCCATGCAGGCCTCTGCTGCCATCTGTGGGCGTCTGCCGGAACTGCGTGTGCATTTCTCACTAAAGCCAGAAGGCTGGCTCCTGGCGCCGGAAATCTAGGAGGATGGTCAAGCTGTCCACTGGCTGTCTCAGGCGTGACCTCACTTACACACCTTCAGGGAGCATGGTGAGGAATTTAGAGTCCACCTGAACCCTCCCCTTCGTTCCCCATTTGTCTACGGAGGAGGGAACAATCCCAGAGTGGGAAGCGACTCTGCTAAGTCACGGAGCAGGTCAGTCATTTGACACGTATGTATTGTGTCTCCTGGTCAGGGACACAGCCATGAACACAGAGAAGCCTGGTCTCTGCTTTTATGGACCTTATGGGGAGGAAGCTGTGGACACAGACCTTCCTCTTGTTTCCATCTCTCCTATTATTGCCAGTCATCCAAGGAAGAGAATACAGCCCATCACCATCTATTTCAAGGAGTCCTGGGGTTGGCTTTGATTCATTAATGTGCTCTGTGACCCTGGGGAAGTCACTCGCCTCTCTGACATCCTGATGACTTGGGGTCAAATCCCAGTTTTGCCCTGTCCAACTTCTTGACCTCAGGCACATTGCTTCAGTTCTTGGAGCCCTTCTTTAGGCATTTCTGGAATGGAGGTAATAGTTACACATAACTTAGAGGATTGGTGTGAGGCTTAAATGAGACAATACATGAGAAACAGCACCTCACCCGACATGAGCTGGTAGTAAAAGTCAGACCCCACCAAGGGTCTGGGGAGTGCAAGTCCCTCCCGGAGGCCCAGGAGGGGGTCAGGAGTGCAGTGGGTGAGGCGTTTCTTCTGGGTTGAGAGGTGGCCAGCACGGTTCATCGGCCAGAAATTGGGCCCGAGCCCCCAGCACAGGGAGTGAGAGCTGCCAGCTTGAACCTCCTGTCAGCCAGCAGGGGTCAGTTTCTAGAAGGTGAGATTTTCTAGTGCTGCCGAGGTGGGGGGTCCCAGCCGAACTCCTCTGGGCCAATCGATGAAATCCGGGTCTGCACCGAAATCATCCCCTTGCTTCCTTTCTCCCTTTAGGACATGCAGGACCCTGGGTTCTTAGCTCAGTTCTGCCACTTCCTGGCTTCACCTGGCTTCGTTACCTCTCCAGTCCTCAGTTTCCCCAGCTAGGTAGTTCTCACTCCGTCTCTCATGCAATTGCATCTGGATGGTGACTGGGCTGGAGTCACCTTGAAGGCATCCTCACTCGTAGACCTGGCAATCCGTGCTGGCATTTGGGTGGGACCTTATCTGGGCGGTCAGCGGGAATATCCTACTCGTGGTCTCTGCATGTGACCCGGGCTTGCACACAATGCAGCAGCCTGGCTCCAGGAACAAGGGACCCAAGAGAGCAAGGTGGAAGCGCATGGCATTTTTATGGCCAAGCTTTGGAAGCAAAAGCATCCTTTTTGCTGTCTTCCATTCATCAAGGCAGTCACAGAGGTCACCCAGTTGCAAGGGGGAGGGGACATAAACCTCATCGGGCTACGGAAGAGTGTCAGTACCACACTGGTGGTACTGAGAATATTGTGGCACGGAGAATACTGTGGTAGCTGTCTTTGAAAAGCGCCAGCTGCCACACCTCCCTGGGGTAGCCCTGCGGATGAGACAGCCGTGTAGAGTGCTAGGCTCGTGCCCGGCACACGGTGAGTGCTCAGGAAACAACAGCTATGGCTGCTTTTGGTTATTAACGAAGTGGCCTTCGCTGTTCACTTCTGCCACGGAACCACATGGACCATCTCCCACCAATGGGCTTGAGGTCACGTGGTCACGGACCACTGACAGAGGGATACACGGGCACGTGGGCGAGTCCACCCAGATGGGACACACGTCGTGTCACTCAGTCCCACCTCCAGGTGCACACAATCCCACCCACGCAGGGCAGCGGCCTTCCTGTGGCAGGAAGGCCCTGAGGCTCTTTGGCCCTAGAGCTGTCCTTCCCATTCCCCAGCACACTCCCCAGAATTCTGGGGCCTACCCTGAGCAGCCAGTCTCAGGGGAGCCCTGTGGTTTGGACACTGCCTGGGAACTCTGGAGCCTTGAGAGGCTCCTCCTTCCGGAAGAGAGGGTCTGTCTATAGGGGATAGGCCATGACCTGGGAAGGCAGGACAAAGGGACAGACGATGGGAAGAAGAGGGAAGGGGTCTCAGACAAGAGCAGATGGAGAGACTGAAGCCCCAAGAGGGGAAGTGGCTTTTTGAAGGTCACATCGCCACTAAGTGGTAGAGCCAGGATGTGAGCCCAGGCAGTGGCTGCAGAGCCCGCCCTCTTCATTTCTCTGCCAAGAAGTCCCCCTCTTGGAACGTTGGTCTCATTGAGAAGAACGTTGTCTTCTCATCGAAGACAGCAAGAAGCTCCTCACTGAGGAGCGCAGCACCATCAGTGAAATGAAGAGCCCATCAGGTTGGGAACGTCCAGCACTGGCTCCATGCTGGTGGGTATCCGTGGGGTCAGGAACGCCGGACAGTCCATCGGGGCCATTAGCCAGGGCTCGGTTCCCAGGGAAGAGGATTCTCCTTGATCCCAGCGTTGCCTGTTGATGGCATTTTGTTTTCCACCAAAACCACCCTGGGTCAGGAGAACCTCTTTATGTCGTCATCTCGGTACCAGTGAGGCCGGAGAGGGGCAGTGCAGACATTTCGTGCACCAGGGAGGCAGTGGGGAGGCCAGGCTGAGTGCCTCAGGCTGAGGGGAGGTGGAGAGGGGCTCTCCTCTCAGACGAGGAGGTGGGTTTCAGAGTATGGGCCCTGCAGGCTGTCACCTCAGCTTCACCCCTTCTCAGGTGACTGCCCTGAGCCTCAGTTTCCTTGTTCGTAAAATAGAGGAGAAACAATAACAGAGCCCTGCATGAAGGGCTACTGTGGGGATTAAAGGAGCCGGAGCTTGGAAAGCAATGGTGGGGTGCTTGACACCCGAACGGGATCCCAGCAGCGTTAGTGATGGTGAGGATTCTAAGATTATGGTGTTCCCAGTCTGGTTTGAGCAGCTCTGGGGTCCAGACCCTCTGTGGCAGATACTTAGAGCTGCGCAGATAGGAAAGGCTGGAGACCACCCCCCCCCCCCCGCCACGGGAGCCCAAGGAGACCCACTGCCCCAGAACGTGAACTGCCTTTGTCATTTCTTTTTTGATCCCTGTCTTCCCATTTAGACTGTGGAGCCCAGCCGGGCACGGACCTCTTTCCTTACCTTTAAATCCCCAGCACAGGGCTCAGTACCTGGTGGGTACTCAAATATTTGTTGAACTAATCGACAAGTGAATCAAATAAAAACTCCAAGAGTTACTCATCCATTGAACCATGTGTCTGCGCATCCGTTCACGTGTTCCTTTGCTCTGTTCACCCATCCATTCATTCGTTCACCTATCATCATCCCATCCTTTCACTTGGTCAGCCCTTACTCATTACCCATCCGTCTGTCCATCCATATGTCCTTTCTCATCACTGGCCCCCAGTTGGTCCAGTACTAGCTGCAGGACCAAGTGGGCCCAAGTGGGCAAGAAGTCTTGTAGGAGGTCTTGGTGGGGCTCATAGCGGGAGGTAAACAGGGTATTAGGCTTCCTTGAGAGAGGGGGAAGGGTCAGCTGACTGAGTGGAGGTAGGGAGAGCTAGGTGTTCCCCAGGACCAGCAGAAGGGTGGTTCCACCCAACTGGGGTGCCCAGCCTGCTTCTCCCACAGTGGGCTGGTGGCTTTGCAGAGCAGAGCGCTTTTGCCCCTCCCTGCCTCTCGTCTTCCCCTGCCGAAGGAGGATGGGCGCTGCTTGGTGGGAGGAGGGTGGCATATGTGTTGTGGTGGGGTGTGGGGTATGGAGGGGAGAGGGGGGCCCTTACCAGCCACCTCATACACTTATAAAAACTATTCTGAGCCAGACCCACTCCAAACAACTGCAGATACCCAAAAGGAAAAGAGATATCAGTGCCTAAAAGGGGAGGTCGGTTCAGCCAAACAACAAAAGAACCAGCCCTGCACAGGGGTGCTCTGGGCATACATGGTGTCTCCAGCCCCCAGCCCAGCTGACCTCACCCTGAGGCGCTCTGATGCCTTGCTGTTGCGGGGGTGATCCCTGGACACCCTGATGCAGCAGCTGTGTGCTCCTGTTCCTTTTCTCAGCTTCCTTTCAGTTCCCCACCCCTCCAGCTCCCCTGTTGCCATGACAACGAGCTTGGATGTAATTAGCCATCTTTAATGAAGCAGCAGCAGCAAGCAGTGCCTTAGCACCAAGCCCTGCCCCCTTCTCCAGGGCAGTGGCCTCCAGTGAACCCTGCCATCTGGGTACCCACATGCCTCTGGATTTCTTCACCTCAGGATGTTGTTCAAACCCTGCCTCCTCCAGGAAGCCCTCCATGAATACCCCCTCCCCCCAGGCAGAGGTGACTCCCTCTGCTGAGTCCTGTATATTGTCTGGGAGCTTCTGGATGCCAGCCAGAGTGGGTTCATCTGCGCAGGGCCTGGTCCTGCTGAAGTGAGTGAGGGATTAGATGCACCGAACTAACAAACCCGAGCTATGCACAGCCTCCCAACTGCTCCGAGGAAATGAGGCCCAGGTCATGTAGCCGGAGGGAGGGTCAGATGCAGGAGGGGCTGAGAGAAAACCAAATGTGAGTTAAGCAGCTACGGTGATCAAGCAATGGGCCAGAGGTGGGGCGCTCCAGCCACGTGTGGGATTATCTTTGGGACCTGGCTATTTAGATTTGGGCCAGAGGTGGGGCGCTCCAGCCACGTGTGGGATTATCTTTGGGACCTGGCTATTTAGATTTGTCCAGGGGGCGTGTCCATCCTCTGTGCTTAAATCATCACTCGGTCAACTGGTCTGGCTGTTCCAGACCCTCCTCCAACCTGCACAGCCCTGAGAGGAGGAGGAGGTATGGACCCCCGGGGCGGTGGGGGGGGGGGGTCCATAATCCATCCCATAGGGAGGGTACGAGGCAGATGGACTCACTGAATTTCTTGGTTCAAACTAGAGGTAGAGGAGGCCTTGGGGCCCTCCTGGGGGACCCTTGTTCTGCCTCCCAGGGGCAGAAGAGGCTCGGCCAGAACCTGGGCCCCAGGATGGAAGGTGGTGGCCAGGCAGGCTGTAGGCCTTAAAGGCTCTGTGCTGCCAGTGGAGAGATTGCTGGGCCCCACCCAGAGTTTCAGGTCTGTAGGGTAGTATGTGTGTGTGTGTGTGTGTGTGTGTGTGTGTGGTGAGGGGGTGAGAATGTGCATTTCTAACACATTCCCTGGGGGTACACAGGGCCTGCACTTTGAGAACCATTGTCATGGGGGTACACGGCAAGGGGGCTGGTACAGAGCACACACTCATGCTTTCATTCAACAAGCTGGCTCAGGAGTGCCCCTGGGCCAGGCCCTCATGGGACCCAGGAGAGACAGATGGCTTCACCGGTTGTTTAAGACAGCACGAGCTTAGCAGGCACCGCTCAGGCGTCAGGCTCGGCCCCCTAGTGCAGCCTCACTGCGCTGGGAGCCGCTGCCAGGTGGGGGTCACACCTGTTTTCTCTTGCTACTTTCTTGGAATTCTCTGTGCCTGTTTTCATTGTTGACTACTTTGGGATTGTCTGTTGGGAAGTTAAAATTTGAGTGTTGGATATTTTGAACTCTCTGAGGAGGCCAGTGCTGCTGGGCCCGTGGCCTGCCCCCTCAGGAGAGGGTAAGGAATAATTCCCTTGGATGGGGCTGTGGGGTGATTCACTGGCCGAGGGCTGAACAGGGGAGGTGGCAAGGGGGCAGAACAGCACAGGAGGCTGCAAGGCCAGCAAGGGGTTGATCCTGTGCCATGGGCTGCCAGGGGTGGTTAAAAGGTTTGCCTCCCCATGATGACTGCTCAGTGTATGGGGAGAAGGGAGGGGGAAGAGTTAGTGAAGTTTTGTTTATCAGCCAGCATCTGTGTGCAGAGTGCTGTGATTTACAAAGGGCCATGGACCCTGCCCTCAGGGAACCTACAGTCTCCTGGGAGGAGACGGCCATCAATCTAGGAATTGTTCAAATGTGTAATTACAAACTATGGTATCTGGTTAAGAAAAACTGAGAATCTTTGAAAGCACGGAGCAGGTGCACCTGGCCTGATCTGAGGATCCGGGAGGGTTTCCCGGAGGTGACATTTGCACTAAGCTTAGTCTTAAAGGAAAAGCAAAAACACTGCTAGGAGAGGGAAAAGGCATGGGCCAAAGCCCTGAGGCAGGAGAGAGCCTGGTCTATTTTAGGAGTTAAAACAGAAGTGGTTGGGGCATATCAAGCAGGGCAAAGAGAGAGGAATGGAGGGGACTGGCTTGGGCGATGGGTCTCCGCTGTGCAGGAAACCCAGGGGAAAGCAGGTTTGGGGGAGGGCATCAGGAGTTTGGTGCTTGTGGAAGCCCTCAGTACACTGAAGAAGCATAAAGTCAGCCAGCGCAGGGACACAGCAGAGGGACCCCCAGTCAGCTGCAGGCTGCATCAGAGCCCCCTGCTGGGAGGTGGGAACTTGTACAAAAACAAAGCTCACCCTGCCCCCACTCCTGATTAAATGGGTCTGGGATGTGCTCTGGCATCACCTGCGATTTGAGGACCAGGTCGTGAGGATCATGCTTGGGAACATTCTGGAGCATCATCTGGTGATGGTGCTGGGGGCTGTAAATGCCTGAGCCCCTCCCCATGGCGGGGTCTGGGGTGGAGAGGGATAGGGCTGGAATCCGCTAGAACTGTCTCAAGTATAGCACACAGGTCAACTGGGTGGGGTGGTAGTAGGCATGACTCAGGATGGGCCCTTTCCTCTATCAGGCCCTACTGCTCCCGGGTCGGGAGAACAGTGTCAGTTTCCAGGGATGTGTATATATATATACATATATATATATATATATGCTCATCCCTAAATACGTGTGCCTGTTTGTGCCCGGTTATAGATGTGTGAACCGGAAGCATGTGCCACCGTGCAGCACCGGGTCGGGTTCATGTGTGTCAGGGTTCAGGTCTGTATGGGACTATGTCGATGTTGTGTGCACTTGGCCCTCACCCACACCTGTATACAAATCAGACCAGAGGGCAGCTTTCCATGTATATGGGCCTATTCGGTGTAGATCCGTGCATGCCCCTGTGTGTGCCTGTGCGGCTACAGGTGTGGACAAAAGCTCCATGTCTCCCAGTGGACTCGCCTTTGTCGACGGGTGTGCGCCGACTTCTGTCCTCAGAGGGGGATGGGTCCGCAAGGGGAGGCCGCGGCGTGCTGGAGCGGCGGGGCCCAGGTCGGGCCGCCCTTAGAGTGTTGGGGGAGACCGGGCGGCGCGGAGAGGACGGGCGGAGCGGGGTAGGGGGGGCCGGGGGCGGGGACTCCCCTCCGCTCCCCTCCCCCGCGCCAGCGGCGCCGATCGCGCCAGCCTCGCCGGGCGCACTCGCTGAGCGGAGGAGGCAACAGCGCCGCCGCCCGGGCCATCGCGATCAGATCGACGCTGGAACTGACACCGCGACCGCCGCCGCGGCCGGGTTGAGCCCCGGGAGGGAGAGACGGTGGGAGAGAGGGGGCCCGCCGGTGGGAGAGAGGGGGCCCGCCGTCCCCCGCCGCCCCGGTATCCCCGCCCTGGCGGCGGCCCGGCCGCATGCTTCAGATGGTGAAGACCCTGGCCCAGTTCACCATCGCGCTGGAAGACATGCGCGATCTGGGCCCGGCCACCGCCTCCGGGGAGCCCGCCGGGAGCAGCGGTGCTGACGCTGAGGAGCCTGGGGAGGCCCAGGTACGGGGAGGAGGGAGACGGCCAGGGACCTGGGCCAAGACCTAGAACCCAGTGGACCCGGGCCTGGGGGAGGCATGGGTAGATGCTGGGGCGCAGGACCCGGAACTCGGATCAGGCACACCAGCTGCCTGGCTGTGGGCCTGGGGGCTCAGAGCCTAGGGATGGGGGCAGGGAGACTGAGGGTATGAGCAGCCCTGGCACGGGTGGTGTGACTGGCAGGGCGCTGAGGGTTGGTGCCACCAGAGTGCAAGCTTGGGATGGCAGAAGGGCTGGCAACCTCAACCGGAGCAGGGGGCCTGTACCCTGAGACCCAGCTTTGGCAAGGCCTAGTGGTTCGTAGTGCGTGACATGGGTCAGCCTGTAGCCAGAGACTGTCTCCAGAGGTATCCTGGGTTCACAGGCTCCGGAAGGAGAGGTTTTATCAGCCTCTCTCCAGCAGGCCTGCTGCAGTCCCCAGGTGATATATGTGCTGGGGGGATGGGGCACTGGGAGTAGCCGATTTTGCTCCCGCCTTGCCATTCTCTCCCTGCCACTGGACCTGCTGGGCCTTGGAGGTGTCATGCTGTGGTGGCAATGGTGGTGTCCCCATTCCTGGCTCGGTGCTCTTCCCTTCTAGGGGAAGAGGAGGGGGAGGCTTCCAGGGGCTGTGTCCTTGCCTTTGTGTGTTTCTATGGGCCCGGACTCTGATTGTCCTGCTCTCCTGGGCCCCCGTGGGGGCTCTGGTTCTGTCTTCCTCCCCATGCTGTGGAGTGTGTGTTGCCCACATCTCTGGGCTGAAGGCCCTGGTTCTCAGCTAGGTGACTTGGCTGCATTTCCTTTTGGTCTCTTTGCGGGGTGTCTGGCCTGTACACAGGCTTCCGTGTACTTGTGTCTCTGTCTTCATGCTGTGTGGATAGGGGCTTAAGCTTTGGGTCGTGATGTCCCCATCATACTGGTAGGAGAGGCCCTTTTCCGTCTTGCTGCTGTACCCCTTCAGCCCCCCTCTCTCTCCCACTTCAGCGCCCCCTGTAGTAAAGGTCTGAGGATGGGGCCGTTGAGGGGTGACGGGCCTCTGGGGGAGGCTAGGCCTACAGGGCTGTCCCGCCCAGAGCAGGTGGGCCTGCTAATCTGCTTGACAGCTGCATTGCCTGTCTCCTGCTTCCCTGGCTCCCCCACCCCCACACGCACTCACCCCCGTGTCTGCGCACGTGCAGAAGGGCACTCCATGCAGTGACGGGGAGCTGGCCTTAATTTCCATGCCTCTACCTGACAGCTGAGTGACAGCCCACTGTGCTTTCAAGCAGGAGGAGGCTGGGAAGGCGGGTGTTGCAGCGTCAGACTCCCTGCGTGAGTTACCCCAGCCCTCTGGGCTGGCAGGCCCAGCCCCAGCCCTGCCTCCCTCAGGAGGCCTCCCTGCCTGTGACCCTCACCCCTGGGCCCGGGGAGTGGAAGAGGGAGGGAGGCTGCGCCGCGCAGGGCCGAGCCTGGCCTGGTCCTCCTCCCAGGGAGCTCCCTGTCCCACCGGAGATGGTTGTAGATGAACCATTTTGCTGAGGTGGAGTAGGAATGGACACGGAAGACCCAGCATGTGTGGAGAGAGCCGTCCTGCTTCCCAGCTCCTTGCTTTCACAGGACTGGGAGGAAGGCATTGTTCATTCCGTTTCATTGAGGAGAATGTGGGAACCTAGGGCAGTTAGGTGACTACCCAAGGTCACCCAGCTAGTAAGGGCAGAGCTAGAGACCCTGTGGCCCGTGGCTGGCCAGTCAGTCTGGGTGAGAACTCTGGGTTCTCGGACCCTAAGACTCAGCATGAGGGGGCTAAAGAGACTCGGGTCAGGGCACCTGGGTGGCTCAGTCAGTTAAGCGTCCAACTCTTGGTTTCAGCTCAGGTCATGATCTCAGGGTTGTGAGCTTGAGCCCCACAAAAGGCTCTGTGCTCGGTGGGGAGTCTGCTTGAGATTCTCTCTCACCCTCTCCCCGCTCTCTCATGCGCTCTTGCTCTCTCTCAAATAAATAAATCTTAAAATAAATAAAGAGACTCGGTCCCCACTCTGCTAGTCACTAGCTGTGTGACCTTGGGCAAGTCAAGTCACCTCCCAGACTTGACTACCTCACCTGTAGAGTGGAGATGATGACATCTGTGAGTGTGTGGCTGAAATGAGGCCATATCTGTGAAGTGCTGAGAGGGCCCTGGGGGCAGGGGAGGATTGGGCATCTGGGCCTTTCTTTGGGAGGCCCTTCTGGCCGTTGACGCTCTCCCAAACTCTCCATCCTAGGGTGGTCCCAACTGGAGTTCCCTCCTACCAGCAGCTGCCCTGGTGTTTTAAAGGCCTTCAGATCACTGAGGATGGATGATCTGACTGTAGCTGGGGGCTCTGAGGCAAAGCCCAGTGTCTTCTCACCCATCAGAGCACGCAGCTGGTGGGAGTGGGGCCAAGTCAGGCTCCTCCCCTCCCTCAAGTAAGAGCTGTTCACAACCCCCACCTGTGAGTTCCTAGCACAGGAGCCTACTTTTCTGAGTGTGTCTCATTGTTGACAGGTTTGGGGACCGACCTGGCCCCGAGTCCCTGAGTCAGAGGGAGGTGGGCACGGGGAGGTGGGCACACTACGGGCAGAGGGGTGAGCAGGGGCGGGATCAGGCAAGCTGAAGAGGCCTCGGGCTCGGGTCTACTCAGCAGACATAGAGCCTGGGCACAGCAGTGACCAAGGCAGCTCCGCTGGTTGAGTCTCAACTCTGAGGGGCTCCAGGGATGGGGACCGGAGGGATGCCACAGACACGGACACCCATCTCCCGTTGCCACATGCAAAGAACGTACACTCAGACCAGCAGCCTTGATGGCTGGAGCCTGAGACAGGGTCTGGATAGGTGCCCTGGCCGAGCTGAGGCCTGGGAAGGAGAGTGGGGAGGGGAGAATAAGCCCCAGAGATCCTGGGCCCAGAGGAGGCCTTGTTTGGGACCACTCCAGAGACTTAGAGGATATTTGGAGTGGACTCCCTCACCAGGAAGGGAGGCTGTTGGAGCTGGTGCCATCTGGCAGAGGCTTCCTGGAAAAGGAGTGGGCCAGAGGCATAGAAACTGGTGGCAAGGGGCAGTAGGTAAGCTGAGTCCCAGGGAGTCAAATACAGAGGAGGCATCCTCTGTCTGGCTTCTAGCAAAGCCTTCCCACAGAATAGGGCTCACCTGTCGGGGAGGCACGCCCTATCCCTGGAGGTGTGGGTGCAGAGTCTGGGTGACCCCTCAGGGACTCTGTACTGTAGACCATCAGATGCTTAGGATGGAGGCATTGGTTCCTGGGTCTCCTTTTCCCCATCCTTAAAATGGTAAGAAAAACATCTACCTTGCAGGGTGGTCAGGAAGATGAAATAATATGTGCTTAGAACAGTGCTTGGTGGGGAGTGGGACTCAGTTAACCTTTTTTTACTGAGAGAGCGGATATCCAGCCTTGTCTGAGAGTGGGTAAACCCTGCCCTCACCCGGCTGTGTGACCTTTGGCACTGACTTCACCTTTCTGAGCCACCTTTTCTTCATCTGTGGCAGGAGGCCACAGTTTCCATTCTCAGGGATGGTATGAAGCCCAGTCTGGTAGGGTCTGACCCCATAGCACTGAGCCTGAATGAGAAGTTTTCCGAGTTGGCAGCCGGAGTGGGGGGTGGCCTGGAGGCGTCTTCCTTTGCAAAGGTGAGAGGTGATTGATTATTTTGAGTCCTTTTCAGGAGCCCAGTGAGTAACCTCGAGGTAAGCAGGAGATCATCAGCTCTGCCAGCAGTCGTGGGGGTGGTGGCGGAGGAGAAAGGGGCACACTCTGGACAGGGAGGCGTTTGAGATGTAGGGGGGAGGGTGCTCCCTGCACAGCATGTGAGCAAGTATCTGGCAGGGTGGAGGTCCATGGTGCTTGGGGTAACAGCCAGCAGCCCTGCGTGGTGGGAATGCAGGCCTTGAAGGCCAGGGAGAGGATGTGGATAGGCTGTCTGGGTCCATGGGACTGCAGGTGGTGGGGTCTGAGTGGAACAAGGCACTACGCACCCTCTGCCTTCTGTCCCCCCAGGACATGCGGAAGCACGTGACCATGACCCTGCTGGACACGGAGCAGTCGTATGTGGAGTCGCTGCGTACCCTGACGCAGGTGAGGCTCGAGGCTGGACCAGGCTGCCGAGTCTAGGGGGCCGTCAGACATGTGGGAACAAACCCATTTCGTGGACGGGACAGAGGCTAGAGAGGAGAGAGGAATGACCCTGGGATACCTCACCCCTCCTTGGAGAACCCTCCCATCATGTGACTACCCCAGAGGAGGAAGCCCCATCCAGGGCGGGAGAGAGCATAGAGGAGACTTAATAAGGCCAGGCAGGCCACCCCAGGGCAGGTGCTCCCTCCTTTCACTGTCCTGCCACCTCCCCTGGCAGCCCTGTGCCTGAGCTTAGATCTGTGCCCCTGCCCACTGTACCCCCTTCCATTTTATTTGTTGACTGAGAAAATAATCGTTGCGTGTGGAATCAAATGTTGGACACCTGCTGTGTGCCAGACCCTGTTCCAGGTGTAGGAAGCACCAGGACGAAGAAGAGAGACAAGCCGCTGCCACAGGACCTCACAGTCCCACTGGGGACATCGTTGAGTGTATGGTCACTTTCAAAGCATTGAGGGGGCACCTGTGAGGTGTGGGGTCAGGGCATTTTACCTGGAGGGGGTGCTGGCTTCCTCCCCACCTGTCCTTTCAGCAGCAGGAACAGCAGGTGCAAAGTCAGTTAAGGAGAGGCCAGCACAGAGCGCAAAGCGTTGGTCCTCTGAGGATGCTGGGGGAGCCAGCGGGAGCCACGTGGTAGGGGCCTTGAATATCAGGAAGAAGGTTTGGACCCTACCAGGGGCACTGGAGAGTCAGCGAAGGGCTTTGAGCCGGGGCAGCATGTCATCTGATTCATGCTTCACAAAGTCTGACTGAATACTGGGAAGGTGGGCAGCAGAAGAGAAGGCCGAGGCCACTGAGGGTGGGCGAGCAAGGAGAGGCCAGGACCAGGGGAGAAGCCACAGGAAGGGAGTGTTGGGACAGACATTCAGGAAGGGGACTGGTCAGGCCAGGCGCGGTAGCTGGTTGGCTGTGGAATGAGGCCTGGACTCCTGGTCCGGGTGATGGAAGCACTGTAGGAGCCCCACCTGTGAAAGTTGGGACGAGATGGCCAGATCAGGTTCCGACGTGGAAAGGCCCCCAAGTCAGGATGCGCCACATTCCAGAGAACGTGGATCAGAGCCGAGGTGGGGCCTGGCCGGCACGGTTGAGGACGAATTTAATCAAGCCATCTAGGTGGAGTGAGAGCAAAGAACAGAAGGTAGAGCCCTGGAAACATCCAGAGTGTTCATTCATTTACTCCACAAATCTGCAACGAGCGTCTTCTGGGTGCAGACCGTGTTCTCGGTGAGGGTTCAGCAGTGAGCGTGAGTGATAAGGTCGTGTCTCCTGGAGCTCACAGTCTACGCAGAGACTGGCACTAACCAGTCAGAGAAACCATACGTGAGGACAATTGCGGGCGCAAAAGTGCGCGGAGGGTGTATGTGTAAAAACTCAGTATCGTTCAGCCAGAAAAGGGAGGAAATTCTGACACGTGCCGCAACATGGGTGAACCTCGAGGACACCATGCTAAACCGGAATGAGCCAGTCACAAAAGGATGGATACTGTATGATTGCACTTCCACGGGGTGCCTAGGGTAGCCAAGTTCATAGACACAGATAAGTCGAACGGTGCTTGCCAAGGGCTGGGGGAGGGGAAGTGGGAGTTAGTGTTTAATGGGTATGGAGTTGCGGTTTGGGAAGATGAGAAAGTTCCAGAGATGGATGGGGATGGTGGTTTCATAACAATGGGAATGCATTTAATGTGAGTATACTGAACTATACGCCTAAAAATGATTAAGATGGCAAGTTTTATGATGTATATTTGCCACACAAAAAAATACGTTGCTTTTATATATTAGAAATAAGGGCACAGAAAGAGAACACAGAACACGGGCCTGCTCTGGTGTCAGAGGCCAGGGAGGGCTTCTCTGAGGTCGGGGTGTTCAGCAGAGACCTGAGGGCTGGGTAAGCGTTAAACGGGGGAGCGCCCGGAGGGAACTGTCCCGACAGCGGGTGTAGCAGGGACAAAGGGTGGGAAGCTGGAGGAAACCTCGAGCAGCTGGCCATGGAGAGGTGGCCGGGGTGGCCACTGTACGAGGTGCTGGGACACAACCAGAATGCCATCTTTAAGAGATGCCCTTGGCTGCCAGGCGGCAGTAGTCATGCAGGGGTGCAGCGGGCGTGGGGTCCTTTGTGGTCCCCTAGGTGGGAGTCGAAGGCATGGGGGTCAGGCAGTCCAGGGTTGGAGTCACTCGCTCCCCCCTGCTGGGTGATGCTAGCCTAACCACCTCACTTCCGAGCCCCGGTGTTTCTGTGTGCTAAATGTGACTAATCGTACCCGTGTCCCAGCATGAAGGTGCAGAGGTAACGAGGCGGCTCATGCCTTGCTCACACACAGGGGGCTGGCGGGGCCCGGGCATGTCTCTCTGCCTTCGGGTCTCCTGGCCGGTTCAGGGCTGCACGCGTGGAGGTCGCAGGACCTGCCGGCGGAAGAGCTAAGGGGGGTAGTTCTCAGGAGGCCAGATGGAGAGTGTTGGTGGCGAGGGGTGGAGATGGGCAGGAGAGTGTCAGCGGGACCCAGGGACTGTCACTCAAGGCAGCCCTGGTGTGTCATAAGGACTGAGGTCCAAGCCAGGCCACTGGTGTTCGAACTTGGCACTACCTCTCCACGTCACCTGGAGCAAGTTACATAACCTGTCTGTGCTTCAGCAGATTACAGGAGAAATGCACGTAGAATGTAGCAGGTCTGCACGTGTGCACGTGTGTGCGAGCGCACGCGTGTGCAGTCACATCTAATCCTTGCATGAACATTGCGGGGTAGATAGCATACTTCCCTCTTCCTATGAGGAGATGAAAGCTCAGAGAGGTTAAGAAAACTGCCCAGGGTCATCCATCTATTAGGTGGTGTTCTAGTCCATTTGGGCTGCTAGAAGGAAAATTCCATAGACTGGGTGGCCTGAACAACTACAGATTCAGTTCTCAGAGATCCAGGCGCTGGCAGACTGGGTGTCTAGGGAGGACCCACATTCTGGTTCATAGGGCCTTCTTTTCACTGTGTCCTCCCTGGTGGGAGGGCTGGGGGAGCTCTCTGGGAACTCTTTCATAAGGGCGCAAATCCCATTCGTGAGGGCCCTGCTCACGTGACCTCCTCACCTCCCAAAGGCCACATCTGCAGGTACCAGCACACTGGGGTGGAGCATAAGGATTCTGGGGGGACACAGTGCTCATACTCAGAGCTGACATTTATTGAGCGCTTCCTGTGTGCACTTAACGTGAGTTAGATCATACAAACCTCATGATAAGCCTCATTTTACAGATGAGGAGCCCGAGACACAGAGCCGTAAAACAACTCCGTTCCAGGTCACGGGAAATGCCACACCCGCGTTGACTCCCCATCAGTCTGACCCTAGGGTGCTCCCTCTCACCAGCTAGTCTGCACTGCCTGAGCATAACGGTGCTGTTCAAGCTGAGATTGGACTCCACAGCCCTCGTGTTCCCTCGCAGTGACCACTGCCGCCCACACCGACTGGTATCCTTCCTGCAGGCCAGGAGTTTCTTTCTTTCTTTTTTTTTTAAATTGAGGTATAGTTGACGCATAGTGTTACGTTAGTTTCAGCTGTGGGCCAGGAGTTGAAAATGAAGAAATACCAAGGTTAGCAGCCAGAGGCAATGGGATTTGAACCCACGTCCTAAGGCTACACCTTTCCTCAGTGTCACCCTCGCCCTTCGAGTCTTTCTTCAACCCCCGAACTCCCAGCCAACAACCCCCCTTTTCCCTGACCCAGCCCCCTTCACCCAGCACTCCTGACCTTGTCTTTTTTCCCACAGTACTGAGTGCTTTCTAACACATGTGTAATAATTTCATTATTTATGGTGCGTATTTTCCGCCTCCTTCCACGGAAGTGTCAGCTCTGCACAAGCACGGGGACTTTTGTCTGCCCTCAGGTGCCGCCTGGTGCTTAGAAGGCGGGACACTCAGTAGTTGCCTGGCAAGTGTGTGGGGAGTGGGTGCAGGCCTTTGCTCCTAGGAGGTTCTGTGTCAGGTTCTCGGCTTAGTCGTTCCTCCCACTGTGTGCCTGCTTCTGTGTGGGGTGCAGTTTAGCTCCTCTCCTGTGTGGGGTGCAGTAGCACCCCCCCCAAGAGAAGACCCTGGCTCAGACTGGCCTAGAAGCTGTAAGAGGGAGGCTGCCTGCCTGTGTCCTCACCATCACCCCCTGGCCTTTTAAGAATCCCCAACTGGGCAAGAGAATTCTGTTGAGCTTGACTTTCTCGAGGCTGTTTTATCAAACAAGCTGATTTTTGTTTTAATGTTTAATAGAAATTATATCACAACATTGCATTACTTTTTCAAACATCCTCAATTCTTGGGCTTGTAGTTATCGTTGCGGCCAGTAGAGGGCGACCGCTCCCTGAGCGCATCTGCGGCGATGCAGGGCTCTTCATTCTCAGGAGACAGCAGTGAATGCAGATCTGAAGCGAAAAGGAGGAGTTTTAATCAGACTTGACCAGTAGATCTGAACACCGTGAAAACAGTGCTCAGATAGTGGCACTAAAGGCCCTCCAGGCCCTCCTTGCTTTATTTTCCCCACCGCAGTCCTCATCTTTTAACTTTCCACATGTAACTGATTCTGAGATAAACATCTCTGAACTCCAGGTTCATCCTATAATTGATGGCATAGGACTTAATTGGCAGCAGTTTTTTTTCTTAAAGATCTGAAGGAATGTGGTTTATTTTTGTTTCTTTCTTGTGTTTGTGTGTTTCATCTGACTAGATTGTAAGCCCTGCTGGGGCAGGGAGCTTGGTCTTCCTTGTTCACTGCCGAGCAGTGGCTGGCACATAGTGAGTGCTCAGTAAAATATCTGCTGAGTCAGTGTGTGTGGGTCTCCCAGGAGCCCAATCTTCTTGCTTTCCTCAGTCCAAGCTCTGCTTGTTCATGCATCCAACAAACCTTTCCTGAGCCCACTCACCCCTGACCTGTGACAGGTCCTGGGCCTCACAGTGAGGGCCGTGGGGATTGGTCTTCCTGTCTCCCTCCTGGAGCTCTGAGTCTAATGAGGGAGATCCGGGAGGCATGGCCACTGAGTCACAGGCCCAGGTGGTTTCGTATGCACCCATGCCGGGGGGTTGGGGTGCCACCCCTCTGAGGGTACCCGCACTGACCTGTGGGGGACCCCCAGGGCTACATGCAGCCGCTGAAGCAGCCAGAGAACTCCTTGCTGTGTGACCCGTCGCTGGTGGACGAGATCTTCGACCAGATCCCTGAGCTCCTGGAGCACCACGAACAGTTCCTTGAGCAGGTGCGGCACTGTGTGCAGACCTGGCACGCCCAGCAGAAGGTGGGACACCTGCTTGTCCAGTCGGTGAGTGGCCCTGCTGCCCGCTGCTGCAGCCCGCCCAAGCTTGGGCCCCTCCTGGAAGGGGATGGCTGCTGCCATGGACCCCTCGCCCACACCCACTCCACCTGGACACGGACTCTGATCCCAGGTCCAGCCCCAGAACTTGAGCAGACACTGGCACTGACTCAGCCCTGGGGTTGACCTGGACCTGAACACCGCCAAACCCCAGAGCTTGGCTAGATCTGGCACGGACCCTAACCCCAACGAGATCCTGACCCTGATCCTGGACCCAGCTGTAGTTGCTGGTACTGACTTGACCCTAGTCCTGACCTTGAGCTGGTGCTGACATTGACCCAGACCTCGTGGACGCCGGTACTGACCTCAGCCCTTACGCTGACTAGCTCTTTGCTCCATCCAGCATTTTAATTGGATAGCTCATTATCTGGCACTTATGTGCTAGCCGTTATTCTAAATACATTATATCTATCCTCGAGTCTAGGAGAAAGGTGCAGTTATTCCCCCAAGTTTAAAGTGGATGGTGGTGCAGCACAGAGAGAAAGTAACCCGATCAAAGTCACGGCTAGTGAGTGGTAGAGGGTTCAACTCCAGGAAATGCGGCTCCAGTGCCCGCACTCTGCCCCACTCCGTGCCCCCTTTCACCACAAGCAGAGCCCCACCTGTGAGCTCTTCAGGACCCTACAATAGCGAATGGGGTCTTAGAAAAGGTATTGGCTTCAAAACTCAAGAAGAACTGTAAAAGCAAAACCAATAAACATTTAATTAAATGTCTGTAAAAAAATATAGCATGCCATTTTCTTTAATTGTTAAATGTAGTATTCATTTATACCAGCTTATTTACATTTGAAAAAACTTAAGTTACATTTTGTTATTTGGTCAGAATTCCCAAGAATGCGTGGTGATGACTGATAAATCACAGCCAAACACAAACTCAAGTGGTTACTCAGAGCCAAATAATTTCAAAAGCAAAACTGTAAAACTCCTTCCAAAAATTGTACTAACAACAACAAATCTTATCTCTTTTTGTGAGATGTGGATATTTTTTCATGTGTTTGTGAGATGTGGGTGGGCCTTGGGCCTAAGGTCTTAGAAGGTGCCTGCTGACCTGGAACTGAGGTGATAAGAACCCTGAAGGGACCCCAGTTGAACGCTGACACCTCCAGGCCATCACCACCCTCAGTGTCACCAGGCTCATCCCCTGTCTGGACTGCGATGCTGGCCATGGTCTGACGAACAAGGAGGGGTCAGCAGAGAATGCTCTGCCCCAGGGTGGGCTGGGGGGTGAGGGCTGCTTCCTCTCCGAATTGCTGCAGCCTCTGCCTGCAGCGCACCCTGGGCCTGGGGGGGGAGCACGGTCAGCACCTCAGAGACACAGGGCTTGTGGGCGGAGAGGGGCCAGAAACAAACACCACCCCAGGTCACCTAGTCATCTGGGGTGCAGCTGACACAGGAACCAGGGTGTCCCAACTCCCGGCCAGGGCTTCTGACCAAGAACTTTCACTTGTAGCCCAGCCGTCAGGGGGCCATAGGGGATCAGCCACCAGCTGCGTGCCCCCACTGAGCGGGATTTTACTGGACAGGATGGGCATCCCTATCTCCTTACAGAGGGGAGGCTTGTCCCGCGCGGATCAGGGCAGGGAGTGCTTCCTGGAGAAGGCACAGTTGGACTTTAGCCCCGAGGGTGGGTGAGATGTGGATGCAGTAAGGGCATTCTGGTGGAGAGAATTACATGAGCAAAGGCCAAGCGGCGGGAATGAGTCTGTCTCTAAGAGGAAGGAGACCTGCCTGGCTGGACATAGTGGGGTTAGAGACCAAGGGATGGAAATGCCCAGTTGGAAATGGGAGAGCCCGATCTACAGGACACGTCTGGGCATATGTATGTCCATGTACACACAAACCGTAGGTAAGATACGTGGGGGGGGGTGCACAGGCACACACCTGCTCACCCGGTCACACATACCTGTATACACGACACGGGAGCACATGCCCCATCCCTTAGGGACCATATCATGTCCAGTTGGAGGGAAAGGGTGTGGACTTGTGAATCATTGGAAAGCAGGACAGGGTGAGGTGGAGTAAGGGACATCTTGAAGGTCCCCAACCTGCCTCTTCACCCACAGTTCTCCAAGGATGTCCTGGTCAACATCTATTCTGCCTACGTTGATAACTTTCTCAATGCGAAGGATGCCGTGCGTGTGGCCAAGGAGGCGAGGCCTGCCTTTCTCAAGTTCTTGGAGGTACTGTGGGTAGCTCAGGGGGATGGACGGGACCCTCACCTTGGGCCAGCTTTGGGAGGGGCAAGAGCTCCCACACTGGGCACCACAGCCTCAGCCTACCGTTCAGTCTTTGCCCTTGGGCTGGGCTGGACTGGCTGGGGACCTGTCCCTGGACAGTCCCTTCTTTGCATGACATTCCTCACACGGGTGCCCATCTACCTTGTTTCCGGCTTCAGCAAAGCATGCGCGAGAACAAGGAGAAGCAGGCGCTATCTGACCTCATGATCAAGCCCGTGCAGCGGATCCCACGCTATGAGCTTCTGGTGAAGGTGGGCAGGGGGGCAAGGCTGGAAGGCACGTGAGGATTCGGGGGAGCTGTGAGGCACTACTTGGTCAAGCCTGACATCAGAGTCCCCAGGGATTGGGTAGGAAAAGAAGTGCTCTCTGGAGTCTCCCTATAGTCCCTCCTGTTCCAGCCGTCAGTGTGGGTCCCCAGGGCCTGCAAGGGGCAGCTAATGAGCAGCGGTCTTATCCCCATTTCTACCCCAGGACCTCCTGAAGCACACGCCTGAGGACCACCCAGACCACCCACTCCTGCTGGACGCTCAGCGGAACATCAAGCAGGTGGCCGAGCGCATCAACAAGGGTGTGCGGAGCGCCGAGGAGGCCGAGCGGCACGCCCGTGTGCTGCAGGAGATTGAGGCCCACATCGAGGGCATGGAGGATGTGAGTGCCCACCCCCCGCGCCACCCACGCCTGTGTTTGCACGTGCGGCCACCCGCCGCCACCGTCACACCCACCTCCACGGCAGCGTCTGCGGCGCGTGCGTCCACGCCTGCCAGCACCCCCACCCGTCCCCGTCCACGTCCGTGTCCTCCTCCCTGTCTGTCTCTGGCCACATGTCCCGCGGCCTGGAAGGCGGAGGGGATGCTGCTTCTACTGGCCTGGCCATGGAGTGGGGCCGAGGGGTCTCTGGGGCCTGGGGAGGGGGCGGGATTCATAATCGGCCTCCACGGTGTTTTGTCTCTCCTGGCCCACAGCTCCAAGCCCCTCTGCGGCGGTTCCTAAGGCAGGAGATGGTCATCGAAGTGGTAAGAAGCGTCCCGTTGTTTACCCACCTGTTCCCATCTCCCCACTTTGTTCACACTTCTGCTCATACCTGCTGCCCTTGGGCCTCCCTGCTCTTCCCCACAACAGGAGTCCCCGGTCGAGTCCCAACTCGGCCTCTGCCTCTGGGCATCTGGGGCAGAGCCCTCACCCCTCTCTGGGCCTGGCTGTCCCCTTGGGCACGGTGGGCAGGAGGGTGGGCCTCTGGGCCTGAGTCCTGCCTGGGGCTCCACAGAAGGCCGTCGGGGGTAAGAAGGACCGGTCCCTCTTCCTGTTCACGGACCTGGTCGTCTGTACGACCCTCAAGAGGAAGTCCGGCTCCCTGCGGCGCAGCTCCATGAGCCTGTGAGTGGCTGGCGCGGGGCTGGGCTTGGGCCCTGGGAGGGACAGCCGGGCCCCCTGGGCCCCACTGCCCCAGCCTGGCCAGAGCACGCCCGTGGCTCCCCGCAGGTACACGGCAGCCAGCGTCATCGACACGGCCAGCAAGTACAAGCTGCTATGGAAACTGCCGCTGGGGGACGCGGACATCATCAAAGGTGGGCTGGCCTGGGCCCTCCTGGGGCTTCTGGTGGCCGGGCCCGCCTCTCAGAGACCCCCTTGGAGGGTTTGAGCTGCGGCCAGGCTGGCTGCCTGTATCCATCTGCTTCTCTGCTTTGGGGCCTCACTTTCCCAGCCAGTATGAGGGGGTGGCATGCAGGATCGCTGTCCCTGCCGCAGAGCTGCACTGGGACCTGTGCACACAGGCCACCTTCTGACCGGCAGGGACCTCACCTAGGCTGGCGCGGTGCGGGGGGCGCAGACACAGCCGCCAGTAGCCACTGACCACTGCACCAGCGTCCAATTAGACGATGACACACTGCTCCGGTCCAGCAGTTTTGCTCCTCGGGAGCAGAGACTCAAGTCAGTCCAAGCAAAAGGCTGGCTGGAAGGATCCCGTGTTGTTTGGGGCTGAGGCTGTCAGGAGCTGAGGCGGTTTCCAAGAGCTGCTCTTCCTGCTGGGTGTGTCTGTGTGTCTGTCTCTGTGCGTCTGCCCGTTCTCGCTGCTCTCAACTTTCTCTGCTTCCTCCTTCCTTCCAACTCCTGTGATCCAGCATGGCCTGTTCTGCATCGTGGCCTTTCTCCCTAGCTGCTCCAGGATCCGAAGTTGACCTTTCTGAGGGGGCCGGTTGGTCTGGGGTGGTGGTGTGGGCACCTCTGGGGTGGCAGGCAGTTCAGGTCCGGACTCTGTCCCTAGCTGCAGCGGCCCCCAGGGCAAACCCAGGCCTGCCTCACATGGGCCCCGTGTAGGAATGCCAGCTGGTGATTGGTGCAGTTTGTCTCCTCTCACTGGAGCACAGGCCAGTCGATAAAATGACTACCTTTAGGTTGGGTGTCTATTGCTTGTCTAATCAAGTGTGGTCAGAGTGGGACGGGGTCAAAGGAAGAAGCCAGGACTGCCCAGACAGTGAGGGTTGTGGGGGGACAGTGTCCTTCAGAAGGAGTAGGAGACCCAAGCCTTAGCTTTTCTGGTACATTCCATTGCTGTCTACTCTGCCCATTGGTGGGTTCCTGGTCCCAGACAGCGCTGGGGGGGGAATGCTGAGCTGGCTTGTGGGGCCAGCTACTTGGCTGTGGTCAGGTATGGGATAGGACGAGAGAAATCCAGAGCATCAGCTCATTTTCCCTCCTTTGTCGGGGGATTGAGTCCCTTGGTCAGCAGATTCGACCGCCTGAGGCTCTGGCTGCCCGGCTGACTCCCCTGTCAGCGGGAGCTTGCAGGAGCTGTAGAGCCCCTGCTGTTTATTCTTTGTGCTCGGCCACGGGGCTCTCCAAGGGACCAGCACCCTGTGCCAAGTGGCTCTGAATCAGGAGGCCCTTCCCCTGTTCCCAGGCCTGGTGTTTCTCTGCCAGCTGCCTATCTGTCGCTTTGTTCCTCGGGTCTGGGGGTTGATGAGCTCTCGGCTGAGCTGCAGACTGTGAGGGAAGAATGTCTGTCCAAGCCTGACCTTGTCTCCTCTGTATCTGCCCATGGCCTTCCTCTGTCCCCACCAGGGGCATCTCAAGCCACCAATCGGGAGAATATCCAGAAGGCTATCAGCCGCCTAGACGAGGACCTGACCACCCTGGGCCAGATGAGCAAGCTCTCTGAGAGCCTTGGTTTCCCCCACCAGGTCTGTGCCCTCTGCCTGAGGCTGGGGGAACGGGGCGGTGGGGCCTCCCAGACCCTATCCGACGGAGAGAGAGCAGCCTTTTCATTTGCCTGAGGGAGAGGTCACTCCTCTCTGTCACTTATTGGAAGGGGAAATACAGCCTCACCGCAGCTGAGGGAAGTGATGTGTTCCAGGCCTGAGGGTGGAGACACAGCTCTGTCCCCAGCTGAGGGAGGAGAGAGGGCCCGTCGTGTCTGGGGGTAGGTGGGGAGAGGCAGGTCCCCACTTGCATTCTCAGGGCAGGAGCAGGCTGTGGGGAGCCGTCAGGGCCTGAGGCCTGGGTCCTCCTCCCGGCAGAGCCTGGATGAAGCGCTGCGGGACCTCTCAGCCGCCATGCACCGGGACCTGTCGGAGAAGCAGGCACTGTGCTACGCGCTTTCCTTCCCCCCTACCAAGCTGGAGCTGTGCACCACGAGGCCTGAGGGCACGGACTCCTTCATCTTCGAGTTCCCTCACTCCGATGCCCGCCTTGGCTTTGAGCAGGCCTTTGATGAGGCCAAGAGGAAGCTGGGTAAGCCAGACCCATGCTGGTGTCCTCCTTCCAGCGCCTCCAGGCACCGGGCAGCACCATGCCGCGGTCTGTGAGATCAGGAGCCAGAAATCCCGAGACCGCCGTGTCCTGTGCTGCAGTCCCTGCTAGTGGGAGGGTGGACTGAGACTCCTACGGAGAAACACGGGACTTCCCCAGGGCCTCGCCGGCAGGGATCCAGTGGATGAAAAGGATGAGCTTAGGGCAGGGGCGCTACTGTGGGAGAGGAGGCCAGGACCCTCCTCCCTGCCCCCCGCCACGCACACGTGCGCGTGCGCACACACACACACACACACACACACACTGAGCAAGCCTAGAGCAGGGAAAGCTATTAATCAGTGTCTGTGGCTCAGAAGATCCCTGGATAGAGACCCCTGGGTCTGCCTCCCGTATGGTCTGGTTGGGAAAACTGAGGCCAGGGACAAGCAGGGCATAACCTACAGCCACCTCATTTTCCCTTGAGAGACGGTGAAGAGCAGGGGAGGATGGGAAATGGTCAAGGGCGAGGTGGGTGCTAAGCAGTGTCTGTTTGTCCACCTCCACTACAGCCTCCAGCAAAAGCTGTCTAGACCCGGAGTTCCTGAAGGCCATCCCCATCATGAAAACCCGCAGCGGCATGCAGGTGCGCGGAGGGGCCTGGGTCATGCAGGCGCACGTGTTCAGAGCAGCACGTGGTCACGTGTTTCTGTTTTGGGTACAACCTCACGTACCTATCTTGAACATGGCAGTTGCCCCCCAGTGTCCTTGAGTGTACAGCTCTGCACACACATGTGGACGCTACATGTGTCACGTGCATGTGGGTGTGGCCACGCACATCTATGGGTGCATGTGAACGAAAGCTGTCTGATTCCTGTGAGGTGTCTGAGTTACACGCGTTTCTGAGTCTGCGTGCATCCGGACAGAGGTCACTGTTTTCCACACTTGTTACCGCACACCTACGCGGTCGTATTTAGGGTTTCCGTGTGTGTGGATGTGCGTGCACACGCGTGTATGCGAATGGATGACACCGACATCACACAGGGGTACGGCCCTGATCTGCAGAGGGGCGCACACGCTGTGTGTGTGTGTGTACACGTGTACACGGAGGGGTGTAGTAGGAATTCGTGCACACCCGCGCAGGCCCACCTGCCTCCGTTCCGCCGGCCGGCTGGAGAGCGTGGGGCGCTGGCCGCAGTACCTCCGTTCACCTTCCCCTGTCCGTTGGTGCCTTCTGCAGTTCTCGTGCGCGGCCCCGACCCAGAGTAGCTGCGCCGAGCCCATGCCCGAGGTGTGGGTGTGCAACAGCGACGGCTACGTGGGCCAGGTGTGCCTGCTGAGCCTGCGTGCCGAGCCCGACGTGGAGGCCTGCATCGCCGTCTGCTCCGCCCGCATCCTCTGCATAGGTGCCGTGCCCGGCCTGCAACGCCATGGCCACAGGTGAGGCCAGGGACAGCGGGCGGGACAAATCCCTGCCCCAACCCCTCTGTGGTTGCAGGCGTGTCTGCTGGGTGGGGTGGGCCTGGTGGGCTTGCGGCTGACGGGGGCAGAGCCTCGGCTCCTGGCGGCTCTCATCCCCGTTCCTACATCTCACAGGGAGCGACCTGCCTCACTGAGGAGTCCCCCAGAGACGGCACTGGAGACCCCCGGTCCAGAACTGGACGTCGAGGCCGCGGACGAAGAAGCAGCAACACTGGCAGAGCCGGGGCCCCAGCCCTGCCTGCACATCTCCATTGCAGGCTCGGGGCTGGAGATGGCACCAGGCCCCGCCGAAGGGGACCCCCGCCCGGAACTGGTGCCCTTTGACAGTGACTCCGACGATGAGTCTTCACCCAGCCCCTCGGGAACCCTGCAGAGCCAAGCCAGCCGGTCCACCATCTCCTCTAGCTTTGGCAGTGAGTGCCCGGCTTGGGGCTGTCAGGCAGGGTGGACTGCACAGAGGAGGGGGCACCCAGCAGGTACTGATGGGCGAGGAGGGACCAGCGTCGGCAAAGGCATGGAATCAAGTCTCAAAATGTCAGCACACAGAGCAGTGGGAGCCAGCAAGGTGGGCAGGGGCGCTGTAACAGCAACGACCCAGAGGGCAGTGGGCCGGTCAGGCCGGATCCTGAAGACCCTGAAATGCCTGGTTAAGTAGGGAAGATGGAGGAGGGGGTGGGGTGGTTGATGCCCCGTCCACGACATGGTGGATTCGAGTGGGCCAGGTCAGGACCGGGAGCCTGTGGCATTAAACGAGCAGAGTAGCAAGGCCGGAGCTGTGCAGACGCCTCGGGGAAGGAGAACAGCGGCGGGAGGCCCTCAGGAGGGACACGGCCAGGGGGCAAGCACTGAGGGGAGACGGCAACTAGAAAGATATCAGGTCTTGGGCCCGGCAGAGGGGAATGGAGGTAGAGACCTTTGTCTCCCTCAGATGAGGAGACCCCGAGCTCCAAGGAGGCCACGGCAGAGACGACCAGTTCAGAGGAGGAGCAGGAACCTGGCTTCCTGCCGCTGTCTGGCTCCTTCGGGCCTGGCGGTCCCTGCAGCACCAGCCCAATGGATGGGAGAGCCCTTCGCCGCTCCAGCCGTGGCTCCTTCACCCGGGGCAGCCTTGAGGACCTGCTGAGCGTTGACCCCGAGGCCTACCAGAGCTCTGTGTGGCTGGGCACTGAGGATGGCTGGTAGGGGCAGGAGAGGGGCTGGGGACACAGAACCCCGAGCTCTCTGCTTGGGAAATCGTACGGTATCCTGAAGCAGAAGCAGGAGGGCTTTGGGTCAGACCTCAGGAGTACTGCCAGCCAGGGCTGCCAGGGGGCCTGAAGCCCACAGGGAGGCTGTGGGATCTCGGGACCTTGGGCCGGCACCTGGCAGGGGGGAGAGGGTGGTGGAGGCAGAGGGGGAGGGCTGACTTCAGGGGCCGGGGTACGCAAGCACTGGTCCCAGGCGCGCACCCCTGATCCACAGCGTGCACGTGTACCAGTCCTCCGACAGCATCCGCGACCGCAGGAACAGCATGAAACTCCAGCACACAGCCTCTGTGACCTGCATCGTGTAAGGCCCTTGGGTAGTCCTCCTGCTCCAGACCCTTCTGCACGTGCAGGCCGCCTTCTGTTCACCCAGGTCTCCCTGCTCTGCCGGCCCCTCCTTTCTGTGGAGGCTGGAGGCCAGAGGCCTCACCCTAGGCTAGCTGTGCCTCTCATACGCTATGTGACTGTGGGCAAGTTACTACCCCTTCCCAGCCTCAGGCTCCCTCGCCTGGAGGGGCGGTCTCTCCGGAACCCTAGCCATTCTGTCTATGACTCCCTTGGCCTCAGGTGACCTCCTCTGGCCTCCTGAAGCCCCTGAGTCCTCCTTCTTTTCCCTGCATAGGTATCTGAATAACCAGGTGTTTGTGTCTCTGGCCAATGGAGAACTTGTGGTCTACCAAAGAGAAGCAGGTGAGTGCCCACCGCGCCCCACCGCGCCCCACCCCGCCCACGTTGCTGGTGTTGGAACTCTCCGCAAGGCCCATGAGTCTGGAGACGTGGCTTTGGGCACCTCTCAGGCCCTCTCTGGGCCTTGGTGTCCTCATGTACAAATGGGGTTTTTAGCATTTCATTTCAGGGTGTGGGGACGAGGCTCTGGTGTAATACCGGACTGAGTTTGCTCCATTTTCCTTCTCCTGCTCCCACTCCAGGCCATTTCTGGGACCCCCAGAACTTCAAGTCAGTGACCCTGGGTTCTCAGGGGAGCCCCATCACCAAGATGGTGTCTGTGGGTGGGCGGCTGTGGTGTGGCTGCCAGAACCGAGTCCTTGTCCTGAGCCCGGACACGTTGCAGCTGGAGGTACCGGTGGGGGGTGGGGAGTGGGGACAGAATTGGTGATTTGGGGTAAGCCTGGCCCATGAGAGAGGGAGCTGAGACCATGGGGGCCATAAGAAAACAGCCATCTGTCCAGGGAGAGGCCAATGATTGATCTGAAGACCCTTCAAGCTCTAATATTCTCCAATCACAGAATCATTGAGTTTCAAGGGGAAAGACAGCTCCATTTTAATTCCTGAGGAGTAAGTGGGGGGATTCAGTAAAACCAGGCTTTGATAAGTTGGTCATGTAGACCGAGGAGGTTTGGTGTGAGTTGTAGGAGTGAGGCAGGTGCTGGTGGAGCAGGAGGCAGGGAGGGGCCAGGGAAGGCGGGCCTGCCAGTCACCCCTGTGCTCTCCACCTGCCCCCCGCCTCCGCCCCGACCAGCACACGTTCTGCGTGGGCCAGGATTCCAGCCGCAGCGTAGCTTGTATGGTGGACTCCAGCCTGGGGGTGTGGGTGACGTTGAAAGGCAGCGCCCACGTGTGTCTCTACCACCCAGACACCTTTGAGCAGCTGGCGGAGGTAGACGTCACATCTCCCGTGCACAGGATGCTGGCAGGTACTGACCTCCGTCCACCACTGCCCCTTCCCTCGGAACCCTTCTGCCCCATCGTGGAGGAGGCTGAGCCAGGGCCAGGATCCGAACGCGGCCTCAGCTCTGGTCCGTCTCGCCCCCAGGCTCGGACGCCATCATCCGGCAGCACAAGGCCGCCTGCCTGAGGATCACGGCGCTGCTGGTGTGCGAAGAGCTGCTGTGGGTGGGCACCAGCGCCGGCGTCGTGCTCACCATGCCCACGTCGCCCAGCACCGTCAGCTGCCCGAGAGCGCCCCTTAGCCCCGCCGGCCTAGGCCAGGGACACACGGGCCACGTCCGCTTCTTGGCTGCAGTCCAGCTGCCGGATGGCTTTAACCTGCTCTGCCCGACCCCACCACCTCCCCCGGACACGGGTGCGTTTGCACATCCTCCCCCCACCCAGGGGCCCCAGACTCTGTTTAAGATCCCCCCCATCCCGCCAGAAGAGGTTTGAAAAGGGAAGGAGAGTAGTGCAGAGCTGGAAGTGGCATATGCGACAGGAAGTAGGCTCTGAAGTCCCCAAAGTAACACCTTCTAGGATAATGGGGCGTGTGTAAAACTCGTCCAGAAGTGTCACAGGAGCCAGGAGTGAACTCTAAGAACTGTAACCTAAGGATTAGACTGTGGCACTGCAGGGAATCGCGCATACGGCAGGAGATCAAAGAGGCCCAGAAATGACGTCTAGGGCAAGGCGTCAGGAAGCGATGGGCAGCGCGGGAAACAGAGCGGCTGCAAGTAGGTCGCAGAAAGGCAGGCAGACCAGACGAGGACTGTGAGGATTAGCGAGTGAAACGTGTTAGGAGACGGCAGCCGTCAAGGAGGGCCACAGTGAGCCAAGGCGTGCTTTGGGCAGGAAACCACGTTCCCACGAGGAGGTGGCTGTGGGAATGGGAAGCGGGGAAGCCTCGGGCAGGAGCGCCCAGAGAAGACCTGAGCTCCCCAGCTGGGAAAGGGCTGTTGGACGCAGGAAGCGGCTGGAGGAGGACAGTACATGTGCGAGAGCGAGAGGTGTGGCCCTGAGGACTTATGTCACTCTTGACTAGAACATACAGAAGAGAGGTAAGAAGTTGTGTGACTGCCAGGAAGTGGGTATTTCTTTCCAAAGAAGAAGTTCTTGGCTAACAGGAAGTAGGACCCCCCACAGAAAGTGTGCCCGTCTTTCTTCCCATCTTCTGGGGTGCAGGCCCTTAGGGGACAGCACAGCCACCAGGCACCCCCCGCCCCCCCGGCTAATGGACCCTCTCCCTGCACCCCCAGGCCCTGAGAAGCTGCCCTCCCTGGAGCACCGGGACTCCCCTCGGCACCGAGGACCTGCCTCAGCCAGGCCTAAAATGCTCGTTATCAGTGGCGGTGACGGCTACGAGGACTTCCGACTCAGCAGTGGGGGTGGTGGCAGCAGCGAGACCGTGGGCCGAGACGACAGCACAAACCACCTCCTCCTATGGAGGGTGTGACCCTGTCCCCCGTGGCCCCGGACCGGCCCGCCCACCCGCCCTCAGCCTGCTTGCCTCTCCTAGCCCACACTCCCTAGCAGACTCTGACCAGGAGCGTCCCACCCGGGGCACGCCTGCGCCTGCGTGGGCTCCCTCCCATCCCCGCGGAAGTATTCCTGCTGGAACACCTGCTGGCCAGCGGGCCAAGGCCTCTCCCGACCCTCTGGCTGCTTCGGTGCTGCCGGTCATGGTGGGGGTGGGGCAGGGGGCACGCGGGCTGCCCAGGACCTCCGTCCCTGGAGCTTCTACCAAAGACACGGCCGGGCCTGGACCCCATGGGGCTGGGGAGGGCCATGTGCAATATTTGGAGGGTTTTCTGGGGGCAGGGGGAGGGCTGGGGACAGAATCCTTTCCCGTGTACAGTATTTATGTTCCTTTTTAGATGTGTACCTTCCCAAGCACTTATTTATGCGATGACCTGGGCAGGGGGAGATTTGAGGAAGTAACAGAAGGGAAAAGACCCTATTCCTGCTCTGGGGGCCACCCTGGGTCCCTAAGCGAGCCTTCCTGGAAGGACCAATCCCCCCTCGTTACATACTTGCACACATGTGTGCACATACACATGGGTGCGCACGTACACACACACACACACACACACACACACACACACACACACACACACACTGCATGTTCAGGGCACTAAAACATTGCCTCTTAACATACGCTTCCCGTGGCCTTGTCCTGATTGGGCTGCCCTCCAGTCTCCAGAGCCAAGGACCAAGCACCCTCAGTCACCCAGAACAAGGTGATGACTGCAGGACGCAGTGACTCCCGTGTGGGGACCTCCCCAGGCCTTGGCATTTCCTAACTTGTTGGCAGTGCCTTTAGTGGTTTCCACATCTGGTAACACTGATAGGGACTTGGACAAGGCTCTCTCCTGGCCCGAGCAGGGACTAGGAAAGGCCCTTATTCTTCTCAGAGCTGCCCCCCAGCCCCTGTGTCTCATGCACTGGCACGTATGGTCACCTTGGGAGGGTGGGCCTGGGAGACCCCTCACTCTGACCATTGAGACCCTCTCTTACACCCTTCCTGCCAGGGCAGCCCCTCCAGGAAGAGTGCTCAAAGCTAAGGGGCTGGACATGGCCTCCTCAACTGGGAACCACTTCCCCGCTCCCTGGACTGCAGAAGCCAGTCTGACCCCCAGCCCCCTCGCTTCCTCAGCTACAGCTCCAAAGGTCTGGTTTCAGATGGGGTTTGTTCGGTTCTGGTTTTGTTTGGGGTGCGTGGGTCATTGCGGTCTTAGATTATGTTTCTCTTGCTACCAAACAGTCATGTATTAACTTTCCTTGGATGATGAATTTTAAAGAGTCAATAAATAGAAACACCAAATGACCAGTCCCCATCAGTGGCACGGTGGCCTCCAGCCACGAGCCTCAGGGCTCCCCGGCCGATGGGCCTCCCAACACGCACTCACTTGTGCAGAACGGAGGACTCAGAGACCCAGAAGGGTGCTGGGATGGCAAGGCCGCTACTTGCTGTGTTATCCTGGGCAGGTCGCTGCCCCTGTCTGGGCTGTAGCTGTCTCGTCAGGAAAACGAGGCCTTGTGCCCGTTCATGGCTTTGTAACCAGGGCGACGTGTTAGAATCCCTTACAGATTATGCGTGTGAATATAAAGCATGATACATAATTATATGTCCGTGTAAGTGTACATTCCCAGTACATCCCAGTAAGTGTACATCCCCACAGCTTCCCAGTCACTGGGCCTGGGATGGGGCTTGGGAGCTGGAAGCTGACAGAGGCAGCAAGTGAAAAACAAGGCAACCAGGAAACCGTTGGCTCCTGCAGGAAATGGTGTTCTGCAGCAGAACCTCATGTGAGGCTGGGGAATCTGACAGAAGCCAAGGTGACTTCAGGTTTGGAGCAAGGGTAGACTCCAAGTCTGTCTGATTTCTGGCCCAAAGTGGTGCATCATTAAATCAGACATAAGAATGCAAAGGTGTTCAACCCATGGGGCCCTGGTCCGCGCAGGGCAGATCCCTTCCCTCCGGGGAACCCCCACGGGGCTCAAGATGGCGACCACTTGTAAAGGGCGGAGCAGCCCCCCCCTCCCCCGCTCTGTGGAACACATTGGAATATTTTTCAACCTAAGTCGTGAACACTTCACACAAATCGGGTGCTGAAGGAGGAGCGCAGGCTCATGCTTTGCAGACTAGTATGCACATTTCTCGGCTCTGCTGGGCCCTCAAGGCCACGGGACACACTTGGAACATCTCTCTGCAGCATCGCTTCCCTTGGAAGATCTGGGGAGGAGGGGATGATAGTAAACACATACATTCCAGAGCAGAAAGCAGCGTTCATGTGGAATTTATGGTGAAACAAAGCAGAAAGAACACAGGCTTTGAAGCTGAACAGATATCTTGACTTTGCCACTAACTAGCTATGTGACCTTGGACGAGGAGCAGCCCCTGTAACCCTTCGTTTCCTCATCTGTAAAATGGGGCCAGTAATCTTTTCCCCGACAAAGAAGAGATCTGTTGTGCCCTGAAATAAAGGGGGGCTAATTAGTCGAACCACTAATTAAATAGTTGTCAGCACAGCGGCCCAGAGCTTGGAGCTCCATCTCGGGACACCTGGCCCCCCCACCGTGAGACTCTGCTTCCTCCCTTGCTGCCAAATGGCTGCTATGCTCGCTGCTTCACAGCTTCTGTGGCCTCGGGGCCTCTTTGCCCCTACAGAGGGGCCCTGGCCAGACTCTAGTTTCAGCACTGGACACCCAAGGTCGGGTCCCCGGCATTTTCCCTGCTCAAGGGCCTCAGCAGGATTGGGCCTGGCCCAGCCAGCTGTTGCTCAGGAGGTCACATCCCGGGGCACTGGGCAGCCTGAGGACAGGTGCTCAGCCCTGAGCCAGTCAGCTGTGGGCACGGAGGTCCTGGGGTGAACACTGACCAGGCCGAAGGCCCAGGGGAGAGTCCTGGAAGAATTTGCTGCTCTGGGGGCGCCTGGGTGGCTCAGTCATTGGGCGTCTGCCTTCGGCTCAGGGCCTGATCCCGGGACACTGGGATCGAGCCCCACATCGGGCTCCCTGCTCCACTGGGAGCCTGCTTCTCCCTCTCCCACTCCCCCTGCTTGTGTTCCCTCTCTCGCTGGCTGTGTCTCTCTGTCAAATAAATAAAATCTTTAAAAAAAAAAAAAAAAAAAGAATTTGCTGCTCTGAAGCAGTAGTTCTCAACCTTGGGTGCCCGTTATAGTCACCTGAGGGGCCCAGCCCACATCCCAGACCAATTAAATCAGAATTTGGAGGGTGGACCCAAGTGTCACTATTTTTCAAGGGAACCATATACTGTTTGTACAGAGAAGTACACAAATTGTTAGTGTGTGGCTTGGTGAATTTTCATAAAGTGAACACCTCCAGATCAAAAAACCGAATATGTTGTCAGCCTGAAAGCTCCCCATATGCCCCCCCACCCCCAGTCCACCCTCCCAGGGTAACCACTACCCTGGCTCATGAAACCATGTTTTAATTTGGCCCGCTGAGGTGGAGAACCGGGGTATGACCAGGGCTGGCCATTGGGGTGGGAGGAAGTGGGGCTTGGGTTTGGTATGAAAACGGAACAGCTGGAGCCGAGGCAGTCGGGGGAGGGGAGGGCCTGGCGTGAGGAGTCCATGACGTAGGCCCAGCTGGAGCAAAGGAAGAGGCAGGGGAGCCAGGCTGTGAGCTCTGGGAGAGGTGACTTCGTTTCGTTCTTTGCTCCATCCCTGGGCTGCCTAGTGCCTGACACACACTGGATGCTCCACAAATAATTACTTGTGGAATTAAACCCGGAGAATTCAGCTGGAGCCCCACCCCCTAGGATTTAAATGTCACAGGACAGTAACCCCAGCTCCCAATTATTGTTTGCTGCAAGTCAGGAGCATGGACCATGTCGCTTAATCCTCACGATGGTCCTGGGAAGTTGGTACCATCATTATTCTCTTTTCTCGGAGGAGGAAACTGAGGCTCAGGAAGGTAAAATGCCTTCCTCAAGGTCACCCGTCTGCTAAGTGCTACAGCCTGGATTCACACGTGATGTGTCTGTTCAGGTCTCTGTGGCTCAGGGAAGAGAGGAGGGCCAGCCACATGGAGTGGTGGGAGGACAGGAGAGCGAGTCTGAGAGGCCAGAGCCACATGCAGTCACTCATGAGGAACGTGAGGCTCATGTTCCGTAGACCAGCCCTGGGCAGGAGAGAGCCATCTCTTCTCCAAAGGGGTTCTCCAGGTGGTCCCGTGGACTAGGGACAGAGGGCAGGATTAGCTAGACATTTGCCTCACGGGGAAGATGAGGCACAGAGAAGGATAGGGACTTAACCTCAGGTCACACAGCAAGGCAGCACTGAGGCTGGGGTGTGGTGGGTGTAGGTATAGGGGTGAGGTGGGTGTAGAGGACAGCCCAGGCAGGAAGGTTTGCTGTGGTCAGAACAGGAGAACGACCAGCGAGAGAGGGGTTCAGGGAATGACCCTTAGGACGCAAAGCACAGGACTGGCTAGGCTGGCTTCCAGGGGCCCTGTTGTACTCTTCGAACTGGGGTTAGCAGTAGTCTGCAAGTCCAGGAGTCTTGGTGAAGGGATGGCAAGTCTGGCTAAGGCCCTGGCTTAGAACTTTTGGGCAGAGCCTCAAGAGGAGATGGGGGACCCAGACATCGGAACTCAAACCTCAACCCCAGCCTCCCCTCACTGTGTGACCCTAGGCAAGTGTCTGCCCCTCCGGAACCAAATGACCTCTGTGAGCCCTTCACATCTTTTGCATGCCTGCCAAACACCAATTCTCCCTTCTGCCCCACAGACTTCAAGCCACAGGCCAGGTTGCAGGAAGCAGCAAGGGGAAGTGCTATTTTGGGCCCATTATGGCCAATGAGGAGCCCTGCCTGGCAAAGGCAAGCAAACAGGCATCGCAGGCTGGGTCAGGGACAGATTGCAGGGCTGAACCGAGGAGGGGGACGTCGAGCAGTATCAATGCGAGCGGAGCCCAGATGCCAGACTGTGGGAAGGACACAGAGCAAGTACTGAGGATGCAGGAGGAGAGGGAGCAGTTAGGGGTTCTGAGCCCAGTGTCCTAGAAGCAGCTGGTGCCCCCAACATGGAGTCTCCATAAATCCTCCCAACACCCAGGGCTGGTGAGCTTGCGCTAAGAGAGGTAAAGTCACTTGCTTAAGCCTGGCCGTGGCAGAACTGGGACTTGACCCCCATATCTGTGACCCCAAAACCCAACCCCAGTGAGATTCCAGACCCAGCTCAGGGTCTGGACCTAAATTTGGTCTGAACCTAGCTCTCAGGCCCAGCAGCCTCAGCTCAGTTCCTGTCCTGCCCCAAGGCTGAGCCCCACCGTGGCCTCCTAGACCCAGTTCCTCCTTAGACTAAAGCCCACCCTCCCCTGGAGCTAAGGCTCACACAAGGTGGGGGAGCCCACCTTTAGAGGGGTAGGACTTGGCCAGTTAGGTGTTAGCCAAGTGCAGAGCATTGAAAAATTCTTTTCAAAGATTTTTTATTTTTTAGTAATCTCTGTACCCAATATGGGGTTCAAACTTACAACCCGGAGATAAAGAGTCCTGTTCTCCACCGACTGAGCCCGCCAGGCACCCCTAGAGCATTCATTCCTCCTGCTTTGTACTTCCTTGTTAAAATTCCAGTGCAGCCAGCAGAGGGCGCGATGATTTCTGGTCCATAACCCCAGAGCCTGACATCCGTTCGGATCCCTTGCCAAGAACAGCACCCCATGCCTCAGATCCTGTGGGACAGGGTCCCCACTGCAGGCAGGGCCTCCGTGGGACGTGGAGCCCACACCCCTGACTCTGGAGCACCATCAAAGCTCATCCCAGCTTACTAGGGCTTGTCCTGGGCCACCAAGGGTGAGGTGCAGGCTTTTTCTGGGCTCACTTCCTCAGCAGCACTACAAGTTCAAATGAGATGGTCTCTGAGGTCCCTAAGTGCAGGGATTGTAATGCTAAGATTTCGCGGGTTCATCTGAGATGCCAGGTGTTTTAAAAACCTGTGATTGTGAGAGTCCTTTGTTCTCGAGCCTGTGGCTCTCTAAGCTCCTTAAAAAAAAACAGTTTGAATCTCCTGTGCCCTCCACAACTCCTTCCCTGCCTCCCAGATTCTCCCAGATTCTCAGGCAGGGTGCCATCTGTAGCGCATTGTGGATCAGGAGTCAGGGCTGGCAGTAAACAACAATTAGGCTCCCTCATAACCTGAGGGTTCCAGAGTGGGATGTGTGTGGTCTGTGGCTCCAGGAGACCCGACTCTGGAGCTGCAGCCTGAGAGCCCAAAGGTGCCAACCAGAGTCCCCAGAGCCACAAGAGGGACCACATCAGCCCCACCATCCCTGACCTATTCTCCTGGCTCAGGTGGCTGCTGCCCATCCTTACCACCCAGGCAGGTGGGGCTGATCACCTCATCCCACAGAGAACTAGAACGACCTTCAGGTAACAAATCTGGCACCCTGATTTCAGTGGGGAAACGGAATCTGGGGAGGAATTTGACCAAAGTCTCACAGAGAGTCTCACATCCTCTGTAGGATGTCTGATTAATGGTCAGTGCTCCTTGACCAAGACGCATTTCCCCATTTGGCCTATTAAGTGGCACATGACACGCGACCATTCGAGCCGCGGAACTTGGAACTGGGGTGTAGAAGGTTCCCTTACAAAGAAAACATTTGCAGGAACAGAGGGCCTCTTGGGCTGCTCTCACTCCCTCAGGAGGTCCCCAGCATGGATCCTCTCTGAGGTCTCCCCCCCTCATCCCCCATGGGCTTGGATTTGGGATATTTGACCCTGGGACCACCCTAGCCCTAGCCCTGGGGGCATCTCCATTGAGATATGAGGGGGGTGGGGCTATGATACTGATACCAGTCACCTGGAGCTCTTCCTGCTCTTTCCCCACAACGTGGGCATGGCCCAGGGAAACAGAAACTCTTCCCCTGCCCCCCTCCCTCTGCAGGTGTCCAGTTCTCTTCCTGGAGTCTCCTGGACCCTGGGGACCTGACCTACCCCACCCCCTCACCCCACAGCTCAGGTTCTATGACTCAGTTTGTTTAGAATTCTCCACTCTCCCCGCAATCTATCCCCAACAGACTTATTTACCTTCCTCTACCTCTGTCATGGGCTGTGATTATCCATGTCCCAGCCTCTGCCCCCAGGATCAGGCCCTCCCTGCTGTCCTGGGGGGACCCCCCTGGGATCCCCTCAATAGCGTGGATTGGGGGAAACTCTGGCTGCGGACCTGCTGCCTCTAGTCTCAGCCCACCATATTGCACAACACCAGGGGGCACGATTCACAGAGCCGGGAACACAATGTGAATAGTGTCCTGGAGTCCCTAGTCACTGCCTTGCTGGGCACCCTGATGGCTGGCAATGGGAACTGGCAAGGTGGGACAGCTGGTGGTAGGGAAGGGACAGCAATGTGTCATCTGTCCTGCTGGAAGGAGGGACTCGCTATACTGTCAGACAGGAGGGGGGCGGCAAGAAAGGCCTCTGAGAAGGATTTGGGCTGGGCCCTGAGGAACGTGCAGGAGACCACCATATGGACCTCCGTTACAAATTCACTTTCACCTGGACTTCCCACACCAACTAGATAGGAGCTTCCGGGGGCGGGCCTGGGCCTCGTCAACAAAACGAGGTTGTTCTCCCTGACGGCCAGTTTCTAGGAGGAAAACAAGACGCGGGACGAGGCAGCGGTGGTCCTGCTTGGACTGGCAATGGTGACGGGACCCGGAGTAGCACCCGAGTCTCCAGTCTATCTTGCATCGTGCAACCCCTTCTCTCTTGGTTTGGAGCCCAGAAGAGGCCGATCGGAGAGGCCTCTTCCCTTCCAGCCCCCTGCAGTTCCCCGGGGGCGCAAGAGATGGCGACACAGAGCAGCGCGGCCGGGCGGGAGAACCGGAGGCCCACCGCGGCCTCAAGGGGTGGGGGCCCAGGGACGCGAGCCCGGGCTCTGACGTCGGGGGCGGGGCCGGCGGCCGTGACGCGCGGGGGCGGGGCTGCGCACCTTCCCGGACCGGCAGGAGATTCATTCAAAAGGCGCGCAGCCTGCGCGGCCGCTCGTGCACTCGCCGAGCCGGGCCCGGGGCTGCGCTTCTACCCTGGGGCCGTGCTGGAGCTGCTGCTGCTGCGGGGCGGCCAGGTAAGGCGGGCGCGCGGGGCCTCAGCCTGGGGTGTGCTTCTCGCTGCCGGAGCTAGAGGGGTGCGGACCCGAGTGGCGCCCCCTGCCTCCCCGCGTCCGCGAGGAAGTTGGCCGGCTCGGCGGATGCCGCAGCCTCGGCCCTGCGCCCCCCCCCCCCGCCGCCCCCGCGTCCTGTCCCGGCGTCTTCCGCGCACCGGTCCCCACCCGTCTCTGAGACCCCTGCCCCGGGACCTGCGCGTCCTCCGGCCGCGACTCCAGGCCCGGCCGTGCGCGGTGGCGAAGCAGCGGCGGGACTTGGCAGTTTGAGGAATCGGCGGGCCCCGGAGACGCCCCCGGCCCGGAAAACTTGGACCGAGACCAGGAACGGGTGCGGGACGGGACGGCTGCGGCGTGGGGCGGCCGGAGGGGGGGCTCTGAACGGTGTCAGCCCGTGACTGTGGGTGACACGGCGCGTGAGGCGGCCCAGCCCGGGAGAACGTGTGGCCGGGACACTGAGCGGTGACGCCGGGGCCAAGCGGGAGACACAGAGGGGCTCTGTGTGTCTCTGACGGGCCGAGTGAGTGCGTGTGATTGTGTGAGAGAGACCCCAGGTCCCTGCGGGTGACCGTGACCCCAGCTTACTGTGAGACCCGGGTCACTGAGTCTGTGTGTGGCCTGGGACATGACCAAGGCAGGGCCAGAGCGGCTTCCTAATGCCGTGAATGTGAAATAGAGGGAGAGGAACCCCAAGTGACTGTGAGAACCAGCCCCCAAATCACTGGAGACATAGTGTGCTTGTTGGGTCAAGTATTGTCAGTGTGTGTGTGTGTCCGTCGGAGCCTCAGGAGAATGAGTAAGAGGCAGAAAGAGGAGAGACCTCAAACACCTGCCTGTAGATGGAGGGGAAGCAGGGGAGGCCAGGGGTCTCTCCAGAACTCTCTCCAAGAGGGCATCTCTCAGAATCTCAGTTGAATCAGTGGGGGAGGACCCTGAGTGACTTGCCCTGGCAGAGGGCAGGGAGGCCAAGGCTGGGTGGCATCTGGTGAGGTGACTGACACTTCTGGCAGCAGCTGAGGGGCCCTGAGGCAGCCTCTGGCTCCACCTCCACACACACACACACACACACACACACACACACACACACACACACGTCCCAGACTCCTGGCAAAGCTTTGTCTCCAGTAACCTGTGTTCTCACTGGGCCCATCTTCCTCTCAGACCCTGCCCCCACTGGGCCTCAGTCTCCCCTTCTGCACACTGAGGTGTTGGGCTGTGAATGGACTGTGAATCATCACTTTGGGATCCTCTATTGTTTTTGGGTCAACTGCCTCTGTTCTCCCCTCCCTCCAGTCAGAAAGACTGCAGTGGGGGGTGGGGGCAGGCTGGCTGCTGGGGATACAGTGGCCCAGGGGCTGCTGGTGACAGGGATGGCAGTACAGCTCTTCAGACCAAGCCTAGAATTCTGATCCATAGACATTGACTTCTCTGGCCCGGTCTCCTTCAGTCCCCTTCGTGCAGGGAGGGGGGCACGGACTTGTTGCCCCCGAGCAGTCTCTGATTTGGAGGGCTGGGGCAGGCAGGCCCCCTTCCCCATCCGGGCTAGACCCTCTGAGGCTCTCACCTCCACAAGAGAGTCTGTTGGATTCATGCAGGGTGGAGTGGAGATCGGGCTCTCTAGACCAGGAGGTGTGAGGGGATACCTGCTAAAGGATCTAGAAGTTCTGTCCTCCTCTGAAAACACTGGTTGCATTCTGCGTTGGGGCGAGGATAGAGGGACAGTGCCAGGTGCTATGCTGAACATTTTATGGTGTACTCTTGCTGAATCCTCACAGTTGTTCTGAGATGTGACTGTTTTTCAGAGAAGGAAACTGAGGCCCAGAGAAGCAAAGTGATTTGCCCAAGGTCATGCAGAGTCAGGACAGTGCCAGGATTGGAATTCAGGTTTTCTGCCCCCCAAACCCTGTGAGATGCGTAGAGAGGGCCACCCACCTTTCTAATACCTGTTCATGGCTTATCTAGGCTTCTTCGCTCAAGCCTGGGCTGACAAGCATGGCCTTGCCAGAGTGTGCCTTTGTGAGTTCTGAGTGTGGTGTGTATTTTGCACCCATGTCTGAAACACTGCGGGTGGTTATGTGGTCTTCCTGTTCCTCCTCTCCCCTTCCCCTCCCACAGGTTTCACCCCTAGCTAGAGGTCACCAGAGAGGCCTGTCTCCTGTCTTCTAGAGACTGCAACTGGCTTTGGGGGCATCCACATAGCTACAGAGAGTGTCAGGAGTCAGCAGCACAGCCCAGGCTCCAGGGCTGGCAAGGATAACAGGGTCCCAGCTGACCTTCACCATGCTGGAGAGGCTGTATTCCCCTATCCAGAGTTGCTCTAGGGGCACCTTCCCAAATCTCCCCACACGCTGTGGTGGGGGGCAGGCTGGGGATGACCTTGAGCTTCTGCCTCAGCCCCTCAGTCCTTCAGTCTCCCTGTTCGTCCCAGAGGCCCCTGCTAGTTCTGACCACTGCTGCCACTTGGCCGAGAGCTAGAGCAGGGGGGTCAGGGTGTCCCTCGGTCCTCTCTGGAACGACTGGAGCTCTGCTTCTTGGGGCTGATCAGAATAGCTATCTTGGTCTCCTGGGGCTGAGCCTGAGTTATTTCCATCCCCAGCAAACAGGGAAATAGCTCAGGGCCCAGAGAGGAGTTGGGAGAGGGGAAGGGTTAACTTCCTCTTCGGGTCCTCGCCCTGATGGAGGCCCTCCCAGCCCTGTCCTGCCCAAGCTAGACCTTCCTGGGAACTTGGGCCTCCCAGGATGACAGTGGGGCCAGGCTGGGTTTCTACACGTGGCCCCAGCTGGGACTCATCTGGTAGTTGCCGGCCAAGGAGGGGAGACTGAGGGGCAGTCAGCACTCTGCCCCTGCTCAGAGGGTCGGCCTCATTTTGCAGAGCGAGCGAGAGTGAGCGAGCCAGAGAGACTGAGGTTTGAGAAGTGCCGAGACTTACCCAAGGGCCCCAGGGTGCTTTTATTCTGGCTCTCACCCTCCAGACAGAGCCCATACCTACCTTCTGTGCCGCCACATGTCCCCCGGCAGCCTGGATGTGGCCCAAGACTGGACGCCGGCCCGAGACACACCTTCACAAAATCACGGCTTCCGCTTTTGCTCCGCTCAGCCTTGCTGTCCGGCCCCAGACGCGTGTACTGGCCTCTCTGCCTCCATTTCCATTCCTTCCACGCACTGTCCGAGCATCCTTCCTAAGGCAACTTACTTTTTTGCCTACACAATATAGTCCAGACTCTTCATCCTAGCATGACAGTTCCCTCCAAGACGTTTTGAACTTTGTATCTTCACCCTCATCTCTCCCTACCAGATGCCTTGGTTTGACTCTGCCTTTGCTGTTGCTGTCTGTTCTTTCTAGAACCCTCCTGGCCATTCAGGGTACAGCTTCCCCTCACCCAGGAAGCCCTCCCAGCCCAGTCTTAGTTCCTCTTCTTTGTCGTGGTCCCCCTGCCAGGTAGCCCCCCTCACCTTTGGGAGAAATCACTGGTGTGGGGCACTCATGGGCACTGCATACCCAGCTGGGTAGGGTGGCCCCGGCCAGAAGCCTGCCCTCTCTCACTGCTGATCTGTGCTGGCCAGGCCTCTTCCTGAGGAAGGGCAGCCACCGAGGGCCTACTATGTGCTAGGATGCACAGGGAGGTTTGCCCCCAGGGTCTCCGATGCTCGATGCATGTGTCGGGGAGGGGGGGAGGTTGGAGGCGAAGACTCATGGCCATCCTTTTTGTAGGGGCAGATCTGGTGCTTGCCATGGACCCTCCTCACACAAGGCCCCCATTCTGGGCCAGCAGATTCCCTACTGTGTGCCAGGCCCTGGGTTCAGGTCTCAAGAGTGCTGACAGAGGATCCCCTTCCTTCCCAAGCTGCTCAGTGGGGAAGCGGAGACTGAGGGCAGAGGAGACCTGACCTAGTTGAGTCACACAGCCGTGATGCTGGAGTCTGGCACTCAAGGTCTTGCCTCGCCCTGTCTCCAAGTGGAGGCAAGGGTTGTCTGACAATTCTGGCATCAGTTTCCCCAGAAGGACCATGCTGGCTACCTGCCTTGGGAGGAGGAAGTGGTGGGGCTGTTCAGCGCCTGGCCTGGCTGGATAAAGCCAGACTTCCTCTGTATGGGGCTGGCCCTTCTGCTTGCTGGCGGGAAGGGGTTTTGCCTGAGATCAGCCAGCAGGTCTCATCTGGCCCCACCCCCACTCAGGATTGGGGGTGAGTGGGACGAGGTCTCATGCAGAGCTCAGCACCCATTGTTCGCTGAGGCCCTGGGTGCCTGGGCCTGGTCCCAGTGCCACTGGCTGGGGTGCACAGGAGGGAGCCAGCGCTGCATCCCTACTGTGTGCCCAGCCCTGGGATTAGGACCCCCAAGTTTCACACATTTTTAGCCTCGTGTCCAGAGGGTCAGCACCGTCCTCCAGGTACAGGCAGGGAAAGGAGGGCCCCGAGAGGGGAGGGACTTGTGAGACCCTACTGTCACTGGGATCTTAACCCGGGTCTGTCTGCCTGGAAGGCCAGAGCTCTTTCCTGGGCCACCCTGGGAAAGATGAGAGCTCTATAAATAAACTGCCCATGTGGCTGTGAGCGTGTGCCCTGGCTACTTGGCATGGAGAGAGGGATGGAGGGGCCTCTGCGGCCAGTTAGAAGCAGGGTCTGACTGTGTGGGTGGAGAGAGAAGGAAGGAGGGCTTCCAGAAGGAGGGGCCTAAGCTTGGATCTGCATAGTGTGGTCACTGTGAGAAGGAGCAATGAGCGGAAGGAGGGGCCCGTTGTGCCCAGCTTCGTGCATGCACTTGCCGGCTGCCTTCCTTTCTGCCTCCCTTCCTCCCTCCAGGGAGATCACAAGTGGCTCAAGGGGCCAGGAGAGGGGAGGGTCCACCCCAGACAGGGAGGCTGGGAGGGCTTCCTACAGGAGGCGGCACCTGGGCTGAAGCCCGATTGTAAGAAGAGCCACTGTTCTCCGATGAACTCCGGGTCCTCCAGCCAAGAGGTCAGCTGAACAAGCACAACTATCCCAAATTACAGCGGAGGAGACAGGCTTCGGGGTGTGGGGCTGGTCCTGACCGCTCAGCGCCCCTCCACCTTCCCGACTGCGGCTTCGGCTGGCATGGGAGCAGATGGACACAGGCCCGTTGAGCTGCTGGGAAAGGGGCACCCAGGGCCATCCTGGGAGGCCGAGGCTCCTCTACTCATGCTGCTGGGTTCCCTAGAGCACCCTTGCTTGCTCCCCCAGCCACTGGATGACCTTGGCTGGATGCTGCTTCATTCTGAGCCTGGCTCTTCCTCTGGCCCTCGCGGGCTGTGGTGAGAACTGATACTCGGGAGAGGCTCGTCAGGCCAGGCCCTGGTCAGCGCTGTTTACAGCGGCTCCACTTCTCCCGCAGGCTCCCTGGAGGCAGGGGCCACAACCCTTGTTTGCAGAGAACCCTGAAGCTCAGGGAGGGGAGTGACTGCCCCACCTCCCCCCTGTGCTGACCCCCTGCCTCAGCGGCCGCTGGTCAGGGCCACTGACTTGGGATTGCTGGGGAGAGGGGTCTCTTTCCCCAGCACCCCAAGTCTAGAGGAGTCAGAGGACAGGGCAGGCCCCGGTTGGGGTGACGGCGTCGGGCCTGGCATGTTGGTGGTCAGTACGGCGGTGCGGCCAGGCTCCGAGGCAAAGGTGGCTTCTCGGAGGAAGAGGTAGCAGTAGCACGAGCGGGTGGGCAGTGCGGTTCCTCCACCCTCCCAGGCCCCTTGCCGTGCTGTCCCGGGGCCGGGGACACGGCCCAGGGCTGGCCCAGGCTCCCTGCAGGAAGCGCAGGCTGCCGACCGGCCGGCGTGGCGAGCACAGGGGCTGCCCGCTGCCTGCCCGCACTCCGGGCTGGTAACCTTGTCTCGTTTGAGACCAAGTTGTTCCAGGGGAGTCCTTAGCCTCTCTGAGCCTCGGTTTCCTCATTTGTGAAACCTGGGACCCTTTGAGGCCTGGAATGGGAAAGAGGCACGCAGTAAGTGAGGGGGCTTGCGGAGCCCCAGCTCTGCCCCAGAGACGACTCTGTGGTTTAGTGCCCCCCTTCCCTAGCCCGAGACTCCGCTCAGGGAAGGGGCAGGCTTTGCATCGGTACCACACCAGACTGGGAGGAGCTGGGTCGGCCCAGTCTGGCCACCTCAGCCTTTTCTTAGCCTCAAGGGCCAATTAGCTCCCTCAGCCCCATCTGCCCACCTCACCTCCCTGAGCCTCTGAAAGAGCAGACCGTGTGGCAGCCTGGAGGTCAGGGCCAGAACCCTGCCGAGCCCCGGGGGGGGGGGGCAGGGACCAGCCGCCGTCTGGTGTGCAGGATTTGGGGTCCACACGCGTGGGGTCCTTACGCAAGCTTGTGGCCTGGGAGACCACGGCTGCCCTTCTCACGGACCGGCCCGAGCTAGCCTCCGCGCAGCTCTAGGCCCCCCGCCTGTCGCAGCCCGAGGAGCTGGCCTCCAGCCTGCGACCTCCTCTCCCCAGCCCTCGCCGGGCTTCCGGCTCCTCACGGGGGCCAGTGCCTGTTCCTGCAGGAGCCGGCGCCTTCTAGGGCCGTACGCACATGAGGGTGGATGCAGGGAGACCCCAGAGGCCCCAGAGACCCCGGAAATGGGGGCAGCACCTCTCCCCCAGGGCCCGCCTGCGTGCTTTGTCATGGCCTCTCCAGAGCAATTCTGTGCGCCACTAGCTCCCTAGACGCTGCCGTCGAGTTGACACACACTCGGAGAACATCCGCTGCGTGCCGGGCCCTGTATGCCAGGCTCCAGGGTGAGGGGGGTCGGGGGTGCGGGCAGAACCAGCCAGACCTGGGCTCTGTGCCTGCATCACCACTCCCTGGCTGTGTGACCCATACAAGTGATCTCCCGCAGCCTCAGTTTACCTGGGTGTGAAACAGGGATGCTCACCTCTTCTGTGAGGAGTAGAGCAACCCAGACTGACCCCCAGGGAGAGAGTCAGTTGCCTTCCCTGGGAGGCTGGAGGATGGCAAAGAGGCGTGCCTAGCTGCCCTCACCGGCGCGCACCGTGGACACTGCCCTACTTCGGCCCCAGTTGCCAGGGAACCACGGGGTTGCTTGCTAACCTGGATTTCTGTATTGATGGGCGGCCTTTGTCTTTCTGTCTCGGCCACTGCCAAGGAAGGCCTGTGTCCAGATGTGTTTCCAGGCAACTCTAGCCTCTGGAGGCTGCAGGGAGGTCCACAGGCCCTAGAGCCACTGGCTGCGAAACAGAAGTACCTGCCTCCCACCCCCTGCTCCACGTGGGGACCTGCCTCCCACCTCCGTCTCCCCAGTCCTGCCTCCTTGGCAGGGATCCCAGGGAGCCCTCTGAGAGGCGAACTGTTCCATACCTCTCCCCCGCCTCCTAACCCTCCCAGTCTCCCATAGGCCCCGAGGGCAGTGTGGGCTTCTCAGCTTGCGTCCAAGTCGTGTGACCTGGGCTCTGACCCCCTGCCTTTCCAGATCTCTCGCCCTTCTTACACCCTCCTTCCTCCCAGATCCTCGCCGTGGCTAACCCGGCACCTCCTGGGTACCAGGCTCTGGGCCAAGCATTGTACGTAAATGGAGAAGAAGCTTCGTACCTCACACCTGCCGTCAAGCGTGTGCCGTTCCCCGGTCCATAGTTTACACGTGGGGAAACTGAGGTATGGTGAGTGTTTATTGAGGGATGACTCTGTGCCAGGCCCTGTGCTGAGTATTTGAGGTGAATTCTCTTCCCCTCATAGCAGCCCTCTGTCTTGGCGGGAGAGGGGGTGTCCACAGCCACAGAGCCAGTGAAGAGCAGAGCAAGGCAGGCCGATTCTCCCCCAGGTTCGTTCAGGTGTTCAGATCCAGTTTCAAACCCTCCTGCCTAACTCCAGCCTCTGGGCCTTCTTAGCCCTGGCAGAAGCCGTACACCCTCTAGCCCCCCCACCCCGTCCGTCCCCCTAGCTGTCCCCAGTTCAGTATATACCTACCACTTCCCAGGGTCGGGCCGCGTGCTGAGCACCGGGCATGGAGGGTGTTGGGGAAGAGGCTGGGTGAACAGGGTGGTCACTTGCAGGATGGTGAATGCATAAGGGGGGCTTCCAGGAGGAAGTGGCTTTGAGCCGAGCTCTGAAGGAAGAGTAGGTGTTGGCCAGGTGATGGGAAGGCTCTCTGGGTGGAGGAAATAGCCGGGCCTCCGTGAGAGGGGCAAGAGTAGGGGAGGGAAAGCTGCCCAGAACGGCTGCGGGGCAGCAGGGGCAGAGCCGAGTGTTAAGATACCCAGCACTGGGGCTGACCTGGAGGCCAAGGGCGAGGAGGGGTGGTGGGCAACCTCTGGGATACCGTGGAGCTTCCGTGGGAGGCCAGGGTGGGCTTGGAGAGGAGAGCCCCAGGCTGGGCCTTCCCGCCACATGGAGCTGCAGCTCTGGGAAAGGGGAAGCTGCCCGGGGCTGGTCAATGTCATAGCTTCCTCTTTCTCGGAGGCCTCCGGGGCTGCGCCTCCCTGGGGCTCCCCTGCCCTGGCCATGGCTCACTAGCTGGTTTTCTTCCAGGGAATTTCTGGATCTGATTGTTCAGGCATTTTTGGAGGTGGGGGTGGACCGCCTGTGAGGAGCCCCCCCCCCCCCCCGCCTGTTCCACGAGGCCTCCCGCTCCAGACATTGTGCGGGGGGAGGGGTTTGCAGAGAATGAGATGGACACCCTTGCCCTTGCTGCTGTCGGGGTGGGGGTGTGGGGAGTGGGGGAGCAGCACGAAACAAGCAAGCAAACACATACTTAATTACAAACCTGGGCCTGAGGTGCAGAGGGAAGAAGGGAGCGATGGGGGAGGAAATCACACGACCCGCGTTAGGCTCATTACTTCATGTCAACCTCGCCGCAGTCCTGCCCTGGGAGATAAATATCCCCATCTTGCAGATGAGGATACTGAGACCCAGCAAGGTGAAGCAGGGGCTCAGGTCCCACGGGGAGTTGGTGGCAATGGGGACAAGCCCAGTCTAGGGGACTTCACGAGGAGTGGCCTCTAGGCCAACTTCCTCCTCTGCCCTGGGGCCCTGTTGGGTCTGTTCTCTGCAGGGAGCGCTGGGCCCAGAGAGGAGCCTCCCTGCTGTGGGCCTTGGTCTGCCTGCCTGTCTGTGACAGTCTTCTTTCTGGAGGCCCTCTGGAGGCTTTGGAAGGTCACTGACCGCCTGGCCTTAGGACTAGGCAGAGAAGTAGGGATGGGGACTTCACGACGACACCCACCCAGCCAAGGGGCTTTGATCTGAATTTGCTTTTCAGTCAAGATTCCAAGATTCTAGGCTTAGATGCTGGCGGGGGGTCCTTGCGGGAAAGGCTGTGCAGAGGGCGGTCAGAGCAGCAGGTGTGTGCATGGAGGGGGCTCAGGGGCCGGCATGGGCTGCCTGACTGGACAGGTCCATCGGGGGGTTCAGTCTGGCTGAGGGTGGGGGCTGGGGGGAGGCTGTCAGCAGAGACTCCGGCGGCCAGACCGGAGTAAGTACCAGTTTGGGATAATTAGAAGGCACGTAATTAGAAGGCGTCAGGGTGCTAGGCGGCGAGTGTCTGTGAATGGTGCCTGAGTGGGCCCTTGCTGGCTTTGAGTCCGGGCCTTTGGACCCCCACTTTCCTCCTGGAAGTCTCGAGATCACAGCTCCCCGTTTGCCTGAAGGTAAGCAGCTGCACAGCCCCTCCCTGTGGGCTTGGGTCACCCAGTGGGGGCCAGTCAGGGCCAGGGGTGGCACTGGGGCCCTCTCCCTCCGGAGCTGTTGTGCCTCTTTTCACCCCTGCCCCAGCCCCAGTTGGGCCAGCCCGAAGCCTTGGGGCTCGTGGTCAAGTCTGTGGGTTAGATCCTATAAAGAAGATCTTCATGGGGAGAAGCGCTTGCGTGGGAGCTGGGCCTGGGCAGGGGAAGGGCCATTTTGGGCCAGAAACTGGAAAGGAAGACTTGTGACAAGTTAGAGGAGGGGACAGGTGGGGGGATGGGTCCGGGTATGCCGCCTGTTGCGAGCTGACCGCCAGGGTGTGGCCTTTATGCTGTGGCCCGACCTTCCCCTGTCCCAAGTTTTCCCCTTAGCTGGCTTTGGGCCCAGAGCTGCTGCCAGTGACCTGGAGAGTCCCGGGGATGTGGTGCCTGCAGCCCCTCCCCCTCTCTGTGGTGTAATTCAAACCCCTGGCTACTGTCACTGAAGTCCGGGGAGGGGGATCAGTTTCCTCTGGCACCTTTTCCAGCTGGGAAGGCCGGGCCACCTGTATGCCTGAGGGGCCCTCACGGGCCCGGGATTTACTGCAGGCGGCGCTTCTCCCGCCAGGCTCGGCACTGGGCAGCACGGGGTGCCCTCAATCTGCTGGGGGCCCTAGGCCAGTGGCTTGGCCGCCCCTTAGGGGTCAGAAGCTGTGTGGCCTGTGGCTGGGGCCTGACAAATCCAGCTTCCTTCCCCTTCCTGAGCCTGAAGGCAGGCCTCCTGGAAATACGTGATGGGGACTCCCTCGTTCTGCCGCAGCCCCTTTTGTTGTCTAAACTGAATCCCCCATCCTACTTTTTCAACCTGTCTACTGGCTAGAGGCTTCTCTCCAGACGATGCCGTGCTCCGAGCCTGGGTACTAACCTTAGCCCGGTGGCCATCTGCAGCCTCACCCTGCCTTATTGTTTGTCGGCACTCCCCCCCCCCCCCGGTCTGGCAGGGGGACAGTCCCCGTTCATCTGTTGGCCATTGGTCAACAGGGATGTGAGCTCCCTGAGGACAGGGACAGTGTGTCTTCTGTTTGTTGTGCTAAGGGCAGTGCTCGGCACATGGTGGTAGGTGACCAAGAGAGGACAGAAGGCTAAATGCTGGCTGCTAGGACGGCCCCAGAGATAGAGTCAGACTCACCCCAGCGTTGGGCACATCCTTCCACATCCTTCGGTGGAGAAGACCGCCGGGTGGGGAGTGGGACACGTAGGTGGACCAGGACTGTAACGGGTGGGGTAGGGAGACATGCAGGAGCTTTGGGGAAAGGGAAATCTAGAGACGTTTCTGGAAAGACAGGCCTTCCTGTTGGTCTTTGATGGCTGAGGGAAAGGGCCTTCCCTGGAGCAGAAATGGCAAAAGTGGAGGCAGAAAAGCAGGAAAGGCCAGGGCCCACAAGGAGGTCCAGGGGCTGGGAGCCTGGGAGCTAGAGATGAGGTGCAGAGTCTGGGTGTGAGGGGACAGCAGGCCCTCTCAGCCCCCATCCCGACCGCTGCTGCAGGCTTCCTTCCTCCCAGGCCCCCTGCCCATGTCCCAGTGCAGCTGGCTATTGATGGAAGGGGAAGGAAGCCCTTCCTCCTCTAGGAAGCCCCCCAGACCTGGCAGAGCCCTCTGTCCCCCTGCTCTGCGGCCTTGGGAGGCCAGCCCTAGCCAACGCACCCCCACCTCTACTCAGGTTTGTGGCGGAAAGAGGGATTTGGTGAGTTCACGCCAAACTACCCCAGCCTTGCCTGCCCCACTACTGCCTGCAAATTCCTGTCTAGTCTCGTCCTAGAAGCAGGGCTGGGAGGACAGACAGAAGTTGCCTGCTGATTCCCACCTCCTGCTGAGCCTCACCTCCTTCTTTCCCAGGCTGGGGACTCCCGGGGCCTGAGGATGAAGCTGAGCCCGCCGCATTGGCCCCTGTCCTGCCTTTTTGTGGTGAGCTGGGGATGGGATCTTGGTACAGAGCCCTGGCCCCCAGCCCTCCGTGCTCAGAGAGCCCATGCCAGGAGCCATCCTAGGGTCGGATACACAGCTCTTCCTTCGCAGCATTGCAGTTTGACCCTAGGACACCCCTCCTGGCCTGTGCAGCTCTCGGTGCAGGAGGCCTCCGAGCGCCTGGCAGGTGCTGGGAGCCAGGTCTGGGGCCTGAGGAGGGCGCCAGGGCCTCCTGTGTGGTATGCCCTGTGCCCTCTGCCCTCCAGCTGGCTCTACTCCGTGCCTGTTATCCCGAGCTGGGGCCAAACTGGGACAGGTTGCGGGGAGGGTCTCCCCACAGCAGGAGGGATTCAGGGCAGGTGGTTCATTCCTGGAATGGGGAGCAGAGGGAGCTCTTGCTGGAATGTGCTGGGGGCTGCAAATGGAGAGCCCATCCTTGGGATGTATCCCGCCCTGTGTGGGCACAGGAGTGTGAAATGGCTGGCTGTGTGTGGAGAGGTCACGGAGGATGTGGTCGGTCCCAAGGACTCCTGAGGGCCCAGAATAGGAAGCAGCAGCTGCAGACTTGGCCCCAGGGATGCTGAACAGGGGCTGGTGACCAACATGCCCAGCTGTGGTGGCGGGGCCGCGGCAGCAGGAAGGGGGACAGTACTTGAGAGAGGAATTCGGAAGCCTTTCCTCTTTATCATCCTGCTTAGTTGGAACGGGTGTGACTCAGGGATCCGAAGGCTTGAGATCCTGATCTGGCTCTCTCTGGGGTTTTCCAGCACTTTCCAGAAGCAGATATGGTTTTCTTTTACCTAGGCTGTGGTGATGCGGCAGGTATGGGACAGGCAGGTTTTACGTGCAGTTTAGAGAGCGTCCCTGAAACCTGGGGGCTGGCCCCGAGTGGTCAGTGGTCCCCACTCCTGGGGCGTTAGGAAGTGGGTGGTGGACAGATGGCGCCCGGATGCCACAACCCAGCACTTTGTGCTCTCTCAGTGTGTCCTGCCTGCTGTTCTTCCAGCTGCTGCCTTGGCCTCTGGCCACTCCAATATCGACGACCCCTTGGCAGTGCCCACCTGGGAAGGAGCCCAACCTGGTGAGCTTGCCCTGCCCATCTGCCCTGGCCGAGGAAGACTGTTGAGGACCAGGGGCAGGTTCCCCAATCCTGGCTTCCCAGGGACCTGAGGCCTGGCTCCTGGCTTTGTTCTCACCCTTTCCCTCCCACAGGACCTGGGGCAGGGCACATTATGCAGGCCGTGTCCCCCCGGCACTTTCTCTGCTTCGTGGGGCCCTGGCCTGTGCCAGCCCCACTCCCGCTGCAGCCCTCGAGGGAGGCTGGAGGCCCAGGCAGGCACAGCGACTCAAGACACACTATGTGGAGACTGCCAGCCTGGGTGAGCCATGGGAGTGGGGGCTGAGGGCTCATGGCTAGCTGACCAGGACTTTGGGTCCTGAGGTCCCAGCCTCATCCACCCCCTGAGCAGGCCTCAGTCTTCCCATCTGTGAAATGCGACGGGTCAGGACCAGTGAGTGTGCCCGGCAGGAGCCTCTCTTGAGGATTTTTGGGCCTCAGTGATGTCTTCTTGCCCCGCAGGTGGGTTGCCACTTCGGGGGTCCCCCATGTCCCCTGTCAGCCGTGCTCCCAGACACCTCTTGGTACTCGCCGCTGCTATGGTGAGTGACTGATGGGGGCTGGGACTGGTGAGGCCGTGTGTAGGAGGGGATCCAGTGAGCTGGAGCCCAGGGCCCCCCGCAGGGTCCATCCGGGACAGTGGGGCCCTCACTCCTGAGCCCAGGGAAGGGTGTCCAGCAGGATGCGATCGTTGCTCCACGGGCAGTGTGTCTGCTCACCTTGTTCCTGAACGGCAGACACCATCAAGCAGGTGGCAGCCACAGCTCGGGGCGGGGGCCGGGGAGCTAACGTTCTTCCTGTCCCCCGTCCTCATCCCCTCAGACACATGCAGGTGCGTGTGCGCACACACACCTCGCCCCTGTTGTCAGTCACTCTCTGAGGCCCAGTCGTGGGGAGGTGGGATCCGGTGTCCATGTGTCCAGGCAGATGCTAGCATGCTGTCTGTTCACCCCGGAGTGCGGGGGGGTGGGCCATGGGGCTCAGGGTCTGGCTGCCCTGAGGTCTGAGGAGGCCTTGCTCAGGCTGACTGATAAGATGGCCAAACGCATGTGGTGGGGATAAGTTGGCCTCTGCTTCCCCAGCGTGGCGGAGAGGGAGGGGGTGGTAGGCGGCTCCGGACACTTCAGTGCCCCCCCCCCCCCGCCATTAACTCAGGCCCTGGGCCTCTCTGCCTCCGTCTTTCCTCCATGCCTCCATCCTCTGTGGTGCTCAGAGCGAGGACGGCGGGCCCGACGTGGCGTGGAGGTAGCAGCAGGGGCCACCAGCGTTGGGGACACACGGCAGCCCGGGAACGGCACCCGGGCGGGCGGCCCCGAGGAGACGGCTGCCCAGTATGCGGTCATTGCCATCGTGCCCGTCTTCTGCCTCATGGGGCTGCTGGGCATCCTGGTGTGCAACCTGCTCAAGCGGAAGGGCTACCACTGCACGGCCCAGAAGGAGGTCGGGCCCGGCCCTGGAGGTGGAGGCAGCGGTAAGGCCTGGCCTGGGGTCTGGGTGGGGAGGCCAGAAGGCCCGGACAAGCCCAGCCCGGCTCAGCTGGGGGGCTGCTCAAGGGAACCCGTTGGCCTAGAGGGTCTGACAGGGAGGGCCTGCAGAGGGCTCACTAGGAGGGCTTCCTGGAGGTGCAGCACGTGGGCTTGAGATGAGACCCTAGAGAGTGACACAGTGGAAGGAGAGGTGGCGATAGGGGCAGAGCGGAGGTCAAGTGGCTTCAGCAGCATTCTCACCCTGGGTGAGGCCCTGCCCAGCCGTAGGGGTCTGGACTCCCTGGGGGCTGCAGTTGCGGTATGTGGTTCAACGGTTGGACCACCTTCTGGGAACTCAAGCTGACCTCTGACCTGAGCTACTGGCAGGGCCGTTGTCTTCGGCAGGCCCCACAAGGGGCTCAGGTTTCAGCTCCAGGCTGTGGTTTGAGTTAGGAGTCCTGGAACCAGAGGGAGAGATGTGTTCCTCCCAGCCCCACCCGAGGGCCCTGGGCCCCTTTCCTCTTGCCCCACCCCTCCCTGTCCCTTGAAGACCAGCAGGGCCGGGGTCCCCGTATGCATGCAGGGCCCGAAGAGCCCTGTAGCCAAGTCACGACTGAAATGATGCTTCCCACGCCTGTGCCCAGGCTGCCCGGGTCTGGCCTGAGCCCTTCCCACCTCCTGACCCTGCAGTCTACAGGGGGCAGGAAGACGGCAGCTCAGGCCATTTTGCCTGGGACTGCACTTGTTTTCCTAGCCTAGGTCTTCCTTTAACTGCTGGCTGCTGCCTGGGTGCAAGTTCTAGGAGCTGTTTGCTGCTGGCCTAGGATTGGTCACGTGGCTCATTCTCATGCTCTTGAGGTTTGGGCCCTAACGGCCCTCAGTTAGTAATGTGGACCGGGTGGTGTGCCGGGAAGTGTGATAAGCCTGGAATGGCAGAATTTGCCAGAGAGTTGTCCGGGGGTCTGGGCAGAAAGATAGCCCACAGTTCCCTGAAGCTGTGGAGGGGAGACAACAGGCCCCAGGAAAGGCTCCACCCCCCCCCAAGCCTCACTCTGCAGGGAGCAGTGATAATCAGCCTCCAGAGCTGAGGCCCGGAGGGCCACCAGAGCCTAAACACCCGGGCTTGCAGTACAACTCGTAGGGAGGCCTGGGGTGCCCTCTGCTGCCACATCTTGGTGTAGCTGTCAAGCCCGGTATGCCCCCCCCCACCCAGTGACCTCCCCCACTTCCCCCAGATCACAGTTCTTGCTTTTTTCCACAGGGATCAACCCCGCCTACAGGGCTGAAGATGCCAACGAGGACACCATTGGGGTCCTGGTACGCCTGATCACAGAGAAGAAAGGTGAGGGGCGGGCCTGGCCCTGTGGCCAGGCCCAGGAACGATGTTCTCCTGCCAGAGCCTGAGGCAGCCACGGGGGTCAGAGTCCCACGTGCTCTGCCCCTCCCCCAGGACGCTGGGGCCAGCCTGGCGCTCCCTGACCAGTGCGGCTGAGGTGCTGCCCCTCTCCTTCTTGTTCTTGCCTGATGAGAGGTGGAGGGAAAGGCGCCAGGCCCTGGCGGGGGCGGGGTGGGAAGGCGTGGGGAGCGCCCCCCGGCCCGGGTTCTGACTGCAGCTGCCCACAGAGAACGCGGCGGCCCTGGAGGAGCTGCTGAAGGAGTATCACAGCAAACAGCTGGTGCAGACCAGCCACAGGCCTGTGCCCAGGTGAGTGCGCAGGTGCCCCGGACCCACTGAGCCAGCCCGCTTCCTTGGGGATCCACCACTCGAGTGTGTTCCTTTCGTGTTACCCTGATTGCCCTTCGCTACTTCCTGGGACCCCCCGGCACTGGCCTGCCCTAGTGACTGCTCCCACCTGTGTCCTCCGCAGGCTGCCGCCGGGCCCTCCCAACATGCCACACATCTGTCCTCATCGCCACCACCTCCACACCGTGCAGGGCCTGGCCTCGCTCTCTGGCCCCTGCTGCTCCCGTTGTAGCCAGAAGAAGTGGCCCGAGGTGCTGCTGTCCCCTGAGGCCGCGGCTGCTGCTACCCCCACTCCCAGACTCCTGCCCAACCCGGCCAGGGCTCCTAAGGCGGGGGCCAAGGCAGGACGGCAGGGCGAGATCACCATCTTGTCTGTGGGAAGGTGAGATGGGCACAGACACAGAGGGTCCGGGAGAGACATTATACCCAGGGTGGGGGGGACAGGGCCCTATTTGAGCCCTGAACATCCTGTTCAGTGATGGCCCCTCTCTGGCCTCAGTATGCCTCTGGGCAGAAGGGGGGTGGGGTGGTCCGGGAGAAGTCAGGTGTTCCCAGCTGTGCTGTGTCTCACACGAGCCCTTGGGCCCCAGGGCAGAGGTCTGGCCTCCTGGGCCCCAGGGCAGAGGTCTGGCCTCCGTCACACCTTGTGGCCCTCAGGCCAAAGGACTGTTTACCTACAACCTGGAGTTGGGGGTTGTTGGGGGCTCATCTGTGGTAGGAGGATATAGGAAGGGCTCAGGCTCTGATCCATGAACTTGGTGTGGGACCCTAGCAGGCGCTGCCCTTTCTATACCCAGGGTTCCCTCTCTAATGGGGGGGGATCATTGCACCACCACCCCTCATAGGTTCCGAGTGGCCCGAATTCCGGAGCAACGGTCAAGTTCAGCAGCCTCTGAGGTGAAGACTATCACGGAGGCTGGGCCCTCAGGGGGTCACCTCCCTGATTCCCCACAACCTGGCCTCCCCACTGAGCAGCGGGCACTGCTGGGAAGTGGTGGAAGCCATACTAAGTGGCTGAAGCCCCCAGCAGAGAACAAGACTGAGGTGAGGGCCTCAGGGGCAAGTATCTGTTGGCACCTGGACCAACCTGGACTTGCGGACGGGGCAGGGGCATCTTTCCTGGAGCCCGGAAGCCCTCCCCCCCGCCGACTCAGCTCTGACCCCTCACTTCTGTCTCCCAGGAGAACCGCTATGTGGTCCGGCTAAGTGAGAGCAACCTGGTTATCTGATGGTCTGCCTCATCTGAGGACACTGCAGCCTTGCCCTGGGAGGTTCCGAAGGCTTCCTGGAGGAGAGCTGCAGCTGGGCCTGTGAGGATCAAGAAGCAACGGTCCAGTAGACAGAACAGCAAAAGCCAAGGCCTGGAGGTGGGAGTGTCCTCCCCGTGCAGAGGCGGGCCTGCTGGCGGGTGCTGTGGGCAGGAGCAGGTTGAGAGCTCCCCCCCCCCCCAGTCCCTGCCACCCAGTTCCTCCCCTGCCCGTGTCCTGCCCTGGCCAGGTCCTAGGACCCTGCGGGATCCTCTAGCACCAGGTGGCTAGGCCTTGGCAGTGGGGAGGGGCCCTCTGCCTGGCACCCCGGGCCCCACGCCTTGGTAGTCTGCTGCCCCCGCCTCTGGGCAGGGCTCTAGCGAGGACCTCTCCCTCCTCTTCCAGCGGGCCCTGTGTAGGGAAGAGGCAACAAAAAGCCATGGGCTGGAGACTGATTTCCCTGGTTCTAACCGTGGGCAAGTCCATGGCCATCACCTGGTTACAGTTCTTAACTGTGAAGCGGGGAGAGAAAGGTGTCTTGGGGCCCAGGGCTCCTTGGGTTCCTTGCAGGCTCCGGCCTGAGTCGTGTGCGGGGAGAGCTTGACTCCTTGCCACCCCTCCCACTAGTAGCTTTATGGCCCCATTTTTGCGGCTTCCAGGGCCTGTGCCTTCAGGCCCCCATGGGGCTGCCCATCCCTGGCTCTGCCTACAGAAGGGGCTTAATGCATGTGTCTGCCCCCCACTCTGCTATTTTTATTGAAATTGGAACCCCAGTCTTGACCTGGGCAGGGCTGTGATACAGGGTGCCAGCCTGCATAGCTACCCCAGAATCTCAGGAGCGTTCAGGGAGAGGGGTGCGTGGGGCTGGAGAGGCACCTCTGGTCTCGGTGGTTTCTGTGTCCCTGTGGTGTCGGTGTCTGTCCCCCAGCTGGGCAGTGCGGGCGACTGCCCAGCCCAGCTCCTATGTCCACTCTAGCCCAGTGACTTGGTTATTTATGTGGGGCCGTGCAGGCATGGGCCCCACTGCCATCCCCCATTTCTCTTATTTATTGAAAATTTGCTGTTGTCCTGTCCTTGTCTACATTCCCATCCATTTATTGGATAATAAAAGATGGGAAACTGGTGTCATGAGGAGCTTCTTTCCCTGTGCCTCTTCCCAGGTCATCCGTCCGTTCACCGAATACCTGTGTCAGGTACCATGTTGGGGACAGGCCATCCCTCCCTTTGAGGGGCCAGCTCTGTGGCAGGTGGGCATGGGGTAGCGGAAGTAGGGAGGCCCCTCACTTCACTGGGTTCTCACTTAAGCCCCTAGAAGCAGTGCCGTCCAATGGAAATACAGTACATACCATGTATGTAATTTAAAATTTCCTAATAGCCACATTTTAAAAAGTATTTAAAAAGTATCAATAAGGCATTTAAGCCAGTATATCTAAAATATTTTCATTTCAATATAAAGTCAGTATAAAAACTGTGAATGAGCCATTAATTTTTTGCTTTGAAATCTGGTATTTTACACTTAAAGCACATCTTAATACGAACTAGCATATTCAAGGGCTCCAGAGCCACAGGTGGCTAGTGGCCCCTGCCTTGGACAGCACAGCTCTAGCAGCAGTGGAGCCTGGAAGATAGGTGGATGGGTAAGACATATGGGGAGCTGGAAAATATGGGAAGGGGAAGCATGGTCCCCAGTGAAGGAACAGCATGAGCAGAGGCCCAGGGGCACTCTGAGGAACTGGAGAAGCTGGAAGTCGAAGGTGACAGGTGTGGGGACTAGAGTGGGGGTGAGCGACAGAAGGCAGCCCCACCCGCTCTTGGAAGCCCTTATGCCAGGGGTGCCAGGGAACCTCGAAGGGCATTTAGGAAGGAGAAAGGCAGGGCTGGTCAGCTTGCTCTTGGCCACAGTGTGGAGGAGGGAGCAGGAGTTCTGCAAGGAATCTGTTGCAGCTGTCCAGGCACGAGATGGTGGAGGTTGGGCTGTGCGGCTGTGGTGTGTGGGTGTGATGGGTGGTTGGGGGGGGAATCCAAGGGACTCCTAAGAACTGCTGGGGCTTGGTAACGGGACCTGGGCCAAGGGATTGGGGACAGCTGTCATACAGCCTGGAGTGCTCAAGAGACCTATCTAGGCTACAAGAATCTCTAGAAGCACTTAAGTGGGCATTTGTACCAGGACTGGACCAGGAGAGGGCTCAAAGCAGACCCTTGGGCCGTTCCAGGGACACTGCCAAGACGTGGGAAGGAGACCAGGGGAGAGGTCTCCTCCAAGCGAGGAAAGGAGAGGGGCAGGGTGCGTTACAAGGCCAGGGGCCACCGTGGGGTCAGGACTGCCGCAACCCCTGGCTAATGGACATGGATGGGGACATGGTGAGAGCAGGACCAGGTCTGAGTGGATTGAGCTTCCTGCAGAAGCCAGACTGTGCCAGGTAATAGCTGGTGGAGACTTAAGCTCCAGGGAGAGAAGGTTTTTAGTTAATTCTGGGCTCTCTGGGTATTTGGTATATTTTTTTGAAGATGGAGCCACATTTAAATGCTAATGGAAGAGTCCCAAAGAGAGGCTGAAGAACCAGCTACTGATGTTTGAGGGAGCCTTGGGGAGGTGTGGAAAGGGACAGCCTATAGGAGTCCTAGGCCTGCCGGAGCTGGGGAAAGGTGGCTGTCAGGCTGGGACTACAGGAGGTCCCACTCACTCTCTTGTCCTTGCTGTTCCCGTTGTAGCCAAAAGTGGCCCAAGGTGCTGCTGTCCCCTGAGGCCACAGCTGCCACTGCTCCCACTCCCAGACTCCTGCCCAGCCCGGCCAGCGTTCCCCAAGGCTGGGGCCATGGCAGGATGCCAGGGTGAGGTGACCATCTTGTCTGTGGGCAGAGGCCTTTCTCCTGTGTGGAAGCCATTGGCAGGGGCCTGGCCCAGCAGCCGCACAGAAAACTCCTGCCCAGAGAAGCTGGGCAGACGTGCCTTGAGATTTGCTCTCTCCCTGCCTCTTGCCTTTCCAGGGCACAGTCTTCTCTCTCTCAGGCTTCTGAGGTGTGTAGGAAAGGGAGGGCACCTCTTAGGGCCTAGGAGACAAAGCTTTACCTGCTCTAGGGGAGAGGAGGAAAGGAGGCAGGCTGCACATTGGGAGGAATTTTCTGGAGCACCAAAGGTTGCCAAAGTCTAGAACAGGAACTAGTGGGCATCATTAGCACTTTTAAGGAAATGTTCCCTTGGGTTGCCAGGGTCTGCTTGGTGTCCCTGTTTGCCAACTGTTAGCTGGATCTCGGGGTTTGGTTTCTCAAACTTGGCTGTCCCCTCAGCCAACCAACCCCACTTCATCCAGGACTCAGATAACACATCAAGATGATGATGAGACAGCAAGAGCCAATACCCCGGGTGGATGGGGTGGGAGGTAGTCCCCCCACTCTCCGGCCTCCTTTCCCAGGGGAAGGCTGGATTATGAACCCCAAATGCCATCTTGGTGTGGAGACTGAGGCTGGGTCTGGGCTTCCCAGGCCAGGTAAGAGATACCCCTGTCGTGCTGGGCCCTGGGGTAACAGGCATAGCTCCCCTCCAGCACCATCCCCAGCCCCTCATTGTTCACTGGAAGGTAAAACTAGGACTCTGGCTTAAATTTCTTCACCTGTCTCTTGGGGATGAGTTGCTGAGGGATCAGGTAGGGGTAGTTCCAATGCCCTTGGCCTTCAGGGCCACCACCCTCATCTGGAAGTGTTCCTGGCCTGTCCCCTCCTAGGTTTGCCCCCTCTGTTCTTGGCAGCCCTGAGAGCTGGAGGACAAGCTGGGACACTGGGCCGAGGGGAGTTCTGAGTTTGACTTCTCCCTATTCCACCCGTCGCCCCAAGGACTGGAAGAGTGAGTATGGGGGCCCAGATCACCTCCTGCCTGCTCCTGGCCCTCAGTCCTACCCCTGTGACCTGGAGAAAAGTCCCTGAAGAAAATCCCTTTCCTGCCCTGGAGAAACTGCTGTCGACACAGCCCAACAAAGTCTGTGGCCAGAGGTGCCCTCCGCTCCCACATCTGACAGAGCCTTCCACTGCGCAAGGGAGGAAGAATGCGTTCCTGGTCAGGAGAGGACAGGCGGGGAAACGGGGGGCATGGGGCAGAGGCACAGGGCACGGGGTGGCAGAAAGGGCTGGAAAGTTTAGAAGTCCTGAAGTGTGATTACAGCTCTAGTGTGGGCTGGGTCAGTCAGCCTCGTGGGGCCTCCCTTCTCTCTCCAGTTGAAGAGGTTGAGTACTTAGAGGCTGGGAGAGCGTGGATTGTCGGGGCCAGGCCATGGGAGGGAGTGGTGGCCACGGTGCCCAGGGAAAGAAGCGTGGGCCTGGACTAGGGCAGTTGCTTTGCCCAGAGGGGAGAGGAGGAAGAGATTCAGGATAGAAACGGACAGCATGTGACTATGTGGATGGAGAGCACCTGACCTTCCTTGACTGTCGTTCTGTGACTACAAACCTGAAAGCTCTTCCCTGGGTTTCCCACCTGACAAATTCACCCTTTAAATGAACACAGACACTGCCTCCTCCAGGGTGGGCAGAACGTGGGACTCGGCGCCTGGGCCGTGGAGCCAGAGCGAGCGTGAGCTCCAACTCTGACCTTGGCCAAGGTACTTTCCACGGCTGCCCCCTCGCCACAGGCTCACCTCCCACTGGGCTATGAGGATGAGGAGAGTTACCGAACATAAGGCACAGTGCTGGCCCCATGGTCGGCCTTCGGCGGACGGCAACCCTCCTCATTCGTGGCTTCCCCCGGCTCCTGTATCACCCACCTTAGTCCGGTGCTGAGGGCCACCTCCCAGGCCCCTCAGCTGAAGCCCGGGGAAGCCCTGCCGTGCCTGTGGGGAGATGCGCCAGGGGCGCTACTGGACTGGTGAGAACAAGTTCACAATGAGCCTGGGAAGAAACCCAGGGGACTCACTGGCCTAAGGGGTGGTCTGTGTCTCCCTGCCCCAAGAACCACCAGTCTGGTCACCCCGGACTTTTTTTTTTTTTTTGGAAACTTTTTTTAATAGTTATCGAATGTTCTACAGCTTACAGTAAATATCATAGTTACAAATTCTTGGCTTTAATCTTTCAGAGTGATCACTATCTGATCTTCAAAACAAAACAAAACAAAAACCCAAAAGAATCCAAAACAACAAAACAAAACCAGATTTACACTTCATACACACAAGGCGAGGCCATGGGGCTTTCCAATCTTTACACTCCAGGCTGTGTTTTGAAAACACTTATAAGTTCTTTGATCAAACTACTTGGAAGACACCGGTCAAAGGTTTATTATTATTTTAAATGTTTTTTCTTTTTTAAAATGTGAGTTCCAATAAAATTTAAAAATTAGATTCCAACCTGTAGATTAAAATGAATTAAAAAATACAAAACCATATACAATGCTCTTACAGGGATGTTACACGCCACGAGAACAGGTTTCTCTGTCATGTGATGGGAAATAGGGATGCAATGCCTTTTAGTCGGGAGATGGGGACAGACCCTTGGGCCTTTAAAGGTCATTATAGACAACTTCCAAGTTGCTAGAGGCCTGGCCTTACCTCCCCTTGGGTAAGGAGGAGCTGGAGTCCCCCCACAGATCCACATGATCTGGCTGACCCGAGAAGGTGGTCTGTGGGCATTCCCACTGTTTCCCTGACTCACAGGCATGAGGAGGAAGGCTAGAGCCTTGAGATGCTGGTCTTGCTGGGGTCAGGCCCAAAGAGGATTTCACCCATTTGACTCCTATGGGCTGGTACTTATCTGCAAAGCTGTTACACCTGTTCTCTTCAGGAAAGACAGTACCCACTCTACCAGGAGCTGGAATGGCTACAGGGCCTCACCACGGCAACACGAATGCCCAGGGACTACGGATGCAGCTGTGGGGAAACAAGAGCTCTAGTTTCCCTTCCTGGCTTTGTAGCGGCCAGTCCCAAGCCCTGTGTTCTTCACTTGGCCACTGGGCTGGACTCAACAGCATGCAAGATAAAAAAATAATCACTGGAGAAACTGAGGGAATGGGGCCCAAGTCTGGCTCAGGCAAGGTTGGCTACGGAATGTTGAAGCTGGCCTGCCAGGCAGGAATTTTGAAGGCTGGGCCCTAGAACCACATAATCTGTAAGTTCAGAAACGAATTTTCTAGGAGAGGGGAAGACAGGTAAAGGACTGCAGTCAACCTGGCATGCCCATGGGAGCCTGGTCGTGGAGGCTCAGGTATGGAAGTCGATGGTTAGCCTGACTGGGTTTCCTCTGCTGTGATCCTGCTGTTGGGCAAGACCCGGATTCCCCTGGGGCTGTGCGCCTGCACGGAGCCGGTCTCCTACCTGCCTGCTTCACGGCCTGACCTGCCCCTCTCGGAAGCTTGGCAAGCAGAGGGGGACCGTGTACTCTGTAGGGTGTGGTAGAATACAGGATGGAAAAGCAGAGCTTCCCTGTATCTTCACTCAATGGCAATGGAGGAACGCCGCGGTGACCTCTGAGTGATTGATCCAGCCAGAGTGCTATAACTAATACCACACAAAGACCAAGACCTGTGCCATCCAGGCCTTCCTTCTCTGGCCATGGAGCAGAGCCAAGGATTCTGATATGCAGGGCTCCAGGCTTCGCAACCAAGGCGCCTGCCCTACTTTTATGCTCCATGTGATTCACTTCTGAATGCCACTCGGAACAAAGCCAGCCCCTCCAAGGGAGCCCCCCTAGCTTCCTGGGATTGGTTAAACCTCAAACTTGGAACAATTTGGGTGGGCAGGGGTAAGAGCTGGGATAGAGTAAGAACTCTTTGGTCCTGGTTCTCACCCGTGGGAAAAGCAAGCTCAGGCATTGAAGTCAAATGTGCTTTTGGCCATTCAGGGAGACACCAGGTCCCCTGGGAATGCCAACTCACTGGGTGTGGACAGTGGGCAGGCTTTCCAGGGTCAGAGAGCATGGGTGTACAGGCTTCCCAGGGCCTTGGGTCTTTCAAGGGACGGATAGATACCTGGGGCTGCCCTTGAATGTGGCTTCAGTCCTAAGCATCATGACCCCAAAGTATTTTGTTCAAGTTAGGCTTTTTGTTGCCAATTCTCATCCTCCTGGTGCTGCCAGGGTCCTCAGGGCCTGCCCGTCATAAAAATCTCAAGCTGGGAGGACTGAGCTCCCCAAATCTCTTGGGAGTCTTCCTCTGTTTAGGGCAGATAGCTCACCCCTTCATACCTGCCACTGAGACCCAGCAGGTGACAGATGCCAGCTGAAAGAGCAGAGGATTTGAAAAGTTCAAGTCTGGGCTCTTTCTCTTAACCGTATGACTTTTGTCAAGTCTCTTAAGCCTTTTTTTTTTTTTTTTTTTTAAAGTAAGCTCTAGGCCCAAAGTGGGGCTTGAACTCATGATTCTGAGATCAAGAGTCACATGCTTTACCGACTGAGCCAGCCAGGTGCCCCAAGTCTCCTAAGCCTTTTGAGACTTAGTTTTTTCCATCTATAAAGTGAGGATTTGGCAATCAATGTCAAAGTACGTTGTATATTAGAAAAACTGTGGATAGGTGTATGTGGCCTTGTTCAATATTTAGCTAAGGGGATATACACTTCCCGGTTACTGCCAAGAGGGGAGAGCTGCAGCAACCGTCCTGTCTCAGCAAAAAGGTTATGTTCTCACCACTCGGGTGCACTCCAGACTCTGGACTCCTGGCCCCTAGGCTAATGGGGAGAGGGAGTCAGGGAGAAGGTGGGGAAGCCAAGGGGGGATGGCCGTTGACTGAAACCACCTGTGCCCCTAACCCTGGCCACCAAGCTCGCGGTCCCAGGGGGGAGACAGCGGTGTGGAGAGGCGTTCGCACGCTGCTGCCAGTGTTGACGCTCACTCTGTCCTGTGGGCACATCCCTCGTCCTCTGGCTTGTTGGCCTTCCTACAGTGACGGGGCCCTTCCAGCTGACCTTCCGTCCAGCTTTACCAGTGGGCCATCCAGTGGCAGATGCCTACGATCCTATCAGGAAAGTTCCTCCTGCCGAGGCACACTACTGCCCCTGCTCTCCTGGACTTGTTCCCTTTGCAATGACTCCCCAAGCTTGGCTAGGCTTGTGGATCTCCGTCAAAGCAAGAAGGGGAGGCCAGCAGAACTGGGGCCCCACCACACACGCTGAAAAAGGGGTGCTGGACTTGGGCTCTTCCAGACCACAGCCTTTCTGCCCTTTGTTTTTGCCTTGGGGCCTGTCTTTGAACTGGAATTACATACTAGGGCAAAGGTGAGGTGCAGAGCACAGATGCTTTAGTCCACAAGCCTGTGTGTGGTGTCAGGCTGGAGGGAAAGCAGACAAACTGGGAGTCAGGTGGCTGTGCCACTGATGAGCAAGTCCCTTTGCTCTGCCAGGTCTCTGTGTCCCCAAGGATCAAATGGGAGGAATACTCTATTTCACAGGGTTAAGCCGGACGAGCGGGTGTGAAATTGCTTTGTGAACCGTGAGGTACCAGATGTTAGTTTTTACTTACTGGTATAGAAAGAACAAAAGTAACAAGGTCATTCCTAGGTCTCCTCCTCTTTCCCTCCTCTTCGTGGTTCTACCCAGCTCACCTAGAGGCAGCAGGGTTCAGAGAAGCCTATTAAGATACCAGTATTCTGCTCACATTGGCAAGTTCCCTTTCCTTCTAGAACCAGTTTTCCTCATTTGTTCGATGGGTGTAAGAACTCTGACCCCGTCTCTCTCAGGGCCACTAAATTAAAGGCTGGGAAGTGCTCTGAAATCTATGGAGCACCTGACAAATGCAAAGGTTTCCTACTGTTATCATTAGTATTATTTTGGCATTTTTCCAAACACATATGACATAATCTGGAACCACCTTCACCCACCCTTACAAAACTAGAGAGTAGGAGGAGGTATTTGCAAAAAATGGATTAACACTGGAAAACTGTTGTTTTGTAAAATGAAACCCCCTCAGCACCCTAGACCAGACCATTCAGAATAGCTAGGTTTCTCCTTACTGGTCCTGCGGCTCCCTGGAAGGCCAAGAAGGCGGGTCCCCCACTCCCGGCTCTCAGGTGGATGCTGATGGGCTCTGCCCTCCTGGGAATGGCCAGACAGCCTCTGAGGTCCTTCTGGCTCAAGTTTCCTGATTTTTTCCTCCTTTAAGGGTGACATGGGAGGTAGGGGTAGGGATATGTCCAAGTATGCGTGAATTTAAAATGAAAAGGGTTATTTAAAAGTCCCAAATGTTATCGATGATCCCATTTTGTACAGTAAAATGTTCCTGCACCCCTCCACCCCCAGAGGGGCTGCTGGCCCAGCCAGAAGCTGGGTGCAGGGGACAGTGCTGGGACAGTGGGCTCCTGGCTGAGACTAGCCACAATTCCTGACTCGGGGTTCCTCTTCTCCCATGAGAGCCCCTGTCTCCTGGGCCTCATCCTTGTCCTCCTCTCTTCTCAGGATGAGGGGCTACTGTCCTAAAAGCATAGATTCTCCTTCTCAGCCAGCCCACTTGCTCCTTCTAGGGCTGGAGTCCAGTACAGAATGAAAGTTCCAGATGTCTTCACAGAATTTCCAAATGCTATTTCCTCATTTGCAATTTCTGTTCCTGCCATCTGCCCCATGCGACCTCTGCCCAGTCTTCAACCCCCTCCTTTGGAATCCATGGAGGAAAAGAGCAGAAACCAAAGCCCAGAGACTGTTCCAGAGTTCACCAGGTGTGGGTGCTGCTGAGTTAATTTTTATAAAACCAAGCTAATCCATCCCTAGGTAAATTGTTGTGGATAACATGCCCCAAGGTAGGAAGGCTGCATTTAATGCTAATTTACTGCTAGATCTAGGGAAGTCCTTTCCTCTTCTCTGGGCCTCAGCTTCCTCATCAATCAAACAAGGGAATGGATGAGATGATTGCTAAGGTCCCTTCAGTTCCATGAGTCTATGAAATGTTTATTGCTATTGCTTTTCCTTCACTATCCTGACCTTCAGAGCTGCCAGCACCCACCTGGAATGTGGTTCCTTCACTTTGGCCGTGAATGGCACAAGGTAACCAAGAGCCCCATGGACAGACTGGTGAGCCCTGGCACCGGGAAGGGCAGAGGGAAGGGAGAGAAATGCCATAGGTTCCCACTCTAATCAGGAGGAAGCATCTTATCAGAGTGGGTCTATGTGGGCTCAGGGGCCAAGGTCTGGATAACATAGGGCACCTGGCCTTCCAAGGCTTTGGAAGGCTGGGATACCATCACCCTGCAGCTGCTTGGCAGGTCTGGGGTCAAAATTACCTTTGAGGAAGTGCCAGGTCAGTTAACAACACTGTGCAAATCAGAGGGTCCAGGCCCAGACAATCTGGCCAGAGACCTTACAAACCAAAGCCAGCAGGCAAGCACCTCTCTCCCCTCTTCCTTCCCACAGTGCCCTCCCTACCCCCGCCCTCCCTCAAGTTCTCCCAAAGAAAGAATCTGGTTTTCCCAGGTTCTCACCTGGGGTATTAAGCTGCTATGAACACTCCTACCTAATCAGGTGGTTCTGTTCTTGGTCTGTTGCGATGGTTCTCAGAAGACTTTCCTTTGTGTCAGGACACAGTCATGTCCTAATCTTGCTTAGGAAAAATAAAGAAACGATTCCCCAGAGATGTAACTTGCTCAACAGCTCTGAGTTTCTACCCTGGACCTGAGGGCCACGTGTGTTATGCTCTTCAAAGGAAATCACACCTTCAGCTGAACCATTGCAATAAACCCCACTCTCTGCCTGCCACTAGACTGGGGTCCCCGGGGACCAGATGCTTGGGGAAGGAGAGAAGAAGAGCAGAGAGGATGTGCCTGGTCAGGAGGAGGGGAAAGAGCTGGAAGGGTAGCGTCTAAGAAGGGGACAGTGGGGAGAGGCAGGAGATTAGAAAAAAAGCAGCTTTTACAAAAACCAAAAATAAAAACCAAAACCGTTAAAGATGCATAAAGTGACCCTTGCACTTCCGTTGTCTCTTCTTGCAAATAGAGGTGGTGCTGCTAGGGGACTGCTCCAGCACCTGTGTAAGACTTGAGTAGTTGCATACAATGTGTGACTCCAGATCTGAGGAAGGAAGGGGAGAGCCATTAGTGAAAAGGATATTCCTGAGGCCATTTCAGGAAGCCACCGGATCCCCTCCCCTGCCTGTGGGAGCCCTATATGGAGCCCTCAGTGCCTTCCTGGTGGAGCTGCCTGCTTCCCGTCCAGTGCCAAGAGCTCCTGGAGGAGGTGGAGGGCAGGGCAGATCAGGAGGGAGGGCAGAGAATTTAACAGTGACGTCCCTGGAGCCCTGCACTTCACCGGAACTGCCTCAGGAGCTGGGGGGGGGGGGGGGGGGCCAGGAAGGAAGCTGATGGGGGAGGGGCGGTGGCCCAAAGTCTCCATCTGATTAAGGTAAGACTTCAGTGGAAGAATGAGGCTCAGAGTTAAAGGGAGTCTGAAGACTGTAGACAAAGAGCTCAGAATGTAGTACTAGAGGACTGGAGTTCAAGTCCCAGCTTAATTTTTACTGGTTAAGTGATGCTGAACTAGGTATTTATCTGTAAAACAGAGCTAATAATCCTCATTTCACAGAGTTACCATAATAAGGATTATAACATATGTAAAGTACTAAAATATATGTAAAGTCACAGCTGTCCTAAGAGTGGTATTACTGAACCTGGAGCAGGAAAGCGACTGGTGACTGTCACTGGCCCCTGCTGACACCCGTGCTGCAGACCAGGTGAGGGGCTTTGCTAGGGGCAGTCCTGGTATTCGCTCATCCTCCTACCTCTCCCAGCCCAGGCCCCACTCACTTGGACGGGCTGCAGGCTTTACCAGTGCGGGGGCACATAGCTGTACGCGGGGGTCCCTTGGGCCCTGTATGTTGGCATGGAGACAGGGTGTGCCCCGATCGCGGTGTGCTGGGGTGCAGTCAGCAGGGTACCTGAGCATTCAGAGAGAAGAGTAAACCCAATGAGGCCGTCCCAGGGCACTGGGATGAAGAGGATGAAGCCGTGGCCTTTCACACAGCTGCTCCCCAGCCTGGGCCCCCCACCTCCCCACCTGCTCGTGAACTGCTGCTCGCCCCTCCCACCTTGCCAGGCTTCATCTCCTTAGGGAGAGTTTTGCTGATGCTCCAGGACAGAGTCAGTCACTCATCTTCAATGGCCTCCTTCTACTCTTCTTGGTATGCTCCTATTCTACCGAGTGGAAGCTGCTGGTGTATATGGCTGTATTTACCCCTAGCCCTGCTGTCCCTAAAGGCAGGGCTCTGGTCTGCTCTATCAGTCACTGGGCCCCAGGACCAGAACAAGGCTGGCACCAAGCAGATAATCAACAGCTTGCTGACCTGATCTGGGGAATGAGGCCTCAACAACCCCTTACATTAGGGGCAGAATAAAATCCCACCTCCCACCCACTAGACCTTGTACTCTCTTCCCTCAAGTGATTCTTTAAAAGCTGGGTCTCTAAAGGTTATTCATAGCCCTCTTGCCATCTCATGCTCTTCTGAATGTCGGCACATCCAGAGACTTTCCCTTCCCTGCTATTCCTGTGGTGTCTCCACCCCAGTGCTCAAGATTCCAGATGGACAGGGCTCTGGTGTGATTTCCGGTGTAAGCCAGAAATGGAGAACGGGTCCTCCATGCCTTACAATTAATTACTGGACAGGGTCTTGAGCTCCTGCCTGCTAAATAACATTGCCCCACGCCCTCCTTTCTGGAACCAGAGTCCTAGTACCATTGTCCTTCCTCTAAACCACAGCCTCCCCACTGACCTACCTGCTTCCAGCCTCTCCCATCGAACCATGCCCCCGCCCTGCAGCCAGAGGATGTTTAAACCAAACCCATCTCTCCTCTGCTTAAACCCTTTGCCAGCCCCCGTTACCTAAACGTATCTGAGCCTCTCCACTGTAGCTGTGCTGACCGCCCCAGCTGCCCTTCCTCCAACTCCATGTCCCTATTTTCTAAGGGCCCTGGACCATTTCCGTTCCGTGAATGTGCCATGCTCATGTTCTTTCCACCTGGACTGCTCTTCTGTCTTCCATCCCTCTGGTTAGCTTCTGTCCCCCCTTTGGAACCTAGCTCAACATGTCCTTCTTAGTGAGATCTTCCTCATCCCTGTAGACAGGTTCCCGGAACCCTCCAGCACAGAATTTCTCATGCGATGCCACACTCAATTCCACGATGGTGTTCTCCAGTCTGCCATGGGTTTCTGGAGAAGGGGGACAGACACACAGATGCTGTCCTCACCTGCTGACATTGCCATGGTGGTGCCGGCCACCATGCCCATGGCCACACCATTGGTCCTGGGGGCAGCAACGGGCGCCGGGTAGATGGCAGAGGGAATGCTGTTGGGCTGGACAACCGTGGTGTGGTGGATGACGTGGGGCTGGGCAGCGTACACCGGCTGTGTGTAGTAGGCTCCCTGGGGAAAAAAGGCTGAGGTCACGCAGGCTTTTGGAGACGTGGGATAGGGTATGGGGACAGGAGAAGGGAGGAGAGCCTGTTCTCCCCAGACCCTATGGGGTGGGCTCAGAGGAGCACGGGCCCAGGGACTCAAGGTCTGCGCCCCAGCAGGGATTCTGCGTCTGTCTTACTACGTGACGATCTAATGGGGTAACAGCCCTGATTTTAACACTTTCAAATGTTTGTATCTTGTTGCGGTGTGCTTCTGCAAGCCGCCTAAAATGTAAAGGCAGGGACCATAGTCAAGGAGGAAAAGATATGGATGGGGCTGGTGAATCCAGAACTGTGGGCATGCACGTGAAGCACTGCTAGCGGGACGGTCACAGTAGTGTGAGTACTGCCATCTCACCTATTGACAACTGTCACAAATGCAGAGCACTTCCTCAGATGTCTCTATTTCTCTTAGGCAAAGAGGTGAGGATGGAGCCAGAGGTCTGAGGGGACCTCCCACTGCCTACATCACACGGCTGCTTCCTGCTGCCACAGCCCACAGGCCTGCTGACCTTTGTGGGGAGTAGACAGACACAGGCCCCTGGATCATCTTAACCCAGAACTTCTCAAATGCCTCTACTAACTACTGCCAGGAGCCTCCAAATACGGGTTTATAATCTCAGAGGTCTGAGAACATAGTGCAAAACAGCTTGCCACAAACAAGAAAAATCCATTTCAAGTCTATTGTTTTATCCTCTATAAGTTTCACATTCTACTCTACAATGTAGCTGTTTTTTAATCAAAGTGTTCTCCTCACTACTTATATCTCACATAGAGTTGTCACCCCAGAAAAATGTGCCAGGTGCGTGCTCATATAGTCCGTATCATAGCCATCCCCTCAGAGTACACACACATTCTCCAGCTGAAGGGGCCCAGATGGGGACACTAAGGCACAGAGGGAGACAGTAACTTACGCAAGATCACACAGTGAACTGGTAACAGAGCCTGAGCCCTTACCTCCCCCCCTGTTTAGCTCACAGACTCTGTCAAGGAAGGGTAGATGTGGGGGTTAGGGAGAGAAGCCCAGACACACTGGGTCTCACCCTGACTCAACTAAAAGCTCCCTGTGTGACCTTGGACAAGTCACTCTCCTCTCTGGGTCTCAGCTTCCCCACTTGAATAAAAAGGAATTGAGCTAGATGATCTCCAGGGACTCTTGCTCCTCTGACATTCTAGGCTCTGTTAATCTTGTTAATCTACATGACTTCATGGGTCACCCCTCCAGGGGCTGAGATGGGGTGAGCGAGTGTGTAGGCTATAGAGCTATTTTTTCCATGTACAACAGTGACAACTGGCCAGAGCCATGAACTTACCTTTCCTCCCTTTCTCACCCACCCCCACCCCACCTCGGGCAGTGACTCCTTTACCTGTGGAAGAGGTGGGCCCAGGCTTCCACAGGTACCTACCTGGGCATACAGATTCTGCTGGGGGTAGGCACTTCTGATTGGATACATGGCCGTCTGATAGGGGTTGGGTGATGGGGAGTAGGGGGGCGGAGCAGTATTACTCTGGGTCGGTGGGACCTTGTATGGTGTCCCCGCAGTATATCCTGTACCAAGGCAATAAGAGAGACTTGCAATTAGTTGACAGAGCAGCATTGCTGGAAGGCAGCAGGTCCCAGTCACGACTCCCCAGACAAGGGTGGGCTGATTCCAGGCTGGAAACACAGATGAGAACAGACAGAGAGAACAGGGCTCCACCCAGAGAGCCCCGGGCCCAGAGGCAGCTCCCTCAGTCCTGGTGCACAGGGGTGCATAAATGATTCTGGCATCTTTTATTTCTCTGGTTCTCAGGGGTATGATCTATAGAATAAGAGGCCGGAACCAGATGATCTCTGAAGGGACCGCTGCAGCTCGGACAGTCTGGGAGTCTGTGGTGCACCGGGAGACAGGCCTGTGTGTGCAGACAGACGGACAGCCTCCACCCGCTCGCTCTCTACTGTGCTCCGTCTTCCTGCTTTCTGTGTCCTCCCTCAGCGGCCCAGGGTGTCTTTTGCTGCTGGTTTTCCCCCTTACTCTTTCTTTTTCTCCTTGTATCTCTCTCTTTTTGGACTTCTCTCTACCATGTTCCCCTTCTTCCCTGACAAGTTTTAAAGCGAAAAGCCCATAGAAAACACCATTCAGAGATCCTCGTCTTCTGAGATGCTAAAAAACAGCTCTACAAAGCCAGCCTTTCCTCTGCTCCTGGGGCCCAGGGAAGGATCACCTCGGCCTGAAGGCCTGAAGTCAGGTGTCACAAACTCACATCACCTGGAACCTAGGCCCCAGGAAGTTCACAATCAGCTGTTCAACCAAACTGTCCCGCCTTTGCATCTTCTGGAAAATAGAGTCAGATCCTACGTTCGCAGGAAAACCTGAAACCTAGATCACTCAGGAACAAGACTATGTACTTCTAGAACACAAAATGAGATGATTCTATGGAAACCAGGTGATCGTCGAGTGACCTCCAACTCCCTTACTTTATACAAAGGGCTCAGAAAAGGCAAGTGGTTTTAGAAACTTCTTCTTTCTGAGTTGAAGTGCCAGTGCCAGGAGACCCTGGCTTCTGATTTCCACTGGGGTGTTGCTGGAGCTTCTTCCCCGTGCTTCTCATTCTGGCTCAGTCTGGCTGGCACATCGCTGAGCTTCTCCTGGCCTCAACTCAGCTCTTTTACCTATGGGATGCTCACCAAGGACTTTGTCAGCAACATGGTGCTGATTCTGCAATAAGGACTGGGAGGCAGAGTGGAGAGGGGTGCTTTATTGGAAGAGAACAGATCTAGGCTTCAGTTCAGGCTCTCATCCAATTTGCGGTGACAACTGCCAAGTCTCTGGGCCTTAGTTTCCTATTCTGTTAAAACAGAAGGCTAAGAATGAAGATCTCCTCCTGAACGAAAATCCCATTTTTCTAAAGATCCTGAGTCTCTTCTACCTTAACCCTAAGTAAAAGCAAGCTGTCATAAGGTCACAAATCTCTCAGTCCACAGCACTGGCTTGGCGTCCCCCACCCCGATGAGGTACTCAACAGGACAGGAGAGCTGCTATTTGACTGTCACAAAAGGCACCACCAAAAGGTGTCCTGTCCTCTTCCCTGGAATCATGTCATTTACTCTTCCCCCTTTCAGATCCATAGTTTGTTCCATGGGAAACTGGTTTTGTGGTCAGATATGCTTGGGAAATAAGTAGCAATGAGGATGGAGTGGAGAGAAAAACATGCATGAGAGGGGAGCACTGTGAAGAACTAGAAGCTAGACGTGGAGGTACGAGTGAGCTGAGAGACGAAGTATGGAGCAGAGTCCTCCAAGTTTCTAGACTGTGCTGGTTAGAGCAGGTGAAGCAGATGCTGTGGGGGAGCCAGGACGTCTACGTTGGTAACACCTACCAGGAGCCATCTGAGGGCTCCTTCACCGTGGAGGCACGGTTTGTCTGTAAAACAAAGGGGCTCTCAAAATGGGCATGTCCCAAGACTGTACGATGGACTATGTAAGTCTGAAGGATTTTAATTGTTTAAACACAAAACAAAAAGAAGAGTAGCAGCAATGTAGAATAGAGATAAATAGGTTTGTTTTTTATTCCATGACCCTAAGAATTATTTTTTTTTATTTTATTTTTTTTAAAGATTTTATTTATTTATTCGACAGAGAGAGAGACAGCCAGCGAGAGAGGGAACACAAGCAGGGGGAGTGGGAGAGGAAGAAGCAGGCTCATAGCAGAGGAGCCTGATGTGGGGCTCGATCCCATAACGCAGGGATCACGCCCTGAGCCGAAAGCAGACGCTTAACGACTGAGCCACCCAGGCGCCCCCTATTCCATGACCCTAAGGATTTTTAAATGACAGGATGAACTATGAATCCCCAAAACAGGGATATGCAGGAGACTATTTCCAAATTTATTTATTACCAAATCTATTATTCACACTATTAACATTTAAAGCACACAAACGACAGGGGCGCCTGGCTGGCTCAGCTCGAAGAGCATGTGACTCTTGATCTCAGGATCGTGGGTTTGAGCCTCACACTGGGTGTAAAGATGACTAAAAATAAACTTAAACACATAAATAAAACAGGCTAACTACAATTTTCTGGTAATCGCAGCTTATTTTGGGAAGTAAGGTTTTACTGTAACATGGCCATGCCCATTCCTTTACTTATCAACTATGGCTGCTTTCCTGCCACAGTGGTCGTTACGACAGAGACCATATGGCCCGAGAAACCTACAATACTTATTATTTGGTTCTCTATAGGGAAAGCCTGCCAACTCCTGATCTGAGGAAGAAAATCAGGTATGAGGAGTCCTGCTAGAGTGGAGAGCATCTCTCTTCTATGCAGAAGGGCAGGACACCCCTGAACCCTAAGATGCCTGCTCTGAAAGTTAGACAGCACAGTGTAATGGTTATGAGCAGTGTGCAGCCAGACTGACTGCATGGGTCTGAACCCCAGCCCTGCTATTTAATAGCTACAGACCACAGCAGTCTTGTCATCTGTAAAATGGGGCTAACAACAGTACCTACTTCATAGGGTTACTCTGATAAACACATTAATAATTGCAAGGCCCTTAGAATAGGGCCTGACACATTAAAAGCACTTCATAAAAGTGAGCTATTATTACTCTCTTCTCTCTCTCACTGTGTAGAGAAATAGCAAGCCTCCTGTCCCGGGGATGTGCAAGACTGCAAGACTACAGTAGGGAGGTTAAACTCTGACTTCCATGGTGCGATCCAACTTGGAACACAGACTCCAGGATTCTAAGATTCTAAAACCGTATGGTTTAAAATACCATGACTTTACAATTCTTTAAAGTTAACAAGCCACCAATGCTGGCGTCTTTCCCTTATGCTCCCCAAGAATGTGCTCTGGAGTTTTTATCCCCAGGGGAAGCCTGCACTATTACTCTATGCCACAAGGACAACCATCTTACACAGTGTTGAGGTTTTCCCTCTGAAGAAAATAAAAAAGCTCCAAGAGCCGGGAAGAGAATTTGGTTTCCACATCCAAGAATAACTTTGTCTGAGAATGTTTCCCTTTCTTCATGTTATAAAATGAGATACACGCATACTCAGAATACAAATCAGCAGCCAAAAATACAGTGCCACAGAAGAAGGCCCTGCTCGTTTGTCCAGACAGTTTGAGAAGGAAGAAGTAGAACTGCAGAACTAGAGGAGGCCTCAGAGACCATTAAGCCCAACACAAACAGTTCCCAGATGAGATGATGAGTCCATGGCTGAGAGAGCGCAACTGCTCACCAGGACTCAGGACTCAGTGCTCCTTCCTTCAACTACAACGGTTCTCAAGGTTTCCATCTGGGTCAGGAGGCTGCAGAAACTGCCTGGGCCCCCAGCCTGGGGTCTGTCAGTGAGTCAGGTCAATTCTTCTCTCAAGGAATGCCCTCATTTGGACTAGAGAATATCAGAAGGCCATTCTCTAGTGCTGGTGTTCTAAGTCTCTGAGTATTTCAGTGAGACTTTCATGAGAAAATCATTGCAGAGGACTTTCTATAACTGATTGGTGGTCCTGTCCATACCACCGAGGATTAGAAATTCCCCTGGGGCTGGAGCCTGGGCTACCTTGGGTAACACACAATTTTAGGATTTATTACTCTGCCTCTAAGTAAAAGAAGCTGTTGGGCTGGATGCAAAAAAACTCACTGTTCTTGCTGATGTGAAGTCAGACTCCGCTCCCTCACTGAAGGCCTGGCACTTGTGAATGGATTTCTACCTAAGTCTGAAGGTTACAGAATTAGAACTTGGGAATGCTATGCCTTAAGGACATTAGAGACCAGCATTCAATTCTCTACCTTTTGAATGAAGAACCTGGAGCAGAGAGGGGGACAGCAACCTTCCCAAAATTGTACAGCAAATCAGCGCAGAGCTGGGCTCAGAGTTTAGGGCTTACCATGCCCTGGCCAGGGCTCCTTTCTGAGTTATAGGTCTCTGCAGTCCAATCTTGGACATTTGGCATATTGGCCTTTGTGTCCTTATTTCACTAAAGGCAATATCATGACAGAAAAAAAAAAAGGAATTAGATCACTAGAAGTCCCAGCTCTGCCTTAGGAAAGAGGCTTTATGAGGCCCCGTTCTTTCTCTCAGGTTCCTATTATTTTAGGCTCCATCAAACAGGATAATAGAGTGTGTACATTCATGAGATAAAGCCATTTCAGCCCTCCCTTCTATCTTTCTGCACTATCATAAATCTTTTTCAGTTGGAGAGCCCCTACCACCTTCAAAGGCATTGATCCTCATATCAAGGATGCCTTTTAGACTAATCGGTTTATTGACCATCAGATTTACATGCCTGAACAAAGCTCTACGTCTGAGTCTTGCCTTGACCCCCAAGTCTCCTTGTTGATAGCTGAACAAGAGAGTGTGGAATAAGTAGGAGGGAGACCTAATTACAAACAGGCTTAGGAAGTGTTAGTAAAATTCAATTTGTCAAAGTACCCTGAATTTTCTGTGGCATTAGAAGCCACGAAACCTGTGTGCTGGGAGGAACCCTGGTGGATGGGGGAGGGTCAGGCGAACCCACTTCTATTTTACAATTGCACAGGTTCATACGGGTCTTGCTTAAAGGAAAATGGGTGCGTTTTGGTCCTTTCCAGGAAATGTGACAGGCTGTGAGAGGACTGTGGGAGCAGCTGCTGGACATTTCAATGGGACTTCAGAAAGATTTCCACCCAGGAGAAAGCAAAGCCTTCTATCATTCAGACATTCTCACTGTAGAAAGGGTTGCCTGTGGAGGGAATGAGTACCCTGGAGATATGTGAGCGAAGGCTAGGTGGTCAACTATGGGCAGGGCAGTTAGGAAGCAGGTCCCTGCTGGGGTGGTGGGTATACAGGTGGTGGTGAGTACATAGCACCAAGGTGACAGAATCAGGAGTCTAAAAGCTAGAGAGAACCTTAAAGATGACCTAGTCCTGCCCCTTCATTTTACAGTTGGAAAAACCTAGGTCCAAACCATGGACATCAATTAACCAAGGTTACACAAAAGCCCATCTAGAATCCAACTCTTTTAGTCACCGCATTCCAGGCCTCTTTCTGTTCCGCTGCGGCAGGTGTGTCCAGATGCACCTACAACCATACGTGTGGATTTAAGAGAGAATATGCATGTATAAGCCTGTTTACCTCTATGTCCATTCAATTCCAGCCGAGGTACCTGGAAAAACTCCCTACTACTGCCATCCCTCTCTTAACGAGTCAAATTAATCTCATGAAAAAAGTCAGTAAATTTAACTGGAACCTTAACCTGAGTGATACCATCTTTTTTTAGTTGTGCTGCTTGCTACTTGGATGGCGTCGTACGTATTACCTTTCTGAGCCTCACCTTTCCAACTTGAATGAAATTCCACCATAGTAGAACTCTAGCGTATATTAAATGAGAGGGTGATTATGAAAGCGAATCCTCTAATAGGTGAGAGTTATGTTGTTTAAATGTCAGTTGATGTTAACATCTAGAGCAATGGTAACTAAGGAGAAAATAACATGGGTATTTTAAAGAAAAGGAAAAAAAAATGCAGCATAGCCTTCTAATCTATTTAATAGATTACTAATTTACTGAACCACAGACTATCAGGCGTAGTCTGCAGCATCCCTCCAAGGGTATGTCAAACCCCTGCCGGCACAATTTAAGACATAAGCCCCCCCCCCCCCCCCCCCCCGCCCCGATCCAAAGCCAGCCACGCCTCTTTTGGACAGCTCCAACAAGGCACAAAATCTTGCGATGGAGTCCAAGTTACCTCCGTCACTCCTAAACACTGGTCCTCATTTTATGCAGTGGAGCCTTGTATTAAAAATCAGGTGTGAAGGTGTAGCCATTAGTGAGCCCGCTGGACCTCAAGACGAACGTAAGCAATCTGACCGGCCAGATGGTTTCTGTCTTCCCTGAGGACTCCATGCACATACCTTGCTCCCACAGCGTAGCTTCCCCACGGGAGTGTTTCTCATGTGGAGGGCAGTTCTGCCTCTCCAGGAGATCTTTAGAAATGTTTAGAGATATTTTTAGTTGCTGTAATGAAGGTCTGCCAGCACCCAGGGAGCCAAAGCCAGGGATTCTGCTAAGCACCCTACAATGCACGAGTCAGCCCCCTCCCACAAAGAATTATCTGGTCCAGATGTCCCTAGTGGCAAGGCTGAGAAACCCTGTGCCAGCTGGAGGAGCCTTCTCTGTCCAAAAGTCCACTGGCCTTCAAAGGCGCCCTCTGTTCTTTCCCTTAAAATGCAGCACCAGCTCTTCCCTAATCACACTTGTTGGCCAGGTGCATACTTCCTCCTCCCTCCCTCACTGCTTTGTGTCTCCCCAAAGCTGAGTACATGATCAAAGAGGATGACCTTTTCTGTATGGGGAAGGTCAATTTTTTGTGTGGGTAGGAGAACCTCTTAAAACAGTATCTTATAATATCCATTTTAAAAGTTCCCTTTCCTTTCTTCCTAAGAGACAAATCAGTCCCAACCAAGGGGAACAAGGAAAGGAGGAGACAGGCTGTATTTACTGAAAGCCGCAGAGGACGCTTGGTAAGTTCGGTTCTCGGTCCCGGTGTCCACTGGGAGGTGGAAGGTGCCTTCAGTACCACAGGAAGACGAGTTCTGTGGCCAGGCCTGTTTCATCAGCAGAGTTGCTTAAGGGAAGACACAAGAATGGCATTAGGCAGAAATTAAGAAGTGGGCACTACCAATCACAGACACAAAGCAAGGGTCTTGTGCTGGATGGAAACATATAACCCAAGGGGCCCTGTTCAGACACACAGGATGGTTCAGCCTTTCTGAGATGGGTGAGTGCGTTGGGAGGAATGCTGAAGTGAGCTTCCGAATGATTTGAAACCAAGGAAATCTGAGCTTACACTAAGAGAGCAGGGATTTTCTACCCACTACCAAAAACCATGAAGATGCTTATGAATACCATCTCCTACTGCCTGACATTCTGGCCTAAGGCTCTGGGATATTCCTTAGCCACTTTCTTATTAATATGTAGCGACTTAGGAGCCTCTGACCATGTACTGGGCCAGATAAACCGAGTACTCATTTTTTATGCCGAAATCTCACCTGTAGGGGCGGGGGTATTTAATAAGTTGTTCTCAAAGAGAGACCTCAAAAGAATTACCACGTGACACGAATGCTGCTGGACTGTCATCTCTTCTAAAGGGACTGAGCTTTGGCAGAGTTCAGAAGGCACAGGCTGTCCAGTGAGGCACTTCCCACTCCTCCTGTACACCCAGCTGGGGCCAGACAGATAACCCTCTTGCACACCTTTTATATCTCCTGGTGAGGTGCTGCTGGGGCCCCACTTGAGATGTCCCCTCATGAATTAGAGAGGATCTGCTGGGCCATTAAGAAATTATATGTCAAACTTGGGGCAGGTGTAAAATAGAGATGTGGCCCAGTTTGAAAGAAATCTGCAGAGACTTCCCAGGCTGGCCTGAAGCTCAGCCTGAGAAATTTGAAGGATGATGCTTCATATGATCTAGAAGTGGGGAATGACTCAAAAAACTTACCTTCATGGTATCCTGTGGGAAAGGAGAGAGGAAAGAGGGTTTCAAAGGGGGGAAAATGCCTAACGTTTTAGCGATTTCTCTTGATATACTTTCTCCTAGAGGAGAAACTATTTTTGACCCAAATTTCTACTTAGAGTTGGAAGAATAATTTTAACAGTATCTTTTGCACTCAAATAAGATCTTGGATATGAGGGGTTTTAAAGAACATTAACAGGATTGGGGACTACACTGGCAAAGCTGTACACACTTGACACGTGTTAACAAGGGGCTAAGGGAAAGCAGGGTGGGATAAGTACACCTACACACTCTAGTTCCACCAAGGCAAGGACAGTCCGCCACCAGAGAGATCCCATAACCCCTCTGCCCAATCGGGTAACAGGTAATGCCTCTGATTCCTTCATTCATGGAAGTGCTGGGGCCAGAGGAGGTCAAGGACTCTGCTGTTTGCCAAACTAAGGCTAGAAGTGTAGCTGTTCTGGGCTGGTGCTGCACTTGCATTAATGGCCCGCAACACATACAGCAGATGCTGAGAAATGAGAAGGAAATCATGGGCAGGAAAGTGACACTAAAAGGAGAATTCTGGCAGAAGAAATGGAGATCCAGCAGAACTCCTTGCAGAGTCCAGAGCCTTTGCTGGGCATCAAGACATGGCTCTGCGGACAACACTGGAGGGGGGAGGTCCGATTGAAACAATTATCTTAGGTTTCCTTTCCCCGGTGTGGGGGTAGGGAGCTCGGAATTAATAAAGGATCCAATTAGTGTTGAAAAATCTTATCAGGATGTCTCCAAATTTAGAACCTGCCACTCAATGTGGCTGGGAAGCCCTGGTCACTCAAAACAACTCCCTAAAAAGTATGTAGTTCTGAGAAGTCACATGTCCTCAAGACCCCACAGGGACTCCATAAGGAAGCAGGAGGCCTGAATTTAGCCACGGAGAATTTGGGTGTCCTGTTCCAGTCCAGTTTTTTCTCCAAGTGGTGCATACTTTACCACAATTTTCATAAGCCAAGTCTGACATTAGTCTGAAGGACTGCGTGACAAAGTAAATCAAAATTAACCAAAGAGTAACTGAAGCCTACACTGCACTCAGCACTGAGGGGAGCGCCACGGTGGACAGGAGCACACGTGGGTCATGGGCACCGCACACAAGGTATTCATGGGCCAGCTGGGGATGCAACACAGCCACACGCCAACCAGAGAGTGAACAAGACAGCATTACACACAATAAAATAACAGTCCAGATTAACCAGGAAAGAAGCAAGTGCGACTGTGCCTTTGATTATGTCTTATCTAACTTATCAAGTGAACTAAACTCTGTATGTTCTTGAAGAAGTGCGTGTTTTCTTCTGGTTTCACTAAAAAAGAAAACAAATACTAGTATTTTCTCTATTTCTCTCTATACTTTAATGCTTAATAACTTAAATAACTGGACAAATATGAGACCAGGAAAACCAACAAATACTAGCTGTCAACTTGACTTCCTCATTGGTCGGTTGTACCGTATAATCTTCATCTTCCAGGTACAATTCTAACACAACCCGTTCTGCTGGTGGTAGCGATTCAGAGCTCAGCTGTGGGACGAAGACAATCCAGTGGAAGCTTCAGAGGCACAGTAAGAGGGGGGACTGCTCTGGCAGGCATGCCTGCTCCTGGGTACCATGGAAAGTACCAACTCCTAGAAATGTTCTATATTTTGAACTGGGTGATAGTGAAATACAAGTTTATCCCAGTTTCTGTGATTCTTAGAAGACCCTGTACTTGCTGGCTTATGTGTCTCCCCCACGAAACTGTGAGCTCCTTTAGAATAGGGACCTTGTCTTACGGTCTTTATCTTTAAAGGGCCAGTGTAGGGTCTGGCACAAAACATTTTGTGAAGAGAAGAGCTCCACACATACTTTTTAGTATTTCTAGTTCCGATGCACATACATACGCATTCTATACACGTGTCAAGTATTCTGGAGTTGTACACTTGAGACTAGTGTGCTTTACGTACTACTGTATATGTGTTACTCCTCAATTTAGAAGCGAGAGACAGAGAGACAGAGAACCCTTGGCAGTGAAGGGCCATGGCCCAGTCACAGCATGCTGCCCACATCCAGGTGCTGGGTTGTTCACTTCCTGGGATACGGGGCCCTCACGCCCTCCGACACTTGAACAATCTGCTAAGCACACTTACACGGAGGAGAGGCAGCAAGGGACCATCATCCTGAATAATGCAGTAAGTCAGGAAATCTGAGTTCTAGCCTGGGCTGTGCCACTTATTAGCTGGGGGACCTTGGGCAAGTCACCTAACCTTCCTAAGCTTCAGTTCTGTTGTCTCACAACAGCAGTAATAATCTCTCCCTGATTGCTTCACACTGCTGAAGTGAGGATCAAAAGTGAAGTGTCATCCAGCCTCACGGTTCCTAATTTTGGCATCTGCTCATCTTCGTCCCCATAGTTATGGACAGCTCTAATTTAAGTCCTCATCATCGCTTAACCGAACTACTGCAACTGCTTCCTCATTGTTCTGTTTTTAAACCTGCCAACTCCAATCTCCAAACTGCAATCAAGAGATATTTCTAAGACCTAAACCTACTCACAAAATCTTAAAAACATTCCATGGTTCTCCACTGCCTACAGGCTAAGGCTGAACTTCTTGTACGGCATTCAAGGCCCCCCATGATCTAGCCCTGTGATCTCTCTAGACTCTCATTGTTCTCCCTTTCCAACCCAACACTGGAGCCTCACAAAATTTATCATTCCCAGATTATGCCAAGGAGTATCATGTCACATCTCTATATTTTTGCTCACATTGGTCACTCTTCCCGGTATGTCTTTCCCCAAATGCCACCTGGTAAAAATTTATTAATCCACCAATCATGAGCTTGCCTCTACTATGCAGTCTTTTCTTTTCCCCACCCTTTGACCACAGTACCTACACATATCTCATACGGTTCGCTATCCCAGTTTCTGTGATTCTTAGAAGACCCTGTACTTGCTGGCTTATGTGTCTCCCCCACGAAACTGTGAGCTCTAGAATAGGGACCTTGTCTTATGGTCTTTATCTTTAAAGGGCCAGTGTAGGGTCTGGCACAAAACATTTTGTGAAGAGAAGAGCTCCACACACACTTTTTAGTATTTCTAGTTCCGATGCTATAACTAGAGGGTAAGGAAGCATGAGAGCTTCTACCACTTTTTATGGAGTCTTCTGTCCAAGTTCATGTATCTTGAGGCAAACAAAAAAATGGATTCCCCATATATGATAAAAGAAACATGTCTGTGACCAACAAAAGTTAAAATAACACAATTATAAGAAGCTAGGCTGTTAACGTTTAAAGGGACCTAAGAGATCACCCGGAATAAAACACTACCTATGGCCTGGAGACATGACATTAGCAAATTGCCCAAGATCACGCAGCCCACAGCAGCGGCAAGGGGAAATTTTCACAGCTCATCTCCTGAAAGACGCGCCATGCACAAATTCAATATTCAACATCCAAATAATTCAACGTTAAAAGCTGAGAAAGTGTGCAGGGATTTTAATGAAAACATTGTCCTGAGCAGCCCAGGTGAGGGTAGTGAAAGTGGCAAATCCCTCCCATGGTCCCTTACTGTCTGTGACAAAAAGGACCTAGTCCAGTTACACTGCTGGGACCCTCACAGGTGCCCAGAAGTTCCCGTGGTGCCTTGGGCCTGGAGTCCACACTGCCCAGAGGACCTCACTTATTTTTAGCACAATTGGCCCTCACCTCTCACCATCCAGAAAAATGCCCTGGAAATGAGCCAGAGCTCAAGATCTGGGCTAAGGGAACAGATTATATCTAAGGTCAACCAGGTCTTCAAACATGTCAGACTGCCAACGGAGATGGAAAATCTGATCCTGGGCAGACTGTTTTTTGGGGTTCGTACAGGCATAATGCAGGCATTCCTCCACAGGGGCTGCCACAAAGCCAACAGAAGAGCCATACAGGCTGAAGAATTTTGTTCACTTGATTGTTTGAATTCAGCAGCCAGGTTAGGGTGAAAGTCTCTGACCTAGGTCACATGGGACCCCGGAGGTGAGGAAGGGGAAAGACGCCTTTTAGTGCCATGATCCTTCTTTGCTGCCCTAGGGGACGGTTCATGTGTGTCTCCAACCCATGATTTTGCACCATCAGACATGTTCCTGCATGCTTTAGGAACTGCTGCTGAGCCACCTGGGGGAGCCCAAGCCTAAGGGATGGGATTTGGGGAGGGAGGGCGAGGGGATCTACCGTTGTTACGAGATAACACATTCATAGGCCATAATACAGATGAGGAAAAATAGCTCTCCTACCATAAGCTGAATGCAGGAACTGAAACTCTGTTGGATAGAAATGTTAGTTGAAATTACCACTAAGAATTTGTGCAAAGTAGTACACATCGCAGTTACAAAAACAGACTGTCTCAAGATAGCAGTTTCCCCCAGGTGACATAGGAAACAGTGAATGCAGAGGGTGTGAAGTGCCTCTACCCTGGAAGGAACGACAGACTTGCCATCCAGGAAAGCCCACTCATCGAGAAGAAGCACCTCCGGGATGGGTGGCTAACCCAAGTTAGTGCTCTTTGCGTAACAGAGGGACTTCACACATGACAGAGGCTTTATGTACCAGAGGAAATAAGGTTCAGGGACAAAACCATCACCTCTGGCCTCTGAAGAACTGTCTGTAAAGCTCCAGAGGGCTAGGACCAATGCAGAGATACCTCACGTGAGACCTCTGGGAGAGTACGGTGCTTCAGACGGTGCACAGGCTGTGGTGTCAGTCAGACTGGGTTTGAATTTCAGCTCCACTCTTTTTTAGCTGTGCAACTCTGGACAAGTTCTTTAACCTCTGAGCAAAACTGGAAGCAGGAAGATTCAACTCACACAAGACTAAAGTCAAAACGTGTGACATGCCTTGCACAGTGCCGGGAATATGGCAGGTATTCAGAAAACACGTGTTCCTTTCCCTTGCCTTTCCTCAGGTTTGTCATACGCAAAATAGGAATACTATGTTTGTACTTTATAAAGCTGCAATGAAATCAAGTGAGACAGTAGATGAAAGTGATTTATAAACAGACTTCTTGTGACGAGGTATTTCATTTCTATCTATATTAGTTATTCTGTTTATCCTTTCATTTTCAAGTCAGATTACCAATAATGTGATACATCCTTTGGTTTCCAGATTCTGAAAACAAGTCTTAGTCGGCTCCTGCCTCCTGCAGGGCCAAATAGTTCTTAAATAAGATCCCTGAAGTCATTAAGAGCTTGGAAAAATCCAAGTACCCACACTGCTTTCAGAACCAGTGAAAGAGTGAAGTGTTTCCCTGCATCCTGAACAGATGACATCTCAGAGTACTCAGAGCTGCTAAAAATAGCTCTCTCTGAAGCAACTTCTTGGTCTCCTTGAAGAAGCCGAGAGAAATTTAAACCGGAGAGCCTGGCTCCTTTGCAGGCTTCTACCCCGCAGGCATCTCCTGGCATCACAAATGGCTGGTTCTGGCAGGAAGCTGAGAGTAACCTACATTGCCCTCTCTGTCCTTGAGCCAGCTCCTCCTCGGCAGGAGCTCCCCTACGGCAGTCAGGAGACCTGGCGAATGCCGAGGCTGGCCTCCCGAAATATGAAACAGACCAGTTGTGTGCGCGCGCGCGCGCGCGCGCGTGTGTGTGTGTGTGTGTGTGTCTAACTCCAAAGGAAAGGGGATCTGCTCAAGGTCGCACCAAAATCAGTAGGAGAGTTAGGGCTATAATCCCAGTCCTTCCAACTCCTAGTTTGGGGCTTTCCGACACAATGTGTTAACACCACCCTCTATAGTGTATGGGTTTCTAAGGAAATGGTCAGGATGCTGCAGTCATGGCTTAGAAATATGTTGAAATTTGAAAACACAAAATCGGGGAAAATCAAGTTAGGTGAGGGCTGATATTTTATGTCTTAAAATTAAAGCTTTATTAGTACTTTACACCTGCCTGGAACTTTCCAAACTCATCTCCTTATTCCACAGTCCCAAGCTCCTCCTGTGTGCTCTCCCTAGTCTGTTTGCTCTAGTTTAACTCCTTAATTTCCCTCTGGCCAACTGCAGAGCACATAGCGGGATGCCTGGGTTTGGATCTTTGGGCTAGTTCCCAACTTCTCTAAATTTTAGTTTTCCCACTTGGAAAATGGGAATAACAATAGTAATTCAAAGGTTTGTTGTGATAGAAAACAAGTCAATATCCATAAAAAGCTTAAAATAGTCCCTGGTACATAGGAACCATTCAACAAATATCACCTATTTATTTTTATTGTCTGTCCTTCCACTTTCTTGCCAAACGAATCCTCGAACAATTCTACAAACCATCACCATAAGTTCTGAACATTAAGAGAAAACGCCCCAGTGCTGGAAATCAGAACCGTGATGAATTCACAGCCTCTAGCCTCAGTGGGCCCTCCTGTTACACAGCTGTGTTACCTTCTCCTTCACACCTTGACCTCTCTTCTTAAGAACCTTCCCTCTATCCTTGCTCACCTCTCTCTCAGCAAATCAGAATCATTAGACAAGAACTTTCCACTTTCTACTGGGGAATTTATCCTAAGCACATCCATCTATGATCTTTTCGTTAGTCTGAGAGGAAGCCCTGCCCTCCTGTGCGAGGCACCCCACTCCACCTGCTCCCCCAATCAGAGAAGAGAACGGAGCTCTAGATTTCTCACCTCACCAAAGCCTCCTTGAAGGCCTGGCTCCTGGCACCCCTCCTCCTATATCTCTGACTTGTCCTCCCCACTTACTCCTTCCCATCAACACTTACTTAACCATGCTCGTATCTAAACCATGCCTCCTTTAATCCCGCCTCCCCTTGTTCTCCTTGCCCTCGTAGCCAAGGCTCTTGTAAAAGCAGGCTCCCTCTGCTAGCTCTGCTTCTTCGCTCCCAGCCTCACCATCTCATTGACTCTGCTTCCACTCGCCACTGGCGGCCTCCTGACTATACACACAACATATCTTCTTCGTTCCTGACCTTAGCAACTACTCACCTCATTTCGTTTTAGACCAGGTACTTTACCAGATCTCACAGCATTTAGATTTAAAGCATTTCTATACTGTGAGATATAGAAAACCACTGTAGCTCTTAAGACAGAACTTATCAAACTCGATTAACTCTTTTATTAGAGTTAATTTCTGCAGCTTTTATTGTTTCTGCCTCATATTATACATTATTTGGAAATATATATCTTACTGATTTAAAGTGAATATAGAATAAACTATTAATGCCGAGATGGATTTTTTTAGCCTGTGGGTCACTGCTACCCTCACAAACTCTGAGGGCAATGTCTTTAGCTTCCTCAAGTCTGAATCACGTCCAGTGTCATCCAGAGTGCCGTGGGCGCTGCAGGGGCAAAATAAATGTCTGTGGAATGACACAGCTATGTAAGCACTTTAGAGGTTAACATCACTTATGTGCATAAAATAGTTCTTGTCTCCTAAAAAAGAGGGGGGTCATAGTATGTGTGTGCATGTGTGTACAATTACAAAATGATCCCTACTTCAGAATGAAGTAACTCAGGTTCAGAGAGGTCAGGTGATTTAAGGTTGCTAATTTAGGAAGTGACAGAACTCAAATCCAGGTCTTCTGACATAGCCATGTTCTTCTCTCATTTAAATATTCTAGAAGAAAGGGAATATGGTAGGATGAGTGCTAGGTTGGCACAGAAAAGCATGAGACCAAGAACCAGAACATCTGCCAAAGGTTCCAGTCCATATGCTACTGCTGATTCACTGGGTAACTTGGACAAAACACTGCTTGTCTCTGGATCTCCTGTGTCAAGAGAAGGGGTTGAACTGCAGGATCTCTAAGGTCTTTTCAAGCTTTTTAACTCTAGAATAATCATTACTAAACAAGAAAACGGGTGTTATCATGGCATTCAAGGCCTTTCCACATCTTGCCCTTGGATATCTGTAGTTCAGATTCACCTATTATCTCCACCCCACAGTGTGCTTCAACCATTCTCACTACTTCCGGGTTCCTCAGCATCATGCCCTCACACTGCCATCCCTTTGCCCAGGCTCCGCTCTGTCTAGAATGCTCAACTCTTCCTTTGTGTGCTTAAAAGAATGCCTCCCGCTTCTCCCTCGGGTCTCTATCGCTAGGCCCCCTGTGAGTCCTCCTGTACACTTTCAACCTCAGAAGACTGTCGTTCTCTCCTCTGCTTCCTCTCCTTACACGTATTCCCTTCACCATAATCATCACACAGCTGTAAATCTGTTTTAATGCCAGCTACCAAATGAACTATAAGTTATTTTAGGCAAAGATGGCTCTTTTTCTCTATTCTAGTGTGGAGGGCATTCAACAAATAAACACTTGTTGAGTAAATGAAGAGGAACTTATATAAAACCATCTACAGCCTTGAGGTAAGTAACACATTTCTCTGAGAGATGAGCTATCTTGTCCAAGGCCCCACAACTAGTGAGTTATCAGGATTCAAACCCAGGACTTTCTAAAGCGTCCATACTTTCTCCAGCCCCTTGAATGTTAAAGCACCGGCTAAGTGTGAGGGTTAGTGTCAGTGGTAAGACTCTGCACTGCTCCTAGCCCAAACTAGAACAAACTTTTTCAACATTTTCAAATCTATTTCAATCTCTATCCAAGGAGAGCTGGGCCTTTGTTATTTTTGAAAAACAGGTTCCTTCCCTCAGCATGAAAACCAGCTCTTTATCCTCTGGTGGCAAGTCTCTCACTCCGTTCCAAATCCACATCCAGGAAGTCTGGTGAGTGTGTGTTTGCGTCTGTGTGTGTCTCAATGGCAGCCTTAGGGGAAACCGAGCAAAGACTGGATTTGGACATTGTTTGGGAGAGCACAGAAGGTTCTGTGAGGAAGATGCATGTCTCAGATATGCCAGCAGAGAAGAGATGGGCCAACCTTAAGTCCCAAGGAGAAGGGAGGAGATTCTATTCCCACCCCAACCCTGAGGCTGAACTGCCCCAGTTCCCAGAGGGGACTCCCAGGAGAATCAGGCTTGGACACGTTGAGTCCAGAGCAATTAAGGACAGGGAAAGGCCAGCAGGTGGGTTTGTTTTTCCAAACAGAGCCCACCTCCCACCCCAGGCACCACGGCTGGTCTCTACTTTCTCCTTACCTGGAGCATAACTGGGGCTATTGGTGGGGTACAGGCTGGGATTGTAGGCAGGGGCTGCTGCCGGGTAGGCTGTAGGGTAACCTATGAAGAGACAAAAAAGCCCCAATTAGTTGGGCAAGAAGAAAAGGAAACAGAATCCAAGTCCCAGTCTTGGCCTTCAGCCTCTTCATGGGCCTTTTCAGACATATATGTGACCAGCTTATAGCCTCTATGAGAAAAGTCACCAATACCACAATCCCAACATATGCAGATTTTTAAAATTTTTTCTATTTTTTTTAAAAATCAGTATAAGAACTATATGTCTAATATACTCACTGTAAAAAAAAAAATTGAAACACCATAGAAGTAGTATGTGGTAAAAAGTTTACGTTTACTCTCACATTCCTGCTGCAACACTACTTTACTCCCCACGGGTAGTAACAGCTATCCTTCCGGATAGTTTTCTACATCTTTTTTTCTTAAAGATTTTATTTAATTATTTGAGAAACAGAGTAAGCGAGAGAGAGAGAGAGAGAGAGCACATGAGCAGGGGCAGAGGGAGAAGGAGAAGCAGGCTCCCTTGCTGAGCAGGGAGCCCGATGCAGGGCTCGATCTCAGGACCCTAGGATCATGGCCTGAGCCGAAGGCGGACTCTTAGCCGACTGAGCCACCCAGGTGTCCTCTACACATTTTTATACACATATATTCAGTGGTGTTCTGGTAAATATTTAACAACTGGCTTGAGGGAACTGAAGTGGAGATCTATGTGTAGCATTCGCCAAGTTCCATGGTATAAATATTCCCACCACGGCCAACTTCAAGCCATCAGCGTCAAAAGGAATAGCTGGGAAAAGATGCTCACGACTGGCTCTCTAGCCCACAAGCCAGATCCAGCCTGCCACTGCATATTATACATAGGAGTTTTTGGTTTTTTGAAAAAAAAAAAATGTGGAAAGGATTTTTTTCTAAGTACAGTCTACTCCCCAATGTGGGGCTCAAACTCATGACCCCAAGATCAAGAGTCACATGCTCTACAAACTGCGCCAGTGGGGAGCCCCATTTTTTTGAAATTTTTATTGGGACAAAATACATATACATAAAATTTGTGATTTTAACCATATTAAGTATACAATTAATTCAGTGGCGTTGTGTTCACAATGTTTTACAACTATCTCCACTGTTATTAAGACTTTTTAATCACTACAAATTCTGTACCCAGTAAGCAGTAACATCCCATTCCCTCTCCCCATAGCTCCTGTTAACCTCGAATCTACTTTGTTTCTATGAATTTGCCTATTCTAGATATTTTATATAAATGGAATCATACACTGCCCTTTTGTGTCTAGCTACTTTCACATTTGTTTTAAAGAGGGGGGAGGAGGATGGGCAGAGGGAGAATCTCTTTTTTTTTAATTTAAATTTTACTTAGTTAACATACAGTGTAGTATTGGTTTCTGGAATAGAATTAAGTGATTATTCATTTACATATAACACCCAGTGCTCATCACAAGTGCCCTCCTTAATACCTTTCACCCATCTAGTCCATCCCCCGACTCACCTCCCTCCATCAACCCTCAGTTTGTTTTCAATCTTTAAGAGTCTCTTATGGGGGCGCCTGGGTGGCTCAGTTTGCTAAGTGTCTGCCTCCGGCTCAGGTTGTGATCCCAGAGTCCTGGGATCAAGTCCTGCATTGCGCTCCCCACTCAGGGGGAGTCTCCTTCTTCCTCTGCCCCTCCTGCCTCTCATGCTTTCTCTCTCTTGCTCTCTCTCTCTAATAAATATGTAAAATCTTAAAAAAAAGTCTCTTATGGTTTATTTCCCTCTCTTTTTCCCCTCCCCTTCCCATATGTTCATCTGTTTTCTTTCTTACATTCCACATGAGTGACATCATATGGTATTTGTCTTTCTCTGACTTATTTCACTTAGCATAATACACTCTAGCTCCATTCATGTCACTGCAAATGGCAAGATTTTTTTTATAGCTGAGTAATATTCCAGTGTGTGTATATATATATATATATATATATATATATATATATGTGTGTGTGTGTGTGTGTGTGTGTGTGTGTATATATATATATACACCACATCATCTTTATCCATTCATCAGGCGATGGACATCTGGGATCTCTTCATAGTTTGGCTATTGTTGGTAATGTTGCTATAAACATTGGGGTACATGTACCCCCTTTGAATCTGTATTTTTGTTTTTGTTTTTTAATTAATTAATTTGACAGAGAGAGAGAGAGAGAGCGCACACACAAGCACGAGGGAGAGCTGCGGAGGGAGAGGGAGAAGCAGGCTCCTCACTGAGCAGGGAGCCCAATGCAGGGCTCCATCCCAAAATTCTGGGATCATGACCTGAGCTGAAGGCAGACACTTCACCAACTCGGTCACCCAGGCGCCTCTTGAATCTGTATTTTTGTATCCTTTGGGTAAATACCTAGTAGTGTAGTTGCTGGATTATAGGGTAGTTCTATTTTTAACTTTTTGAGGAACCTCCATACTGTTCTCCAGAGTGGCTGCACCAGTTGGCATTACCACCAACAGTGTAAGAGGGTTCCCCTTTTGAAAGAGAGAATCTTAAGCAGACTCCACGCCCAGCACAGAGCTCAACACAGGGCTCGATCTCACAACCCTGAGTTCATGACCTGAGCTGAAATCAAGAGTTCATGACATAAGCTACTAAGGCAGCCTAACTTCTTTCACTTTAACGGTATAAGCATTTTCCCATATAATTACATATTCTTCAAAACATTATTTTAAATATCTTTATAATATTCCATTATGTAGACAGATCAAATCATTTAACCATTACAGTGTTTTTAGGTTGTTTGGAATTTTTCACTATAATAAATACAACTATGAGAACAACCTAAATAAATCTTTGGCTACATCTCTGATTATTTTAGGAACAAGTCTAGAAGTGAGATTTCTAGGTCAAAAGATAGTGCTATTTTTAAAGCTCACCCATTCAACAAATATTTGAATATCAACTCTGTGCCAGACACTGTGAAACCTGTACTTGGGGAGCTTCTACTTTTAAAGGGTGGGAGAAGGCAGTGGATAAATAGTAAATATGAGTGAACACAGTCTAAAGTGCTATGGAAAAGAGAAAAAGGGCAGGGCAGAGGGTGTCAGAAGTGCCAGAGTGCTGGAGGGAGGGCACTGCAATACTGAATAGGGTAACCAATGTAAGACACATTGAGAAGGTAAGATTTTCACAAAGACTTGAAGGAAATAGAGTTAACCAAGTAGATGACCGAAGAAAGAGCATTTCAGACGAAGGAAACTGTACAAAGCCCCTAAGTGGAAAGCCTTTGGTATGTGTCTGAGGAACAGCAAAAAGGCCAGTATGGCTGAAGTGGAACAGATGACGGGGACAGTAGTAGCAGAGGAAATCAGAGTGCTAAAGGGCTGGTCAGTTCACAGAGGGCCTTATAGTTCTACTGAAAGCACTTCACTTTCATACTTTGTGAAATGAGAAGCAATCACAGGGGTCTGAGCAGAAGAATAACATGATCTGACTTTCATTTGAGAAGGGTCACTCTGATTACTGTGTTGAAAACAGACTATAGGGGCCCCTGGGTGGCTCAGCTGGCTAAGCATCTGCCTTCAGCTCAGGTAGTGATCCTGGGGTCCTGGAATCGAGCCCTGCATCGGGCTCCCTGCTCAGCAGGGAGTCTCCTTCTCTCTCTGCCGCTCCCCTTGCTTGTGTTCCCTCTCTCTCTCAAATAAATAAATAAAATCTTAAAAAAAAAACAAACAAACAGAAAGAAAGAAAGAAAGAAAGAAAAGAAAAGAAAATAGACTATAACGGGGGCAGGGTAGAGAAGCAGAGACCAGTTAGGAATCTATTGCAAACTCATGGCAGTAGACGATGGGCCTCAGGACAGGGCAAAGTCAGCAGAAGGATGAGAAGCGGCATGCTAGGAGTTTTCGCCTACTTTGCCAACCTGCTTCCTAGATAAGACTATCAATTTGTACTTGCACTAGCAGTAGGTAAGTGCCTGTCTCACTGCTCCCTGCAGCTTTTTAGCGTTCATTGGTATTTTGACTGACGACGGAAAGCTGATTTTAAAAGTCAAAGATTAAATCTCTAAATCCCTAAAAGCTTCTTTGGGATTTGTAAATATTGCACTTTAATAATGTAGCTTCGTTAATATGCCTTTCCCTAAATCCTTTCCAACTCCAAAGAAAATTCATCTCACTTTACCCCCCAATCATTTTCTGATTTCAGAACCAAGGCGGACAACTTATTGTCTCTCAATTAGCATTACAGAGGTCTGCCACTTATCAAGAAGAAAAGACAGGGGTTTAATCTGGAAAGCAAAGCGACCCAGTCTCATGGCTGAAATCTATATTCAGCTTCATGTGAGAGACTGTGTGGCCAAGGGTAATTATACCCCTGTTTTGTCATTTCAGATGCCTTTTACTTTGGGGGGAAATTATAGGATCTTCTTTCTATGTTCCAAGTAGATTTATTTTTCATTCACTTGAATTTGGCAGATAGAAGATGGCAGAATAGAAGGAGCTTTATTTGATCCTCCAACCCTCCTCATTTTATAAATGACATCCTCAGGCCAAGAGAAAGGAAAGGGACTCAGGGTTACAGACTGCTGATGCTAGAATGTACCTTAAAGGCCACTTGGTCCACCCTCACATTTGGGGCTACAGCCTCCTCTGACATGCTCATGGGATCCATTCAACCCAGCCCTTACATCTCTATAGATAGTGAACTCCTTCCTTTCCTGAGACCCCTACTCCACTGTGAGACTACTCTGATTGCCTGAAAATGACTTTTCATACTTCACTAACTCTACCTGTAGCTTCTGCCCTTTAGAACAGAGCAAATTTGAAGACACATGCATCTCTAATTACAGAACTTATCACACTGTACATTACTGGTATGTTTATATTTCCTGTCCTGCCTCCGCTCCCCAAGCAGTAAGCTCCCTGAAGACACAGCTATGTCTTATTTGCTTATACACAAGAGCTCTTGGTCAGCTCCTCCTTCCTACTCTCTGTCAACACGCCATGCCCTCCCGTCCCCCTCCCTTTTCCCCTCCCCTCAGCCTGGACAGGAAGCATCTGAGCTTCTTAAACATAAGGTGGTGGTAAATAGTCTTTGTGGCCAGTAGAGAACCTCTTCCCCACCCTCTCTAAAAAGGGCATCAAAGGTAAGCTAGGCTTCCTCCCTAGAACTTTCCTGGTTTTGTTTTGTTTCTTGGTCCCCAACTGATACTATTCATCTTGCTGCTTCTGTTGCTGATGATGTTGGCATCTCTAAAGCCTAGCACAGATACGGCAGAAAACTGGTACTCAATGCAGAGATTATGGGGGGGGGGGGGGAGGGTGGTGTTTGTACTCTGGAGCTATGAGAGGTTTGTAAACAAGAGAAACAAATCCAATAGGGTCCCTGGCTTTGAGAGAGTCACCAACTAATGAAGGAGAAAGATGAGTAAGTGGATAGTTAGAATGGTGCCTGAAAAGTGCCACGATATGGGTAGAGAGTGGCCAGAGAAAGGGCCTTCATTAACCAACATTTGTTTAGTACCTACTGTCTGTCAGGGATTATGCTGGACACTAGGTATTCCTGGATGTGGATCAGAAGGGAGAAGAATGACATTCTAGGCAAAAGCATGATAGGTAGCATTTTGGGGGCATCCATAAGAGGCTGGGTTGCAAATGATGGGCTAACCACACCTGAGGGGAAGGCTGTCTTGCTGGCTTGATCTCATAATTTTGTCTTATAACCATGTCTCCTTTTACGGCAGATGGTCCTAACTTACCTTCCTAGTTCTGTCACTCTGTCTGAGTTTCATATTGCTAGATGGGACTTCTCTCCTAAACTCCTGACTCATATAGTATCTAACTTACTCAACACGTCCACTTGCATGTTTGCGAGACTATCAGGGCTATACGGTGAGTGGTTAAGAATGTGGTCTCTGGACTAGATCTAGGCTTAGGTTTGAATCCCGGCAACGTCACTAATTATGTGTGTGATCTTGGGCCATGTACTTACCTTCTCTGTGCTTGAGTTTTCCCATCTGTAAAATGGGACTGTTATTTACCTAATAAGTTGCTGTAATTATTAAATTAGTTAAGACCCCAAAGCACTAAGAGCCAGGCAAACAGTTAAGACTTCAAAAAGTCAGCTATTATTATTATTATTTCAAACTTATGATATTAAAATATAAAATTTTACTTTTTATCCTATTTCCTTCCAAACCTGTTCCTCTGCACTTTTCTCTACATCAGTAAATGACAACTTTCTTCCAGTTCCTCAGGCCAAAAACCTTACAGTCATCCTTGACACTATTCTTTCTCTCCTATCCACATCAGTAAATCCTTTCAGTTCCACCTTCAGAATATACTCAGAATCTTACTGTCTCTCATTGCCTACACACTTTCTTTCCAGATTATTGCACCAGCTTCAAAATTGGTCTCCCTGCTTCTACCTTTGATTCTGTGCAGTCTATTTCCCACAGCGGCCGCAGTGATCCTATTAAAACATTAAATCAGATCATGACACTCCTCTGTTTAAGGCCCACCAGTAGCTTCCCATGACAATCACAGGGAAATCCTTTTAAGGACCCACCTGGGCCTCAGCCACCTCTTCTAACCCCTTCTCCTACTATCTGCCCCCATGCTAACCTACTCGTCCCACTGGCCTCCTTGCTGTTCTTCATGTGTCAAGCACTTCCCCATCTCAGCCTTTACCTTTTCTATTCCTTCTTCCTAGAACTCTGTTCAAAGGTCACCTTACATTCTTTCTGAAATAGTACTCTGAACTTCCATTAATCGCTATGCTTCTTATCCTGTTTTGTTTTTCTTCACAGCACTTAAACTGACATACTATATATTTACTTGCTTCTGGGGGTGGTCGGTCTCCCACCACTAGAATGTAAGCTTAGGCCACAGTAGCACCTGCTAGTTTGTGGCTATTCCCTGATGGAAGTCTCCTCCTAACACACTCCAAAGACACTGTCTTTGACTCTCAAAGACCCAAGGGAGCAGAATACATTCAAGGTACTAGTCCTACAAGGCTACCTGGATCTGTGGAAACTCGTCAGGGACAGAGATACTGAGTTCAAATAATACGTCATATACATTTCTTCCATTACTCATACAAACGATATTTTTAAACCTGTGATTTCATTTGAGCCTCAAAATAACCTAATGTTGGGACATCTGTCTGGCTCAGTCAGTGGAGCATGCAACCCTGGATCTCGGGGTTGTGAGTTCAGACCCCGTGGTGGGTGTAAAGATTACTTAAAAATATCTTTAAAAAAAAGAAACACTAATGTTATTTCTCCCATTTTATAGAAAAGTAAACAGAGATTTGGAGAGGTGAAGTGTCTTTTTGACTAAGATTTTTCAGCAAGTCAGTGGTGGAACTGGAAAGGGAATCCTGAAAGCAATGCCTTTTCCACAGCTGCCAAACAACTATGAGTTGGTCCTTGGAAGGAAGTCTGCCCCTTCGGCACTTATATTCTTTGAGGGTCAAGAGTGAAGAAAATGAATGGACACAAATGAGCTTTTCCCCTTTGTATCCCAAAAGCTATAGTAGTAATCAGGTTTCCTGGGATTCTGATGTATACATTTTAATTGCTTTATAGATGTCAATACAATCTAATCCCTACTTGTTGTCACTAGGATTAGGACTGAAGAAATGTAAAGCTATTTTTTTTTATTAATATGGAAATTAGAAATACTTTTTGAGAGAAATCAGAGGACTATGTCTGAAATGACTTGATCCTTTGGAAGTAAGAAAGCAGGAGCATCAAAAGGCTAGTGGAGACTAACTCCCTGGCTTAGGAGGACAAAGAGGGTTACTCCTTTGTGAGCGGGAGACACTCAGGCAAAGAAGACATTTCAGGTCTGCAGCTCAAGGTGAAAAAGAAAAAAACTGTCCCCTTCCCCCACCACCCAACGCCAGGGTGACCAAAACCCAAACAAGCAAAAAATTTAATTCTCTCAAAATAACAAAAGAAGAGGGCCAAAGGAATATAATTTTGAATCTAGTGTGTTCTGAGCACTATGTCAGGCCTTCCCTCTCTAACTGAACTTCACACTAATTCCATGAAAAATCTTAGTTGTCCCATTTTAGAGATAAGGATGCTGAAACTTAGACTTATCTTAAACAGCCTGTAAATAAAGAGTGGAGATAGAACCCAGGCCTGCTGAGTGAGACAAAGCCCATTCCTACCAACTTCCCTACCTCTCCTCAAAACATGATTCCACTCAACATAAACCTCTGGATTTGGCTGCCACCCCATGTTTCAGCTTCATAATCTGGGAAAACAAAATTACTCTGGAGCACCAATTTGGTCAAAGATGGTTCAGTTACCCAAACAAACAAGAAAGCAATTATTCCCGCTCAGCATACTAACAGAGGTCATGCTCATGTTATTGAAAGCATCACACAGGCTCTGAATTACAGCGTTAGAAGAGGTATTAGAGGTGATTAAGTCCAATTTGCCACCCTGTACAGGAATACCCTTTATAATGGCCCACACGGCTGGCCACACGGCCTCTGCCAGCATACCCTTCTAATGATGGTATCCTCAGAACCTCTTCAAGCAGTCAAAGCTCCTGCTGGAGAGCTCTGGAAGTTAAGAAATTCTTCCCTCTGCCTAAAAATCTGCTTCATACGGTATCTAACCCTGGAAAGTCTCCCAGCTACTGGTCCCGGTTCTACCCTCATAGACCATGTCTATTCCTTGTGCTCCTGGGCAATCCTCTAGATAGATGAAGATATCGCTATTCTTCCTGCCTTTCTCTTGTCCAAATCCAAACAGACTTAATTTCCTCAACCCCCTCTTCATCCTGGTTGCCCACCTTTAAGCCAGACTTCAATTTATAAATCCCTGTCCCTTAAAGCAATCCAATTTTCTTCTTGTCTTGTTCACCCTTCTGCTGAAGGGTTATCCTCAACTTAAAAAAAAAGAAAAAAAAAACAAAACAAAACAAAACCTGACATAACAAGATTCTGGTGATGGGTGGTCAGTGAAGACCAAAAGTGGATTAATCCAGATTTCTTCATCATTATGCATCAGCATAGTTAACATGTAGCAAATGCTTACTCTATGCTAACCAGAGATGTAAGGTTCTTTACATAGGAACTTAAAGTCTAATAGGGAAATAATATAGGTTACTCATATTAATCTATAGGTAATATATATGACATATAATCAGAGAATGCTCAGTGTTTTCAGAATGTTGAACGCTGAGGAGGGAGTGAAGAACAGATCTGGGAAAGCTGGGAATGGCTTCTCAAAAGAAGAAACATTTTAATTGGCCTTGAACAATGAACGGGAGGGGTTTGTCAGAGGTGTGGAGGAGTGGAGACAAAGAAATATATATTCCTTTCAGGCATGACAGCATGAAAGCCTATGCCATACTAGGGAAATGGCAAGTAGTTCAGTATGGTCGGAATTTATAGTGTGTAGGGAAAAGCAACAAGAAATGAAGATAAAAAGGTAGACTGTGAACAGATTGTGAAGGGATTTGAATGCCAGGCTAAGGGATGGAATTCATCACTCAGCAAAAGGAACCCACTGAAGGATTTTAAACGGGGAGTTTCAGATTTGTGTTTTACCTACTCCAGCAGCAGTGGTGCACAGGGTTTCAGAGTGGGTGAGATCAGTGAACAACAGACAGGAAGTTACTGCAAGAGCCCAAAGGCAAAGCTAAAACAGTAACAATGGGCTAAAGAGGAGAGGGGGAAACAACAAAGATGTTTAGGAGACAGAGCCTACAAAACACCATCCTGATAGCAAAGCCTCCTTTGCTGCTGTGAGCTGAAAGGCTAAGAAGCAAGATCGGAAACATTCTAACCACAGGTTTTGTTGCTTTTTGTTGCTTCTTTTCTTTAATAGGCGTAAGGACGGACAATAAATTAAATGGACCCTTGAATCTGTTGGCTCCAGAAAACAGCCTGAATCTGAATTTCTTCCTCGCTCGGAGGCCTAGTGGCTCGGCGTGCTCTCCTGGCGAGACCGCAGGTCCATGTGGCAGCCAGCCATTCTGCAGTGCTAGCTCTGGACCTGCCCACCAGACTTGACTCTGAGGTAGCCCAAACACTGCATTGAAGGCCGAGCTACCCAGGCTCCCACCACTGAGCCCCATGGAATCGTAAGGGTGGGTGTAATTAAGGTACTGTTCTTCCCCGTTCGGGCAAGACAACCCCTCTGAGGTAACAAAAAAGGGGAAGTATCGTGATCAACTGTGCTCTGACTTGGGTTGCATCTTCAGGGAGAACTTACCCTACAGTTAACAAGCCAGCAACCTGTGTGGGTATTTACCCTGGCTGAGCTCTAGAAGAGGAAGGCTGCTAAAGCCAGAGCAGGCTTAACTTGATATGTCTTTAGTGCAAAAAACACTATCATCACAAAAGAGAGAAAGAGAGAGAGAGAGGGAGAGGGAGAGGAAAAGAAAAGAGAAAAAAGAAAAGAAAAGAAAATCAGTTAGGTTAAAGCTAATAATAAAACTGCTCCTTAGGTAAGCACATAAGGCCAAGTATGTGCTGTTGCTGAGGGGGGAAAAATTCCTCAAACCGAACCGTTTTTCCAAAGCTCGCTAATCACCAGTATGGGGTATGGGAGAGATTTTAATGGCAAGCAAATGGCCTATTCTGTCTTAACCTCAATTCCAGGAGTGGGCAGCAGCTGCTGCTGCTACTACTACTACTGCTACTATTACTACATTTATTTATTTATTTATTTATTTATTTATTTATTTATTTATTTAATGCATCTGTGAAGGCAGATGGGAGGTACTCAACACTTTACAAATTGGTGAATGATTCCCACCCTCCCTGTATCTTCTAAAAAGAAATAAAAGAACAAGGTGAAATTTTGCAAATTATTGATTTGGTCCATAAATCCTTTTCCCTCCCAGGTCAACTCATTTTTCTATTCTATTATTCTGTTTTAAAAGACTTGGTGAAGGGAAGAATCTTGCTCAAATTCAATAAAATACAGTGGAATATTTGTTTTTTTCCATCTGAAGAAAAAAAAAATTAGATCCCCACCTCATACCTCTGCAATTCCAGAAAGACCAAAGACCTAAATATTTTTTTTTAAAAAAGAGAGACCTTAAAACAATTATGAAAAAAAAAAGAGAATATAGTTTGACCTTGGGATTAGAAAGTATTTCTTAGATGAAACCAAAAGGAAAAACCACAAAAGGTTGATAAATTTAACTCACCAAAATTTAGACAGTTAAAAAAACAAGTACAGAGTGAGAAAAGATATTTGTAACAAATGTATCCTGAATAAAGAAATATTAGGGATGCCTGGGTGGCTCAGTCAGTTAAATGTCTGCTTTGGGCTCAGGTCATGATCCCAGGATCCTGGGAATTGAGCCTGGCTTCGGGCTCCCTGCTCAGTGAGGAGCCTGCTTCTCCCTCTCCTCCTCGCTCGTGCTCGCTATCTCTGCGCTATCTCTGTCTCTCTCAAATAAATAAAATCTTAAAAAAGAACTCATATTAATCAATAAGAAAATAAAGATAAGCTAATAGAATCTAACTATGGGATTCACAAAGAAAATCAGTCAAGTGACTAAGGAAAAGGAGGAGAAAAGGAAAAGACGTTCAATCATATTAGTTATCAGCAAAATGCATATAAATGGAATAAAATATCATTTCACACCTATCAGACTGACAGAAATTTTAAAGTGTGAAAATATCAAGTGTTGGGAAGGATCTAAAACCATGTGAATCAGTAAAAGCATTCTAAAGGGCAATTTTTTAATCCCTAAAGATACACAACCTAGCAGTTGGGAAATTGGATTTTGAGTTGGGCCTTGTGAGATGGCAGGATTCTGACAGGCAAAGAGAAGGACTGACATCCAAACAAAACAAAACCCCAAAAAACAATATAAGCAAAGTCAGAGATGGAACCTGTTTGAGGAATGACCAGACTGTTTTCCAAAGTGGGTATACCATTTTTTTACATTCCCACCAGCAGTATGAGGGACTTCAAATTTTCCACATCCTTGCCAACACTTGTTATTACCGGACTTTCTGATTACAGCCATCCTAAGGGTATAAAGTAGTATCTGATTGTGGTTTTGATTTGCATTTCCCTGATAATTATGTCAAACATTTTTTTATGTGCTTATTACCCATTTGTATACCTTCTTTGGAGAAATGTCTATTCAGGTTCCTTGCATATTTCTTAATTGGATTTGTCTTTTTGTTACTGAGTTGTAAGAATTCTTGAGATGTTCTAGATACAAATTCCTTATCAGACAGATGATTTGCAAATATTTTACCCCATTTTGTGAGCTTTTTGCTTTCTTGATGGTGTCCTTTGAAACATGAAAGTTTTTACTTTTGATGAAGTCCAATTTATCTGTTTTTTTCCTCTGGCTGTGCTATTGATGTTATATCTAAGAAACGATTGCCAAATCTAAGCTCACAAAGACTTATCTCCAAGTTTTTCTATATAAGTTTTATAGTTTTAGCTCTTATATTTAGGTTTTTGATCCAATTTGAGTTAATATTTGCATGTCGTACGAGGTATTTCATTCTTTCATATGTGGATATACAGTGTCCCAGCACCATTTGTTGAAAAGATTATTCTTTCCCTATTGAATTGTTTTTGGTACTCTTGTTGAAAATTGACCGTAAATGTGAGAGCTGGCTTCTCAATACTCAATTCTATTCCACTGATTCATGTCTATCCTTATGCCAAAACCACACTGTCTAATGACCTGAGCCACAGGCAGACATTTAACTGACTGAACCACCCAGGCACCCCCAGACGTTTGTTGCTGGGTTTTTTTTGTTTGTTTTTTTAATGTAAGAAAAACATACTTTCTTTGTTTAAGCTACCTTTAGTAAGTTTTCCAGTAGCATCTTCAGGCATTTAAAAATATTACACAGTAATCAAATGATGGAGCTAAGATTCAAAACTAGGCAGTCTTAACTAAGCTATATAAGAAACACTTAGCACTGGACTTGGTAGGGAATGGGTACTCAAATGATGAAATGATTATAATAATATCAGTCACTCAGCCTTCTTCCTCAAGGTTCCAAGCTCCTCTGGTAACTCAAGGATTGCCAGTGACCTAAATCACAATGTAGCTACTCAGGAATAGGCCACCCCTTTTAGACACCATGCCCAGCCCTTTTGTCTGCCTTTTTTAAAAAGATTTATTTATTTATTTTAGAGGGGGGGTGGGCGAGGGAGAAGGAGAGAGAGTCTTGAGCAGAGTCTGCACACCCTGAGATCACGACCTGAACTGAAACCAGGAGTTGGACATTTAACTGACTGTGCCACCCAGGCGCCCCTTGTCTGCCTTTCTGAATTCAATTCTCCCAGCTCAGGGTCTACCCTAAGGAGGGAAGAGAGAAGGAATGTCTGGAGCCAGGTCTTGGATGCCCCTACCTATCTCATGGCACCACAAAGATTCCAGGCCTCCTACCATGCACGTACAAGAGAACAGAGTTCAAGGAACTCAGTATAAACTTACAATCGTGACAGCACCTGTGGTGACAGTGAAAGCCGAAGTCTCTCCCTGGCAGCCAGAGACCTTTGGAGGTAACAAGAAGTGTGGTTTTGTAGCTTAAACAAGACCATGGACTATTGATTTTTCTGCCTCTTTTCCTGCTGAGAGCAGTAATAGCAAAAATCTGATTTAGACACTTAAATTCAAGTACCTTCCCCACCAGCAGAGCAATTTTCAAGTAATCACACTTTTGACCTCACCCAACATGAGTTCTTTTAAAGCCAATTTTGGGGGTCAATTATTCAGTTTTCCTAACATGTGCAGGGAAAAAGATAGGATTGCTGGCTATCTTGCTGGAAGCTGCAGCTTCTACTCCCATGTCTAAGGTTTAGGTTGCCTGCTCACAGACCTCCCAGTCTGTCTGAGAAGGGGCAGCCACCCCTCTGTCACAGCTAACACATGCATCAGAGCTGACACGTGGGCTCTGTTTCTAAAGCTGTTTGGAACTCAAAGGGCATTTCCCAGAGAAATTACGGCATTAATGATGGTAAGATTCCTAGACAAGTTCACAGAATTGGGAGAGAAGAGAATGCCTATTTATTGAACACTTACACTAGACGGCAGATATGAGCATCAGAATCATTTAGGAAGCTTGCGAAAACAGATTGTTGGGAACCACCTCCTGAGTTTCTGATTCCACAGGTCTGGGGTAAGGCCTAATAATTCTCAGCTCTAACAAATTCCTCCACCTGGGGACTACACTTAAAAGCCACTGATATAAAATATAAATCAATAAGTCACAGAGACTTTGGAAACCCACCACTGGCTCCAAACTCTCAAGCTTTTTCCACAACATACCCTGTGCTCATGACAGCAATGACGAGGGATGGATAGGTACAAGGATGGAGCAGACAGAATGTGTGTGAGTGTATACTGGGGAAATGGAAAGACAAATAAAAACCAGATAATTCTTAGATACCATTCATGGTAGCTTAGGAGCTGTCAATGGGTTACAACACGTGAATTTTTTTTTTTTTTTTTAAGATTTTTTTTTTTTTTTTTTTATTTATGTGACAGAGAGACAGCCAGCGAGAGAGGGAACACAGCAAGCGAGTGAGAGAGGAAGAAGCAGGCTCCCAGCAGAGGAGCCCGATGTGGGACTCGATCCCGGAACGCCGGGATCACGCCCTGAGCCGAAGGCAGACGCTTTAACGACTGCGCTACCCAGGCGCCCCACAACACGTGAATTAAGATACTAATTCCTGGGGCGCCTGGGTGGCATAGCGGTTAAACGTCTGCCTTCGGCTCAGGGCGTGATCCCGGCGATCTGGGATCGAGCCCCACATCAGGCTCTTCTGCTATGAGCCTGCTTCTTCCTCTCCCACTCCGCCTGCTTGTGTTCCCTCTCTCGCTGGCTGTCTCTATCTCTGTCGAATAAATAAGTAAAATCTTAAAAAAAAAAAAAAGATACTAATTCCTTAAGCATATAGGGTATCTGGGAGGAAGTGGGGCACAGGAGCTCCTGGGCAGCCTTGTCTGTTTTTCCAGAGTTCTCTATAAATATTATCATTTTCTGTGTAGAGGTACTGGCTTAGAGCTAAATGTGCACCACTGCTTTACAGAAGAGTCTTAGGACAAAAACGTTTATGCCAGACTCTGAAGTCAATTTGCTAGATACTTATGGAGCTCTGAAAAGGCTTCATTATTAGGGGCCTAATTAGTCATTTATTCATTCAACCAATCAACAGTCACTGAGAGGTTACTTTGTATTAGGCACCGTGTTAACCACTGAGGACACAGTGATTGCCTGTAAGAGAAACGAGTGTCACAGACATATAAACAATTATAAGGCAGTAAATAATACAGACTACATGTAGCTCGGTGATTAAGAGTATGGAATATCCAAACTTTGACTTGATTCCAGCTCCACTACTATCTGGTTCTGTGACAGGGACAAGTCTTTTCATCTTTCTGGACTTATGTCTACATCTATGAAAACCTTGGAAAATAAGGGTTAACTAAAATAATGATGATTATCATTCTCAAACTGGGCATAGGAACCCCTGTGGTACTCAACAATATACTAGAGGGTAAATGAACAAATATGATGTACCTTCTTCGTAGGGTAATTATACCAGAGAGTAAATAATTTAAATTATTTGTTGTACAGAAAACAATTATGACTGTATAATGGTGACTTATGAGGAAATTAATATGCATTTTGAAGATAAGGCACAGGCTTCAAATAAATTTTAACCTTGGAATTCCTGCTCTGTGCTATCCGCCCCCTCCCTGCCCCTGACTGATGCAGGGATGAGTTTGTTCTCCCCTGATATCAAGTACACTTGGGTAGGAAAGTTTCTAAAACACTGTGCATTGCCAGTAATGGATGCCCAACAAATAGCAACCATTATTGTTAATAATAGATAGCTGTTATTATTAACCCATCCACAGGAGAAACAAACTTACTCTGTAGTAGTTTGGGGCAGAAGAAGGTGTCCTCTCCACCCAGGCATCCCTTTTTTTCCCAAGCTCTACACTTCTTCAGTTGCTCCCCAGAAATCCTGTGATTCCTTGGGAAGTGGAACTCCAGGAAGCAGGCCAATCCTGCCCCCAAATGCCAGAAGAGTTCTCTTCATGCAAAGAAGAATGTTTCAGCACCAGCAAAGCTGCTCATCTCATCAACCTCCAGGCCTTCCAGGCCTCAATCTGCCCAGGCGGTTAACCCCCAGGATAAGAACAGTTCGTGCAATGGTGGACCCAGCTCCACTCCTGACTTTATCTCATTTAAAAAGCTCTTACATATGAATTATCTCCTTAAAGCCTCACAAACAAGTGATAGATTAGGTAGATACTATTCCTACTTCACAGCGGAGGAAACTGAGGTCCTCCAAAGTAAAGTGACTTGTTCAAGTTTTCAGTTCAAGGCAGAGCCAGGAGTCTAACTCAGGCCTTCTGGCTTCCCGCGGGGACTCTTCCTACTACATTAAGCAACAGAAGTCACTCCAATGAGCATCTAGGTAGCACAGCCAAAAGCTCTTCACATCCTTTATCAATATCCCACCAATTTTCAGCTGTATTCGTGGCCACAAAATTATATTTCCATTGACTGAGAACCATAAATAACTAATAGAAAACTAAATCACAGGAGCTTCATTAGCAGGACAAGGGCACTGGTGGTGGCTATGGTAATATCTGACCTTCCACAGAAGGATACTTGTGAAAAAGTTTTCATGGTTTCCTACTGATCTTGCCCAAGAATGTCAAGAGCTCTGGGCTAAGAAGTGCTGGGCTGACAAAAGGTACAACCACCACAGGAGAGGGTTCTCAGCTCACCGCATTTTCCCTATTTCTGAACCCTTCAGTAACACCAGGGATGCCAAGAAGGGGCACAGCAAATTTTGTTCAAGAAGAGGCAAAAGAAATCGATTAAGGGAATGAGTTAGCAAGTTGTTTTATAATGAAAGAGAGCTAACAAAAATTTATAAATCAATGCCCAGAATGTTATAGCTGGAAGCAGAATTGCTAAACAACAACCTTATCTAAGCCCCTTATCTAAGCTCCTCAGCCTGGATGGGAAGGGAAGAGAAGAGAAATGGGCAGGTCTTGTCCAGTGTCTTGAGTCATTAGCAGCAGACCTGGAACTCTTCTCCTCCTCATGCTTCAAGACCTAGTTCCATGCTTGACTTCTCAGAAGGCTTTCCTGACACCAGCCTCTGCCAGAGTTGTGGCCTCTCCCATTTGCCCACCAAGTTTTCGTGGCAATCTGTACATCTATCATGTTAGACTCTTGGAACATAGTAGCACATCCCTTTGCCATAACATTTGTCTCAGTGTACTGTAACTGTCTCCTTACATGTCTGGGTCCTTCCCCTTCTTAATCTGTGCTGCTTAAGGTGGGAAGTCCATGGAGGGGCAATACACACAAATGACACACAGTCACTGTATGTGTGTGTCTTCACAAAACTGATCATCTTACAATTTGAAGAACAGAGTGTGTGAGAAAACTGAAGGTCAGAGTTCATCTTGAGCGGTTCATTTAGCTTCCTGCTGTGGCAGCAGAACCTTTTTGTCAAATAAAATCAGATCTGGAAGTCTAATATATAAAATAGGCATGAGCAGATCTCTACTGGAGGGGAAGGGGGCACGCACTTGGCTTACCTTTCCCTTTAACAGCTCCTAAGGCAACCTGCAGAGCAACCTCATTTTTTGAATAAGTTGAGCCAAAATAAAGAAACCATTTTATTCTAGGTCTTCTCTTCATTCAGCGTGGCAGAGAGGTCCTAGAGTAGGTAGGGTCTTTAAAGCCTGGCAAAACTATTGAAATCCTCTATGACCTTGGAAAAGCAATTCAACCTCCCTTGGGTCAGTTTTTTAATCTAAGGTGGACAACAAGGACCTTGTCCTCCAAATACGGGGTTTACGTACATGTTTGCTGATGACTGCTTTTGACGGCTGAGGGGCCAGCACAGAGGCTGGCAGCCATGGTCCAACCTCCACGAGCTAAAGTTCATTGCAGAAGATTTAAAGAAACAGATGAATGGATAAACAAAATGTGGCAGATACACTGTATGGAATATTATTCAGCCATAAAAAGGAATGAAGTTTTGATACATGCTACAACATGGATGAAGCCTGAACACATTATGGTAAGTGAAATAAGCCAAATAAAAGGACAAATATTATATGATTCCACTTATGTGAAATATTTCAAACAGGGAAATTCATAGAGACTGAGATTAGAGGTTCTTGAGGCTACAGGGAGGAGGGAATGAGGAATTACTATTTCAAGGACACAGAATTTCTGTTTGAGATGATGCAAAAGTTCTGGAAATACTGGGGATGGTTATGCAACACTGTAAAGGTACTTAATGTCAATAAATTATATACTTAAAAATGGTTACAATGGTAAATTTTATGTATATTTCGCTGCGATAAAGTAAAAAAAAAAGTCTACTTATATTTCACTTAAGGTGGCACTTATAAGCTACATGACCTTGGGCAAGTTACTTAATATAGTTGAACCTGGGGCAACTGGATGGCTCAGTTAAGCATCTCCCTTCAGCTTGGGTCATGATCCCGGGACTGAGTCCCGAGTGAGGCTCCCTGCTCAGTGGGGAGTCTGCTTCTCCCTCTCCCTCTGCCTCTCCCCCTATTCATGCTCTCTCTCAAATAAATAAAATCTTTAAAAATATATATATATATATAGTTGAACCTATTCCCTCATATGCGTAATGATAACAGCTCTCCCTTGTATGGTTATTAAGAGAACTGGAGACAATGTTTGTAAAGTGTCTGGCACTCCAGACTGATAGTCATTACTGGTAGCTATTACTATAAGTATCAACAGCAACAGTAAATTATAATTAATATAAACATAATGAAAACATAATGATAAATAACTTAATCCAATGAATATTTAATAAGTAACTAACTGCCTGCTCTGTTCTAGACACAGGAGGTACATGACTGCTGCCCTCAAGGAGCTCACAGTTCAGAAAGACATGAAATAAATGAACAACTCCTACAGAGAACAGGAAGCCAAGAAGGAGTGGGGGAATAATAACACAATACCACCACCACCACTTCCTTCTTTGGGAGAAAAGGTTGATCCTTTCTACAGAAATGGGAAATCAGGGGCGCCTGGGTGGCACAGCGGTTAAGCGTCTGCCTTCGGCTCAGGGCGTGATCCCGGCGTTATGGGATCGAGCCCCACATCAGGCTCCTCTGCTATGAGCCTGCTTCTTCCTCTCCCACTCCCCCTGCTTGTGTTCCCTCTCTCGCTGGCTGTCTCTCTCTGTCAAATAAATAAATAAAATCTTTAAAAAAAAAAGTGGGAAATCATTTTATAATCCAGGAAAGTTGAAATCAGTCATAAACAAACAGCAAATTAGTTTAATGGGCATGATACTTGCCCAGACAAGATTTAATCCACCTGCTTTTTCTGTTGACATCACACATAATAATATATCAGAGGCAGACACACTCACTGCTTGTGAGTTCTCTCCAAAACCCAAAGAGGCCTTGCTTGACAGCTTGGTGGAGTAGGAAGAGCACTGGATTGGGATTTGGAGTCCAGTAAACCTAAGCTCTATTCGCGGTCTTGCAATTTACTAAAAGTATAAACTTGTACATATTTATTAACCCTTCTGAGTCTTTGTAAAATGGATGTTTTAATAAAAATTTCTACCACACAGTACTGCTGGTAAGGACTCAATGAAATTACAAATGGTAAAGAATTTTCTAAGTTATAAAGTACTGTACCTCTTGTTCATTATTATTAGGGGTTTTATGGACCCCCTTTTCTCAAGCTTCAGAGAAAATCTGTCACTGGAGAGTTTATTTTTGTTTGTTTTAAAGATTTATTTATTTATTTATTTATTTATTTATTTATTTATTTGAGAAAGAGAGAGAGAGCGAGCATGTATGAGCAGCAGGTAGGGGCCGATGAAGAGGGAGGGAGAGAACCTTCAAGCAGACACTCCTGCCGAGCACAGAGGCCAGTGTGGGCTTGATCCCAGGACCCTGAGATCATGACCTGAGCCGAAACCAAAAGGTGGTTGCTTAACCGACTGAGCGGCCCAGGCGCCCCACCTATAATTTATTTTTATTTTTTATAAACCCTTTACATTTCTCAGATTTGACCTTTCTTTTCCATCCTCCCTACTGTTATCAGGCCATTATTTCTCTTTCTTGGATTATTTACATTTTCCCCTAACTGGTCTTCCTGACTTGTCATATACCTTCTCTCCAAAGCGTTCTTTACATAGCAGCCAAAATCATTTTTTTTTTCACTTGAAAATTAGACCACCTCATTCCAGTACTTAAAACCCCTTGATGATACTTCATTGCCCTTTGGCTGAAGTCCAAACTCCTTAGCTTGCAAGAGAAAGTTTTTATGACCTGACCATTCAGATCCCACCAATCCATTTCCTCCTCATCTTATGTATCCAAATTTTTACTCCAGATGGTGGCTGGCACTATGTTTTTATTTAGAGCTTTAGTTTCACTAGAGATCATCAGGTGCAATCCTCTTCTCAGGTGAGGAACCTGAGGGCTCATAAGTACCCAAGACAAACACTTACTACAGTTCACCATGAATTCAATATCTGATTTACTTCTGTGTCTCTAGTACTCAGCCCCTGACCTGCCATGAATACTAAGTATCTTTTAGAGAGGTAGATGGACTGACAGTACCAAAGTTGGAACAGAGCCCATAACTTTGGCAGCTAAACTAGTTCTCTTTCTATTCACCTTATGCAGCTTTTTTATTTTCCAAGACACTCATGTGTAAAACATCTGGTATACAGTTATGCCCTTATTAGATACTAAAGCTTTAGTAGCCATTGTTTTGTTGTTAGTCATCTTTACGGGCATACCTCATTTTACTGCACTTTACAAATTGTGCATTTTTTTTAAATAAATTGAAGGTCTGTGGCAACACTGAGACAAACAAGTCTCAGTGGGATTTTGCCAACAGCATTTGCTTGTTTCATGTTTGTCACATTTTGGTAATTCTCACAATATTTCAAACTTACTTGTTATGGTGATCTGTGATTGGTGATTATTATTTGCTGAAAGCTCAGATGATGGTTCATATTTTTTTTTAAAGATTTTATTTATTTATTCGACAGAGATAGAGACAGCCAGCGAGACAGGGAACACAAGCAGGGGGAGTGGGAGAGGAAGAAGCAGGCTCCTAGCGGAGAAGCCTGATGTGGGGCTCGATCCCATAACGCTGGGATCATGCCCTGAGCCGAAGGCAGACGCTTAACCGCTGTGCCACCCAGGCGCCCCAGATGGTTCATATTTTTTAAGCAGTAATATATTTTTAATCAAGGCATACACATTGTTTAGGCAGAATGCTACTGCACACTTTAATAGACTACACTATAGTGTAAACATAACTTTTTAAAAAGATTTATTTATTTGTGAGAGAGAGAAAGAGAGAGGGGGAGCGAGCAGGGGGAGGGGCAGACAGAATCTTGAGCAGACTCCCCATTGAGTGAGCTCAGTCTCACACACTGAGGTCATGGCCTGAGCTGAAATCAAGAGTTGGATGCTTAACCAACTGAGCCCCCCCCCCAAACATAACTTTTATATGCACTGGGAAGCAGAGAAATTCATCTGACTCACTTCATTGCAATGTTCACTTTATTGCGGTGGTCTGGAATGGAGCCTGCAATATCTCCGAGGTGTGCGTGTATTTCACCAGTACGTGGCACAGGGATTGGTACAGAAGAGACTCTCAGTAGATTTTGAAAGAAGGAAGGAAGGGAAGGAAGGAAGAAAGAAAGAAGAGAAGTGAGTAGCCGTCTGCCATGACAAGGACAGTCTGGGACAGGTGTCCAGTGTAGAAGAAATTGTTCTTGCTTTGTAGGTGAATGAACTGAGACTCAAGACACTTAATTTGGATAATCTGTTGTGACTGGTCAACCCCTCTGGATGGATCAGATGAAACAGGGAGATTTTTCTACTTATGAATTATCTCTAGATCCTCAGAGAAAACAAACTTGGTTTATAGCAAATTTTCTCTTTTAGAACAATGATAGTTGAAGCCTGGCAATTCCTTTGAACTTCTTAGTAAGGGACAGCTGTCCTCAAACCTCCTATATTACCTATGCAGTCAGCCTTGGATTCCCTCGCTCTCAAACAAATAAATAAATAAATCTTAAAAAAAAAAAAAAAAGGTAAGTTTTAAAAGATAAAAAATAAAAAACAAGTGTTGGCAAGGATGTAGAACCCTTGTGCACTGCTGGTAGGAGTATAAAATGGTGCAGTCACTGTGGAAAACAGCATTGAGGTTCCTCAAAAAATTAAACAGAACTGCCATATGATCTAGCAATTCCACCTCTAGATATATACTCAAAAGAATTGAAAGCAAGGTTTCAAAGAGATATTTGTACACCCATGTTTATAGCCAGTATATTCACAATAGCCAAAAAGTGAAAGCAACCCAGTGTTCATTGAGAGACGAATGGATTAAGAAATGTGGTCTAAACATACAAGGGAATATTATTCAGCCTAAAAAAGGAAGGAAATGCTGACACATACTACACATAGATCAACCTTGAGGATATTATGGTGAGTGAAATAAAAGGACAAATACTGTATGATTCCATTGTATGAGGTATATAGAGTAGTCAAGTTCATAGAGACACACAGTATATAGAATGGTGGATGCCAGAGGCCGGGGAAAGGGGGAGAATAGGGAACTGTTATTTCATGGGTATACAGTTTCAGTTTGTAAGATGAAAAGAGGTCTATGTATGGATGGTGGTGATGCTTGCACAACAATTTGAATGTACTTAATGTGAGTGAACTATACACTTAAAAATGATTAAGATGGCAAATAATTTTATGTTATGTGTATTTTACCACAATTAAAAAAAAAAAGATAGGACTGGGGTGGCTGGGTGGCTCAGTCGGTTAAGTGGCCAACTCTTGATTTCAGCTCAGGTCATGATCTTAGGGTCCTGGGATCAAGCTCCATGTTGGGCTCTGTGCTCAGCAGGGAGTCTGCTTGAGATTCTCTCTCTCCCTCTGCTCCCCCTGGACCCTACATACATATACTCTCTCTCTCTCTGTAGAATAAATATATCTTTAAAAAAAAAGATAGGACTTAGTAACTAACTTTAGAAGGCAAAAGAAAAAGGGGATATCAAGAATGGCTCTTATGTTTCTGATTTGAGGGAACAGGTGAACGATGGTACCAATTACAAAAATGATAAATGATAAATGGAAAAATGAGTTACAGGGAAAGATAATAGGCTCAGTTTTAGACATGATACGTCTGACCAAAGTATGAGACATTCATGGAGAAATGTTCAGAAGACAGCTGGATAAACAGGTCTGAAGCGCAGAAGAGAGGTTTGCTGCAGAGCTAGTTTAGGAATCATCAGCCTACGTCATCAGCTGGAACTACAGTGGAAGAGAAACTGGGCTCCTGGGCATCACCAACTTTTCCTGGGTGAGTGGGGAGAGAAAGCTGGAAAGCAGACACATTCAGGAATAGCCAGAGAGGAAGAACGGAGAAAATCAAATGGAAAAATAAACAGAAAAACTATGTTATGATCAACAAAAAGCAAGGAAAGAGAAAACTTCCAGAAGGGATGAATCTGGAGCATCAAATGATATAGGGGTGTCAATTAGGATGAAGGCTGATAAGGGTCCACTAGATTTAACAGCAAGGAGATTACTAGTAACCATAGTGAGAACAGTTAATAAGAATTCTTCTTAGAGACCTTTTTCGGTCATAGGTGAAAAATTTATTAAGTGACCTGAGAAATCTTTTCTGAGTAGAGATCAGTTTGACTATCAGAAGGGGATTTTGTGGAGTAGTTTCAGGAATCAGAATCCATTTCCCAGGCTCATCTAAGATCCTAGTCACTATGGTGTCCAAGATATAGCCAAGTAGGCTAGAGCAGTAAAAGCTCTTGCTTTGTAATGCACAAAATCTGGGGTTTCAGCTCTGCTAAACAGTGTGACCTCAGGAAAGCTGATCCCTAGTCGTTCCATCTGGAAAACAGGCGCTACCTCCCTAAACTTGTTATAAGAAATAAACATAAGGAGGGGCGCCTGGGTGGCTCAGTTGGCTAAGCAGCTGCCTTCGTCTCAGGTCATGATCCCAGGGTCCTGGGATTGAGTCCTGCATTGGGCTCCCTGCTCAGTGGGGAGCCGGCTTCTCCCTCTGCCTGCTGCTCCCTCTGCTTGTTCTCTCTCTTTCTGTCAAATAAATAAAAAATCTGAAAAGAAAAAAAAAAAAAAGAAAAGAAAAGAGAAAGAAATATGAGGAAAAAGCCCCCACAAAAGTTCTTTGCAAAGAACAAACTAGTCAGTCTTAAAAACTTTTTCAGCTGATCCTCACAAAGGAGGGTGAAGAGTACAGGGCGTGGGTCATTGCAGAGAAAGATATTCTTTTTTAATCTCACTAATATATCAGACTATTCATTGTACCTGCAGGCTGTCAGCTTAATTATCAAGGTCTCCTAGCTGAAAAACTGTGTCAAATACAAATATGATTCTTAAATTGTTTTTAAGCAAAAAAAGTATTCTAGAAAAAAACCTGAATATGATAGTGAAGTTTTTGAACATATCAATTTCCTAATTTTCCAACCTTGAGGGTCATGTGTTTTGTTAGGGTATTTGAAGTATTTCAACAGATATTTGCTGCTGGATGAAAGCAGGAAATTCCTTTAGGGCCCAGCACAAGAGTGGGGGAGAGCACATGAGCTGGTATGGGCCAGCAGAGGACTGAGCGGTAGCCAGGAGAGGATGGAGACAAGGAAATTTTCAGGAATGAAACCTTGGTTGTTACTCTGTGGTAGAGAGCCAATAAATACACAGACCCGCAATAGGGAGACCCAGCTCCAACACTTACTGCAAGAACACTTCTCCATCTTCTCACCTATAAAATGATGGGATACTTTAAGAGGTTCATCTGTTCAGAATTCTTTCTAGTTGGGTTTTGGAAACTTCACTGCAGGTCAATGGCTGGCCCTGTTACATTTATTACTCTCAGCTGTCTTGGGAAGAATAAATTCCCAATTCTTTTTCTTTCTTTCCTTTTTTTTTTTTCCAGATGATATACTAAGTTCTGAAAAGTTTAATAACTTATCTGACATCACAGAGTTTTTAAGTGGCAGAATCTAAATAACTAACTTTACCCCACACGCTTTCCCTAGTAGAGATATACTTATTGCTGTGCATTGTAACAACTGTTAACTGAGCACCAACTATAACCCCAGCATGGTGCCTGAGACTTCATAAACATTTTCATGGACCTGTGAACCAACCATCCGAATAGATCATTACCCCATTTTAGAGTTGAGGAAACTGAGATTGAGAAGAGTAAGTAACTTGCCCAAGGTCCTACAGCTAATTAGAGGCATAGCCGAGACTCCACCCCAGATCTGATGGACTCCAAAACGTCTTCTTTTCAGCACCTATTCTAGATCTCTGGTGATGCTTGGATGCTCTCACCATCAGAACATTTTAAGAAAAGAAAAAAAGAAGTGTGGAGAATATTTAGGTCTTGTCTACATTGCCAACTTCTGGCAGAGAAATGTTTCTGAGGCCTTTCAGAAAAAGAAATGCCCCATTCTGTACAGAGCCCCTTGCCACAGTAAATCCATGTAAAAAAATACCACAAACTGAGTGGCTTAAACAACAGACATTTATTTCTCACTGTCTGGAGGATGGAAGTATGACAGCCCAGTTGGGTTCTAGTGAGGGTTCTTTTCCTGCCTTGCTAATGGCAGCCCCCTTGCTGTGTCCTTACATGGCAGACAGAGAGCTCTGGTGTCTCTTCCTCTTCATATCACGGCACTAATGCCATCATGAGGGCCCCATCCTCATGACCTCAACTCAACCTAATTATCTCAGAAAGGCCCCATCTCCAAATACCATCACATTGGGTATTAGACCTCCAACATATGAATTTGGGGGGACACAAACATTCAGTCGATAACACTATCTATACTTTAAGTGTTTTAAAGTATATGAACATATTATATTCTCTAAATTCTCCTTTCCAAGATGCATAAGGAGCTAATTATAACCACTTCATAGGACTGTTACAAGTATAAAAATATTGCCTGTAAAACACTGAGCTCAGTTTTTGGCACATAGTAAGCACTTAGTAAAGGAACTTTAAAAAGGAGAAGAGACAATACTGTCAACTGGCTATAAGATAGCTGTTCACTGGAATACACTGTATTGCTGTGATACTATGATTAATAATAGGAAGTATACATTTGGTCTTCGTCTTCATTCTTGGAACCCCCAAACCCTTGGAATTTTCTAAGTGATAAGAGCCATAAAGATGTCTTGATTAAACTCCTTCCAACCACACCTGAGTTTATGTTAATGAGACGACTTCTGCAAAGCAATGGGTGTTGGTTGCCAGGGGAACTAACCACGTGATTGGAAAGTTGGAACTTACAGTCCCATCCAATCCCTGACCTATGGGAAGAGCGGCTGCAGGTTGAATCAACTGCCCGTGGCCAGTGGTTTGATCAATCGTGCCTAAGCCAAAAAGGACAAGGTTTGGAGAGCTTCCAGGCTGGTGAACTCAGGGAGGTGCAGGGAGAACAGCACCCTCTGCAGCAGGCATGGAAGCTCCATGCCTGTTTCTACATTCCTTGCCCTATGCATGTCTTCCATCTACCTATTCCTGAATTACATCCTTTTATAATAAGCCAGTAATCTAGTAAGTAAACTGGTTTCCTGTGTTCTGGAGCTGTTCTAGAAGATTAATTGAGCCCAAGGCAGTGGTTGTGGGAACCTGTGATTTACAGGCTATCCGTCAGAAGCACAGGCAAACAACCTGGACTTGCAATTACCATCAGAAGTGAGGACAGTCTGGTGGGATTGAGCCCTCCACCTGTGGCATCTGATGCTATTGCCAGGTAGATATCTCAGAATTGAGTTGAACTATAGGACATCCAGCTGGTACTGCAGAACTGCGTGGTGTGAGGAGAAGACCCACACATTAAAACTGTGTCAGAATCATTAACTGTGAAGTTATATTTTATTTCTCTCTCAGATTTCACAGAGAATTTCAAATCAGGAGTTTTCCCAACCTCTCTGTTCCCTGTGGCCACTACCCCATTACCTCTGAAGCCACAATGGACTTGACCTCCCACTCTTCCTCCTACTACACTCCACTTGCCTACCCCAAACTGCTGACCAGGAGAAGACTTCTAGCCCCTTAAAGGTGAGGCTCCCTAGTCCTAGAACCCCTGAGACTGAAAAACAACCCTCTCACCTAGCTTATCAATGGAAACAGTGCAAGGAGTACGTATTTTAAAACAGATCAGCTTACTATAAGGAAGCATATACACTTTGAAATCACAAAGACCTGAGTTCAAGTCTTTCCCTCATCTTTCAGGAGCCATATACACTGGCTAAGTCTTACAACCTAAATTAAACTACCAACTTAACAATAAAAGACGAGTACTATGGGGTTTATGGTAAGATTATAATTAATATATTAAAAGTACTGAGCATGGGCTTGCCAAATGATAATACTCTTTAACATAACCATTATGTTACTAACAATAATAACAAATGTTTGTTTTAATGCATTATATTTGGCATTTGTTTACAAATTATCTTACTTGGGTCTTCTATTTCCAGCAGTATGGAGGAGAAGATAACCTGAAAATCTGCCTACCACATAACACCTGGAAAAGCTGGATAAAGTATAACAAACATTTCATGTTATATAACAAACATAGGCAGAGTTCAGATTTTAAGAAAGAAAAAGAAGGGGCGCCTGGGTGGCACAGCGGTTAAGCGTCTGCCTTCGGCTCAGGGCGTGATCCCGGCGTTATGGGATCGAGCCCCACATCAGGCTCTTCTGCTATGAGCCTGCTTCTTCCTCTCCCACTCCCCCTGCTTGTGTTCCCTCTCTCGCTGGCTGTCTCTATCTCTGTCGAATAAATAAATAAAATCTTTAAAAAAAAAAGAAAGAAAGAAAGAAAGAAAGAAAGAAAGAAAGAAAGAAAGAAAGAAAGAAAGAAAGAAAAAGAAATACCCAGGGGTGAAAAACTGATGAGGAAACTAAAAAATCAGGAACTCTCATAGTCTATGTTGAACTGTTGTGGGAAGGTTTTTTGGTCTGGGCAATTAAAGGGCTTGCTTTTTATAGCTACTGGGGGTGGGAGATGAGGCTTTGGGCCCTGGAGAGGTCATGAGTTAGAACTCAAATTGCCCTCCATAAAGCTTGGACTTTAGAGGAGTCATATTGCCAGTTAAAAAAAAATTGACTCAAAAGTACAGAGACAACAGGAAGCTTAGATTAAAAAAGAAAGTTTCCTTAAGAATTTGAAGCTTTGGCTTGTGTGAAATCTGAATTTATTCTACTTGTGTGGAGTTTATTCTTCCTATGTGGTCCTAGAATCTTCAGCAGAGAAATGAACTTAAAATATAGTTTCAGACTTAATAGAAAGAAAGACAATCTTCCCTCTCTCCCTCAGGAGGAGTACTAATTATCTCAATTTTCACAACTATCGTATGGAATAAGTAATATTATCCCAGTTTATAAAAGACATTTAAATTTAGGGAGGTTAAGCAGCTTGTTCAAAGTCACCTAGCTATTATCTAACAGAACTGGGATTTGAATCTGGTTGTTGTTCATTCAATCAAACACATTTACCAAGTTCTACCGTGTGCCAAGCAGAAACAAGGGCCATTTCCTTTCTAATATATCACATTGCCTAATCTTTTTTGAGCAAATCAATAGATAAATGCAACTATTTTCTTTTCTTCTTTTTCAACTTTAGCAATTCAGAGATAAATGCAACTGTTTTCTTCTTTTTCAACTTTAGCAATTCAGTGAGAATGAAGGCAGCCAGGATCACAGGAAACCCACAGGATTCCCCTGGGCTCTGTCTGCCAGAGCAGCTCAGTCCTCTCTGCCAAAGGGACTTAGGTTGCTGAGACACTAAACAGGGAAGAAAAAGGGCAGCTACTGCTCAGTGGGCCCTGGTTAATGGAATTAATTTTATTAGAAGAAACATACAACAGGGGTGCCTGGGTGGCTCAGTCTGTAAGCGTCTGCCTTCCCCTCAGGTCATGATCCCAGGGTCCTGGGATCCAGCCCCACGCAGGGCTCCCTGCTCAGCGGGAAGCCTGCTTCTCCCTCTCCCACTCCCCCTGCTTGTGTTCCCTCTGTCGTTATCTGTCAAATAAATAAAATCTTAAACAAATAAATAAATAAACATACAGCAATTTTAGTTTATAGTAAATATTTTCAAACAGAAATTTCAAAATATTTACTATTAAGGCTAAATAGGGATAATAAGGCTGTTGTGATAAACACAAACATGAAACTGAAAGTTAGTGATAACAGCTATAGTCCTATCAGGCTCAACCTTCAACAGATTTCTGAATGTTATTTAAGCTGCCGAGCATTGAGAAAATCCTGATTTACAAAAACATAAGTAGCTGCAACTTTTGGTATTTCTTTAAAATTAACATGTATTCTTAGAAGCTTAAGTTAACACACTGTTCATCTTAGGTTTATAAAAATAGTTCTATATATTTTTAAATATTTATAAAAATAGTTCTTTATAAAAAAAAAAGTTCTAAATATTTTTAAAAAATCAGATCACATACTTGAGGAATCTCTGAAGCACCACTCTAGTGTTCTTACAGAACAAAGTACGGAGCTAACAGAGCAAGAGTTCTCTGAGATCCCTCCAGTTTCAGTCTAGGAAGTTATACAGAATACACAGTAAAGTTCAAAGTTATAAGAAGGAACCAGTCTGTTCCATTCACTGCCATTGGCTCTCTTCTGGGGCAAAACTCTCTACCCCCCACCTCCAACCCTGCCATCAAGACCATTATTCATCTACTTTTTGAACATCATTTTCCCACTTTCACCCTTTTCTTTCTTTTCTCTTTAAATAAAGATTTTATTATTTATTTTTTAAAAAGATTTATTTGAGAGAGAAAGAAAACATGTACATGAGCAAGCACGGGGTAGGGGAGAGGTGGGGGCAGAGGGAGAGGGTGTGAGAATCCAAGTAGACTTTGCGCCTAGCACGGAGCCTGATGTGGGGCTCAGTCTCTCGACCCCAAGATCACGATCTGAGCTGAAACTAAGAGTCTGGAGCTCAACCCCGGCTCCCCAAGATTTTATTTTTTTAAGTAATCTCCACAACCAGCATGGGGCTTGACCCTGAGATCAAGAGTCACATGCTCTTCCGACTGAGCCATCGGGGTGCCCCTTTCCCCTTTTCTACTCTTTACTCCAGCTAATCTCAAGTACTGACTGTACCCTGACCATACCTTTTCTACTTCCCCATGTGTTTATTCGTACTGTTACCTTCACCTTGCAATACTGTATTTTTGAAGGCCCATGATATGCTAAACACCAGGCTAGACAACCTAAACACATTTTCTCATTTACTTCTATTACCATATTTTACCCAACTTTATTTATTTGTAAATAATAACATTTTTAAGCATTTACTTTGTGCCAGATATTCGTGCTCAGTGCCTTACACTACACCTCCTTTAATCCTGATAGCAGCCGTAAATCTGAACAGTCTGACACTGACACAAAAGTACACACATAGATCAACGGAACAGAATAGTGTGTCCAGAAATAAACCCACATTTATGTATTTGCATTGGTTAATTAATCTATGACAAAGGAGGCAAGAATATATAAAGGGGAAAAGACAGTCTCTTTAATAAATGGCACTGGGGACGCTGGACAGCTGCATGCAAAAGAATAAACCTGGCCCACCTTCTTACACCATAAACAAACTCAAAATGAATTAAAGTCCTAAGCATGAGACCTGAAACCATAAAATTCTTAAAAGAAAATATAGATAGTAATCTCTTTGACACTGGCCATTGCAGTGTCTCCTAAGATACGTCTCTCTCTCTCTCTCTTTTTTTTTTTTATTTATTCGACAGAGAGAGAGACAGCCAGCGAGAGAGGGAACACAAGCAGGGGGAGTGGGAGAGGAAGAAGCAGGCTCCTAGCGGAGGAGCCTGATGTGGGGCTCGATCCCAGAACGCCGGGATCACGCCCTGGGCCGAAGGCAGACGCTTAACCGCTGTGCCACCCAGGCGCCCCCTAAGATATATCTCTTAAGGCAAGGCAGACAAAAGCAAAAATAAACTATTGGGACTACATCAAAATAAAAAGTTTTTGCACAGTGAAGGAAACCATCAACAAAATGGAAACGCGATCTACTGAATGGGAGAAGATATCTGCAAATGATACATCCAATAAGGGATTAATACCCAAAATAAATAAAGAACTTAGACAACACCAAAAAATCTAAATAATCCAATTAAAAATGGGCAGAGGATCTGTCCAAAATATATACAGAACTTACACAACTCAACACCCAAAAGACCAAATAATACAATCAAAAATAGGCAGAAGATCTGAACAGACATTTTTCTAAAGAAAACATAAAAATGGCAAACACACAAATGAAAAGATGTTCAACATCACTCATCATCAGGGAAATGCAAATCAAAACCATAATGAGATATCACTACACGCTAAAATAAAAAACACAAGAAACAAGTGTCGGTAAGGATCTGGAGAAAAAGGATCCCTTGTGCACTGTTGATGAGAATGTAAATTGGTAAACACTGTGGAAAACAGTATGGAGGATCCTCAAAAAATTAAAAACAAAAATACCATATGACCCAATAATTCCACTGCTGTGTATTTACTCAAAGAAAATGAAAACACTAATTTGAAAAGATATATGCATCCCTATGTTTGTTGCAGCATTTTTTCCAATAGCCAAATTATAGAAGTAACCCAAACGTCTCCTGACAGATGAATGGATAAAAAAGATGGGTGTGTGTAAATGTGTGTGTGTACAAACAGAATATTACTCATCATAATACGGAATAAGATCTTATCATTTGTGACAACATGGATGGACCTAGAGAATATTACACTAAATGAAATAAGTCAGACAGAGAAAGACAAATACTGCATGCTTTCACTTTAATGGAATCTAAAAAAATAAACAAAATGAATAAACAAAAGCAGAAACAGACCTATACATACAGAGAACCAACTGATGGTTGCCAGAGGGGAGTTTGGTGGGGGGATGCAAAACAGGTGAAGAGGAGTGGGAGACACAGGCTTCCAGATACAAAATGAATAAAAGGGATAAAAGGGATGGCATAGGGATAGTCAATGATACTGTAAGAGTGTTGTATGGTGACAGGTGGTGGGTACACTTGGGGTGAGCGTAGCACAACATACAGACTTGTTGAATCAGTATGTTTTACAGCTGAAACTAATATTGTATGTCAACTACACTTCAATTAGAAAAAAACCTAGAATAATGAATAAGTGGGAAGGAAGGGAAGGGGAAGGGAGGAAGAAAAGAAAATACTATTGCCCTCATTTTATAATGGGAACACCAAGGCTCTGGAAGGTTAAAAAATTTGTCTAAGGCCAAGTAAGGGAGAGAATGCTTCCTGGAAGAATGCTGTCTGAGCTCAGAGCTGAGTTCTTAAAGAATAAGTTGAAGTTGTCAGGGGAAAATGGCATTCCAGACAGACAACATACACAAAACCAGAGAAGTAGGAAAAGCTTGGTATGCAGTTCAGGAAAAAGATCAGTCTTCAGAATCAGCAGACCTGGATTCAAATATCTATTTTTGTTTTTGTTTCATGGTCTCTTACTATGACTATGGTTTTCTCAACTGTGAAATGGTGATAAGAAGCTGTACCATGAAGAACCGCTTTAAGATTAAAATTAAACATCTGTGAAAGTGTGTATCACAGGGCCGGGCCCATGGTAGGTACTCAACAAATAAATGTTACCTCCCTTCCTTTCCCCTAGTTGACAGTTCAATAATGCTTGGTTGTAAGAACTGGACCCCAGACATATCTCTCTTCCATAAGTTGCCAAATTTTACCAGAGCTTTTGGAGGCTCTGGTAAAGCTTGGCTCTGGTAAAGTACACCAAAAGTCATTCAGCAAGTTATCTGGTAATGTCCTTAACCACCATTTTTCCAAATGAGAACTGTTCTCACATCACTCACCTGTGTAGGCCATGTTCTTAGGGTTGCCGTAAGGAGCCCCAGGCTGCACGGGGCTATACACAGGGTTCATTGTGGAAGACTGAGGATCCTACAGAGAAACAAAGAAAACAACACCGATTACTGATTGCTCATTTTCCCGGACATCAGCTTCCCCTCTGTAATCTTCAATTTATACTCACAGAGAACAACATGGTACAGCAGAAAGAGGACTAAACAAAAAGCCATTTGTTTGTAATCGGCTCTATGTTATACACTTTGCTCATTATATAGATGAAGATACTGAGAAGCAGAGAGGTGATACAACTTGCCTAATGTCAACCCAGGCCTTTTGCCTTTCAGTTCAGACCCAGACCCACTAACCCACAGATGACTCTGCCACTAGTATACCGTGTGACACTGGCCAAGCCACTTTGCCTCACTGGACGCCAATGTCCTGATGTAAAGTCAATTAGTTTAGGCTCTCTGAGGTACTTTCTCATTCTAAGGATGCTAGTCCAGGAGCTAGGAAAGGATGCGCTTCTACTGCTCACCAGGGGAGCCCAAGAGCCAAACAACGAGCACACCCAGTTAGGAAGAGCAGCAAGTGTCTCACCAATCCTTTGTACCTGCAGAGGACAAGATACCAGTTACCAGCAGATTTGGAAAAAAATAGAAATTTATTGCCACTGATCACTTTAATGCAAACAAAGAAACACAGGCAAGATCTCTTCCAAAATTTATTCAACGGAAAGAAATAAACTTGGAAATTTGTGTGCAGCATCACCTGCACAAGTGCTCTGTTAATTACCTTAATGAAGTACATTCTCCATTCTGATTAATGGAAAAATCTGTCATTAAACCCTACTAGCCAGCCAATTTGTCCCATCTTGTTTAGAGAACCATCTCTGACATATAGGCCAACATGTTTAAAAAACTTGTCTCTACAAATATATTATTTACACTTCATAAAAATCAAACAATTCCCTCCTAACTAGGCTCACGTGATGGATGGGCAATTTTTTAGGTCATTAACTTCTCTTGTAGCACCTCAGGATAGGAAACAAGTCAAATGTCAAGATAGGCAGTGAACAGCTGGCTCGATGACAATTGCTCTGCAATTAATTAAGTCTCTCCAGGGTTCTGGAAGGAAAGGTGGAGTAAAAATAGGTTCCCAAGGAGAGGAAGGTAGGGCAGTCAAAGAGACAAAAAAGGAAATGCCACTGGTCAATTTCAGAGGCTAGAACTTCCTGAAATGTACCCAATGGGCAGCCCTGGCAAATCACCCCAGGGCAACAGACTAAATTATCACCAGTTGACAAACTGAAACCAGAAAAACTTGAGGATGAAAGTTAACGGGAGATATATATTTCAGCACACCTTAAGGAGAAAATTCCCTTGCAGCCACAGTTATCCAAGAATACAGCAAGTAACACTTTCTCTCTAAATATAAGCGCTCTCCTAAAAGGTACCTGAGAATTACAAGAGATCTCAGAATGTCAAAAATACATTGCAAACTGTCAGGTGGCATGCAGAGGTAAATGATGACGGTGATGATGTGACAGCAACAACAACACAGAAGACTACTTGTACGCTTTCCCTGCCTTGGATCTCTCTTCTGCCCAGCTACTTCTCTGCTAAATAAGCTGCGGTAAGCAAGACTGCTGAAGTGCTAAGCAGTACACTGGCCCTATCAACGCCTGGTCACTCTCCTACTGAGAAGGTAGCTTGTGTTGCTGATTGGGCAAGGGATGAAATTGCTTTTCATAACCAAAGAAATGCATCAGCTTTGGAACTGGTCTCCTGCTGCTCCAAAATGAGGGCCACAGCCTCAAAAGGAGATCGTGCCTGGGCAGCACTCCACAACAGTATCAATTCCAAACCCAACTAATGACTGACGGGAATGAGATCTGCCAGGGGCTCAAATTTTAGATTAAGAATGTGACAGCCACGTCTGGAGAAGCTGCTCACAGGAAGAGAGGGCTCCTGGCTTTCAAGGGAAGGTCAACCTTCTATAAGAGAATCCACACACTTAATAATTTGAAGGACAGGCTAAAAATGAGTAGGAAGATCACGAACTCTATGATCAGGCAGATTTAGGTTCAAATCCTCGAACCACCACATACCAAATGTGGGACCACAGGCAAGTCCACTGACCTTTCTGAACTTCAGTTTCCTCTAGCCCCAAAATGGAAAGGAATATCACATACTTTGTAGAGTTGTAAGATTTGGTTTTTTTAAAGACAGATTTATTGAAGTATAATTTACATATAGTGAAACTTACCCCTTTCAGGTATACAGTTCTATGAGCCATGAAAAATGTACAGTCATATAAGCACTCCCCCACAAGTAAGATATAAAGCATTTTCACCACCCCCAAAAATTCTCTCACCTTTGTAGTCAATACTCTCCCACTGATTCCCAGCCCGTGACAACCACTGATCCGTTTTCTGTTGTTCCGTATATACACACACATATCAACTTTCACTTTACAGATGAAAAAAGTGAGGCTGAGAAAAGGCAAATGAACAGTCCAAGGTCACAAAGCAAGTAAAGGCAGGGTCAAGACTAGCACCCCAAATGTATCAAAGACCTAAATGAAAGAGCTGAAAATATAAACTCATACAGGAAAGAAGAAAATACAGGCATAAACCTTTGTAACCTTGGATTTGGCAATGGTTTCTTAAATATGATACCAATAGCACAAACAACCAAAGGGAAAAAAATAGTCTGAATTCATCAAAACTAAAAACTTTTGTGCTTTAAAGGACACCATTAAGAAAGTGAAAGACAACCCATAGAATGAGAGAAATTTGCAAATCATTAACAGCTGACCCTTGAACAATGCAGGGGTCAAGGGCACTGAACCCGTCTGCTTTCCAAAATCTGCATATAACTTTTGACTCCCCAAAAATCTAGCTACCAAGAACTTTCTGTTGACTGGAAGCCCCACCAATAACATAAACATTCGATTAACACATATTTTATATTATGTATTACATATTGTATTCTTATGACAAAGCAAGCTAGGAAAAGAAAATATTAAGAAAATAATAAGGAAGAGAAAATACATTTACAGTACTGTACTGCAAAAAATCCGTATGTAAGTGGACCCACACAGTTCAAACCTGTGTTGTTCAAGGGTCAAAGGTATAGGATAGGGGATTTGTATTTAAAATATATAAAGAACTCTTATCTTAACTCAATAATAAAAAGGCCACTGACCCAATTAAAAAATGGGCAAAGGATCTGAACACACATTTCTTCAAAGAAGTTATATAAATGGCCAATAAGCATATGAAAAGATGCAAATCAAAAACCAAATGACATTTCACATACACTAAATTGCTGTAATCAAAAAGATAACAAATAGTGTTGGCAAGGATGTGGAGAAGGAACCCTCATACAATGCTGGTGGGAATGTAAAATGATACAGCCACTTTAGAAAAAAGTCTGACAGTTCCTCAAATAGTGAAACACAGAGTCACGGTATGATCCAACAATTCCACTCCTAGGCATATACCACAGAGAACTGAAAATGTATGTCCACGTGAATGTTCATAGCAGCATTATTCATAAGTCAAAAGAAGGAAACAAATGTTCAACCGGTGAATGGATAAATGGAATGTGGCATATCCATACAATGAAATATTCGGCAATAAAAAGAAATGAAGCACTGATATATGATACAACATGAATAAACCTTGAAAACATTATATTAAGTGAAAGAAGTCAGTCACAAAGGGCCACATTTTATGTGAGTCCATTTATATGAAATGTTCAGAACAGGTAAACCTATAGAGACAAAAGGTAGATTAGCAGTTGCCTAGATTAGTTCGTGATACATGAAACGTAATAACTTCCAAATCCATATCTTTCTCACAATGATTAGTATAACACTCCACCACATATCCATACCCACACCCCCCCTACTTCCTGAACATTTCTTCCTCATCACTCCATAAGCAATTCAAACCCACCATACCCAAAAGTAAACTCACCATCCTTCCCCAAGGCCATTCTTCCATCCTGTATTGCCTGTCTCAGAGTTACTGACAATCCATCCACCTAGCACCTAAGAGAAAACCTGGACATCATCCTAAATTCCTCCCACTCTTTCACACCTGATCAATCACCAACTCCCAAAGAACCGTACCTTTCTCATTGCTGTTGTCCTTGTTTTAAGTTTTATCATCTCTTGTCTAAACTATTACAACAGTCCCAAGAGGTCTCTTTTTCCAAAATTTAACCCTGTCCACCTCATCCCTGATATTCTTTATTAAAACACAGGTTGGATGGGTTACTCTCTTCAAAGGCTTTGGGAATAAAATCCAAACTCCTTCACAGGGTATACAATATTCTCTATGCTCTATCTGGGATGGGGCTCAGGAATCTATGTATTTAATGTTCCCAAGGAGATTTTGAAGCCCAAACAATTTGAAGACATTGTCTGCGACTGTCTTTCCCAAATGCCATTTGTCCCACATAAGCTTGACAGAGGAACAGCAGTGAACAAGAACAACAAATATTCCTACCTGCATGTGAGTTGCGGGGAGAGACAAAATTTTCTAAAAAGTAAAATATATCCTATATCAGATAGTGGTAAATGCAAGAGAGAAATCCACTGAGGGTGGTGGACAGGGAGTGCTAAGGGGAGAGAGTGCAGTTTTTTAAATGGCTAGAGAAAGTGTCATTGAGTGATATCTAAGCAATGAGTAAGTTGAAGAAGCAAACCACACAACTGACAGGAAACTGTCCAAGTAGAGGAAACAGCAAATGCAAATGCCCTGAAGTGGAACCATGTTTGAGAAATAGCACGGAGGCCAGTCTAGCTGGAAAGCAGTGAAAGAAAAAGAGTAGACAGTGAGACCAGACAGGTAATGCGGGCCTAATCATGCCGAGCTTTGAGGCCAGTATAGGGACTTTGTTTTTTATCTGAAATGAGATAAGAAGCCACTAGAGTATTTTGAGCAAAAAAGGGACATGATTTGACTTCATTTTAAGATTACTTTGACTGTTGAGCTGGGATCAGATGGCAGGAAGGCAAGAGTTCGAGAAGAAGGGAGATCAGTTAGGATGCTATTTGAAATGATCCAGATGAAAGATTATGGTGGCTTCAAATAGGGTGGCAGCAGTGGTGACAGTGGTGGTGGAGAGTAGTCCTATTTTGGATATATTCTGAAGATTAGGCTGGCAAAAATTACTAATGTATTGTATATGGAGTATGAGAAGAAGGACATTAAGGATGACTCCAAAGCTAACTTGAGAAACTGGAATAATAAAAAAACCACTTACTGGGATGAAAACTATGAAAGGAGCATGTTTTGGAGTAAAAAACAGAAATTTGGATTTGGACTTAAATTTGAGATACCTAAGAATTCTGCTTACAACCACTGATACACAATGAGCATTCTGCAGGAGTTAACCATTACCACTATTATAAATATTAGCCCTATTACAAGCAGCTACTATTTACTGAACACCTACCATGTGACAGGTACTGTGCTAGGGACCTACCTTATTAAATCCCTGAAAGTCTTATAAGGTTACAATGATCTTGCAAAACAGGAATTATTTTCAATGTATTTATAGGCAAATAAACTTAAGTCCAGAGAAAGAAAGTGAACTACCCAAAGTCTCATTACTAAGAATTGAGAAAAGTTAGTTTCATAGCCAGGTCTGTCTGATTCCAACATCCAAGCTACTGCCACTGTGCTAGGTGAATTTCCCAGTCTCCCAAACCCAGCACTAGATTCTCCTCTGGAATGGCAGACGCTGAACCCTTTCCTCTAACTCAGAGTCCCTTGTGCTGTGCTTGGACCCTGACAGATCCCACCACGGAGGCAGTTCATATCTATCTGCTGGGTCCCTGCTGGGCACACATAGTCAGTTACAAGAGAATAAAAGCACTGTCTGCCTGACTTCTACAATCTCAGCTGCCATATACTACGCATCCAATCTGATTTCACTCCTTAAATAAGATAAGTGCCCTCCGTGCATATCCTGCCTAGCCATCTCCCTGCTTCCTGGGGCTGAACCACAGCAAGTCTACATTTCTTGTGCCAGCAAACGCAATTCTGCAATAGCTTCCCATTTTATTCAGAATAAAATCCAAAGTCCTTATAAAAGTCTACAAGGTCTTATATGACCTGATCTCACATGCCCACATTTCTGACTGCAACTCCTACCACCATCCCTTTGCTTTCTCCGCTCCAATCACAATGAACATACCATGCATGCTTGTATCTCAGGATCTCTGCACTTGCTCTTCTCCACACCCGGAATGCCCTTCCCGCAGATATTCAAATGCATACTCCCCCTCACTTCGTTCAGGTCTCTGCTCAAATGTCACCTTATGTGAAATGACTTCCTTATTAACTTAACCAACCTACCTAAAATAGTTTCTCCAAGTGGTGTTATACCACGTCCCCTCAACCTACTTTACTTTTCCTACTGACACCTATCACTACATGATATATTTTCTTGTCTATTTATTTATTATCTCCCCCATTAGAGCAAGGATTCCTTTTTTTTTTTTTAAGATTTTATTTATTTATTTGACAGAGACAGAGACAGCCAGCGAGAGAGGGAACACAAGCGGGGGGAGTGGGAGAGGAAGAAGCAGGCTCATAGCAGAGGAGCCTGATGTGGGGCTCGATCCCATAACTCCGGGATCACGCCCTGAGCCGAAGGCAGACGCTCAACTGCTCTGCCACCCAGGCGCCCCAGGGATTCCTTTTGTCTTGAATCCCCAGTACCCAGAATATTACTTCCCACATAACAGACACTAAATACATAGTAGTTGAATGAAGGATAAACCATCCTTCACGCTTCCCAAAAACAACTTCAAAAAAAAGCTTCAAAGTGTTTGGCACTTCTTGGCATATCCCAGTGAACTACTTGGCTCCACATCTCTCCAGTATTTATTTCCAATATCCACAGAGGCCTCCATTGAGAGCTCACCTCTCTAACTGCAGAACCAGAAATGGTGAGCCAGGCAGTGGAATGACACGCAAGAGAGAAAACAGAGGTCCTAAAAACTTTCCCCCTGGTGGAACTAGCTTTCATTCACAGACTGTTCTGCAAGTGGCCGGCTGCTGCCCTCAAAAAACACGTGACCTACTTCTTTCGACCAACAGCATAACCTATGAGCATAAAATGACCAGGAAAAAAAAAAAAGCCCACGTATTCAGGATGAATACTTGGAAGTATTATATGCACAACACGTTGCAGTGTTAAGAATTAGTGTTGTAGCTTGCAAACTACTTTAAACTTTTCAAAGAATTTTACCATTTACGAAGTGTTTATACTTCACAAAATTTTTAACCACTATTTCACTTGATCCTTTGAGGTAAGCAATGAAAGGATTATTAATTTCATTTGACAGATAAAGAAATGAAAGCTCAAACATTTAATTCACATTGGATGGATATTGTACAAAAAAGAGAAAGATGGTGTCTGCCCAAAGGAGGTTATGGTCTAGCTGGGGAATTCTTAAAGTTCTGGAATGTTTAAACTGCTTAGCAAACCCTTTCCCCAAAAAGCAACCATAAAACTGGATCAAATGGTCAAAACCAACCAATTCAGGCCTCTGAAAATTAACCAAAGGCATACATCAAATTGAGAAATGTTTACTTAAGAAAAATTACTGAACCGGGGCTCAGTTAGTTAAGCATCTGACTCATGATCTCAGCTCAGGTCTTGATCTCAGGGTCATGAGTTCAAGCCCCACACGGGGCTCCACACTGGGTGTGGAGCCTACTTTAAAAAATAGAAAAGAAAAGAAAAGAAAAGAAAAGAAAAGAAAAGAAAAGAAAAAAGAGAAAAAAGAGAAAAAAGAGAAAAAAGAAAAAGAAAAATTACTGAACCATACTAAGAACAGCGAGAATCTACAGCATTTTAACCTAGGTCTGCCCTTGTCCCCAACCCCCAGCTCCCTGGGACTAATTCCATCAGGGCAGGCTGGTCAGGCCAAGAGGACAACTGGTGCCAGAATGGGCTGATTTCATTTGAAGCCGAGCATACAAAATCAGCTCTGGATATTGCCCAGCATCTCTGTCAAAAACAACAAGAGGGACAATCTGGGGAACAATAGTAAACAATCCAGTAAGGCCACCACTGTTAGCTAGACTAAGGTCAGAATACTAGTTAGGGCAGACAACAGAGTAGATAAACAAGAAATTTAAAAGGGAATACTGGGATCCCTGGTGGTAAGACTTCACAATTGCTAAGGAGAAACTAGAGAGGGTCCTAGCTATCTACTGACTCTATGTGAATGTAAGGCCTTGAACACACTGAAAGTAAAGACTGGAGCAGAATTGTAAATTGACCGAACTCTGAACGCATTCTCCAAATGACAAACAGATCCATTAGCAAAGGGTAGAAGATTTCCTGGCCTAGGGTTTAAGCCAATCATTGACCACTAATCTATGTTGACCCAAGGGGGAGTTTTAAGAAGCCAGGTTTAAAAATTAAAACAATAATTTTTAAAACATGACCAGAATAAACTACTTTCATGTTAAATAATTAAATATTCATGGTTTTTTAAAAAAGACATCAGTAGTCACACACTGCAAAAAGACAGACACCATAGAATAGTCTATGAATAAACAAATAGTTTAGAATAAACAAAACTACCCAGCAACAATATCCAACCTCCATGGGAGAAGAATCTGAATCAAGAGTTGCCACAATATATTATCTAAAACATGTAGTTTTCAACAAACAAAAAATCATGAGTCATGCAAAGACACGGTGAAGAGTGCCCCATTTACCAGGAAATAAAAGACAATTATAAATACTAACTCAAGGGGGCCCAGATGTTGGAATCAGCAGAGAAATATTTTGAAACAGGTATTATAAATAATGTTAAAAAGAACCAAAGGAAACCATATTTAAGGAATTAAATGAAAGTATGATGATAATTGAAATAGAGAATATCAACATACAGAAATTATAAAAATAAAAATAACAAATGGAAACTGTAATCTGAAATGAACATTCAAGAGGGACTCAACAACAAATCTGAACTGGCAGAAGAAAAACATCATCAAACTCAAAGACAGATCAATATAGATTATGTAATCTGAAAAATGAAAAGAAAACTGAGTGAGTGACCTGTGGGAAACTATCAATCAAACCAACATATAAGTAATGGGAGTTCCAGAAAGAGGAAAGAAAAATATGAGCAGAAAAAATATTTGAAGACATAATGGCCAAAAGCTTCCCAAATTTGATTTTAAAAACAAACAATAAACTACGTATCTAAAATAGATGATGAACCCCAAGTTGTATGAACACAAAAAATATCCATACCTGTATACATCATAGTAAAAATTACAGAAAGCCAAAGAGAAGTTGTTTTTGTTTTTGTTTTAAGAGACACAGCAAGAGAGGGAATACAAGCAGGGGGAGTGGGAAAAGGAGAAGCAGGCCTCCTGCCAGAGCAAGGAGCCTGATGTGGGGCTGGATCCCAGGACCTGAGCCGAAGGCAGATGCTGAACAACTGAGCCACCCAGGCACCCCCAGAAGTTTTTGAAAGTGGCAAGAGAAAACAATTTATCAGATAAAAGGGAACAATAAGATTAACAGCTCACTTCTCATCAGAAATAATGGGAGGTAGGAGGCAGAGGAAAGATATATAAAATGCGGTAAAAGAAAAAAAGCAAATACGTTAATCAAGATTCATAACCCCCTTGGAACCACACAAGAGCCTGAACAGCCAAAGCCATCCTGAGAAAGAACAAAGCTGGAGGTATCACAATTCCAGATTTCAAGATATACTACAAAGCTTCAGTAATCAAAACAGTATGGCATTGGCATGAAAAAAAGACACACAGATTAATGGAACAGAATAGAGACCCCAGCAATAAACCCACATTTATATGGTCAATTAATCTATGACAAAAGAGGCAAGAATACACAATGGGAGAAAGACAGTCTTTCCAATAAATGGCGCTGGGAAAACTGGACAGCTACATGTAAAAGAATGAAACTGAACCACTTTCTTACACCATACACAAAAATAAACTCAAAACGGATTAAAGACCTAAGCATGAGACCTGAAACCATAAAAAATCCTAGAAGAGAACAAAGGTAACAATTTCTCTAACATCAGCCATAGCAACATTTTTCTAGATATGTCTCCTAAGGCAAGGGAAACAAAAGCAAAAATACTGGGACTACAACAAAATAAAAAGCTTTTGCACAGTGAAGGAAACCATCAACAAAACAAAATGACAACCTACTGAATGGAAGAAGATAGTTGCAAATGATATATCTGATAAGGCACTGATATCCAAAATATATAAAGAATTTACATAACAACATCAAAACAAAACAAAAACCACCTCAAAAAACCACCACCACCACAACAAAAAAACCAATCTGATTAAAAGATGGGTAGAGGACCTCAACAGACATTTTTCCAAAAAAGACATACAGATGACCAGCAGACATATGAAAAGATGCTCAACATCGCTCATCATCAGGAAAATGCAAATCAAAACCACAATGAGAGATCATCTCGTGCCTGTTAGAATAGCTAAAATCAAGAAGATAAGAAACAACAAAGTAAGAATGTGGAGGAAAAGGAAGCCCTGTGCACTGATGGTGGAAATGTAAATTGGTACAGCCACTGTGGAAAACAGTATTAGAGGTTCCTCAAAAACTCAAATTAGAAATGCCATATGATCCAGGGGCACCTGGGTGGCACAGCGGTTAGGCGTCTACCTTCGGCTCAGGGCGTGATCCCGGCGTTCCGGGATCGAGCCCCACGTCAGGCTCCTCCGCTATGAGCCTGCTTCTTCCTCTCCCACTCCCCCTGCTTGTGTTCCCTCTCTCGCTGGCTGTCTCTATCTGTGTCCAAAAAATAAATAAAATCTTTAAAAAAAAAAAAAAAAGAAATGCCATATGATCCAATAATTCTACTCCTGGGTATTTACCCAGGAAAAATGAAAACACAAACTCAAAAAGATATATGCACCCCTATGTTTACTGCAGCATTATTTACAATAGTCAAGACATGGAAGCAACCTAAGTGTCCTTCCATAGACAAATGCACAAGGAAAACGTATATGTATGTATGTATGTGTGTATGTGTGTGTGTATACACACACACACACAAACAATGGAATATAAACAACGGAACATTACATAGCCATAAAAAAGGATGAGATCATGACATTTGAAACAACATGGATGGACCTGGAGGGTATTATGCTAAGTGAAATAAATCAGACTGAGAAAGGCAAATACCATATGATTCCATTCATAAATGGAATCCATAAAAAATGAATAAACAAACAAAAAGCAGAATCAGAACTATAAATACAGAGAATTGATTGGTTGCCAGAGGGGAGGGGGTGGGGGTTGGGGCAAAAGGGTGAAGAGCAGAGGGAGATACAAGCCTCCAGTTATGGAATGAGTAAGTCACGGGAATAAAAAGTAGAGCATAGGGGCGCCTGGGTGGCACAGCGGTTAAGCGTCTGCCTTCGGCTCAGGGCGTGATCCCGGCGTTATGGGATCGAGCCCCACATCAGGCTCCTCTGCTATGAGCCTGTTTCTTCCTCTCCCACTCTCCCTGCTTGTGTTCCCTCTCTCGCTGGCTGTCTCTATCTCTGTCAAATAAATAAATAAAATCTTTAAAAAAAAAAAAAAGTAGAGCATAAGGAATATGGTCAGTGATATTGCCATAGCAATGTAACTGGACAGATGGTAGCTATACTTGTGAACACAGCATGATGTATAAACTTATCACATCACTAAGCTGTATACTTAAAACGAATGTAACACTGTATGTCAACTTTACTAAAAAAAAGAAAAGAAATAAAAACCAAAAAATTTATAACCCCAGCAAAAGTTATCATTCAAAACTGAAGGCAAAAATAAAGACATTCCCACATAAATAATGACTGAGATAATTCAGTGGCAGTACCCGCCTTTCAAAAACTAAGGAAATACCGGGGGGGGGGGATACCTAAAGCTATCAGGCTGAAAGGAAATCATACTAGAGAGTAATTCAAATCCATCTGAAGAAATAAAGACCACCAATAAAGGTGATTATGTAGGTGAATATAGAAGTATAAATATTTTTCTCTTTTTCTCTTAATAGATTTAAAAGACAGCTATATAAAACAATAACTCTAAAACCGTATTATTGGGCATATAATATATAAATATTTAATTTATATAAAAACAAGAGCCCAGGGGCGCCTGGATGGCTCAGCTGGTTAAGCATCTGACTCCTGGTTTGGGCTCAGGCCATGATCTCAGGGTTGTGGCATCTAGCCCCATGTCTGGCTCCATGCTCAATACAGAGTCTGCTCAAGATTCCCTCTCCCTCTCTCTCTGCCCTTCCCCCTCCTCTGTCTCTCTCCAAATAAATAAATGAAATTAAAAACAAAAAACACAAGAGCCCAAGTGCAGGAGAGGGGGAATGGAATTATACTGGAACCAAGTTTCTGTACTTTACTGAAATTAATTTACTTTGCATCTGAAATAGACTGCACATAAAGTAGATTATAATGAATACAATCATTTGTAATAAATTAAGATACATATTTAATCCCCAAAACAAAATAACTTCTAAAATTTAATAAAAATTTCAACAATATCAATAGAAAGGAACAAATGAATGATGCATATCACAACATGAATTAGCCTTGAAAATATTATGCCAAGTAAAAGCAGCTAGAGCAACAGACCACACACTGTATGATTTTATTTACATGAAATGTTCAGAAAAGGCAAATTTATAGAGGCAGACAGTAGATATTTGGTCACCTGGGACTTGGAGTAGGAATGGGGATGGAGAGCACACAGGAGCAAGAGACCTCTTTGCGGTAATAAAAATGGTCTATGCCTGGATTTTGGTGATAGTTGCACAATTCTGTAAATTTACTATAAAGCACTGAATTTGTACACCTAATTTAAGGGTGAAATTAATCATATGTAAATTATACCTTAATAAAGATGTTTAAAAATATGAATTCGTGATTCAAGAATTACAGATCTTTTATAAGCTAAAAGTAATTGTCATTTAGTTCAACACCTTCATCTTATACACATGAAAATACCTCTGGGCCAGGCTTTGTGCAAAGTGTTACAGATTCAGAGATAACAGGACACAATTTCTACCCCTGTGGTATTTACTCAGAAAGAAAGAGACATGCGGGGGACGCCTGGGTGGCACAGCGGTTAAGCGTCTGCCTTCGGCTCAGGGCGTGATCCCGGTGTTATGGGATCGAGCCCCACATCAGGCTCCTTTGATGTGAGCCTGCTTCTTCCTCTCCCACTCCCCCTGCTTGTGTTCCCTCTCTCGCTGGCTGTCTCTATCTCATAACTAAATTTAAAAAATCTTAAAAAAAAAAAAAAAGAAAGAAAGAAAGAGACATGGAAATTGACAATTAACAGCAATATGGTACTGTTATTATACTGAGTGCTGAAAATTTGAACAACTGACTGAAGGGTGGTAGCCAGGGAAGGAACAGCACAACTACCACTAGGTGGCAAAACACTCAGTTAAAGGAGTCTAATTCCCAGCCCATCTTGTAATTAGGTGTGGCTATGCGATTAGTTTTGCTCAATAAGATATAACTGAAATATTGTGTAGGTCTTCTGTTAAAGGCTACTTAAGGGGAACAGTAATATCCGGCAGAGGTGTCCTGCTTTTCCCCCTTACTCCTCCTTCTTGCTATCTAGAATTAGGACATGATGATTGGAACTCATCAGCTCTTTCCATTAAGTAACCTTGCGAAAGGAAGTCTCAGATCAAAGATTGTAGAAAGAGCCCAAATCCTTGATGATTTCATGGAAAAACCAGGTCAGGCCTGGACTACCTACCTCTGTACTTCTTTTATATGAGAGAATAAAACCCTATATTTCCAAACCCCTGTTATTTTAGAATGTCATAGCCAAACCTAATCCTATTTAATTGGAGGAGAAATACTGAAGATTTCAAAAGAATGTGTCATTTGATCTGTTTTGAAGGATGACGGGAAGTCTACAGAAGGAGAAGGGGAAGGGGAAGGAAAGGGCATTCATAAGATTTATGCCATGAGAGAGCAAGGCACAGAGAATATCAAGCAGTTCTGAAAGGTTGGAGCACAGAATCTGAGGGAAAACATGGCAGGGATTTTATCATTCTGGACCCACTTCTCAATTGTGTCTACACAGTTCTTATGAAGAATCTCAGAAAGCCAGGTTAGGCATGGCTACAGGCCATTTTATGATCCCAGAGCTCTCTGAACTTCTGTTATAAATACTCATTGCAGCTGTAATTTGCTTGCCCGATTCTTTCCTTCCTGCTACATTTGAAGCACCATGAGGTCAAGGGAGCATATCTGTTTTATTCACTACTAAATTTCTAGAAAAGGGCCTGGTATAAAGCAGAGTGCTCACTAAATATCTGTTGACTAGTCAAGATGAATGAATTAATGGGTAAATAAAAAGAAACCTTTTACTGGAATCCAACAGCTTAATATCACATTAACTTCTTACCAAACAAATTTAAGAAAATTCAGTTTTAGTGGGTTTTTTCTTAATTCTCTCACTATGCTGATACAAAAGGAAGGCCAGTTTTTACAGTAGCTGTTTTCTGCCAAATGTAATCAAACTGCACATCAGACTTCCACATTTTACAGTTCTGTATGTATCATTTCATCTCAGAAAATGCTTCAATTTAAAAGGTGAAATGGAGGAGAACTCTGATTTCTAGGATCTGCCAAGAGGATCTCAATATCAAAAACGTTTCCACAGTTAACAGAAAGATCTTTTCATGCAAAACCTCAATAGCCACCTCTTGTGCCTGCCTGTAAATGATATGCTCATCTGCAAAATGTCACATTCTAACCACCAGAGCATTCAGCCCATTGAAACAGCTTTAAGAAAATGGCTTTTCTAATCAAAAACACAACAAAATTGTCTCTCAAGTCAAATGCTTACAAATAATACAAAATTTCGTCTCAAGGGTTTTCTTCCCCCTTTTTTTAAGGGCAAACAAATTTCAGAGGGAATCTCTCTTAATATAGAATCCAATTATTCATTAAACCTCGCAAGTACTTGGGACTTACCTTGTGTCATTCTCTGCTCTTAAAAGAGCTGTTCTTTTTTTTTTTTTTTTTTTAAGATTTTATTTATTTATTTGACAGAGACAGCCAGCGAGAGAAGGAGCACAGCAGGGGGAGTGGGAGAGGAAGAAGCAGGCTCCCAGCGGAGGAGCCCGATGTGGGACTCGATCCCAGAACGCCGGGATCACGCCCTGAGCCGAAGGCAGACGCCCAACGACTGCGCTACCCAGGCGCCCCTTAAAAGAGCTGTTCTTAGTGGGGAAACAGTTGTATATAAGAATTACTATAATAAAAGTGCTATATTAAAACAAAGCATTTAAAACAGAGCAAGGATGTCATTTTACTTGGCAGAAGGATTAAGAAAAGCTTTCATAGTGCAGCAGTTTCATAGCTTAAAAGGACGGTACAAGAGTTAACAATTACCATTTTGCAGATAAGCAGAATCAGAGAAGTTAAATAATTTGTTCAAGATCCCATAGATAGGGGCGCCTGGGTAGCGCAGTCGTTAAGCGTCTGCCTTCGACTCAGGGCGTGATCCCGGCGTTATGGGATGGAGTCCCACATCAGGCTCCTCCGCTGGGAGCCTGCTTCTTCCTCTCCCACTCCCCCTGCTTGTGTTCCCTCTCTCGCTGGCTGTCTCTATCTCTGTCAAATAAATAAATAAAAATCTTTAAAAAAATAAATAAATAAAAGATCCCATAGATAGCCAGTGGAAAGCTGGGGACTAAAATCTGGGTCCTTATATCCCAAGTCAAGTCCTTTCGATGACATCATGCTATTTCACAATCTAGATGTGATTCCTAAAATGGCTGTAATTTCAAAATAGCTTTTTCCTGCCTTCACACTTTATAATCCAGCCGATTTTATCTTCTTTGAGTTCCCCTGAACATGCCATACTCTCTTGCCTCTTTCCACATTCTGTTCTCTATGCTTGAAATGCCACCCTTCTCCATCATTCAGGGGTTCTCCCTAATCTACCCTATCTCTTAATCTGGATCATTCCCACTTTTCTTTTCAGAGCTCTATTAGATGCTACCTTCACTGGGAAGCTTCTGTAGTATTTATCACACTCTAACATAATTACATCACACTCCCAACTCTTGCCAAGCCGGTGAAAGCAGAGATTTGTCTTGTCAGAGTTTCATTCCTACTACCTAGCACAAAGTCAGGCACACAGTATGTGCTTGGAAACTATTTGCTGAACAAACTGACTACATACCACAGTTTCACAACCACATAATACGATGACCTTAAATTACCACACACCTCTGAAGCAAACTTCTAATTTCCTGGAAATGGATTGCTACATGCAGACTTGCTATATAATATAACATCCCCAGCATCAGGCATTTCCAGAGAGGCTATAGATCAGCATCCTCAGAGCCACTCTTTAATGGTTACTTAAAAGACACCGGATTTGCAATGCAAGTGTGTGTGTGTGTGTGTGTGTGTGTGTACACGCCAGATTTTATCTTCTTAGAAGAGACCTGTAATACAGTATGAAAGTACCAGCGCTACTTTTCAAAAGCACAACTGCCATATCACCTATCACATCCAGCTGCAGAGAGCTGGTTGGAAGAGGTCTACAGTCATGGCATCTAATACCTTTATTTACTTTTTTATAGAAGAAAAACACTGAGGCACAGAGAAGGGAAGGGACTACCTAGAAATACATGGTGAGCCAGGGTCAGGGACTGGGTCCTTAACAAAACCCAGGTCTCTAACTTTAGACTGGAGGCTTTCTACTATCTCTCTTCAATATCATTCTCTGGATGGACAGATGAACAGACAATTAGATGGGAAGACAAACAAATAAAACGAGTTAGCTGTATGAAAACGGAGTCCCATTAAGGCTCCTCCTGACCTTTGCTGGCCATAAGTCTTAGGTAGCATTTTAGATTGATCTGTCATGAGACACAGGATACTAAGAAAATATAAAGAAATAAAGGTATTCATTGAAGAACCTATTCAAAGTGCTCTATCAGAATATGTTAGCTCTCTGAAGCAAACCCATGAAGCCCATTAGATCAGCAATTCTTAACAGCAAGTGTATAGCACATACAGTCATCATCTTTCCTAGGGAAGCAAGATGTGCAAAGTGCGACCTGGAAACTTCATTTAATGGTTAAGAACATAGATTTTTAAGTCACGGCACCTGTCGCCTTGGATAGCAAACTTAATTTCAGTTTCCTCTTGTGTAGAGTGGAAATACTAGTGTTAATTACATCCTAGGATTGTTGGGAGGACAAAATGAGACAATACATGTTTTGCCAGAGTACATGTAAACACTCAACAAATGGTGACTTTATCATTACTGCAGCTAGGGAAACATCCTCATCACAGGCCGTTTTCAACAGCTTGGACCCACAATGTCTACAGGGACATTTGGGCTTTGGACTTCGGACTGCTCTCTTCCTGGGTCTAAGGTTTTAAAAGGGTAATCAGAGAGCCTCAAAAGACTACGAGGAGTCTATCTGCTACAGGAAGGCAACTATATCCTCGTCTATAACATGGAAATACTACCATTTAATCTAAAGAACTGCTGTGAAGATGAACAGGGAGCCACAAAAGATTAAAGTAACAAAATGATATATCCTATTTGTGTTTTAGAATGATATTTCATGAGAAGATGGAGGATGAACTGGCAGAAAATAAACAAGGTTTCCACTAGAAAGGAAGAACAGAAATACAAAAGAAAGAACATAGAAATTATTTTGAGTCATAACTGGTAGGATTTAGAAACTTTTTGTATGCAGAGCTCGATGAGGGGAAAGTGAGGGGTTTCTAGGTACTCACTGAAAGATGGCATGCATTTTTTTTTTTTTTTAAGATTTTATTTGTGAGAGAGCGTGAGCGGGAGAAGCAAACTTCCTACTGAGCAGAAAGCCTGACACAGGGCTCAATCCCGGGACCCTGGGATCATGACCTGAGTGGAGGGGCAGACCCTTAACCGACCAAGCCACCCAGGCACACCTAGATGGCCTTCATTTTTGACCAAGCAGAGGCAAAGATGCCCAGTGAACAACTGGGAATCAATATGATCTGAGATGATGACTGCTGTGAACTAACTACCCACCAACCATTAGTTCATTTGCTTAGAGGTCAGCAGTAGTCCAACAAGGGTATAAAGGCAGTAATGAATGTAGGAACATGGAGGAAGAATGACAGGACAGCAGAATGTGCTGTCAGATATAACTCAGAGTCAAGCAGGGCTCCTAGAAAGCATGTCTTTAGAACATTCTCAGTCGCTACAGGAGCAAGCCTGCTTGGCTCCCAATATGCTTGCTTGCTTTCTTCCTTCAGTCAACAAATCTTCAATGGGTATTTATGTTCTACCAGGCCCAGTACCAACATTATTATGGTACATGCCCTGAAGGACCTTGGAGCTAGCAGAAGGAGAAGGGAAACATAAAGAGTCAGATGAGGACACCCACATGCTTTGGTAGGGACAAGCACAGGGATCTAAAGAACCTAACTCCATGTACCCCTTCTTCAGGATGTCTTCCCTCAATATTATTATTAGCTAAAATTTATGGAATGCTTCCTATGAGTCAGGCATTTTTCCTGGAGCTTTACATATGTCAACTCTTCTAATTTTCACAACAACCCTGTGAAGTAGGTACTATTACTTCCTTTTTACCGGTGGGGAAACTGAACAGCTTGGCCTATGACGAACTCTCTCCTCTGAGCTCCCACAGTCCTCATAAAGCATTGTATATCCTCACATAGTACTCTGTAACATCAGCTTTTTAAAAATACTCCTTGAAGATAAGACCATAATTTATTCATGTCTTTATTTCCCAAAGAGCCCAGTACAGGAGCAAGCATACACTACAGGTATTCATTATTTGCTGAACATCAGAATGACTATCCATTGTCCAAGTTTTACATCAGATCCTAAAAAAAGCAATCATTTCTTATTCATTCAGCAAGTCCATAATAACTATTCAGGCGGAGCCAATTACTGGTGCCCGGGATAAGCTAAATAGAAATAAACCAGACATAGAGCCTACCATCAAGTTTATTGTGGCAACCACTAAAGTTTATTGTTTAAGATGAGCTCTATTTTCTTTAGAGATTAGAGCCAGAGATACCTGTGTGTCTTCTGAGAATAAACTGTCAGTTGAAAGAACAAATGAATAAATGACAGACACTCTGAACCTTGAACCAGACCTTGCTCTGGCCACTAGGAAGCTCAGAGTTGAATCTGCTACTGAATTTTTGCAAAAAGTAGGAATTTCTGGTATTAAATTTACCTTGGCTTCATTTATTCTTTTCTTATTTTCCCCTTCATTGTGAATCTCTTTATTTACTTCTGATCCTATTACATTACACGTATTTGAAAAACTAATTCCCTTTAGGGGAAAAAAAAAAAAAGAAAGAGAGAGGGGCATACAGAATTTAGTCAGTCAGACTGCAGATGGTGTGATCAGTCTCTTTACTTTGTCCAGACGCTCAGCTGAAGATCTGGATACAAACCAGGCAGAATGTGCAAGTTAGGAATGTAGATCTCAACTGTTCTGCCTCTGAGCTCTAATAAAGGGATGGGGTCTCTGCTGCGGGAACTAGATGGCTTCAGAGAAAGCTTCCCACTTTTAAGTTTTAAACCCCCTCGTTTTTGGCTAGGGAGGTTCTGGAACTAGACCATGTTGAACTAGGCACTGACCTCTGCCTCCGACCTACCAGTAGCAAGTCTCCTAGAATCTGTTTCCTTATCTATTCCTGTCTACCTACTTCTCAAGGCTGTTCTGAATCAGATATGAGAACATTTACTTAACTATAGAGTAGTACACAAACATAAGGTATTGGGAAAAACGGGGTTCGTTATTTGTAATTCAATGTGAGAGAATGGCCAACTAGTTTAGGCAAGCAGTCTTGTAGGCACTGGACGCTCAAAACACTGGAGCTTTTTTTGTTTGTGGTGGTAAAATATATATCATAAAATTTACCATTTTAAGCGTACAGTTCTGAGGCATAAAGTACATTCACATTGTTGTGAAACTATTACCACATCCATCTCCACAACTTTTTCATCTTCCTCAACTGTAACTCTACACCTATTAAAGACTAACTCCCCATTTCCTCCTCCCTGCAGCAACTACCATTCTACCTTCTGTCTCTATGAATTTAACTCTTCGGGGAACCTCGTATAAGAGGAATCATATAGGTCCCTTATGACTGGCTTATTTCACTTAGCATAATGTTGTCAAGGTTTATCTATGTTATAGCATGAAAACATTGGTTTTTAAAACATTCCAGACTTTCTATTTTAGATACAGATGATCACAAACTATAAGTCTGACCACCACTTATTAGCTTTTCAAGATAAAATCAAAAGCTGACTGCAGGATTTTTTCTTCCCTCAAGTGCCACTGGGATTTCCAAATTGATTTGTAATCTGGAACAACTATTTCTGAATAGATCCTTCAGATGAAGCAATCTGTTTCCCTGAAAATAAATTCCAGCATGTCCATTAGGAAGCAAAATGACTCTTAGTAAAAAAGACAAAGTGGTATCAGTGTTTGAATAAAGAAATTAATGCTTAGAACAAGATACTGATCTGCTTTGGTATTGCCAAACATATTTTCCTGCGAGAGAATAAGTGTGCATCTGTCTGGTTTTTAATAATACATCTATAAATGTTTCTTATTCCAAATTAGTATGTTTTTAATATTTGCAAATAAATTTATATTAGCCGCATGGATTTTTTTTTTTTTTTTTTTTACCCAGCAAATCATATCTTATTCCAAATATCACTGGAAGACCACTGTGAATAATCTTAACTACAAACAATTAGAAAAGACCACCTTCTTCTCAGTTGGGAATGTCATTAGTTGCTGCACCCACCCTCACCGCCAGGACCCAGACTTTACTTCTGTGAGGCTCTGTACATTGTATTTTCTGACCCTCATCTCTCTCCCCTCTTCACCTCCTGACTTTTTCCACTGTACCCTTTGGATCTCAAGGTTAGCAAATCTCTCTATCTTCAATCTCTTCCGTGAATATACCCCTTGCCTTCTTGCTCTAAGTGAAATCTGGGAGTCCCTGATAACGTATCCTCTGCAGCTCTAGCAAACGGGGCTGTTTTGTCTCTCCCTCCCCATCTACCACTGGGGCTTGAATTTGTAGCCCATTATTTCCACTTATGCCTTAAAGACTGTGGTTCCTACCAAACTGTTATTCTAATACCATTCTTGCCATAAGTCTTGGTAATTTCAATAACTATATAAATAATGGTTACAACATATTGCCCTCCCTGTTACCTAACCTCCTCTTCTCTGTTATCTTGAATTCCACCCTACCTCAGCCTCTCATTCCCATGGTTATACTCTTGACCTTGTCATTACCAACAACTGTCAATCTTCTATGATCTTAATTCCAAATATCTCATTCTCCAATCACTATCTCTTATCTTTCCAGTTCACTCACTATAGTTACTCCAACTCTAACAATCCTTCAGCCTATCAGCACATTTAATCTACTGATCCTACCTGCATTTAATTTCCGTCACCTTCCTCACATCCTCACTTCCCTCCTAATCCTGGCTAAATTCCTTGATTAATTTTTATGATCACTCCATTGGCCCTCTATCACTTGTGTTAACACTAATTTGATTAAACCACAGCCCTGGTTAAATGCAATTCACCACCTACTTTCTGCCTACATTGGCACAGGTCTTGGGAGGAAGAAAACATACACAGTTCTGTTCACTAAAGTTCAACTTTAAACTTACGATCATTATTTTCGTGCAGGCTTAAAATGCAACATGACAATCGTTCTGTATTTGCCAAGACTATTTCCTTTCCTACACTATATCCTGCTTTCTCTGCTCCTAACCTCACAAGTTATTTTCTCATCTAGTGATTTTGCTTATTTGTCTAAATAAAATCAATCACCCAAAAGAGAACTTACACAAGCTCCCACATGGACCTACTAAACTGCATCTGTGCACATACACCCTTCTCCCCGACCACCATGGGCACCAGTCCCTCTCCAACCCTCCACAGATACATCACATTCTACCCCTCACCAAACAAATGACATTACTCTGGTTCTTTCCCTCCTCTTTCTCCCACATTATCAGGTTTTTCCCTTTCTTCAGGATTATTCCTATTAGCATCTGTTCCTTTTGTTTTGTCTAAAAAAATAAATTAAAAAAAATAGCAAATAACGCTTTCTTTATTCCATCTAACACACCAGCTACCAATCCATTTCTCTACTTCCCTTCACAACGAAGCTAGAAAGAGCTATTTGTATTTGCTTTCTCTCATCTTTCCTCTCATTCTTTTGAACCCATGCCAATCAGATTTTCATTCCCACCATAACACCACAACTGCTGTTCTTATCAAAGTCACCAATGACCTCCACCACCTTTCTTGATATGTTAGCAGAAGGTGACCCAGTTGATCACTTTCTCCCCTCTTTTAAACACTTTCTTCACTTGGCTTCCAGACACTATACTCACTGAGTTTTGGTAGAGTTTTGTTTTGTTTATTCCCCATTATTTTGGCAGCTTATTTTCAGTATCTAAACTTTGCGGTGACCTAGGCTCAAGTCTTGGGCCTCTTCTCTTTTGCATCTCCATGCATTCCTAAGGTCACTTCATCTAATCTCGTGAATGCAAATACCATCTATATTTTTATATTCACTCACCCTCTCCCCTGAAATTTGTTTCTCCTGAAGTCTTTTCCCAGTTCAGTTAATGGCAACTCCATCCTTTCTTTTCTTTTCTTTTTTTTTTTTAAGATTTTTATTTATGTATTTGACAGAGAGAGAGAGACACCCTCCAGAGAGGGAACACAGGCAGGGGGAGTGGGAGAGGAAGAAGCAGGCTCCCAGCAGAGGAGCCTGACGTGGGGCTCGATCCCAGGACTCTGGGATCACGCCCTGAGCCGAAGGCAGACGCTTAATGACTGAGCCACCCAGGCGCCCCCAACTCCATCCTTTCAACGCAAACATCAAAATTTTGGAGTCACTCTTCACTTCTCTTTTTCTTATACCTCACAACCAGTCCAATAGCAAATCTTTTTCAGTTCTACCTGAAAATCAATTCTCACTACTCTCACTTCCACCAACTTAATTTCTTTTTAAGATTTTTATTTATTTATTTATTTGAGAGAGAGAGAGAGAGAGGGAGAGAGAGACAGCGCAAGCATAAGCAGGGGGAACGGCAGGCAGGTCCATCATCTTAATTTAAGCCACCAACGTTGCTCACCAGGATTGATGTAACTGCCTCCTAACTGGTCTCCCTGCTTTGGGGTCTATCCCATCCTTCCATCTATTCTCAACACAGTAGTCAGAATGAGTCTATGAAAAAAAAATTATATCAGGTAACTCTTCCCATCAATGACTTCCCATCTTACTCCAGGGAAAAGCTAATCTTTCCTAGGATCTAGAAGACCCAACCAGATTTGTTCCCATAACAACCTTCTGACCTCTTCTATTACTCTCCGCTTTGATCACTTCAGGTCAGCCACCCTGGTCTCCTACTAGTTCTTGAAATATACCAGGTCTGGCTTCAGAGCCTTGGCACCTCTGTTCCCTCTCCCTAGAATGCTCTTACTCCAACTCATTCTCTCATCGTCTTCAGGTCTTAATCAAAAGTCATATTCTCAAGTGAGGCCTTCCTTGGCTCCTTATTTAAAAGTTCAAATCTGGGAGCACCTTGGTGGCTCAGTCGGTTGGGCATCTGCCTTCAGCTTGGGTCATTATCCTGGGGTCCTAGCATCGAGCCCCATGTGGGCTCCCTGCTCAGTGGGGAGTCTGCTTCTTCCTCTCCCTCTGCACCTCTCTCCCTAATTGTGCCCTCTCTCTCTCTCTCTCTCTCAAATAAATAAAAAAATCTTGAAAGGGAGGGAGGGAGGGAGGTTGGGAGGTTCAAACCTTCACCCCCAACACTATAGTTTTCCCCTCTTCACTTCATTTTTCCTCCTTCTCACTTGTCAACCACACTTAATATTTTAATTTTTATCTTGTTAATTATTTGTCTTCCCCCCAAAAATGTAAGCTGCCTGATGGTAAATGTTTGCATCTGTTTTGTTCGCTGTTGTACCCCTAATGCCTAGAATAGTGCCCAGAACATGGCAGTTAATCTGAGAGATTCCCCTTGTCCTGTGACTCAGATGACACACAGATTAGGGATAACGAAAAACGTCCATTAGTCATTGCCTACTATGTGTCATATGCTAATTCCAGTTGACCCGACTGATGTTATTACACTTACTCCTTGGAACAATCCTGAGCTTTCAGGATTGATAAAGAAAACACACACACACACACACACACACACACACACACACACCCCTCCCAAAAAAAGAAAGGAGATATGATCAGACATTATTTATGGTAATACCGTTCTAGTGGGAAGCAGCCCTATGAGTGGTCATCCATGGTGGAAGTCTTCATGTTTATATAGCACTTATAATCAAGGGATGCTCTTAAATGCCTTCTATTTCACACCCTTACATGACACAATTCTTCCCACTAAATTAAGAGTTCCTGGGAAACTGCCCTTCCACTTCTGCAACCTCAGAATCCAGCTAGCACTGAGTAGACTCCCATAAATGTTTATCAAACTGAACTGAATAATTACATGAGGCATTTATTCTCTCTCTCTCTCTGGTTTTTTTTTTTTTTTTTAAACTAATCTTTTAGCAACACTATGTAACATGCTCAAGGACACATACCCTTCCAGTGATAGACCAGAGATGTGAACTCAAGTTCCCTATTCTTTCTCCTGTGCGACAGCGTTGTTAGACAAAAATAATAATGACTGAACACTACTCTCTCTCCAATTTCATATTATATGTGGGATGCAGATCCTTTACCCCAGCTGTACTCTGAGAAAAGACAACATAGATGGGATCTTCAGAAGGCAAGCCAAGTTCCCAAACTGAACCCCATTATCTGGCAAATTCCACATTCAAGCATTTTGCCCAATTCTTTTCACCTCCCCACTCCCTTTGTTCACTTCTTTTTATTCCTTTGTGTTCATACCTGCCTGCCAAATTAGCACGTAATGCTCTTGGAGGGCAAAGGCCGTATCTTAGTCTTTCTATTCCTCTAACACAGGACTTAGCACACAAGAAGTACTTTGTGAATTTTTATTAAATTAAAAATGCCAAAAGCCAAAAAAAAATTTAAAAGATCAATTTTTTACTTTCCAAGGCATTTCTGCAGTCATCTAACAACTCAGCGGAGTATCAGACTGGGATTAGCCTCTACTTACAAACTTGCCTAGAGTTTATCCTGATTCCTCACACTAGAAACCCAGTGTTCTTTTTTTTTTTTTTTTTTAAGATTTTTTTATTTATTTGAAAGAAAGTGAGAGCATGAGAGAGAGCACAAACGGGGAGGGGCAGAGGGAGAAGCAGACTCCTGGCTGAGCAGGGAGCCTGATGTGGGCCTCGATTCCAGGACGTGGGATCAGGGTCTGAGCTGAAGGCAGATGCTTAACTGACTGAGCCACCCAGGAGCCCAGAAACCCAGTGTTCTTTCGTTCATGTCATAATGTTCACTATTCCTCTTAGAGCCAAGAAGGTTGAAGCAAGAAAGAAGGATCAGACTGACCAAAAAAAACCCCAAAAAACAAAAAACAAACCTGTTACATGTTTAAATTTATCACTTAGTAACATAAACAGCACATCTGGAATAAATAAGCAAGTATGACATCATATCAGAGCCAAGAGACTGGGTTTAACATAAGCCCACATCTCAATGACTCTCTACTCTGGGTTATTTGTTATGTAAATCTTTTGGAAGAGGTACAGATGACAGAAGAACAAGATCTACTGTTTGTCCTTATGGAGCTCCCTGTGTAGTAGCAAAAATGAGACCCAAACACACAAAGCTTAAAATCCTGATGGCAGACAAAATGAGAGAAGCCACCCAAACTCTTAGTTCCAAATTTTTATAAAAGAAAGACTAAAGGAATTTTACATGTCACCTGTACACCTATACAACTATGCAAGAGTTTGGACAAGGGAGGACAGGATTTCTATGACTGTGTGTTTTAGGTTGTTGTTGTTTTGTTTTGTTTTGTTTTGTTTTTTTTAAAGAGTAATGTGATTTACCATGAAAACTGTGGCAAATTTTAAGAAGGGAATGAGCCTGGGGACTCATGGGGATGGAGAAAAGGAAGAACAACAGAAGTGAAGACAGGACCAAAGGCTTAAACACTCTCTCCTACTTGAACCTTCATAGATCCTTCCAGGTAGGACTAATCACTGTGTTCTGTTCAATCATACCTGGTGATACAGGCCCATTCTAGACCTGCTTCAAGTTAGACCTGGTTGTTCACGAGTTTCCCTCCTGGGCTCTGAGCTTTGTGAAAGCAGAGGCTATCTTGTTAACCTACGGAGTTCCCCAATGACTAATTCAGGGCCAAGCATACCAGTAGTATACAGTTAAATTAACAGAAAAGGACCAAAGAGTGTAGGAGCTTGGTAGGACCTCAAAGATCATTTAATTCAAGCCCTTTATCTTGCAACAGAGAAAACAGAGACCAAATGACTTCCTCAAAGTTACACAGCAAGTCAGTAACAGGTCCAGGACTGGACCTCAGGCTTCTAGACTCCACAAACCAGAAGAATGGCAATTAGAGCTGTTTTTCTACCTGAAGCACAAGAGATCTCCTCTGCTTACTGTTTAGTTCAAAGACTACTAGGCCTTGCAATGGGAGGTCTGAGACTGAATCTGGAACTGCTGCATTCCAAATAGTTGAGACTGAGTATCAGGCCAAGTCCTTTGTCTCAGTACAGAAAGGCTCAGAAAAAGCAGGCAGAACCATCCTTGTTTGATGCAAAGGCCCCAGGAAGCCTTGGGCTACAGGCCTGGGCACAGGATCAGGAAGAGTTTTGTTGTGATGAAGCTAAAGAAACTTGGTGGGGGGAGGGATGGAAGATAGGAGCAATGGAGAGATTCCTGCCCAGCAGCACCAACACTGAGAAAGCATGCCTGGTGAAAAGGAAAAGGACTGTATTAGAAGCTAAAGGCTAAGGAAATGGAAGAGGGGGTAATTTCAGGACATGGCAAAGACTCCCCAGGGAAGCACCTGTCTAATTTGAGGCTTCATGGTATAGACATAACAAAAAAAGCAAATTGGAGACAGCATGTGATGCCAAGAATAATCCAAATGAGAATAATGTAGCTTGAGTGAGCCAAGTCCCCTCACTCTCCATCACAGCTGCTGGCCCACTCACTACCACCCTCCATCAGAATTACTCGGGGTACTTATTTAAAACAGTTTTACAAATAATTTGATTTAAAAACTGGCAAAGAACTTGAACAGACATTTCTCCAAAGAAGATACACAAATGGCCAACCCTCATATGAAAAGATGCTCAACATCACTAATTATCAGGGAAGTGCAAATTAAAACCACAATGAGATACCACCTCACATCTGTTAGGATGGCCACTATAAAAAAAATTAAAATAAAAAAAATAGAACAGAAAATAACAAGAGTTGGCAAAGATGCAGAGAAACTGGAACCCGTGTGCACTGTTTGTGGGAATGTAAAATGGTACAGCTGCTATGGAAAACAGTATGGAAGTTCCTCAAAAAGTTAAAAATAGAATTATTATATGATCCAGCAATTCCACTTCTGGGTCTAGATCCAAAAGAACTAAAAACAGGATATTACAGAGATATTTGCATAACCATGTTCACCGCAGGATTATTCACAATAGCCAAGAGGGAGAAGCAACCAAAATGTCCACTGACAGATGAATGGATAAAGAAAATATGGTGTATATATGCAATATATTATTAAGTCTTAAAAAAGAAGAAAATCCCGTCATATGCTACAACACGGACAATCCTTGAGGACACCATGCTAAATAAGATAAGCCAGACACAAAAAGACAGATACTATGTAATTTCATTTATATGAAGTATTTAAGTAGTCAAACTCTTAGAAAATAGAATGGTAGCTGCCAGGGGCTTTGAGGGCTAGGGAGTTGCTGTTTAACGGGTATAGTTTCAGTTGTACAAAAGGAAAAGTACTAGAGATCTGTTGTATAGGGTACATATAGTTAATGCTACTGTACTGCACACTTAAAAATAGTTAAGATGGTGAAGTTTACGTTATGTATTATTTACACACACACCCCCAAACACACAGAGTTTTAGGTCCCACACAAAACTACTAATTCAGACCACCTGAGAATCAGAATGCTGAACAAGCTTCCCCCAGATATTTCTGATAGATGGCTCAAATTCAGAAACTGCTGGCTTAAGAATAAAGGCCAAACTTTATTTTGGTGTCTGAGGCCCCCCCCCGCCATGAGCCACCCCCCCCACCCGTCCCCGGCCCCGACCTCCTTTCTCATCACTAGCTCTTCCTCAGGACTCACTCTCTTTGCCCTCTATTCTGGGCACCCAGGAGGTACTAGAGAAGCACTGTCCAAACTGAACTTTCTACAGTAACAGAAATGTTCTACATCTGTAGTGTCCAGTATAGTAGCTATTAGCCACACGTGGCAACTGAGCACCTGAGATGTGGCTGTTAGCTACCATGTGGAAAACGGGACTAGAGTAGTTGTTAGGACCCTAGAAGATAAAGAGGGGCCATAGTAAATAAAATAACTCCATTTAACTTTTTTTCTCACACATTATCAAAGTATATTCATTCATTCATTCAACGAATAGTCATTGCTTACTATGTACCAAGTACTACTCTAGGTGCTAAGGAAACAGCACTGAACAAAAAGACAAACATCCCTGTCCTCAAGAAGCTTATGTTCTAGTGAGGCAGTAGAGTACTGTGGTTAAAAGCAAGGACTGAAGCCAGGGAGCTCAGGTTCAGATTATGACTGCTAACCAGCTATGTGTTCTTTGAAAATCACTTAGTGTCCTCATGCCTCAAATTTTTAATCCATAATATGGGGATGATAACAGTACTAGCACCTAACAGGATTTCTATAAGGATTAAATTAGTTAACATATGTTAAGTGCTTAGAACAGTACCCAACATATAAGAACTAGTTGTTGCTATTACTGATGTATTTTGTTGTTATTATGAGTGGGGAGCGACAAGACTAACAAATAGCAAAAAATATGACGAATTAGCAGTATGGCAGAAAAATAAAGCAGGGTAAGGCAACAGGGAGTGCCAGGATAGGGGTTACAACTGTTAAGAGGATAGTTAGGGAAGCCTCACTGAGAGGGTGATACCTGCGAAAAGACCTGAAAGAGGAGGGAAACAAACAAGCCATGAGGGTATCTCAGGAAGAATTGAATTCCCCTGTGAGGTGCTTAGTATTACTAACACCATTTCATAGATGGAAGAACAGAGCTTCAGACTAAGGAACCCATCCGAGGTCACATGGCTTATAAATGACTGAGCCTAGAGTCAAATTTGGAACTGATGGACTCTAATTCCTCCTCCACTACTGGACCCTCTTAGACCTCTATTCCTTTCTGCAGTGAAACAATGCCGATGAATCCTTTTCACATCAGTTTCCCCTTCAGGCACTGAGATTTATAGATTCATTCGGACTAGACAAGCTCTGTGAGTTAATGCACTGCTCATGGGCACGGGCCGTTAACCCACCCCGCCCACTTCACACGCACTCTCACCCACCGCTTCCTGAGCAGCTCCACACCAGGAGCTCCTCATGTTAACTGCAGGCTGTGCATAGAAAACAGGCATTTATCAAGACCACCAAGCCTCAAACACCAGGAAGGAGAGGTAAATTATACGTCAGAGATAAAGGCCACTGCTTCCAGCCAGGCCTTTGAGGGAAAAAACTCGGCTAGATGTGCCCTGTGGGAAAACTATGATCAAAAGTTAGGTTCAACCTACTGAACCTTTGTAATCTAAGCTTGGTACACAGATCTATAGAACTGAGAAAAAAACCTAAACCTCCATGTCCTCACTTTACCTGTAAAGAAGTCAGTGATTCAAAATACTTTCAACAATATTTTCTCTGTATGGGGGCGCCTGGGTGGCACAGCAGTTGAGCGTCTGCCTTCGGCTCAGCGTGTGATCCCGGCGTTATGGGATCGAGCCCCACATCAGGCTCCTCCGCTATGAGCCTGCTTCTTCCTCTCCCACTCTCCCTGCTTGTGTTCCCTCTCTTGCTGGCTGTCTCTAACACTGTCGAATAAATAAATAAAACCTTTAAAAAAAAATATTTTCTCTGTATGGTCTACCTATGCTTATGAAATCTCTGTGAAAACATTGGCAATTAATTACAGAAGATCATTATTGCTGCCAGGAGCAGTGGATCCCAATCCTCTACAACTTACTAGAAGTCACTTCTGCTTCCTGGGCCCCAGTTCCTTATCAGGTAGAAGGAGAGATTAGACCAAATGTTCTTTAAAGGTTCCATTTTTAGCCCTTTATCGTACACTATGTCATAATAATGACACAGTACCTCTGTAACCTCACAATCAGACCCAAAATTAATTCATTCAATAAACACTTACGTAAGCAAGACACAGAAAACACAAATATACTAAATGACCCCACTCATAGATATAAACATTTCAGAACTGTGTTCCTACTAAAAACAAAACTTGGCTCCAGAATTCTGTAGTTTCGTTTTTATTCTTTTTTTTTTTTAAGGTTTATTTATTTATTTGAGTGTGTGTGTGTGTGTGTGTGTGTGTGTGCGCGCACACACACACGAGCAGGACGAGGGGTGGAGAGAGAGAGAATCTGAGACAGATTCCATGATGAGTGTGGAGCCTGATGCAAGGCTGGACCCCAGAACCCCAAGATTATGACCTGAGCCGAAACCAAGAGAGTCAGTTGCTTAACTGACTGAGCCACCCAGGTGCCCCAGTTTTGTTTTGTTCTTTCTAATCACACTTAAGAAGGTTGCAGATCTTTTATTATCATATACTATACTTAACAACCCTTCCCAAACAACAACAAAACTCTCCCTATTAAAGTGTAGCTCACATTTATATTTCTCTCCTTCAAATGACTCATAGCCTGAACTCATTAAGGGGTTTTCCCTCCTCTTACTAAATAGTGGGAGCACTTCTAGTTCTATACATGTATTTTCCTTACAACCAAACAGTTCCCTGAGAACAGACCTAACATCTTGTTTTTCTTTGCATCCCCAATAAGACCTTTTTATAATTTATTTATAAACCATACCAAGACTAATCCAAAAGAATGTGAAGTGGTTCATCTTATTAAGATACAAAAATTAGGGGTGCCTGAATGGCTCTGTTGGTTAAACATCTGACTCTTGATTTGGGCTCAGGTCATGATCTTAGGGTTGTGAGATCAAGCCCCATGCTGGGCTCAAGTGCTGGGCATGGAGCCTCCTTAAAATTCTCTCCCTCCCTCTCCCTCTGCCCCTCCCATCACCCTCCCTTAAAAAAAAAGATATAAAATAAGACAGTTTAAAATAAAAATGAATAAAAACCAGCTGGGACATGGGCTCCAAATCAAATAATCGAAATTCAAGTACTATATCTACCACATATCTACCATGTGATTATTGGCAAGTTACAACCTCTCTAGTCAGCTTGCTCATCTGTAAGTAAAGATACATTCAATGCCATATCTCTCAGAGAGACAGGAAGCCACAGAAGTTCACAGAACTGGGTGTCCGGCCAGGCACTACTGGCTGAATTCCAATCAGAGCTCCATCACATATTAACTGTGTGATCTTGGGCACCTTACTTAACCTCTTTGGGTCTTAGTGTCTTCATCTGTTTCAAATATCACTGCTTTCACAGCTGATGTAAGAGTCAAGTGAAATAATACATGTAAAGGATTTAGCACAGTGTCAGGCACACAGTAAGTACTCAGTAAAAAGTAAGTACTCACAGTAGGCATCATCTCTGGGTTGTTTAGAAAAGTGTGTTATATAAGGGGGGAAAGGCTCTAAATTCTAAGTGCTATAAAATGTCTGGAATGCCTTATGACAATTACTCATATCCAAAACTATGGAGCAAATTAATAAAAATGAGGAGAAAACATGTCCAAGGCAGTTGTCTTAAACCACATTTTGTAAATATAGTTCCTTATAGTTCTCTCTTTTGCATTTTTGGCCTCCTTCCACAAATCTTTAATACAGCAGTAAAGCAGGAGTGGAGAAGCAAGCGACACACTTGCAAGTGACAGAAAAGGTGAGGCTTTTCCATCAAGTTAAGACAAAATTGCCATGTCTCCTCCTCCTGGCTCTGCAGACTGCCTGCACAGAAATTGATCATCTGTAGCTGCCAGGAAGGCCAGTTTAAATTGAAGCAGCTGGTTCCATTTAAAATGTGTTTTTTGTTGTTTTTTTCCAGATACTACTAGAACACAGTGGTGTCTTTGGGTCTGTGACCTGCTCTGCAGGATGACAGAAGGCACAGCCAGAATATGAAGGCAGCAGAGGACATAAAAAGGACAGGACATGACACAACAAAATTCCTCAAAAAGCCAGTGTAGCAGGATTAACAACGTTTCATGTGCATGTGTTGAATAAGCCAATGTGTGTACAGTCACTAGGATGTAATTATGTTTTAATGCATTATGATCTGTGTATATGAAGGGTGTCAAAGAAGAGGCTGATCTATGTTCCATACAGAGTCCTAAAATATCAGGACCAAAACAGCCTCTGGAGGTTATCCAGCTCAGCATCATTGTTACTGTGGATGCAAGAACTAAAGGAAAGAAGCTTATCCATGGTCACACAGGCAAGTCAAGGAGTGGAGCTGGGATCAGAACACAAAACTAGGCTGATTATGGACTTAAGTATAAAATGTAGGAAGGGAATATATTAAAAACCTTGTCGTTTGTGGAGAAATCTCCAGAGACAGTTTAAGAATCCCCAAATTTACATATGTCACTCACTGTAAGTGCGAGACATTCCTTAGCTAAGTAAATCACTCTCCCCCACCACTGCCTCATCAAATGCTTTCCAAATGCTCACCTCAGGAAAATGAGACATTACAACAGGTCATGGACCTTTGAGGCTACTTAAGAACAGCCAGAGCTGCACATAGTAAGTTCATCCGAAGTGAAATGTCTAAAACAAAGTCCCAGTTTGTAGAGAGTAATAAAGGCAGAGTTCGTTACCCAGTTGCTGTCCAGGGTTCTCACAACTCATTGTTGAAAAGGGAGCACATCTACAGTGATATTAATGGAAATAAAAATTAAATCCTCAAATCTAGAATTCTATGCTTTCTAAAACCTAGCCCCAACCTCCACTCTCCAGCAGTCCCCTCTCCTCGACAATGCTCTAGGCAAATTACACAGGTGCTTGGCTTTCCACCTTTGTTTAAAGAGGAAGAGAGATGTGTGTTCACGTTTCTCCACAAATCCTGTGCCATCCCTGCAAATTCAAATTCTAACCATCCTTCAGGCCCAGCTTAAGGCTCCCAACTCCCGGAGGCTTTCTTTACAAAGCACACATTAAAGTGATCTGTCCTATTCAAGGGGCTATACTGTCACTCAATCTCATTTGCTAAACCACATCTGGAGAATCCCTGAGTTAAGTGGCCCAGGGGGTTGTCACCAGGTGTGGGGAGCAGGGGAGAGAAAATGACAGCCATTTTTACATTGTTTTGTACAGTACTTATTGATGCAGGAAACAAACACAAAATTCTGAATAAAAGGACTTAGAAACGGAAAAATAAATAAAGTAAGTAAGTAAGTGAGTGATCTGTCCTCTTTGGCTCCAAACCTTTTTCACCTTTTCGGCCCCTCCATGTTTCTCGCTGCCTTCTGCTCATTTCCCTTCACTTAATCCAACCTGTGCTCTGGCCACATCAGTCTAGTTGCTTCTCTCCAAGTGCAGCCAACACTCACTGCCTCTAGGGCTTGGCTCTGTCTGGATCATATTTCCCCTATCAGAAGCATACCAATCCAGTTATAATTTACTAGAAAAAAGACTGCACAACTTGGACTCAGCATATCTAAGTTAGAATCCCAGCTCCACTGACTCCTAGCCAAGATCCCCAACCAGGCCTACCTACCTCCTTCTACTAGGCAATGCATTCTCCATATGTAAAATCAGATAATAACAAATCTGAGTATACCTAATTAACTTGGGCTCTCCAAGGAATATAAAAGTACAAAAGGCATGATCTCTGCCTTTTAAGAGCTTATGATTCTATGTGAGTGAGAAAACAGAAGGTAGCAGAATCTGGTAGGGGGAAAAACTGGCCTGGAGTTAAGGCATTAGAGTCCTGGTCCCACCTCTGCCACAAAATTCTATGGAATCTGGGTAAATATCTTCCCTTTATTGGGTCTCAGCTTTCTTGCTCTGCAAAATGTGCAGGGGTTAATCAGGTTTTTTCAGGGCCCTCCCAGCTTAGATATTCTGTGGGAAATAACCACAGTGCTAGCCCATTCATGAGGTGAGCCAAAAGGGCAGTACAGATAATGCCTAACGTAACCAGACACAAACTGCTGGATTCAATGGAAGCTGCTCTGTGACTGGCAGATCCAATGGAACCTCAAAGGAGAGGTGGGAAAGATGAAGCCAAATGATGAAAGTATCTGCTGCTAGGAGGCCATAGCTGACCACGGGAACACTTTTCATTCACAGGAAGCTCTGCATAAACTCTTCAGTCAGATGCCAAGGTCCCAGCCCACACAAAAGAGCCTCGTTGCCTAGCGGAGAGGTACCAGTCAGGAGCCTCGTGGGATAGACAATGGATAAAGCCAAATGGGGCACAGCCCATCCTGCCCAAAGCTGAGGCCACATCTACAGCCTTCCCAGTCACCAAGTTTTTTTCTTGCCAGAGCAGGTAATGGGAGCAATAGAACAGCAGGACTCCAGATGCTGAATTTTTCAAAACATGTACCGAATCTCAAGTTCTTTCAGCCAAAAACATAGTTTTTGCTTTGTAGGACTTACAAATTTCAGAGAAATAACAACAAATTCTTTTTGTAAGCATCAGAAATAATAAAAACAATTTTTGCAATTGGTCAGATTCAGGTTTAAATCCCAGCATCTACTTATTATCTACCTGACTGTGGGCAAGTTATTTAATACCAAGCATTAGTTTCCTCCTCCATAATAGTGTGACTAAGAATCTCCAACTCATGGGGCGCCTAGGTGGCACAGTGGCTGGGCGTGTGCCTTTGGCTCAGGGCGTGATCCCGGCGTTGTGGGATCGAGCCCCACATCAGGCTCCTCTGCTGTGAGCCTGCTTCTTCCTCTCCCACTCCCCCTGCTTGTGTTCCCTCTCTCTCTGGCTGTCTCTCTCTCTGTCAAATAAATAAATAAAATCTTAAAAAAAAAAAAAAAAAAAAAAAGAATCTCCAACTCACAGAGCTGGCCTGAGAATTCAATGAGATAAATGTGAAGTACATTACAGTCATTCAATGTGAATTTCTCCTTCCTTTCTGCTCCCATGCTATACTGTATTTACTTCCAATATAGCACTAACCCCACTTTATTATCCTCCATACACACACACACACACACACACACACACACACACACACGTGTGTGTATATATGTATATTTATATATGTATTCATATATTTATATACTCTTTATATATCTATCTCTGCCATGAGACTGTGAACAGCTTGAGAGCAGGGACAGTATTTTCATCCATATTCGACACCTCCTAAAACAGTGCCTGGCACATAGTAGGGCCCTTAGGAAATTGGATGAATGTGCCTGACACGTGTCTAGTCCTATGCTAGGTGCTATAAAGAGAACAAAACAATGATCATAATAATGTCAAACATAATAAAACATAACAACAAATACATAGCATTTACTATGTTTCAGACACAATTCTAAAGCCTTTAAATTAACTCCTTTCCTGCTCCCATATCACACACCAACAACCTGATGAGGTAGGTATTACTGTCCCCACTTTGTGATGAGAAAACTGAGGCACAGGAAGGTTAAATAACTTGCCCAAATCTGGAACAAGCAAATCCACAGAGAAAGAAAGTAGTTTAGTGTTTGCCAGAGACAATTCACCTCCAGGTCAGTGCCTAGCAGTAAATGTCTACTGAGTCTACGAATGTATCAATGGGCCTCTGGTACTTTTTTTTTTTTTTTTAAAGATTTTATTTATTTGACAGAGAGAGAGACAGCCAGCGAGAGAGGGAACACAAGCAGGGGGAGTGGGAGAGGAAGAAGCAGGCTCCCAGCGGAGGAGCCTGATGTAGGGCTCGATCCCATAACGCCGAGATCACACCCTGAGCCGAAGGCAGACGCCCAACCGCTGTGCCACCCAGGCGCCCCAGTCTGGTACTTTAAAGAGGAAGAATATCTGCATGGTAGAAAACCCTGCATTCATTCATCCAGAAATACTTACTAAGTGCCTTCCGTGTACCTGGCAATGAATAAACAGACATGATTCCTGCCCTCGTGGAGTTTATTGCCCAGTGGGGGAAGACCAATATGAAATAAATAATTACAAGGATACTAACAAATTATTTTTTAAAAAATACAGATTGCTCTGGGAGCTTAGAAGACACAGAGCATGGAGCCACAGAAAATTTAGATTGTAAGGCACCTAATTTAAGGTCACTGAGTCCACATACTTTTTTTTTTTTGAGAGGGAGAGGAGGGTAAACGGGAGAGGAGAGGAGGGGAGAGAATCCCAAGCAGGCTCCACACCCAACACAGCATCCAATGTGGGGCTCAATCCCACGACCCCAAGATCATGACCTGAGCCCAAATCAAGAGTCAGACGCTTAACCGACTGAGCTACCCAGGCACCCCATGGATTCTTCTCTCTTAAGCAGCTGAGTAGTAAACAGTCTCTCCCCATTCCAATTTCTGCACCCTCACCCCTCATGCAGGTAGTCTAGAACACAGGCCACCTGATTACTATAGGCTATTGCTCTTTTTGCTATTTCAATTCATAGATTTCTAAATCCAACAGAAATAGATGCTATATATTAACAGTTAAAAGACACTATTTAGGGAGGAAAAATGCTTGCCCATTATTAGTTCTCTGAGAGTACACTTCTTCAGAAATAGGTATTTCTGTCCCTAAAGAAGATGGGAAAAACAACAACTCATAAGTATCTTACATACTGCACAAACTTGATTTTGGCTCAGGGATACCAATAATTTTTCTGAAATACCTAATATGACCTTGAGTGTTTTTGAACATGAAAGCAGGTACACCTCAACATAATATAGGAAGTATATGCCATTCATGTTAGAGTCAATTACAGAAGTAGAAGATTGGGAACCATTCCTGTCAGCATGGGTCATAACTTAATAGTAAATGCCTATAAAAAAGGCAGTGGGCCTTAGGAAACTAGAAAAAGAAGAGCAAAATAAATGCAAAATAAACAGAAGAAATAATAAGAATTAGAGCAGAAATCACTACAATTGAGAAGAGGGAATCAAAAAAGAATATCAAAGAAACCAAAAGCTGGTTCTTTAAAAAGCTCAATAAACTTGATACTAAGAAAAAAAGAGAGAAGACACAAAAGACTAATATCAGAAATGAAAGAGGGAGGGGCGCCTGGGTGGCGCAGTCGTTAAGTGTCTGCCTTGGGCTCAGGGCGTGATCCCGGCATTATGGGATCAAGCCCCACATCAGGCTCCTCTGCTGTGAGCCTGCTTCTTCCTCTCCCACTCTTCCTGCTTGTGTTCCCTCTCTCGCTGGCTGTCTCCATCTCTGTCAAATAAATAAATAAAATTAAAAAAAAAAAAAAAGAAAGAGGGGACATCACTACAGATGCCCTGGAAACTCAAAGGATAATGAAACAATACTATAAACAACTCCAGACGAAATAGACAAATTCCTTGAAAGACACCATCCACCAAAACTCATACAAGAAGAAACAGATGATCTGAATAGACCTCTATCTATAAAAAAACATCAAATTGATATTCAATAGTCTTCTAAAACAGAAAGCACCAGGCCAGGATGGGTTCACAGGATGGGGTGAATTCTACCAAACATTTAAGGAAACAATTATACCAATTCTCTCCAATGTCTTTCAGAGGATAGAAGGAGAGAGAATACTTCCTAACTCATTCTGTGAAACCAGCATTACCCTAATACCAAAACTAGACAAAGATATTACAAGAAAAGAAAACTACAGTCCAATCTCTCTCATGGACACAGATGCAAAAATCCTCAACAAAATATTAGCAAATGAATTCTTAAAGAGTATAAAAAGGATTATACACCATGACCAAGAGGGATTTGTCCCAGGTATGCAAGGCTGGTTCAACATTCAAAAATCAATTAAGATAATCCATCATATCAACAGAATAAAAAGAAAAATTACATGATTGTATCAATAGATACAGAAAAGGTATTTAACAAAATCCAACACCCATTCATGATAAAAACTTTTTAGTAAACTAGTAAGATCAGGAACTGTCTCAACTTAATAAAGGCTGTCTATGGGGCACCTGGGTGGCTCAGTCAATTTGAGCATCTGACTCTTGATTTTGGCTCAAGTCATTATCTCAGGGTTGTGAGGTAGAGCCCCACATCGGGCTCCATGCTGGGCAGAGTCCGCTCGAGATTCTCTCTATTTCCCTCTGCCCCTACCTACCCCTCACACACACAAACACTCTCTCTCTGTCTCTAAATAAGTAAGTAAGTAAGCAAAGGTTGTCTACAAAAAACTACAGCTAACATACTGTATAGTGAGAAATTCCAACTTTTCCCATAAGATCAGTAACAAGGCAACGATGTCCCCTCTAACCACCCCTCTTCAAAATCATACAAGTCCTTGCCAATGTAATAAGGCAAGAAAAGCAAATCAAAAGTATATAGATTGGGAAGGAAGACATAGAACTGTCTTTGTTCACAGATGAAATGATCATCTATGTAGAACATCCAAAAGAATAAAAAACAACCACAAAAACTCCTGAAACTAATATGTAATTACAGCAAGGTTGTAGGATACAAGTAAATTGCTTTTCTGTATATTAACAAAGAGAAAGTAGAATCTGAAATTAAAAATACAATACCATCTACCTCAGCACCCCTAAAAAGGAAATATTTAGGTATAAATCTTACAAAATATATACAAGATTTACATAAGGAAAACTACAAAGGTCTAATAAGAGTAATAAAATAACTAAATAAGTGGATATTCCATGTTCCTGGATAGATAGACTCAACACTGTCAGGATATCAGCGGTCCCCAACTTGATCTATAGATTCAATACAATCCAAATAAAATGTTATTCTATGGACATCGACAAACTTATTCTAAAGTTTATATGGAGGGGCAAAAGACCCAGAATAGCCAATACAACACTAAAAGAGAAGAACGAAGTTGGAGGACTGATGCCACCTGACATCAAGACTTACTATAAAGCTACAGTAATCATGACAATGTAGTACTGGTGGAAGAATTGACAAATAGATCAATGGAACAGAATAGATACCCCAGAAATAAAGCCACATAAATATAGTCAATTGATCTTTGATCAAGAAGTAAAGGCAATACAATGGAGCAGTCTCTTCAACAACATCATCATCATCATCATCTAGATACAGACCTTACATCATCATCATCATCTAGATACAGACCTTATCATCATCATCATCATCATCATCATCATCATCATCATCACCATCATCTAGATACAGACCTTACACCTTTCACAGAAAATAACAGAAAATGGATCACAGACTTACACGTAAAACACAAAATTATACAACTCCTAGAAGAGAACACAGAAGAAAACCTAGATGACCTTGAGTATGGTGATGCCTTTTTAGCTACAACATCAAAGATATGACCCATAAAAAAATTGGTAAGCTGAACTTCATTAAACTTAAAACTTGCTCTACAAAAGACAGTATGAAAAGAATCAAAAGACAAGCCACCAGTAGTGAGTTATCTCAACTGATTGTTCAAGAAGACAAGCCACAGATTGGGAAAAAAAATATTTGCAAAAGACACATCTGATAAAGGACTACTGTCCAAAATATACAAAGAACTCTTAAAATTCAACAACAAAACAACCCAATTGGGGCACCTGGGTGGCTCAGTCAGTTAAGCATCTGACTCTTGATTTTGGCTCAGGTCATGATCTCAGGGTTGTGAGACTGGGCTCCATGCTGGGCACAGAGCCTGTTTAAGATTCTTTCTTTCCCTCTTCCTCTGCCCCTCCCCCCATCCCCACTCACACACGTGCATACAAGCTCTCTCTCTAAAAATAAATAAATAAATTTTTAAAAAATTTAAATGGACCAAAGACCTTAACAGACACCTTCCCAAAGAAGATATACAGGTAGCAAGTAAGCATATGAAAAGATGCCCCACATCATAAGTCACCAGAGAAATGCAAATTAAAAAAATGATGAAATACCACTACACACTTATTAGAGTGGCCAAAATCTGGAACACTGAACAATATCAAATGCTGGCAAGGATGTAGAACAACAGGAACTCTCATACATTTCTGGTGGGAATGTAAGAGTACAGCCACTTTGGAAGACAATTTGGTAGTTTCCTTCAAAACTAAACATATTCTTACCATGTGATCCAGCAATCACACTCCTTAATATTTATCCAAAGGAGCTGAAAATGTAAGTCCACACAAAAACCTACAAAAGGATATTCATAGGCAGTTTTATTCATAACTGCCAAAACTTCAAAGAAACCAAGACGTCCTCCAATAGATGACTAAATAAATTGTAGTACACCCAGACAATGGACTATCATTCAGTGCTAAAAAGAAATGAGCTACCAAGCCATGAAAAGACATGGATGAAATTTAAATGCATATTACTAAGTGAAAGAAGCCTATCATAAAAGGCTATATACTGTATGATTCCAACTATACAACATTCTGGATAAGGCAAAACTATGGAGACAATAAAAAGATCAGTGGTTGCCAGGGGATGAGGGGGATTAGGCCTTGTGAGGGCAGTGAAATACTTTGTATGCTATTATAATGATAAATATATCATTATATATTTGTCCAAACCCAAGAATATACAACACAAAGTGTGACCTCTAAGGGAAACTACAGACTTTGTGTGATTATATCAATGTAATTTCATCTTTGGTAAAAAAAAATGTACCATTCTTATGAGTGATACTGGTAAAGGAGGAGGCTATCCATGAGTGAGGGCAGGGGGTATATGAGAAATCTCTGTACCTCCCTTTCAAACTTAGTGGTAAACCTAAAACTATTCTAAGAAAATAAAGTCTTAAAATGTTTTTAAGTGGAGTTAGGGGGAAAGAGTGGGGAGTCCCAGTGATTCCACTTACTGGCTGTGTATTCTCAGTACCTAATACAATGTCTACATCTTGGCACATAGTAGTACTCAAAATACATTTGTTGAAAGCCTGCATGAATGAAGCAACTGCTTAAATTTAATAGGTTTTCTTTTGCTATCACTAGTAAGTGAAAGAATCAGGATATGAACCTCTACCTCTCTATACTCCAGGGGTGTCTATCCAGGGATTTTAGATAGTAGTATACATGCCTATAATAAAGCTGCATCCATTTCTCAGGGAAGATATCAAGTACCCAGCTAGGTACAATGTCCTGGTGACAGAATATGTTTCCCAAAGACTGCCACAACTCCATCAAGAGGTAAAGCCTAATTCTCCTCCTCATGAATCTGAGCTTGATGGACCCAACCAACAGTATGCAGCAGACGTAATGCTATGTGACTTCCAAAGTTAAGTCAAAAATGGCCATTCGGGGGGGGGAAATGGCCATTCAGTTTTGTGTGTTTTTTTTTAGATTTTATTTATTTATTTGACAGAGATAGAGACAGCCAGCGAGAGAGGGAACACAAGCAGGGGGAGTGGGAGAGGAAGAAGCAGGCTCATAGCAGAAGAGCCTGATGTGGGGCTCGATCCCGTAACGCCGGGATCACGCCCTGAGCCAAAGGCAGACGCTTAACCGCTGTGCCACCCAGGCGCCCCCGGCCATTCAGTTTTTGCCTGGTTCTCTTGGATACTCCCTAGAAAGCATCCTTCACTCACCATTCATTCAAGCTTCCAACAAATATTTGTTATGAATTCCTACTATATGGTAGACCCTAGACATTGTTTTAGGCACTAAGAATGCAACAGTGAACCACTCGGCCACTGCCCCTTGCCCTCATAGAGTTTATACTCTAGAGGAGGAAAAAGATGAAGGGCAGGTAGGACAAACTAATACATTCTATAATTACAACTTGTAAGAGATGCTCATAAAAAAGCAAACAGAGATTTTTCTTGAGAATGGCAAGCCCAGAAAGGTTACTCCAAGGTGGTGACATTTAAACAAGCCATAGCAGAGTTAGTTGTTAGGGAAAGTAATAGCATGGGCAAAGGCACTGAGGCAGAAAAGACTCCAACATGCTCTCAGAGGAACTGAGAGACAAGGAGTGTGGCTGCTGGAACAGAGTGAACACAGTGGAGAATGCACAAGGACCAGAGAATATTGAAGCAATACTAGTGGAGTGCATCACAGATCAGTGAGAATAGCATAACAGTAAACCCACTCTTAAAATTATAATTTAAATGTTATTTTAAAGCCAACTTTATACAACTTTAGATATAAAACAAAAGAATTCAAGGAATAAGTGCTGATACTGAATACTGTATAACTTGATGTAGTCACATAGCAAGCACATTATGCAAATATGGGAATGTTTCCAAGACAAAGGAACATATGGTTTGAAGGCCTTCCTGTAATTAACCTCTTTAGAATTTCAGGACACAGAAAGACGGAACTGACTTTCTCATTGACTCATTAATGGTGCATTTCATAAATCATACCTGATTTGACCTAGTTTCTCTAGCAGTCGTCTCAAAATGTTTCTCTGAAACCATAATTCATAAATGGGGAGGATGATCAAGGCTGTCACCAAAGGATGCCCTGTCTAAAAAGAAACAGCCCCTTTATAGAATTCAGAACATCAAAGGGGCTCCCTACATATCCTGCCCAAAGGCTTTGTCCTCTTATCAGGTGTCAAGCCCATAAAAAGAAGAGATGGGCTTACACATTTTTTACACTACTGTCAAACATCTGTCCCTGCACCCAAAGACAACTAAAATAAGGAGCTGAAAAAACCATTACTGGCAATGGTTCCCACAAAACCACTTCACAAGCCTGAGACCTCCCAGCAAATACTACTTTAACAGCAAGGTCCCTTGGTCTAGAAGACTGTTTCTTAAACTGGCTGAAACCAGTAAGTTCCAAATTACAAATGAGCTGATAAAATTTTATTATGGTAGTTTCAGTACATATTCTAATAATATTATTTTAATAATAAGATAGATTTGAGTCTTATAATTGAAAGGACTGGTGGCTTTTTCTGCATGTGCAATCTAGCCTATTATTGTGGCTCTCAGTGGGAGCCATAAAAGGAGCCCTTTGGCCCCCTCTCCAAGAACAGGAACAGGACAGGAACTCTCTGCTCTCGGCCGTACTGTTGTTGCAACACCTGTGGAACTCTGAAGGCATTGCTCCTCAGGGAAAAGAACGCTGAGACACACCCACCGCCACTCACCTTGTGATCTCGAACACTTGACCAAGCTAAGAACCCTCCCTTTTCCTCTCCACTGAGCCCAGGGGTGGCAAGAGATAAAAATAAAGCTCTGCTCTTGTTTTTGCTAATATCTGGTCATGACATTTGCTCTGCTGGCAAATAACAGCTCTTATTTTCATCTTCAGAACTAGGAAATCAGTCTTTAACAAACACAAAGCAGCCTCACCAGTAAGCAAAAAAAACCAAAGGAGCTTGCGGCTAATGCCTGTGGACAAGAATGCTTTAATGGTAATAGCAATGAAAAGGGGATAACCTAATATCTGAAGTGAACCACTAGGGCACTGACTCATTCTGAAGCCTTCACCTTAGGCTGAATCTTGTAGTTGACACCTGAGGGCAAAGAATGATTCTTCAGCACTGGACAGCGGGATTCCTCAGTGAGAATAAAATTCTCACATATGATGGATGAGCAATAAATCATTTGCAGAAGTAACCCAAAGAACTACCTGGAGCACAGGAAATTTAGGAGCGCTAGAGTCCAACAAAGATGCCAAAGAGGGAATTCTCAAGGAGCTGAAATTGCAGCTTTGAAAAGAAGGAAACCTACCTTGCTAATGGAGGGGGAAAACAAAGAAAGTAGTGGAGCAACAGCGTGCATTCAAGTTGTCTGACTCCCAAGCCTAGGCTGTGACTTCCCTCTCTTATGACAGGATTATTTTGTCTGGGGCCAACAACTGATTTTTTTTTTTTATTAAAGATTTTGTTTATTTGACAGAGAGAGTACATAGCGAGAGAGGGAACACAAGCAGGGGGAGTGGGAGAAGGAGAAGCTTCCCGCTGAGCAGGGAGCCTGATGCGGGGCTCAATCCCAGGACCCCGGGATCATGCCCTGAGCGGAAGGCAGATCCTTAACGACTGAGCCACCCAGGTGCCCCCCAGCAACTGACTTTTAAACATTATCTATCTATCTATCTATCTATCTATCTATCTATCTATCTATCTCTCCATGCAATTCCTATAAAAGAGCTATCCCTAGTTCATCAAAAGGGAAAACAAAACATGGCAAAGCTGTCAGGCTGGCCTTCAGAAAGCAGTTTTACGGTAATTTATTACCCCGGCATCAGCTACCCAGGAACTGGATCATTAGGACTCTTGTTTGCTATGTCAGGCACTTTGCAGTGTCCCAGATGCAGAGTCTGTAACGACCAACATAAAAAATACCGAGATGGCCCTGTTGGAAGCACAAGTATTCACCTGTATGAACATCACCAGCAAACACTCCAAGGCAGGCTGGAGCATTCGTGAGAGTCAGAGAGCCAGAGCTGAAGTCTCAACTTCTCTAGATATTCATTCTAAAGCCTTGGACCCCTAATTCTCTAGGTCTTATTTCTATGTATGGTAATAGCCCTTTACTTCCTATGTAGGTAGCACTGTAAAACTTAAAACAAAAAAGCAGCAGCCCCCTACCTTACTCCTGATTTCCCCTTCCCAAAGGCGATTACTTTCAACTTTTAGCTCTTTCTCTTGGCATTTTCCTCTTTATTTCCTCCAAAAAAACCATGCCTGTTTACTGGTTATTTATTTAATTGGGGGGGGGGGTTAATTTTAGTCACCATTATCTTTCTGTATAATATGATCATCACCCCCAAAACTATCCATACACATGTATACAGACTACCCCCTCCACTAACAGTCACATCACAATTTTTAGTTAAATTAATATTTAAGATACACCCATACCATGCAATATTACTCAGCAATCAAAAGAAATAAACTATTGATATATGCAACCACTTGGATGGATCTCTTAAGGGCATTATGCTGAGTGAAGAAAAAAAGGCCATATACTGTATGGTTACAATTATATATTTATCTTGAAATGACAAAATTACACAGATGGAAAACAAATTAGTAGTTACCAGGAATTGGGGGTGGGGTGGGTGCTATGACTATAAAGGATAACCTGAGGGAAATCTTTGGAGTAATAGAATATTCTGTATCTTCACTGCAGTGGTGGTTACCCAAATCTATACACGTGATAAATGGCACAGAAGTATACACACACATTGCACCAATGTCCTTTTCCTGGTTTTGATACTGTACTATAGTTATACAAGATCTAACCATTGGGGGAAAGTGGGTAAAGGGTATATAAGACCTCTCTGTACTATCTTTGCAACTGCCTGTAAATCTATAATTATTTCCTAAAAAAATGCTTTTAAAAATTAATACTCAAGGTTACATTATTAAAATGATTTTCACAGCTAAGCCACATAATATATTATGACTGCATTGCCTTTCTTGGATGACCAGCATTCTAGTTTTTCCTGGAATTAATAGTTGCCTCAGTTTTAATTTGTTTGGTTTTAATGTCCTTTTCCCCACTTCAGCTCCAAATTCTCTAAAATAACATTAAGGCTCCTTTTAATAAGGTCAAAAATATCAGATAAAATCTTGGTTGCATTTTACCTTTACTTTAAAACATCCCTTTTGGAGACCTCCACCCTCTGGTTCCAACCTGGTAACTCTAGTCTCTAGGCCTCCTGAATAGCTGTGGTCCTAGAATACCTCTTTACCACCATTCTGGGGTTTCTACTCACTTTTCTCTTTTATATTGGATTCCCTTGTTTTCTGGATCCATGCCTTCCTCTTTCTCTTCCAACCCATTATGATATCGCAAACTACCAAGTGTCCTGAGATAGCACACATAGGAAATAAATCTGAGATGCTGCATTTCTGAAAATACCTTTTGGTTTTTTTCTGCCTTCATATCTGATAGTTACTTTTGACTGGATATGGAATTCTAGGTTGAAAATCATTTCCTCTCAGAATGTAAGATCATTCTTCCACTTTCTTCTAGCTTCCCATATTGCTTTTGAGCGTACATAATGCCTTTGTGTATGACCTGTTAATTCTCTCTGGAAGCTTTTGCAATATTCTCATTCTATCCAGTGTTTTGAAATTTCATGATGATGTATTTCTTTTTTTTTTTTTTTTAATTCATTGTACTGAGCATACTTGATGGGGTTTTCAATCTAAACATATGTGTACTTAAGTTCTGGGAAACTGCATTGTTTCTTTGATGACTTCCTTCACCCTATGATCCAACACCTAACTATTAGGAGATCCAGAGATCTAAAGGGAAGAAACTAGAGTAACTGGAGAGAAGGAAATCATAAAAAATAATTAAACCAATTCTTTTTAATTTAAGTAACTTTTACATTTAAATAAATCTTAAACTGATCTTCTATCTTATTTCCTTTATGATCTCCTATTTTCTACTTCTTTGTTTTTATTCTCCCTTTATTTCTGATACATTTTTAAGTGTTGAAAAGTTCTTTCTTGTCCTCAGGCTATTCCTTTTTTATAATAGGACATTATTTTTGTTTCACAGAGGCAATATCTCCTCTGATCTGAGGGTTTTTTTTTTCAAATCTTCTTTTGCTCTCTACATTGTCTCTCTTGTGCTCTCCACCCACCCCTCTTTTTTGGAGGTAGAGGTCGTTTCATCTGTTTATTTACATTCTGTTATTCATGTTACAGGTTTTTTTCTAGTATCAGGTGATCATTGCCTATTCTTTCATATTTAAGCGTAAGGCACATACAGAGACACTGTATGAGCAGTAGGGCATGTTAACTTCTAGGCTTCACTGTAACAAGAGAAAATAACAAACCAATATTTTATTGGGGCGGCCCTCAACATCTGTGAGTAAGTTTCTCAGAGAGGAATCCTCCAACCTCCTACCAGAGGGGAACTAGCCTGGTTACCTATATAACATTCAAGATGCCAAGAACCTCTGATATCTAGAGCTTTCTAAGGTTCCATACCACAAACGGCTTTTCTTTGCTCTTATTCACATTCCCTCTGCAGCCTCAGCATTCTGCCTTCCCTAATCCACTAAGTCATTCACCATTTGTGCCTCTTTTCCATGTTCTCCTGTTCTCTCAGACTTGGTAGGTTAATACTACATTTTTTCTATTTCCATGGAATTTTTTAAAGGAGGTAAGATGCACATGCTCAATCCACTTTTATTTTAATCATAATCCCCCCATGAAGATCTTGAGAGAACGAAAGATAGAAAGAATATAAAGTTCTTTTTAAACTTGTAAATGTTCAGTAATAGTATTAGTGGTAGGGGCAGATGCTATTTTTAAACAGTTATTCCAATATAAAGGACTTTTCTCTCTGGTGTTCTAGAGAAGCACCAAGTTTCATAAATAAAATGGCAAAAATATTTGCAGTCTATATATCAGAAGATGAATACTTTTAATATACAAAGAGCCCCCCTGACCAAACTGATTAGACACAACCCAGCAGAGAATATGCAATAAATGACACATAATTCACAAAACCACAAATGGCCAACAAACATGAAAAAATATTTAACTGGTCTAGTAATTAGGAAGATAAAAATTAAAACAATGAGGTCTTTTTCTCTCAATGAGCATAGCAAAAGCTGTAGAGAGTGATGATATCCCTTGTTGACAAGGTATGACAATGTTCCCAGTGATAATCAAAAAGCTAAAAATAAAAGGGCCTTTTGCTCCTGAGTTTTTTTTTTAAGATTTTTTCTTTTTTTCTTTTATTATTTATTTTAGAAAGAACAACAAAGATAGTGAGAGAGAGCACAAGTGGGGAGGAGAGGGAGGAGCAGGGAGCCCTATATGGGGCTCGATCTCAAGACTCTGGGATCATGACCTGAGCCGAAGGCAGATGCTTAACTAACTAAGCCACCCAAACACCCCTACTGAGTTGTGTTTTTTTTTTTTTTTTAAGATTTTATTTATATGACGGAAAGCAAGCATAAGAAGGGAGAGCAGCAGGCAGAGGGAGAGGGAGAAGCAGGCTCCCTGCTGAGCAAGGAACCCCATCCAGTACTGGATCCCAGGACCTTGGGACCATGAGTCAAGCCAAAGGCAGACACTTAACTGACCAAGCCACCCAGGTGCCCCACGAGAGAGTACTCCTAAAAACAAAGCTTACTGTTCACTAAACATCCTATGAAAGAAACAGTGAATTTTCCCAAAGAACTACAGAAAACGAATTAAAAAGAAGAAATCTAGGTTCTGGTTTTACCACAGGACTTTAAACAAGCCCTCTAATCTCTGTGTTTCAGCTTTGAACATCTCTGAAAATCCTATAACTGTGTGAGAAAAAGAGAAATGAAACCCTTGATCTGAAACTGTTGGAAATTCAAACTTGCCAGAGTCTCTTGCCTGAAGAGGCTAAGTAGATCAGAGGCCAGCTTTGTAGAGACATCCAGTTTACTGTTCCATAAAACATTTTTTACTGGCCAATCCTCCTTCTTGGCTTATACCAAAGAAACAGCAAAATAATGGCATGACCGTACCTCTTTAAAGGCCTCTGACAAACCCTCCCTCAATCTTGTGTACAAAACAATGAGCCCAGAAATACAAGCTAGTGGAAGTTTTGAACCACAGCTCAGTCTTTGTACTCCAGTTTCTCTATAGAGAGCAACTTGGAATAGCAACAGCAGGACTACAGCTTGGGAAGGAAACTCTCAGGGGCAACAACTCCACAGTTCTGTCTGGAGACATGGTTGAAAGAGGAATACCAACAGATCAAGTAAGACAATTTCTAAAGGAAATGACAAGACTTCCCCCACTGAAAGAATTAATGAGTATTTATTAAGCCCTGATCCATCCCACGGGAACGATCAGACTCTCAGGGATCTTTTCCTTCAGATCTAAGAACTGTCATAAATCTGTGGATTTGGCACTTAGCACACGCAAATACTATGTGTCAGGCACTCCACTAGACATTTTCATTTACATTAGCCGGTTTCTTTCTCAAACCAAACCTATTCTTGAAGAATTACTAGCTCCATTTTACAGATAAATTCAGAACTCAGAGAAATTAACAGATTTACCCCAAACTATGGATCATTATTATTGCCATTATTATTTATCATTATTCTCAATTTTAGTGAAGAGGAAACCGAGGCTCAAACAGGATAAATAACTATTAAGTTGTTAAGTAGCAGAATGGGGTTTTGCCCAGGTAACAGGGCTATTACAGCCCATGCTAATTCCACTACATCGCTTTTCCTGTTTGATGCAAAACCACAAAATGAAAGGAAGATTTCAACTCTAATAAGTATGCAGTTAAAAATAAATGACATGTGCAGACTCTTCAGTTCCTTCCAAAGAATAAATGTCATCACTTCTGAAAAGCAGTTAAGCAGCAGCACTTACTGCCGGGAAGATCAAAGGCAAAGGTAACCAGCCTAAGATTCTCTAGTCAATGGCAGTACCAAAAGAAATGAAGGAAAGGTGACACTGGCCCAAGGGCTTATCCCGATCATGATGAAATCACACTCTCATGTCAGCAGTCCGTGGCCATCTCAGGGATAATCACAAAATAACTAGCTGAATAATCTGATTAGCAAATCCTGACATTATTGGTCTCTTCAATGCTCTTAATGGAAAGCTTCTCTTGTAACAGTAGCTCTCCCAGGCCATATGCAATACTCCGACCCTTCAAGCTAGGAGACAGGCAGCAGGGTCCCCAACTTTGCCTGGCTGATGACCAAAGAAAGGAATAACTGACTCTCAAATCTAAATAATTTACCTAAAGGCTTTACATGTCCAGGCTCAGAAGCAACAAACACACCAACCTCATAAATTTTGTTTCCTAATAATAATTAAGTGGTCTATCTGGTTTCAGGCCCCAGAAAAGGAAAGAAACTTGTAGGAGCAAGAGAAGAGAAGCTTAATGCAGGGAATGCATCAGAACTCTTTTGTGAGCTGCTAGTGTGGGATTTGAAAAAAGAAGAATACCCTGCTGCCAGATAGCAAATGCTTCACAAATTGGGTATCTGAAATTCAGGCTCAAAATGGCTTACTTAAAAGGCCAATTATTAGAAACACTATCACTGCAGCCTTGCAAGTGCTGCTATTTTGCTCTGTTGTTACTTGCCCAGCCCCAAACAAGCAGAAAGGGAAATCAATTCCACAGATTTATGTTGCCATCAGCTAACAAAAACTCTGTACTTGTGCCTTCATATGCTGGGACAAAAGGATAGAGTGTTGCCCTGTTCAAATTTTATAACAGTCAAACCCGAGCTCATATCCCAGCTTTGCTACTTACAGGCTGTATTAATTCTGATCAAGTACCTTGATGTTCCTGAGCCTCAGTTTCTCCAACTGTAAAATGGGGATAATACAATGGGCTCTAGGGATGAAATGAACTAAATTGCACAGGACACATAATACATTAATCTCCTTGCCCTTCTGAGGAATATACTTATGTGCACAATAACTATCCCAGATTTCAGAATGTCACCTTTTAGGAAAGGGGAGATTTTAATTTCACAGAACATATCAATATCAACAGGAGAATGTTCTCACTGTCCTCATGCTAGCATCTGATGCAAGGTATGCATATGACAGGCCCATGAAAAATATTCAGAATGGTTTTAACTGACAGGGAGGATGCTTAGCTCCAATTCCTTCCGAGATAATCAGATGAAAGCCAACCTAGAGAAAACCTAATTTTCCCTATCTTACAGTCCTTTCTCCATCAAAATGGTATTTACCGAGCAACTCTTCAGTGCGAGGCCCCTTCTGGGGCAATGCAGACACAGAAACAAATATGACACTGCTCCAGCCACTACGAAGCTCATGGTGCAATGAGGAAAATTAATATCAAAACAGATTGTTACAATATGGAAATCATTCATTGCTTTACGGTTCCAAACCAATTCTTCACTGCCCTGTTTTGTGGTTCTGGACTGGATTCTACAGGCTACCTGTCCCCATTCCCATTGGGTTCATGTCAGATTTTGCCAATAGAAGGTGCTGGAAGGAGATTTCAAAGCTAAGAGAGAAAGAGGGATTTTTTTTTTTTTTCCAGTGTTTGGTTTTCCTACAAGTCAGCAAGTAGCACGGTAGACTTCAACACAGTGGCTTTCCGGGTTCTGAGGCGAGCGTCCTCCAGCCAGTTTCTTCTTCACCAAAGCAACAAGCAGCACATTCCTACCACAAGCATACACTCTCCTCCGAGGCCTGCATTTCAGCCTTGTGGAGCTCTCTTTTCCTAAACTTCTAAGTTCCTTCCTCATTTGTTTTTCCTTCAGCCCTCAGGATGGTAATAGTTCTCAGCAGTTACTACCTCTATTACACCTTAGAGTTTTCTTTTCTCTTTTGCAACTAACCACTTTTTACCTAGTTAACAATTTTTTGTATTAAATTTTACCTGTTCAAATTATTGGTGTGGCTTCCGTCTCTTCAACCAGACCCTGACTGCTGTAAGTAGGACAAATGCTATGATACTAGTCGTGGAGTCCAACCTCCATATTTTACAGATAAGAAAATTGGAGTTTCAAAGATGGGAAGTGACCTACCTGCCCAAGGCCACATGGTGGTAGAACTGGAACCAGAACTCCTGTATCCCGGCTCTCAATAAACAACAAGCATGTATCAAGCACCTATTCTGTGTCCAGGCTCTATGTTGGCTGTTGGAAACAAAAGAGATGAACTATACCAAAATCCCTCCCTTCCGGGGGCTCACTACCTAGTTGTAGAGGCAGACAGTAAAAAAGAGAGAGTTCTAGGGCAGAGGTGCAAGCCCTAAGACAAAAAGAAAAGGAATTACTAGCTCTGGGAAGGTCAGAGGAGGCTTCTTAGGGGGTTCGTTGCACCACACTTTATTCCCTAAACTGAAGGACTCCTGAGCTGATTAGATGGTTAAACAACCTCAATATAAACCTATAACCAAGGCTTAAGAAATACAAGTAACCAAACAATAAACCTCCACTCTGGGCATAATCAGAAATATCACTAATGGCAAATCTTTCTACAATAGGAAGCAATATAGAAACAAATTATGGATGAACTTGCCAGTATTAACTTAGAAGGGAACTGCACTGGCTTACAAAGGCCAACAGGAGTTGGGATAAGACAAGTACCAGCTATCAGCCTAGAAAGCTTTTTAGAGGAATGTGTAATTGTACTAAGCTCTGAAGAAACGCTAGCAAGACTGGAGAGGAGATGCTGCCTGTCTCAGAGAACACCTGCATATGAAGAAGAATATACCTAGTAAGCAGTTGCTGGCACAGCCTAAGAGGCCTTGAAAGTCCTAGATCAGAGAGGCGGCCTCGTTTACCTTACTCTCCAGTTCTAGCTGAATCAAGCTATACAGAATTGTTCTACTGAATTGTCTAGACAAACTGGGTCTTTAAACCTTAGAATGAATGGATTTCAGAACCCTAACACTTCCTGATTCAATGAAAAATCCCTCCTGGAGTCTAGAACACTAGGCTGTACTAGAAACTCAGTAAGTATTTCTACTGAGAGTTTAAGTAAGTATTTCCCTGTGCCAAACTGGCAATGCAACTGTGTATCTTTAGTGTTTCCACTAAGGGAATTAAAGTTTGTTGCAAGTCCAAACACAACCGTTCTTTATCCTCCTCCTTTAAATAAATTGGAAAAACAGACTGAGAATTACAATCAGCTAAAACCTTCCCAGGGAAGAGGACTTGGCTGTTTCATAAGAGTTCAAACAATTGCTGTTAATATCCATGTGGCTGGCATATTTTCTCTTTTGGCAGTTCATTCAGACTGAGGGAGGAAGTATCACGCACTACCATCAGACAGCAAGATTTGGAGTCAAAAGAAGAAAATGAGCCCCAGCTCTGTCACTTGTTATTTTGCCAGGTGACTTTGAACAAGTCATTTAATCTCTCTAAGCTTCAAATTCCCCAGACAGGAAATAGAAAAAATATTACCTGTTCCCTGGGCTATCATAAGGATCAAATGAGGAATATTCTTTCTTGCACTGAACTCTAATCTTACGAATTTGACCCTCTCTGTCGAAGGCCACATACAGAGAAGACAGAGAACACCAGGGGTTGAGTTGGACAATGAGATTAGGCCCAGCTCTTCCACTCAATTATGCGATACCAACGTGTAATTTAATCTCTCTGAACCTCAAATCGCCCTATATATATAAAACAGGAATAATTCTACCTGCCCTACTACCTTGTAGAATTACTACGAAGCTTAAAATAATGAGATGATACGGATGAAGGCAATTTATTTGACAAGCCATGAAGTTTTATTACAATACCTCACTTGTGTGGAATTCAATAATCCAATAACCTTGTCTTCTGGATCACATGGAGAACGAAAATTGCTGCAAAAAGACCTCTTCAAAGCCAAATAACTATCTTTAATTCTTTACACTTTACTGCTAGAAGAATCCCTAGGGCCTCACTTTTCCTTTAAAAACACACTAATAAACTCGGTAATTTGAGAGCACCACATACAGTAGGTAAGAAGTGACAAAGTAAGAAAGGAGAATAAACAGCAAGGAGAAAAGGCAGAAATATAATTCCAAAACAATCACAAGATACAAAAAGCATAGTACTCACCCAAAAAAAAAAAAAAAAAAAAAAAAAAAAAAAAAAAAAAGGCCCTTAGCTTTTGTTTTTATTTTAAAGTACAGCAACAGAGTAGTTAGTATAGAATACACTAGTTCCCGTGGGCATCAGTATAACACAAAAAGACAGGATAACTGATGTTTATAATGATGAACTTGAATCTCAAGAAAGATTAAATAATATTGTCTGTCCTGAAGAGGGGAGTATATAATGTATTTAGACCCCACTTTTGGACTTTTTATAAGGCAAGGAGTCATAAAAACAAAGAGAAATGAGAAGATCAACAGCCACAAAATATTGAAAGCCAAAAAGCAGAGCAATGAGCAGTAACTGACTTATCAGATCCAAGAAAGATGAATACTGAGCCAGCAGTGGGGGGTGGGGAGTAACTTGATTTGTTACTTTTGTGGGGGTTTTATAGAACCCCCACAAGTTTCAGAAGCTAGTAGCATGATATTCAGGATTTCTTTTCCCTCTGAAAAGGATAAAACAGTCTCTAAATAAGGGAATAGCAGGTACAGTTGAAGGCAGGGTTACTATACTGAAAATAGCAATGTTAAGTGAAAAGAATATTGAGGACCTCTCTGCAGCTTTCCTCTCCCGCTCTGCTTCCAGACCACTAGCAGCCAGGCCTATAACATCTAGGAAGAAGACTAGAGGATCCTTCCAGAGAATCTGACCAGCCCTAGTGGAAAGACCTAATGTTACTGACATTGTAGGTGCCCCACAAATATTCCAGGCAGATCGCCATACAATGAGGTCCACAACTAATAAGCCCCAACCCTAGTATTTAAAATTTCCAATCATCCCATTTTAATATGAACAGACAACCAAGGATCACCAGATATTTGGGGAAAGCTCCAGGATGAAAAACAGAATTCAGATCCTATTTATATCAAATCTGAGGATCCAATGAAAAGTTATTTGAAAGAAAGAGTAAGTACAATAATGATGCTCCGTCAGTGATTTGTCAAAGCGTGTCAATTATTAAAAAAATCAGATCAGATGGACCTACATCATCAACCTGATAATAAATAGCTCTTTCCAAACCTAATAGTTCATTTTCCTAGTGGCTATTCACTTCTTCAGGAATAAGACGTATAATAAAATATAATTTGCTAAGTCTGGCAAAATGCTGTATTATATCTGTGTTTATTTTTCTAATTCTAAAGATATCTGTTGTGAACAGACCTACATATGAATGGAGTATCCCAACGAAGGCACTAAAGTAAAGAAGTCAAGGGTCATAAGGAAAAGCATTAAGAGACCGTGTCTACTAATCACTGATACTACAACATGTAGTTAGATTTTTGTATGTACGAAATTCTAGATGAACCTAGAGGAGGGAAGTCTCTCATCCCATGGCACCTCCCCTTCAGAAGTCAGGGAGAACTTCACAGAAAACAGTTCTTGAGAGACGTTTTAAAGAAAGAGCAGAAGTTTGTCAAGTAAAACAGAGGGAAAAACAGAGGGGAAGTAAGGATAGCAGAAAGACTACCACAGGCCAGAACACACACGAGGGCAGAGGGGCTGAGAAACTGTGAATGACAGTGTCACTGGAGCACAGGCAAGAGCAGTGAGAAATGAGGCTAAAAGGGTAGGTAGAGATCAGATTAAGGAAGACCTCCTATGTCGTAGAAGGAATCTGGACTCAAACCTAGAGGCAACTGAGAGCCAGTGAAGAGTTTTAACAGCCAATTAAGATGATCAGATTTGAATCTCAGAAAAGATCATTTTGATGATGATATTACAGATTTTGGGGGTGGAAAGGAAAAGGCGGTGGTTACAACCCTCCAAGCAATGTACTTACTGTTCCCAAAAGCCAGGTCTCACACTTACAAAGGTTCTGCTCTCAGCTTACTATGAAATAGATTATTCTACCTCTAAGAGACCAACAGCTACCAGAGACACTTTAATGGTCCCCCTGAGGAAACCAGCATCTTAAGGCCTCCACTGTCAGGTTCTTTTTTTTTCCCTCGTAAGGTCTTCTTTAAAGCTACAAAGATGGGGCGCCTGGGTGGCTCAGTTGGTTGGGCATCTGCCTTCAGCTCAGGTCAGGATCTCAGGGTCCTGGGATGGAGCGCCGCACTGGGCTTCCTGCTCAGCAGGAAGCCTGTTTCTCCCTCTCCCTCTGCCACTTCCCCTTCTTGTGCTCTCTCACTCTCTCTCTCTGTCAGATAAATAGATAAAATCTTAAAGAAAAAAAAAAAGGCACAAAGTTTATGTCACCTTACCAGAGTGTATCTCTCAGCCTGGTTTCAAGGAAGACATGCACCTACCCCAAGTCCTTACCTTCCCGTTCCCAATGGCTGTTGCAAATTCCAGCCACTTCTCAAAGGTATGTTACACACATACACACACACACACACACACACACACACACACACACACACACGTATATGTGTCTGATTCTTCATGTACATTCCTTAAGGAGATGGGAAGAAAGATGGAAAGGAATATCTAATGAGCACCAACTTAAAGCTAGATTCTTTCCTATAAGTTCTCATTTAATCCTCACCACAACCTTAAGCAAGGTAGATATTTATATTCCCACTTTTAGAGATAAATTATCACTCAAAGAGATTAAATGCTATACCCAGCATCACAGAGCCAGTGTAAAGCAAAGCTGGGATTTAACGCCACAATGCCTATGGGTTTATTACCAAGGCTTTTCCACCACCTCACACTAGGTTTCCCTGTATCTTATTTTATTCATTACTTAACCTCCACTTTGCTCAGTCTATTGAACTGCATATACTGAGCCACGCACAGAATAGAGCAACAACCTGGAAAACAACAACAACAAAAAAAGTGCAGATGGAAAACTTGGACAGCAGATGTAAGTAGTAGTAACAGTAGAAGCAGCAACAGCAATCCCAACATGCTCTTTGGAGCCATAGCGGATACTGGCAAGGACAGAAATAGCCAAAACCCTTGTTGATGGACCTCCCTTCCAAAATTTTATCTCCTCTTCAGCCAGCCCCAGCAGAGACCCTGGTAAAACACTGCCTAGCCAGGCATACATCACAAATGAATTCCAATAAGCAGATGCAATCTCTCCCTGAGGCATTCCCACTCTTACAAAACCACTAGGAACTTTTGTTCTCCATCTGAACAACTGCCTGCAAGCACTTGGTGGTAAAGGGAAATTGGGTTTGAGAAGCAGATGGCTTGTCAAAGAGCCTAAAACCTAAGGGGAAAAGGAAGCAATTTACTAAAATCAAACACTCCAAAAGAGAAACCAAGCTTCTCTGGGATGACAAAGAATACCATCATAGTCATGATTTGCCCTCCAAACAGAGGGTTCCCAAAGCACCTTGTAGAAGCAGAAGCCAAATCTTACACTCTAGGCTCTAGGTACACTGGTCCACAGTTATCACCACAGGTTGATACTAATATTCTGGCTTTTTCTAAAAGTAAGTATCACTTGTTTGTAACAACTGTGCTTAGTGATGGAGATTTGACTATGGAAGGACTCTGTCACAGAAGGAAAGTACCATTATACCAATTAGACCCTCAAAATAATAAGGGGAGAGAGGAAGGAACTTAAAGGTTAAATAAGATAAGTAAGTAAAGAGCCTAGAAATCGAGCCGGCACAAGGCAGAGATGCCTAATCCGTGTTTGCTCAACTGAAGTGAAAAAGAGGAGAAATTAGCATTTATTTAGTACCTTCTTTTGTTTTTTCTTTAGTACCTTCTGGCTATCAAAAATGACCTTACCAGTTTTCATATACTTAATCTCATTTAACCCTCAAAACAATCCAGAACAAGTGTTAATCATCCTCATTTTATACATAAGACAAGAGGTTCTAAAAAATTAAGCTACTTGCTTGGTCATTCAGTTATTAAGGGGCAAAAAGTTCTGAGTTGTTCATAGTATCAGCAAATTATACTGAGCAAAAAATAATAATAATGCCACCCCATATTTGGATAATGCTTTAAAGTTTTTTCTTGCACAACAAAACATGTGAAGGTAAGCACTGAACTGGGAATTGGATACCTGAGTTCTAGTGTGAACTGTGCCAAACTGCTATGCAGCTTAAACTAAGTCCCTTCCTCTCTCTGGATTTTAATTTGCTCACCTAACTCAACAGTGGTACATTTAACTTAAAGACGGGTTAAATTATCTTGAAACTCCAGGAATACAGGACACACAATCAAGACCCCACTAGACAAGAAATTCTCCCTTGCTGCCTAGCATTCACTCTGCTCTTCCTCTGGCTATCCTCTCAGTACTAACAGCTTACCTCCACCTGTCCATCAGCCATTTCTAAGCCAGAAGCATCCCTTCCGATGCAGCTCACCACCTGTGCTGGATGCTTCATTAAGTGTAAAGCTGATACTGTACTTTGCTGGAAGCCTGGTGCACAAATGTTACCTGGAGATGAATAAATCATTCCAGTTGTGTTGGGTTGCAATCGTAAGGGCAGCAGCTGTGGGTCTAAAAACAGATGGTCTTATAAGGATGGAAGAGTTTTTTCCTATCTGATTTTCCTAAGGCAAGCAGGTTTGGGTCAGCAGGAAACCTGGCTGGGAAGTGCCTGAGTAGAGCTAGTATCCAGTGATGAGGAAAGATGACAGAAATGTGCAAGCAGTTTCTTTCCATAATGAATGAATATAGCAGGGGCTGCAATTACCAGAATCCCAAAGCCTTATTTTTATACCTACTCATCAACTTCTAAATCATTTTCTTTCCAATCCAACACTCTTTCCTTGATTTTAATACAAAGGTGAGCTCAGAGAGACTGCCTAGCCTGGGCACAAAAACCGAACTTTAAAATGATCTACTAAGTACAAATTGGAAAAAACAACAACAACAGAGAAAAACGGACTAAACTTACTGGATGACAGTGGAATGAGAGCCTAGGACAAGGTCAATAACAGCAGGTGTGCGATAAACATGTGTTTTATAAAGTAATATGCCAAGCACCATCCTAGGTGTTTTACATACATTCTCTCATTTAATTCTCAAGATAGCCTTTATTTTATTATCTCCATTTTATAGATAATGTAATTAAAACTCAGAAAAGTCAGGTCCTCTGCCCAGAGTCACACAGCAAATTAAGTGAAGAGAGTCACAACAGACCTCCCCCACCCCGCCCTGCCAGGACGAAATGAATCCAAAGCTCTCTGCATCTTGTTTTTCAACCTCTTACCCTACCAAGCGCCTTCTTGCTGTTCCTCAAACACATCTAACTCATTTCAACCTCTGAACCTTTCTGTCTCTTGTTTCCCTCATCACATTTTCTCATGGCTTTCTACTTTTGATCATTCAGGTCTCTGCTCAAATGCCATCACTTCATTTTTTTTTTTTAATAATGATTTTTTATTATATTATGTTAGTCACCATACAGTACATCCCCGGTTTTCGATGTAAGAAATGCCATCACTTCAGAAAGACTTCTCTTGATCATTTCTCCCCCAACATATGTTGTTCCCTCATCTTGCTTTTTTTAAATTATGGCACCAACTTATATTATTAATTTGTTTACTGTCATTGTTATCCACTAGAATGAAAGATCAAAGTTAAAAAAAGGACTTTGTCTTGGTCACGACTGTATTCCCAACATTTAGAACAGTGATTATAGGTAATCAAGAAATAGTCAATGAATGGATGAATGAATGCCATATGCTCAAAATCACAAAGCTCTAGAATATTAGTGTAAGAAGATAATTGTTACATAGTGTAAAGAGATCAGGCAGATCTGGGTTCAAGTCTCTGACTATGACAACGCGACTATGGACAAGTCTCTAAGCTTCTTTAATCTTCTCATCTGTAAAATGGGCATAAAAATATAAGTTCCATAAAGTTGTTATAAAAGTTAAATGTGATAAACACATGAAAATGCCTTATGCAAACTATAAAGTTTGTTCATTATGATGATGGGGAAAAGTTTCAAGACCATCTAATCAAGGCTTTCACTTTAGAGATCACCTCAAGGCCCAAAAAAGTAACATTGACTGTCCATGTCCCACAGTTACTTAGAAACAAACCGTGGTTAGACTGCAGGACTCCAGGCAACCAAGCTGGGACACTTGCCACGACCCTCCATAAATTACTTGGCCTCTGGTACCTCACTTTCTCTTGATTCTTCTTTTACCTCAATGGCTATCCCTTTGATCTCAACCTCCCTGTGTCAGAATATCCAGGGCTCCATTGTCAAATCTCCCCTGCTCTATCTACACACATTTCTTAGGTGATCACAGCTACTCTATTGTTACACATATGCTAATGACTCCCAGATTTAGATCTCCAACCTGGATTTCTCTGAATTCTAGACTTGTAAAATCCAACTGCCTACCTGCATCTTCTTTTGTTTGTCTAATAGCCATCTAATATGTAATATGTCTAAAACCAAACCCCTGATCCCTCCCTATAAATCTGCTCCTCCCAGTCTTTCCCATCTTTATAAATGGTAACTCCAATCTTACAGTTGCTCAAAGCAAAAACCTTCCCTTGACTACTTTCTTATTCTCACAGTCCTCATTCAACCTATCAGCAAATTCTGTCAGCTCCACTTCCAAAACATATCCTGATTCCAACAATTTCTTTTTTTTTTATTTATTTTTTTAAGTTCCATGATTCATTACTTGCTTATAACACCCAGTGCACCATGCAATACGATTCCAACAATTTCTTACCACCTCTACTGCTACCACACTGGCTCAAGCTTTCATTATCTCATTCCCTAAGTCTTGTAACCACCTCCTTCTGATACCCCTGCTTCTGTCCTTGCCATCTCTCTATCCCCCCAATCCTTTCTCCTCAGAAGCCAAAATGGCCCTTTAGATTCAATTCAGATCATGTCACTCCACTCTGTTCAATACCCTGCAATGACTGGTCATCTCACTCAGAATAAAAAATACAAGGTCATTACCATGGCCTACACAACACCATGTAACTATCTTACCCCCTACCATTATTGCTTTTCTCATTATACTTCAGCCACACTGCAATAAAATTAAATTTTAACACCATAATTCATGTTGTTTAGAAACCACTCTGAAGTGGCCAAAAACACAGACCAAGAAGACCATGCAAGCCTCAGATTCCTTAATGTGAACAAGCAGGGACATTCTTTATTCTTTCCCTTCTTGCTCATCGATAAGCCTAGCACAACCCCACTTCAGGAATTAAGCATTTATAGCTCTCTCTGTCCATTCTTCCCTTGAATTATCAATATGACTTGTTCCCTCATGAAGATCTCCACTCAAATTTCACCTCACTAGAGAGGCCTAGGTTAACCAATCCTATCGAAAACAGCCCCCTCTTTCAATAACTCCCTTCCCCTATATATTGCCTAATTTTTCCTGTCTCTATCCACTTGAGCGCAACTGAAAGCCAGGGCTTTAATTTATTCACTGCTGTGTCCACAGCGCCAAGATCAAATTTTAAGTGCTCTATAATCAATACCAGTAATCAATTCAGCCGTTAACTGTTCTTTAATTAACATCTTATGACCTCAGTCTGGTCCTGCCCTGAACAGACTAAATATTATTTGAAAGTTTCTCTTTTTTGGATATCCTTCCTGAGGATTTTCAATTCAACCAGTGATAGAATTAACTAAAAAAAAGGAAAAAATAAGATGAAGCCATATTTTTCTTCTTCTGGAATCCTCTTATAATCAGCTAACAAATCACTAAGTATTAATAAGCACCCTTGGGTGCAGAGCATTATCTTATTAAAGAAGGATATTATTACATAGCAAGTCAGTAAAACAGAGAGATACATAAAAAATAACAGATGGTAAATAAGCACATGAACAGATGGTAAATAAGCACAGCATCATTAGCCATCAGAGAACTGCAATCAAACCACAAAAGAGATACCATACTTCACATGCACTGATATGGCTAAAATCAGAAAGACAGCAAGTGTTGGGGAGGATGTGGAGAAACTGGAACATTTTTTTTTTTTTAAGATTTATTTAATTATTTAAATAATCTCTACACCTAATGTGAGGCTCAAACTCATGACCACAAGATCAAGAGCCACACGTTCCACCAACTGAGCCAGCCAAGTGCCCCAGAAATTAGAACCTTTTACACACTGCTGTAGAGAATGTAAAATGGCACGGCCACTCCAAAACAGTCTGGAGTTCCTCAGAAGATTAAACATAAAGTTACCATATGATCCAGCAATTCCACCCCTAGAATGCATTTCTTCCATTTGAGAAATGAAAACATATGTGTACATAAAAACTTATATAAGAATGCTCAAAGTAGCATTATTCGTAAGAGCTAAAAAGTAGAAACCACCCCAATGTCTACTAATGATATGATGAATAGACTAATAAAAGTATTATATCCATCCAAGGGAACATTAGGAAATAAAAAGGAATGAAATATTGATAAGTGCTACAACATGGATAAATCTTGAAAACATTACACTAAATGAAAGAAGCTCAGTCACAAAAGGCCATATATTGTATAATATTTACGTGCAACATCCAGAATAGACAAATCTACTGTAGAAAATAGATTAGTGGTTGCCTAGGGCAGGGAGAGATGAAAGAAGTATGAGGTGACTGCTAAAAAGGGTATATATTTCTCTTTGGGGTAAAAACATGAAAATGTCCCAAAATTAATTGTCATGAGGGTGGCACAATTCTGTGAATATACTAAAAGCCACTGAACCACTTTAAATGGATGAACTGTATGGTATGTGGATTATCGCTCAATAAAGCTGTCATTAAAAAATTTTTATAATGTAATCTGGGGTTCATTTTAGGTTCCGTTTATCAACATTCTTACCACTCACATTCAACTTAACATTTACTAAATGCTAAATAACTCTCACCTTTTTTTTTTTTTTTAAGATTTTACTTATTTATTTGAGAGAGAGTGCTCGAGCGAGAGAGCACAAGCAGGGAGAGCAGCAGAGGGAAAGGGACAAGCAGACTCCCCACTGAGACTGAGCAGGGAGCCCGCCCAGGACCCTGGGATCATGACTGAGCCAAAGGCCAATGCTTAACCAGCTGTGCCACCCAGGTGCCCCAACTCTCACCTTCTTTATTTCATTTAATATTCATGACTAAAAATACTATGAGATAGGGGTTATCAGCTCACCCATCTTGCAGGTAAGAAACCCACAGCTCTGAGAAATCAGATAATTTAAAATATATAGAAGTTATCAGAGCCAAGAGTTGGTCCTGCATTACTTCCAAATCTAAGGGCTCTTTCTCATCTCTTTTACCTCACTTATTAGTGAACATTATTAAGATCTAGCTACAGCACTTACTCATAAAAGCTATGAATTAATGGGGCGTGGGTGATGCAGTTGGTTAAGCATCCAACTCTTAATTTTGGCTCAGATCCTGATCTCAGGGTCAGGAGATCAAGCCCCACGCTGGCTCTGCACTCAGCATGGAATCTTCTTGGAGTTTCTCTCTCCCTCTGTCCCACTCCCCTGTGCACGTACACTCTCTCTCTCGCTCGCTCTCTCTCTCTCTCTCTCCCTCTCTAAAATAAATACATAAATCTTAAAAAAAAACTATGAATTACTAAATCAAGGACTAAGAGATCATAAGAACATATATTTACAACCACAGACTGAGAGAATGATTACCAACACTGTGTATCATAAAATCCAATATCCCTGCATTTAATAATTTGGTCAGCAGTCCTCTGCTACATGAAAAGAGGGGGCTAGGTCTGTTTTCCAAGGTCATCTATGTGGGGGGAAAAAGGAGACAGAAAGAAAAAGCAAAAGCATACAGTATTCCTTAGCAAACCAATTAAAAGCCATAAGCACTTCAGACTAGTTTGCAACTGACCTCTTGAAATAAGACAGCTTTTCAATAACACCACTGAAAAGCACTTATTAAAAAGCTAGCTGTGATGAGGAAGTTTTTTTGGGTGATCTTGACTGTGGTCGTGGTTACACAATCTACGTATGTGTTAAAATTCACAGAATTCAATGACCAAAAAGAAAAGCAATTTTATGTTATTAATTTAAAAGTAAAATTTGAGAGGGGTGTCTGGGGGGCATAGTCGGTTAAGCGTCTGACTCTTGGTTTCACCTCAAGTCGTGATCTCAGGGTCGTGGGATCAAGCCCCATCTTGGGCTCCGCACTCAGTGCAGAGTTGCTTGGAACTGTCTCTCCCTCTCACTCTCACTCTACCCCTCCCCACTATGTGTGCACGCATGCACTCTCTCTCTCTAATAAATAAACAAATCTTTAAAAAATAATAAAAGTAAAATTAAAGAAAAAAAACACATTTTAAAAACAAGCTTTTGTGTATCAAAAGACATAATCAACAGAGTAAAAAGGCAACCCACAGAAAGGAAGAAATTATTTACAAATCATATATTGATAAGGGATTAAAATCCAGAATACATAGAGAACTCCCAAATCTCAACAACAAAAACCTGATTCAAAAATGGGGAAAGAACTTGAATAGACATTTCTCCAAAGAAGATATATAAATGGCCAACAAGCCCATGAAAAGATACTGAACATCACTAATCATCAGGAAAATGCAAATCAAAACCACAATGAGCTACCACTTTACCCCCACTAGGAAACCTACTACCAAAAAACCAAAAAATAAGAAGTGCTGGTGAGGATGTGCAGAAAGTAGAATCCTCATTCACTGTTGATGGGAATGTAAAATGGTGCGACCACTATGAAAAACACTAGGGAATTTCCTCAAAAAATTAACCACAGAATTACCATATGACCCAACAATTCCACTTATGGGTATATACTCAGAAGAATCAAAAGCAAGGTCTCTAAAAGATCTGTACACCCGTATTCATAGCAGCATTATTGACAATAGCCAAAATGTGGAAGCAACCCAAGTATCCACCAAAAGATGAATGGATAAGCAAAATATGGTGTATACATACAATGGAATTTTATTCAGCCTTAAAAAGGAAGGAAATTCTGACATATGCTACAAACATACATCAACCTTGAGGACATTATAAGTGAAATAAGCCAATCACAAAAAGACAAATCTGTATAATTCCACTTAAATGAGGTAGTTACAGTAGCCAAAATCATAGACAGAAAGTAGAATAGTGGTTGCCAGGGGCTGGTAGGAGGGGCAATGGGGAGTTATTATTCAATGGGTACAGATTTTCAGTCTCACAAGATGAAGAGTTCTGGAGATGGACAGTGGGAAGTTGCATTAAGAATATGAATGTAGGGGTGTCTGGGTGGCTCAGACGGTTAAGCGACTGCTTTCCACTCAGGTCATGATCCTGGAGTCCCAGGATTGAGTCCCACATCAGGGGGGAGTCTCCCCACTCACTGGGGAGTCTGTTTCTCCCTCTCACCCTCCCCCATCTTGTGCTCTCTCTCTCTCTCTCTCACTCTCAAATAAAATCTTAAAAAAAGAATATGAATGTACTTACTGCCACTGAATTGTACACTTAAAAATTATGATGGTAATGTATTATGTGTATTTTTATAATTTATTTATAAATAAATAAGCTGAGCATTATTTGAGGTAAAATGATAATAACAGCTAATATTTAAGAGTGTTTACTATGAGTAAGCCTGTTATCTCAACCAACTCTGACCATTATCCTATAAAGTGGGGACTATTATCTCTCACAAATAAGAAATCTGAACCTAGTGAGATCAAGTCAGTTGCTCAGAATCACGTATCTAGTAACTGAAACTAAATTCAAACTCAGGAAGCCTGACTCCAAAGCCCAGGACCTTAACTGCTATACTACAACATAAAATACTATATAAAATACTGCAGAAAGAAGTTGACAAAGATAACTACTCCAGTCAGTCCTGAAAACCTAAACTATCAATTGGAAAGACCCACAGTAGAAGCAGAAATACTGTACAACCAATGTAGCAGATCAGAAGCACTGTGGAAACATCAAGATTGTTCTTATTGAAAATGTACACACGTAAATTTAGCAGGCCCCACAGTCTTACTCTTTGGAACCATGCCCCAAGCCAGCCCATAAAAGAGCAAGATAATGACAGTTCTAGATCACAGGTGGGACACACACACATCTATCAAGACCCCAGTCTTTAGCATGCCAATTTCAAAACGGCCCTCCAGTACTGGAAGATTCAAGCGTCACCTGCTTCCTTTGCCCGCACCTGGAACTTCAGAGTAGTTTTCGTATTTGGGCAAAAGACTCTCCCCGTCCACCCAAAGCCTTGCAGAACAAATATCACCCTCTGTATCTTCGTCCAACAAATGGGTGTCGGATGCCTGGATGCCCGACGCTAAGCAAATCTCCTGTTTCTACTTAAATTCTTTATTCCCTCATACCTCATAGTTTATGAGGTTTATTCATATGAAAGGCAGAAACTTAAAACACAATAAGCCAAATTAAAGTGCTAACAAGTATATTTATTATGTAATATGTTTATTTAACAGAAGCTACAGGAGAGAAAGGAACCTGTGCTGAGGAGCCTTCATTGTCCTCCCTTGAATAATAAGGACTGATTATGCAGAAAGTTACTTCCATGTCCTCCTCCGTGCTCAAGTTCCTCCTTAGGCCCCCATTTCTGCTGTTGCTAGGATTTTTAATTCTTTCCTTAAAAGGAATCCCTGCTTAAAACAAAGGAGTAATGGGCTCACATTCAACCAAACTAAACTGAGCACCTACTATGTTTCTGAATTAGATTTTTTCCATAGGAGGTTTCTCATTTAATTCTCAAAAAGAATCCCTTGACTAAAGTATTATTGGCTGCCATCCTTTCTTTTGTTTTTAAACCACCAAGTATACTGAGAATCATACAGTTAAAATAACTTACAAAGATCTTACAACGAAAAGGCAAAGGAATACAAAATAGAGGAGCCAGGATTCAAACTCAAACCTTCTATCTCACCTCTCTGAATCTCAATTTCCTCATCTGCAAAATGGAAGATGTAAGGGAATAACAGGTGTTGGTGAGGATGTGCAGAAAAAGGATCCCTCATGCACTGCTGGTGGGAATGCAAACTGGCGCAGCCTCTGTGGCAAAAGAGTACGGAGGTTCTTCAAAAAATTAAAAATAGAGGGGCGCCTGGGTGGCACAGTGGTTAAGCCTCTGCCTTCGGCTCAGGGCGTGATCCCAGCGTTCTGGGATCGAGCCCCACATCAGGCTCCTCCGCTATGAGCCTGCTTCTTCCTCTCCCACTCCCCCTGCTTGTGTTCCCTCTCTCGCTGGCTGTCTCTGTCTCTGTCAAATAAATAAATAAAATCTTTAAAAAAAAAAAAATTAAAAACAGAATTACCATATGACCCAGTAATTCCACTACTGGGCATTTACCCAAAGAAGACAAACCACTAACTGGAGAAGATATACGCACCCCTATGTTTATTGTAGCATTACTTCCAATAGCCAAACTATGGAAACAGCCCAAGTGTCCATCAGTAGATGGATGCATAAAGATGTGGTGTATATACACAATGGAATACTACTCCGCTGTTAAAAAAGAATGAAATCTTGCTATTTGCAACAACAGGGTTGTATCTAGAGTATAATGCTAAGTGAAATAAGTCAGTCAGAGAAAGACAAATGCCATAGGATTTCACTCATATGGGGAATTTAAGAAACAAAACAAATGAGCGAAGAAAAAAGGAGACAAACCAAAAAAACAAACTTTTTTTCTTTAAGATTTTATTTATTTGACAGAGAGAGACAGCGAGAGAAGGAACACAAGCAGGGGGAGTGGGAGAGGGAGAAGCAGGCTTCCCACTGAGCAGGGAGCCTGATGCTGGGCTCGATCCCAGGACGCTGGGATCATGACCTGAGCTGAAGGCAGACGCTTAACGACTGAGCCACCCAGGCGCCCCAAAAAAACTCCTAACTATAGAGAACAAACTGATGGTTACTAGAGGGGAGGTCGGTGGGGGAATGGGTAAAATATGTGAAGGATATTAAAAGTACACTTACTGTGATGAGCACGGACTAATGTATAGAATGGCTGAATCACTATATTGTACACCTGAAGCTAATATAACACTCTGTTAACTATACTGGAATTAAAAAAGGTTGAGGTAGGAATTTACTACTACATGCAAAGCACTCAGATCAGCGCCTGCTCCTCAATAAACATTAGTTCTTTTCTTTTCTTCCTTCATGCTTGAGCTGCCCATTTTGTTGGCCTATTCCAAACAAATACAATTGTCAAAGTTGATTGCTGTTGTTGTTGTTGTTGTTTTAAAGATTTTATTTTTAAGTAATCTCTATACTCAATGTGGGGATCAAACTCACAACCCTAAGATCAAGAGCCACATGCTCCACCAACTGAGCCAGCCAGGTGCCCCAAAGTTGACTGTTTTTCTAAGCTATTTTATTAATTGGTTTGTCTTGGTCCCCACAAGGATGTTCATAATATGATGTGACTCTGGGGTATTAGGAGCATTTCTGGCTCACCTGGCAGTTGGGATGCCTGAAGGAGAACTCTTTATGCTCAGAGACTTGCATAAGGGCTACTTCCTCTCCTCTATTCTCCCTTAGACAAACAGATGCATATGCAGGTGGAAAAATTTTAAAGCCATAATTAACTTAATTAACATAGAGTGACAGAAATAGAAAAAGCCACAGTGTTCTGGCCAGGCAGTAGGCTTCAGGGGAAACAAAAATTCTCTGGCTAGCAAAGTGAGGGGAGAAATAGGCACTCTCTAGGGAGAAAAAGGAATCATGGCCAAGTGGCAGGAACTAGGGAATGTTTAATGGAAGGTCAGCACCATCCACCAGAGCCCTTAACCTCTGATCCCCAGGATGGGTTAGATGCCCTTATCTATCAAACAAGAACTTACACCAGACAAAAAGTCTCATTATGAGCTCCTTAAGGGTTAAAACTGTAACTTACATCGAGATTCCCAGGGCACAGAATAGTACAGATAGGCACTCGTATTTGTTGAAATATAAATTAGTGGGTAAGTGAATAAAGTCAGATTGAAAGGTATTCTCCATCTTTTCCACAGTGCACTAGTACTACACAAGGAGGGCTCCTATCATCATCTATCATTCAACCCATAGCTCTTCATAAATACCCACATGCACAAAAGCATAGTGCATCTGCAGGTCATTTCCCAAAAAATTCTAGATAACCCAAAACTGCTTCTAAAAAAAAAAAAAGCGACAGCAAATCCCAAATAAACCTTCAGACAGCTCTCTACTACCTTCAGAATAAAGTCTATACACTTTAACCAGCACGTAAGGCCCTTTTGCAAATTGGCTCTTGCCTTTTTTTTCCAAATACACCTTTTTAAGAACTCTGTGAACACCCGGTGAACAGGAATCCACTGCCCCTTAAATATGCCCTGAAATCCTGCCTCAGCACCTCTATTGCCACAGTTCCCACAAGACTCACCGCCACCAAAATTTGATTCACCTAGGTTCCACCCACCTTTCATGGAACAACTCAGGTCCCATCTACTTTACAAAATCTGCTATAACTGTCCCAGATCACAGTGTTCATTTCTTTTCCTGACTTCAGGTAGCAATGTCCATAGCACTCACACCACATTCAATACCTGTTATTATCTTTATAGAGAGGATATACATCCACACACAGATTAATACAGAGTATGATATGCTCTTCCAACCAGTAAATCTCGTAAATCTCATATCAAGAATTTACTTATGTTACTCTATTGCCAGTAGCTAGAAAACAATAGTGTTGCTTGTTCGTGCAAAAATTGAACATTTTTTCCATCTTAAAAGTGCCAACTACTATCAATTATTATTGAAAAGGAATTCTCAATTTACCACCTTTCTTATTGACTTTACACAATAAGTACTCTAATAATAATAACCAGAAACATCCCTACATTTCTTTCTAAATCAAAGATAAGATTATATTATGTATAGTGAGGCTTCAGGAGTAAATATGTTTCATTATATCTTTTTTGTTTGTTTTTTGTTTATATATTTTCCAGCTTTATTGAGATACAGATGACATATAACATTATATAAGTTTAAGGTGTACAGCACATTGATTTGAAACACTTATATATTGTGATGATTACCACCACACCATTAGCTACCACCTCCATCACATAATTACCATTTCTTTTTTCTGGTGAGAACATATAAGATCTACTCTCTTAATTTTCAAGTACATAATACAGTATTGTTAACTATATTCACGATGCTATGTATTAGATCCCCAGAACTTACTCATCTTCTAATTGGAAGTCTATGTCGTATTGTATCTTGATTCTTAAAAGACCGGTAACCTAAGTTCTAGGACAGTGGTAACTCTTTTTTTTTTTAAGCTTATTTATTTTTTTAGTAATCTCTACACCCAATGTGGGGCTCAAACCTATGACCCCAAGATCAAGAGTTACACACTCCACCAACTGAGCCAGCTAGGTGCCCCAACAGGGGTAATTCTTTTAAGCTAACATATGTGACAACCAGGTATACCCACTCATCTTTTAAGATTAAGATTCTTAAAAGTCTTAGCCTTTTCTTGATTTCCTCTCCCCACTCCCAGAAATGCCTAATCTACTTCTTTGGGTTCCACTTTACCCCAGATGTATCTGACCTAATCCCTAGACAGAACCCTAGATATACACTTCTATCATAGCACCTTTAATACTTAATTGTACCTCCTTATTTACATACCTGTCTCACTGCAGATTTGCCCCTCCAGATCTGTGCTTTCCAATACAGTAGCCACTAGCCACATGTAGCTGCTTAAATTCAAATAAGTTACTTAAAACTAAATAAAATTTAAAATTCAGTTCATCAGTTCACTAGCCACCTTTCAAGCACTCAAGAGCCACATGTGGCTGGCTGGTGACTACCATATTGGATAACACATATATAAAATACTTCCATTACTGCAGAAAGTTCTATGGGACAGTACTGTGTCTAGATCTGTATGTTCCCCAAGGCACACACAATCTAGCAGGCAATCTGACAGGAGCTATGCCTAATTCATTGTGGCAACCCAGCCCTTAGTAAATTCCTAGTAAATGTCTCTTAGGAATGACTAAGAGCTTGTTCTACCTTTCTTATTATTACACACCACCAGGGCCTCTATTTCATAAGTTCGATGTCCCTTAGAGGCTAGAATCAGTGTAATAATTCACCATCATCCCAACTTATGGAAAGGGGTGGGAACCACAATAGTTGGGGTAATCAGAAAGCTTCTGTTTGGTCCCTCTCCTCAAACCAAAGCTCCACTACTTAATGTGAGACTTGGTGAAGAAGAGGGCTTATTTCTTATTTCCATTTTGGCATGTAATTAAACTCCAGGTAATTCCAAAAGAATTTTTTTCCCAAATATTGGAACAATCTTACAACTCAGCAGAAATAAAAACAGGGAGACACTGTTTGAAATTTATCACACTTTTGGGCCATGAATGAATATATCCTCAGTGTGCACGCGTGCTCGCACGCACGCGCTCTCTCTCTCTCTCTAGTCTTGACTTATTAAGGGCTGAGGGCTAAAAAAGAGAAATAAATTCTAGTGGCAGACAGAAACAAATTAGAATAATACAAAGTGATAAGTGCTCTATGATAAGGGGAAGTACCAGGAACTATGAAGAGCACAAAGGAAATACTGAGAACCAAATGGTGAAATGTGGTAGAGGGTGAGAGAACCACAGGGAGGTTGCTCAAAAATGTTCTCAAGGTTAAGTTTTAAGGGGTAACTAAGAGGCTGGGACATGAAGAGAGGGTGGAAGGCGTCACAAACAGAGACACTGGCACTGAAGAAAGTGCAGGCAGGCATGTGACTTGGACAGTAAATGTCAAGTAGTTCAGTCTGGCTGGAGCAACATCAGAAAGAAGTAAGATTTGAGGCTAATGAGGCAGGCAGAGGTCAAATCATGAAAAAGCTTTGCGTGCTAAACTAAAGGGTTTGGATTTTAACCTCAAAGCTATGGGAAACCTATGAAGGCTTTAAAGCAGGAAAAAGGAATGCAACCTATATTCAACAGAGCTCACAGAGAAGTAGTATGGAGGGCGATCTGGAGAAGGTAAGACAGGAGCAGGGATGTTGCTGCAAAAAGTTAAGAGACAGTCAGTACATTTTACCACGACCACCACCGCCACCACCACCGCCACGACCACCACGACCACCACGACCACGACCACCACCACCACCGCCACCGCCACCACGACCACGACCACCACCACCGCCACCACGACCACGACCACCACCGCCACCGCCACCGCCACCGCCACCACGACCACGACCGCCACCGCCACCGCCACCGCCACCACGACCGCCACCGCCACCGCCACCACGACCGCCACCGCCACCGCCACCGCCACCACGACCACGACCACCGCCACCGCCACCGCCACCACGACCGCCACCGCCACCGCCACCACGACCACGACCGCCACCGCCACCGCGACCACGACCACCACCACCACCACCACCACCACCACCACCACCGCAGCAACAATAAAAACTAGTTTAAAAAGTGATGAGATAGGGTCCATCCGATGCAAACAGTTTTAAACACAACCTATTTTAAATGGGTCTCTCTCTATTAATCTATGCCTCTCAAAGCTATAACACCATGAATCAATTATATAGCACGACTTCAGAAACAACTGTTAAAGTCAATTAGATAAACTCTGAAAAATTATACTGCACTTTTATTCAATAGCCATTCTTTGAACTAAAACTGCACATTTTTCTCTATTCCACTGCACACAATTTTGGAAAAACACTTCTTCAGCCAGCTGAGCACATCTGTGCCGTGTGCAACAAGTGTAAACAATTTAACAGGAGTTTAATGAAACATTTCCTATTCTTTATTAGAAAAAAATTAGAAAATTCTAACATGGCAACATCAGGTTGCAAATTGACATTTTTAAATTAGTCTTTTTTTTTTTTTTTAATGAACATGCCAATTTTTAAATCCCATCTGGTTGCGTGGTGCAGCTGTCCTGAATGAATACAGCATTTTCAGTTATTAGGCACTTGGCGAAAGCATTCAGAACTGCCATGTGCCATCAACAGCAACAGCCACAAGTACAGTACTTAAAGGGGTACCTACATACTCTTACTGGTATGACAGGATTTCTTAGTCTATGCTGAAGTAGAAGGGACATGAAAGAAACAATCTTGAAATTTTAACGAAGTATTTCGGTTTTACCTCCTATTCCCTTAAAAGGCAATGGACTCTGAGTGGCCCTGGCGGGCTCAGTCAGTAGAGCGGGAGACTCTTCTCACTCATGAGTTTGAGGCCCACGTTGGGTGTGGAGCCTACTTTAAAAAAAAAAAAAAAGAGAGAGAGAGAGAGGCAATGGACTCTGATAACTTTGATCCTGTAGTTCCTTAGGCTAGAGAGTTTTACCTACCCCTCTGCCTTGTACCAACAAAATCTTAAGAATGAAGGCTTTGGAATTAGACTAAAACAAGATTCTATTCTAACTTACAAACTATATGAACTTAACACATTTCTTAATCTTCTTGAGACCAATTTCCTCATGTGTAAAATGATAACACCTAACCTGGCAGAGTTGTGATGAAGATGATAGAATATGTACATAAAATACCTATGGAACATCTGGCTTATATGGGCGTTCAATAAATGTTAATTATTTTTACACTCTCCTTTGTATCTCACTATTATTTGTATATAACAGTAACTATGCACCCACCTTAAAAGTTTATTATGAGAATTAATGAATTAATACAGGTAAAGGGCTTAGAACAGTGCCTAGCACAAAGCAGGCAATCACTAGTTGTTGCTGCGTTGTTACTATTATATACCATTATCATAGCATGTTCCACACTGTATTGTAATTTTTTTATTTGCTATTATTTTATTTCTTTTTATTGCTCCTTAACACTTAGCAGAAAACCTCATAAATACCTGTTGACCAGTTGAATAAATAATGGCTGCATGCATGAACTGAAGATACCATAGTTCTGTGACACGAGGAATACCTTTCTGAAGTTATCACACAACTGCCACGCAGTAGCCATTCAATAAGAATGTACTGTTTTGTGACTCATTCATCCCATCAAGCCTATGTGGTAAGTAGAAGTACTCTTGTGGGCTGTTTTACAGATAAGAAACCGAGTCTCAGAGCCATTAAAGGTTAAGATCACTCACTGAGGGTAAGAACTAGAACCCCCTTTTGTCTCTCAGAAACTAATGGCGGGGGCGGGGGGGGGGAGCTCCGTCGGTTAAGCATCTGACTTCAGCTCAGGTCACAATCCCAGTCCAGCTCCATGCTCAGCTCTCCCTGGGCATGGAGCTTGTCCCTCTCTCTCTGACCTGGCTCATGCATTGTCTCTCTCCCAAATAAATCAAATCTTAAAAAAAAAAAAAAAAAAGCGAGAGAGAGACTAATTCTAGATTTTTTTTTCTACTAGGTCTTGCTCTATTTTACACATTGCTTATGGAATCAGTCAAATTTTTCCAAATCTCTGTGGTTGCGAGAAGAGACCTCTGAGTAAAAAGATACGACCAATGGATGATGGAAAGGTGAAGCAACATGACCAAATAAGGAAAAAAATCAGTCTCCTCTTTAAAAGAGAAAAAGCAAAGACCAGATTTTATTTGGCCAAGCATAAAGAAAGCAATTAAATCTGAAACTATTAAGAGCATAAAGCCCTAACCATGACAAATGAGGACAGAGGACACTTAGAGGGTCAAATACAAAACACAGTATGGGAGTTACAGGCACTCATCCCCTTCTGTAGAAAGCATGACTAAGTACAGTCTTTCTGGGGAGTATTCATTCTTTCGTTTAACAAATACTTAGTCCCTGAAATGAACTACAACAACTCAACAGTACGTAGCAAGAACCTTAAAAAATTTATACCTTTACTCTAATTACAATATTCCCAAATTTTTGTCAGAAGAAAGCTACCAAATACAGATCTAGGGGTCCCTGGCTGGCTCAGTTGGTAGAGCATGTGACACTTGATCTCAGAGTCCTGAATTCAAGCTCCACATTGGTTACAGAACGTTCTTAAAAAAAATAATAATACAGACCCAAACTTCAGGACCAAAGATGCTTATCACAGTGTTATTTATAATATCAAAAAATGCAAAGTAACCTCAATGTCTAACAGTAAGGTTATGATTAAATAATGTCATGCAATGCAATAGTACATAGTCATTAAAACTGATATTTAATGACACCGGAAAATGCTTATGACCTAATGTTAAATTAAAAAGCACTCCACAAAACTGTTTCTATAGTACGATCTTTATATACAATAAATAGGAGGGATTCCTGGCTGGCTCAGTGGAGCATATGACTCTTGATCTCAGGGTTTATGAGTTTGAGTCCCATATTGGGTGTAGAGATTACTTAAATAAAATTTTTTTTAAGTTTAAAACAAATAGGAAAAACTTAAAAAAATGCTGAAAGTTTTAAAAAGTTAATCTCTGAATGGTAGGATACAGAGAGGATAGGATATAGAGAGAGATTTGTCAAGTTTTCAAATTTTCCATAATAGGCATTTTTCAAAAAACCACAGGGTAAAGAAGATTTACAGAAGAAAAATGAGGATGTTAAATGCCATCAGGACTGATCAAGATCTTTGGAATCTCTGCTAGATGAGAAGGATATAAAAGACGTATTATTTTTATACAAAAGGATTATGTTAACCCTAGTGAGAACCGACACAACTACAAGGGTGAAACACAATGGGACAGCAATAAAGAGGAAATCCAATCAGATTCCCAGGAGGTCACTTTCATTCTAGAATGTCTGTCAGCAGCAAGGCCAAGTTCAATGAGTGAGAGGAGGAATGAACTTTGACGGTAAAGAAGATGGCAGAAATATAGCTAAAACCCATGCCAAAATTTGTGAGTTCCTTAAAAACACAGAACTTGTCAATTACCATTTGGTGTGATAAAGACCATGACAGAAGGCAGCAGCAAGAATGTGGCAAAACAGTACAGGAAAGGTCTGGGAAGGCTTCGTGGAAGAAGACTACTTTAAAAGAGAAAGGCATGAACCTGGAGAAACAGGAGAAGGCCATTCTAGGAAATGGGGGGCAACCCAGAGAATAGAACCAATTTACACATGCCTAGGGAAAGGACATTCATTTCAGTGTTGCCAGAGTACAAAGTACAACGCAGGTAGTGGTGAAAGATGCAGCTTCAGAATTCATCAAGGGCCTGTCCCAGAAGACCTGAATGCCTTGAGTGTTAGCCAAAGCAGCTTCATATTAATCAATCAACAAAGGCGCCAGCCCAAAAGAAGCTCACTCCAGAAAAAGGGACTGGCAGTGTCGTGGTAAAGATAAGTGAAAACAGTAGCACAGAAAAAAGCACCAATCTAACCTGGGGGTTCATAAAGTTGAGACAAAGCTAAGAGAAGGTGCCAAAGTTGAGACCAAAGGAAAAATGGGGCTAAGGGCAGTAACATCCAAGATGGTAGCACACTACTGATACCTGTCCTGACAAAAACTCTACTAATGAGGTAACCAGTTCTTCCTGCAAGTGTTCCAAAGGCAACCATTCTCATCACCAGAATATAAGCTCCAAAGACCACATTTGTCTTGTTCACTGCCATGTCTCCAATACTAAAAATATCAAGTACAAAGAAGCTGCTCTATAAATATTTGTGAAGAAAAAGGGACAGAGGTGCTTGCTGTCATATTAAAAAGCAATGGGAATTCACAACAGCCAAAAGGTAGAAGCAAACCAAGAGTTCATCAACAGATAAATGGATAAAAAATAAATGTGGTATATACATAAAATGAAAACTTATTCAGCTTTAAAAAGGAAGGAAATTCTGACATATGCTATAATATAGATGGACCTTGAAGACATTATGCTAAGTGAAAAAAGCCAGTCATAAAAGGACAAATACTATATGATTTCACTCATATGAGGTACTTAGAGTAATAGAATTCATAGTGACAGAAAGTGTAATAGCGGTTGCTGAGGGCTGGAAGGAGAAGGAAATGGAGAGTTACTGTTTAATGAGTACAGAGTTTCAGTTGTGCAACATGAAAGAAAGTTCTGCTGGAGATGGATAATGGGATGGTTGCACAACAATGGGACGGACTTCATGTCACTGAACTGTACATTATTTTTAAACGGTTAAAATGGCAAATTTTATATTTATATATGCTACTACAATTTTTTAAAAAATTACAAATCACACCCAAAAAAATGTTACTTAAAAAAGAAAGCAACAGGGGAGGCACGTGGGTGGCTCAGTTGTTGAGAATCTGACTCTTGGTTTCGTCTCAGGTCATGATCTCAAGGTCGTGAGATCTAGCCCCGCATCAGGCTTCATGCTCAGGGCAGTCTGCTGAAGTTTCTCTCTCCCTCTGCTCCTCCACCCCACATGCATGCGCACGGATGCTCTCCCTCTCCTTCTCTAAAGTAAATAAATAAATTTTTGAAAGAAAGAAAGAAAGAAAGAAAGAAAGAAAGAAAGAAAGAAAGAAAGAGAAAGAAGAAAAGAAAAAGAAAGAAAGAGAAAGAAAGAGAAAGAAGGAAGGAAGGAAGGAAGGAAGGAAGGAAGGAAGGAAGGACAAAAGAAATGGAAAAAAGGTTAAAGAAGTAAAGTATAACTAAAGACTAAGGCCAGCCCTGTGGAGCTTGGAGACAAAGACAAACAGCAGCCTCTCCTCAATCCTCTCTTCCACTGCCATTTCCACTCACATCCAATTTAGTGATTTTACATGCAGTTGAGTCCCAATTAAAACCAATACTAAGTGTGGAATCCCCAAGGAGTCACAAACAAGCAAAGCTATGGGCAGCCTGAGAGATGCATTATAAAAGAACAATCTCATTGACTTTACCCTTTGATTATTTTTGTTGGTAACAGAAAACAAGGGTCATTTACTTGAACACCTAATATATGCCATTATCTCTCATCGTAACAGTAACCTTGAAAGGTAAATGTTACAATTCTGCTTTCATACTGAGTTATCCAGGATGAGGTACTTTTCTGTGTTACTGTAAGGGCCGAGGCCCCCAACCTGTCCTGCCTTCCAGCTCTGCAGAAGTTATCAGCTGGGAGTACCTAGATTAAGTAATCACCAAGTACTTTCTAGGCAATCCCCAATGGCCGGAGACACACATGCTCCAGACACTGAACCACGGAAGGAGGAAAAAGAAGAGTGGCTCATCACAGGTCTTTCAGACCCCAAACTGACCAAGCAGGACAGAAACACTTACAACATGTGTAAAACTGTTTCCTCTAGGAAGGCAAACATGCCACTGGCACTACCTAAAATATTAGTGTTACTTAACAAAAGCTTCAATGACTAAAAGCCCTCACTCCCTTTCCCCCCCCAGATCAGCCCTAGAAATCATTACTAGTTCTAGTCTCCTTCTGGCCCACTTGCCCTTAGCCTCCCCCCACCACTCCCATCTATGTCACCCTCGGCATCACCAAGTTCAAGGCAAATCTAAAGAAGCTCTTTTCTGCTTCCATGTACCTTTCAAAACATTCCAATACTGCTCATTCCTCTGCTAGATGACATCTAATACTAATTCTAAACTTAAGCCTGCCATGCAGGCTTTGCTAAGAGACTGCCTCTACCCACCCTTCAGTTTCCCCCCCAGGATTCAGAGACCACCTAGATCAGTTTCCAAACTGGTCTTCAGAGAGCTAAGGGTTATGAAAAAGTATCCAGGACCAGAAGAAGTAAACAGAAGGCGGATACAAAGGAATAGTGTTATAAGCCCCACTCCAAGGAGAGCAGCTCTCATTTCATCTCTTTATATTGGACCTCATGTAACATTTGATAAAAGAGTTCTAGCACTTAAAAAAATGTTTAATCTACTACACTAGATGATCAATAATATCCTTTTCAGATTAACATTCTATTTTTCAATGAAGCAGATATCAGCTGAACAATCCCTCATTAGTCACTTCTTAATGCACTAAAGTTATGAATGAACTTCACATTGATAAGTCCAATGGAAATTGTCTTTATTTTTATCTCTCAGCATCATTTAGCATTGTTGTTCATCTCCTCCTTACTGAATCCCTTGGCTTCTGAACATTACATTCTCCTACTTTTCTCCCTGTCTCTTATGTCTGCCCCTTCTCTGTCTGCTTTCCAAGGTTATCCTCTTCTGCCCAGTGATTAAATGTTTAAGATTGTACCATTCCCTATTCTTTTCTCCCTCTATTCTCTCTCCCTAGACAATCTAATCCATGTCCATGACTTCATTTACCATCTAAATGCCAAACATATAACCAATTTTTCTCTAGACTATTACCTTTTCTCTAAGTTCCAGGCATGCTTATCTGACTATCAACATCATCCTTTCGATGTCAAAGTCACCTCAAATTCAACACGCCCAAAACTGAACTCATAATATTCTATTCCAAACTGGTCCTTTCCAGTGTTCCCATTTCAGTGAAAGACACCACCATCTACCTCCTAGTTATTAAGCCAGGAACTTGGAGTCATCCTTATCACTTCCTCTCTTTTATCCCCAATATATAATTTATCACACAGTTCTATCAATTTCACCCACAAATCTCTCTTGCATTTCTCATCTCCACCTATCATCCTCCACATTCAACCTACCACCTTGTGTCTCACATGGACTACATCTGTGCAATAGCAGCCCTTACTGGTACTCTTCTATAATCCCTTTGGCAATGGATTCTTAGACGTGACACCAAAAGCATGAGCAACAAGAGAAAAAATAAACTGGAATAAATTGGACTTCATCAAAATTAAGAACTTTTGTGCATCAAAAGACATTATCAAGAAAGTGAAAAGACAACCTACAGAATGGGAGAAAATATTTGGAAATCATATATTTAATAAAGTTCTGGTATATAGACTATACAAAGTACTGTTATTATTCAATAACCAAAAGGAAAAAAACCTAATTTAAAAACTGGCAAGGATTTGAATAGGTATTTCTCCAAAGATATACAAATGACCAGCAAGCACATGAAAAGATGCTTAACACTTGTCATTAGAGAAATGAAAATCAGAGCCATAATGAGATCCCATATTATACCCACTAATATGGCCATTTGGGGGCGGGGGGGAGAAGGATATAACAAGTGCTGGCAATGATGTGAAAAAATTTAAACCCTCATACATTGCTGGTGGGAATGTAAAGTGGCACAACTGTTACGGAAAACAGCTTGGCAGCTCCTCAACAACTTACACAATTATTTTATGACCCAGCAATTCCACTCTTAGGTATAGATCCAAAAGAATTGAAGAGAGGTACTCAAATAATACATGTCCCCACATGTTCAGAGCAGTGCTATTCACAATGACCAAAAGATAGAACATTCCAAATGTCCACCATCTCATGAATAAACAAACTGTGCTATATTCATCCAGTGTAATATTATTCAGCTATAAAAAGGAATGAAGTACTGATACTGTGACAATGTGGATGAATCTCAAGAACACTACTCTAAATGAAAGAAGCCAGACACAGAAGTCCACATATTGTATGATTTCATTTATATGAAAATATCCAGAATAGGTAAATCCAATGAGACAGAAGCACATGGAAGTTGCCAGTGGACAGGGGTAGGGAAGAATGGGGAATGACCATTTAATGTATGGGTTTCCTTTTGGGGTGATGAAAATGCTTTGGAGCTAGATAAAGGTGGTTGCACAACACTGCAAAATGTACTAAATGTCGCTGGATTATTCACTCTAAAATGATTAATTTCATGTTATGTGAATTTCACCTGAATCAATCAATCAATTGGATGAGAGAATCCTCCCATCACAAGCCCACCCCAAATACTGAGTTATTGCCTTTTCTTCCCAGGCCCAAGTTGTAACAACAGACAGAGTATATTTTTTCATTCTCACCAGGAAAGAAAACAAGAGCTCCATGGAATTGTCACAAATGATAAGAACATAAACAAAATCCTCAATAGCGCTACTATAGCATTAAATATATCCAAGTGGCTAGGTCTCATTTCACGAAAGCCCAATGAAGGCACTTTCGCTAAGACACCTGTTGCTGAGATTCAGGAGACATGTAGAGCCAAAAAGAAAACTAAAAAAAAAAAATTGAAAGAAGTTTTAAGTAGTTTTGAAAGCCTTCAAAATGTAAAGTACGTTAAAAAAAAAAAAAACTAATGCAATGGATACAAACAGCAAGTGTGAAAAGCTAGCCTTGATTAAGGCTATCAACTTGCCATGTGCTAAAAGCAAATGTAGCTTAATCAAAGAAAAACTGAAAGAAGTACTACGTACTTATTAAAATAGCCAAAATAAAATACAGTGGTAATTCTAAATGCTGGCAAGGATGCAGAGAAACTGGATTTCTTATACAATGATGATAAGAATGTAAAATGGTACAGCCACCCTAGAAAACAGGCAATTTCTTAGAAAACTAAACATGGACTTACTATATAACCCAGCAATTGTACTGTTGGGCATTTGTCCCAGAGAAATAAAAACAAAACAAAACAAAAAAATGCTCAGGGGCGCCTGGGTGGCACAGCGGTTAAGCGTCTGCCTTCGGCTCAGAGCGTGATCCCAGCGTTATGGGATCGAGCCCCACATCAGGCTCCTCCGCTATGAGCCTGCTTCTTCCTCTCCCACTCCCCCTGCTTGTGTTCCCTCTCTCGCTGGCTGTCTCTATCTCTGTCGAATAAATAAATAAAATCTTAAAAAAAAATGCTCAAAACGGCTTTCTCTGTAATAGCAAAAACCTAGAAGCAACCCAAATGTCCTTCAACAGACGAATGGTTAAATAAACTCCAGTACATCCACATGATGGAATCCTATTCAGCAACAAAAGAGAACAAAATAATGATAGATTCAATGATCCAGATGAATCTCAAGGGCATTATGCTTAGTGAAGTCAATCTCAAAAGGTTATATCCTACATGATTCCATTTATATATCATTCAAAATGACAAAAGTATATAGATGGAGAACCCATTAGTGGTTGCCAAGGGACAATGATAAAAATAGGCTGGGGAAGAAAGGGAAGTGTATGCACAAATGTATAGGGGACAGTACAAGGGAGTTTCCTTGTAGTGATGGAACCACCTCTGTATCTTGATTGTTGCAGTAGCTGTACAAATCTATACATGGGATAAAACTGCACAGAGCTCTACACACACATAAATATATACACGTGAAAAATGAATGAATATGGTCTACGGTCTAGTTAAAATATTGTACCAAGGTCATTTACCTGGGTTTTGATATTGTTCTACATCAGATAAGATGTCACCACTGGGGAAAGTTGGAAGAAGAATACAGAGGACTTTGTGTCTATTTTTGCAACTTCCTGTGTGCCTATAATTATTTCAATATAAAAATGGATTTTTTAAAGTAATACAATTAACAAACAATAACTGAGTATCTATAATGTCAGGTTCTGTGTTAGGTGCTTCATTCTGTAACGAAATGTTATTTATCAAAAAATTATATAGTACAATGTTGTCTAAAACAAAAATTTTTTCAATTTTGATATCCCTGACTTAATCACTTTAAAAATTAAGACACTTTTTGCTGAGACTAATCTATGAACAATTTTCTCTAATATGGCAACTATCATAATCTTAATTTATTATTAACACCCTTAAGAAATTCATTATTACTACTATATACCAAAGCACATTTTTTATACCACTAACAAATATATCAAGAGCTCAGAAATATATCACCAGCCAAAAAGAGCTTGGAAGGTGCAGAAATATGTGTGCTGGATAGAAAAAAAGTCATTTAGGGGAAAAACAAAAAACAAAAACCAAACCTGAAAGTAAGTAATTTGGACAAATAGTGGGATAGGAGGAAAAAGTATCTTCTTGGAGTATGTCTATCCTGAGAGATGGGACTGAGCCAGACCACAAAAGAGGGCCTTGGCAGAAGATATGACTGGTATAAAAAATGAGAAGCCTCTGAGTCCCGAGGAGACAAGAGGGTAAAACCAATCCTGCAACAGGAGTCTCTGAATGCCTAAGTGCCTGGATGATCTGGGCTCCTACCTGAAGTCCCCATTCCAGCCAAACAGATCTGCCTGCTGGACTCCCAACCTATTTACTGCTCTCCTGGGAAGTCTTTTCTCATTACGCAGGCTAAAAAGTGGTCTCTGAGCTCCTACAATTGCAGAAGTATAAATTAAGTACCACCTCTGGGAACTTACCCTATACTACTATAAACTGTAGCTTTTAATCCATCTCCGTATGAGTAGGACCTTACAAAAAAGCAGTGTATTAACATGGAATAAAACATGTAAATCAGGGGCACCTGGGTGGCACAGCGGTGAAGCATCTGCCTTCGGCTCAGGGCGTGATCCTGGCGTTATGGGATCGAGCCCCACATCAGGCTCCTCCGCTATGAGCCTGCTTCTTCCTCTCCCACTCCCCCTGCCTGTGTTCCCTCTCTTGCTGGCTGTCTCTCTCTCTCTGTCAAATAAATAAATAAAATCTTTAAAAAAAAAAAACAAAACATGTAAATCAAGAGCATTTGGTTCAGGTTTCATGCCAATAAGGCTATGTCCATGGTATTCCCTATGCCTGAAGGATAAACTCATAAATGTTAAACTGTTTTTCCAGAAGAAATGCTTTATTTTCTCCTTTTAAGTCCTCTTTCTCTCCTAGGCTTCCAGGAAATTCAGGGGTAAATTGTAACTCACCTACAGCAAGTGGGGAGACCCATATATTATTCTATTTTAATTAGAACTGAATAATTTTTATAGTAGTTTATTAAGTTATTATTATAGGCTACTCTAAATTGTTTGTGGAATGAATATACTAAAGACCATACAAATTTGGTAAATCCTACTATATCCTCACAAATATATTAAAATTATGGCATATAGGACTGAAAATGGCATAGCCATTCACTTAAAAAAAAATCTATAAACCAAGATCCTCAACAAGCTTCCCCTCATTACTCAAGTGACTTTATTTTTATATCTGTATCATTTAACTAAGAGGTAAAAAGTGGTACTTTACTCACTTTGGACAATAAAAATTTTTTTGGATAGTTTAAGTATCCTCTTATCCTATACGATTCTTGTTCTTGAGGTACAATGCTGCAATTTTAGGCGGGACTGTGATTCAAAACATTACAGGGGAATATTAACAGCTATATGGCCTCTCCCTCTCTCTCTCTCTCTTTCTTTCTTTCTTTTTTTTTTTTAAGATTTTAAGTAATCTCTACACCCAATGTGGGGCTAAAACTTACAACCCTGAGATCAAGAGTACCATGCTCCTCTATGACCTCTCTTCATCTCTCTGACCCTTATCATAAATGGGAGAATAATACTTACCCCGATGAGCTCTTTTGGAGATTATAAAAGACAACATATGCAAATCATCTAGCAGGTCCTCAGGAAATTGTATCATCGGATTCAGACCCTGGTCTACAATCCAGATGTCCTGCTTCAAGGTGAAAGTGTTTTCCAGCACAGAATGAAGTCTATAATGCTAGTTAGACTTTTTCCATTTGATTTCTTCCTTAATCCGGTTTCGAACTTTAAAGCTCAATAAAGAACTAAAGATTACCCACTAACAGGGTAACTCTGCCAGAACTTGGGCAAAACATTCCCTGGGCACCAGTCAAGCGTATTTAGCAAAGCAATATTCACAAGGGACCAGGGAGGAAGAATTTACTAAGCTATTCAGTAGGATATCACTATACTATACACTACCCTTGTGACCAGAATTTCCAATGCCACTACTCTGTATCTTTCATTATTTAATACTGATGCGATGGATTGATGAAATCAATGAAACTCTGCCAAGCAAGACAAGACTCGCAGATGGCCTTTCAAGCAATTCCAGATCAACATTTCATCCCTATCAGGCATTTTACTCACCGTGTATCTCTATCATTCACCTAAGCCAGAATGCTCAAACATTCCTAGTATATGCTCTGGAAGGATCACTCACTCTACTTTCCACCATAACACAACCAACAAAGTCAGCGCTCTCACCTGTTAACTGATAACCTAACCACTGATGACAACACTACTTCTCTAATAGCTATCTACTGAGTAGTACTATTAGCTCAGTGTGGTTTAGAAGTAATTTATGTAGAATGCCTACACAATATGCAGCCTAAAGAAAGTATAGCATAAATTGTAGATGCTACTGTCATCACTAATAACTATTCATGAATGCCCACTATTCTACCAATGTTGTGCTGAGCCCTGGCGGGAAACAACAGGTATAGATGCATTCTCATGCTGAGAGAGTATACAATCTAGTTGAGAGAAAACAAGGTAAGTGTTATATACAAGTATATAATTAAATGGTGAAAATTGTGTGCCATAAACTACGTGCTGAAGGAAACCAGAAAGCTTTCCTTCTATTAACTCACAAAAACTCTTGAGTCAGGCAGCAGCAATTATTATTCTCATTTTATAGAAAAAAACTGAGACCAAGAAAGAAAAAAAAATTCCTATCAATGTTCATAGAGATCATTCATTTATGCGTTTAACAGATTCTAGGCCATGCACCATGCTAGGTGTGGAAGAGAAACAGAGCAGTTAGGACTCTTTCCGTTGTACATAACAGAAAACTCACTCCAAACTACTTTAAACAAAAAGTCTCATTATCGGTTTAAGTAACTGAAGCCCAGCATTAGGGAAGACTTGGGAGGAGGCTCAATTCAGAACTCAAAGTCACCATCTTCATCTCCTTACTCTCCCTTCCTTGATGTTGGTTTTATCACAAGCCAAACTCTCCTCTTATGGTGGCAAAATAGCTTAACAGTTTCTAGTCCTTCTAGAAGCTAACCCTCTAGTCCAATAAGATTGGGAGACGGTCTTTTGTAGTAGCTCCCACAGATGTCCAAAATATCCAGTTTAGACCAGCTTGGAACATATATTTACCCCTAAACCAATCACTGCAGCCAGAGGAACATGATGTGCTAGTTAGCTTGGGCCTGGCTCAGATACACCAGAGCTAAAAAGTTCCTACCCAAACCACACAGAGCAAAAGAGGGAGGACGTATGGTTCCTAAAGCCAACATCTGAGACCATTACCAAGATAAGGGGGAAGCTAAAGAAGCAAATTATAAATGTCCACTACAAGGAACACTGCGACTGTGCTCTCAGGAAGACAGAGTTTAGGGCAATGGTTTGCAAGTGCAGATGTCTGGTATTAAGAAGTTAGAGGTACAGTTTGTGAGAAGGAAACATAACTGAAGTACAATGTAATAAGTGCCACAGTGCATATGTGAACAAAATGTCACGGCATTCAGAAACAAAAAGGCACTAAGGCTACCTGGGGTACACAGGGAAGTCTTCACAGAGGTGATATACTGACCAACCTCAGTCCTAAAGAGAACAGGTCAGGAAGCAAATCCCCAGCTACAACAGCACAACCAAGGTTTCCGGACTTCTCTCAGCCTTTTCACTAGCAGGTTCTAATGGGATGAGAGGAAGATGGTACTGAAGCATCGATAGGGATGACTGCCACAGAAGCTCATTTAAACCAGCTCTGATAACTGCTCAGTACTTAAATACACTGTAAAGGCCTTGTCCACACAAGCAGCAGAACCACAAAGACCCCGCCAACCCTACTGAAAGATGTTCAGCTAGATACAGTCATGATCCAAACACAGAATTAGACAATCTGTCATTTTCCGGCATGTTAGCCCCTTCACCTACCACCATGCTGCCTCTTTTCCACTATAAGGGTTGAAAGCTCAAAGACAAAAGTACCAAACACACTAAGCTGAGGCCACATTATCATATGACAAAACAAGTTAAAAGAAAACGCCACAAAACAGACATCTGCACACATGCAGTTTATGCTTATTGAGAAAGCATGATATACCAAAAAGGAGGAAGAATTTGGGGTCTGCTTTGGTATCCACAACTTACTAACTGTGTAACCCTGAGCAAGCCACTTTTCTGACCCTCAGATTCCTCACCTGTCAAATGGGAAACATGAGTATAACACCTTCCTTCAAGGAGCTATTATAGAATAAATACATATAAAGCAAGGGAAAGCACTTGGTCAAATTGTAAAGCACCGTGTAAATGTTAGTTACTATGTTCTTTAACTTTGTGGAATAATGTTTCAAAGTATTACATGACTTCTACTTTTATAAAGAGCAAAAGCCTCACTGCTTCAAAACATAGGGACTTGAAGACAAAAATGTTTCCAAGGAAAGCTTATAATAAAAACAATACCACACTCAACATCGGTGATTTGTTTTAAGAGCTGGTATGCAATTAAGAGGATTCCACTGTTTCACCAGGCTCTTGCGGCATCCAATTAAGTAATAATATGAGAGAGGAGCTCTTAATTACGGAGGAAAACTTCCACAAGCCAGTGACAGGTGTGCAGGGCTCAAGCTGAGATCAAAATAGTTGACTACAGCATTAATCCTCCCTTCCCTCTTTTCCAAAGACACTTAGTTTGCATGCAATTAGTTGAAAAGTAAACCAGACCAAATGACTGCCATATTTCAAGCTTTATTACCCTTTATCACATTAACATCTACCAACTGAGTTTTAAAGGATTAACACCAAAACAGATGGTTTAAATCCACAATAAGTGAGTTTCAGTGATCAGAAATGATAATGACCATGCTGAATTTACACTCATCACTAAGATGGTACTATGTTTCCCTCAATTGTATCAATTGTAAATTGAAGCTATTCCTTTTTCATTTTCATTTACTTTGTAAATAATTTAAAGAATGAAACTATCTTTAAGGGGATACATTTTTTCCAATTTGCCTACCTTCCCTCCAAAACGTATAGCAAACCTCTTTTGTCCCTTGACTTAATAAAAACTAAAGTCAAATATCCAACATTTATTTTGCACATTACAGACAATGCTTTTAGCAGCACCTGCATAAAAGCCAAACTGGGCACATGCCCAAAATCCAAAGGGAAAAATAATTTTCCCACAAGGGTGATTATTCTAAGGTCCAAGTATGACCCTTCAAGGAGATGGACTCTTACAAATTAAACTGTTTATGTAAATTCTAAACACATGACAGGGTGATGAGGATGCCACAAAAGCATCCATTTGTTGAGACAGCCCTTTTCAAGCAGGGTTACTCTTGACTGCCAAAGAAAAGAGTTCCCTGGAGGTCAGATCTCCAAATGTGGTGTTGGGAAACAACTCCCGAGAAATATGTACACACATAGGATGAGTCATTATGATAAGAAAAACACAGGATTTGGATTCAAGTACCAGTCTGTCACATACTCCATTCATTCAAACAATTATTGAGTAGCTGCTCTCTACCAGGCAGAATACTGAGTGCTGATGGTATAAGGAAGACACGGAACAAACTGGCACAATGAAGTATTACAGGTTCTATGACAGGCATCAACCCGGGAGAAACATGAAGAGAAAACAGTCAATTATACCTGGAAAAGGGAGCAACAGCTTTATAGAGGAAGTGATGTTGGTGCTAGATTTTTTAAAATAAAACTAGGCTGTGTATGCCAAGTTGAGAAGAGAAGGAGGACCATTCGGGCAGAACAAACAGCATGAGTAAAGGTTTGGCAGTATAACATTATATGTTAAATCCTGGAGATGCCAAGTGCTTTGGCGGGGTGAGGCTGAGAGGGAGGTCACGGAAGGTGACCCTGGCAGGAGAGAGAAAAATGAAGACTACTATCTGGGCAAGAGATGCTAAGAGTCTGAGCTGAGACAACAGCTTTGGGAATGGAGAGAAAGGCACAGATTTGAGACATGTATAGGTGATAATATCTACACCGTGATGTGATGACAGAAGTATGGGAAGACGAGGAAATCCCAAATTTCTAGTTTGGGTGACTGAGAGAATGGTGGTGTCATTCACTAAGATAAATATAAATACAAGAGAAGAAGGTTTGGGCAAAAAGAGAGTTAAGTCCAGTTTTAAGCCAATCATGTAATTTTAAGCCAATCACTTAAAACTTCACAATCAGTTTTCCAGTTAGTAAAATGATTATAATATCAAATACTTCAAAGGCTGTGGTGAGTATTAAACAGAATAGGAGATGGGGGAATGGGCTCTGTTATTACTACCTTCTACCTAGGACTCTGTGGAAGAGACTGCTATTAGTACCCATCTTCCCTTTCTTCCTTTTAGTATAGACAACCCTACCCTCATTTTCTGCCAAGATCTGAGGCACATGCAACTCAGCTGGAAGCTACATTTCTCGGTGCTACTTACGACTAGGTATGCCATGTTTCTAAGTACAATGAATGAGATGCCCGGAGAAAGGATGTGCTTAACTTCCAGCTCTTTTTTAAAAGCTACTGTGTGCCCTCTATTCTCTCTTCTCCCTTCTCATGAGCTAGAAGGTGGATGTGCTAATAAGCTGGCTTAAGCTTGTCCTCTAGTGAGGACACCATCCTGGTAGTGCAACAGAATAAAAGTATTCTGGATCCCTGGATGATTTCATGGAGCAGAACCTCTGCCCAGCCTGGTCATAACAGAACTCTCTCTTAACTGTTATGTAAGAGATAAACGTCTATCTTGTTTGAGCCACTCAATTTTTTAGTCTGTTTCAGCGGCTATCCTATACTCTATATACCCTCCCAAAATTGTAAAACCTGCAAGAAAACTGTGCAAGACAAATTTCAGGGCCCTAAAAATCTACTTATATATTAGTAGTACCTTCAAGACTAGAAAGGGGAACATTCGTGAGTACATAAGCACACGTGCACTCAGACATAAAGTGAGGAATGATGTGTGCCAACTGTCAGAGCAGGACCAGGCCTGTAGTCAACTAATCAAGATTGAAAATTCTAATTTTTGATCTCATACAGTTTCCACATTAGAACAACTCTTAAAAGATCCAGTAATAAGTAGATTACTACCTGACACTCAAATCTACAATCTGGAACAAAGGGGTCACTTATGACATTCCTAGGTGAGGGTTAATTTAAATGAACATAAATGTCAGACAAAAATAAGAAGAAAGGCTTAGGAATTCTCAAACGTTCTGAACTATAATCATACCTAAAATACTTCAGGCCAATGTACCTGGGAAACCAAGTAGCTAGGCTATGACATGACTATTTGAATGTGATTTGCCTAGAAGCTAAATGAAGAAAAACCAGTTTTTTTCCCAAGGACCTGGAAGGAGGCCATTCATGGAACTGGTGCTATTAGGATGTTCATATCAAAAGCCACACTATTTGTATGCAGGACAGATGAGCCAATACACTTTAGCTTGTAACTCTGACCATGTGACATCACCTTTAGGGCAATATCTGGTTTCAAAACTGCCCAAGTAATAGCTTCCAAAGGAAAAAGTGTGTCGTACAAAAAGTAGAGAAACCTAGGTTCTAGTCTCGGGTTCTCCAATTTCAAACTATATGACCTTGGACAAATCAACTGACTTCCCTGGGCTTCCAGTTCCTTCTCTGTAATATAGGAGAGAGGGAGAGTGGAGCAGATGATGATATCTTCCAGGCTTAGGAAGTTCCAGAGTTTTTAAATATTCTAATGACATACTACTGAGCTAGCCTACTATTATTTTAATGTCAATATTTCCGTGTAAAAAAGAGAAGTCACAAGATAGCATCACTTCAATTTATTTAAGATGCAAACTTAAACAAAGAAGTACTGGAAAACTAATTTGCCACTGTCACATCTTCTTCACAGAAACACATAAACACACAAGAAAGAAAAGGAAAGAAAAGAACCTGACAAGGCAATCAAAAGTGTCCAGTATAATTAAGTCCACACAACACCAGAAAAATGGCTTCTTCAAGGATTACAAATGCATAACCGCAATCCATCTCTCACACGAAGACTCTCTTATAGATAGTGACCATATACTGGCTTAGCAATATTAAATGTCACTATAATTACTGTATTATATTAACATATACCGTAATATATTACTATATTAGTTACTGTAATTCTCAAACAGAATCAAATAGTGGCCAAGAATGAAGCAAAGGAGAACGCATGATACCAAAGTAAACTAGCAATTTTAGTATCATCACTCTTTAATAGTAACAGACGTAGCATAAATTCTTGCAATCATGCATTCAGCAACCTTTACAGAAAATATGCTCTGCACCAGGTACTAGGAAAAGAGATTCTCTCTCTCTCTCACGTCCACACAGGTGCAGATGCACATACACAGAGTTGTCCTATCTACTCTCAAGAAGCTCTCAGTCTAACTACCAGGGAATTTTGCTCCTTGGATTTAGAAAAGAAAGGCACACGGAAAGATTTTTTTTTTTTTAAGATTTATTTATTTGAGAGAGAGAAAGCACGCACAAAAGCACAGGGCGGAGGGGCAGAGGAAGAGAGAAATAGGAGCAGACTGACTACGCTGAGCGCAGAGCCCAATGTGGGGCTCGATCTCATGACCCTGAGATCACGACCTGAGCCGAAACCAAAAGTCAGACACTTAACTGACTGTACCACGGAGGTGTCGCCAGGAAGATTTTTCTTAAGGCTGCCTATCTTCATTTATTCCAGATAAAGGAATCTATTTTCCATATCTTAAAAGATTACTGTGCATTCCTAAGAACACAGATGTGTAGCTCTAATCAACAGCAACAGTATGATTGAGGGGAAAAAATACAGGAGTTGGGAGTCAGGAGATGTAAGATTCGGAATCCAGATTCTGACATACAGCAAATGTATAACCTGTATAACTAATTCACTTCACTCTTCCCCACCTATAAAATGGATGCAGCATCATACCTGCTTCACAGAGGTTAAGGCTCAAATAAGATAGATAACACATTTTACATATACCTATATATTTTTTTGTTGTTAATATTTATTTCATTTTATTTATTTTAAATTTTTTTATTATATTATGTTAGTCACCATACAGTACATCCCCGGTTTCCGATGTAAAGTTTGATGATTCATTAGTTGCGTATAACACCCAGTGCACCATGCAACACCCAGTGCACCATGCAATACTCCTTACTACCCATCACCGGTCTATCCCATTCCCCCACCCCCTCCCCTCTGAGGCCCTCAGTTTGTTTCTCAGAGTCCATAGTCTCTCATGTTTCATTCCCCCTTCTGATTACCCCCCCTTTCTTTATCCCTTTCTTCCCCTACCGATCATCCTAGTTCTTATGTTCCATAGATGAGAGAAATCATATGATAGTTGTCTTTCTCTGCTTGACTTATTTCACTTAGCATTATCTCCTCCAGTGCCGTCCATGTTGCAGGAAATGTTGAGAACTCGTTCTTTCTGATAGCTGAGTAATATTCCATTGTATATATGGACCACAACTTCTTAATCCAGTCATCTGTTGAAGGGCATCTCGGCTCCTTCCACAATTTAGCTATTGCGGACAATGCTGCTATGAACACTGGGGTGCATATGGCCCTTCTCTTCACTACGTCTGTATCTTTGGGGTAAATACCCAGTAGTGCAATGGCTGGGTCATAGGGTAGCTCAATTTTTAACTTTTTAAGGGACCTCCACACTGTTTTCCAGAGTGGCTGTACCAACTTGCATTCCCACCAACAGTGTAGGAGGGATCCCCTTTCTCCACACCCTCTCCAGCAATTGTTGTTTCTTGCCTTGTCAATTTTTGCCATTCTAACTGCGTAAGGTGGTATCTTAGTGTGGTTTTCATTTGAATTTCCCTGATGGCTAATGATGTTGAACATTTTTTCATGTGTCTGTTAGCCATTTGTATGTCTTCATTGGAAAAGTGTCTGTTCATATCTTCTGCCCAATATACCTATATATTCTTACAAGCTGTTTCTCAGGAAATGTAGTGTAGAGGTTAAGTACGTAGACTCTGAAGTCAGACCACTTGAGTTCTTTTTTTTTTTTTTTTTTTTGAAAGGGGATACAAGTTTACTGAATACACCGCAAGGGAGCAGGGGACACGGCAGCAGGGGAGAGGCTGTCTGCCCAGACTGCTTGAGTTCTAAACACAGGTGCGTCCCTTTGTTAGTTATGAGACTATGTTACTTCCTCTCTCTGAGTTTCAGTTTTCTTCAATTAAATGGGGATAATGAGGATTAAAATAAATATTGAACTTTGCACAATGCCTGACATACAGCATAGTGTCAGCTAGCATCATCATCATTAGATCTGTACTGAATACAGTTAATACAAAGATGAAAAAATACATGGTCTTGCCCCAAAGAGCTATCAGTTTAGTGCAAGTAACAGGTAAGTAAAAAGAAAAATATTACATAACATAAAATACTTAACAAAGAAATAATTATGCAAATACCAGCTGACACTATTATATATGAAGTTAATATGATAGAGTAAATCACGCCGATTCTGAATGGGGCCTATGGAAATCCATCTCCCACCTAATCACTGCAACAATTTCATACTAGCAGGCAGAATAGAAGAAAGAAGTCTAAATATGTACTTATAATCAAATAAGATGGAGACTCTGAAACTATCCTGTACAACAAATACTCTACCCCAATAACCAATAGTAAAGGCAATGACCCAGACAACATAATGCAGTCACTTGTAGTAAAAAAAAAAACAAAAAACAAACAAACAAAAAAAAAAAACTTGACATGCCCCTGAAAGAAAAATGAACTGGTGGCAGCACCAAAATCCAGAGCTTTCTTCATATGAAAAAATATTCAACCAATACACTGCAGCATTCAGACACATCAATAATTAAACACATTAAAAATTTTGGTTGATGTTCCACTTAGGAAAAATATCATCTGCATTACTGAAACGCTGTAAACAGAACCAATTTTCAGGGAAGAAATAACCTGAATATGACTACATAAAATTAAGCTTTCCAGTCTGTGAAAAGAGATCCCCCACTTGTCAGCCACCTGCACCTCTTTTAAATGAAAATACGCCAATGTGCTCACCTGAGAGCCACCAATCGCTTCATGTACAATAAGCACAAGATTCACCTGGAACTTGCCCCCAAACATGGACACACTTAACTGTGGGGGGGGGGGTAGGGAGAGCTAGGAACAAAACAAAATCTATTTTAACTTCTGTGCATATTCCTAGAAGACTTAAAACTGGGATTTCAACTTGAGTGTCCTCATGAGAGAGACTACAGCCATTACCACCACCCTTACTCTTTCAACCAATTCTCCATACAACGCCTAGTGTTCTAAATTTTCCTAATCAAGGAGCCTCCCTCTTCCTTGCTCTATGGATCAAGATTAGACCAAGATCCTAAACCTCGTATCTAAGCTCTTCTCTAAATCCCCTTGGCCGGCCTCACAGTTGTACTTCCACCCCCACCCCATTCTCACCTCCATCATCTAGTTACATTCATTCACCCAATACTTCCTCTGCTCAAGGACCTCATTCTGGCTTCTTCTCTTCAACTGTCCCAAGAGCCAACATAAAACTCATCAAAATATCTCCTTTTTACAGTTCAAGTGAAATTTCCCTCTTAAAATGGTACTGGATTCTTACTAAGCCCCACCTAATCTATGAAAGTCACATAATTACTATCTCACCTAGCATTTTTCAATTTTTTTTTTTTAAGATTTATTCATTTATTTGAGAGAGAGAGGGAAAGAGAGAGCACAAGCAGGGGGGAAGGGCAGAGGGAGAGGGAGAAGCAGACTCCCTGCTGATCAGGAAGCTGGATGTTGGGGCTCGGTACCAGGACCCTGGGATCATAACCTGAGCCGAAGGCAGATGTGATGTTCCGCCGACTGAGCCACACAGGTGCCCTGCATTTTTCAATTTAAAAGGCATTTTCATATCTATTATCTCATTTGATCCTCACAACAAATGAGAAGATCAGCTATTATTATCCCTATCCCAAATCTTAGCCAGAGAAAGTCAGGTGTCCCAAGAAACTCGGCAGGGAAGCGGCAAAGATGGAACTTCAACAAGTTTGTGTGATCACAAATCCAATGCCCTGACCACATATGCACTCACTCTTCTGACCAAGTGTAAACGACGAACCAGCTGTATGTCCCTTAAACAAATTACCTAGTTTGGGCAGCAAGTTCCTCAAGAAAAATGAACTCTGTCAATTTAACAGCATCAACATAAAATGTAACATAGTGGCACTAGAAGTCAGCCAGCTTTTAGTAAATCCTATAGTCAATAGTAACAGAAACATCAAATTATCCAATAGTTCACTACTCCTAGAGTTAGTCTAAAGGAAGAAAACCGACATTTATTGAGCTTCTACTATGCTACTGGCATGTACCAGGCACTATCACATACATTAACACTACTATTCCTAGTAAATGGGTATCGTATCCCTATTTTGCGAATGAGCAAAATGAGGTTTATCCAAGGGCTAAGGGTTAGCCAATGCGGGTTAAGAGATTTATCCAAGATCACCCAATAAGTGGCAGTGGCAAGATTTAAAAACCCAGTCCCCAGGGTGCCTGGGTGGCTCAGTTGGTTAAGCCACCCAACTCTTGATTTGGGTTCAGGTCATGATCTCAGGGTTGTGAGCTCGAGCCCCAGGGAGGGCTTCAAGCCCAGCTTAAGAGTCTCTTTCTCCCTATGTCCCTCCCCTGCCTTCCCCTCTAAAAAAATTAAAAATAAAAATAAAAACCCAGTCCCCAAACTCCAAATCTAAGGCTATTTCCAGAGGTTGATTATATCATGCTTTGGTCCCTTTCAAAGCATTCTTAAACAGTTTATGTTTGGAAGGCCTTTAACTTTGGTAAGATAATCAAAATACTCCAGGTACCTTACTGATGTAATACAATGTAAGATGACAGGAAGAACAATTAGATAGATAGATAGATAGATAGATAGATCTGAATCTGATGGTAGGTACTAATTCATGTATATTACTGAGCCAACTGCTATAAGATCTAAGAGTTTAACAAAAACTTCAATGTCGCTTCAGAATGTCTTATACTATAATTAAAAACCTAGCATGAGTTTTTAATCTGGTAAACTGCCTGCCACTTATTAGCTGAGATACCTTAATTTGGTTACTTCTCCAAACTTAAGTTTCTGCTTATGTGAAACAGAAACAGTATCACCTCTCAGGGTTCTAGTTAAGATTTAGAGATTATGGATTTAAAACACCTCGGAGCAATGTCTAGCACGTGGTAGCTATTATCATCCTTTGCCCTCTGTGGATATGTTTCCAGCAAAAACATGTAGATGAAAATTAAAAACTCCAACATATGATTTTCCAAAAATAATGAGATGTTTGGTAGCATGAAAAATATTCAGATAATTTAAATTTTTTATATTCATCCAGATACTTTGCCACCGAATACACAAAAGCTTAAAAAACAAAACAAAAAAAAAACAAACGATGACAATCAAAAGCAAACTCAGCTATTTTTCTCTGAATCCCTAAGCAGAATTTCTTCCCTGTTCAGAAGATCCTCTAGTTACCTAGTAACCACCTGCCAGCCCCAAACTAAAGAAAATTGGCTCTGCACTGGGCTAAATACTCAACCAGCCTGAACAATCTAAAACGAAGTCTAGAATAAGGGGAATTGTCAGCCAGAATATTAGTGAAATTATCCACAACAGGAGACCTGAGAATCCAAATACCACCGGGCAGTTATTTCCATGAGAATAAAATCACAATTTATGAGCCCTGCAAATTATACCATTATTAAAACAAACATCCCATTGAGGCTACAGCTATCAGATAAATGGCTTTATTGTCCCCATTGTTTCATCCACTGCAGCAAAGAGGTGCAAACTGAATGAGCAGTTACCAGAAGCAGCAATTTCTAGGAAATTACAATGCAGACCTCCATCTTAAAGTTCCCTTTGTGTTGGGCTCTAAACGCTCTGAAGGGGAAAAGGGGAACAGAGAATCAACTCTTCTCCACCACCCCCAAACTCAAAGACCCTGACAACTTTACAAGCAGAACTCACCAGTTTTCCTATTTGTTCCCCCACCCCCAGTAAGTCATTCCTGAGCTCGCCCAGGAGGAAGAATCTGAACTAATCAAATCCACTTTATTCACTGAGAAACGTTTAGACAATTCTCCAACCCAAATAAACACAAACAGAAAAGACAAGAAAATGGCCCCCGGTTTCCCTGACTCCCACAGTACAAAGTATCTCCAGCTACAGCAATGAGAATTAATGAGAAAATACAAAAAGCATGGCATTGCTCCTCCCATTATTAGGGGGGAAAAAATCCCTTTACAATAACGGCTAGCATCATAAACTTCCAACTTCATTTCCACACTTAAATGAGAAATCTGAGATGTTAGCTAACAGTTATCCTGGGCCAAACTGCATCAAGGAATGAGGAAAGCAAAAGTAATCCTTTCAGTAATAGCTCACTAGAACTCCACAAATCTACTGATTTTGGAAATGGAAGGAAGGAAACTAGCATCACAGGGCATCTGCTATATGACAACCACTGCACATTCATTATTTATAATCCTCACAACAACCCTCTGAGGCAGACTAGAAATCCCTTATTGACAGGTAAAAATTTTAGGCTCAGAGAAATTAAATAACTTGCTCAAGGTCACACAGCTACTAACATAAGATCTGAACTTAAGTTTCTCTGACTTTAAATTCTAAGCACTTTTAACCTTTGGTTTTTGCTTTTTTGTGCTATTGGTAAAACCTAATAAAATATACTTTTTGGGGAAAAAAACAACTGTAAGACATCACATTTAAACGGTACCTGAGCCTTTTACAAAATTCTAACAACGCAAGGCAGTCATGAGACGATGCGTACGAATTAAAACCTCATCATACAATTCATTTTCAAAATTCTCCTTTAATTTTCTCAACAAATTTGTGTGGTATGAGCCTTCCCAACTTTATACGTGAGAAAACTTTATGTGTCAGGCTCAGAGAGATTTTATGATTTGCCCAAGGCAGCATGGAAACTAAAACTCAGAACTCTGACTACAAGCTCATTGCTCATGCAGCTTTATCACAATGCCAGACTTAAACATAGGCATCAAGACTTCAAAAATCTTCTGTGGAGTTCTTTGCTTATTTATGAAGAACATCTGTTCATAATTAATAGCATGTGGAACACTGGGCATGGAGGAGGGAGTACCAAAAGCCAGAGTACCAAAAGCCCTTTAGGGCCTCAAGCTGCCCAAATCTTAATGTTCCTGTTAAAAGCTCATTCAGTGGGAGGGGACAAGGTTTAAGGTGATAGAAAAGCATTTTGGAGCTCTGAATTCCTAAATGTACTCTGGACCACTAACTGAAAGCTGGGTTGGCAATACTGACTTCCAATGACTGAAGGCTGCTATGTGTCAGACACCATGCCAGGCTCTTTCTACACACTATTCCTATCTTCCTCATGGTCTTTTGAACAGGTGGTAGAATTCCTATTTTTCAGATGAGTAAACTAGGCTGAGAGATGATACATTCTCCAAAGATGTCCAAATAGTACGGTGTCAGACCAGGAATCTGAATCCTGACTGGACTGACTTCTAAGACCATCTTTAAACTATAGTAACAGAAAGCAGATCAATGGTTCCTTGGATGGGGGATCAGGGAGAGCAGGAGAAGGAGTTACATAGGGGGTGCCAGAAACTTCTGGGACCTGATGGACATATTCATATCTGAACTGTGATGGTTTCACAGGTATATACATACGTCAAAACTTAGCAAACTATATTAAATTTCTGTCATTCACTGTCAATTTTACTTCAATAAAGCTGTTAAGGAGGGAAAAAAAATACTGTTCTTTTTAGTAACTACCAACCACTTTTTACTAACCAGAATATCTGCCCTTAAATTGTGTCTGATCACAGGGGAGCCAGGCCAAGGAATTCTTTCCCTAACCAATTTTGTTTGGAGTTTATGTAAACTATTAGTAAAACAACACTAAAAGAAAGTTTTAAGTACCTAAGAGTAACAGATTCTTTTCCAAACACTCTACAGTACCTCATAATACATTTCCATGTAAATGAAATATTAATTATAAAACATAGCCTGGTAAAAGGATAAAGAGTGAAGGTTTTGGCATTACCCAAACTGGACTAAATCCCATCTTTGGTTCTTACAAGTGAATCTAGTCAGGTTACTAAATCTCTATTCAGTTCTCACTTATAAAATGAAAGTAATAATAACAATCTATCATTTGTTGAAATTGTTAACTATACACCAAACATCAAACTAAACACTTTATCTAATTATCTCATTTAATCCTAACAACTATATACTGTAAATACCACTATATTCCCTCAAAGAGGGATAAAATGAGTTACAGAAAGATTAAGTAACTCTGAAGGCCACAAAGCCAGTAAGTGCCAGAGCTGGGATTTAAACTCACCTTGCAAAATTATTCAGAGTAATAAATTAGAAGAAGGAAGTAAAATACTACTAGTATTAGTACAATATAAATGACAGAAAGTTCCCTCTATTCTTTAAAGCAAGGTTCTCAACAAAAGTCTATTGTATTAAAAGGAAAAAATTTTTTAAATATTCTACAAACTAAACTTTAAACCAAGGCTAATGGTGTCCACTTTACCCAATTTATCCCTTAATTCTCAGTCTGCAAAGTAACTACTATTTTTCTCTGCTTTAGTGATGAGGAAAATGCAATTCTGAAATGTTAAATAAACTCCAAAGCTGACAGAGACGTTAAGTCTTCCGACAAGAAATGGAGCTCTTCCCACTTTGGCTTGTTGCCATCCAAGCCACTCAGAACCACATTCAATATTTTTTCAGAGACCACACCTTAAATATCTTAAGCAGTATCTTCCATAATATCACAGAACCAAAGCTTTGTGGACTCTAGACTTAAACTCTTTGCTCTAAGTCATGATGCCAACAGTGTTAGTACTTAAAAAAAATGACATGTACACACTAATATACCCAGTCTTTTCTTACTTATTTCTGGGCTGGGTAAGAAAACTGATGCTCCAATCTGGCAAACAACTATTATCATAGGATAAAAAACAAAAACCAGGATATAATATTTGTACAGAACATTTATGAAGTATCTTTCTCATGTATTAAATTCTTTCAACTTTCAAACGTAGATAGAGACATGATTATTCTCACTTTATAGGGGGAAAAAACTGAAATTCAGAGTGCTTATACAAATTTCCCCAAGTCAGAGAGCTAGTAAGTAGCTGAGCTGGAGTTCAAATCTAGGTTTTCTGACTCTACATCCAGAATCTTCCACACACCAGACCCACTCTTCTTTCAGAAATAAGCTCAGGCATCTACTCCTCCAAGAACTCTTCCCTGAAAAAGGTACCAACACCTCCTTCTCTGCTAGTTATTTTACAGCATCTATAAGACGCTGAATGTACTGTATTTGTTTATACCTTTTCCCTTGCATCAGGGAGCCCCTTGGAGACAGAGACCACACCCTACTCATCTCTGTGTATCATCAGAACCTACCTAGCACATGGGATGCCTGGGGGCTCAGCTGGTTAAGCGTCTGACTCCTAATCTCAGCTCAGGTCTTGATCTCAGGGTTGTGAGTTCAACCCCTATGTTGGGCTCCACGTTGGGCATGGAGAAGGAAGGAAGGAAAGAGAGAGAGCGGGAGGCAGGGAGGGAGAAAGAAAGAGAGAAAGAAACAGAGGGAGGGAGAAAGGAAAGAAGGAAGGAAGGAAGGAGGGAGGAAGGAAGGGAGGAAAAGAAAAAAAGAACCTACCTAGCACAGAGTGCAACACCCATACTGAATGGATGCATCCAAAAACGATTATTTTTATCTGCTACTAAGACTTTAGTTAGCAAAATCTTTTTTGGAAGCCATAATTTAAATCACCTGTCAGGAACCACTAAGGGCTTAACAAGGCAGTCATAAAACCCCACATTTCCTAAAGTCTCAATTATCCCACCACCATAACTGATAACTCAAATCCTATATTTAGGGTCAAAAAAACAAATGCACAAGCTGAGCACTGACAAAATATAGTTTTGTAGCATTTGTTTTATGTTATCTAAAAGTTAAAATTTTCCTTCTTTCCTTTCTCCCTCCCTCTGTTTCTTTCTCTCTTTCTTTCTCCCTCCCTGCCTCCCGCTCTCTCTCTTTCCTTCCTTCTTTCCTTCCTTCCTTCTCCATGCCCAACGTGGAGCCCAACATAGGGGTTGAACTCACAACCCTGAGATCAAGACCTGAGCTGAGATTAGGAGTCAGACGCTTAACCAGCTGAGCCCCCAGGCATCCCATGTGCTAGGTAGGTTCTGATGATACACAGAGATGAGTAGGGTGTGGTCTCTGTCTCCAAGGGGCTCCCTGATGCAAGGGAAAAGGTATAAACAAATACAGTACATTCAGCGTCTTATAGATGCTGTAAAATAACTAGCAGAGAAGGAGGTGTTGGTACCTTTTTCAGGGAAGAGTTCTTGGAGGAGTAGATGCCTGAGCTTATTTCTGAAAGAAGAGTGGGTCTGGTGTGTGGAAGATTCTGGATGTAGAGTCAGAAAACCTAGATTTGAACTCCAGCTCAGCTATTAACCTTTTGGTTAATAAAGAGGAAACTTGGAAGGACAAAAAAGAACCAAGAGTTAGAAAAGCCATCAAAAGGTCCCAACTTCTTCATTTACCAATGTAACCCTGACTCATTTCAAGTGAGATTCAGGCTCTATCACAAATCAAGTTCTGAGTATCTACATGTCTACTGTATACACAGCTCCATTGATCCAACTATGGAGAAAGAATAGAGGAAAGCTGCATGAGAGCGAAGTAGAGACAACAAGGGGCGGGGGGTGGGGACAATGGCCACAACAGAAAAGCCATTCCCCAAAAACTCAGCCTAGAACAATATGGAGTAAATGCAGCTGGTTGGGAAATTATAGCTGCTAACAGACTAGACTGAAAGTATGGATTCACTCAACAAGATCTTACTGATGCCCAAGTTCCAAAAAATGGGCCCTTGAGAAAAAAGGTGATCAGATCCCTGCTCCCTGCAAGTGGAGGAAATCAATAAATAACAAACAGAAAAATCTGATACAGATAAACAGATAAATCAATAAATAACAAACAACTACAATCAGAGCAACCCAGAGGTGGGATACCCAATCTCAACCTGGGAAAAGTCAAGGAAAGCTTTCTAGAAAAGGTTAACTCCTAAGCTGAGCCTTAAAATCCAAGCGGGAGTTAAGCCAATTAAGATTTACCAAGAGATGTCCAGGCCCAAAGAGGAGCAAGTGCAAAGACACTGAAATAAGAGGCATGGCACATCTGGAGAACCGCAAACACAACAATGTACGCTTCGTTAGTACTGGGGATAAAATGCGTAAGGCAGGAGGAGAGGCAAACAATAAGTGACAGTCAAGAGGGAGCCAGGGAGAGGTGACTGAACAAACTGCCTCATATACCATCCTAGGGAATCTAGACCTCATCTCAAAGGTTTTAAGTATTCGAGAGTTTCATGCTAACTCCCACCCACGAGACAGTGTACCTACACTGACACTTGGTTAAACGGGAGGCAGGCTTTGGAGACAGAAAAGTCTGGGAATAAATTTCACGCTAGTTACTTACTGGCTTCTGGGCCTGAGCAGCTTCCATATCTCTGAGCCTAAGTTTCCTCTTGTATAAAATAGGGACCACCCTACAGGATAACTGTGAGTTTAAATAAGATAACACACATAAAGGACCAGCACAATGTAGACACACAATGAATGTTCATTCTCCCCTCAGAACTGAGGTTCCAGGCTGTTCAAGTGTGCTGACAGAAAGCTAAAATAAAGCTCAGCACTACAACTTGTCTCACCTACCTCCTCCATTCTCCCCTGCCCAATCACAGTGAAAACCCGAGTCATTATGCAACAACAGTACTTGGCAGTTGCTTCATCTGCATCTTTTTTTTTCTATTGCAAATTCTCCAGGTTAAGGGTAGGAAGGTAGGAATAACCTAGAGAACCACTTTTACGCATAGTTAGGCTCAGTTCCTTAAAGGCCATTTCATACCTTTCCTTCACCACAAGATGGTGAAGAATAAGTACCAAGCCCGGTGATTTTCTAACATCCTGACAAACCTGTGAAACTGTTCAACTCAAGTATTTTGGTCCTACTAAGCCAAGGAAAAACCAAGCACATTCATGCTGGCTTTCAAACAGTATTGTTAGTAAAGGTTTAACAAAACCACCTACTCCCCCAGGAAGAAAAAAGTAAAGCCTGGAGGGGTGCCTGGGTGGCGCAGTCGTTAAGCGGCTGCCTTCGGCCCAGGGCGTGATCCTGGGGTTCTGGGATCGAGCCCCACATCAGGCTCCTCCACTGGGAGCCTGCTTCTTCCTCTCCCACTCCCCCTGCTTGTGTTCCCTCTCTCGCTGGCTGTCTATCTCTGTCAAATAAATAAATAAAATCTTAAAAAAAAAAAAAAAGTAAAGCCTGGAAACATAATCATACTGATAAATAAAAATATACCATCTTGTATTGAATGAAGGCAGTGACACCAAACTGTAATAGTATCTTTACATTCTTCATAACCATGCCAGAAAAAGAGAACTAGTTTTAGTTTCACTAACGAATGTTCTTGATAAAGCCACAAAAATGATTAATTTTTTTTAATCTCAATCATTAACTGCACATCTTTTTAATATTCTGTGATGAAATGCAAAGTACACATAAAGCACTTTTCCTGCACACCAAAGTACAAGAATTGTCTCAAAAAAAGCATTAAAGCACTTGTGCAATTAAGTTTCAAGCTGAACTAGCAGCGTTTTTCATGAAACACCATTTTTACTTGAAAGAACAACTGGCAGACAAACTATGATTATTCAGACTTCGATGTTCAGTAGACATTTTTTCAAAAATGAACAATGTGAGTCTCACTGCATGGAAAACAACTGTCACTATTTCTTGCCAACGCTAAAATTTGAGCTTTCAAGCAAAACTTAGAAAAGACTTGTCTGATAAGATTGGTGGAAATATTAACTAATGTGATTTTTTTGACATATGCATCAACATTTAGAAGATCTGCTTAACTCAGTAAACCAATATTTTCCAAATGACCAATGCATGATGCTACGAAATCATGCACAGGTAGAAGATCATTAACAGTACAAAACAGACTGATGAATTTTAACGTAACACAGTATGAAAAGCTCACTGATATAGTTTCAGATTTTGTAACATAATGGACCTTTAAGAAACTAACAGTTGTCAAGTTTTGGTGTGGTATCAAAAAAGAATCTCCACAATTATCTAAAAAGGCAATTAAAACAGTCCTTCCTTTCCTTGCCACATATCTATGTGGGACTAGATTTTTCTTTATATACTACATACAAAACAACCAATTGCAAAACATTGAATGTAGAAGCAGATATGTATCCAGTCAGGTATCAACTATACTCCAATTAAAAATAATAACAATAATAATAATAAATATATATCCAGACAGTAAAAAGATTTGGAAAAATGTAAAATATTATTCTTCTAATAGTTCTGACTTAGGATAATATAGATACTTTCATAAAAATATGCTAATATTTAATAGGTTTGATATTTTTAAATAAGTTAATACTTTTTCAACTTCAGTTTTATTTTTTTTTTTAGTAATCTCTACACCCGATGAGGGGCTCAAACTCACAACCCCAAGATCAAAAGTAGCATGCTCTTCAAACTGAGCCAGCCAGGTGCCCCCAGTTTTAATTTTTAATACAGCAAATACTGATAAACATAACCCACAAATGAAAGCTCTTTGTAGTCTTCAATAATTAGCAAGAGTGAAGATACTAAAATGTTTGAGAACTACTGCTAATATAACGACGAGCAAGAACAATCTATTGCTACACACAGAACATAAATAAACCACAGTTGAGCACAAAAAGCCAGTCATACCTTATGAAAAGTTCACATAGGCAAAAATAATCTATGGTATTAGAACTCAGAATATTGGTTACATTGGAGGAAGGGGTAATGTTCCCTTTTTTGATCTGAGTGCTGGTTATACCTTCTGTGCACTTTTTTCTACGAAGATTACATACATCTCAATACAATTTATTTTTAAATTCCAGTATAATTAACATGCAGTGTTATATTAGTTTCAGGTGTACAATATAGTGATTCAGCAATTCTATGCACTACGAAGTGTTCATCATAATAAATGTACTCTTAATCCCCTTCACCTGTTTCACCCACCCACCCCCCACTCCACCCAATACAATTTCTTTTTAATTTCTATGTTCTATATAAACATATACACATACACAATCCACCTTGGGCTCATCTACAGAAATTCTGTTAGCACTGGTTGGAGTGGAACTGGGCATGTCTTTTCTTTTTCTTTTTTTTAAAACAGCTCCTCTGGTGATTCTAATGTGTAGCCAAATACTACTCATCTGAGTACGTTGAAAAATACTGACCTCAGAGTTTAAAACCAGGGAAGACCTTGGAGCAAGGCAAAGCAGGTTTTTAATAGAAGCTTCTCTTCTCTTATTAGCTATGAAACCAAATGTAAGCTACTTTATCCCTACAAGCCTCAGTTGCTTCAGTTTCCTCTTCTGTAAAACAGGCACAATACCTTACACAGGGTAAATGTGACAATTAAATTATACAAGGGAGAGAGAATACCCAGCACATTATCTATTACAGATACTCAAGTTTTGGGTTCCTTTTGTCTTTGCATCTTTATCCCCTACTAGTCCTAAGGCCAGTCAAATTACCCTCTTGCATCTTGATTTCTTCATCCTTAAAGAAAATAAAGCAACGTGACACACCTATGCACTATAGGTCAAGTAAAATACTATAACTATGTTCTCAGAAGTGTAACTATATTTACAGAGATTTTCGCTATAAATTTACAATGAAAGTAGGAGAAGGGCACATTAGAAAACTATAATATGTGGGGCATCTGGGTGGTTCAGTCAGTTGAGCGTCTGGCTCTTTGTTTCACCTCAGGTCATGATCTCAGGGTGGTGAGACCGAGCCCCATGTTGGGCTCCTCAGTCAGTGCAGAGTCCACTGGAGATTCTCTCTCTCCCTTTCCCTCTACCCCTCCCTCTGGCCCTCTCTCAACTCACACATGCACGTGCTCTCTCTAAAATAAAATCTTAAAAAAAAAAAACAACTAGGATATGTGAAAATGATAAAACAAAGGCTAGAAAATATGAGCATCAGCAGAAACTGTCAAGCTTGAAGGACATGATCAGAAGGCAAATCAAGATCTTAATCTTGAGTCAGCCAGGGATTGAAATTTACTGTAAAAAATCTATCAGCCACAGCTCCTTCAAAATGTCCATATCTGGGGTGCCTGGGTGGCTCAGTCAGTTGAGCTATCTGACTCTTGATTTTGGTTCAGGTCATGATCTCAGGGTCATGGGATCCGCTCCTCGCTCAGCAGGGAGTCTGCTGGAGATTCTCTCTCTCCCCTCCCCCCCCCCCCACACTCTTGGCTCGCATTCTCGCTCTTAAATAAATAAGGGTGCCTGGGTGGCTCAGTCAGTTAAGCATCTGCTTTCAGCTCAGGTCATGATCTCTGGGTCCTGGGATCAAGCCCCGTGGCGGGCTCCCTGCTCAGTGGGGAGCGTGCTTCTCCCTCTCCCTCTGTCCTTCCATCCCCCACCACTTGTGCGCGCTCTCGCTCTCTCTCAGGTAAATAAATAAAATCTTTAAAAAAATAAAATAACATAAATACTTAAAAAGAAAATGTCCATATCTAAGAAAAACACAATCTATATCATCATAAAAATAGGCATATTCTGAAAGGACACAGATACCTGCTTAAATAGAGGGAGGAGGGGGAGTTGTATTGGAGCTTTATAAACCAAAGTGTTCCTACAACATCTTCATACAGAGATCAGTGGCCCATTTAAAAGAATGTTAAACTTTTAGATAAACAGAGTAGTTTGACAAAAAAAGCTTCTGTATAATTGTTCTCTACACTGAAGATATGCATAACTGCCCAAGGCACTAAATTTTATAATAAATAAAACAAGAAATATGAACTTGCTTTAAACTCTTTAATCTTCAATATTCTACAACTTCAAGTTTGATTTTTGATAGCCTGTAAGTTAAGAATGAAACATAAGAGGAGGAAAGAGGAGAAGTAGGAAGAAGATGGAGAGGGAAAGGAGGAAAGGAAAAGAAAAAGAAATAATAAAGACCACATGTGACCCACGGAGCCTAAAATATTTTTTACTGAAAGCATGTGCCAACTCCTGAACATACCCTCTTGCTGTCTTCTACTTCGGAACCTTGTGCTATACACCATCATCATTACCAAACCTTTATCAATCCAATTAAATTCTAAATTCCATTCTAAATAAATTTAAAAACTACATCTGAAAAACACATATCACCTCACTCCTTATTAGAATATCATACTACTGGCTTGCCATCTATCCTTACGAGGTTCAGTACAAAAACTAATCACTCACTACTGTGACGCACCCTCCAGGAGCTAAAACTCTAAAGATGACTAGGACACAGTCCCTGCCAAGAGTTAACTGAAGGAACAAACAAAAACAGTTAATTTACCTAACAGAGAATTATGACAGAAGCTTGTACTGGATGACCCCAGGAACAAAATGGCGGCACTTATGGCAACCTTAAGGGTCCTGAAAGTTTCCTTAGGAGAGATGCACCCAACCCAGAGGGATGAATAAAAGGAAAAATGGCATGAACAAAGGTGTGAAATTGCAAGATATCTGTAGGAACAACATGGTACTCAGTATTATCAGTCATAGGAAGAGTACAGGTATGAGAAGTAAATAGGGACAGGTCACAAAAGGCCTAAGATGTCATGCTAAGGAGCTAGGATAGAAGGCCTAATAGTCATGCTAAGGAACTTAGACGTTAGAGCCAATAAAGGGACGTAAGCAAGAGAATGATGTGGACATATACATCCATTGGGTGTATGTTCTAGCTGCTGAGTGTTTACTAGATGGGTGATACAGAAACCAGTTACGAGGCTATTGTACTTGTCCAGGTGAGATCAGGGTCTGAACTAAGGTGGTATTGGTAGGAAAGGGGTGATGAATTCCAGAAATGCTTAGGAAGATTTATTTTTAGCTATGAGAGATACGGGAGAAGAAAAGACTAAGGGCACAAGAATAGGCAATGGGAAAAAGACGGTCTCTTTAACAAATGGTATTGGGAAAACTGGTCAGCTACATACAAAAGAATGAAACTGGACCACTTTCTTACACCATACACAAAAATAAAATCAAAATGGATTAAGGACTTAAATGTGATACCTGAAACCATAAAAATCCTAGAAGAGAGCACAGGTAGTAATTTCTCTGACATTGGCCATAGTGAGATTTTTCTAGAAATGTCTCCTGAGGCAAGGGAAATAAAAACAAAAATAAACTATTGGGACGAAATCAAAATAAAAGGCTTCCACACAGCAAAAGAAACAACAAAACTAAAAGAGACAACCTATTGAATGGGAAATGATAATTGCAAATGACATATCCAATAAACAGTATTCAAAATACACAGTATTCAAAATACATATAAAGAACTTATACAACTCAACACAAAAAAAATAATAATAATCCAATTTAAAAACAGACATTTCTCCAAAGAAGACATACAGATGGCCAACAGATACATGAAAAGATGCTCAACATCACTAATCATCAGGGAAATGCAAATCAAAACCACAATGAGATATCACCTCACACCTGTCACACAAGAAACAACAGGTGTTGGTGAGGATGTGGAGAAAAAGGAACACTTGTGCACTGCTGGTGGGAATGCAAACTGGTGCAGCCACTGTGGAAAACAGTATGGAGGTTCTTCAAAAAATTAAAAATAGAACTACTCTACAATCCAGTAATTCCACTACTATTTACCCAAAGAATACAAAAACACTAATTCAAAAGGACACATGCAACTATGTTTATAGCAGCATTAGTTATAATAGCCAAATTATGGAAGCAGCCCATGTGTCCATCAACAGATGAATGGATAAAGAAGATGTGGTATATATACACAATGGAATATTACTCAGCCATTAAAGAATGAACTCTTGCCATTTGCAACAACATGGATGGATCTAGAAGATACAATGCTAAGTGAAATAAGTCAGAGAAAGACAAATACCATATGATTCCACTTATGTGTGGAATTTAAGAAACAAAACAAAGAAAAAAAGAGATAAACCAAAAAACAGACTCTTAACTATAGAGAACAAGACAGTGATTAACAGGGAGGAGGTGGGGGGAGGGAGGGTGAAATAGGTGAAGGGGGTAAGAGTACACTTATCATGATGAGCACTGAGTAACATACAGAATTGTTGAAATCACTATATTGTACAACTGAAACTAATACAACACTGTATGTTAACTACACTGGAATTAAAATTTTTAAAAAAGACTAATGGTACAGATTAATTAGCCAGTATGACTGGATGGAGTGCATTTAAGTTACAAAACTACAGGAAGGGATGATTTTAACTTTTTGTGTGGGAGGGGGTACAGAATGGAAGAAGTTAGAAGTAGAAGGGGAAAACGAGTTCTGTTTTGGACCTATTGAATCTGAGGACAATCTAAATGGATATATGTAGATGGCCAGAAGCCAATGAGATTTACAAGTCTGGAGCTCAGGAGAGAGCTCCAAGTTGGAGATGTTTCATCAGCATATAGGTAGCAGTTAAAGCCAATAGAATGGGCAAGACTGCTTAAGGAAAGAATCTTAAGTCCAGTGAGCCAAGGAGCCAACCCTAAGGAATATCAACATTTACTAAGAAAGCAAAAACAATAAAGATCTCTTCTTAAATACCAGCTAGTTTCAATAGCTTCAAAAATCTCTTCCCGCTAAACAACAAACCGGGAAGAGCAAAAACCACAAACATGTTCAGTAGTACAGCTTATCTAATGGACAAAGTAAAGTTTAATCAATTCAGTAGGAGACGGCTTTCCAGGAAGGAGGAATAGCATACAGAAAGAACAGGAGCATGACAGTACAGTATATTTGGGGATTTACTTATTTGGTCTCACCGTAGGTATACATGCTAGAAAGGCCTTGAAAAGGCGTACAAACTAAGGCCTACAGGAACACTGGGAGGGAATGATCAAGGAAGACTGTGGTTTGACTTCTTGACTTCATGAACCCTTCTTAAGCCCGTCCTCTGCAACACATTCAAATCTCCTTCAAGTCCCAGCTCAAGCATTAACTCCTCCAAACACCTCTCTCTTCGCTGCTCCCCCAGGCAGATCAGGCCACACCAACCTCCATCCTCCCCATGCCCCTTGTCGTGCCCCCATTGTGGCACTTATCGTACTACGCTATGCTATGGCAACATGTAGCTTATCTATCTCCCCAATAAATTGGCTATAAACTCCTTAAGAGCAGGGAAGTTTAGGGGCGCCTGGGTAGCGCAGTCGTTAAAGCGTCTGCCTTCGGCTCAGGGCGTGATCCTGGCGATCCGGGATCGAGTCCCACATCAGGCTCTTCCGCTATGAGCCTGCTTCTTCCTCTCCCACTCCCCCTGCTTGTGTTCCCTCTCTCGCTGGCTGTCTCTCTGTCACATAAATAAATAAAATCTTTAAAAAAAAAAAAAAAAAAGAGCAGGGAAGTTTAATTTTTGCATCCTATACTTTCAGCACTCCTTCACTGCCATTTAATAATCACTCAATAGGTATACGTTGCACAGATGTCTTAAACATACCTGACACGGACAAGACTACTAGCTCTTTGGCCTTGGAATGCACTGCAGTTGTGGATTTATGTTGGTTTGCTTTACTTATGATAATATTAAAATAAACGTATACCCTAAATGTAAAATGAGTGTGAGGAGATACAGCCCAGGAAAACACTGAATAACAAAAGAACAGCCTATAGGAAAAATGTAAACAATTCATACGTAAAATAAAAATAGTAGTCATAGCTACCATATTAAGCACCAATTATACATGTGCCAGTCAGGGTTCCAGGTTCTCTGTCCTTCTTATCTCATTTAACCCATACAACGAATCAACAATGGAGTATTATCTCCCTTTCACATATGCACAGATAATTTCTCTCACTTTACTACTCTGTCTTGGTAATAAATTACGGGTAGAAAACGGAGTTTTGTCAGGATAATTAAGAGCAAACATTGTATACTGCATTCTCCACATCAATATAGCCTCAATTAATTCATTTTGAGATAGCCAGCACGGTTACAGTGGAACCAAGTCCCATCAGTTCACTAGGAGAAAGTCCTGTAGCACCTTCTCTGTCCCACTATATCCAACAATCTTCAAGTTTCAAGGGAGAAATTGTGAACTGTCCATATACTCCCTCCTCCAAGAAGAACCCTTCAGAAAAGCAAAAAACCAAATATAACAAGCTTTTTACCTCTGTGTGGGGATTTCAATTTTGTAAACTAGGAGGAAAAAAAACCCCTAACATTTATATAATCCTTTACGGTTTAAAACATATTTTCACATTTATTATCTCCCTTGAAACCCATTTTACAGATAAGTAAACTGAAGCTCCAACAGATTAATGATTTGATTTCACATCTCTTAGACAAAAAATTCTTGGTGTTTAGGTTGCTGAATTCTGGTATGTATAAGGGAGGACTTCCTATTCATGGTACTCTGTGTACATCAGACGACAGACCCTCCTGGACAATCAGGAAAGGATCAATGTGGCAGCCTTTCTGCAAAAACAAAGATGCACAAAAATTCAGACCAAAAGAATTAAGTGACTTATCAAAATACGAAATGAAGTGCTAAGGTGATATAACAAAGAATTTGTATCTAGTAAATAAAGAACTGCCAATGAGGTAAAAGTTCTAAGAAAGTGCTGTTTCAAAGCTCACAAAGGCTATCTACCCCCTCCCATGCCTATTTCCAAGTATGACTGATGCACATCTGGATAATCTGATCAGCCATAAATGCAAACTGGCCTCCTCTTGCTTTCTAGACTACCTGTGTGTGTGTATATGTATGTGTATGCATACATCTAATATATATTTTTTTATTTACACACACATATAAATAAGAAGTATTGCTAGATAATGGGATTATAAGACAATAATTTTGCTTCCTTTTACTTTCTGTAATTTCCAATTTCTACCATGTGCATGTTATGGTGGAAGAAATAAAACTCTTTTAAAGTTAAAAAATAATAGATAAAAATAGAGCAAGTCACAGAAGAATACTTACACTATGAGTCTATTTATATAAAGCCGCAAAGGTAAAAAAATATATTGTTTAGGATATGCACTTGTTTGGTAAAACTTTAAAGACAAGAAAGGGAATGATTCACACAAAATTCAGGAAAATGGTTACTTATGAGGAAGAGAGAAGGAGAGACATTCGATGAGGCAGGGAATCACAAGAAGCTTTAAAGGCACTACAAATTTCCTTTTTAAGCTGAGTAGGACAAACATCGCTCTTCAATTTGTTCCATTCCTTAAAGATGTATGTTATATGCACCTTTAAACATATGGTTTAATTCACAATTTAAAAAGATACAAACAGGGTTGAGAAATCAGAATTTGGGAGCTGTAACTGCGACTTTTCCACTTACTGTGTAACCTTAAGCAAGTCATTTAAACCCTCAGAGCAGTTTTTCTTCTTATTTTATAGATGAGGAAGCTAACAGCTAAGACATGTGTTTAGTACTTTACTGATTAAAGTTCCTAGATTACAAATATGCAAATATGTAAACATGCAAGTATGCAGATAAACTGTGAGTGATAACACGAAGTAATCCCTCTTTAATAAATTATAGAACATAATACCAAAAACTCAATGGTAGGACAGACAAGGCTATTCACATTCTACTCTCTTCCTATCTCATAATAATGGCAACAATATTTTTTAATGTGTACTATGTAACCAATCCATGATGTTAAATACTTTCCATGGATTATTTTGTTAAATCCTCAAAACAACCCTATGAAATTATCCTCTTATGCCCACTTTGCAGATAAGACCATTGTGCCCAAGGTCACACAGCTAGCAGGGAATGGTGGACTCACTTCAGAATCCACACCTTTAACCATGAGTTATGCCTCACTTCTCTCACTATATTTAAATCATCTCTCTCCCGACAATGAAAACTCCTTGAAACTGTTTTTTGTTCTTCATTTCCCCTGACTTCGAGCAGGTAAAAGTAAATAAATATTGAACAAATAGTTCATCTATGTACAGTGTTTTCAGGTCATAGTTATTTTAGGACATGAACTGATTTGTTTCCCTTGACAGACTTGAGAAGTATAAAAGTTTTTGATTGTTTTTACTACTTTAACCATATTTAAGTGTACAATTCAGGAGAAGTAAGTACATTCACAATGTTGTGCAACCATTACCACTAAGTATGAAAGGTTTTTAATGACTTTACTGAAATCACTCAGCTATTAAGTGGTGGAATGGGAAATCTGAACTCAGGACACTCCACCTCTAAATTCCCAGGCCATTCATTACCAAGGGGCCTGTCTACCAATACCTCCATCTGCTCTCTCCTTCTTAGCAGATCAGAAGAATCAAACACACACTTTTTATACATTTCCACTATACAGGTGCCTACAGCTGTGAGGGGGAAAAATCCACCAAGACACTTCTCCCAGACGATTACTTTTCATTTTGAGCTTTCAAAAGCCAGAGCTTTAATATAAATATCTCACCTTTAGCTCAAGCCTGCAGATCCACAAAAGCAATGTCTGGACCCCAGAGTAAAGTTACGAGGAGAAATGCTTGCATTAGTTAGATTACACTCTCATTGAATTACAGGTAACTGCTCAAACCTGGTTTTTATTATAATAACGCTTCCTTATAACAAAACACTTTCGACTCCAAGGATAAGGCCAACCTTCCATCATTCTGCCCATTTTGGAACTACCAAAAAAAAAAAAAAAAAAAGGATCCTAAATATTGGGCATTTTTGTGTGTTCAACTATCAAACCAAAGAAAATGGTTTGTTTACGAGCTGAACTCTGAAGCTTGAACAAAAAGAGAATCATTCGATCCTGCTGACGCCAATTCTATCCTCTTTACATCCCTCCCCATGTTTTCTCAGTCTGAGCTCTAATCAACAGCCACTTCATGTTTAACATATCATAGTTAATGCAATTAAGTGCAGAAAATTGTTTCCCTAAAGCTGTTTCCCCCAGTCACACCCCTCTCTACATTCCAGCATCACCATTCTGCCATAAAATGAACATATCATGAAGCTTTAAATAAAACTGCTGATGAATAGATGGAGACATTGTTGCTGCAGTTAATGCAATGTGTCTACATCAACACCAACCCCTAAAAAATCAAATTAAAATGATTCTATATGCTTTACTTATCCACATCTGACAGAATTCTGACCGCCTGAATTCCTTTAGAAGAAAATTCAATCTATAGAAATATAGTCCAATTATTTTAAATCTTATCAAGTAATGCCAAAAGAGAATCAAATGAAAAACTCCATCAATACCAAACCATTTCACCAATGAATATTTATGACATTTCCATATTTCCTGTCTTCTCTCTGTTTACATAAAGCAGTGGTGCCAAGATTCATCTCAGGATTATTAGCCTGCAATACAATGATGGGCCTAATTGCCTTGCAAACCAGGACACCAATAAATGGAGTCTTCAGACAATCAATTTTAAGAGGAGGGGGAAAAAAAGGCCTAGGCTCTTTCTACATACGTGCACACTGCCTGACTAGGAAATAAATTCAGCCTCATATTTTTCAGTTTCATTCATGGGTTCTCAAGCAAAGAATGGTCCCTTAAATACCTCAAGCTCATCAAATCTATTTAATTCCAAATTCCAGGACTAATTTTTAAATGCACTAAGGGGAGGGCGGAAAGGAGGAGGCAGAGACATCATATAGAAAGATATCTATCACATTCCCCTTTTATCTTCTCCACCTTCAGTTCAGGAGCAGGTTTTTTCCCAAAACTTTCTTTTTATGATAAATGAATAAAAACATCTTCCCCCTGCTTAATTCTACTTTAACTGAAGCCCCTCTTAACTTTACCCTTTGGTTTGATTTACTAATGATACTAATACAAATGAAACAAAAAAGACTGAACTAACGGCTTAAGAGGTCCTCTAGGAAAGAGAGTCTTTAATGTACCTTCTCTGTTCCCTGCAAAGTCCCCTCTGATTACTGTCCCTCCCCCAATCACGGCCTTCAAAGCTGTCCATTTAAGTCCAACCCCTTACCCTCTTGTGTCTCTTGGAGGACACCAGAATTCCTCCTCTCTAGAATCATCCAATGCACCTCTTCCCAGCCCTGCCCACTGCCCCACTCCATCCTCCCTGCCCTATCCATATCTACAACTCCAGGTTTCCCATTCCTTAAATGGCCTCTTTGCCACCTTACCATCAGCAACCACCTCTCCAGTCCTACCAGTTCATCTCAGACACTCTTTTGCCAAAACTCTCTCTGCCACCTCGGCCAAGGGACATTTTCTTAAAGATACCATCCCCCAACCTTGTTCACCACCTGCCACTGTTCTTTCAGGGAGTCTAGCCCAGCAGCGCCTTCTAAGCCCTCTGCCTCAAGCCTGCACTCAGGGAGCCACCATGCCTATTCCAGTGGTTCTAAAATCACTCTAAATTCCATCCCTTGTGCCCCCCTCCAATTTCAATCTCTGTCTGCCCATTTTGGGCCTAACTTCTAATTTACCCCCCTCCTGCCAGCTCACCATCACACTCCTCTCATTGAAAGTCCCACCCCCACCAGCTCCTATTCCAACCTCCATAAGCACTCCCCAGAAAAACCCCAAATTCTACCTCCTCTGCTCTCCTAACCCACGCTATTCCATAAGTCTCCACAAATTCCACCACCCAGAGACGGCGAACGCCCACTTCAAGCTCAGGTCTCAACCCATGCCAAGCCCCTTACTCCCAGCTCCTACCACCTCCGTCAGTCTGCCTTTAGGTCCACCCCAAATTCCACCCTCATGAATTAACACCTCTCCCCAAGGGTCCTATCCAAACCTGCAATCCCACTGTCTATTGAAATCATCCCCCTACCCTATACCCCGGCTGGATCCCAAGCTGTCAACTGCTCCAAGCCAACCCCAAATCCATCACCCTCATTCCAGTCCCCTCCCCCATTAAAAGCCATCCCACTCCACTCTCATCATCCATCTCGCCCAAAACCATCCCAAATTCCACCCCGACCTCCCAACCTCACGCTCCTGTCCCATATCGGGTCAATCGCTATTAAAAGTCCCCTTCCCTTGTCGCCCCCCCAACCTGCTTGGGTCCCACCCTCACCCCACCCCCAGCCCCGCGCCAGGACAAGTCTCCCCTGCCAACCCGCCGTTCCATCGCGACCTCAACCCCCTTCCCCCAACCCGCGCGGGGTCTCCGCAGCCCCCACTCTCATTCTCGGTAAGTACCACCGGCCCTGGCTCCGGGAGAGCGGACCAGGAGAGGTGGGGGGGGGGGGGTCTCCTCACCGGCTAGCCACTGCAGGCGAAGACGACGGCGGAGGCGGCGATGCCCTTGTCTTCTCTGGAGGCTACAGTGGCGAAGCTCTCGCTCCCTCGCCCGTGTCCAGTAAGGTGGCGGATGGCGCGCAGGGAACGGGAGCCTCCTCCTCAGACTCGGCTCTGAATCCTCTGCAGTAGCCGACGAAGAGCCCGACGGGTGGGGGGAGGGGACGCTCGGCTGCGGGCGAGGGAGGAGGAGGTGGAGGGAGGGGGCGGGGGACCGCTAAGAAGGGCGGGGAAGGAGGAGCCTGCGCGGCGCCGCGACACGTCCCACAGCCTCAGCGCGCCGGGACCACAATTCCCGGCATGCCCTGCTCCGGCCTGCGGGTGGCCTGCGCGGCCTGCGGGGCCAGCCGCGCGCCTTATGCCGAGGGGCCGAACCCTTCCTGGTCATGGGCAATGGAGTAAAGTCCACCATCCGCCGGCGACTTTTGTAGACTGAAAGACCACTTGTGAGGAAAGCTAAGTGCCCTCTTCTCCAAGTAGCGATGTTTGCGGCGTCTCCAACCTCTTTATACTCACGCATACACCCGCCCCCCCCCGCTGGACTACATTTCCCAGCATGCCCCACAGTCTCCCGCCCTCCTTCCGGACCCTTCTCAGACGCGGTACTACAGTTCCCAGGGGGTGTGGTGTCTGCGAATTGCTGGGAGATGCAGTTCTCAGTTCTTCCTCCATGTTAAGAAAAAGAAGTGAAAGAGAGGAAAAAGGGTAGGAATATGACAACCCACTGAGGATAGGCCTAGATGGGATAGATTACCTGAGTCTGTACTCTCTTCGTCATCCCCGTTGCCACTGTCACACCAGAACTAACGCAGCAGCTTCCTCCTGGTCTCCCTGCAAATCAAAGAACGATTTGGCAACTGAAATCCAAATGTGAAAAAAAGAAGATACTTCTTGACCCCGCTCAATTGCTTTCAGATTTTTACCTTAGAAAGAGAATGAAACATTTTGGGAAAGATGAATGCACAAGATGGTTATATGGGATTGTTGATTACAGGGGTAATGTAAATATCTGTCAATAAGGGCTAGTTAAATTATACAAACAATACAGTAGTAAGCAGCTATTCAAAATGATGATATAGATCTATTTATTGACATGAAAAGCTATTCACAATTTATTCTCAAGGGAAACAAATGGATTACAGAACAGCATGTTTAAAATTGTGTAATTTATGTGTGAGACGATATTCTATAACCATAGAGAGAGATTTCAGGAAAGAGGTTCCCCAAAATATTATTAGTGATTATCTTGGAGGAAAGGGTGTCAGATTTTAAATAATTTTTATTCTCTTATTGACTGAATTGTTTAAAAAGAGCACATAGTTTTTTAAGTTATAAGACTATTTTCAAAAAATGTAATTTCTAAATCCAACAGCCATACTTTGCTGCCTAAAAAGCTTACCACGGCTTCCTATTGCCCTCAGTGGTGCTCCAGGATGAGGCCTGTCTGGTTTTTCTGTGAGCCCAACAGTTACACTATTGAATAATGGTGGTAACTTACAATTCATTAAAGAACATTAAATCAATAGAAAGAATATTCTCTATTTTCATTGTCTATTCTCAAAATTTTCCTCCTTGTGATCTTTCCACGGCCATTTCCTCCTTTTCTCCTCATTCTTGAAACTCAAGCCAAAGTCCTACCTTCCCTAGAACATAGTTTAGGTACATTGATCTTCCTCGGATCTGAATTCTTACAGCACTGGTTTTTAATCTGTGGGCCAGATATCTCTGTGGAGACGGGGAGTGAGGAGGGAGGAACAGAGTTATTGTAAAGGGTCTGCAAAGCTCTACTTAAACAAAACATTGTCTGTAGACTGAATAAATCTTACACTTTAAAAAAACAATTTTCCTTCTGTATCCTGCTTCCTAGCATATGGAATATGACATCAGACGATCTCTGATGTAGCGTAAATCCTGTATTCAATTACAGTATTTTAGATTTTCTATGTCGTTATTCCTTGACGTTCTGGACACCAGAACATTCAAGCTTCACTAGTCAGCCCACTGGAGAACCTCGGGGCCTACCTGAGAAAGGCCAGTTTTCCTATATCAGAGGTTAATGTGGTCCACAGCCCTGCTACAGCCAATCTCTTCAGCTTCACTCCACCTACTGTAGTTACGCTCCTATTCCTTATGACTCACTTTCCCCAAGTATTATCAGGCACTGTCATTTTCAAACTGCCTATCTCATTTTTCAACCTACTAGCCCAGCCTTAAAATCCCAGACCCCCCAAAAAATGAGCCCCTCTGCTCCCTTTTCTGAGAAGAATAAGAAAAGTGCCTATGGTATGTTGGCTATGGGACAGGCAAGTCCCTTCTCCTCTCTAAGAGTTGCATTGATTGTGCCCTCTTCTAACTCTCTTTACTCCCTCTCCTCCTCTTTTTTCCCACTTCTACTGGCAGAAAGTGGGGGCTGGGTGAAGATCAGAATTAGAAGGGCTCTGATCTGGCAAGCAAGTAAAGCACTATCAGAGTTAGGGGCATAGGTATGAGGAAGTTAACCAGACTAGGAATCTGGGAATCAGATCCTAAATCAGACTTTGCCATGAACATGCTGGGTGACCTTTAGTAAGTCTCTTAACTTCTATGAATATCAGTGTTTACATCTGTAAAATGGAAGGAATGATTCCTGCCCTGTCACCTCAAAAGGTTATTAGGAGAATCCAATAAAGCCGTGAGGATCAAAGTGCTTTGAAGACTGCAAAGTGGCATTTATAGTCCAAACCCTTCATCTAATTTGAGGATTCTCTTTCCAAATCCCTGCCAAGAGTTGGCAGGTCATTTCCAATGAAGACATACAAATGGCTAACAGACATATGAAAAAATGTTCAAAATCATTAGCATCAAGGAAATTCAAATCAAAACCACACTGAGATACCACCTTACGCCAGTTAGAATGGCAAAAATAGACAAGGCAAGAAACAACAATTGTTGGAGAGGATGTGGAGAAAGGGGATCCCTCCTACATTGTTGGTGGGAATGCAAGTTGGTACAGCCACTCTGGAAAACAGTGTGGAGGTCCCTTAAAAAGTTAAAAATTGAGCTACCCTATGATCCAGCCATTGCACTACTGGGTGTTTACCCCAAAGATACAGACGTAGTGAAGAGAAGGGCCATATGCACCCCAATGTTCATAGCAGCATTGTCCACAATAGCTAAATCGTGGAAGGAGCCGAGATGCCCTTCAACAGATGACTGGATTAAGAAGTTGTGGTCCATATATACACTGGAATATTACTCAGCCATCAGAAAGAACGAGTTCTCAACATTTGCTACAACATGGACGGCACTGGAGGAGATAATGCTAAGTGAAATAAGTCAAGCAGAGAAAGACAACTATCATATGATTTCTCTCATCTATGGAACATAAGAACTAGGATGATCGGTAGGGGAAGAAAGGGATAAAGAAAGGGGGGGTAATCAGAAGGGGGAATGAAACATGAGAGACTATGGACTCTGAGAAACAAACTGAGGGCCTCAGAGGGGAGGGGGGTGGGGGAATGGGATAGACCGGTGATGGGTAGTAAGGAGGGCACGTATTGCATGGTGCACTGGGTGTTATACGCAACTAATGAATCATCGAGCCTTACATCGGAAACCGGGGATGTACTGTATGGTGACTAACATAATAGAATAAAAAATCATTAAAAAAAAAGAAAAAGAGTTGGCAGGTCAACTATTTATTCAGAATTATACCATTATTAATGAACTTATTAAAATATTTCAGGAATCAACTCTATTAAGCCAATTTTATCCCTTGATAAATTTTCTATATAGCACAAACAATTTCTAACTTTTCTAGTTTTTTTCCTATGTTGAATTTTCATCACAATCTATTTTTCTCTATCAATTTTACAAGAAAGTTTAGATTCATCAGTTATCTTTTATCCTTATCGATTTTTACTGGTTATTGCTTCAGCTGTTTTGAAGTTTCTAGTCATTATTTCCACCCATTCCACCTTTTCCTGGAAGAGATTTGAACCATTGTCATTTTTATTTTGTGTTGATTATTTCCAAGTGGAATTTTCCCAGGGGTCAACTTTGCAATGTTTAATGTTACCATCAAAGATGGGATCATTCAGTTTGCTTTTCCATCCATAATAAATATTTACCACATGTAGTTTTAGCCACTGTCAGTTTTATTTTGTGTTGATTATTTCTCCCACATCTATTTCTTTTTCCTCTGCAACCAAACCCAAACAAACTCAGGGACAAAATGATAGTGTCAAAACACTATCCTTTGCCTGTTACTATCTGATTAACTGGGACTGTGAGATGGGTTTGTATCAGCTATGTTAATGACTTTGCTTGAGCTCTCTTTTTCTCTCAGAGCGTCTCTTGAAGTGCACTGACACGTATCTGTGAGCTGGACGATTACTTGGAGGAAAGAGCCTTGGGTCCGAATCCTAACTCAACCACGATTGGGTGTCAAGTCACTTCACCTCCTACACCTATTTTCTTTTTTTTTCTTTTTAAAGATTTTATTTATTTATATGACAGAGATAGAGACAGCCAGCGAGAGAGGGAACACAAGCAGGGGGAGTGGGAGAGGAAGCAGCAGGCTCATAGCAGAGGAGCCTGATGTGGGGCTCGATCCCATAACGCAGGGATCACGCCCTGAGCCGAAGGCAGACGCTTAACCGCTGTGCCACCCAGGTGTCCCCCCCACACCTATTTTCTTATCCATAAAATGGCTGACCTTGCAGATAAAAGAATTAATTAAGGCAGGGCAGATAAAAGAATTAATTAAGGTACCAGATGTTTTGCATGCTCTGAAAAGCTGACAGAAGTGAGGATTGTTATTGACAAAGACCAGAAGAGAAGTAGGAGGGAAGTTTATGTTTAGGAGGATTCTTTACAAAAAGCTGCTCAAGTTGATAAACTTAAAAAAAAAAAAAAAAGCATTCCAATTATAGTCGGTTAAACTGTGTCTCCCAAAAAGATTATCCAGTTTTAAATCTCGTACCAGACTCTTGATTTCGATTCAGGTCATGATCTCAGGGTCATAGGATCAAGCCCCATGTTGGGCTCCACGGTCAGCGGGGAGTCTGTTTGAGATTCTCTCTCCCTCTCCCTCTGCCCCTTCCGCCTTCTCTAAAATAATAAATAAATAAATCTTTAAAAAACAAAAAAGAAAGAATCTCGGCGTTAAAATCTTAGGATGAGATCCATCCTGGGTTTAAGGGGGCCCTAAATCCAGTGAGCAGAGCTGTCTTTATGAGAGGAAAGAGAAGAGGTTTGAGACGCTAAATGGGAAGGCCACGTGAAGGTCAAGGCAGAGGTGAGTCACACAGCCCCAAGCTAAGAAACACCAGGACTACTGGCAGCCACTAGGAGCTAGGAGGAAAGCATAGAAGGATTCTCCCTCGGCCTCCAGGAGGAACCAACCTTGCTAACACCCTGATTTCAGACATCTGGCCTCTCAACTGTGAGAGAATAAATTTCTGTTGTTTGAAGCCACCAGCTAGTGGTAATTTGTTAAAACAGTCCTAGGAGACCACTATACCAGTTAAGCTGGAAACCCAAGTAATCAAGTAATTAGCAAATATTTTGAGACCCCCAAATAGATTCAGAAGAGGACATTTTGGGAAATGTTTATCATTTCCACTTAATTTGTCATCTCCAACAGCAGCTATGGAAAATTTGTGTTAATATCCATTGTCTTCAAACCTGTGCCCTTTCTCTTTTTAACTCTTAGTTCTTGACCTGTCTCCTGGGGTGGCCCATACTTCAAATGAGTAGGAAGAACTCTGGTGTCATATGAAGTGCACAGACACAGGCGACCAGATCTGGGTTCATATCCCAGCCCAGTCACTTAAAGGCTACAACACCAGGAAAGTCATTTGTCTTTGTTGAACATTCATGTCCTCCACTAAGATGTCACTAATATCATCTCCTTCCTAGGGTGAAATGAGTTAATTCATGGAACATACAGTGCCTGACCCAGGAGTTTCATAACTTTGCCTTGTCTGGAGGGCAATAGGGATCTTTTCTTTCTTTTTATTTGGGTGATGTTTGGATGGTGGGGGAAGGGAAAAGAAGGAGCCAGCAATTTTCATTTCAACTAGAAGATGGGAAAGCTTTCCAGAAAAAGAGGAAGAACAAAAGTACTTTTATTCCCAGAAGAGCTGAGTTTCCTCTGGGTGGAGGTCCTTCTTCCATGGAAGAAGAGGGACAGTGTTGGATACTTGTTCATTATTCATTGAGCATAAGGTACTGACTCCTACTTTAAGGTAATGACCCCAAATCTTTTGCTCACAGTCTAAGGGAATAGTTATATCTCAGTGTGGTCAGTGCCATACTGGAAGAAAGCAAGGGGCTGTGGGAACCTAGAAGGAAGCCTAGCCCAGGCCAAGAGGTCAAGTATAAGCCCAGGGATACCACCTGGAGATTCTCCTCAAGACGTTATAAGCTCCAGGAGGTTCCAGGATTTTTATCTAGTTTAAAGCTCTGTCCCCAGCTCAGCTACAGTGCCAGCTCATGGTAATCATTCAGTAATATTTGTCACGTGAATGAATATAAATTAAGTCACATTGCACAGGACTTCCTGCCCCTACAAAGTCCTTTCAACCATTCACCCCCAAAGGTAAAATCTCATATTCATTCATTCATTCATTCATTCATTCATTCAGCAGGCTTTTCCTGAGTACCCACCATTTGCCAGACATGCTATCAGATTCTGGGTTCTGAGTAGTGTGCCAAACAGACACGATTTGATAAAATTCATGGTCTAAGAGAACAAAAGATGTTCCCCATGTAATCCCCATGATATCTCTGCCCTGGCCTACCTCCCCTGTGCCCTGTGTGTTGATGTCCTCTTAGCTCAGCTGCAGGCTCCAGGAAAGCACCAGATTCCATTCAGAAGAGGAGAGATGGGTCCTCTCCCCAGCCCTGTGCTGTCTCAGTCACCTAAGCCCCCTAAGCGGCCAAGGCTCTCATACCTGGAGCCTCAGCAAGACCCTTCTCCAGCTTCTGACTCCATAAAGGATCACCAGCAAAGCAAAGCCCCTTGCACTGCCAAAGAAATATGGCTGCTCCCCACAGTAACTCCTGCCATGGCTGCCCGGGTTTGGATGGAACGACAGCCAAGAGAGGGGTCACCGGCACTCTAGTTATCAAATTCCATTCTGGACTGAGTTCCTTTGGGAAAGTCTACCAAAGCCGAAACTCTTGAGTTATATTGTGAAGGATGAGGAGGAACTCAGCAGATAGTGAAGGGGCCTGTTGAGGGCAGAGGAAGCCTCCCCTGAGCTCAGGAAAATTAAGTCAGGGGTTCCCAACCTTCTGTGTGCCTTGGACCCTTTAGGCAGACTGGTGAAGCCTATGAAGCCCCTCTCAAAATAATGATTTTAAGTGCATAACTTACAAGAACTACTAAAGAAACCGTTTATACTGAAATACAATTATCAAAATATTTTAAAATCTCATCAGTAATACAGATATTCATTAACAAATTAAATAATAAGATCTCATTGCCTGTCTAATAACTGCACGATTTCAAAGTGGTGATGAACACAAACAATATTTCAAGATGTTTTGAGACAACTGTAACGTGATAGGGGAACATCTGTGATTTCTGTTGATGACAAAGTCACAAGTACTGCTAATTCTGTGGTTTGTTACCTATATTCAAAATGGAAAGAAAAGCTAATTTCTGTAAAGATTACTGAATATAAGATGTAGCTCTCCCAGGACAACTGGTGACTCAGGTGGTAGAGCGTCCAACTCTTGATCTCGGCTCAGGTCTTGTTCTCAGCTGGGCTCTTGATCTCAGGGTTGTGAGTTTGAGCCCCACGTTGGACTCTACACTGTAGTGTGTGTAGAGTCAGGTAGTAAGGGTGTGAAGCTTACTTTAAAAAAAAAATGTAGGGGCGCCTGGGTGGCTCAGTCGTTAAGCGTCTGCCTTCGGCCTAGGGCGTGATCCCGGCGTTCTGGGATCGAGCCCCACATCAGGCTCTTCCGCTGGGAGCCTGCTTCTTCCTCTCCCACTCCCCCTGCTTGTGTTCCCTCTCTTGCTGGCTGTCTCTCTCTGTTAAATAAATATACAAAATGTTTAAAAAAAATTAAAAAAAAATGTAGCTCTCCTACCCAAAATCACAGCCCACTGGCCTCTCAAGCCCCAGGTTAAGAACCTCTGTCCCAAGCAGATGGCCTAGAACACAGAGGATGTAGGAAGGGACGACAAAGACTGGGGGCTTGTGTCTGTGATAGGAATTTTAATGGAGTGTGGGGTTGAAAAGGTAGGGATGCAGATGGCAGAGACTGAGAAGCCAGACAGAATTGAATTCCAATCCTCCTCCCCATCTCTATCCTCCCAGGCTGTGTGACCTTGGGCAAGTCATTTCATCTTTCTGCAAAATGTGGATATTCATACACACCCTACAGGGCTGTTATGAGAGTCTCATGTAAATTTCTCTCCAACCCTACAACTCTGTATAGAGACAAGGGTTTTGCAATTTGTTTTGTTTTATTTGCTTATAACTGTATTGTTTTGGTCCTTTATGAAGGATGAAAGCTCTAGAAGGGTTGGCAGGAGGCACTTGTGGGTGGCAAGAATGAATAGGGCAAAGTGGACAAGATCAGGCAGAGAAGTTGTCCCAGGAGGGAATGATCTTGGCACTTCTTAGAGAATGCACTTTAGGTAAGAAAAACCGTGCAGAGAGAGCAGGACTGAGACAGGAAATCCCACCCGGGGTGTGGGGGGAAGCCTAGAAGTCAGGGTACCCACAAAGGCAGAGGTTCTATCCAAATACCTATGGCCTGCCATGTTGTTAATAAAATGGAAGAGATGGGAAAGTTCTGAGAATAGCATGGCAACCACGTGTGTACCCACTAGTCCGCTCTCATTGTGATCTTAAGAGGGGTGGTTCCTTTTTTCTCCAATTTTAGGAAGTCTTCCTACATTGTGGACAATCACCCTTTGATAGTCAAAACTGATTTTAAAGAGGAGAAATTTGTGCTCCTCCACCAAATCCATCCCTTCCAGCTCTCACATTTTCTTCTAGGCATTTTTTTTCTCCTAAACTGCTCTTGAAATATTCTAATCCTAACCTGGATGAATTAACAGGAAAATAAATTCGTCTGCTTCTCACCCAAGAAAGCCTGGGAGGCTATTTCCTGGAAAGGCCATGAAGGAGTCAATGCCTTTGAGAGTAGTGAAAGAGAGGAGATTCCCAGAACTAGGAAGGTCTGGGGCTTGGACATATGTGTGGCCTACTCTCCAGAGGTGAAGCAGAGGCAGCATATGGTAGACAGAAGTACACTGGTATCCATTAAGCATGGAAGGGGACTCATGAAATATTTTTCTCTACAAAAGACCGGATCCTTTGCAAGGGAAGGAGCCCATATAATGTAAATTCTGAATTGGACTTAATTTGATTTAAATTGAATAAAGTAATATGTCTTTTTTTACTTCTCTAACTTTGTGGAGTAAGATTCATACCCAGTATATAATCAACAGAAAAAATAAAACTGACAACATCTAAATTGCACACAGTGAAATTACTCGTTGACTAAAAATTGATGAAAAAAAATCAAATAAGTCTTCTTGACAAAATGTAGATCTGCAAAATTCATCCCAGGAAAAGTGAACTTCATAGAACATAGAAATAATGACCACAGAAGATAACTTACAATGGCAGAAGCTATAATTATTAAACTGTGATATGGATTTTTTAAATTGACTGATAACACAAATCATCATTATGAAATTTATACAGAAAATTATTTTTCAGATGAAGATAATTATAGCTCAATTTAAGTGAAAATGAATAAGTTAGAAATAGATTTAATAGCTGTGTAGAAAAATCAAAGGTATTGAACTGACTTAATGGGATTTGTCCTGGGAAATATTTTCTCAGTGCAAAGTAATCAATATGATACAATTCCATCAAAATCTGTATTCATGGGGCACCTGGGTGGCTTAGTCAGTTAAGCTCAGGTTATGATCCCAGGGTGCTGGAATGGAGCCCCACATCAGTCTCCCTGCACCCCGGGAAGCCTGCTTCTCCCTCTCCCTCTGCTTGCTTCTCCCCCTGCTTGTGCTTTCTCTGTTAAATAAATAAATAAATAAATAAATAAATAAATAAAATCTTTTTTAAAAATCTGTATTCATAAATACAAGTCACAAACATCCAATAGGGGCAGGGCACCTGGCTGGCTCAGTTGGTAGAGCATGTGACTCTTGATCTCCAGGTTGTGAGTTTGAGCCCCACGTTGGGTGTAGAGATTACTTAAAAATAAAAATCTTTAGCCACCTGGGTGGCTCAGTCAGTTGGGCAGCTGACTCTTGATTTCAGTTCAGGTCATGATCTTGGGGTCATGGAATCGAGCCCCCTTCTGGCTCTGCACTCAGGGGGGAGTCACCTTGGGATTCTCTCTCTCCCTCTCCCTCTGCCCCTCCCTCCTACATGTTCTGTCTCTCTCTCTTTTTCTCTAAAGTAAGTAAATTAGGGGTGCCTGGGTGGCTCAGTTGGTTAAGCATCTGCCTTCAGCTCGGGTCATGATCCCAGGGTCCTGGGACTGAGCCCCACATGGAGGGCTCCCTGCTCAGTGGGAAGCCTGCTTCTCCCTCTCCCTCTCTCCACCCTCCCTGCCCCGTTCATATTCTCTCTCCCACTTTCTCTCTGTCTCAAAGAAATAAAATCTTTTTTTAAATAAGTAAATAAATCTTCTTTAATAATAATAAAATAAAACAAAAATCCTTAAAATTAAAAAAAAAGTTTTTTAAGGATTTTTAAAAATCCTTAGGGTCAAAGCAGGGGCCAAATATCCTTACCTCTCTACTAAACCTCCTAGAGAGAAAAAAGAAATGGACACAGTGGCCAAGACTTTGCTGATCTATATTTTATCGGGAAGATTTCCCTGATTCTTCCATCAATCGTTTATCAATAAAAAATTTCGCTGTGCGCAATTTCACTGTTGTTTTATTTTCTGTTGATTATGTAGTGGTCAGTGCCCCTGTAGTATAGGTCCCTACATTGGGGCCCCACTACTTAACATTCTCTTTGTCCATCCATTGTTCCATCTGTCCACTGAACAATTACCCATCAAACAAAAACCTACTCTGTGCCAGGTCCCAGCAGAAGAATCAAGCCAAGCCCTTGACCTCAAATAATTATAATTTTAATTATTTTCTTTTCTAATCCTATACTCTTTCTTGTTATTTCATAAGGGACAGCACAATGTTGAATAGAAGGGGTGATAGTGGGTGCCCTTTTCTCATTCCCATTTCAGGAGGAAATGTTTTTATATTTCGTCAGTAAGTATGATTTTGGATGTAGATTTTTTTGTGCATGTCCTTTATCAGATGAAGGAAGTTTCCTTCTATTCTTAGTTTGAAAGGGTTTTTTTTTTTTATCGTAAATGGGTGGTGACTTTTATAAATTTTTCTACATCTCTTGAGATGATCCTTTGGTTTTCTTAAATTTATTCTGTTAAAGTGGCAAGTTATAATGATTAATTTTCAAATGTCAAATCAACTTTGTATCCCTGGAGTTAACACAACTTGGTTGTGTAGTATTATCCTACTTTTAGATCTTTGGGTTTGGTTTGCTGATATTTTGTTTAGAATTTTTCATCTTTGTTTGGCCTGTAATTTTGCTTCCTTATAATGCCTTGGTAGGTTTTTTATCTAAGTAATGCTGATTACATAAAATAAGTTGAGAAGTACTCCTACTTTTTCTATTCTCTGTAAGCATCTGGACCTGGAATTTTCTTTGTAGGAAGATTTTTTTTTTAATAAAAAATTCAATTTCTTTAGTAGAAACAGGACTACTCAGTTTTCCTATTTCTTCCTGTGTCAGTTTTGGCAGGATGTGTTTTTCTAGTTATCTGTTCACATCATTTGAATTTTCGAATTTGTTGGGATACAGTTATTTACAATATCCTCTCACCATCTTTTTGATTCATGTAGGATCTGTAGTGATGGCACTCTTTTCATTTCTAAAGTGATCATTGTGTCTCCTTTTTTTGTCCTTCATCTGTCTAGCCAAAAGTTTATCAATTTTAGTAGTTTTATCAGAGAAGTAACTTTTTGTTCTCTGAATCCTCTCTTTCATATCTTCATTTTCATTTTTTTAAAGAGTTTATTTGTCTGAAAGAGAGAGAGCATGAGCAGCGGCAGAAACAGAGAGAGAGGGAGAAGCAGACTCCCCACTGAGCAGGGAGCCCAATGTGGGGCTTGATCCCAGGACCCTGGGATCATGACCTGAGCCAGAGGCAGACACTTAACCAACTGAGCCACACAGATGAACCCATATCTTCATTTTCTATTTTATTAACTTATTCTGTCAACTTAATTATTTTCTGCCTTACACTTTATTTGGATTTAATTTCCGAATGTTTTTCTGAATCTACTTGAGGTTGATATTTAGATAGTTGGTTTTCAGCCATTTTTTGAAATATATTCATTTAAAGCCACAAATTTCACTCTAAACATGGCATTAGCTATTTTCCACAAGTTTTAACATTTTATTTTCATTATCACTTGAATCAAGTATTTTCTGCTTTCTATTGTGATTTCTTTTTTGACCTTTGGGTTATTTACTAGTGTGCTGTTCAATTTCCAAATATTTGGGGATTTTCCAGTTTTCTTTTTGATTTTGATGATTAGCATAATCCAACTGTGGTCATTGAACATAGGCTATACAATTTTAGCTCTTTGAAATTTGGTTAGACTTACGTCATGGCTGAGCATATCAATAAATATTCGATGTGCACTTGAAAAGAATTATGTATTCTTTTTTTTTTTTAAAGATTTTATTTATTTGACAGAGATAGAGACAGCCAGCGAGAGAGGGAACACGAGCAGGGGGAGTGGGAGACGAAGAAGCAGGCTCCTAGCGGAGGAGCCTGATGTGGGGCTCGATCCCATAACGCCGGGATCACGCCCTGAGCCGAAGGCAGACGCCCAACCGCTGTGCCACCCAGGCGCCCCAGAATTATATATTCTGTCAGTATTGGATCCAGTGTTCTATTATGTCAATTAGGCCAAAGTCTTGAAGCATGTTATGCAAATTTCCTGTGTCCTTACTGACGTTTTTATTGGCATAGTCTATCAGTTACTGAGAGTGTTGTATTAAAAGATCCCAGCATAATGGATTTGTCTATTTCTTCTTGAGAAATAAGCCCTGCCCTAGAGGATCTCACAGTCAAATTTGAGGGCTGACACATAACTCTACAATAACTGTGGGTATGTGTTTAGACGTTCCAGCAGAGAGAAACCCAGGGAACACCCAATGTTTTGGTTGTACTGAACTGCTGGAAGTTCCCTGAATACAGATTTGGTTTTTCCCTACAAGAACTTTGTCTAAACCATGTGTCACAAACTCAGATGCCTACATTTGAAAGGGACAGGGACAATATAAAATGAAAAGGGAACTGTAGATTTCTTAACTTGTACAATAGTTTAGGAAATGGGCTGAAACAACTACTCAGCTGCAAACACTGGCCTCCTTTCATGAGAAAGGAAGTATGATTCAGAGGACAGAACCAAGACCCACAGAGAAGTATTTCTGAGTTTGATCTGAATCACAGAACTGCTTGATTTCAGAATCCATGTGTGCCCTGCTTGATTTCAGAATTACTATGGACGGTGACTCCTGGGTGCCTGTTTCCTCCCTATTTGAGCAGGAGGGTCCATAGCAGTTACCTTGGGCCCGCTTGTGTGTTGGGTGAATAGAGAACAGATAACTTGTCTCATTTGCAGGTGTTTGGATAAAGCAGAACTGTACTTGATGAGGATACTTAAGGACCTACTTCCACGGAGCCCTGTTGTCATGAGAACTTGACTAAAGTGACAAAATTCAGGATTTCAAGTTGAATCTGTGACAGGATGAGACTTTTAGTGCCTTAGGGGAAGGTAAGAGTATTTTGCATGTAGGAGAGACATAAATCATTGGAGTCAAAAAGGCAGATTACGGGGGCTCCTGGGTGGCTCAGTCAGTTGGGTCTGTCTTCAGCTCAGGTCGTGATCCCAGGGTCCTGTGATGAAGCCTCATGTCAGGCTCCCTGCTCTGCAGGGAGCCTGCTTCTCCCTCTCCCTCTCTCCCTGCTCATGCTCTCTCTCACTTTCTCTCTCTCTCTCACTCTTTCTCTCAAATCAATAAAGAAAATATTTTTTTAAAGGCAGATTATGGGGGCGCCTGGGTGGCACAGCGGTTAGGCGTCTGCCTTCGGCTCAGGGCGTGATCCCGGCATTATGGGATCGAGCCCCACATCAGGCTCCTCTGCTATGAGCCTGCTTCTTCCTCTCCCACTCCCCCTGCTTGTGTTCCCTCTCTCGCTGGCTGTCTCTATCTCTGTTGAATAAATAAATAAAAAATCTTTAAAAAAAAAATAAAATAAAGGCAGATTATGTTATCCAGCCTCCAAGATGGCCCCCATGATTCTTACCTCCTGGTATTCACACCCCTGACAGAGGGTGACTTCTGAGACTATGTAATAAAAAGCATTGTGGCTTCTGCCTCACTCTTTCTTGGATCACTTGCTCTGGCAGAAGCTGACTGCCATGTCATGAGAACAGATCCACATTATGAAGAATTGAGGCCTCCTGCCAACAACCAAGCTTCCTGTCGAGTCTTTGGATGACCACAGCTCTGGCTCATGTCTTTACTTCAACTTCATGAGAACCTTGAGTAAGAACCACCTAGTTAAGCCATTTCCAAATCCTTGACCACAGATAATATGTGAGACAATAAATGTCTATTGTTTCAAGCTACTAAGTTTTGGTAATTTCTTATGTAGAACTAGATAATTTATATTCCCACTCGGACAGCTCACATTTGAACTTCTAAGAAGATCTATAACTATTTACATCACAGAAGATTATTGTTATAGCAGTTAACTTCTCAAACTCAATACACGAGAAACAAATAATCAAATCAAAAAATGGGCAGAAGTCATGAACAGACACTTTTCCAAAGAAGACATACAAATGGCTAACAGACACATGAAAAAACGTTCAATATCATTAGCCATCAGGGAAATTCAAATCAAAACCACACTGAGATACCACCTTACACCAGTAAGAATGGCAAAAATTAACAAGGCAGGAAACAACAAGTGTTGGCGAGGATGTGGAGAAAGGGGATCCCTCTTACACTGTTGGTACAAGCCACAGGTTGGTACAGCCACTTTGGAAAACAGTATGGAGGTTCCTCAAAAAGTTAAAAATAGAGCTACCCTATGACCCAGCAATGGCACTACTGGGTACTTACCCCAAAGATACAGATGTAGTGAAAAGAAGGGGTACATGCACTCCAATGTTCATAGCAGCAATGTCCACAATAGCCAAACTGTGGAAGGAGCTGAGATGCCCTTCGACATCTGGATAAAGAAGATGTGGTCCATATATACGATGGAATATTACTCAGCCATCAGAAAGGATGAATACCCACCATTTGCATCAACATGGATGGAAGTGGAGGGGATTATGCTAAGTGAAATAAGTCAAGCAGAGAAAGACGATCATTATATGGTTTCACTTATTTGTGGAACATAAGGAATAGCGGGGAGGACATTAGGAGAAGGAAGGGAAAAATGAAGGGGGAAGATCAGAGGGGGAGACAAACCATGAGAGACTACGGACTCTGGGAAACAAACGGAGGGTTTCAGAGGGGAGAGGGGTGGGGAGACAGGTTAGCCCAGTGGTGGGTATTAAGGAGGGCACGTATTGCATGGAGCACTGGGTGTTATACGCAAACAATGAATCATGGAACACTACATCAAAAACTAATGATGTACTGTATGGTGACTAACATAACATAATAAAAATCAATTTTAAAAAATCCTGACTGATAAAACAGGAAGAAAACAAAGTAAGAAGAGAAAAGAGGGGCGCCTGGGTGGCACAGCGGTTAAGCGTCTGCCTTCGGCTCAGGGCGTGATCCTGGCGTTATGGGATCGAGCCCCACATCAGGCTCCTCCGCTATGAGCCTGCTTCTTCCTCTCCCACTCCTCCTGCTTGTGTTCCCTCTCTCGCTGGCTGTCTCTATCTGTGTTGAATAAATAAATAAAATCTTAAAAAAAAGAAGAAGAAGAGGAAGGGAAAAGAAATGTAACTCAGAGAAAATATATCCACTCAGAATCCATTTATATAAAATTCAAAACCAAAGGAAAACAACTAATACATTACGCAGAGGTACATCCCTTTCTGGCAAACCATAAAGAAAACCAAAGGCATGTTTGTGGCAGCTGGATTATGGTTTAGCAAACGTCCAGGGTACCTCCCTCTGCTGTGAAGGGAGCAAGCTTCCCTGCCCTGCTGAGGTGGGGCTTGGCCATGTGATTTGCTTTGGCCAGAGGAATGTTAGCAAACATGACTTGAGCAGTGCCTTAAACGTGCTTGTGCTGCTGTTGGACGTGGTTCTCCCACGTCAGTGAGCTGCCAGGAGGAGAATATGCACCAGGTAGGCTCTATCCTCCTAGGATGAGAGACATGTGGTGCAGACCTGGGTCCAGCCTGCAGTCTGGAGCCAAACCCAGACAACCGTCTACCTGAAGCAGAGCCACCCCACCAAGCCCAATCTAGATTAGTGCGACCTGCAGACCCTGAGAGCGAGACGACTGCTTCCTGAATCTTGAGGCAATTTTTGTGGCCACAAGTGACTAGACAATAAGCAACAGCCAACTCAGGAGGGGATGTGATCAAGGGCTTCAAAGTATTCAGGCTGAGTGGTGGTTCCACGAACATTCATCACATCATTATTTAAACTATACATATCCATTTTACATACTCTATTATTTACGATTTTTTTCACAGCTTTAAAAAAAAAAGCGAGGGAGGAATTTGGGGCCAAGGCCAACAGCAAGTGTTCTGCGCTGAACCGAAGGTGGTTGGGAGCCGGTGGGCGGAGATGAAGGGCTGGTGCGAGAGGAGGATGGAGGGGGTTGGGCGGAGCAGAGTGCAGGGAGGGATAAAAGCATAAAAAATGATAAGACAGCACTTGGATCCGGGTGATAGAGTATGAGATTTTGTTTTCTACTTCATCCTTCTCTGGATTTCCCAAATTTTCTACACTGGAAATATATGACTTCTGTAACCAGAGAAAAGAACACAAATGTAATGGCAGATACAAGGGGTCACTTCCCAGCAGGCAGTCCCTCTTCCCTGTTGATAGAAGGAATCATGGTCCACCCAACGGTCCCTCTTCCCTGTGGCTGGATCAGTGGAGCCTGTGTGCCCCAGTTCTGACCAGGGAAATGGAAGCGGACGTCTTCTGGTGAGAGGTGGGGGTGGGCTTTTAAGAAAGATTTCCTTCTGTGATTAAAAACGAAAAAAGAGGAGAGAAAAGGAGGGAAGCTTTTGGATGTTGTTGCATGAGAGCGTGATACCTGGATCTGCAGCAGCCACCTTGCAACCTTGAGGGAAGACGTTGCCAAGGAGGGTGGGTGAGGGGACAGATGGCAAGGTCCTGCGGGACAGGCTAAGCCACTGAGTCAATCTAGGGACTGTTCTGCTGGCTTCTTGTTAAGCAAGATTATGAAAATTCTACAGCTTAAGTTGCTTTTGTTTTATAGTTTATTTATTTGGGGGACGCCTGGGTGGCATAGTCAGTTAAACCTCCAACTCTTGGGCTCAGGTCATGATCTCTGGGTAATGGGATGGAGCCCTGCGTGGGGCTCTGTGCTCAGCGTGGGGTGTCCTTGAGAGTCTCTCTCCCTCTCCCTCTACCCCTCTGGCTCGTGCTCTCTCTCTCTCTCTAAAATAAATAAATAAATCTTTAAATCAAATAAAATAAAGTGTATTCATTTACTTTTTTAGTAATCTCTACATGCAGTGTGGGGCTCAAACCCACGACCCTGAGATCAAGAGCCACACGCTCTTCTGACTGAACCAGCCAAGCCCCTCTTAGGTGGATTTTGGTTAGGAAGACTCAATTACAGCCAAAAACATCCTAAGTGATGCAGAATATTTTTTCAGATGTAGGGAGAGATATATCTGATGACCTTAGAGGCTTGGTCATCTCCCCAGACAGCGAGCTCAGTGTGTCTGAATTAGCCCAATGATACAGCCACTGGGTTCTAAGGCCTTCCCCTTTCTAACTGGCCTACTTGCGGGACATTGGTACCTCCAAGGTGGCATAGCTCCAAGGAAACATAGCTGTTTCCTCCCCATACCCACTTTATTTACAAGTGCCTTTTTTTTTTAATCCTTCATGTCACCAAAATACGTTCCTCTGCCATTTCAACATTGCTGGAACAGGGCCCTTTCTACTGGGACTCTGGCGACGGAGCCGTGGGAATTGAGGTCCAGGGGCTGCCCGTGCACTACTCGCTGCCTGTATGGTCCCCCCCCCCCATTCGACAGCTGCACTGCTGAGTAGGGCTGGTGGTGTGCGTCCCACACATGACAAAATAAGACTCAAGGGGGAAACCGAAAGATAGGGACAGTGAAGCAGCCATAAACCAGAAATGACCAACGTCGGTATTTACAGATTAACTGGTTCTGTCGTCTGGACCAGCCCCAGGTCTCCTCTCCAGAAGTCACCAGTTCCGTCCACCTCCCCAAAGAGGGAGCTCTCTCCCAAAAGAGAACTTTTAAAGACAGAAACCACATCATGTCATTAGTCTGCCAGCTTCCCATGGCGCTCAGGGTGTGTTAGCTCCTGTCCTCCGGCCTCTGCCCGCTCACCCGGGGGCGCCGGACTCTAGGAGGCCCCGGACTCTAGGAGGCCCAGGCCTCCACCGCAGGCCGCCGGTTCTCAGCGAAGCTTCCCACGCACCGTGCCTTTTCCCACAGCACCTGACCGCGGGGAGAAGCTCCAGAGAAGCGGGCCTTCGGGGCTTCAGCCACCTAGGCACGCGCAGGGGCCTCCCAAATACTGTGTTCTGAGAAGGCCAAGGCCGCCACGTCCAACAACCGGTTGTTCTTTGGGAGGAAACTTCAGCGGCCCCTGCCCATCTCCTCCCCGTGAAGGACGGGCTGCTGGTGGAAATCATCTCCCGACCCCGGGGGCAGCCTCATCGGTGCTACCCAAGCTGGGGACGGTCAGGTCACTCCGGCCTCAAGGGTTGCTCTAAAATGCCCGCCCAGAACGGAGCCCAGTTTATCTGGTTCTGCACCCAGGCCTAAGCGCTGGAAAAATCCTGGGCTGACCTGGGCGATTAGCTTGGGTGCAGTAGCCAAATACGGCCGCAAGAGGGAAGGAGCGCGTCTTCCCAGCCCAGGGGTTTGGTTTCAACCGGGACCGACTCCGGGGTTTTCACAACGGCTGAAGCAGAAGGGCCAGCTGGAGATCGGCCGGTGCTCTTGCGAAGGCGGATAACGCGATGTGCCTTTAAATGACATTCTTTAAATACTTGGTCAAATATATTTAGTGGCGAGGAAAAGAAACCGTTTTTCTAAATAAATAAAAAACAATAAAAATATATATGTAAATATATTTATAAATATAAATAAATATATATGTTTACCCTTGTGGGTAGCAATGTAAGCAAATATATATATATATATATATTTTTTTTTACCCTTTTGAGTAGCAATATATGTAAACACATTTATAAATATAAGTAAATATTTATATGATTTGTATACTTTTCTGTAGGTACGTTATGCCTCAAGAAAAGTTTATTTAAAAATCAATGGTGGGAGGGGCGCCTGGGTAGCGCAGTCATTAAGCGTCTGCCTTCGGCTCAGGGCGTGATCCGGCGTTCTGGGATCGAGCCCCACATCGGGCTCCTCGGCTGGGAGCCTGCTTCTTCCTCTCTCACTCCCCTGCTGTGTTCCCTCTCTCGCTGGCTGTCTCTCTGTCACATAAATAAATAAAATCTTTAAAAAAAAAATATCAATGATGGGACACATGGGTGGCTCGGGTCACCCTTAAGCAACCAGCTCGTGATTTGGGCTCAGGCTGTGATCTCATGGGTGGTGAGATCGAGCCACAAGTCAGTTTGATGCTCAGTGATGAGTGGGCTTAGGATTCTGTCCCTTTCCCTCAGCCCCTCACCCCACTTGCGTGCACTCTCCCTCTCTCCCTCTCTAAAATAAGTAAATAAATAAATCTTTTAAAAAAAATCAATGGTAATGATGAGTCAAACACTATACTCTTTATGTTCAAAATAAGAGATTCATTCATCAAATGAGACAGAAGTTTTTGAGAATTAATAGGGAATATATTCACGAGTTTCAAAACTCAAATGATACAAAAGGGTAAATGAAAACCTCTCCTATTCCTGTTCTTCGGCCACTCAGTTCCCTCCTATAACAGTGACCTATTACTGTGCAATAAATTAGCCCAAAACTCAGTGGCTAAAGCAACACCCACTGTATTTGCTCGTGACTCGGTGGGTCAGTAATTTGGGCTAGACACAGCTGGGTGGTGCTTCTGCTGGTCTGGCCTGGCACGAATCATGCTGCTTCCATCCTGCAGCTGATGGCCTGGGGCTTAAGGTCTGAGATGGCCTCACTCACACGTGTGGCTGTTCAGGCTGGCTGTCTGGGGGCCTCCCTTTCCCTGTGATCTCTCATCCTCAAGGAGGCTTCTCTGCATGGTGGTAAGAATGGAGAGAAACTGGCAGGCCCCCTAGGCCCAGAGCTCTGACATCACTTCAGTTGCATTCTGTTGGTTAAAGCAATTTACCTGGCCAGACAGATTTGAGAGCGGGGAAAAGCAGGCCCCACCTCTTGATGGGAGGAACAGCAAAGTCACACTGCGAAAGGCCAGGCACACAAGGATTGGGAGGAATTTGTGGCCATCGTTTTGCAATCTACCACATCTCCCATGGAAATTTTTATATAGCCCTCTAGAAGTATTTTGCACATATTTAAACAAATGCATATCTACATATATGTGTGTGTGTGTGTGTGTGTGTGTGTGTGTGTGTGTGGTTTTTTGTTAAGGAGGCTCCACGCCCAGCATGGAGCCCAACACAGGGTTTGAACTCACAACACTGAGATCAAGACCTGAGTTAAAACCAAGAGTCAGATGCTTAACTGACTGTGCCACCCAGGTGCCCCAATACATATATATATATATAATATTTATATAAAATCCATATATATGCAAATATATACATGTACACATAAATTCATATATATGCAAATGCCCCCACTTCAAGTTAGAAACCTAAGAGCCTTTCCTAAATTCTCCCTTTCCCTCAAGATCTACACCCAGTCCATCAACAAGCTAATAAAAACTCCAAAATGCACACAAAATCCATCCACTTCTCACCATCTCTTTCTTGTGCTTGTGAAGGTACCCTTGACTGTTGCTGACATGATACTCATGCTGATTCAGATCCTTACACAGACCACAGGGACCTTTCAGGAGGTCAGGCCCTCCCGTTGGTGTCACTCTGAATCTGATGGGCACACTGAGTTCTTCACATTCCCTTCTCATGTTCAGTTATTGTTCTCAAAACCATACACACACACACACACACACACACACACATTAAAGAGAGAGAGAGAGTACATGTGAGTGGGGAGGGAGGGTTGGGCCGAGGGAAAGAGAGAGAGAATCTTTTTTTTTTTTTTAAAGATTTTATTTATTTATTTATTTGACAGAGATAGAGACAGCCAGCGAGAGAGGGAACACAAGCAGGGGGAATGGGAGAGGAAGAAGCAGGCTCACAGCGGAGGAGCCTGATGTGGGGCTCGATCCCATAACGCCGGGATCACGCCCTGAGCCGAAGGCAGACGCTTAACCGCTGTGCCAACCAGGCGCCCCAAGAGAGAGAGAATCTTAAGCAGACTCCACAACAAGTGGGGAGCCCGATATGGGGCTTGATCTCATGACCCTGAGATTATGACCTGAGCCGAAATCAAGAGTCAGATGCTTAGCCAACTGAGCCACCCAGGCGCCCTGTCAAAACACATAAATCTTTTCTATACGGAGAAATGGAGTACGGAGCTCTAACTCCAGCTATGAGCTGTGGCAGAAGAGTGACCCATATTCTGGTATATTGCATGTGAGGGAATTGGGGCCTTGGTGTCTTTTTTTTTTTTTTTTTTTTTTTTTTGCAGGCAAAGCTTTAGTACCCACTTCCACCAACCAAGAATGTTGAAATGATGTGACTTCACTGCTTTTGAGAGGTTCCCTGGCTGGAATGCAAATTTTTCCACTTCCTTCCCGGGGACCAGATCAAGGGGTATAAAGAAGGGATGTCTTTTTTAAGACACCAGGGTCCAGCGTCACCCTTTGCCTATAACACTGATATCTATTTACCCTACATTTACTTAACCAAAGGAACCATTCGAGTGACTTCCTGAATAAAGTTCTGCTCCGAGAAGTCTTGCTGTCTTAACCCAAATGTATTGGCTATTGTTCTCAGCAGCCCTTGCTCCCCTCCGACCCCTTCTTTTTTGGAAACAGAACCTGCCCTAGATGGACACATGACAGCAGCTGGGCCAATCAGAATCCTTCTCTGGGATTTTTTCTTCCTGGAGTTGGCAGGTAGGAGAGAATACAATAGACACACAGAGCCTGGGGCAAAGAGTGAGAACGTATTTTTTGCTTAAACTGGAGTCAGCTTTCTGCATGTACAACCAGAAACTGCCTAATACAATCTGTTTCAGAAAGTTCCTCCTGATCGGGCACACTAATCTGCAAAGGGTTGGGATTTATCCCATTTTTATGACTAGAAAACAAGTATCTAAAGTACCCACAGCCCTACTGCTAAAGCATAACTCTAGAATGTAATCTCAAAAATACTTACTGTTGTCATCAGGCTTTCTTCCCGTTCAGAAGTGGGATGGGCTGCTGGGGCAGGACACGTGTGTAAGGGGCCATGGGACAAGAGATTGCAAGCCACTGTCTTGCACAGTCAGGTCTAAGGGATATTCTGTCTGACAACACCAGGACCATGAGTGCTAACCTCTGCACCCTATCCAACCAGTGTATTGGAAATGTCAATGGCAGGTCCAGACACAGACATAACCTGGAAAAATCCAACAAGACTGACCAAGGAAGCTGGTGCAGCTGGGACACACATCACTGAGATCAGCAAAAGGGCCAGGTGTGGGAACTTCTGGAATCCTTCGAAAAGGCTTCACTGAGGAGACATAGCTGTGGATGATGAGTCTGAGTGAATATGGGTCCTACCAGGCTTTCTGGACTCTCAACTGCCTCTCCTTTCCTTCACAGATGCATTCCCAGCACTAACGTAATACCCAATACAAAGAAGCATTTGGTAAAACTTGGTTAAACTAATAAGTAAATCAGTAGTCCTCACTTAATTCCTAGATGAGCCATATTTCTGAGAAGCAGCATACAAGCCCAGGGCTGCATAGCCACATCCACAAAGAACATGAGAGAACATACCCTTTTTGAAAAATTCAGTCATCCGAGTCTCCTTCCTGCCGGTGCAGGTTCAAGGGCCCAAGGAGTGTCGTGAGGGTTGAGCAATCAGAGGTTTCTACAGGCTGGGTTTGAGGTTTCCTTGATAGCACAATTCCTTAAAACTTTAGTAGACCTTTGGTGTATTTGGTTCTAGTCAGTTCCAATGTGAGTAACCACAGCCAAAGACCTTATCTGGACAGGGTTTCAAGCCTGAAAACTCTGATCTTTTCCTTATTGGCCACTCTCCCAACTGGATGATGGCTCTCTTCAGACCATCTGAAACAACACCCTTGCGTGGGAAATCACCTCCTTCCTTACCAACAGGCCCACTGCTTCTCTGAGGAGGGGACTTGTCTTAATTTCTCCTAAGGCTGCCACTTTGCAGTTAACCCTCCTAAGTGCTTCAGTGCGGAAGCAATTGGCTTCTGCAAAAACTCCACAAAACTCAAAATTAAAGGATTCTTGGTCAACCCAGATTATAGGTAATACAAAGCATTCCGCCCTCAGTAAAGCTGTACAGAGTAGCTAGCTCCAGTCTGAGTCTCTGTATTTCTTTCTCTCTAGTAGGATTTTGTTAAAAGTAGCAAGAAAGAGCCAGAAAACATCCACATACTCAATTTCCCTACCTTTCTACATTACTACGCTGCATTGCTACCTCAAGTAGCCTATGATTTGTCTTTCAAGGTGACATAGCTACTGCCTGAAACTTACCCCCAGTGAACCACCTCTTCCAGTATTCACAACCGTGTAGTACACACCCTTTACATCTGGGCTGGTCCTGTGACTAACTTTAGAACTCTAAGAAGGTCTGGCAGCTTTCATGTTTGTCTAATTGGGATCCAGCTACCAAGCTAAGTCACACGGAGAAAGAGGTCACAGCCCTTCCAGCCATCCCACCCACACATGCGATGAAGTCATCTTGGATATTCCATCACCAGCCACCCTCTGACTCATCAAAGACCCCTGCAAGACCAGCCGAAGAACCACCCAATTGGAACCGTCACGGTCAACCCACAGAATCCTGAGAGGTAGTAAAATGGTCGTTGTTTTAACCCATCAAGTTCGGGGATGGTCTGCCACACAGTAATAGGCAACTAACACACAATTTTTTGATCAAATGTTTACTACTGTTTAACAAGAGTCACAGGCTTTCTAGTCTGCAGTGCCTGAGTCCTTGCCATCTGCAACCCAATGCACTCATTAATTAAGCACCTCAGTTTTGTCACTTGCAGTGCCCTATTTCTAGACACCAAATACAACATCAATTAGAATTAGGTTTACCTCTGGCAGAAAATTAAAGTGATAGTGGCTTAAACTAAATAAAATTTATTTCTCTCTCACATAAATTTAGTCCAGAGATAAGTAATCTAGTGCTGACTCGACTTTCCACAGTTTCAGGGACCCAGGCTCTTTTTCTCTTGTTCCACCATCCTCAACACATGGCTTTTCTCTCATGATCCAAGATGGCTGCTCAAGCTTCAGCCATATGGCTGCCTTTCAACCAAGAGAAGGTGAAAGGGACAAAAAGAAAGATATGTCTCTCTCTCAAAGGACATTTCCTGAAGTTGCACAGGACACTTCTGCCTATATCTCATTTGCCAGAACTTACTCATGGCCACGCTAAGCTGGAAGATATGCTGCGAGAGGTGGTCTTAATTCCAAACAGTTATGTGTCCCAGTGTAAATTTAGGGAGAGAAGAAGAATGATTTTGGGGGATAAACTAGCAGTTTCTGCCACATATTGCTCTGATTACACTGGCTTTCTAGGCAATCCTGTTTTCTGGAGAGCAAGTCTCCTCCCCTGTTCTTATTTCTCATACTTTGTCAATTCCAGAAGAGGAAGAAGGAGAAGAAGGAGAAAGAGGAGAAGGAGAAGAAGAAGGAGAGGAGGAGGACTTAGAGTCAAGGAACACACCATTAACAATTTGGCATAGTTTAGTAAAATGAAAGTTCCTGTCACTTTCACCCTGAGATGAAAGAACATAAAAGCCCAAAAGTAACTGATGCCTTGATACATCTAACCCCATGATTTGGTCCATCTTCTGTCTAATAGCAAACCAGCTAGGAAAAGAAAAATCTCAATATTCGGATCAAGATAAGCCAATCTCTTATATTATGAGAAAGATCCAAAATCCATAAAAAGCCAAATCCATATAAAGAAACCAAATCTGGGGCGCCTGGGTGGTGCAGTCGTTAAGCCTCTGCCTTTGGCTCAGGGCTTGATCCCAGCGTTCTGGGATCGAGCCCCACATCAGGCTCTTCCGCTGGGAGCCTGCTTCTTCCTCTCCCACTCCCCCTGCTTGTGTTCCCTCTCTGGCTGCTGTCTCTCTCTGTTAAATAAATTTTAAAAATCTAAAAAAAAAAAAAAAGAAAGAAACCAAATCTATAAAAGTACAAGTGGAAAAAGCCAAAGCAAACTTACCACCATACAAGCAACAAAAGAAAGACTCAGGACGCTCACATGGAACTCCACAGCATGTGTGAAGAGTCAGATCAGGTCTCTGGAGGAACGTTAGCTAAAGATGAAAGACCTGATAGCTTACCTTGGAGATGGAAACCTGGGTAATAGGTTGGAATCAGGAGGTGGAGACAGTATTTATGACCAGACAAGAGGAGCCAGGAGGATACCGACTGATGTTGAAAAGTCGAGTATGCATTTAGACATCCAAGATGGAGAGAAACAGCAATTCTACATCAACATTGCTAAAGAAGGGAACAGAAAACCCAACATGACTGATTATCTTTAAAGTCTTCAGGCTAAGGGGCACCTGGGTGGCTCAGTTGGTTGGGCGTCCAACTCTTGATCTTGGCTTGGGTCATGATCTCAGGGTCATGGGATCAAGCGTCATCGGGCTCCACACAGAGTCTGCTTGAGAGTCTCTCCCTCTGCCTCTCCCCTTCTCTCTCTCTCAAATAAATAAATAATTTTTTCAAATCCTTTTTTTTTAAAAGATTTATTTATTTATTTGACAGAGAGGGAGCCAGCCAGTGGGAGAGGGAACACAAGCAGGGGGAGTGGGAGAGGAAGAAGCAGGCTCCAGAGGAGGAGCCTGACGTGGGGCTCGATCCCAGAACGCCGGGATCACGCCCTGAGCCAAAGGCAGACACTTAACGACTGAGCCACCCAGGTGCCCCTCAAATAAATAAATCTTAAAAAAAAAATTCTTCAGGCTGAGCGAACCTCCATTGCAAAAGGGCAGATCAAAATCTTCAGGGGAGAGGAAATGAAGTGACTGAACTTGTCAAGAGAAAGAAATGGAGTCTCTTGAGAAATTATCAGTCCAGGAAGATCGTTACTTGGAGCAAGAGGAAGAAAGTCCTGAAGCAAATGACAAGATGAGCATGCAAATGAAGAGCCGAAGACCTTCAGAGTGCAAGTCAAAGACCTTGGAGAAAAACTAGAAAGCATCATTTATCCTTCTCAAAACCAAATTACTTCCCTTGAACGAAAAGGTCATGATCATTGGACAAGAGCACAGGAGGCTGAAAGAAACGTTTTTAACTCAAGACAAGAGATTGCAAACACGAGACAAAGAACAAGGGAAGCAGTAATCAAACTTGAGCTTCTAGATGATGACCCCAATGGAGCAGTTTTCAGGGAGCCGTTGCTCTGGGCATGGGGTGCTGTGTCTTCTGAGATGGGAGGGTCTCAGTGCCCTTCCTGTCAGAAAAATCTGGTGTTTCCAGTAAATTCAAATGGGAAGTTCAGGACAAGAAGATATGTACTTCCTCCCTGTATCAGTGAGTTCTGCCGAGAAACACAACCAGTAGGCTACCTATGCAGATATAAAGAGTTACCTCAAGGAATTGGCTTATGTGACTGTGAGGGCTGGCAAGTCTGAAATCTGTACAGCAGGCCCGCAGGCTGAAAGCTCTCAGGCGGGGGCCGAAACTATAATCCATAGATTGACTATGCACACAGGCTTCTTCCTCAGGAAAATCTAAGTTTTGCTCTTAAGGCCCTTCAATTAATTGGATGATCATCTAGGATAATCTCCTTTACTTAAAGTCCATTGATTATAGAGGTTAACCACATTCACAAACTACCTCACAGCAACACCTGGGTTAGCATTTGACTGAATAGCCTAGCCAGGTTGACACACAAAACTAACCCTTCTGCTTCACAAAGCCTGGATGAACTCCCCCTCCTCCTCAGGGGGCTTTCCACCAAGAAGTTGTTGTGCCCCTTATCCTCTCTCAGGGCCTGGGTTTTTCTCTGGACACTCCCATCCAGGAAATGGGAGTATGTCACCTTCTGGGCTCATCGAGCCTCTGTATAACCCTTCTACTCAAACTCCTGAAATACAAAGGAACTTGAACCATTTCACTTAATTTTTCTTTGAAATTATTTTTGAATTATCTACATTTTTTTAGTTTAAAAAACTTTTTACAACCCAATAATAAAAAACAAAGAATCCAATTAAAAATGGACAAAAGATTAGAATCAGCATGTCTTCAAAGAAGATGTACAAATGGCTAATAAGCACATGAAAAGATGCTCACTATCATTGGCCATTAAGGAAATGCACGTCAAAACCACAAAATAGGGGCGCCTGGGTAGCGCAGTCGTTAAGTGTCTGCCTTCGGCTCAGGGCGTGATCCCGGCTTCCGGGATCGGGATCGAGCCCCACATCGGGCTCCTCCGCTGGGAGCCTGCTTCTTCCTCTCCCACTCCCCCTGCTTGTGTTCCCTCTCTCACTGGCTGTCTCTCTGTCACATAAATAAATAAAAAATCTTTAAAAAAAAAAAACCACAAGATAACACTTTTCAGCTACTTAGGACAGCCATAATCAAAAAGACGGACAATAACAAGGTCGGTGAGGATGCGGACAAATTGGAATTCCAGGCTGCTGATGGGATTATAAAATGGTGCAGCCACTTTGGAAAATAGTTTGACAGTTCAACAAAATGTTAAACACTGAGTTACCATATGACCCAGCAGTATCACACCCAAGAGAAATAAAAACAGATATCCACACAAAAATTCTCATACAGATGTTCTTAGCAGCATTTTTTATAATAGCTAAAAAGTGGAAACCACCCAAATGTCCATCAATTGATGGATGAATAAAATACGGTATATCCATTACAATGGAATATTATTTGTCAGTGAAAGGGATTGAAGTACTGATTCATGCTATAATATGGACGAACCTTGAAAACATCGTGTGAAGTGAAAGAAGCCCATTACAAAAGGCCATATAGTGTATGATTTCATTTATATGAAATGTCCAAATCCATAGAGACCAGGTAGATAGTGGTTGTTGCCAGAGATTGGGGGGAAAGGGGTTTGAGAGTGACTGCTAAAGGGTATAGAGTTTCTCTTTGGGGTAATGAAAATGTCCTGAAATTAGATAGTGGTGATGGTTGCACAACACTGAATATATTAGAACACTGAATTGTACACTTTATTTTTTTTATTTTTTTAAAAGATTTTATTTATTTATTTGACAGAGAGAGAGGGAACACAAGCAGGGGGAGTAGAAGAGGAAGAAGCTGGCTCCCAGTGGAGGAGCCTGATGCGGGGCTTGATCCCATAACGCCGGGATCGTGCCCTGAGCCGAAGGCAGACGCTTAATGACTGAGCCACCCAGGCGCCCCTTAATTGTACACTTTAAAAGATGGAGGCGCACCTGGGTGGTGCAGTCCGTTCAGCATCTGACTCTTGGTTTCAGCTCAGGTGATGATTTCGGGGTCGCGGGATCAAGTTTTGCATTGGCTTGCGCTCAGCACTGAGTCTGCTTGAGTTTCTCTCTCCTTCTCCCTCTGCTCCTCCCGCTCATTCTCTTTCTCTCAAATGAATAAATAAATATTTACAAATAAAACAAAAGACTGAATTTTATGGTATATGTATATCACTAAACTATTATTTAAAAACCTTTTACACAACTGGTTTCTCCTTTTGCTGACATTGCACCTTAATATAAACTTCAGAATTTTAAACTAGAGACAGCATGGTATTCTCATTATAGCATACTCTCTAGAAAATATAAGTACCAAATTTTAATTTGATGAGCCAGTCCACTGTTCTCTAAACAATATACTGTATGAGCTGTTCAGCCACTAGAGACATTTGAAACAGCAAAATGCTTGATTTTCTCTGCCAGTGGTTCTATGCACTAGTTATGAGAGAAACCTGAAAGTTACTTGTTAGCTTGTTGGTCTCAGTACATTTTGGTTGATTAAACAAACCACCTCTCAAAGCCAAGACTTTGGGAGCTGGGATTCCTGCTATGCTTTCGGTGTCTCTCACCTGTCAACCTACACTCTTTCCAACGGTCTACACAGCTCTGGAAATTAAAAAACAATCTCAGCAGCAATCGTCATGGCCTCGGGGTCTATGAACTCCCAGGAATTATATGCAAAATGTGATGTGTGTGCATTTTTTTTCCCGGGGCAGAGTCTATACTTCTTATCAGCTTCTCAAAGGGGGTCATTGACCAACATTTTAGAAACACATGCCAGAGGGGGTGCATTTAGATTCAGTAACGGATCTGTGGTTTTAGTGTACCCTGCACCATTCCCTTTTTTCTTGCCATACCACCCCCTCTTTGGGAGGGTGGGGGAGGAGACCTCCCTCTGAATTCCACACTGCTGCTGGAGAATCTTCCCTTTTCATCTAGTTGCTAAATCCAGAGAATGTCATCTAGGAGCTGTCTACACTGTTCCCCTCACTCGTCTGTGAACAGCAAACAGCCCTTCAGAGGGAAGCAGGGAGAGTTGGAGAGGGGGCAGGATCCAGGTCCAGATTTCCTGAGGCCAGCTCCACCCTTTCCTTTCTTCCTCCCTTCCTTCCTTCCTTCCTCCCTCCCTCCCTTCCTTCCTTCCTTCCTCCCTCCCTCCCTTCCTTCCTTCCTTCCTTCCTCCCTCCCTCCCTCCTTCTCCTTCCCCTCTACCTCCTTTCTACCCCCCTTCCCTCCGTCCCTTCCTTACTTCCTTCATTCTTTCCTGCCGTCCTCTCCTTCCTTCTCTTCCTTCCCCTCCTTACCGTCTTTCTGTCTTCCGCCTTTACTCCCTCCCTTCCTTCCTTGCACTGTGACGCTCAAATTTTAGCCAGGAGAAGGCAGGGGTGGGACATCTCAGGGACAGAAAGGCATAGGGTCGGAAACAGCTTGGTTTGGGAGGGCTGGTTGCTGGGGCTGCACGGAGACGGTGAGCTCAGCGGCTAATAGGATTGGCCACGGCGAATCCCCCAGCAAGACACGCACTGCACGAAGGGGCGAAGGGCCAGGGTGACTCAAGGTCGGGATTACAGAGACTCCACAGCGAGAAGGAAGCTTAAAGAGCCAGGCTGCGCAGCCAGGACTGGGGTGATGTCACTGTCCAGCCGGGCGGGAGAAGGCCGATTTAGCCCCGCCCCGACCGAGGGAGGAGGACTGGCCCTGCCCCTCCGCTCAGCGAATCTTAGAGATACAAGGCCAAGACCACCTCTGAATCACGGACGATTTGTTATTCAGTGAACTGAATGACTGTGGGCGGCTGAGATAAGTCGGGAAGGTTGGGGCGTGCCTGGAGAGAGGGACGAGTTTTTCTGGGATCTGTGTGCCTCCTCTTTGCCTCCCCCTTCCGGCTCCCACTTGGTAGCATCTTCCTGATCCCCTTATCTCTTAAGGCGCTCAGGAAAATGCCCCCCTGCAGGAGCCTTCTGGGAAATGCTACCCTGGCCGGCCAGGAACCATGAGTCCTGCAGCCCCGGTAAGGAACAGGTATCTGGGACAGGAAGAAGGGCCCAGGGCAGGGTGGGTGCCCCTCTCAAATACAGTTTGGGTCCAAGAGCCCTTCAGGCCCCAGGCAGTCCCTGTTCTCTGAATGACATCCTGGGGCTGCTCTTAGGTGGGGGTTTATGGGTTTGAGCTATTCAAGGAAGTGATCCTGGAGGGGCAGCCCCAGGTGGTAGATACAGAAAAGGTCTCCTTTTTCTAGTTGGGCCTCCTCCAATCATTTTGGACTATGCCCTAGAGAGATCTTTTCAACCCACAAATCAGACCACCTAACTCTTGAAACCCCCATCTCCCAAGCTCCAGCCACTATGTCATAAGAGCCAAGCAAGTCATGAGCCTGTCATCCAAGGCTTCATGTTAGGTCCTTGCAAACCCTACAGCTTCGTTCCCTGCCACTCCCCATGCCCTCCCCACCCCTGCACTCTCTTTTCCAAACACACTGAAATACTGGGCATGCTTGTGAACTTCCTGATCAATGCTCATATGATTCTCTTAGCTCTCCCCTAGGAAACTCCTACCCATCCCTCAAGAACCCTTTTTAGCCTCCTCGGGAGGCTGTCCTGAACCTCTTGGGCAAAGTGAGACTCTTTTCTCCTATCGTTAAATCATACCCCGTGCTCTAATTGTGTTTACATTTAGTCTCCCCCACCAGACTGGAAGCTGGGGAAGGAAGGAGGAAAGGCCTTGTTCGGATGCCCCTCTGTGCCCTCCACTAGCACCCAGTACAGTGCAGGCACAAACTGAGTATTGAGAAAACATGACAAAACTAGGAGCCTGACTCCTCCTTGCAAACTTACTTGTTTTTAGAGGGTGAGTTAATGATTCTTAGGAAATGTATTTCATGATAAACGAGTGCACAAATGTCTTGGCAAAATAAAATTACAGGTGCAGCTTCTCACCTGTGCTCCTGGTCCGCAGCACAGGTTTACCACCCAGGAGAGGCCTCGTACAGCCCAGACTACAAGTCCCAGCAGCCTCGTGGGCGCGCATCTCTCCCCGCCCATTACCACCTCCCTGGGGGTGGGGCGGGGCCAAAGGGCGGGGCCCAGGAGTAGCCTGGCCCAGGGCGCAGCCTGGGGATTGAAATGCCCCAGGCGTTCTGGGGCACACAAAGCGCAGGCGCAGCAGGTTGGGTGGCAGCAACATCAAGTAGCGGCTGTTCTGGCAGCAGCATCCGCAAGAGGTGTGGACAGGTGGGTGCATCCAGGGGAGGCTGGAGAGGGAGTTTGCACCTGACCCTCTTGTCTGACCAGTGTTTGGGCTTGGAGAAAGGAGGGAGCCCCAGGAGAAGCAGGCAAAAGTCAGGCCTTCCAGCTCAGGTGTGCCAGCCTTACTACGCAGCAACAGGTGTGAGCAGGTGGGGGAGGGGCAGAGGCACCTGCTCGCGAGTAAGTCGCCCGCAGGAACAGAGGGAACCTGGATTCCAATCCAAGCTCCTTCACATACCCGGACGACTCATTGGCTGTCCCTCAGTTTGTCCATCTGTGAAACAGGAGGAAGGGTTCTACCCATCTAGTGCAGTTACAGCGGGGACAAGGTGAAGTAGTACAGGATGTGCCGCGATTTCCCAACCGCGCTGCACATCAGAATCACTGGGATCTTTGAAGACTCTCAGTGCCTGCCTCCCAGCCCCAGCCCTTCTGATTTCACTGTTACGGGGTATGACCCCGGTATCGAGAGTTCCTGCGGGTGTAATGGTTAGAAACTGGCACTGCTGGGTGTGGATGCCGTCGCCACCGCTTACTAATCAGGGGGATCTGCACGAGTGATTGAACTTCTTCTCCATACCTGTTTTCTGGTAATAACAAGGATTTTTGTGAGGCTTCCACGAGACAATAGACACAACACCTAGAAGCGTACCTGGCACGTGATGCCCAGAGCTGCTTTTGAACTGCTATTTTATGGGTGAGGTGCAAACGGGAGGGAGGCTTTTCTTATCATGGAAGTCCCTCATTCACTGCCATGATCTTAATATTCTGTGCTGTCAGCATTCCAAAATTCCAGGGTTTCCAACACCGTAAGTGTTCCTCACCGCAGCCTCTACCCGCCCCATAGACACTTTCACGGATCTAGAAATGGAAGCCAGCAGGAGGGACATGGTCAAGGTTATGCAGCTGAGGTTGGAATCCAGGCTCCCGACCCCCACTCTCACCCCACACAATGGGTGGCTGCCCTGCTGACCCCACAAGAACACTGCTCCCATTATCCCGCTGGAGCAGAGAAGAAGGAGACAAGCAGGCTTGCCCTTGTTTGTTTACGAACACTCCCTTAAACGTTTCCTCGGTGGCTTCCCCAGGGAGGATCAGGGAGGACAGGCAGGGGCTTCGCTCTGGGGAGCTGCCGGGGAGCTGCTGATGAGGCCTGTGTGTCCTGGGGCTCCTCTCACAGGTTCCGCCTGACCCCGCCCTGGAAAGTCCTTTTGAAGAAATGGCCCTGGTGAGGGGCGGCTGGCTGTGGAGACAGAGTGAGTGACCCTGGACCAAATCCTTGTCTGTCTGTACCTTGTCCAGGGATGGGGGGAGGGAAGTGGTTGTCGGTGTGCCCCAGTGAACCATGCACCCAAGAAACAAGACCCTCTTTCCCCTTTCCTCCTTTGTCCATACTCTTCCCGCTGCTTGGAGTGTCTTTCCTATTCCTGAGTGCTTGGTAAATGTCCCCTTCTGTGAGGAGCCTCCCCTGACTTTTCCTCTAACCCCCACTCCAGCCTCGCTGTAGCACCACGCTGGGTTGGAGGCTCCCCACACTGTTCCCAGTGCTTCCTACATACCTCCGTTATAGCACTGATTCCCCTATAATAGAACCGCCTTTACCTGGGGGTCTTACCACTCCCCAGACTGACCCCAGACTGCGTATCCACAGCACCCTAGCCCAGGGCTGGCCACAGAACAAGGCTTAGAATAACAGGAAAACACCTCTGTGCTTTGGAATCTGTAAAGCCCTAAGAAGCTGCCTTATGTCTTTGCCCTTTCTGTTAAGATTTTCAACTGTAAAATGTCTGAAGGTAGGCCTCAGACTTCCAGACCCACCTCTGGCCAGAATCGTGATCTGAACAAGAGCTATCCTGGGTTAGGAGCTTCCCAGCGACCCGTGACCATACTCCATTCATTCAGTTCAGCGAACACCAAGCCTAGGTCCTGCTGGGTGCCAGGTCCAGCATGGGGAGCTGTGGACCCCCCAGTCCGGTAGCTACACAAGAGGCTGTCACACAAGTCAGAGATAAGAGATGAGATGGAGGCTCTGGTCATTCATTTAGTGAACACATTTATGGGGTCTCTGTTATGGGTAAGGTCCAATGGGAGGAGGTGGGTGAGCAAGCCGGAAGGAGGCCCTGCCATCATTTCAGGAGGTAGAGAGATAAGAAAGGGGTGGTCACAACACTGGGGATTGGGGGGAAGGGGCTCCTGCCCCCAGCAGGCTCTGCTAGCAGCCTGCCTAGCAAAGGTGGAATACTGCACAGGCTCCATCCTCCGCCGCTGGAAGCGGAACTGGTTTGCCCTGTGGCTGGATGGGACCCTGGGCTACTACCACGACGAGACAGCGCAGGACGAGGAGGACCGCGTGCTCATCCAGTTCAACGTCCGCGACATAAAGATTGGCCAAGAGTGCCAAGGTGAGAAGCCCTTTTCCCTCTGGCGTTGTGACTGTGGCCTTGGCCCTCCACTGTGTGTCTGATGACACCTGCATCAGGCTCTTTGCGGCCTCAGAGGGGCTTCTACAGACATTGCTTCTGGGCCTCTATCCAGCTCATGTTGGTGTGAATTAAGAAATGAGTTCCTTATTGAGTTCCTACCCTGTGCCGGGCCTGGGTTCTATGCTGGTATCACAGAGGTGAGCCCAACACAGGTCCTGCCCTCCAGGAGCCAGGAACTGGATAAAGATGAAAAGAAATAAGGAGGATCAGAGAAGTTCAGTAACTGGCCCAGAGTCACACAACAAATCTCTCCCAAGACTCAGGCCACAACTATAACAGGGTAACTGATAGATGTCTCTAAGTAGGGCAATAGGCAATATGGAAAGGTCTAAAGGCTCCAAAGAGTAAAGCAGAATCCCAAAAGAAAGGGTGTGGGATCAGAGGAGGTTGGCAGTGGCCTGGAAACAGGATCCAGAGATAGGTTCCTGTTCTTGTTTCTGGTTTACTGGGGGGCCTGGGGCCTGTGCTTCGTAGACACCCCATACATGTGTATCTGCCTCCAGACGTGCAGCCCCCAGAGGGCCGGAGCCGAGACGGCCTGCTGACCGTGAACCTACGGGAAGGCCCCCGCCTGCATCTGTGTGCAGAGACCAAGGACGATGCCGTGTGAGTCTTCCCGGAGAGGCTAGGGAGGAATCTTGGGGAACGTAACCAGATGCGTCCTCTTTGCTGGGCCTTCTGATTCCCAGAGGGTAGGAAGAGGGGGACAAGGATTAGTCAGCAGGGTGGAGGCTGGGTGGAGTGCATTTGAATGGCTCATGGTGATTGATACAGTACCCAGGGAAGTCCTCACACAGAATGTGATGGAACTCGGGACTGTTGAGGGAGGAGTGTGCATACCCCCTCAGGTGTGCGGTCCCTGACCATACAGAGTCGTGTATTTCGCTGGCTTGGAGATGAGTCCTCACTTGGGGGGTGATACAAAAGAAGAGACTGCCCTATGACATCTATAAAGGACCCTCCTGAGAAGATGCCTTGGCGGGTGGCCTTCGATCTGAGGCACAGACCCTGACCCGCCTAACAGGGGCAGCCCATGTGTTGCAGGGACACCCCGATGTCAGAGGCAGAGCCACACTGCGAGACTGGGTGTGCCTGCTTCCTCACATTCTTTCCCTTCCCACCCTCTGGCCAAGGGTCAGTGGGCCTTTGCATTGTACGAGAGTGAAAGAGATGGGGTGTGTGGGAGTGGGGGGGGGCTGAGCTCTGAGCAGACAAAGCACAGAGCTGCCTTGTCCACCCCAGCCAGGTGCCATGGCAACCAACAAAGGCCCGATTGTCCGGTGTCCACTGGGCCTTCACGGGCTCCGGGGTCAGAGTGTTGGGGAACTGTGTTTGCAGTTTGGGGTGTGGAGGTGAGCTGCAGTGAGAGAACCAGCCCAAGCTTTCCAGAATCTGAAGGCCCCTAGGAGACCACCCAAGCCCAGCTGTCGATTATCTAGACAGGAAAACTGGAAGAGGGGAAGACTGTGGGCTAAGAGTAAATTATGGGGCTCCAGTTCAAGTGAGGGCTCTGACCGTGTGACTGGGGTGGGGGGGGCACCTTTGTCTACCCAAGGGAGTCAAGGAGCTCTCCCCCCTTTACAAGACACTGGGCTGAGGAAGAAAGTAGAGGCCTACATGTAGGGGCCTAATCTCCCACCTCCCTCCTCATGGTTTGGTGGGTTTGCCTTGCAGAGCGTGGAAGACGGCGCTGCTGGAGGCGAACTCTACCCCGGTGAGCCCCCGCTCTCCCCTTTTCTCCTCCCCACCCCTTCCTGCCATGGAATCATGGGTGACTCAGACTCGGCCTCCGCCTGCCAGGAGTTCTCAATTCCCCTACATGTGAGCGAATAGGTTTGTGCGGACTCAGATGCACTGAGTCCCAAGTGAAAAAGGACAGAAGACAGACAGCTGGTGCTTGGAGGAAAGAGAGAAAGAAAGAGGTGGCATGCGAGCCGGGGGAAAGGAACTGCCTTTTGTCGAGCACCTATCCTATGCCAGGCCTGACGCAGGTACCATTCTGGCTGCTCCTCGCAGCAGTCCTATGAGGTTGGGATTGTTGTTCCCTCCCTGCAGATGATAAGATTGAGCTTCGTTCATCCACACAACAAATATTTACCGAGTTCCTACTATGTGCCGGGCACCATGCCAAAGGGCAGGGATCAGAGGTGAACTAAGTCAGATGTAGGCCTTGCCCTCCCGGACAGCCTCACGGGCAGCCGGATAAGTAGCAGCTAGGCACACCATTTATGATTCTGTTGCCATCGTGGTGATTGCTCTCACAGAGACAGGCCGTGTGCATTCAATGTGTGACCACCTTGGTGGCCTGATCCTGGTGGGAATGCAGACAAGGCTAAAGATGAGACCTGAAGGATACACAGAAATCAACTGGGTGAAAGGGGTGGGGTGGGGTGAAGGGAACAGCTTTCCAGGCAGAGGAACTGCATGTGGAAAGGCCCTGAGAAAGGTTATGACTTTAGCAAGTTCAAGAACAGACTGAAGGCTGCGGCAGCTGGAGCCTAGGGAGGGAGAGCAGGGGAGAAGGAGGGTTGGCAAGGCGAGGCATTATGGGCTGTGTTACTGATGTTGGTTTCTGCTAAGAATACCAGGAGGTCACCAAAAGCTTTTAAGCAGCAGGATGAGATGAACAGATCAGACCAGATTTGTATTTTAAAGACAGAGTCTGGCTGGTAGGTAGGGAATAGACTGCAGAGGGTGAGAGTAGAAGCCAGGAGACGAGTTAGAAGGCCGGGACTAAGGCCTTGCTGTTGGCCTCAGCTGATAAGGATAAGACAGATTTAGGAGTTAGAGTCAGTGGTGCTTAGTGCTTGATGAAGGTGTGGGTTTGAGGAGCCGCCCAAAGCCTGCAGCTCACGGGTGGCCCAGCTTGGCCCATCTGCCTGCCTCCACGTTCTGTGCTTGCTCCTTCTGTCTGTGGCACGGCGGAGCCCAGCCTCATCTAGAGAGAAAACCTGCTGGGAGGTAGCAGAGAGGACGGGATTGCATGCAGAACTCCTGTCAGGCATGCATCTGCTGAGGGCTGGGCACTGTGCTCAGTACCTGCCATTGCTTGTATCATTTAATCTTCCGACAACCTCGGTAGGGTTGGTACTTTGAGTCCCATGTTACCGTTAGGGAAGCTGACGTCCAGAGAGGAAGTAACTTATCCAAAGCCTCCTAGCCTTAAGTCAGTGGAAGAACCTGTACTGGGCCCTAGGCCAGTGAGATTTGGAGGGAAGGGCGTTATCTGCAGAAAGAACTGCAGGAGCGCGCGCGCGCGCGTGCGTGTGTGTGTATGTGTGCGTGTATGTGTGTAAGGGCCCGGAGTCTGGCCTGGCTGCATGCTAATACATGGAGGGAAAGAAATGGGAGCAATGACCTCTGAGGAGCATTGTGGGGAGCAATAAAGGGCATTAAGCAGGGAGGACTGTGGCCAGATTTTGGGGAGCAGACCCAGGCTTCTGGGTGGAGGTTGCATTAGTATCTGGGAGTGAGGGGGCTGGGGCAGCAGCTGGCAGGGTGGGGGTATCTCTGTGGGCTAACTTGGCTCTGAGCTCCAAATTCTCCCTATGCAGGGCCAATCAGTCCCCCCAAAAGAGGCGGAAGGAGGTGAGGGCTGACCATTCTGCGTTCTGTGACTCTATGAAGCTGCCTTGTCCCTTCTCTGCCTGTGCACCTTCCCGCTACTGTGCTCACCACAGCTCTCTGCTCCAACCCTCTCTCCACCTCCCACTACCCCCCTTCACACACACCCCTTGGTCTCAGGGCTTGCTCGAGTGGAATGTGTTTGTGCTCTGTCTCTGTGCCAGGGTCTGCCTGGCTCTGAGTGTTCGTGCCTGTCCATGGCTCCTCTCTGTGCTGTGTAGGAGTGACCTGCACTTGGTCCCTCCACGTCCTGCAGATTTATACCCCCTTCTGGATGGAGGCTGTTCCAGGGAACACGGGGCCAGGGACACAGCCAGGGCAAGGCTGGGAGGCCAGGGAAGGGGGCAGGTGGGTGGGAGGGCAAATCAGAGCTGTTCTGTCCTCCCTGGAGACTGGGAGCCTCAGCAGCCTAAAACAGGTGACGGTGGGCTAATTCTGGAGAGACACTACTGATCCTTCTCTGGGTAACTTTGGCCAAGTCACTACCCCCTCTGAGCCTCCCTCTGTTACCAACCCTTCCCCACGCCCAGCTGGCAGAGGGGTCTGGTGGGGCCTGTTAAAAGCTCTGAGTTTTTCCAGATGTAGCGGGCCTCTGACACCTCCTTCCCCCCCTCCCTCCCTCCCCCTTCTTGGGTTTCTGTGGCTTGAGCAGGCCCCAGCTGGAGCCACCGTCCCTCCCAGGAGCCGCCGAGTTTGCCCCAAGGTCAGGTGTGTGACCCGCTCGTGGAGCCCCTGTAAGGTTGAGAGGCGGATCTGGGTAAGTGCTGGCTCAGCCCTCCCTGCCTCCGTTCTGGCCACGAGGACGTGCCTCCAAAACTGGCCCCAGTCACATCCCTTCCCTGCTCACAAACATTCCATGGCTCCCTGTCACCCACGGGACACCAACCACAGCCCCATTTTCAAGGCCCTCAGGATCTGGCCTGGGCCAGTCTCGCCTGCCACATCCCCCTCCTCCCTGTGCTCCAGCTGTTCAGCTATTTCTTCCATTCCCAGCTGCGCCAGACCTCGCCCCTCTTCCCAAGCTCTGCGTGTGCCATTCTCTCTGTTGTGAACTCTTCGTTTCCTTATTCACCTGACAGTTTGATGCTTAGCCTCTAGGAGCCACTTCAAAGGCTGCCGCCTCCTCAGGGAGGACTTCCCAGACCTCCTCACAGCCTGCTGCACTAAATGCTTAGGATTGTCTTGTTAGGCCTGGCTTCAAGTCCCTTTATTTCGGTCTCTATTCTCCCGTGAGACCTGGCACTTCCTCCAAGGTAAAGACCAGGTCTGATCAGCTCTGCTCCTAAGGTGCCTAACACAGTGCTGGGTATACAGCAAGTGCTCACTGACAGGGACAGTCTATTTTGACCCTCCTGGTGCATGGAGCTAGGGCACAAGTGGGCCTCAGGCACTGTTCACCAAATGCGTGAATGAGCGAATGACTAAAGGGAGGAAGGAGTGAAAACCCTCTGTTAATGGCATCACTACCATGTATCATGATTTAGTCTGTATCTGTCTCCCTTCCCACCCCAGAATCTCTGGAAAGCAGAAGTGGGGGATGAATCCTCTCTCTGTCCCCAGTGCTCAGCAGGGCATGGGGTGGGTGGCTTGTCTTACAGTGCCTGTCCTCTTACAGCCAACTCTGAACTCCTTCCCTGGCACAGTGGTGCTCAATGTGGTTGTGCCTTAGAATTGCTTCTGGACTTAAAAAAAAAATCCAAACATTCAGATCCTATCTCTAGATGCTCTAATTCTGTAGGTCTGGAGTGCGGCCTTGGAAATCTGTGGTTAAAAGAACTTGTTCAGGTAATTCTGATGTGCAACCACTGAGCCCAGAAGTGCCAGGCCCACCTAGGTCCAGTTGCACAGACGTGACTCAGCTGGGTTCTCATTGTGCCTTAGAATGGGCATTGTAGGAAAGACTGTTCCCATTTGCAGAGGTGAAAACTGAGGCTCTGAGGGGCTATATTACTTGACCAGGTCACTTGATTCATCGGTGGCCGGACTAGGACTTCTATCCCAGCATTCTGAGACATCCCCCTTGCACAAATGAGGATAAAGTTTGTTTAAAGTGGGGTTGCCTAAAAATGGGATTTAAAAAGCCGTAAACCAAATAACAACAGCTTTTCTGATGGCAGGGATCGATTTGAATGTGACCTCCTGATTGGGTGACCCTGTACTTGCAAAAGGGGTTGGGCTTGCAGAGAGGGAGGGGATCAGGGATCAAGCCCTTAGGTTCTATCCATGAGGTCTCTGGGGGATTCCCTGCCCCGTTGCCAGGTGACCCACATGAGTTTACCTCTGGGCCTCCCGGACCTGGAGGGAAGAAACAGGTGCGGCAAGGGGCATGAGGTGGTGTTTTCCACTCTGTCTCGGGCCCGACAGGGCCGCTGGCTCACTGTGCAGCTGGCGGACAGGAGCAGGCTCTAGACCTCAAGTCCTCTACAAATAAAAGTGGAGATCTGAGTGCTTGGCTCTCTCTAGGCCCTTCTAGGCATGGAGCTCAGATCCTGGCCACCCTCGGTCAGAAAGCCCTAGTGGATCACCTTTAGGGGAGAGCACAGTGAGGGAAGTCACTTGAGACTGAGTATTGCTTGTCTCAGCCTTCTGCATTACTCTGGGACTGGTCCTTGTCCCTAACTTGAGGCTGGACTTAGAGCTGGGTGACTCACAGTATTTGACTCACTTGAGATAAATTCAATCCATTAGGCACCTATCATGTTCCAATGAGGCCTGATTAGACCCCTCTTCATGGGGTGGGGGTCTCCAAGTCTGATGGGAGAGAGACATACAGGGATACAAACAGTGACACTGTAGAGTGATTGTTGCTGTGATAAGGGGAGTCTGAGGGCCCCAGATGGGACCCCATAAGAACATGAGGTTCAGGGAGGGTGAAACTTGGGTTCGGTCTGAAAGATAAGTTAGGTAGTTAAATGAAAAATGGGGAGAAATGCAACCCCATCAAAGAGAAATGGCATGGAGATTTGAAATCACAGGTGTGCTTGGAGAACTCACCTTTACAGCCAAACTTCTTCTTTTTTATTCATTTGAGAGAGAGAGAAGCATGAGCAGTGGGGAAGGGGTTGGTGCAGAGGGAGAGGGACAAGCAGATTCCCTGCTGAGCAGAGAGCCCGACACGCAGGGTCAATCTCAGGACCCTGGGATCATGACCTGAGCCAAAGGCAGACACTTAAGTGACTGAGCCACCCAGGTGCCCCCTACAGCCAAACTTCTTGAAAGAGATGTCATGACATGTTGGTTTCATCCTTCACCTCTCAATCATTCTTCAACTCTCCATAGTCTGGGTTCTTACCCCAACCACTCCTCTGAAAAATGTTTTTTCAAGGTCACCCACAACTTCCAAGTTGCCAAAACCAATGGCTTATTCTCTTGGCACTGGCCAAAAAGATACACAGAAGAGCATATTTAGAAGTTAAAATCGTGAGACCTGCCTGGTAGCTGATGTGATGTGGAAGACAAGTGTGTGAAGACAAGGGTGCCAACCTGATGTCTTGGTTTGAATGCATGGTGGTGGCATTTAGAGAAAAGCATTTTTAGAAGAGCTAATTTGGGAGATGGAAGGGTGATGATAACACTTTGAGATTAGAGTTTAAGACCTGGACTTCTAAAGGAAGTTGGACCATTCAGGTGTCACACCCAGTTGGAGATATAGAGTGGAAGGGGGCTAAGAAGAAGGGGCCAGGAGAGAAGGGGATCCTGCCCCCTCCCCAGGTCTGCTCCCCTGTGGATAAAATGAGGGGCTTGGATTAGGAGCGTCCATTTAATTCAGAATGTATTTATTGGTTCTTGCTGTTTGTTAGGCCCTGCATGCAACAGAAATTATTCAGAGTCCTTGCCTCACGTTTGGGTTGCAGGCAGGAAACGCTAGGAGGAAAGATACGAACAAAAGGCACAAGCAGAGTCCATAGAGAACTCAGGAAGGATGGATTCTTTCTGAAACCAGAAGAGCTTCCTAAGTGGGAGACTTTTGAGTTAGGCTTTGAGGGGTTGATAAAATTCTAATGGAGAGACTGCATGCCTTCCTCCCAGAGAGAGCAATGACCACTCTTCTCTGAGCCCCCGTCCCCAGCTCTGTGGTAATGTGAAGATAATAATGTCTACAGTAAGGACTAGAGGAAGTAACACATATGGATGCCTCCCTCAGGATCTGGTACATGATGGATGCTCGATAATACTCTACTTTCCATCCCTACCCTTCCTTTCTTTTCCTTCCTCCCCATACTGCTTTTACTTCTGGGCCTGGGGCTTGGCCAGGTGCCCCACCCTATGACTAGGACAGTAGAGAGATCCACTGGATTTCTCCAAATGGAGAGCAGCTAGCAAATACTAGACTGTGTAGGGTAGTTGGGAGCCGTGGAGAATTTTTGATCAGGGGAGTGCTAGCTAGGAGGCCAGGGCAGGAAAATGGGATCACTAGGAGCTGGATGTAGGAGCTAAAGTTTTAGAGGAGGAGGACCAAGGACCATGGACCATGTGGGGAGGCAGGGCCTTTGCCCAGGAGCTTTCTCATTCCTGGTGAACCATTTCTAAACTTGGGGAAGTGGTTTTGTGGGCACAGAAGGACCTAAGCTGGGTGTGGTGGGTAGGAGACCAAACCTGGGCTAGAGAGTTCCCGGGCAGCTAACCCAGTGGAGCTCCCCAGGTGCGTGTCTACAGCCCGTACCAGGACTACTATGAGGTGGTACCCCCCAACGCGCACGAAGCCACATATATCCGCAGCTACTACGGACCGCCCTACGCAGGTAAGTCTCCTGCCTGGTCTGCCCCCAGCCCCGATACGGCGCCAGGCCCCACTCTTGTAGTGACCACGGATTTTCCCAGGCGGGACCCTCCACTGGGCCCATCCCATCCTGAGACTCGAAATACCTCCTGGACCAGTGGCCCTCCACACTCTGTACAGCTGACCTCTCCTCTCAGGGCCGGCCCCTTTTCATTGGCTGTCCTGCAATACCCGTTTCTGAGCTGGTGGCGACCCCTGGTGGCTAAATGCTGGAACGGCCGCCTCCTCCGGCCCCTAGGGCTGGCGGTTGGGAACACCCATCCTCTGGTGTGTCCTGAAGGTTCTTGGAGACCCCGGAGTTTCCTCGCTGTTGCACCCTAGACCCACAGGCCCAGAACGTCCGTAGCAGATTCAAAGCTTGTAAGCCCTGGGGAAAGAGCGCAAGTCTTTCCCGCATCAAAGCCTCAGTTTCTCCAACTGAGGTGCAGGAGAGTGGGTTCAGCCCCTTGCCCTGGGTGCGTGAGTCTAGGGGAGGAGAGGGACAAAGAGCTCTCTGCTTTGAAGTCCCCAGCCCTCACGGCTCTCTCCACAGGCCCCGGCGTGACGCACGTCGTCGTGCGGGAGGATCCCTGCTACAGTGCTGGCGCCCCACTGGCCATGGGCATGCTTGCGGGGGCTGCCACAGGTGCAGCACTCGGCTCGCTCATGTGGTCGCCCTGCTGGTTCTGAGCTCTGGGACTCGGAGTGTGGACCCTGCACATAGACCGACAGACCCCTGTTCTTACTTGACCCAACCCTCCACTATCTAAGCCCTGCCATACTTTGGCTCCTTCCTCTCCATTAGCTGCTTCTGGACTTGGATCATCCATCCCACTCCCCCACCCTCTATATTGGAAGAAGCTATCATTCCAGGCACAAACATAGTTCAAAATCCTTATACCTACTGCCAGACACCCCAGAATTTTGTTATAGACATATATGGACACGTTTCCCCCAAATACACCAGGATGCAGAAAACACAGCTCATGTGACTTCAAGTTCCCAGGTGCTGGAGACACAGGAGTCAGGGTCTTTCCTCCAACTGCTCCAGGGTTGGTGGGAAAAACAGAAGTAAATACTTGACAAGCAGAGTTATCCGTCCTTTGACACATGAGGGTAAAGAGCAGAAGAAGGTAGGCTAGGAGTAGGGTTGTTGGCAAGAGTGCAGAGCAGTGAATATCATGGCATGTCCAAGGAATTAAGAGTTCATTTAGGCTGGGGTGGGGACTGGGATCAGATCATGATGGCCCTCCAGGCCAAAGAGCTTGCTGGGTAAAGGTGAGATGTGAGCTTTTTGGAGGGAAGTTTCTTGATTGTGCCTATAATGAATATATTGCCTGTTTTGTTAATACTGACACATACTCAAATCCAAAACACTCTCTGAGGTTAGCTCCATCCTTTCCACTACCAGCTTCCTGGATCTCCTGTTCCTTCAGTGCTCAGAAAACATCTGTTCCCCATGTTAGGGTGCCTGGGGCAGCAATTTAGCTGAACCTGGGGTCCCCTTGCTGGGGGGCAGATGAGCTCTGTTTGGGACCTCCAGCCCTAGGATGGTGCCTCCATCAGGAAGTGTATTCCTGGTCCCCAGGAACTTGGACTTCTGTCCATAACTGTGGCTGTCACCGTCTCAGGCTTTGTCTCTTCCTTCATTCTGGGGGAGATGGCAGTGTTCCTCTCTCGGGCCTGACCCACTGGGAAGCCCCACATGTGCCTCCCTGTCGGGTGACCCAGCAGTCTCTCCATTTGGCTCCCTCCCAATTTCTTTTCCCATCCTGTGCTAATAGAAGTGCTAACATTCCTGCCCAGTAGCCAGAGTAGCCTGCTAAAGTTCCCTTGTAGGCAGGGGCTCCAGTGGTCCCACTGCAGAGACTAATAAAGATGTGATTGGCTCTAGCCCTGGCTCTGGCTTTTTTGTCCACTCCCCCACCCCCACCCCAGGGGCATTGTTTCCCTGGGACATCTCAGTGACTCAGCATCTACTACTGCCTTCTTTGGTGTAGTGAGAAGAGTGTGTGGATTCTGAGGGCAAGTAGAACTGGTGACAGCATGTTAACTGAGCAATTTGGGGGCAACTCACTTAACCTTTCTGGATCTTGCTTTTCCCACCCATAAGGCGGTAGGTTGAAGGTGGCCATCCCTGAGGGCTCAAAGGGAAAGGCTATATCAGGGTCTCTGTCATCTGATCTGATGGGTGATCCAGGTTGTGCCCTGTCTGCTGAGAGTCTGGTGGTGCAGGGGTCTTTTCCGGTAGGTTTCTATCCTTCTAGAGGTAAATCAATGAGTTAGTCTCATAGGAAGCAGATGGCCAGGGAAGGAAACGCAACCATTTTGCTTTAGGTCTTTTGAGGCTGCAAGTAACAGAAACCCCCTGATTTAAGCCAAAGAAGGGAAAGCATTGGGTTATATAACTGAGAAGTCCGGAAACTGTTTGGTGCAGGGATTCAAACAGTGTCCCTTAGACTTTGTTTTCATCTTTACAGTCACAGGGCTGGCTCATTCAGAGATTGCAGTAATATTCAGCAGCTCCAAATTAATGCCCTTCTGGGTTCAAGTCTAGCTAAGAGAGCTCTTCTTCCTCCAACAGTATGAATAAAAGTCCTGGGACTGAAAGCCATTAGCCCAAAGTGGGTCCTGTGGTCATCCATAAGCTATGGTGATCTGGAAAAGACACTCTAAAATAACAGGGTTTAGAACAGGGCTGGAGTGGTGTCCCAAAGTAAGTTTGGGGCATCGTTGCCAGAAGTAGGATGAATAGATGAGAACTAAGAGGTAAAACCAAAGGGTTTTAAAAAACCATAGGATCTGTCCCAGCTGTATCCCCAGAGACAAAAACTTAGAGGGAGACATAAACACCAATGACTCAATGAGGTAAGTGAGGAACATGGTACAGTGGGAGCTCTGAGGAGAGGTATCCAACTCTACCAAGGAAATGGGAAAGCTCTGGGACAGGAAGTAGAAATTTAGGATGAGCCTTGAAGGATGAGTAGGAGTTTGCCAAGCAGGGAAGGGTGGGAAAGCTTTCTACACTGAAAGAACACATGGAAGAAATGGCATGAGCAATGGCCTTGGAGGACTTTGGTCTTGAGAACACTGTGAAGTTCAGTCTGATGTCACAGCAGATTGCATGGTGAGGAGGGATGGTAGATGAGGCCATATTATAGAGACCCTCCCACAGCTGGGTTAAGGGATCTTTGTACCCCTACAGCCGCAGGGCTACCATTTATCATAATCCTGACAAGACCCTGGTTCTTTCCACTCACCCCACTGAACAGGGCAAGACAAATACAAATGGATGCTTCAATGCAGTTTGCTTCAAAATCTCTCCACTAATAGGATCATAGCATGACTTTTTAGTCTTCCAGTTGTCCAGTAAACAATTATTAAATTATTCACACATACATTAAGACAAACATTCTCAGAAAACACAGTATGAGCTAGTGGTGGATGGACATCTGGCTCACATTTTCTTTTGTTTGGTCAACACAGTGCTTTTTTGTTTTTGTTTTTTTTTATAATTTTTATTTTGTTATATTAGTCACCATACAGTACATCCCCAGTTTTTGATGCAATGTTCCATGATTCATTATTTGCATATAACACCCAGTGCACCATGCGATATGTGCCCTCCTTAATGCCCATCACCGGCCTATCCCAATCCCCCACCCTTGGTCAACACAGTGTTTTTAAAAAGTTTTGAGTTAAAACGTGATACCACTACACACCCACCTAAATGTGAAAAAGACAGACAACATTAAGTACTGATGTGGAGCAAATTGAAATCTCAAATGAGTATAAACTGGCACAATTGCTTTGGAAACTAATCCGTAAAGACAAGTATATGCATAAATTATAATCCATCCGTTATACTCCTTGGGTACACCACACAGAAATGTGTACATATGTTTACCAAAAAATAATAGGTACAAAGGTATCATAAAAGGAGTGGAAAAACTCAAATTCTAGAATAGGTGGATCTATGGTATATTCTATTCACAAAATGGAATATTCAATGGAACTAATTATGCATAAATATATGCAAAATTGGGAGTGAATAAAAAAATAGAACAAAGGGAGTGAAGGGGAGGTGGAAAAATAGAGTTATACTGTGGCAAGTTTTCTGTATTTTATGTGAAGTAGTATAATATTAAGTGCACGCTGATAAGTCAACGATGCACAATGGAAAAAACAAGTGTTGTTGAGGATGTGGAGAAAAAGGAACCTTCATGCACTGCTAGTGGGAAAGCAAACTAGTGCAGCCACTGTGGAAACAGTATGGAGTTTCCACAAAAAGTTAAAAATAGAACTACCCTATGATCCAGTAATCACACCACTGGCTATTTACCCAAAGAATACAAAATACTAATTCAAAAGGATACATGTACCCCCATGTTTGTTGCAGCATTATTTACAATAGCCAAACTACAGAAGCAGCTCAAGTGCCCACTGACAGACAAATGGATATAGAAGATGTGGCATATATACACAATGGAATATTATTCGGCCATAAAAAAGAATGAAATCTTGTCATTTGCAACATGGATGGATCTAGAGAGTATAATGCTAAGTGAAGTCAGTCAGTCAGAGAAAGACAAATACCACAGGATTTCACTCATGTGTGGAATTTAAGAAACCAAACAAAGGAAAAAAGAAACAAACCAAAAAAGAGACTCCTAACTATAGAGAACAAACTGATGGTTATCAGAGGGAAGGTAGGTGGGGTAATGGTTGAAATAAGTGATGGGGACTAAAAAGTACACTTATCATGATGAGCACTGAGTAATGAATTGTTGAATAACTATATTGTACACCGGAAGCTAATATAACACTGTATGTTAACTATACTGCAATTAAAATTAAAAACTTAATAAAAAAAGATGCACATTGGAATCCCTAAGCAACCACTGATAATATAATGCAAAGAGGTGAAGTAAAAATGCCAGTAGAGGAATTTAAAAACAGATGCAGCAAATAGATAACAAATACCAAAATGGCAGACCTAAATCCAAACATATTAATAATTACATTAAATGTTAAGTGGACAAAAAAACACAAAGAGACAGAGATTGTCAGAATGAATTAGCAAGCAAGACCCATATGCTGTGTACAGAAGATATATTTTAAGGGGCACCCGCATGGCTCAGTCGGTTAATCATCTGCCTTCATCATGATCCCGGAGGTCCTGGGATTGAGCCCCCTGTCAGCCCTGGGATCGAGTTCAGCTTCTTCCTCTCCCTCTGCCCCTCCCCACACTTGTGCACTCTCTCTCTCTCTCTCATAAATAAAATCTTTAAAAAAAGATGTACTTTTAAATACAGAGATAGGCTGAAAGTACGATAGAAAAGATAGGCCATGTAAAGAGTAAGCATGAGAAGGCTAGAGTAGCTATTTTAATATCAGACAAAACAGACTTCGAGACAAAAATTATTAGAACTAGAGAGGCATTTCATAAAGACAAAGGGTGAATACATCAGGAAGATGATAGCAGTGTCACGTGAGAGATTTATAGCTGTAAATGCATACATTAAAAAAGAAAGATCTCTCATCAGTAACCTAACTGTACACCTTAAGGAATTAAAAAAAGACCAAACTAAACCCAAAGCTGGTAGAAGGGATGGGGGTGCCTGGCTGGCTCAGCAGGTAGAGCATGAAACTCCTGATCTTGGGGTCATGGGTTTGAGCCCCATGTTGGGTATGGAGATTACTTAAAAGAAAAAAAGAAAGTCTTCCCACTAAAAATTTTAAAGAATTCAAGAAAACAGATATAACTTAAAAAAAGAAAAAAGCTGGTAGAAGGAAGGAAATAATACAGACTGCACAGAGATAAATGAAATAGAGTACAGAAAATAAAATACAGAGGGGCGCCTGGGTAGCGCAGTCGTTAAGCGTCTGCCTTCGGCTCAGGGCGTGATCCTGGCGTTCCAGGATCGAGTCCCACATCGGGCTCCTGGGCTCCCCAGCTGGGAGCCTGCTCCTTCTCCCTCTCCCCTGCTGTGTTCCCTCTCTCGCTGGCTGTCTCTCTGTCACATAAATAAATAAAATCTTTAAAAAAAAAAAAAAAAGAAAGAAAATAAAATACAGAAATTCAATGAAACCAAAAGTTGGCTCTCTGAGGTCAACAAAATTGACAAACCTTTAGCTAAGAAAAAAAAAAAAAGACTCATAAAAAAAGAGGAAAGATTCAAATTACTAAATTCAGAAATGAAACTGGGGACATCACTATCGATTATACAGAAATAAAAACAATTAGAAAAGAATACTGTGAACAATTGTACACCAACAAATTGGATGACCAAGAGGAAATTGGCAAATTCCACACAGCCTATCAAAATGATTCAAAAGAAATAAAAAATTTGAATAGATCTATAGTAAGTAGATCGAATCAGTGATCGAAAACCTCCTGATGAAGAAAAGCCCAGTTCTAGATGGCTTCAGTGGTGAATTTTACCAAACAAAGAATTATTAAACTCAAAATAGATTAAGGACCTAAATGGGAGACCTGAAATCATAAAAATTCTGAAAGAGACAGTAGGCGGTAATTTCTCTGACATTGACCACAGCAACATTTTTCTAGATGTTTCCTGAGGCAAGGGAAACAAAAGCAAAAATAAACTATAGGGACTACATCAAAATAAGAAGCTTCTGTACAGCAAAGGAAACAATCAGCAAAACCAAAATACAGCCTACTGAATGGAAGAAGACATTTGCAAATGACATATCCAATAAAGCGTTAGTATCCAAAATATATAAAGAACTTAACAAAACTCAACACCAAAAACCCCCAAATAATCCAGTTAACAATGGGCAGAAGAAAGGAACAGATATTTCCCCAAAGAAGACACACAGATGGCCAAAGGAAACATGAAAAAAGGCTCAACACCACTCATCATCAGGGAAATGCAAATCAAAACCACAATGAGATATCACCTCATACCTGTCAGAATGGCTAAAATAAAAAAACACAAAAAACAAGTGTTGGTGAGGATGTGGAGAAAAAGGAACCCCTGTGCACTGTTGGTGGGAATAAACTGGTGCAGCCACTGTGGAAGACAGTATGGAGGTTCCTCAAAAAGTTAAAAATAGAACTACCCTATGATCCAATAATCACAACACTGGCTATTTACCCAAAGAATACATAACACTAATTCAAAGGGATATAGGTACCCCCATGTTTATTGCAGCATTATTTACAATAGCCAAACTACGGAAGCAGCCTAAGTGTCCATTGATTGTTGAATGGATAAAGATGTGGTATATATACACAATGGAATATTAATCATAAAAAAAGAATGAAATGTTGCCATATGCAATGACATGGATGGATCTAGAGAGTAGAATGCTAAGTGAAATAAGTCAATCAGAGGGGAGCCTGGAGCCTGGGTGGCTCAGTTGGTTGAGCCTACTCTTGGTTTCGGCTCAGGTTGGGATCTCTGGGTCGTGGGACCGGGCCCTGCATCAGGCTCCATGCTGGGCACAGATTTTTGCTTGGGAATCTCTCCCTCTGCCCCTCCCCCGACTCACTCGCTCTCATAAATAAATAAATAGATAAATAAAATCTTTAAAAGAAAGAGTCAGAGAAAGACAAATACCATAGGATTTCACTCATATGTGGAATTTAACAAACAAAACAAAGAAAAAAAGATACAAACCAGAAACAGACTCTCAACTATAGAGAACAAAGTGAGGTTTCCCTTAAGATCAGAAAGAAGACAGAATGCCCACTTTTGTCACTTCTATTCAACATAGTACCGGGAATTGCAGCCAGAGGAATTAGACTAGAAAAAGAAATAAAAGGCATCCAAATTGGAATGGATTAAATAAAATCACCTCGGTTTACAGATGACATGATCTCATACAGTTGACCCCGAACAACACAGGTTTGAACTGCATGGGTCTGCTTCTATGCAGATTTTTTCAATAAATACAGTACATTACAAATATATGCTCTTCCTTATGATTTTAACATTTTCTTTTCTCTAGCTTACTTTATTGTAAGGATACAACATATAATACAAACAACATGCAAAATATGTGTTAATTGGCTGTTTATGTTATTGGTATGGCTTCTGGTCAGTAGTATTTGTACTTAAGTTTTGGGGGACTCAAAAGATATATGCAGACTTGTTTTAATTCCAGTGTAGTTAACATACAGTGTTATATTGGTTTCAGGTGTACAATATAGTGATTCAACAATTCCATACACCACAGTGCTCATCATCACAAAGGCACTCCTTAGTCCCCATCACCTGTTTCATTACCCCACCCACCTCCCCTATGGTAACCATCAGTTTGTTCTCTATAGTTAAGAGTCTGTTTTTTTGTTTTTTTCGCTTTTTTCTTAAATTCCACATATGAGTGAAATCATACGGTATTTATCTTTCTCTAATTTCACTTAGCATTTTATTCTCTAGCTCCATCCATGTTGTTGCAAATGGCAAGATTTCATTATTTTAATGGCTGAGTAATATTCCATTGTATGTATGTCTGTATGTGTGTGTATCACTTCTTTATCCATTCATCTATCGATGGACACTTAGGCTGATTCCATAGTTTGACTATTGTAAATAATGCTGCAATAAACATAGGGATACCTGTACCCATCTGAATTAGTGTTTTTGTATTCTTTGGGTAAATTGGGTAAATACCTAGTAGTGCGATTACTGGATCATAGGGTAGTTCTAACTTTTTGAGGAACCTCCATACTGTCTTCCACAGTGGCTGCACCAGTTTGCATTCCCACCAACAGTGCACAAGGGTTCCTTTTTCTCCACATCCTTGCCAACACTTGTTTTTTACATGCAGATTTTGGACTGCACAGGAGTCAGTGCCCCAACCCCTGCATTGCTCAAGGGTCAACTGTATGTTAAAAGGCGAAGTAGTCCACAAAAAAATTGTTAGAGCTAATAAATTTAGCAAAGTTGCAGGATACAAAATCAACATAAAAATCAGCTGCATTTCATACACTAGCACTGAACAATCCAAAAAGGAAATTAAGAAAAAGATTCCACTTACAATAGCACCAAAAGGAATAAAATACTTAGGAATAAACCTAACAACTAAGGACGTGAAAGACTTGTATGCTGAAAACTAAGACACTGCTGAAAGAATATAAAAGATATAAATAGATGCATGTGTTATGGTCTGAATGTTTGTCCACCTCAAAACTCATACATTGAAATCTGAATCCCTCAAAGGTGATGGTATTACTAGGAAGGGTTTAGGGAGGTCCTTAAATCATGACGGTGGAGCCCTCATGAATGGGATTAGTTACTTCATAAAAAGAGGCTCCAGAGAGATCCCTTGCTCTTTCTGCCATGTGAGTATACAAGAACTCTGTGACCCAAAAGTAGCCTCACATGACTATGCTGGCACCCTAATTTCATCGGAATTCTGGGCTCCAGAACCGTGAGCAATAAATATGTTTATAAGCTACCCAGTCTGTAGTATTTTCTTAGAGCAGCCGTAAAGGACTAAGACAGAAAAATTGGTACCAAGAAGTGGGATTGCTCCTAAAACCAATAGCTAAAAATATACAAGTGGCTTTGGAACTGTGTAATGGGCAGAGATTGGAAGAGTTTGGAGGTGCATGCTAGAAAAATCCTACATTGATTGCCGTGAATGGATTAATTCTCTTGACTTCTCAGGATAAGATAAGAGCTGTAGAGGAAGCTTCAATCTTAGAGAATACTTAAGCAGTTGTGACCAGAGTAGTGGTAGAAATAGGGATGAAAAAGGCCATTCTGATGAGGTCTCTGACAGAGAAAAGGCAATCCTTAATATAAGGTGCCCAAGAGCTTGGCTGAATTGTGTTCATGCCCTAGTTTTTTGTGGAAGGTACAATTTATGAGTGATGAATTGGTATTTGGCTGAAGGAATTTCTAAGCAAAATGTTGAAGGAGTAGCTTGACTTCTCTTGAATGTTTACAGTAAAATGTAAGAGAGAAATGATTTAAAGGTGGATTTTTTTTTTTAAACTACAGAATAACTGACATATACTATTATAAGTTTCAGGTGTACAAGTGATTCAACAATCATATGCATTGCAAAATGCTCACAAGTGTGGTTACCATCTGTCATCATACAGTCACCACGATATTATTGACTACATTTCTTACCTTGTACTTTTCATCCCTGTGAATTATTTTATAACTTAAATTTTGTATTTCTTAATCCCATTCACCTATTTTGCCTCTCCCCCCCCAACGAAGTTTGTTCTACATTTATATCTACTTCTGTTTTTTATTTTAAGTATAATTGACATATAGTGGTATATTAGTTTCAGAGTACACTTATTGTGATGAGCACTAAGTACTGATTCAACAATTCCTAAAGGTGGAATTCTTAAGCAAAAGGGAAGCAGAAATGTAAAATTTGGAAAATTCTCAGACTATCCGTATTGAAAGAATAAGAAAGCTAATTTCTGGAGAGAACACAAAGGGTGTGGCCTGATTTGAAAGACTGGTGTGAGACTACCATTTCACAGAAGCTAAGAAATATTCATCAAGACATGGGGAAACTGGTTGGCCATCTAAACAGAAGCCAGGACCTATTCTCCAAAGCAATGAAAGTTATGACTTCTAAGGCATTTCAGGAATCTTCAAGCTGGCCCTCCCACTGCAGTCTCAGAGAGCAAGGGCCTGTGGGGCAGGATTTCAAACGAGAGATGTCCGACGCCTGGCACCCCTTCACATAGCAGGCTCTGCTCCCCAAATTCTGGCACATGGCACTTCAGCTGCCTCAGGTGTAGGGCAGGCCCCAGAGGTATCCCCTTCAGAGGGCACAAATGATAAACCTTGGTAGCATCTATAGTGTCGGGTATGGCTATCTACACCTAATTCCCAAAGGATGGACCATCCAGGAGCCTGTGGTATCAACTCAGATTGAGGTCTACTTTGGGGTCAGGCCATATGAGACAACTCCCACTAGGGCAATGCCCAGTGGAGCCATGGGGGCAAGGCTATGTTCAAAACACCAAACCAGAAGAGACACTGGGGTGAGATTCCACCTCGAGAGAGCCACAGGCACCAGACTCCAACCTATGAGAACTGGGGCAGAGCCACCCATTATTCCAGAATGCAGAACCCTGCCTCGGTGTGCCTTAAGGTTTTGGACTTGCTAGGAACCTGTTACTCCTTTTATTCTTTCCTCTTTTTCCCTTTTGAATTGGGAGTGTTCATCTTATGCCTGTCCCATCATTGTATTTTGGAAGCACACTGACTTCCCCAGGTTCACAGCTGGAAAGCCACTGCCTTAGGATGTAAAATTTGGAAAGGTAGAAACAACCCATGTGTCTACAAACAGATGAACGCATAAACAAAATGTATTACATACATAACTTGGACTTTTATTCTGCCATAAAAAGGAATGAAATTCTGATACATGCTACAACATGGATGAACACTGAAAACATGTTAAGTGAAAGAAGTCCCATACAAAGGACAAATACTGTATAATTCCACTTTCACGTGGTACCTGAAATAGGCAAATTCAGATACAGAAAGCAGAACAGAGATTACTAGGGGCTGAAATTGAGTTGTTCAGGAGAGTTTACATTTCTTACAATTTTACATAAACAAAAACATAAAATATGTACTTTTTTGTCCAACTTTTTTCACTCAGGTTATATTGAGGTTCATGTATCAACAGTGTATTCTGCTGCACTGCATACTGTATTACATAGTATGCATCCACAGTTTGTTTATATATTCGCCATCTGATGGACATTTGGGTTGTTTCCAGTTCTTGGCTAATACAAGATATGAGTATGAGTGTGCAAGTCTTCGTATAGACACATGCTTTCATTTCTCATGGGTAAATACTTAGGCAGGGAATAGCTAGGTTATGTAAGTGTATGTACTTTCTAAGAAACGGCCAAACTGTTTTTCCAGAATCTCATACTGTGTATGACAGTTCCAGTTGCTCTTCATCTTCACCTACACTTGATATGGTGAGTCTTTCTAAATGTGTGTGTAGTGGTATTTTGCTGTGGTTTTAATTTGCATTTCTCCAGTGATTAATGATGTCAAACGTTTTTCACGTCTTTTTTGCCATTTGTCTATCTTCTCTGGTGAAGCGTCTGGCCAAATTTTCTACCTTTCCATTGGATTGTTTTCCTGTCAAGAGAGTTCTTCATATATTCTGAATACTGGTCCTTTGTCAAGCATAAAATTTACAAGTATTTTCTGTCTGTGGCTTTTCATTCAGTTCCTTGCAGTCTGTTTTACTGGGGACCTCAGCTCCTCACTGGCTGCTTGCTGGAGGCTGCTGTCAGCTCCTTATTATGTGGGCCTCTCCACAGGCAGCTCACGACACAGCAGATTGCTGCACAGAGGCAAATGAGTCAGAGAGACCGGAAAACAAGTGTTTTTCATAACACAATCTTCAAAGTGACATCTTACTGTTTTTGCTGTATTCTGTTCTTTTGAAGCAAGTTATCAGGTCCGGCCTACACTTAGGGGAAAAGGATTGCACAAAGGCATGAAATCCAGGAGGTAGGAATCAGGAACAATTTTAGAAGCTGCGTTCACAAAACATGCAGATGATTATCATAAATACTATCTTCATTTTCAGTACTTGAGTTCTTCTTAAGTTTTATCTTTCTGGATTGCTACCAGATGTTATGTATACTGTTATCCTCTTAATCTTTTCTATTTCTTTGCTTTCTAGGGAAAGAGCTCCTCAATTTAATGTTCTTACTGATCCGTGCAATGTAGTCTACCATCTATCTCACGTGTTTCAACTATTGTATTTTTCACACTTAACAGTTATATTTATGATTCTTGTTCCATATTGCTAATATTTTCTCTAATATTTATCATGCCATCTTTAAATTACTGGTCTTTTCAAATATTTCTGCTTCAGATGGTATTCACTTTTTCTTTTGAGGCAGTTTCAGCCAAATATTCTGGCTTGTAGGTCCAAATTTTCCTGGGGGTATATGTTAACAAGTCTGGGAAGGTATACTGGGCAAGGGTCAAAGACCAGAATGTCAAGTGTTTTAGGAGGGGAGGGGACAAACCGCGACAGAGTTGCAGAACCACAAGACCACATATAATTGCTCCCACTAACATCCCACTAAACCACACATTTTTTTAAGAGCCTTACCTTTAAACTAGTTTAGGAAGAAGCAGCTCTTGCAGAATGCAGCCACCTAGATTACAGACCACTAACTGACGTTTTTAAAGGGAAGGGTTAGAGAGTGAGTGAAAGGCCTAAGGGCAGGCAGGTCACTCCTCCCCCTATTTTCACCAACTCCTCACTTATCAGGGATTTTACACTGCCCTGATATTACCCCTGTGGACACCTGTACCAGTAGTCTGGCCTGTGGCCTACCTTTCTGTAAGGGAAATACCTATCATTTGTGCCAAGGCAAAGTTAGCCCTTTTTCTGTAAAGGGCGAGACAGTTAATATTTTTAGCTTTTGGGGCAATAAGGTCTGTCACAACTACTCAACTCCACCTTTGTAGTGAGTTAAAATAAAATTTAATTTAAAAACATGTAGCAGGCTGGATTTCATGGGAGGGCAGTAGTTTGCTGTCCCTGTCCCTAGGCCAAGGTGGGTTAGGAGGAGGCAAAAGCAAAACATAAACCACGTTTCTTATTATATTATATTATTGCCTCCATCAGTGGCCCTATCTTTCAAGTTGTACCCACTCTCCCTCACTCTGAAAAGTTGAAACCCCGGGGGTTTCTTATTATTGCTATTCTGTTATTTTTCTGGATTTCAAGTTCCCTTTATGGTTCTAAGGAGGAAGTAGGAAACTCATGCTAATTTACTACCTTGGCAGGAATAGAAAACCAAGTCAATAATTGTTTTTGTTTGTGTTTTATTTATGTATTTTTTGGCAGCAAAATTGTTTATTAAAAAAAAATCTGGACTATGAACACATTTCACTGCTTCAGTTGAAGAATCCCAAGCCAAATAAAAGGACCAATATTAAAAAGCAGCATAACTGGTTACTGTTTTAAAGATACATAAAAAGAGTCAAACACTACAGTGTAGGAAGACAATCACCCCCATGTCAGAAATCACAACTTCTTCCAAATAAAGAATATGATCCATCTGCCATATTGAATTGATATTTATTTCAGGACATGCCATGTCAAAATAAAACAAAAGAGTCAACCCTTGCCTTTAACAATAATATTGTATTATATAAAAGCACTTTACAACTCCATCCCATCTTTGAGTATAAGTTACTGGTATGTGGGCTAATGATTATCTGAAAGCATTTCTCTATTCAGACCCATAATCCAAGTGCTCTCTGAATATTACAAAGTGACAATAAGTGGGAATTGGAGAAGGAAGAGGAAAGAGGGGAATAAGGTTCTCCCAGTTAAGGGTTTTGCTGCAATGAGGGGATGAAGAAGTATGAATTATTTTTTGTTGTCTTTTCATCTTTATACTGTGTTAAGTAATGCTTACAACGTAAATTCAGCAGGCTTTTCCTGAGCTGTAACTCAGAAATTTTCTTCCTGCAAACAATGTATTTACAAATGTGTTTATTAACTTACACAGCAATCTCACAATAACTAGTAAAGATTAAAATGGTGCACTCCTAGTATATTTGTTTACAGTGTTTTAAGGGAAATATATATTGCCATGGTGATGAAGCTCTAAATAGATTTGGACAAAACATCTAAAAATTGAAAGTAGTTAAAAAAAGAAAAGCGAAGAAATAAATATCACCAAAGAAAAAAGATTAATTGTAGCTTAAATATAAAACTAAATCACTGGTTAATTAACCAAACTATACAGATCTAATAAAAAGCAAAACCAGCCTGAAAGACCCAACATTAAAAAAAATGCTAAAAAATAAGGCATAAATCTGCATAATATTGAGTTTTATTTCCATTCTCTCCTTTCCCTCTTCTATGTATGCTTTTCCAGATCTGCCTCTAAGGGCTTATAAGAAAACTGTTTCTATTTTCAATTTGACCTCAAATGTCCTGAGCAAAGTATTTGCTATTCTGTTGAGGATTCTTTTGTTGGTAAACTTTAGATATCATTGTTTCTACTGGTTATTGTAGTTTTGATCAAGGCGTCAAGTTTAATTTCTTCCACTGGTTCTTCTAAAAGGAATCTGACTTCTATAGTGCCTTGCCTGCATAGAATTTTTTGAAAAAAGAAAGAAAACCCAAGAGAAATCTATTGCTTACAAAAGTTTTTTTTTTCTTCTTCTTCTGCTTCTTCTTTTTTAAAGAAAGAGAGTAACTTTATCTTGACAATTTTAAAATCCTGGGAGAAATAATTCACTGGAAGAATTCAGTATTAAAAACATGCTCTGAAGCACTGTTATCCTTCTCTCCCAGAGACTAACATGTGAAAGGGTCAACTGTTTTGGTCTGAAACACATTTTATGTTCACTTAACTTGTTAAGTACTCAGTGTGTTCATTAGGACTCATTTTGAAGATGCAACAGAACCCTTGTCTTATTCAAGCGCTGCCTACCATGATAGTTGAGTTTTTGCCCCAAATAAAGTCAAAGTAATTTATACCCACTGCTCAATAATAATTGTCTGGACATCTTGGCCCAAGGCTTGAGCAAGTGGTATCGCTAAATTTGAAGGATCCAATGGGCTTGGTCTGACTGCTGCTCTGTCATACCTCACTTGTTTTGAGGGAGAGAGAGTAAGAACAGGGAATGCAGTAAGGGACAGATGAGAAAAGCAGAGAGAGATCAAGTAGGTAGGCAAGTGCTGCTATGAACAACTGCTCCTTAACCAAACCACATACTGCTGAAATTTCCATCATTTTCAAGTACATTATCCTAACATCGAAAAGGAAAAAAAAGTTGAGAAAATGTATCTAATTTTTAAAGTTATCACTGGAATATGTTGGAATCATTTGGCTTTTTGTAAAATATAAATAATGAAGACACTGACTTTTTTGTGCTTGTGAAGCTAATAGATCATCTCCACGAGACAGGCAGCAATGATGAATTGCAATACGTTATTACTGAAGGGAAAAGGTTCAAGCCAATATTCACACTGCAGTCAATGAAAGTGTAAGGGGGCCAAAGCAGTGAGCTTCTGGAGAAAAGTTAAAGATGCCAGGGGGGATTAGCAGGAGCAGCCTCCTTCACTGACTGGTTGCTCCTGAGGCTTTTCCAGTTTTATATCAATCACTGAAACAAAAGTTAAGGAGCTATAAATGGGAAAGTGAAATTCCAATTCTGCTAACACTGACATCTCTTGCAAGCCCCTTCCATTCCTATTGGCTTCAGAGTGGATACAGTCATTATTTCCTACACAGCTATTTCATTGTACAAGGTGCTCAAACGAAATAAACTCACCTATATCTACTATATGCAACAAGGGTCAGAATAAGGTTAAGCCCTATTCATGGGACTCTGTTCTAAGGAAATTACAGGAGCAAGAAACCATGTGAAAGACGATGCTCCTTATGGGATTATCTATAATAAAATCTGAAAATAGCCCACAAAGAGTTCTAGCAAAGGAAGAGAATTTAATGAACGATGGGACTTCAACTCTATAGAACATATTATCCTATTAAAAGTAATAAAGGCTCAGAAAACATAAAACATTTAGCAGTGGGAAAAGCTGAATACAAAGTGCTACGAATTCTATGGCGTAATAAAAATGCATATGGAAAAGCACTAAAGGTAAATATAAAACAATTAAAATATTAAACTTAAAATTCTTTAAAATAACTATTATTAGGTGTGCTTTATTACGTCCTGTTTCTGAAAGCAGGGGCCACAATAAAACTCCAGACTGAGTTATTTCCTGCCTGTGCCAAGCAGAAAGCTTGAATGTTAGAAAAACAAAGGGAGGAAAATATGATATACATTGTAGGGGAAAAGCCCAGAGCCAAAAGGACTCAAAATTAAAAGGCAGAAGGCTGGGATTCTAAGTTTCCTGTTCATTAAAAATCAAGCAAGGAAACAAACACAAACCCTCTCACTGATTAACTGTAGGGAGCCGCAGGCTGCAAAGGGGTACACTTGAACCACCAGATCTCTTTGCCATAAAAACCCTGGAGCTTCCACGCTCCTAAGCCATCAATTCCTGGCTGTAAAAGGCAACAGCATAATATTCCTTAGCCAACCAAGTACAGCTCGAAAGACTAGTTAACAATAAAATTTTCTGATGAAACAAAAAGGATACTGTCTTCTCTGCTTCTGTCCTGTGTGCTTTCCATTCCAGGCAAAGCCGCCGCAACACGTCGGAAGAGCTGTGGAAAAAAGAAATGTGATAACTGGAAGGGAAAATTTAGCAAATGGTATCAAGTGCAAGTGGATGACCACTGGAAGGTAAGTTAAAAGATACAGCTTCTGGGTTATTTCTCACTTACACCTTAGCATAATGAAAGCATATTAAAATGTCTACTTATTTTATAAATACTATATGCTGTATGCCATATACAAAGAGGTATAAAGATATGATCCTTACTTTCCAACTGGTGAGATCAGGCATGAACACACAGCTAAGTAGTAAGCAGCAAAAATGTCACTTGAGTCATAAAAACATACTGTAACAACGCAGAGTAAGGATAGAAGACTGCTCAATTAGGAAAACTGTAAAGTGGCATTCCTATCTTTTATAAACGGTTAGTATCTAAAGGCAGTGAGTGTACAGTGAAAGTCATTCTATTCAAAATTACCCTGGATAATTTCTTACAAAAGCACTATATTAGAAACCAACACACTACCTCTCAAATCCAATGCAGATGGCTTTTCCTCCAACACTAGAAAAAGTACCAGTGGAAGTGGCTGACTTGTGTCTGAGGTATGATTTATGAAAAATTATCCTCAAAAGGAGAATCACACTCAAGAATGACGAGATGGTCACTCTGAGAGGCATGTGGGAACAGAAACTGAAGGAACAACAGACTCATACCTCCTATTATGTGCCTAATACTAGGGCATATACTCACTGGGTAGAATGGCAGGTGAAACTGGCTGATTATCTCAATCATTTCTCTTTTTGGCATGCAGTATAAAATTCCTAAAAGTTAAATGCATGTGTGATGTAACTCCCTTGTACTAAATACCTGCTTGTTTGAGTCATTGTCTCAGGTTCTCTAGGGACAGAGAAATGAACAAGATGTAGCTTTTTAATTCAAGGAGCTCACAGTCTGGTAAGAGAGAAAGATACAAACAATCCATTATCTTATGTGGTAAGTGCCATAAACCAAGGAAATACAAAATGATATGAGAACAGAAGGGCCTTCTCAGGACACTGGGAAAAATTCTTTAGGTGGTGACACTTCAGTTGGGATTTAAAGGCAGTTTAAGTATTTCACTTGGCTGAAAAACATACTATTATGCAAAAGCTCTTAGAACTTAAGTGCTTCACAAATGTCGCTGAGTTAAAATGAGAAGGAACAGAAACAACAGAAGACGAGATGAAAGATTAGAACTCTACTACATAATCTGTTTAGGGAAAGGAATATAGAAAATGAACGTTTTATCTGTAGGCAACAGCCTGGTGGGGTAGGATTAGGGAAGACTTGAGAAAAAGTGTAACTGTCTTGGTTCTATAAGGTTTAGTAGCATTTTAGAGATATATCAAAGTTAGTCATTAGCCTCAATATTCTTTTCCCTTGTCCTTGAAACTACTGAAATCAGAAATGTGCAGACTATACATTAAGGCTAGATGGCTAAGTGTTAAAATTACTGAGACCAAGACTGAGTATCACTATTATAGAATGAATTTCTGGGATGCACAGTGCCCATTTATATCCCATTTGGGATACAGTGCCACACTTGTCAGCTGCTAGACAATCAAATGCTCAAACTAGGTTCGGAGAAAAGCACAAGGTATATTCAAGAATGTTTAGGTAGTCCAGACTGGCTAGAGCACAAAATATGTAAAAGGATTAGAAAGAAGCTCTATATATTTAAGGCCAGACAAAGAAAAGACATGGAAAGGATACAAAATTGGCCTCTGGGCAAAGGAAAACATTAAAAACAACAGGTTGCATTAGGACTTTTATCAGTGATTCTGGCTGTTTTACTATGGCTACAAAGATCTAAAAATCACATATTGAAAGTGCTTTAAAGATAGGGCAGAGTGGCAAAAAGCTAAAAAATAAAAGGTGAAGTGCAAAGTTTATATTCTTGGCAGGCTACTTAGGTCATCTTTCTGTTTCTCAGTTTTCTCATCTGTAAAATGGGCTTAAAATAGTAGTTTACGTAACTAACTAGATTATTGTGAAAATCAAGGGAGATTATTAGCTAAACTGCTTAGAACTGATACAGAAAGTCTGTAATAAACAGTAGCTCTATTTCTACTACAGACCGGTCATAATAACTCATGGTCCTGTGGGCTAGGGGAACAGAAAATTTTTCCAAATGTTATAAAATTTTGGAGGGAATTCTAAGACTATAACAAAATGCCAACAGGTGTTAACATTCTGCTTTAAGAAGCTATTTAAAACTGGTGGGAAAGGTGTGAGGGTTGGGAAAGACCTGAAAGTATTAGGGCAGAGCCGAAATGTTCTTACTTAGAATATCTAGAAACCTTCCCAAGATCTCATAGTTTGCTTCTGACATGAAATATTTATTAAACTGTTTAAATGTTCAAAATGCACAATCTTTCCCACTCTTAAGGATATCAAAGTTTATTACAGGCTAGCTTAAAAAATATATATATATATACAAATTTTGTGGCAGAGGCACTGGGAAGGTTTACTTTCTGTGAAAATGGAGTAAAATCGTTTACAAGTTTTGATGCATTAAAAAATGTACATAATTAAAGAGGTCTTTCAGAGATGGTACTGTTATATTCTTACCTGTCTACCTATTCCCATAATATAACACAGTATCTAATGGGTTTCTAGAAATAGAATAAAATTCGAATCAAGAAACTGTAGTACTAACTACCCCATTATTATAGCTTTGTAACCTCAAGGATATTAATTTCCCTAACCCTTACATTCTAATAAAAAGGGGGCTACAGTTGTGAAGTTCAACTTATTTCTACCTTCGAAAGTCATCAGAAATATTTAAGTTTCCTTGAAAGGTTATGTGTAAAGTCCTTCATTCTATACCAATGGTTCTCAATACCTAATGCATCAGAATTACCTGGGAAACTAAAAGCAAGCAAAACCAGATGCTTGGGTCCCACCCACAAAGACAGATTTAATTAATTTGGGGTGAGGCGGGGCCCTCAGTGTTTCATTAAAAGATCTCTGGATGATTCTAATGTGCAGTCATGGTTAAAGACCTATGCTGTAACACTAATTTGTAAGGAGTGTGAAGTAATCAAAAAAGCTAATACTGAGTGCTTACTTTGTCAGAATCTTCACGTTTTCTCATTTTAATCCTCACAGTAACTTGTGAGGAAGATATTAATATCCTCATTTAATAAAAATCTAAGATTAAAAAGAGCGTTTACCATACACCAAATAAATAGCAGAACTGAGATGTCAAAGTTCACATTTTTTTCCTACTACCTTACACTGCTTAGTATAAATGGAAGTTTTTTGTATATGGAAAAGCATTGTGGAAACGCCTCTGTGAGGAAACAGCTAACAACCCTGGGTAAGAGGAATCTGCTTCGTGAAATACTATTACATACACATATTACAGACATAAAAAATCTATTTTCTAGGACTTAAAAAATTTTATCTATAGCTTTAACCACTGTATTTGAAAAACTTGGTGTTCCCTCAAAATATTGCAATTAGATTAAAGGAATCAATGCCACTAACCTAAACTCAACCCAGGACACCCTAAAATGAGCCAAGGAAAATCTTTACAAAAAGCAAAGTTTTATCCTTACAGAAATAATATGTAATATGTGCCTAGGGGATTAAGTTGTTTTAAATAATCATTAGAGGAAAACCCGTTTCTTAAATGCCAATGATACGCTAACAGAGGCTTCTGCTTTATTAGGAATCACAGATGACTGAGATGGGGCCTCCCTTGATCATTCTATCTATATGTAATCTTATTCATTTCTTCAACAAATATGCCTCCTTGTGACAGCCCTGATTTTACATCTCAATAATTTCTGTGGATCTTACTGTCTCTGTAGTATTGGCTAGGCATTTATCACGTATTACCTAACCCTTTACTACATAATTTTCATGAGAATGTGACTCTTCTCAATTCTATCAATAGCTTTTTAGAAATCAAGATCACATTTTACATAACTTTAAATTCTCCAAAGAAACTACAATGGTCTTACAGATTGCAGGTAATTGATACTTGTGAATTAAGGTACATGATAAAAGCATAAGATGAAGACCTGTTATAAGTCTAGAACTATGGCAGAATGGGACATAATGATGTAGAAAAGTCACTATCCCCACCAATGTTTTTTTTTTTTTTTTTAAGATTTTATTTATTTATTCGACGGAGATAAAGACAGCCAGCGAGAGAGGGAACACGAGCAGGGGGAGTGGGAGAGGAAGAAGCAGGCTCACAGCGGAGGAGCCCGATGTGGGGCTCAATCCCACAACGCCGGGATCACGCCCTGAGTCGAAGGCAGATGCCCAACCGCTATGCCACCCAGGCGCCCCCCCACCAATGCTTTAAGTACATGTGCTTCTCAACAGGTATAACATAATTTACACACACACATGCACATGTGCATAACCCCACTGTATATATGTAAGTTTTCACTGATCTGTTAGCACTGATGTACATCAGCTACCACTAGTTTTCTTTCAAACAAATCTTTTTTTTCTGACAAGCACTGATGATTTTAGAAGTTAAAGATCAAGAAGTGTTTCTCTTCTTTTCCCATTTGCCAGTACTATAAAATTAAAGAATATAGTAAGAAAGGTGACACCCCACACACTTAATACTTTACTAGAAGAATGTATTAACTCTCAGATGAAAAGTCAGGTGAAGCCTTAAATAATTACCTTCTCATTACCATTTCCTCCAGCAATTTAAACACCATACCACTTTCACAAAAGAAAGCAATATTATTGCATTTTAAAAAACAGAAAAATAAGGGTTAAAATATTTACCACATGCTTTTTTAAAAAATATTTATTTTAGAGAGAGAGAATAGGGGGAGGGGCAGAGAGAGGAGGAGAGAATCCTCAGATTCCCTGCTGAGTGCAGAGCCCAACATGGGGACTGATCTCATCACACTAAGATCATGACCTGAACTGAAATCAAAGGTTGGATGCTTAACCAACCAAGCCACCAAGATGCCTGCATAGGCTACTTTTCTATGAAATACTGAATGGAATGAAAAATATTACTTAAATATCTTTTGTAATATAAATTATCATGCTTGGTATTATTATTCATTGTAGTTCTAGGCCCGACAGTATTTTTATTAAAAAACAAAACTGTAACAATATTCTTTAAGACATAAACAGAGTTTTAGAGTTGAGTGTTTATACAAGATTAAAGTGCAGAGGGGTTAAGCACAGAACATTTTTAAATAAGAAAAAGTAGCAGTACTGGTCAGGAATAAATTTATTTTAAGCCGAAATTTTTAGGCCCAATCACTTGAAACATAGTCAGACATTAATGATGCATCACTAATGAAATCTTTCCTAGAACTGTTTAAAAAGTAAACAGAGCAGTAGAGAAAGTCCATTTTCAGCTTTTATTATGTGTATTATAACCCAGTATATAAGGGAGTAGGGAGGAATCCAATTAGCAGGTTAGCAGAAAGCTAGAAAATATCTCTGTATGTAGAAAATACAACTAGATGGTACCTTTAATACTGATAAACACATCTATACAAAAAGACTACCATGTAACTTCCAGTGAAAGCACATGATTTTCTCAAATGAAATGAGTACAATGCACAATCACCAAAAGTAACTGTACTCTGCAAACATATACAGCTGAGCAAACACACGCAATGCTTATTTAACAAGCATGTAAGACTGTGATTCCCAGTGTTTTCCAAGACGGTGACTGGACTATGAAATTTACTTGGTAAATTTCTGAATACCAGCACCATTTCTGAATTGTGACTGACCTACAACAAATATCCCAGAAGGGGTCTGAGATTATTTCTTCATAGTAATTTCTGTTAATATGTGTTACTTACAGAATATATAATTTAAGTCAAAAATCCACTTATTTTGATGCTAAATAACATACAGAATTCAGGAATAAACTGACTGGCCTTCCATGTTAGAAAAACCTAAGTATGTACATGCTAAGTATGTAAGTCTCAGTTATTACATTTATCAGGTATTATTTTACCCCTCATAAGTTTAATTTTTTAAGATTTATGTATTTGAGAGAGAAAGTGAGTGCACGTGCACACAAAGGGGAGGGGCAGAGGGAGAGAAAGAATCTCCAGCAGACTCCTCACTGAGCAAAGAGCCAGATACAGGGCTCAATCCCACGACCCGGAGATCATGACCCAAGCTGAAATCAAGAGTTAGTAACCTTAACCGACTGAGCCATCCAGGTGCCCCTACCCCCCATAAGTTTAGTATCATCTCCAGTTTGGGTAACAGCAGACTAACTTATATGGGACTAACACTCTTGCAGATGGCAATTATTAACTCTGGACAAACAATTATCTGAAGGCTCTAAAGGGCAACACAAAGCAGATACCCATTAGGGAGAATTCAACCTTGGGAAGAAGGGAACCCATACTCACTAGGTAAGATCCATGTTTATACAGGTTTTCCCAAGAGCCATTCCTAGACTGTGCAATATGAGGTGGCCACAACTCATGCAGAAAACTAGAGTTTTAAAGTTTTGCTGTGTCAGTGGACTGCTAGTGTGGCTGGACTGAGGAAGGAAATAACTAAGGAGGAAGCCAAGAGGAACCCTAAATTCTACACATAAATTTCCTGCAAATCTCAGTTGATTCTTCAATGGTACATATGTAGGAGAGACTGCAAGATGCCCATCTGAAAGCAACAGCTAGAAGGATGGAAGAAATGAGCAGAGATTTTAGTTACTTCCTGCTCCAGCGATACACTTTAGAGCACTTTAGAGTTTGAATCCCAACAAGACAGAAAAGCTTGATAAGTACCTCAGGCTTCCTACCCTGATCCACCCAAACAAAACATAATATCAAGACTCCACAAGTTCAAGGTGATCAGCCAGCAATATAACAACCTGCCACAATAAAACTCAGCATTTTGCACAGAAAAATAACAGAGACCAGAGTCTCTATTGTATTATACACAATGCTGAGCATACAACCAAAAATGACTAGACACATGAAGAAACAGAAAAATTTAACCTGGAGGCAAGAGAAAAATAGCCAATAGAAACAGACTCAGAGATGACTCAGATGTTGGATTAGTAGACAACAATTTCAAGGCAACTATTATAAATATGTTCAAGGTCTTGAAAGTAACAATGCCACAATGATCAGATGGGGTACTCCAACAGAGAAATGGAAACTTAAAGATATAAAGAAAAAAATCTAGGACTGAGTACAATATCTGAAATGATAAATTCACTGGATGGACTTAATAAGCACTTTGGATATGGGAGAAAAGGACTGGTGAACCTGAAGACACATCAATAATATTATCCAATCTTAAAAAGAGTGAAAAACGGATAAAAAAAATCAATGGGCAACGCTTGCGGCACCAGTGGGACAATATCAAGCTATTTGACAGATGTGCCATTGGAATTCCAGAAGAGGAAAGAAGAAAATGAGGGAGAAAAAAATACTTTAATATAGCACCTTACATACAGAGAACTTACAAATTAGAGCTCACTTCTCATTAGAAACAATGGAAGCCAGAAGACAATGAAATGGCATCTTTACAGCAGTGGAAGAGAAGTATCTGTCAGCCCCAAATTCAATAACTAACAAAAACATTCTTCAAAAGGTCTTTTGGACTACGTGAAAGCTGGGTGAATTCATCACTAGGAGACGTCAATAAGAAACAATAAAGTTATTTAGGCTAAAGGGAAATAATACCAGATGAAACTTGTATCTGTAGAAGAAATGAAGAGCACTGGAAATGGTAAATGTATGTATGGGTAAACAGAAAAACTGTCCTTTTTCTTCTCTTAATTACTGTTTAAAGCAAAAATTAAAACATCTATTATAGGGTTTATAATATATGTAAATGTAAAATACGTGACAACAATAACACAAAGCAAAAGTACACAGGTGCAAAAGATGAAATGGTATATTAACTCTAGTTTAATCCCTCGAGCAATCACTAAAAAAGGTATGAAAGGTTTAGCTAAAAGAGTTAAAATACAATACAAAAATATCTGATTAAACTAAAAATGACAGACAAGCAGATAACAAAGAACAAATAATAGACATGAACCCAACTACACTAAAAATTACTTTAATCTAAATAAACCAAATACTCCAATTAAAAAGCAGAGATTTTCAGACTGGATTTTAAAAAACAGTGAGATACAACTATATGCCATCTAACAGTGACCTACTTTACAAGGAAAAAGATACACCAAGCAAACAATAAGCAATAAGAGAATTGGTGTGGCTATATTAGGATCAGATAAAGACTTGGAGACAAGGAATATTATTAAAGATAAAGAGGAACTTAACACTAAACAACAACAACAACAACAACAACAAAACAACCAATGCGTAAGGAAGACGATAACAATCCTAAATACATATGTACTCAGTAACAGAATTTCCAAACACATGATGTAAAAGCTGACAGAACTAAACGGCAAAATAGGCAAATACAAATGTTGTAGATTTTAATACCTCCCTTCTCAGTAACTGATAGAACTACAGACAAAAAAAATTAGTAAGACTACTTATGAACAATGCTATCAACGATCTTCATATAACTGATATTTATAAAACATTATACCTGACAACTATATAAAAACATTGTTTTCCAGTGGAACATTCACCAAGACAGCCCATATGCTAGGCCATAACACAAATCTCAATAAATTATGAATGACTAAAATGTTACCTAGTATTGTCTCCGACCACAACAGAATTAAATCGGAAGCTGTAACAGTAAGAGATCTAGAAATGCCCCAACTATTTGGAAATTAAATAACATATTTCTATATCTTCACTGATGTAAGTCAATACATCTGAATTAACATTTATCAAAATTCATCTAAATGTAAATCTAAGATGTGTACATTTCACTGTACATAAATGTTTACCTCAACAAAATAGTTAATGGAGAAAAAAAATTCAATGTATGTTTAGCTGAATTCAAAGAAACTCAAGAGGTAGGAATATTTACGTCTAAATTGCAGTGAAAATACTGAAGTATAATTCCTCATGTAACCTAGATTCTCTAAGCTTGTTCAGTCTGTCTTAGAAAATTCTTAACACAGAGTCAACCTCATTAAATAGGTTTTTTTCTTAGGGCATAACATGGCAGCTCTAAGTATCTGCTCAAAAAACATAGCATATTATTCTTCCATTCAATAAACGGAGTTCAGTATGGTAGGAGGCAGAAGTGACAAAAAAACTTCTGTATTAAAAGAAGGGGTGTTACTTCAATAATTAGGAAAGGCACTTGATCTACATTTGATTATGTCCGAACCAAGTTTTTAATTACAAATTACAGGAACATTATTTTGGAAGACAGACAGTAACATACAATGGAAATATGGGAACACAGTAAACCTGGGGGACTTTAAGCTGTGTAGTACAGGTATATAGTGGCCAAAGATCAAGATTTTGAGCAGCAGGGCATAGCATACTAAGAACTTTGTTTAAAATTCAGGATAAAATTCGTAAGTAATTAAATCTGCATTTTAAAACAATCACTGATAGCAGGATGGAGGGTAATCTAAAGTGAGGCAAGATTTAAGGCAGATTATCAGTTAATAAGCTATGGTAGAAGTCAAGGCAATAGATAAGGCCTTAATATAGCAGAACCAATAAGAGTAGGTATCTTTTTTTTTTTTTAATTTTATTTATTTATTTGACACAGAGAGAGAGAGAGCACAAGCAGGGGGAACAGCAGAGGGAAAGGAAGAAGCAGACTCCCTGCTGAGCAGGGAGCCCAACCTGGGGCTCAATCCCAAAACCCCAGGATCATGACCTGAGCCAAAGGCAGATACCTAACCGACTGAACCACCCAGGCACCCCCATGAAGACACATTTTGGCACCGGAATACATAATATTTAATTCCTCATGTACAAATTTGGCTTCTACATAAGACTGAGCCTCTTAAATGTAGGAAGTCCGTCTTTTGTATCTAGCAGGGATTAGAGAATTAATATTTGTCCGAACAATTATCAAACTAAATAGATTTGACATACTTCCTCAATCATCTCCATGGCTTAGTAGTCTTTATACGAAGTATAGTTTGCATGAGAAATCCCCTGAGATTCTTGCTAAGAATGTAATTTTTAGGGCACTACCCTAGACTTACTGTACCAGTATCCAGAAGTAGTGCCCCAGGAACCTATTATTTTATATAAGTTTCTAGGTAACTATTATGCACATTAAAGTTTAAAATCATTAAGCAATTCTTTGTCCTTTCTTACCTTTGTTTGGGCATTAGGTACTCTATTCTCTACCAAAGATAGGATGGAGGAAAATACATTCCTAATCTCAACAGTAAGTAAGTTGTGTAAATTTCAGAAGCATCTGTTTTAGGGAAAACTTTTGTTAACAATTTTCCCCCCTACTGCCAAAGTTTCCAATGGCATGATAAACATTAGATTTGCAAAATAAGCACTGAACTCAAACCACACACCTTAAGGTGAATTGTCCAGAGTCAGGAATTGGACAGTGGTTATTTGGTAGATTTGATTTAGATTTCATTTAGGAAAATCTGAATTTTTCCATATACCTAATATATCAAGTGATAGCAAAGAGAATGGTTTTGTCTCTTAGCTAATATTTAAAATCAGTACAGTAATTTTCCCACACAATAGAAATATATTCCATGATTAATCACTGACAAAGGGAAGATTTTAACCTATTATTTGAATGTGCTTATTAATGTAAGATTTAAATTCTTTTTTTTGGTTTCTCTCTCTCAATTGGTAGGGGGAAGAGGGAGTGTTTCCAGGATTTTTGTCTTTTTTTTTTTTAAGATTTTATTTGAGAGAGCAAGCATGAGAAGGGGGAGAAGTAGACTCCCAGCTGAGAAAGGAGCCCAATGTGGGACCCAGGACCCTGGGATCATGACCTGAGGTGAAGGCAGATGCTTAACTGACTGAACCACCCAGGCGCCCTCAGGATTTTTGTCTTAACCGAATTATATAAGATGACAAAGCAAAGGTCTAGAAGTATTGAAATAAAATTCTAATATACTATGGTACTCCCCATAAAATACAAAGTAATGGTTTTTGTGAGTTAAGAAAGAAGCTACAAAAAAATTAAAAGGCAGCTCTCTTCCAAAATTTGAAAACAGTAAATTATGATCATATTTATATTTAATAATAAAATCAAGTCCCAATAGAATCAGGAACTTCAGCAAAATCACATGTTCAGACATACCATCTAAATAAAGAAAAATAATAAAATAGCAAATAGGTTTTGATTTCAGGGTAAGACTATTTTGTAAAAGAATTCTCTCTTCATTATCACTGGCAAGCTGTATCTGTCTGTATAGGTCAGGCTTTTAGAAAAAATTATGTGCCCTGTGCTGAAAAAGTTCTAAAATCAGATTGTGGTAATGGTTACACAATGCTTTAAATCCACTAAAAAACTGAGTTATACGTTTAAAAACAAGTGAATTTTGTAGTATGGAAATTATACTTTAAAAAATTGCATGTGTTTATAAAACAGCAAGTGAAGGACAAATCTCATTTTCTCAACATCCTGAGAGTTAACTTAGAAGCAATTAACTATCATGAAGATACTAGCTATCACTAGTGACCACTGTATGCTGATGATCTGGGACTTCTGAACCTATGAGTCAGGCTTAGGAGGCCATAGCAATCCCTCCAGACATTAATCCAGACCAAAAGATGTCCCCGAGAAAGCCATACTTTGACTTATAAGCAACGAGCTCATTCATATCCTTATCAAAATGTCAGTAAAATGAAAGCTAGCTGAAGCTACCCACTGCTTTGTCCTAAAACAGTGATAAATAATAACTATGCTTTCTATTACTCAAGTTTTTAAACTGTCTGTGGCTCCTATGAGTTCATATACTTATCATTTTCTAAATTCCATAGACATTGGTAGGTTCTGGGAATACATAATTTTGATGGGAGAAATATTTCCAACATAACATGGTTAAGTTCCAGGACAGTGGTTTCACAAGGGTAAGGGGTCTGAGAAAACACAGGAAAGTATCATTTATTGCTAAATAAAATAGCCTGAAGGTATGGTATGGTAGAGAATGTCAAAAAAATTTCTTTGAAGAACTGATACCTAAACTGAAACTTGAAAGCATGAGTAGGTATCAGTCAGGAAAGAAGCAACTGAGTATTCTAAGCAAAGAGAACAACAGCATAAGCAAGGATTTAGAGCCATGAACAGTATACTACAGGGAGGGAATCAGTGACAGTTCAAAATTACATATATTTCAAGGCGAGGAGATATGGGGGAAAAAAGAGAAAACAATGTGAAGAATTTTTCATAAAGCTCAACTTATTCAGTTTAAACGATTTTATTTTAACATTCTATTGATCACCTAGAAATGAAAAACATAATTTACTGGTTTGAAAATCCTATAAATCTGGGACCACTACTCTATCTTTTAGAAAACAGTTTGATAATGTGAGGTGTCCCCATATTTTCCTGCTCCCCCAAAACACTGTTATAAACACTGTTAAAACAACAGGTTATTAAAGTAACCAGAATATACTTTCACAACTATAAGCAAAATACCATTCCCGACAGCAAATGCTTGCTTTTGTCTTAAACTCTAAAAAAAAAAAAACACACACACACACACAAAACTTTACCTTAAAACAATGCAGTAGGGATGCAGCGAGGGCAAGGTAAGTTTACAATCTTGCAGTCTTAATGAAATAGCTGTCCTATGCACAATCTGAAGTTTGTCAAGCCTTTTCTCCTTTACCAAAAACTATCCCACATTTGTATTTTTTCACTGTGTAATATGTTGCTGTTCATGAGGCCTGCTGTTACCCTAGCTAGAAGAAAATCTTACAGCAGAGAATACTCACACAATTATTTCATAATACTGTTTTTCAATTTGATAACCTCAACCCATACTCCAAGATCACTTACCTGTTTTACATTGTATCCTGCTTTTGCACTTGTTTCAATAAACATAACATTCAGCTCTTTGGCTTTCCTTTCTCCTTCCTCAATTGATACTTGCCTGTAAAAAAAAGTTTAAAAGATACATTCTTCTTTCTGCAAGATGACATTGTAAGACTATAAACAAAAGATTCTGAAAAGAACTTTTCTTGAGAGGGTGCTAGTTATACAGGTGAGACTAGTCTGAAGATTCATCAAGCTGCACTTAAAATTTGTGCACTTCTGTGTATACGTTATACCTAACTAAACAATTTTTTTAAAAGGCATTTTTTTTAATGACTTGCTTTTACTTGGTTGGGCTCGTCCTGTATTTTTTTTTAAACTTAATAGCCTACTATTTTTTCTTCATATTAGATAAGAATTTGCTTTACGATTAAAAACTTCATGTAAAATAATTTTATGACCAATTTGTCAATTTGCTACGATAATTCACATAACCACTCCCAAACTGCTAAAATTCTAAGTATTTTTCAAATTTTATACTGCTGTGAAAAATGCTGCCATAAACATCTTTGTGCATAATACTTTGTGCACTGTGGGTCATTTCCTTAGGGTGGATTTTGTGGATTTCTGTAAGTGGAACAAGTGAGTCAAAAGACATGTATGTTAGGGGCGCCTGAGTGGCTCAGTCGTTAAGCGTCTGCCTTCGGCTCAGGGCGTGATCCCGGAGTTCTGGAATCAAGCCCCACGTCAGGCTCTTCCGCTGGGAGCCTGCTTCTTTCTCTCCCACTCCCCCTGCTTGTGTTCCCTCTCTCGCTGGCTGTCCCTCTCTCTGTCAAATAAATAAAAATCTTAAAAAAAAAAAAAAAAAAAAGACATGTATGTTAAAGTCTCTTGATACGTTTTATAGGGCATTTGATGATGCACTATAATTAGCAGTAGTGTGTCTCAAATTGTAATACACTCTTCAAGTGCAAGATCATGTCACTTATCTTGGTATTCCTAGTGCCTAGCTGGCACATAGGTGTTTAATAAATATGCAAATATTCTAATTAAATGGATCTAAAATAGCTGACAAACCCTGCTTCCTACAACACAGAAAACCAAAGCAATGCGAGAGAAAGCAATGCGAGAGAATTTCCACAAGCTCTCACTACATCAATCCACTGATCTACATGTGTGCCCTCATATTCTACCTCTAGTCCTGCTACTATGGAGGAAACTGTCCTTACTCCCCAAACTTACACCTTTGTACTAGATTTCACTCTCTTCTTGTCTATCAGAAGATACTATTCTAGAAATTCTCCACTCTCTAGAAGTCAGGAAAGAAGAAAACGAGTATTCTAAGCAAAGAGAACAGCATAGACGTTCTCTTATATAACAATCCAACTGTTAATATTTTGCTACATCTGCTTGTTTTATTATCATTCTCTATGTATTTACATGCGTATATATACATTTTAAAAAACACATATTTAAGAATAAGTTGAGAATTTGCGGACCTTTAGTCCTAAATATATCAACAGTATTTCTTTAAAATAATTGTTAGATGCCCTAAAAATTACTCCTTGGACCTCTTCCCTATTAACAATTACTCCCTTGGTGAGACCATGCAGTCTCATGGCTTTAAATACCATCTATGTGCTGATTACTCCCAGACTTATATCTAGCCTGGAAGGCTGCCCTGAATTCCAGACTCCTATATCCAATTGCCTACCTGACATCTCATGAGATATTAGAATATATAATAGCAAGTCAAAACTTATTTATTTATTTATATGGGGGGGGGTGGAGAGAATCTTCAGCAGGCTCCACACCCAGCTCAGAGCCCAAAGCTGGGCTCCATCTCACAACCCTGAGATCATGACCTGAACTGAAATCAAGAGTGGGAAACCTAACCAACTGAGCCACCCAGGCACCCCTACCAATTCTAAATTTAAAATGACCAAAACTGAAGTAATGCATGATGATATTCCATCCCAAACCATCTCTTTATGTAGTCTCTCCCTGTCTCAGTTAATGACAGTTACTCAGGCTAAGAACCTACGTGTCATTTTGACTCCTCCTTCTCCTACACTCCATATTCTGTCCATCACTATGTATTCTATCCACTGCATGAGTGTATCTTGTCAGTTCCATCTTCAAAACGTATCTGCACTTAACCAATGATCTGATATCACACAAGCTGCCACTATCCTGGTCCAAGTCCTCATCATTTCTTGCTTGGATTATAGTCTGGATTACCCTCCTTCCTTCTACTCACGTATTTTCAACAGAGCGAATATTGATCTATGAAAAGTTACTCTTCCGCTCGAACTCTTCAATCTCATTCAGTCTTTACTTTGCCCCACCTGACGTGGCTTTTATGATTTTCTTCTTCTTTTTTTTTTTAAAAAAAGCACGTCATCACCTCCTACACTTTCCGTCATTCTCTTTACCAGTTATATAGGGCTCCATGCTGTTCTTCAAATAAACTAAGTATATTCCGAACTCAGGGGTTTTGCATTTTCTGGGCCATGAGCCTTTTCCTCCCCTAGATATCTGCACAGGTCACTCCCTTCCTTCCTTAGCATGTGTACTGAAAAGTCATCAGTCATCTTCTCAATGAAGTCTTCCATTGCTATCCCATCTAATATTTCAAACTCACACTTGACATTTCAAATTTCTTCTTCCTGCTTTATTTTTTACTCTTAGCATGTATCATTATTGAACATACTATATTATTATATTTTTAACTTATTTACTGCCTGGTTCATTCTCTCAAATAAAAGTTCCTTGAAGACTTGTTTTTGTTCACTCTTCTATCCTACAGTAGCACCCTCTGAAACATAAGTGATACTAAATAAATACTTCTTTTTTTTTTTTTTTTTAAAGATTTTATTTATTTATTTGACACAGAGACAGCCAGTGGGAGAGAGACAAGCAGGGGGAGTGGGAGAGGAAGAAGCAGGCTCCCAGCAGAGAAGCCTGATGCGGGGCTCGATCCCAGAACGCCGGGATCACGCCCTGAGCCGAAGGCAGACACTTAACGACTGAGCTACCCAGGCGCCCCCTCAATAAATACTTCTGAATGAACGATTATTATGAATGATTATCCTACACATAAATTATTCCAGACAGAAATTTTTCCTAGTTTTAGAACTAGGAGTCACCCTAATAAAATGGTTGAAGGTTAGCTACAGCAATGGTTCCAACTATGGTTTGATTTTGTCAGAATCACCTAGGAAGACTCATTAAAATATAGATTCTAGAGTCCCACACTTAACTAACTGAATTACAGCATCTAGAGGCAGGGTCTAAAACCCAAAAATTTTTAAAGTTGACCATGATCCCTCACAGCAAGAATCTTAAAAGAGGGTCTAATAAGCCATATTTACAAACTGATTCTCAAGTTTGGAACATTTGGGAATCCCTGGCTACAAAGGACAAAAGTACTGCACACTGAGGTGCTTATACTGAAATACTGAAACAGATATACTCTGGTCTGTCCTCCAAGTTTTTACCAAAAAAAAAAAAAAATACAATTCTCAATGTGATAAAGACATTTGACTTTGAATCATTTTTATTAAAACTTTCTCCTGACTACAAAATTTTTTAGAAGACCAATCATTAACAATAAAGTCCTCCATAATTCCACTCCTTTCCCAAAGACGTACAGTGACAGTTAAGTTCCATGTATGTTTATGAAGATTTGTTCCAAGCAAAAGAGTATATATATCTCTCTACCATCTTTTTATTTATTTATTTTTTCCAGAAAGGATATCATGCTATACATACTGATCAAGTGAATTTTTTTAAGCTTCATGTGTTAGACATCAATAAATTCCCTCATTTTTCTAAAGTAGCTACAAGGATTCATTTATAAAATGCTATTCCTACTGATGGACATTTAAATTGATTTTTTTCAGTATTACAAATAATGTTGCAATAAACAGTCTTATCTGTTCATTTTTTCACATTTCTGCAGGTATATCTGTGGAATAAATTACTGGAGGTGGGTTTGAGTCAATGCATATTTTCTTTATTTATGATTTTATTTATTTATTTGGGGGAGGAACATGAGAGAGAGAGAGCATAACCAGGTGGGAGGGCAAAGGGAGAGGGAGAAGCAGGCTCCCCACTGAGTAGGGAGCCTGACATGAGGCTCTATCCCAGGACCCTGGGATCACGACCTGAGCTGAAGGCAGACGCCCAACCGATTGAGCCACCCAGGCACCCTGAGTCAACGAATATTTTTAATTCTGATACTGTTGAAGTGTTTCATCCCCAAATTATATTAGTTACAGGGTGCCTGGGTGGCTCAGTCAGTTAATCGTCTGCCTTTGGCTCAGGTCATGATCCCAGGGTCCTGAGATGGAGCTCCACATCGGGCTCCCTGCTCAGCGGGGAGTCTGCTACTGCTTCTCCCTCTGCCTCTCCACCACCTTCTGCTTGTGCTCTCTCTCTGAAATAAATATATAAGATCTTTTTAAAATATTATATTAGTTACATTTTCAGTATATGAGAATTCTTGTTTATTTAGATTCTTGATAATACTGTGCATAATCAATCTTCTGAATAATGGGTGATCTAATAGGTGAATACGATCTTTATATTTATATATTCAGACTCTTTCTCTTTATGGCTTTAGAATTTCATGTCACACTTATAAAAGGGTACCCACCTACTACCAAAAAATGTTTCTTCTAATGCTTTTTTAAAAAACATTTAAATCTTCTACTCAATTTAAAATTAAAGGGTAATAGTATGGCAAAAATTGCTGAGAAACACAGTAATTCCAACCCATGGACAAATACTACCTTGAAGAAAAAAATCACTTTAAGTATAATTTAGATTGTTTCTAGCATTTGTGTACTCAATTGAAATATTGCACAATAAAAGAACAGATGCTATATGCATCCTTTTAGATAACTCTGGCTATTGTAACAGAAACAATTCAGATACACCATTTTCCTATTTTAAAATGAAAGTACTAGGGACTCTCTCTACTAGAAGAATATATACCTACATGATCTACAAATTCTCATAGCAGAGATAAAATAGTGAAAAATTATGATGCCAATTGATGTACAATTATTTTCATGAAGGAAAGATGATCATATTCTGAGTTTACTTTTAACCAAGAAAGACTTTTTTGTCATCCTACTGCCAATTCCAAATGAGGTACCATGGGAAAAAATGGGCTTAACATTTCCACAAGCCTTTGAACATATTGGATTTCTTTGCAACATTTTAATTAATAGTACAAGTTCAATACCTGAATTTCAATACCCATCTCATGAATAAACAAACAGCAAATAGTAAAAGCTTCTACTATTAAGTAAAATGGTCAAGACTATTTAAAGCAGAAAGAATATCCAGTAGATTACTTAGGATGCTGAAGGCAGATATTCAAGCCTTGGGTTCTACAGTGAATGTTAATAATTTTGTATCCTGTGACTTGAATATGGCTTTGCTCATTTGACTAAGGTATCACAATCAAGCTATTCAGTTCAACTACACAGTCTGGTTCAACCATACAATTTAAAAAAAAGAAAAGAAAAACTACACCAGTGAATTATAATGAATATTTATAAGAAGACTACCAAAAGAGTGTGCATTTAATCATTATGAATAATTTTTAAAGATAGGATTTGTTCTTAAAACATTCTGTTCTTTAACAGAACACTGCTCATGTTTATGAGGCCTAAAAAATGCAAAATAGTTACCAGCTTCATGTGTAAACAATCCTTTTTCCCCCCATGTGTAAACAATTTTGCACAAAAGCTATTTATACGTGGGCTTACACAAAACAAAAAAACCCTCATTTTCCTTTAAAGACTGAGTTTAATGTTTACATTTCAGGTTCTCACACTAAAGAAAAGGGGGGTATAAACTTAAGAATTAAACATGTTTCCTTTCAAAACAATTCTTCAGTAATAAAAATAACAGGCTGCTTAACAAAGAAATCAACCATTCGATACACATACAAAATCACTCTGTACCTCTTGTCAGCAAGATCTGTTTTATTCCCTACTAGCATGATGATAACATCACTTCCTCTTTCTGTTCTGACATCATCAATCCATTTTGTAGTTTGCTGGAATGAGTTAACATCTGGTATAGGAGGGTGGACAGAGAGATTAGTGTTACCGCAAAGCCTCCCCAAGTGATAAACCAAAAAACAAAAACAAAAACAAAAAAACAAATCCTGGAAGTTGGGGGGGCGGGGGTTGGCACATTAGGACCCACTTTTAATGTGCCTGCAACGTAACTCCATTTTATCTGAGTACAACTGTCAGTGACATAAATAAATCACAAGAATAAAGTCCTCGAGGTTTCTTTTATAATAGTTTAAAAATTTTGAATATGACCAAATGAGTGCAACGTACCATATGTAATTGGGGGAGGGGGAACCTTTTTAAAATGTAAGGACAGGTATGGCAGATAATATGGTGTCACATTGCCACAATGTTTTTTTGATTACTTACACATACCCAGCATGACAAAGAAAGCATCTCCAAAAGTAGGTCAGCCAGTAAAACCCAAAACATCCAGAAAATTTATAAAGCCTTTACACAGCTTTCAACACCACTCTGTTTGCATTGCTTATTCAGTTTGTGATCACTTTAACTTGAAGTTCATTAGTTTAATGCACCAGAATCACTTGTAACAAAATCCATCTTTCCTAGCACTGGATTCTAAGTAGAATACTTCAGTAATTTTTACGGCAGCTCCAGGGAAAACTTTACTAATATTTTAACCACATGTGCACGATTTTTAAAGAAAAACACACCAGGTTTCACTTGATTTGGTTAAAGTAAGCACAAACATTTTAAAGCTGCAAAACTTATCAACGCACAATAATGAACATACACTTTTTTTAAACAAGTAGCAACCCAAAGTAAAGCTTCAAGAAAAGAAAGATTGCATATAGCACCTAACCCACCCCCCCAAAAAAGGTCTCTGAATGCGAACTTATAATTCTGCCATTGCAATTATTATGTAGATATGACTTCTGGCTGAGCAGATATGTAAAAATGTACAGTAAGAATATCACTAGCTCAAACCAACAGTTTATTTAAGATTCTTTTTAAACTAAGTTTAAGATGTAACATTATTCTGGTTTTCCTACAAATTATGGACCACTATATGGAATGATGGCTTAATATTGCCTAATACATATATAATAAACCAATTTACAAAGACAGTGTTAATCACAGAGCATTTCCTTGTCAGTCACCATATTCTTTGGAAAATTTACAGGCACTTAAAATGCCAAAGACATTATTCAGTCTTTAGGGAAAAGAAAAAGGAAGATCATTACTTGTTTTAATCTCCTATTTAAAATTTCTTCTTGGAGAGAAATGAAAGTGTAATTTGTTAGCAACAAAGTCAGTCAGTCCCAGAATCCAGATGTGATTCAAATGAAAATGATTAAAAGAAAACTGCACATTATATGTTTTCTCTGCCTTCCTCTATAGAGAGAGGATGACTGGAAGTGGAAAGCAGAGAAAAGTTGGCTAGCGGAAGCTTTTAATAGCCTCAACAGAAAGCCCTGAAGGATTTGAAAATTTTGGCAAGAGGCTTAAATGCAGATTATTTTATTTTAGAGAAATCTGAGATCAAGTTAAATGAAAAAGGAGACATTCTTTCAACCATAATTATGGTGTGACTTAGGGATAACAGGATACTAGGAAAGCCTTGGAGAGGATTCATAATTAGATCTGAATGAAAATTTCCAGGGCAAAAAAATCTGGCACAGTGGAAATAAAGCATGTTGGTACAGACACCAAAGCAAATATTTCTGACCTAGCTGGTATATGATAAGGTTTGCTATGACAAAACTCATTTTTACATGCTAGTATAGAAAACAAGCACAAGACAAGAACATGCATGCAGCTAAGCTAAAGGTTGAAAGAAGATTAGAAATGCGTAATTCCCCCCACTCACTTGTGATATCATAAACAACAACTGCCACAGTGGAGTCACGAATGTAGCTAGGAATCAAGCTCCTGAACCGCTCTTGACCTGCTGTGTCCCATAATTGCAATCGTACCTAACAACAAAATCAGTCAAACAAGCAAGAAAAATAAGAAAGGTCAACCCGTTGCAAAATACCTACTTGTGATATCGTAAACTACTACGGCTGCAGCAGAATCACGGATGTAACTGGGAATGAGGCTACGGAAACGTTCCTGACCCGCAGTATCCCACAGCTGCAGCCTGATCTGTGGGATGGGAAAAAATAAATAAAAAAAAAAAAAAAACCAAACTCATACTAAAAAGAAAAAAGAAATAATGTTTTTAAAAGAGGGAAGGTGGGAAGAAGGTAAAAAGTAGATTCATGCAAAAGGTTGCAGGGATGTGAGGAATGAAAATAACACAAAACTCCTTTCCTTTTTCAAAAGGGAGTAATATTAAAAATTTGCTTGCTCTGAAGGTACGTGACTTAAAAATGGCTATGTGAAAGATTTCACAGAATCAGAAATACAGCTTTTTTTCACTCCCTATAACGTCTCTTTGAATCTAATGCCTTCCGGATAGCAAAAAGTAGACTGTGTTGATGTTGAAATAGCATAAAAGGGAAAAACGAAGGCAAATGCCAATGAGCAGCCTCAGCTATCAGAGTAAAGGAATGAATGCTTCTCTGAAAGCCTCTCTGAAGCTAAACTGTGTCTCTTTTCTATTGGGTCCAGAACACGTTGAAATTGGGTCTCTGACTACTGTGCTTATGTTTCTCCTACACATTTCTTCCCAGAACATTGTATATAACCTAACAAAATGGAGAAATATCTTTTTGCAACTCTACATAAAAATTTCTTTACTTTCTTACTTTTCATATTTACATTTGAGGAAGAAAAGCCTGAAAACAAGCATTAAGTTATTTTACCATTATAAAGCAATTTCTAAGCTTTCAAAATTTAATGACATGCTGTACTTTAAAACATAAAAGAGAATACCCAAAAGAAAAACTCACACACTTATAGGAAATAGCATTAGAGATACAATGTTTTTTGTGTATAGGTCCTGAAATACCACATTTAAGCCACTGTTTAGCTGATAGGAATCTCTTCCAGGGACAGTGGGCTAGAATACAGAATTTACACTATGCTTAAAGGGAGCATTCCAAAATACAGGTGTCTAAATCAACAAATAAATACACATTACTTGTATCTATTCACTGTCACTTTGTTATACATCACATTCTGACATATAGAATTTTGAAACTGACAAATTATGTGAAGTCAAATGAAATATTTTTGAATGTCTAAAGAGTAACACTCAAAAAGTCTTTAGCAACTCTAATTTCTTCATGAAAATACTCTTTTCATTATCTCAATGCTATCTGTTATCATCTTTCCTAATCAGGATGACAAATTTTGTTTAGCAAGCCTAGGGCATTCAGTATTTTCCAAATAACTTGGCTTTCTCTCCCCTTTGGATTTTACTTGGGGATTAAGTCAGAATGCTATAAGTACTATCACTCTGTTAATAACAGTTTTTCTCAAAGCCTGTAAACTAACTTTTTCAACTTTGCTAAGAGCTTCTTATGGTGACAATCATTGATTATAGCTTTGATCACAGTTTTCTATCCTGGAGTATTGCAGATAATTGCACACTGAAAACATTACTCACTGTTCGATCCTCCAAGTACATTGTTTTTGATAAAAAGTCAATACCAATAGTTGCCTGTAAAACAGAAAACAAAGAAGTTAAAAAATAAAATAAAAATAATAACAGTTAAGGGGGAGCCTGGGTGGCTCAGTCAATTAGGCTTCTGCCTTCAGCTCAGGTCATGATCCCGGGGTCCTGGGATCAAGCCCCACGTGGGGCCCCCTGCTCAGTGGGGAGTCTGCTTCTCCCTCTGCCCCTCCCCCCACTCATGCATGCTCTCTCTCTCAAATAAATAAACTTAAAAAAAATAATAGTTTAATGGCAGTTTAGGGTTCAAATGGTAATTATGATTGTAGGAGAAATAATGAATAAACACATAAACACATCATAGCCAAGGACGAATGAACAAAATTTTCAGCAATAATGGTTTCTACCTACTGAGCACATGCTGTGTATTAAAGAATTCTTTTAGGCCTTTTATACAATCATCTCTAATCCTCATACACCTTTGCAAAGTAGCTACTGCCCATCCCTATTTTTATAATTTTAACAATACTGGGGTTCAGAGAAGTTAAAAAAGTTGTCTAGGGAAACAAAGCTTCTGCTGTGGAGTTGGGAGTAAAAGGCCAGCTCTTTCCAATATATAGTAACTATAATATATACATATTTATTTATTATATTTATTTAAAGTTGTGATAAAATACACATAACAAAATTAAATATCTTAACCATTTTTCAAAATACTATTTTTTGGGAATAGTTTTAGGTCCGCAGCAAAACTGAAAGGTACGGAGATTTCCCATATACTCCCTTACCCCCACATTTGCGTAACACTCCCTATTGTCAACATCCTCCACCAAAGTGGTACATTTGTTACAGCTGATGAACCTACACGGACACTGATGGTTTTTTTTAAAGATAGATTTTATTTTTAAATTGTGGTAAAACATAGATGATAAAATGTGACATTCTTGGGCACCTGGGTGGCTCAGTTGATTAGGTGGCTGTGTTTGGCTCAGGTCATGATCCCAGGGTCCTGGGATCAAGCCACGCATTGGGCTCCCTGCTTCTCTCTTCCCTTCTACCCCTCCCCCGCTCATGCGCTCACTCTCGCTCTCAAATAAAATCTTTAAAAATAAAATAAAATGTAACCATGTTAAGTGTACAATTCAATGGCACTGATTATATCCACAGTGATCTATAACTGTCAACACTGTTTTTAAAGCTTCTTTATAATCTCAAACAGAAACTGTACCCATTAAGCAGTAACTTATCACAATGTATGGATATCCCACAATTTCTTTTTCCATTCATTTATTAATGGACATTTGGGGTTTGTTTCCACCTTTTGGCTGCTATGAGTTCCTACATTCAGTTCTTCAGTATACACCTGGACAATGGAACTGCTAGGCCTTATGATAATTCTATTGAAACTTGGTGAGGAAATGCCAGACTGGCTTCCACAGCAGCTACACCACAAATTTCTTTTTTTTTTTTTTTTTTTTTTAAAGATTTTATTTATTTATGTGACAGAGAGACAGCCAGCGAGAGAGGGAACACAGCAGGCGAGTGAGAGAGGAAGAAGCAGGCTCCCAGTGGAGGAGCCCGATGTGGGACTCGATCCCGGAACGCCGGGATCACGCCCTGAGCCGAAGGCAGACGCTTTAACGACTGCGCTACCCAGGCGCCCCCATACACCACAAATTTCTAATAGCAATGCATGAAGGTTCCAATTTTTCCATATTCTTGCCAGCATTTGTATTTTCTCTTTTTATATATAATACTCATCCTAGTAGGTAGGAAGTGGAATCTTTTTGTGATTTTGATTTGCAGTTCTCTAATGACTAGTAATGTAAGCATCTTTTCCTGTGCTTACTGGCCATTTGTATAACCTCTCTGAAGAAATGTCTATTCAGTCCTTTGCGCATTTTTAAACTGAGTTTGTCATTTTATTACTGATATACAGGAGTTCTTTACAGATCCTAGATATGAAACTCTTCTCAGATATGTAATTTTCAAGTATTTCTTCCCATTCTGTAGGTTGAGCCTGGTGCTCTTACTGGAAACCAACTGTCCAGTGCCTGGGTGGCTCAGTCGGTTGAATGTCCGACTCTTGATTTAGGCTTGGGTCATTATCTCAGGGTTTTAGGATCTAGCTCCATATCGGGTCTCACGCTCGGTGGGGAGTCTGCTTGAGTTTCTCTCTCTCTGTGCCCTTTACTACTTTTGTGCACAAGCTCATGCTCGCACACTCTCTAAAATAAATAAATAAATCTTTAATAAATCTTTTAAAAAGGAAATCAATTGTCAATAGGTATGTGGATTTACTTATGAATTCCCAATTCTATTCCATTGGTCTATATCTATATGTCTGTCATTGTCCTGATTACTGTAGCTTTGTAATAAATTTTGAAATCAGAAGTGTTGGGTCCTCTTTTTTAAGATTTTATTTATTCATTTGACAGAGAGAGAGTGCGCGAGCATGAGTGGGGGCGGGGGGTGGTGGTGGTGGTGGTGAGAAGCTCCCTGCTGAGCAGGGAGTTCAACGTGGGGCTCGACCTAGGACCCTGGGTTCATGACCTGAACTGAAGGCAGATGCAAAACCAACTGAGCCACACAGGTGCCCTATTTTCCTTTTTCAAGACTGTTTTAGCTTTTGCAAATTAGAATCGGTTCTTTATTTCTACACAAATGGCAGTAGAAATCTGATAGGGACTGCATTAAACCCGTAGACTGCTTTCAGTAGTTAGTACTGACATCTTAACAATACTGTTTTCTAATCCCTTTGCCTAGGATGTTTCTCCATTAGGTCTTCTTTAATTTTCCTGAGCAGCATTTTGTAGATTTCAACTATACACAGACTTTTACTAAAGCAAGCAAGGGGTGCCTGGGTGGCTCAGATGGTTAAGCATCTGCCTTCAGCTCAGGTCATGATCCCAGGGCCCTGGGACCAAGACCTGCTTCAGGCTCCCTGCTTAGCAGGGAGCCTGCTTCTCCCTCTCCCTCTACTGCTCCCCTGCTTGTGCTCTCTGTCAAATAAATAAAATATTTAAAAAGAAAAAAAAGAAAGCTAGCTTTCTTCTTTATCCTAAACTATGTGACTATGTATTTCAATTACATTTCTAAATTTAGGGCTTAAATATATATAACTGAAGTATGCAGTCTGAAAATGTATATCCCATTCTGCTATAGGCTGGGATAATGAGTTCATAAACTTGAATTATTGTACAGAAGCATCTAACTGACAAACCTGAGGAATGTACAGGAATGGTATAGGGCTACATTTAACAAATCTCACCAAGAGAACCTCATTTAATCAGACAGAGGCAGCTGACTGTCTACACAAATATCCATCTTTCCCTTCCTTGTTAAAACAAACATTTATTTAAATCCATACTTTCCCACTAAAAAGACTACATTTTTCAGCCTTCTTTGAGCTTTAAATGAATGGGACTGACTCAGTTGAAAGGTGCACTGTTGGTTTTTTTCCTTTCCTTCTTCTTGCCTGGATGTGGGATACCATGGCCAGAACTCCAGGAACCATTCAATAACCACGAGGCAACCTCCATATGCAAGTCACATATTAGATCTGGATAAACAAAGTTACAAGTCCCAGATGACTATGGAGCTGCCACACAAGCCCTGAACTACTCTACTTATGGACTTCTTATATATGGAAAAAAAAGTTTCTCACATCACTTACCAATGTTATTTTGTGTTTGTTATAAACAGCCCAAAATAATTTTTAATGGCTACAAACAGAAGTATGCCTTGTCAGATCTCACAGCCAAGACATATAAATGTTTTTAAAATTAATACAAAGTAAGACTTTATGATAAAATGTATAATAATCCCCCCTTCCACTGCACTATCCTAGTTTTGGCACATCATTTATACACCAAACTCATAAAGATTAAAATTAACCTGAAAAACAGAGCCTGTTTCTGCTCTTCTTTTCAGTTAATTTTATTCCAAGCAGAACTACTATGGCAAAAAAGTCAATCAGCCACAAGAATTAAGCCAACAGCAGGAAAAACAGAAAGAATAGATGGAAAACTAAACATCATCAGCTATTCCAGCATCTCGAATGTTACTGATGTGGAACTAATTCAAATCTTCATAAAAGACAGATGAGACATTAGTGCTACCTCATGCTGACCTTCTTTATAGAAATGCAGAAGGCAGTAATTGTAGAAGAAACCAAAGGTTAGAAAAAATTCTCCCACATATCTTAATTTATAGCTTCACATTATTTTAAGTGTTAATTCATTGTGTTGGGAAGTTTACTTTGTAAAAAAAATAAAAAATAAAAAAATTAGACAGTACTTTTACTGTGGGAGCACACAATTCAAGATTGAACAATGGCTTACCCAAATATATCAGCATCAAGATAATAATGGTTGGTAACTATAGTTTAGATATTTGTATTTGGATGCTCTCCACTCAGAACAGTGTTTATTTGCCCCAACAGCAATTTTATAAAATATTGCAGATGTAAACTAACTATTCTGTCTGACTTTCCACATACTGGTTTGTCACCTGTCCTGAGGCCACACACAGCCAAGAGACCCATCAAATCATGATTTTTCCATAAGGGACATTAGTTTTCCTACATAAAAGTAATTAAGTAAGGAAAACAAATTTTTCTCTATACCAAGCAATGATAATCAGCTTCCTCCTGTGGTCCAAACATAGAGTTCTGCTGCCTAGCTGCTGCTTTCCCCAGCAGGAAACAGAGAAAGAATAAGAGCTGAAAAACGCAAAGACTAGAATAAAGGAAGAAAAGAGTGGGCAAGTTAAGAAGAGTCTAACACTGACTGCTACAGAGATAAAAAGAAGAAAGTCAAAGGATCCCAGGAGGATGCTGATACAGGTTCCATTTTAGAAAAATAACCATCCATTAATAAATATGTTTATATATATTTATGTATGTGAAACTTGTATACTTTTCTCTTAGATATCTTTGTACCACATTACTTAGGAAAGAAACTATGTGAAGTCTGTCGAGTTTAGAAAGGTGTCATTATAAGAGCATAAAATTTTACTTATGTAAGCTGAACAAGTTCTAGAGATCATTGTGCATATACATAATACTGTAGTGTACACCTAGAAGTCTGATTAGAAGGTAGATTTCATATTAAGTGTTCTTAGCACAGTTTGAAAAAAAACTGCCACGCCCCCCCCCCAATTAAACGACAATACTTCTGGTAGGAGAAAAAAAAAAAGAGTCCTTAAAAATTAAAGAAAATTAAAAACTAAGAAATCAAACATTGGATGAGAAAAACAGTACACCCGGGGGGAATTTTATTTCTATTGGTAACAAACTAGAATTTTGTGTAGAACAATTTAAAGCTTTAACTTAAAGAGCTTAAGGATGTATTCCATCACTAAGATCTTCCTGGAAAAATTCAGTTACATTGTTTTAAATGTTTCAAAGTAGGGACCTGGGTGGCTTAGACTTGGTTAAGTGCCTTCAGCTCAGGTCATGATCCCAGGGTCCTGGGACTGAGCCCCTCGTCAGGCTCCCTGCTCCGAGGGGGAGCCTGCTTCTCCCTCTGCCCTTCCCCCTGCTCACGCTCTCTCTCTTTCTGACAAATAAAGAATAAAAAAATAAACGTTTCAATGTTTTAAACTATGCCACACTGAATTTATGTTTGTTTGGGGTTTTTTTTCCCCCATTTAAGACAGCAACAAAGATTTTTTTTTTAATTTATTTATTTGAGAGAAAGAGAGATAACAAGAGAGAAAGCACAAGAAGGGGGAAAGGGAGAAGCAGGCTCCCCGCCGAGCAAGAAGCCCGATGAGGGGCTCTATCCCAGGACCCTAGGATCATGACCTGAGCTGAAAGTAGACGCTTAACCAAATGAGTCACCCTGGCATCCCTGGGAATACTTTATTCAAATCCATCAGAGAAAGGGACATCTTGGGTCTAACAAAGCATTGTGTTTTAAAGCACAGGTCAGTAATTGTATATGAAGAGTATACACTGCTACATATAAATTAACTGATCAGACCTCAACTTTTCAATGTTTAAAACAGAATAAAAGTAGCACCTTTGTGACATTTTTAACTTTAGTACTCCTCTCCTTCAATCAAATCCATACCAACCTCCTCATAATCCTTCTCAAGGGCAGCCATATCCTCACAGGCCTCAGAAAACTCTCCTTCCTCCATGCCCTCACCCACATACCAGTGAACAAAGGCAAGCCTGGCATACATCAAGTCAAACTTGTGGTCCAGGAAAGCCCAAGCCTCAGAAATGTCTGTGATGTTGCTTATACCACGCACACAGCTCGCTGTACTCTGGCCAGGTCTCCAACAGGTACCACAGTGGGAGGCTGGTAATTAATGCCCACCCTGAAGCCAGTGGGGGCACCAGTCCATAAACTGGATGGTATGCTTGGTCTTGATGGTGGCAATGGCGGCACTGACATCTTTGGGAACTATGTTGCCACTGTACAACAGGTAGCAAGCCATGTATTTACCATGGTGAGGATCACATTTCACCATCTGACTGGCTGGTTCAAAGCATGCAGTGGTGATCTCTGCTACAGAAAGCTGTTCATGATAGGCTTTCTCAGCAGAGATGACAGGAGCATATGTGGCCAGAAAGAAGTAGATGCAGGGAGAGAGTATCACATTAGTCTGGAATTCTGTCAAATCAACATTCAGGACTCCATCAAATCTGAAGGAAGCAGTGATGAAGGATGCAATCTGACCTATCAACCAACTGAGGTTAGTGTAGGTTGGGCGTTCAATATTGATGTTTCTACGACAGACATCATAGATGGCTTCACTATGTACCATGAAGGTGAATTTATGTTTATTGTCCATTTGTAACAGCTTCTGGAATAAGAAATCTTCTAAGTCGAAGTCATCTCAAAGGTCAGTCTGAGCAATATAATCTTTCTCAAATAAAAGATTGAATCTAAAACAAGGAACAGGAAAAAGAAGGAATCTACTCTGTGGGACTCTTTCTTGAGCTTATTTATATTAAGCTGAACCATGTAAAATTGACAATATCCTATCATTTTTGAATTATAAATATAGCAACATAATATGGTTCAAGCTGATATACTTTAAACTGTTAGAAAAATCTGTGGGTTTATAACTGGAAAAGAAAATAAGTGGTGACAAACAAGAACTTTAAGAGACTCAACTCTAGACCCTCTGGTTAAAACAGTTTTTTTGTTTGTTTGTTTCACTCTGAAATAATGTCTAAATTTTGGTCAATTAAAGACTCTTCTGGCCAGTTTCCTCCTTTTTAAATGAAATTAATTCAGTGCAAAGGAATCATACACAGAACATGAGTTAAGTTTGATATATACATTACATATGGCTCATGTAAGCCCAATAATAAATTTCTAGCAAGGAGACTAGCTCTTTAATTATTCATTTCAGAAGTTTTTCTGTTGTAGTATGTGTGGTGGGGGTGGGAGTAGGGAATCGTCAAATGATTCACTGAAGAACTCTTCACTTGATAACTAAGTTGGCAGCTAACCACATAAAGGTCAATTCTTCATATTCAAAGATACTTCTTAACATACTGTCAAGCTGATTTCCCTAAATAAGGATGTAGGGTGCTATATCATCTAAATTTTCTTGTTAGAGCTAAACTAAAAGAACATCTAGGATTGTATCTAATTGTCATAAAAACTTGTAACTCACATTGTTAATTAGCATCTCCTATTAATGCCAAAATACAATGATACTTCAGCTTTATTAGCAACAACTTTTCCACAATCACAATCTTACCTTATCTGTCAAATTCTATCAGTATCACTACCCTTATGTCAACATCACTACCCTTATAGATGTCTGACCGGACAGCAGCATGAAGAAACAGCAATGGCACTTTCAGGTATGCCTGAAAGATCTCCCTAATTTCACTGAGAACATGGGTATAACAAAATCCTTTAGAAACACCAGAGAACTCTAAATAGGCTCCAGCTAATAAGTCTTTTAGCCTAAGACTCTGACCCTAGTTCAGATTTTTTAGCCTATGGTAGTAGTTCTGCTCCCAAAGATTTGTGCTTATACTTTTCAGGAATTTTCCACATGTGGCTCAATGACATCAATACTTTTGTTAGTCTCTGAAACTGGCATTTGTAGCTCTTCTGATAAGAGACGGAGCACTGCTCAGAATCAAGACACCATACACAAGAGAAGGTTCTCTAGGTGAAGCCTTATAGGCCATAGAGCTGCAGAGACCTAGAAAATTGGGGATATCTGACCTAAAGAAATCCAGAAGAAACTGAAGCACTCTTACTGACTGAGCTATTTTTCATTTCTAAATTTGCTCTTTTCATGTCTTATGAGGTGGCTAAACCATTTCTGAAATATTCAAAAGAATGGTAATAAAATATATACAGTACATACTAATTAGCTTTTTTAAAAAGTAACTTTCCTAAAATGGCAGATTTATGTATCAGTCATTTCTGTTCCATGACCTTTATGGTTTTTAATATAAGGCTTAATTAAAACAAATTCCTTTGGGATGATGAAAATGTTCTTAATCTTGATAGTGGTGGTAGCTTCACAGGTGTACACATCTATCAAAACTTGTCAAAATGGAAAGAATTAGTAATTCTTTACTAACTATGTGATTTTAAGAGTCCTGCGTGTGTTGGATAAAGTTCTTTGCCATGTGTCTTTTGCTTGTTTTAGGTTTAGTTTACTCTTCTAGTTTCTTAAGGTAGAAGGTTAAATTATTAATTTAATATATCTCTTCTTTTCCTTATAGCATTGCTTTAGCTGTAACCTATAAATTTTGGTATGTTACGGAATTTTTTTCCCCATTTGTTTCAAAGTACTTCCTAAATTTTATTTTTGAGTTTTTTTCCTTGACTCATTGGTTATTTGGGAATGTGCTGTTTAATTTCCATGTATTTGTGAATTTCTCAAATCTCCTGTTAATGATTTCTAATTACACCATTCATTTATTCTTGACTTTAAGTATAGATCAAAAGGTCACAGAATCCTAGGCTTGAAGCACATAAGAGAATATCTACAATCACTCCTACTTCTATCCCGATGGTAATCAGTGGTATCTTTTAATGGACTTTGGAAGAGGAGATAAAGAAATCAAGTGAAAAGACTGAGGACTATGAGCAAAATCAGTTATACTTTGTATTTATATAACATTTTACAGATTACAGAAAGTCCTTTTATGTAAAAAGTGGATTTTTAAAAAGACCTTAAATATTACTTATAACACAAAATAGAAACAATTAGTAAGTCAACAAAAATAAAATACCTGATAGGTGTTGTCAAAACTGTCATACATGAATCTGGTGATCAAGGATGTCTTTCCAACTGAAATGAAAAGGAAAAAAGATTCACTCAGTTAACACATTACATACACCAGGTTCTCAAGTGATTCTTCTACAGAGAATTGCAACTAAAGTCCATGGGAAATATCTGCAATGGTTCTACTACTAATAATTTAGAAACATACAGCCCCTAGCTTGTTGAAACACCTTTCTCTAATAACATATAACACTCTCAAATTAAGAGCAGAGGTAAATAGTTTTATTTAGTTAAGGGTTGAGGAAAATGAAAAGATGGAGGAAAATAATCAATTATGTTGACATCTCTACTTCACAAAAGGCCAAGCAGACATTGTTTGGGCCCTAACAAAAAGAACTAGGATTACACTTGAGAAGAAGCCTCTTTATATAGGAATAGTTGAACTAGGAATTTCTTTATTAGTAAACAGTACATATAGTTTTCATTTTTTAAAAAAATGCTCACTATCTTTTTCACATAAAAGAGTAAAACGCATATTGTATTTTACTGGTGGTACAGAAAATTACAGGAACAAAGTGAAAATTATGTATATCATGCCACCCACATATAATTAATGTTGGTTCTGTTTTTCTGAAATATTTTTATATATAACAATATGTACTTAAAGGTGAAACTCTAGAACCATTCATAGGTAAGCCAGGAAAAATATACATACTACCATTTTCAACACTGACTGGACTCTGTAAAAAGTAAATGTAAAAATCTGAAGAGATAAAAGGCAATATGCATTTCACAGAGAGGGAAATAGTGGTGGATAAAAGCAAGGAACTATATAAAATATATAAGAAAGAAGTATAAAATAGCTTATTAAAATAGTTTTTATTCAAAGGATTAAAAATTATTAAGCACTTTATTTTATTTTTTAAAGATTTTATTTTATTTTTTTTAAAGATTTTATTTATTTATGTGACAGAGAGACAGAGAGACAGAGAGACAGCCAGCGAGAGAGGGAACACAGGCAGCGGAGTGGGAGGGGAAGAAGCAGGCTCCCAGCCGGAGGAGCCTGATGTGGGACTAGATCCCGGAATGCCGGGATCACGCCCTGAGTCGAAGGCAGACGCTTTAACAACTGCGCTACCCAGGCGCCCCTAAAGATTTTATTTTTAAGTAATCTCTACACCCAATGTGGGGCTTAAACTCACAACCCCAAGATCAAGAGTTGCATGCTCTACTGACTGAGCCAGCCAGGTGCCCCTAAGCATTTTAAATATGATTCAATATGGAATCCCAGTAAATATATTGCTCTTGTTTACCTCAAAGCTCCTGTAAAATGGTACGCAAACTTGTAATGATTTGCTACATGTTGCTTTTCCTAAAAGATTATAAGCTCCAGGGACACCTGGGTGGCATAGTGGGTTAAGTGTCCAACTCTTGGTTTTGGTTCAGGTCATGATCTTAGGGTCCTGGGATCGAGTCCATGTCCGGCTCCCTGCTCAGTAGTTTACTTCTCCCTCTCCCTCTCCCCCTACTCCCACTCATGCTCAAGCTCTCTCTCAAATAAATAAAATCTTTTAAAAAATAAAACAAAAGACATACAAGTTTAAAATAAAAATTATAGTAACATTATAGTTTATAACATAAAGAATGTAATACAGGACAACTATAACACAAAAGATGGGGTGATGAATGCTGTTATACTGCTGTAAGGTGTCTATAGTTCATGTGAATAGTACAGACTGTGTGTGTGTATATATATATATATATACATATATATATGTATGTGTGTGTGTGTATATATATATAAAGGAAAAGATAAAAGTGTGTGTGTGTATATATGTATATGTATATGTATATATATATAAAGGAAAAGATAAAAGTGTGTATATATATGTTTATATATATAAAGTGCATATATATATATATATATACAGGAAATATATATATAAAGGAAAAGATACCTCAAAAGTAGGGATTATCCCAGGAATAAAAGGTTAGTAAATCATACAAAATCAACTAATGTAATTCAAAATATTAACAGAACAAAAAAGAAAATCTTTAAGTTCACCTCAATATATTTAGATGAAGTATTATGACAAAACTCACCAGATTCATGATGAAAACTCTAAGCAAACTAGCAAACCAGGAATGGAGGGAAATGGCATCAATCAGATAAACAGCATTTACAAAGAAATCTATAGTTAACATCATATGTAATGCTAAACTCCAATGGTTTCCTCCAAAGAACGGGAAAAAAAAGCAAGGATGTCCAATCCACCACTTCTATTCAGCATGGGTACTCGGGTCTTAACCCGTGCAATGATGACAAGAAAAAGAAATAAAAGCCACACAAAGTGACACTGTTCTTTTTCACTGATGACATGACTAGTCAGTCACGCAGAATAATCCTATGAAACTAATTTTAAAAATCTGCTAGAACTAGGGGCATCTGGGTAGCTCAGCTGGTTAAGTGTCAGACTTGATCTCAGCTCAGGTCTTCATCTCAGGGTTGTTGAGTTCAAGCTCCGCATTGGGCTAAACACTGGGCGTAGAGATTACTTAAAAAAAAAATCTACTAGAACTAGTAAATCTGGCAAGGTCTCAGTACAGAAGTTTGATATACAAAAATCAACTGCATTTCTAAATACTAGAAGTAAATAGAAAACGGAACATTTTAAACTCCACATGTGGTAACATCACAAAATATGAAACAATTAGGAATAAATTTAACAAGATGTTAAAAACTCTACCTTGAAAACAAAATACTCTATTGAGAGAACATCAAGAAAATCTAAATAAATATAATACCATATACTAGTTTAAGAGAAATCACTACTAAGATATCAATTTTCTCCAATTTACACCTTCAACATAATCTCAATCATAATCCCAACAGCCTTTGAAAAATAGCAAATGACAAGACAGTTCTGAAGTTCATATGAAAATGCAAAGGATCTAGAATAGTTAAAACGATCTTGAAAACAGTGAATAATTTTGAAGATTCTACCATATACAATCTCAAAATTTACCATGAAACTACAGTAATCCAAATAGTATGGTACTGGCTTAGAGAGAGAGAAACAGATCAGTGAAACAGAACAGAATCCAGAAATAAACAAAAAAAATCTCTAGGCTGTTGAATAAACATCTCTAGCTCTGTGAGACCACAACTTTTTCTCCTACTCTATCCCCCCAAAAAAGGGCCTGAAAACTGACAATTTTAATTTTCTCACACTAGTACCTCAAGGATATTCTAAGAAAACTACAAATTTTTTAAAAATCTTAAACAACTTTCCAATATGAAATTAACATTTTATTCCCAAGCAAACATCTCCACATAATGACACTACTGTAAATATCACAAGATGTTTTAGTAACAAATGCTTTCATCCTAATCCTTAACCTTTCCAAAAATTAAGTAGAGATCTAATTCTTTTCTGCCAATTCTTGTTTAAGGAAAAGCTTTAATTCTGCTAGCAACAGAGAAAAGCAGCACAGGGATGGAATTAATGCAACACAGCTAATCTGAAAAAGTGGAATTTTCTAAGTAATATGGTAGAAAGGAAGATTTCAGAGAAATCTCAAGGTAGCTCTATTTCCTTATTGCCAACCCTCATAAAAACAGTCTTCGTTGATAAAAACAGAACCTGCAATCAATCCTAATTCTGGGAATTTCTCTCTAAAACTGTCTAAGATCTAAGACCTAAATAAATTTATTTTATAGAAATATAATTAAAGCTTTTTTTTTAGATTTTATTTATTTATTTGACACAGAGAGAAAGCACAAGCAGGGGGAGCTGAAGGGGGAGAAGGAGAAGCAGACTCCCACCAAGCTGGGAGCTCGATACAGGACTTAATCCCAGGGCCCGAGCCAAAGGCAGACACTTAACTGACTGAACCACCCAGGCACCCCTATTTTATAGAAATACTTAAGATGGTGCCCTGGTGGCTCAGTCAGTTAAGCATCTGCCTTCAGCTCAGTTCATGATCCCCAAGTCCTGGGATCAAGCCCCATGGTGGGCTCCTTGTTCAGCAGGAAGTCTGCTTCTCCCATGGTGCGCGCTCTGTCAAAAAAAAAAAATAAATAAACAAAATCTATAAAAAATAAAAAGAGAGAGAAAAATATTTAAGAATTAACTTAAGAAGGTATGGGTAAGTGTATTTTTTTTTTAAAGAGGGATTCAAAAAACTTTAATGAAAGCAAAAATCAAAAAGTGCTCTCAATATACACTAAAAAAGGCATTTATGCTTAGTCCAGGGCTCTTTTTTAAGATTTATTAGAGAGAGAGAGAGCGAGAGAGAGCACGTGAGCACACGAGCAGGGAGAGGGGCAAAGGGAGGGGACAGAATCTTTAGCAGATTCCCCACTGAGTATAATGCCCAATGTGGGGCTAGATCTCAAGACCCTGAGATCATGACCTGAGCCAAAACCAAGAGTCGGATGCTAAACCAACTGAGCCAGCCAGGTGTCCCCAGGGATCTTTTTTCATTATATTATTTATTCTATGCCAGATACTGCAGTGTTTCAGGACCATTTTTTTACTCTCAAAACTACTCAAAGAGTCACTGCAGCCTTAAGAAGTAAGGCTACTCTACTTTTTAGGATATTCTTCTTTATAAAGAGCAGATCGATTCCCAAAACCCATAACTCCAGTCTAATCATAAGGAAAAAGAACAAATTCCAGTAGAGAAGCATCCTACAAAAATACTTGACCAGTACTCCCCCAACTGTCAAAGTCATTAAAAGTCTAAGACTGTCCCAGCCAAGAGGAGTCTGAGACATAAAACTAATCAAACAGGGTATCTGACAGAATCCTGGAACAGACAAAGGACACTGGGGAAAAACTAAGGATATCTAAATAAATTATGGATTTTACTTAATAATACTATTGGTTCATTAATTATGAAAAATGTACAATATTAACAAAATGTCAATAATAGGAGAAACTGGGTACGGGTTTACAGGAACTATACTATCTTTCTCAGTTTTTCTGTAAATCTAAAACTTCTAAAAAAATAAAGCTTATTTAAAAATTGTTTTATTCATTATTCACATACCTTTAAAATAAACCAAACGAAAAAGGTAGATCAGTAGTTTCCTAGGGCTAGTAGACAATTTTTATTACTGTATTATTTATTATTTTATTATAAAGACAAAATATTTTGTGGTGATTCTTGCACTGTCAAGACTCACTGAATTGTGTAATTTAAACAGATACAGTTTATTGTCTATAGGCTTCCTCAGTAAAACTGGTAAGGAGAAACAACCTGTCACAAAACAACCTCAATTAAACAAACAGCAAAGGTTTCATTAAAGTGAAGTTTCATGTGACCAGTAAACTTCTAAAAGACAACCTTCTAGGACAGTAGGCTCCTAGGTGTTCTGACTATAATACCAAAGAAATACATTTAAAATCTTAACCCAGTACACAATTACATAACTGAAATGAAACAACTGCTATGGACTATGCATTCTGATTATTTTCTTTCCATTGTCTTATAGGTTAGCTGCTAAAATAGTTATTGATAGGGGGGCCTGGGTGGCTCAGTCGTTAAGCATCTGCCTTCGGCTCAGGTCACAATCCCAGCGTTCTGGGATCAAGCCCCGCATCGGGCTCCCTGCTCAGCAGGAAGCCTACTTCTCCCTCTCCCATTCCCCCTGCTTGTGTTCCCTCTCTCGCTGCCTCTCTGTCAAATAAATAAATAAAATCTTAAAAAAAATACTTATTGATAGTATGGTAAGATTTCTGGGACTGGCTTTAAAATATTACTATGGACAGCTCCCCTGGGTGACGAGTCAGTTAAGCATCCAACTCTTTGTTTTGGCTTAGGTCATGATCTCCAGTCCTGCTATATCTAGCCCTGCACCAGGCTCCACACTTGGCACAAGAGGCTGCTTGAGATTCTCTCCCTCTCCCACTGCCCCTCCCCCAGCTAACAAAAACGTGTGTGCACGCGTGCACATGAGCGCTTCCACTTTCTCTCGAATGAATGAAATCTTTAAAAATACTCCTATGGACATCACAGTCTGCTTCGCACACTCAAAGGATATGATGAGGCAGTATTTTATTAAGTTGTAATGTTATCTGTAGGGGTTTTTTGGGGGGTGAGTGGGAGGGGTATGGGTAAATATCCTTTATCAGATTTTAGGATGTTCACTTCTGTTCTTAATTAAAAGTTTGTAGCTAATTACAAACAGGTTTTCAATTTTGTGAAATGCTTTTACTATATCTACTGAAATTTAACTCCTTTGTTAGTGGACTGCATTAGAATGACTTTCAAATATTAAATCAATCTTGCTTGTATAATGGATTTTTTTTTAATGACAAGATTAGGTGTGCCTGGGTGAGTAGGTTGGTTGAGCGTCCAACCCGTGATTTCAGCTCAGGTCATGATCTCAGGGTTGTGGGATAGAGCCCCGCACCCTCAGCAGGGCATCTGCTTGAGATCCTCTCTCCCTTTCCCTCTATCCCTCCCCCACAACTCTCTCAAATAAATAAATCTTTACACAAATAAAAATAAATGACAAGATTATAAAAAAGGAAAATTATAGGCCAATACCACTCATGACCAAAGATGCAAAAGAATGTACAATATTTTTAAGTAAGTAAATTTAGAATTGCCCAGAATACAAAGTCACTATACAAAAATCAACTGTATTTCTTACATACCAGCAACAACAGAAAACAGAAATTTAAAAAATTCTGTTTATGAGAGTATCAAAAACAAGATACCAGGGCACGTGGGTGGCTCAGTTGGTTAAGCACCTGCCTTCGGCTCAGGTCATAATCACAGGGTACTGGACAGAGCCCCATGTCAGGCTCCCTGCTCGTCTTGCTTGTCCCTCTCCCTCTGCTCCTTCCCCCCACCATCCCTTGTGCTCTCTCTCTCAAAGAAATAAGTAAAATCTTAAAAACAAACAAACAAAAGATACCTAGGTATCTAACAAAAATGTGCAAGAATTCTACACTGAAAATTAAAAAACACTGCTGAACGAAATTTTAAAAAGACCTAAATAAGTGGAGAAATAAACCATGTCCAAAGATTGAAGACTCATTGTTTCAATATTGCTAAATTCAATGCAATACCCCCCCCCCAAAGTCAGGATTTGGCTAGTTTGTTTGGTATAAATTGACAAACAGATTCAAAAGCCTATTTATAAAAGCAAATAACTTCAGGGCACCTGGATGGCTCAGCGGGTTAACGGGTTAAGTGTCTGCCTTCGGCTGAGGTCATGATCCCAGGGTCCTGGGACAGCCCAGCATCAGATTCCCTGCTCAGGGGGAACCCTGCTTCTTCCTCTCCCCCTGCTGTGCTCTATCTCTCCCTCTTAAATAAATAAATAAACAAAATCTTTAAAAAAAATTTTTTTTTAGAAATTAAAAACAAAAAAGCAAGTTGAAACTCAGAATAGCCAAGACAATCTCAAAGAATAAAACTGAGGGACTTACACTACCAGATTTCAAGATTTACTATAAAGCTACAGTTCTAGGTGGGCCTGGGTAGTTCAGCTGGTTGAGCATCTGCCTTTGGCTCAGGTCATGGTCCCCAGATCCTTTGAGCCCAGCGTCAGGCTCCCTGCTCAGCGGGAGTCTGCTTCCCACTCTCCCTCTGTCCCTCCCCCTGCTCGTGCTCTCTCTCAAATAAATAAAAATCTTAAAAAAAAAAAAAAGCTACAGTTAGAAATAAGACAATGTGGTATTAATATATATATATACATACAAACAGGCCAGTAGAACAGAGTCCAGAAACAGATCCACATGCATATGGCCACTTTATTTATGACAAAGGTGTCAACGGAATTCAGCGGGGAAGGGACAACTGAATATATGAATGGAAAATAAAAAAGAACCTTGACCCCTACAATGCTTCACACCATACACAAAAAATTAATTTAAGATGGATCATAGCCCTAATTGTAAAAGCTTAAACCCTAAAGCTTCAAAAGTACAGGACACTATCTTTATGTGCTAGTGGAGGCAGAGATTTCTGAAACAGGACTCAGAAAGTAATACAAAGAAAAATATTTAAAAGATGAACTTCATCAAAATTAGAAACTTCTGTTCATCTAGAGACAGAGTGAAAAGGCAAGCCCAGATTGAGAGATACGTGACAGAAATAGTTCCAGCATGACATTGTAAGGAGCTACTTACACCCACTCTCCAATGAAACTGGTAAGAATTCAAGCAAAACAAAACAAAACAAAATTTAAAATCTCTGGAAACAGTCCTGAAGGCATAAAGCAAATGACAAAACATTTATTCAAGAAGATATACACTAAAACTCAGAAAGAAAAATCCATGGTACTTGAACCAAAAACATAATGTACAAAAATGTTCCTAACAGTTTTATTTACAATAGCCAGGGATCAGAAACAATCCAAATTTTATCAACAGAATAGATAAGTTGTGGCACAGTCACATAATGAAGTATTACACAGGCAAAAATAACATCTTACTCATATGTACAACAACATGGACAAATTTCACAGACATTACAGAGTAAAAGGGGCCAGACACAAAAGAATATATACTGTATGATTCCACTTAATAAGAAGTTCAAAACTGACAAAATTAATCGACAGAGATAGAAGTCAAAATAGTCATAATTTCTGAAGTTTCTAACTGGAAAAGGGAGCCACGGAAAATTCCAAATGCTAGAAATGACCTATTATCTTGATCTGAGTGGTAGTTACAAGGATGTATGAATATGTTAACTTTCCAACAAGTCATATACTTAAGATTTGTCCTTTTCTTGCCCTTTACTGGATGTTACACTTTAAGAGTCTTCAAAAACAAACAAGCGCTGAGGTGGCTCAGTCAGCATCTGACTCTTGGTTTTGGCTCAGGTTATGATCTCATGGTCTTGAGATCAAGCTCCACATCAGGCTCCCCGCTCAGTGGGGAGTCTGTTTGAGCTTTTCTCTCTCCCCTCTGCCCCGTCCCACTGCATGCACTCTCTCTCTAAAATAAATAAACCTAAAAAAAATAAAAATTAAAAAAAAAGGTAAAATGCTTCATTATATGTACTTTTTAAAAAAATAACAAGTATATACATGTATGTGGATTTTATGTACCCCCTGATATATTGTCACAGAAGCATCTTCACTTCTGTTGCAGTCTAAACATGAGAAAAACAACAGAAAAACCCAAACTGGGGGAATATTCTTAAGGAAACCTGGCCTCAAGACTTAAAATCAAGCAAAGACAGAACTATCACAGACCAGAGGAAACCCAGGAAATGAGAAAAAACCAATGAGGCACCTGGACTGCATCCTGGAGAAAGGAGATTAATGAAAAAAACTAGTAAAATCCAAATAATGTCTACAGTTCAGCTGTAAATAGTAATATGCCAATATTAGTTTCTTAGTTTGGGTAAACGTACCATAGTAATATAAGATGCTAAAAGAGGTAAACCGATTAAGGGGTAAATGGGAACTCTCTACACTGTTCGCAATTTTTCTGTAAGTTTAAAATTAATCCAAAATAAAAAGTTTATCAACAAAGATAAAGCATATATATACACAATCCCTAAATAAAAAGTTTCAGGGGCACCTGACTGGCTCATTCTGTAGAGCATGTGACTCTTGATCTCAAGGCTGGAAGTTCAAGCCCCATGCTGGGTGCAGAGATTACTTAAAGAAAATAAAATCTTTTAAAAAATTTTTTTTAAGATTTTATTTATTTGACAGAGAGAGACAGCCAGCGAGAGAGGGAACACAAGCAGGAGGAGTGGGAGAGGAAGAAGCAGGCTCCCAGCGGAGGAGCCTGATGTGGGGCTCGATCCCAGAACGCTGGGATCACGCCCTGAGTCGAAGGCAGATGCTTAACGACTGAGCCACCCAGGTGCCCCAAGAAAATAAAATCTTGAAAAAAAAAAAATTTCAAAGATTTGTACACTTCGCTATATTATGCCTAAATTAAAAAAAAAAAAATCTAACAAGCCTCAGAGCATGTCCTTATACCTATGGCTTGATACCTAAACAGTCTCATCCCTAAACAGTGGGTCACAAGATTCTGGTTAGCTGGTACCAACAGTAAGGGTAACAGTATCCTGGCTCTGAAGTATAGTCACATCCATTTGAGTAAATCTTTCATTCAAGTTGGGTAAGATCAAGATAAAGGTCAGAAAGCAGAGACTTTATCGAGCTTACATAGACCTATGAACTATTCTATTCTTGTGTGCTAATAAATGGTTAATAAATGTCTATTATGTATGGCAGAAAAAGGGAGCAAAGAAGGGAAGAAGGGATGTAGGGAGGGAAGTGGGTAAGAGAAATAAAACAGGAATTGGCAAATTGTTAATAACTGAAGCTCTATGATAGTATTTGGGGATTAAAAACTGAAACCAATTGCACTCACAAGGCTTACTGCCCGCATAAACAGAACTTTACCATTCTACTGTTATCAATCTGACTTTACTCCAGGAAATTCTTCTCTAGGAAAATAACTCTTATTCCTTCAGGAAATTCCCCAAAGTCTATTCAAAGGAACATGAAACTGTTCATCTTGTCAACAGATACCACCAAATGATGTTTATTCTCACAGATGCTTTGAACCTTATCACAAAACCCTCACTTTGTTAAGCCCACAAATCTTAAAACTGTATCACAATACTTAACCAATCCTAATCAAGCCCCCATATTAAAACTGCCACCTTAGAGGTGCCTGGGTGGCTCAGTCAGTTAAGCATCTGACTCTTGGTTTTGACTCAGGTCATGATCTCATGGGTCTTGAGATTGAGCCCGTCAGGCTCCATGCTCTGCAGGGAGTCTACGTGAAGATTTTCTCCCTCTGTCCCTCCTCCCACTCTCTCTCTCTCTGAAAAATAAATCAATCTTTAAAAACAAAAACTACCACCTTAAATCAGACCCCCAAATCCATAAACATCCCAACTTTGCCCTCTTCCCTCTCCAAAAGACTACTGTATTGGGTTGAATAGTATATCCCCCAAATTCACGTCCACCAAGAACCTTGGAAATATAACCTTAATTAGAAATAGTGTCTTTGCAGATATAATCAAGTTAAAATGTGGTCATGCTGGATTAGTGTGGGTCCTAATCCAATCACTGGTGTCCTTATAAGAAAAGATAACTCTTGAGGTGCCTGGGTGGCTCAGTCAGTTAAGCATCTGACTCTTGATTTTGGTGGTTATGATCTCAGGGTCCTGAAATCAAGCCTCCAGAGGGGTTCCACACTCAGAGCAGAGAGCCTGTTTAGGATTTTATCTCTTCCTCTCCCTCTGCCCCTCCCTCCGTGCATATGCACGTTCTCTCTCTCTCTCTCTCAAATAAATATATAAATCTTAAAAAAAAAAAAAAAAAAGAAAGAGAGAAGAGGGAAATCTGGACATGGGGACACAGAGGAAGCACACAAAGAGAAGGCGGCCATGTAAAATCAGAGGCAGAAATTGGAATTATACTGCCACAACCCAAGGAAAACCATGAGCCAGGACAGAAGCATGGGACGGTTTTTTCCACAGAGCCTTCAGACAGAGAATGACCCTCCTAACAACTTGATTTGGGACTTTTTTTTTTTTTTAGGTAGGCTCCATGCCCAATGTGGGCCTTGAATTCATGACCCTGAGATCAACTTGACTTGGGACTTCTAGCCTCCAGAACTGTGATAATAAATTTCTGTTAAGCCACCCAATTTGTAGTAGAGGGAGAGGGACAAGAAGACTCTGCACTGAGAGGAGCCCAATATGAGACTCGATTGCTGAACCCCAATATCATGACCACAGCCAAAACCAAGAGTTGGTCACTAAGCCGACTGAGCCACCTAGGCACCCCTCTTCTCAACTCTTAAATATGCACTCTCCTTAAAAGAAATTAAACTGATACGGTTTGTGCAACTAAGACTCTGAAATATAATCACAGACCCAAGAAGAAACAAAATTTTGTCCCTATATCAGAATAGCAAATACATGCCAATTTAAATGTTTTAAATTACAATGTCTATGTATCATTTTTCATTATTCCATATTATATGACTTTTGGTTAATCCATACTAACACTAATGTCTCCTGAATTTCTTTATAAAGAAACAGTTTAGGGGTACCTGGGTGGCTGACTCAGTTGGTTTGAGCTTCAGACTTTTTTTTTTTTTTTAAGATTTTATTTATTTATTCGACAGGATAGAGACAGCCAGCGAGAGAGGGAACACAAGCAGGGGGAGTGGGAGAGGAAGAAGCAGGCTCACAGCGGAGGAGCCTGATGTGGGGCTCGATCCCATAACGCCGGGATCATGCCCTGAGCCGAAGGCAGACACTTAACCGCTGTGCCACCCAGGCGCCCTGAGCTTCAGACTCTTGATTTCACTCAGGTCACAGTCCTGAGATCAAGCCCCAGGTCGGGTTCCAGCTCAGAGTCTCCTTGGGATTCTTTCCCTCTTCTTCTCCCTCCCCATGTGTCCCTCCCTACATGCACGCGAATACACACATGCATGCTTGCTCTCTCAAATAAATCTTAAGATTTTATTTATTTGACAGAGACAGAGCACAAGCAGGGGGAACAATAGAGGGAGAGGGAGAAGATGCAGGCTCCCCACTGAGCAAGGAGCCCAATGCAGAACTCGATCCCAGGACCCTGGGATCATGACCTGAGCTGAAGGCAGACAACCAACTGAGCCACCCAGGCACCCATCAAATAAATAAATGAATCTTAAAAAAAAAAAAAAAAAAAAGTAGTTTTAAATACAAAAAGGTATATATTCACTCAAAAGATAACTCTCTAAATAGCTTACTTTGGATTAGCAGACTACAATGAAATGTTCAAATATCCCATTCTGATGCATATATTTATAAGTAATTTCTAAAAATTACAATGTCACTTACAATGCTGCCTTAATGCCCCTCCAGAAACAAAACAGAAATTCCAGCCCATTCCCAACATTTTATAAAAACATTTCTAAAATGAGACCATCTGCAAAATACTATATACTCTAATTCTCTAAAGACCAGGGATGATAATGATCTCAGTGGGATTCCTATTCCATTTTACTCTACTGACAACCACTGGCAAACAATTTAGGGATGAAATCTAATCCAAATGGTAGGGCTCAATCTTTTAAAGATTTGTAGCCCAAAGCAAATATAAGAAAAGATCATATTCCTATTTCTTCATTTTAATGAGCACACAGAAATGCCAGGGATGATGCAAATGCTGAGATTAAAAAACAAAAACAAAAACATAGTCTCTGTTCAGTTTAAGTGGGGGGGGGGGGCAGAAAAAATTACTGCAGTGTGATAAAAACAAACAAACAAACAAACAGAAGTGGGGCACCTGGGGCACCTGGCTGGCTCAGTCAGTAGAGCATGAGGCTCTCAGTTTTGAGGTCATGAGTTTGAGCCCCACACTGGGGATGGAGGTTACTTACAAAAAAAAAAAAGAAAGAAAGAAAAGAAAGAAAAGAAAAAGTCAGTAGAAGTATGCACAGAATGTTGTGGGTGGGAACAGTCTTCTATATGGCTGGAAGGTCAGGGAAAACTTCCCAGAAAAAAATGACTTCAAAGCTGAGGTTGGAAGTTGAGGTTAGCTAGCTATAGGAGAGAGAGTAGATGGTATCACAAGTCTGTAACAAGCACCATGAGCTATGCTATATGAGAGGGCCTACTTGCAGAGCTTTATTTATTTTTTAAATCTTATCTAGAATACAGCTAAAATGAAATAAATGTAAATCTATAACTCCGGTAATGGGTATTAAGGAGGGCACGCATTGCATGGAGCACTGGGTGTTACACGCAAACAATAAATCATGGAACACTACATCAAAAACTAATGATGTACTGTATGGTGACTAACATAACTAATAAAATTTAAAAAAAGAAAAAAAAATTTTAATTAAAAATAAATAATAAATATGTGTGTGTGTGTAACTCCATTTATACATGGGGTTCCTGAATTCTTTAAGAACAAACCAGAAAAGAACATTTGCAATAAGCCATAAAAGAATTAACTCTAAATTATAGTCTTTCTGATGAGATTTTACTTCTAATACTGAACCTATCCCACCAAAAAAAGTCTACTACTGAGTGAATAAACAGTATTTGAAAAAGCAATTTCTGGATTGGAATCCCAATTATTCCTTTTTTAAAAAATTGAGGGGCGCCTGGGTGGCTCAGTTGTTGGGTGTCTGCCTCTGGCTCAGGGCGTGATCCTGGCGTTGTGGGATCCAGCCCCACATTGGGCTCCTCCACTGGGAGCCTGCTTCTTCCAATCCCACTCCCCCTGCTTGTCTTCCCTCTCTCGCTGGCTGTCTCTATCCTGTCGAATAAATAAATAAAATCTTAAAAAAAAAAATTGAGATATCATTCACATACCATAAAATTCACCCCTCTACAGAGCAAAATGTAGTGGTTTTTAGTATATTCACAAAGTTATGCAACCATTACCCTAATTCCAAAACATTTTCATTACTCCAAAAAAATCCCATATCCATTAGCAGTCAATCCCTATAACCCTAGTCCCTGGCAACCATTAATCTACTTCCTACTCCTATGGATTTGCCTGTTTTCCAATCCACCTTTTACCATCTATGTAACTTGTAGTTTAATTAATCTTTCTGTGCCCCAGTTTCATCTAAAGAAGTATAATAATAATCCTATATCACTGAATGGTTAATAAATATAAATTGGTTAATATGACTGGATAGGCTTAGTGAACATAAACAATTCTTAGAAAGCATTTTAGAAGGCAGTCTTCTTTGTAACAATCTTAAGATTTCACTGACGAGTGAAGCTAATTCTCCATGAACCTAGAATTTAGGTATTCCCTAACTGAAAACAAGTGCTGGGTCATAAAACAAGACCAACAAATTTAAAGGTGTGAAATCATACAGGATATATGTTTTCTGCCCTCAGTGAAACTGAACAAGAAATTTTAGCTAAAAGATATCTAGAAAGTCCCAAAATGTTTGGAAATAAAGTAATGTACTTACAACCTAGGGGTTCAAAAAGAAATCACAAAGGAAATTTTAAAATAATCTGACTGAATGATAATTAAAATATTATAATATATGGGATACAACATTCACAATAGCCAAAAAGCAGAAGCAAGCCAAATGTCCATCATCTGATGAATGAAACAAAACACAGCATATCCAAACAATGGTGTATCATTCAGCCATAAAAAGGAACGAAGTACTGTTACATGTCACAACAAGGACAAATCTTCAAAATACTATACGAAGTCAAAGAAGCCAGTCACAAAAGACCACATAAGATAGGATTCCATTTATATGAAGTGTCTAGAACAGGCAATTACATTGAGACAGAGAGATCAGTGGTTGCTTAAGGATAAGGGGAGAGTAGGGGAATTGGGTGGTGATGGCTAAGGGATATGGAGTTTGTTTTGGAGGTCATGAAAATGTTCTAAAATTGTGGTGATGGTTACACAACTCTGTGAATATACTTAATGCCACTGAAATACATATTTAGAAATAGTTAAAATGCTAAATTTTGTTATGTCCAGTAGTACCACTTCATCTATGGTTTCACTTTCTGCCATTTCAGTTACCAGAAGTCAACTGCATTCTGGAAGCAGATGATCCTCCTTACATATATCATCAGGAGGTCAATAGTAGCTTAATGCTCCATTACAATGACTACATCATTCACCTCACTTCACTTCACCACATATGCATTTTATCATCTCACTTCATCACAGGAAGGGTTAGTACAGTACAATAAGGTATTCTGAAAGAGAGATCACATTCATGTAACTTTTATTAGAATATACTGTTATAATTGTTCTATTTTATTATTAGTTATTGTTGTTAATCTTTTTTTTTTAATTTATTTATTCATTCGACAGAGATAGAGACAGCCAGCGAGAGAGGGAACACAAGCAGGGGGAGTGGGAGAGGAAGAAGCAGGCTCATAGCGGAAGAGCCTGATGTGGGGCTCGATCCCACAACGTCGGGATCACGCCCTGAGCCGAAGGCAGACACTCAACCGCTGTGCCACCCAGGCGCCCCTGTTGTTAATCTTTTACTGTGTCTACTTTATAAATTAAACCTTATCATAGGTACATATGTAAAGGAAAAAACATGTAGTATATATAGGGTTTGGTACTATCTGGGGTTTTAGGCATCCACTGAGAGTCCCGGAACATATACCCCGTGGGTAAGAGGGGACTAGAATATATTTTACCACATTAAAAAACCCTCTCACCAGCAAAAAAAAAAAAAAAAAAAAAGATTAATATTGGAACATCAAAGATAAAAAGAATGCTTTAAAAAAGGCTATTATTAAAGGTTAAAGAAACTAATTACTGGGCCTCTAGAAGACCAAAGTACACTAATTTAGGACAGAATTTTAGAAGTGATAAAGTAATTCCTAACATAATACACTCCAAGAATCTTAGGTTTCAGGTGTGCCTGAGTGGCTCAGTCAGTTGGGTGTCTGCCTTCAGCTCAGGTCATGATATCAGGGGCCTGGGATCAAGCCCCACCTCAGGCTCCCTGCTCAGTGGGGAGCCTGCTTCTCCCTCTGCCTGCTGTTCCCCCTGCTTGTACTCTAATAAATAAATGCTTTAATAAAAAAAAAAAAAAAAAGCAAACCTAGGTTTCAAAGACTGGTGTCTGCTAAAAGGATGTCTCAGTCTATAACATATATATATACACACACACACACACACACACACACACACACACACACTTAAAATACACACAGTAAGTAAAGTCAGGAGGACTGGTAAGTAGAGTTAGAGTTCTAAGGTCCTTGCATTGTCCAGAAAGGTAAAGAAATCAATGACTGTAGACTTTTATAAGTTATGGCAACATGCCACAATTTCTACGGTAACCAATAAAGGGCAAAAAATGTATAACTTCACAATTAATAACATAAAGAATATGAAATAGTTTTAAAAGACTATAAATTCAAATAACACAAGAGTAAAAGAAATACCAAGGACAAGAAGGTACATTAAGATAGATTTACTTTAAATCCAAATATGTAAGTAATTATATTAAATGTAAATGTACTAATGCTCCAATTTAAAAAACAGATTATCAGACTGGACAAACACAAAACCTAACTAGATGACCACAAAAACACATCTGAAACCTAAGAACATAAAAAGGTTGAAGAGTAAAAAGAGAAAAAACAAATACTATAAAAACATTAGCCAAAAGAAAAATGGTATACCTATATTAACATCATAGTAAACTTTAGGGCCAAAAGCATTATTAGAAATGAAACACCTGAATGAAGATGATAAAAGGTTCAATTCACCAAGAACATACAACAATTCCAAATTTGTATATACCTAATTTTAAAGTCTCAAAAACACATAAAAATGAAAAGAACTAGAAGAATAAATACACAAAGCCATAACCACTGTGGGAGATTTCAACATACCTCTTTCATTAAAAGAACAGACAAAAATTCAATAAGGACACAGAATATCTGAACCACATGATTAACAAAACTGACTTAGTAATCTTACACAGAATTCAGCACCTAACAACCAGAAAATACATTCTTTTCAGGAAAATGTGGAATATTTATTAAAATTGATGACATATGGACCATAAAGAAAAGTCTCAAGAAAATTTAAAATAGTGAAAATATATTCTGATTAGAGTACAATTAGGGTTAAAAAGAAAAATATTAAAAAATCCAGAAAAACCGTAAGTGTTTGGAAATAATATATTTCTATTTATTTTTAGAGTGGGGAGAGAGACACACAAAGAGAGGAGGGGCTGAGGGAAAGGGAGAAAGAGAATCTTAAGGTCTTAAGCAGGCTCAGGACAAGTAGGTGGCTCAGTCAGTTGAGCATCTGACTCAGGGTTTCAGCTTAGGTCACAATCTCAGGGTCGTGGGATCAAGCCCCATGAGTGGCTCCACATTCAGCACAGAGTCTGCCTGTCTCTCTCCCTCTGCTCCTCCCCCACTTCGCACTTTCTCTCTCAAATAAATAAAACTTTTGAAGGGGGAAAAGGATCTTTTTGTTTTGTTTAAAGATTTTATTTATTTGTCAGAGAGAGAGAGGAAGAGAGTGCACAGCAGGGGGAGAGGCAGGCAGAGGGAGAAGCAGGCTCCCAGCTTAGCAAGGAGCCTGATGCAGGACTCGATCCCAGGACCCTGGGATCACGACCTGAGCTGAACGCAGGCATTTAACCGACCGAGCCACCCAAGTGTCCCAGAAGAAAAAGATCTTAAGCAGGCTTCACACCCAGCATGGAGCCCAAGGCAGAACTCAATCTCACAATCCTGAGATCATGACCTGAGCCAAAATCAAGAGTCGGACACTTAACCAACTGAGCCACCCAGGTGCCCCTTTTTTTCTCCCCCCCGCCTTTTTGGAAATAACGTACTTTTAAATAACCAATAGATCAAAAGAGAAATCCCAAAAGAAATTAGAAGTATTTTGTACTGAATAACAAAGACATAAGGGAAATTTATACAATAGGCACACTTACATGCAGCATGCATTAGCTAAAAAAAAATCAGTAAGCTGTATATATATCGCTCAAAAAGTTGGAAAAAACCAGCAAAATAAAGCCAAAGAAACCGTAAAACAGGAATTAAAGAGCAGAAATGAAATAGAAAACACACAACTGAGGGGACTGAGAAGGCTGATCAGTAGTTCTCTGAAAAAAATTATTAAATTTATAAACCACTACCAAGTCTTATTAAGAGAGAAGATACAGATGAGTATTAGAAATTAAAAAAAAAAAGAAATTAATGAACCATAATTACAGATCCTGCAAACATAAGAGCAATATGAATAATCTGTGCTAATAAATTTGAAATCTTAGATGAAATGTTCAAAATCCTACAAAAACAAGAAAATAAGGAAAAAATGTTAATAGTTTTATGACTACTAAAGAAATTGAAGTTCTTGGGGCACCTGGGTGGCGCCGTCATTAAGAGTCTGCCTTTGGATCAGGGCGTGATCCCGTCGTTCTGGGATCGAGCCCCACATCAGGCTTCCCCACTAGAAGCCTGCTTCTTCCTCTCCCACTCCCCCTGCTTGTGTTCCCTCTCTTGCTGGCTGTCTCTCTCAGCCAAATAAATACATAAAATCTTTAAAAAAAAAAATTGAAGTTCTATTTTATTTTATTTTTTTAATAATAATTTTTTATTATGTTATGTTAGTCACCATACTGAAGTTCTATTTTAAAAACCTCCCCCATGGTTACAAAAGTTCTAGAATTGGCAAGCCACGCCACTCTTAAATAAAAAGAATAAAGAGGGAGGATTTGCTCTCTGGGAAATCAGCCATTTTTATATGAGTTATAAGTTTGGTAATGTTACAAGGATAGACAAACCAACTGACAAAACAGAAATTCCAGAAACAGACCAATTAATTTATAGACAGGTGATTATTACAAAACCGACACAGCAAAGCAATGAAGAAAAGCACTGTTTTTTAATACATTATGTTTGGATAAATATGTACCCATGCTGAAAAAATTTAAACCTGACATCTACATCACGGTACACATCAAAATCAATTTCGGATAGATTATTAACCTAAATATGAAAGGCAAAGCAAATAAACAAAGAACAAAAAACCTCAAAACAGGGGCACCTGGGTGGCTCAGTCGTTCAGCGTCTGCCTTTGGCTCAGGTCATGATGGAGCCCCCCTGCATCGGGCTCCCTGCTCAGCGGGAAGCCTGCTTCCTCCTCTCCCACTCCCCCTGGTGTTCCCTCTCTCGCTGTGTCTCTCTGTCCAATAAATAAATAAAATCTAAAAAAAACAAAAAACAAAACAAAAGCCGTATTGTCTTTAATAAAAAAAAAAAACCTCAAAACACAAAAGTCTACAGTTCATGGATTTCTTTACCTTTCTGGACAATGCCATATAATAACAAGAGCCTATCTTCATTACTCAGGCAATGGAAAAACTTCTGTAAGACACATCTACCTACACTAAAACTATTATTTTCTCCCCAAGAAAAAGTTGTCATTGAGTAAAAAAAGAAAGTAAGCATAGGATGGTCTGTTCAAAAGATAAAAAATCATACCTTTTGTTTTGCTTTATGGACAATAAACAACACACACTTTGTAGGAGGATGAAACAACAGTTTAAGATTCTACCACACAGTATCTGTATCATGGGTTAAGTCTCTAAACTACTACAATCTCTCTTACGTATATCTTTTTTTTTTTTAAGATTTTATTTATTTATTTGACAGAGAGAGAGAGACAGCCAGCGAGAGAGGGAATACACACAGCGGGAGTGGGAGAGGAAGAAGCAGGCTCATAGCAGAGGAGCCTGATGTGGGGCTCAATCCCATAACGCTAGGATCACGCCCTGAGCCGAGGCAGACGCTTAACGACTGCGCCACCAAGGGGCCCCTCTCTTACGTATATCTTAACTTTTCTCCCTGTGACAAAATTTAAGCAATAATGTTTGACTTTGGAAAAATATTTCTGGATATTGCGATAATAATCAAAACTAAAACCCCAACAAAGAAAAAGCTTGCAAACATTCTCCTTTCAACTCTGATAAAACAAATTTTACAGCACACCAATTTTTTTAAGTCCCAAGAAATAAGGAAATGAAAGTCTTTGCTCACATGGAGTTTGCTTGTTTGTTTTTTTTTAAGATTTTATTTATTTGACAGAGAGAGATACAGCAAGAGAGAACACAAGCAGTCAGAGTGGGAGAGGGAGAAGCAGGCCTCCCATTGAGCAGGGAGCCCAATGAGGGGCTTGATCCGAGGACGCTGGGGATCATGACCTGAGCAGAAGGCAGACGTTTAACAACTGAGCCACCCAGATGCCCCTGCTCGCATGGAGTTTAAACTAGCAATAAATACACCTTAAAATATAGGTTATATAGGGGTGCCTAGGTGGCACAGCAGTTAAGTGTCTGCCTTCGGCTCAGGGCGTGATCCCGGCTTTATGCGATCGAGCCCCACATCAGGCTCCTCTGTTATGAGCCTGCTTCTTCCTCTCCCACTCCCCCTGCTTGTGTTCCCTCTCTCGCTAGCTGTCTCTCTCTGTCAAATAAATAAATAAAATCTTTAAAAAAAATATACATAGGTTATATAACATTTAGGTATAGAAAATACTTTTTTTTATATTATAGTTCAAGTTAGTTTTGTTTTGTTTTAAAGAAGGAATCTCCAAATAGATCAGGATCTCAATCTCTCATGGGGTCAGCAATCATTCAACTTGTTGCATCCTTTTTATATTGAAGTTACCCCAAAATTCCAGAGTAAGGGAGTAGAGTCCACTTAGGTGGCTCCTTTACATTGTCCAAAGATATATTTTAGCCCCCTTTCATATATTCCTACCCATTCATGAACACAAGACTTCCAGAAATTAAGATAGCTCCTTTTCATATAAAGATTAGACATATTTAATTTTAAGACAGCATTTCTACTGTATTTGCATTTCTTCTATACTCATTCAAAGCTCTTTAAGCTAAGCTTATGTTCTTCTCCAAAACACTTTTCAAAATCCCTAATAGTGCATTCATTATATCCTTCTATATAAAGCAGTTTTATATGACAATTTCAATCAGAGCCTAACTAATCTCATCCAGAATACTGTGGCTATTCATTTTTTTGTTCAACATTATTTTAACATTTGTACCTAAAACTCCTGTGCAACCAAATACACAAAATTAGTCCAATATTTCTACAACTTTTTCAGTTTTTCTCTTCTGGTTCGGATCTTAGAAATGCAAAATAGCTAGCTATTATCTTTTTTGTGTAGTATCACTGCAAACCTAAAGACTTTTCAGGGGCGCCTGGGTGGCTCAGTCAATTAAGCATCTGACTCTTGATTTCAGCTCAGGTCAAGATCTCAAGGTCCTGGGAGCTTACTCAGCAAGCTGAGTCAGGGTCCATGCTCAGAAGAATTTGCTTGTCCCTCTCCCTCCACTCTCCCCACCTTCCCCCCCACTCCGGCTCTCTCTCAAAAAACTAAAATCTTAAAAAAAAAAAAACCAAAACAGAACTTTTTTTGTTGTGCTTTTGCCTTCTTGATGAGACTGAACAACTGCCATTTAAATATCACAACGTTTTGATTCCATGATTAAATAAATTTGTGATTTCCTTTTGTATAAACAGCATTTCGAAATGATTCTGATAACTCAGTAATATGATCATTAACAAAGCAAATTTTATCAAAGCCACTGAACTTTACTAAAAATGAAAGTTTCTCATCGTACTCTCAACTCTAAGTTACATGCATTTAGAATTGTCATATGGGGGCGCTTGGGTGGCTCAGTAGGTCACAACTGTCTGCCTTTGGCTCAGATCATGACCCCAAGGGTCCTGGATTCAAGCCCAGCATCGGGCTCCCTGCTCAGTGGAGAGCCTGCTTCTCCCTCTCCTGCTTCCCCTGCTTGTGCTCTCTTGCTGTCTTATAAATAAATAAATCTTAAAAATAAATAAATAAATAACTGTCATACAGGGGCACCTGGGTGGCTCAGTCGGTTGAGCATCCAACTCTTGATTTCGGGTCAGGTCATGATCTCAGGGTCCTGGGCTCTGTGCTCAGAGGGGAGTCTGCTTGAGGATTCTTTCCCTCTGCCCCTCCCCCCCTTCATGCTGGGGCACATACTCTCTCTAAAGTAAATAAATCAATCTCAAGAAAAAAAATTGCCACATAAATTACAAAAGTCCAGGTCTGCAAAATACCTGAGAAACACTTAACTTTATCTAACAGATGTAGTTCATATAGCTCAACTTTCCAGAGATGATTAGTTTTTTCACCACCTGTGGTTTGGGGAACATCTAAGCATCCTGTATTTTCTGCACATATTTCACCTATATAAAATTTATCAAGGAGGGTGCCTGGGTGGCTCAGTCAGTTAAGTGTCTGCCTTCGGCTCAGGTCATGGTCCCAGCGTCCCGGGATCAACTCCCATATCGGGCTCCCTGCTCAGTGGGGAGCCTGCTTCTCCCTCTGCCTCTGCCTCTGAGTCTCTCATGAATAAATAAGTAAAATGTTTTTAAAAAATTATCAAGGAAAGGTAATAATATTTTTTAAAAGTTTAGTACTTTATTGCTGGAGCTCTAGAACCAAACTGCTGGGTTGAAATCCCAACTTGGCCATTTACTAAACTTACACAATCGGGTCAATTCCTTAACCCTCTCTGTGCCTCAATTTCCTCAAAGTAAAATGGGAACAACAGTAGCACCTATTTTATAGGACTATTTTAACTTTTTATTTGGAAATAACTTTAAGCTTACAGAAAAGTTATAAAAATGGTACAGAGAATTCCAGTATACCTTCACTTGGGTTCTCCTAATGAGAACTCTTAAATAGCACAATTATCAAAACTGTGAAATTAACAGTGATACAATGCTATTAACCAAACTACAGAACTTATTTGAGTTCCACCAGCTTTTCTACTAATGTCCCTCTTCTGTTCCAAGATCCAACCCAGGATCTCACACTGCACTTAGCTGCAATATTATCTACCCCTAGTCTCCTCTCATCTGTGACATTTCCTGTCTTTCCTTGTTTTCCTTGCCACTTTTGAAGAATACTGGTCAGTTATTTTATGTCCCTCAATTTAGATTTGTCTAATGTTTTCAGTAGATTGAGGTCATGCAATCTTTGACAAGACTACCACGGAACTGATAAGCCTTTCTCACTGCATCATAACAAAGGGAACGTGATGTCATATTCTGAAGTTAACCTTGATCACTGGGTTATGGTGATCTCTACATAATTTCTCTACCATAAAGTTACTATTTTTCCTCTTGTAAATAATAAGTATCTTGGGGGAGATACTTTGAGACTATACAAATGTCCTATGTTTTCTCAAACTTTGGCTCACTAATTTTAGCATTCAAAAATGGATCTTGCCAGGGGCGCCTAGCTGGCTCAAACGGTAGAGCGCACAACTCTTGATCTTGGGGACATGAGTTCAAGCACCACGTTGGATGTACCGCTTACTTAAAAAAAAAAAAAGATCTTGCTTACAACAATTATTACTGTGGTATTCTAACGGTGATTTTGTATTTCCCTCATTCCATCTACATTTATTAACTAGAATTCTTCTATAAGGAAGAGTGGTTCTTATTTATTTATTTATTTAACTATGGATTCATGGATGCTTAATTCTGTGGGTTATAATGTAATATCATTATTATTTATTTTGCTCAAATTATCCCAACTTTCTCTTTTGGGTGCTCTTTCACATTGGTTCCTGTGCCCTTTCAATAAGCGCCCATTCTTTCTTAAACACTTCCCTACTTTGTGGCACCAGAAGACACTCCAGGCTCATTTTGTATTTTCCCTGCCCCAGGCCTGAAATCAACCATTTCTCCAGGAGCTTATAGGGCTGGTTTTAGGGATTAAATTAGTTAGGATTGTAGGGTACTTAAAACAGGGCCTGGTATGTAGTCAGTAATCAAATGTCAGTTGACATTATTTTGTATGCAAACAAATATATTACCATAAAACACGGATTTACTCACAAAATTAAGGTAGTCTTGACTATTCAAAAAAATTTAGTGGTTTGACAAGAAATACATTTTTCAGTACAGTTGTGAGGAGGTGTTATATGGAGTTCTATATTCGGTTGCAAAGGGATACTGAGCACCGTATTACTTTGCTAGGGCTGCTGTAACAAAGCACCACAAACTGAATGCCTTAAACAACAGAAATTTATTGGAGGCTATAAACCCAAAAATTCTGAAAAATAAAACTAAATTATCATAGTATTTAAAATAATATTGATCAGGGACACCTGAGTGGCTCAGCTGGTTAAGCATCCAACTCTTGGTTTTGACTCAGGTCATGATCTCATTGTGAGACTGAGCCCCTCATCAGGCTCTGCACTGGGCATGGCGCCTGCCTGACATTTTCTCTCTCCCTTTCCCTCTGACCCCCCTTCTCTTAAAAAAAAAAAAAAAAAACAGAGAGGTTGATCGATCAGATTGAGGCTGAAGTAACTATTTAGTCTGTTTACATAGAAGAGTAATTATTTCACTATCACAGGTTTTAAAAACAAATGTACAAAGTTTTGGAGAGAATAAGTTCAACTAAAGAATTTTGAGAGTACAAAAGGAATGCTTCATTTAAAACTAAATGTACTCAATTTTTTTGTGGGAAGTTAACTACTTTCAATTTCTGGAAGCTTTGTGAATATTCAGTATGTAGAAATAAATGAGAGCGCTAACAGTAAGGTGGTGGGTGGAAACAGTCAAGGACCATCTATGCAGTCCATACTATATACGGGGATGGAGAGATTCTTCTCATTTTACATGTAAGGAATGAGGCATAGAGAAGTTAAAGTGAACTCTTTAAAAACACATAATTTTTAAGGTGGCAGAGCAAAGACCACACAGTTCAGTTCTCCCAACTCCTGCTCTAAGACATTTCCCCCATATCATATTAGGTATAAAAGTTTCACAGGCCGGGGGCGCCTGGGTAGCGCAGTCGTTAAAGCGTCTGCCTTCCGCTCAGGGCGTGATCCCGGCGTTCCGGATCGAGTCCCACATCGGGCTCCTCTGCTGGGAGCCTGCTTCTTCCTCTCTCACTCGCCTGCTCTGTTCCCTCTCTCGCTGGCTGTCTCTCTGTCACATAAATAAATAAAATCTTTAAAAAAAAAAAAAAAAGTTTCACAGGCCTAAAGAAAGAAATGTTTCATATTATACAACTTGATAAAGAAAGTTTTTACAAATGAGTAGTGAATTTAGTAGTCATCTAGTTTTTTCCTATTTACTCAATGTCAATGTGATGATGCTTCTGTCACCTTAAAGAAAGACCTCCTTACCTAGAGCACCAAAAAACCAAACAGACACAAAACAAAACAAAAACAAAAAAAAGAAGAAAGACTCACGTATTCAGCTTCCTAATGACTGGAGAGATTCATTATTTTATGGTCACCTATATGAAGGACATTATGCTAAATACCAAGGACAGAGATCTAAAAGACCTAACAGCAGATTTTATGCAGGCTTAAATACTACAGATTAAAATATCTTTAGTCCAGAAGTGCCCTATAATCTGTCTAAATCTAAGCATCATCACATTCTCTATTTCCCTATTATAATCAATTTAATTAACCTTAAATATGCAGATAATTTGAAGTGTACATGCATACATTTCTGAAGGAATATGCTTCAGTTTTAAGAGAATGGTTAAGTCTAGATCCAGGATGAATTAGTCACATGAGGCTACTTACAATAAAATGAATCAAAATGAAATTAAATTTAGAAATCAGTTTCTCAGTTGAACTACCAAACCATATTAAACAGCACAAATACAGAACAGTGCCATCACTGCAAAAGTTCAATTGGATAGTGATGATCTAGAGATCCTGAAATATTAAGTCTCAAAAAACATGTAACAGAAAGGAAAGCAGGGGCACCTGGGTGGCTCAATCAGTTAAGCATCTGCCTTTGGCTCAGGTCATGATCTCAGGGTCATGAGACTGAGCCACCGAGTCAGGCTCCACGCCCAGCGCTGCTTAGAATTCTCTCTTCCTGGGGCGCCTGGGTGGCACAGCGGTTAAGCGTCTGCCTTTGGCTCAGGGCGTGATCCCGGCAATCTGGGATCGAGCCCCACATCAGGCTCCTCCGCTATTAGCCTGCTTCTTCCTCTCCCACTCCCCCTGCTTGTGTTCCCTCTCTCGCTGGCTGTCTCTATCTCTGTTGAATAAATAAATAAAATCTTTAAAAAAAAAAAAAAAAAAAAAAAAAAAGAATTCTCTCTTCCTCTCTGCCAACCACCCCACCCAGCTTGCATGCGCATATTCTCTCTCTCAAAAAAAGAAAGAAGAATCCTAGAAGTAAAGGCTTCTGTGGGAAACTGTATCCATTAATGTTAAAAACGTACCAATAAGAAGGTTCTCATCCTTAAGCAGTCATACCAAAATATTTACAATGACAAGATATACGGGATTTACTTCAACCCACTTTGGTGTGGAGGAGGCAATAAGTGCTATAAATGAATAAGTCATGAGTCAATAATTATTGAAGCTGAGTAATAGTTTATGGGCTCTTGACCGTATTTTCTCTGCTTCTTTGTATGTTTAAAATTTTCCATAGGGGCAACTGGCTGGCTCAGTCGGTAGAGCATGCCCAGTCAGGTACAGCATGGCATGATACTGCCAAAATTAACTGGCTTAAAAAAAATAAGTGCTTATAAAAATGAAGTAAACTAACCCAAATGTGTTTCAAGTTCACATAATCTGGGACTCAGGGGCGTGAGTTCACACCCCATGTTGGGCAGTTTACTATACAACAAATTAAGTAAATTAAATTTTCCAAAATAATAAGTTAAAAGTAATATTTTAAGAACCCAGACACGTATCTGGCTAAATCACAAATTCACTTTTCAAATGTTATTTATATCTACTGCTTACTTCTGAATTCTTCTTGACCCTTCAAAACCTTACTGAAACTACTTTTCATTTTGTTACTTTTTTTTAAGGTTTTATTGTTAACTAATCTCTATACCCAATGTGGGGCTTAAACTCACAACCCCAAGATCAAGAGTCATACGCACCACCTACTGCACCAGCCAGGTGCCCTGAAACTACTTTCTAAAAATACCAGTTAGCTCCTGATAAATCCAATGGCTTTTTCCAAGTCATCATTTTCCTCAACTTAAGCCACTGACTGACTCCAGTTTCATACCAGATACTTGGCATATCAAACTTTTCTCCTCCTAAGTTAGATCTTTCGTTTTGTTTCATTTTTCTCTTAATTATCTTCTTTTGGGGCGCCTGGATGGTGCAGTTGGTTAAGCATTCCACTCGGGGGTTTCAGCTCAGGTCATGATCTCAGGGGCATGAGACAGAGCCCCACAATGGGCTCCATGCTCAGTGCAGAGTTAATATCCTCTCTCCCTCTGCCCCTCCCCACTACTCTCAAATAAATAAATCTTTAATCATCTTCTTTTATGTGTATTTATTACTGTAAGTAACCTTAAGGCTTTTCTGAAACTAAGTAGGGAAAAAAATCATAAATGATTTACTTATTTAAATATATTTAGTGAGCTTCTGCTACATGTCAAACATTGCAATGTGCTTAGAATACAGTAAGGAACAAGAAATCCATGATTACTACCCTTGTAGAACTTACAGAACAAATGTAGAACAGAAATTTTAACGGTCCTGTATAAGGAATGGAAACCTATTCTGAGGAAGTCAGCAAAGACTTCTTTGAAGAAGTGACCTGAAGTGAAAACTTTAAGGATACAATGGAGTTAACCAGGCAATGGGGAAGGGGGAGTCTGTAACAAGACAGAGATCAGCGAAGAGTTACAACAACTGAAAAAAGGCCAGTGTGACTGAAACAGAGAGAGATGGTGGGAGATATGCTCAAAGTAAGAATGGACAGATGGAGAGGAGCCATATTATGCAATGTGGGCCATGTAAATCATTTAGAAAGATTTTAGATTTTTTGAAACCAAATAAAAGAAACCTCACTTAAAATGGAGTCAGGAGGCCAGAAGGGGGAGCTCTTACACAATACCATTCATTGCAAGCCTTTGCAGCAGACCCAACAGGAACAGACTTAAACATTGCATTCCCAACAAGAAGCCTACTTTACTACCCCAGCAGGATGATGGCAAGAGCAACAGCCCAGCCAATAAGAGACTGTCAACTCAGCCAATGAAAAGCCACTACACTTTCAACTCACAATTTATTACAACAGACTTTTTGTTTATAGCAGCCGTCCCAAACTCCTTCCTTACCTCTATAAAAGAATGTTCCCCTCCCCTCTGCTCTCCAGACTTGCCTATCGTTTACCATGACTAGCTTGTCCTGAATTGCAATTCCTCTACTATTCCCAAATAAACCGGTTTTGCTGATAAAATAACTGGCTGTTTTATTTTGAGTCAACATTACTTGATGATCAGAAGTACGATCCAGAGAAGCCCCCAACAACTCCAAGGCTGGTGAGCAAACAAGTGTTGGTACCCACAGAACCCAAGGAGTTCACTGCTTTCTCAATGACCCCAAAGTCTGCGGGTCTCTCCTGGATCCAAGCTCTGCTATCTTCGCATTTAAGCTCTCTGGCTACAAATCCTTTAAGCTTTTTCCTTTTTGTTTTTATGAAGGGATTACCCTAGTGAGTACTCTTTTCTATTTCTGTTTCATTTCTGTTTGCTGAAGCTTCATGTAAGAAACGCATCCTGTTCAAAAGGGGGAAGACGTGATTCCAGTGTTTTAGAACAGCTGTTGGGAAACAGCACTCCTCGTAGTTAAAATATCCAAAGACAAGACAGATTCCACATGGTCCTTGGACCAGCACCTTATGCCTTTCTGAAAAAATAGGCAAATTTTTGGGTAATTTGGAATTGTAATGGCCATTTGGGGGAAGCTCTGACTTAAATAAATCCATGTTAAGAAAGCAGATCCCAAATCTCTCAGAGACAATGGATTGCATCCTTTCTTTGGTATGCAGAAGCATCTAAAAGACAAAATGACTTCAAAACCAGCTCTAAAAGGATCCTTACAGCATGCAAATAAAAGTATTTCATTAAAAAAAAACACTTTGCCCACCTGAACAGGTTAACTTAGATTATTAGTCCATCTGCCAGAAACACAATTTAGATCCAGCTATTCTTTTTAGTTGTGTATTCTGTATTCTTTTTAGTTTCTTGAAAGGATAAGATTTTTTTTTTAAGATTTTATTTATTTATTTATTTATTTGAGAGAGAGAGAGAGAGAGAGAACACGCGCACCCCAAGCATGGGGAGGCAGCAGGAAGAGCAGAGGGGGAGGGAGGAGGAAAAGCAGACTCAGGGCTGAATGCGGAGCTCTACGCAGGGCTCTATCCCACAACCCAGAGATCATGATCCCAGTGGAAACCATGAGTTGGGCACTCAACCAAATGTATCACCCAGGCAACCCAAGGCTAAGATCTTTTTTTAAAATAAAAGCTGTATAAGATTTTTGTATCTGTATGTTTATGTGTATCTATATATACACATGACACTTTTCTACCTCTGGATGATATTGCCAAAATTAACTGGCTTAAAAAAAATAAATGCTTATAAAAATGAAGTAAACTAACCCAAATGTGTTTCAAGTTCACATAATCTGGGATAATCTCTGATAAATAAAATCTAGTTTAAGTTTGTTGGGGGCTTTTTGTTGTTTTTGACAAGCCTGTTGGTTTAATTAAGACAGACATGTCTCAGAGTTATCAACACTGAATATAATACAAATATGCAACTTTTATTCCACCTGGGTTTATTAGTCAAATAAGGTCATGTTATCTCTGCTGTGAAATTTGATGGCTGACTCTAATGTCTCATGAAGTTTCTGTAACCTAAATCTAATTGTTAGTTATGAAATTTTTCAGATAGATGAGTGAAAATGGAAAAAGAGTTTTTAGGTAAAATAACTGTTTTATGGTATGTGAGCTTTAAAAATGGATGGATCCTCAACTCTATGTTCAACTCATCTTTGACAAAGCAGGAAAGATTATCCAATGGAAAAAAAAAAGAGTCTCTTTCACAAATGGTGTTGGGAAAATTGGACAGCCACATGCAGAAGAATGAAACTGGACCACTTCCCTACATCATACACAAAAATAAAATCAAAATGGATCGAAGATCTAAATGTGAGACAGGAATCCATCAAAATCCTAGAGAAGAACACAGGCAGCAATCTCTGTAAACTTGGCCGCAACTACTTCTTGCTAGACACGTCTCCAAAGGCAAGGGAAACAAAGGCAAAAATGAACTATTGGGACTTCATCAAGATAAAAAGCTTTTGCACAGCAAAGGAAACAGTTGACAAAACCAAAAGACAACCAACAGAATGGGAGAAGATATTTGCAAATGACATATCAGATAAAGGGATAGTCTCCAAAATCTATAAAGAACTTATCAAACTCAACACCCAAAGAACAAATACAGTAAAGAAATAGGCAGAAGACATGAATAGACATTTCTCCAAAGACATCCACAAATGGCCAAGAGACGCATGAAAAAATGCTCAACATCACTCAGCATCAGGGAAATACAAAATCAAAACCACAGTGAGATACCACTTCACACTAGTCAGAATGGCTAAAACTAACAAGTCGGGAACTACAGATGTTGGCGAGAATGTGGAGAAAGGGGAACCCTCTTAACACGGCTGGTGGGAATGCAAGCTGGTACAGCCACTCTGGAAAACAGTATGGAGGTTCCTCAAAAAGTTAAAAATAGAGCTACCCTACAACCCAGCAACTGCACTACTAAGTATTTACCCCCAAAATACAAATGTAGTGATCCAAAGGGGCACCTTCACCTCAATGTTTATAGCAGCAATGTCTACAATAGCCAAACTATGCAAAGAGCCCAGATGTCCACCGACAGATGAACAGATAAAGATGTGGTATATATATATACACAATGGTATATTACTCAGCCATCCAAAAAAATGAAATCTTGCCATCTGCAATGTGGATGGAACTGGAGATTATTATGGTAAGTGAAATAAGTCAATCAGAGAAAAGACAATTATCATGATTTCACTCATATGTGGAATTTAAGAATGGGTTAATTGGGTGATGGACATTAAGGAGGGCACAGGACGTAATGAGCAATGGGTGTTATATACAACCAATGAATCGCTGAACTCCACCTTTGAAACTAATAATAACTATATGTTAATTAATTGAATTTAAATAAAATAAAAAAAGCAAAAAAAATAATACTGAGCCTTTCACTGTATTTGTATAGGCATATGTTAACATGTTTCAAAAATAATGGACTTCTTGGGGCTCCTGGGTGGCACAGCGGTTAAGCGTCTGCCTTCGGCTCAGGGTGTGATCCTGGCATTACGGGATCGAGCCCCACATCAGGCTCCTCCGCTATGAGCCTGCTTCTTCCTCTCCCACTCCCCCTGCTTGTGTTCCCTCTCTCGCTGACTGTCTCTATCTCTGTCAAATAAATAAATAAAATCTTTAAAAAAAAAAAAAAGGAAAGTGTTTAAAAAAAAATAATGGACTTCTTAAAATTCTGATATGTTCCAGTATAATGTTACCACTCATCATTTTAAAATGTACATCCCAGGGACACCTGAGTGGCTCACTCAGTTAAGCAAGCATCTGCCTTTGGCTCAGGTCGTGATCCCGGGGTCCTGAGAATGAGTCGCACATCAGGCTCCCTTTGCTGGCAGCTCCCCCTGCTTGTGCTCTCACTCTCTCTCTCTCTGACAAATAAATAAAATCCTTCAAAAAAGTAAAACAGGGACTCCTGGGTGCCTCAGTCGGTTAAGCAGCTGCCTTCAGCTCAGGTCATGATCCCAGGGTCCAGGGATCGAGTCCCACATCAGGCTCCCTGCTCAGCCTGCTTCTCCCTCTGCCTGCTGCTCCTCCTTTCTCTCTCTCTGACAAATAAATAAAATCTTAAAAAATAAATAAATAAAATAAAATGTACATCCCAAAAATAACCACATTTACTTGTTAATTGCATCAATTTGGGGGGGTAATGTGTATGTAAACTCTTATCAGATCTTTGTGGCCATTTTAGTTTTTCATCATTTACAATTACTGTTTTACTCTGATAGTTTTACAAAAAATGTTCATCCTCAAAGAGATTCATGAAAAAGGAATTCGATAAGTACTCTAGAATATAGGTTTTTGGTAACCAAGATCTAACACTGCACTGAATGAAAATTTCTAAAACTCGAATGGAACAATGATTACTTTAATGTTTTTGTTTCCAGATTTAAAGGACCCCCTTGTCCCCCTCCTCTTGTTTAAGTAATCTATAACTTAGAGCAATCTCGTAATGTGTATCTTTGCAACAAAGATTGAAGCATTTATCTTTTTTCCCTTACTTGATCCCTCCAGAATTCTGAATCTCTTAGTATTCTAGATTTTCATGACAATATATATATTGTCATGTAAGTTCAATGAGAATTTGTTCTCCTTGCAGCAGCATGCCCTATGCACCTAGCCCCTACTTCCTTTGATCCACAGCTGATAAAAGGGAATATACTTCAGTTTTGCAAAAACCTAATCAAATCCATAAAAAACAATCATACTTTGGTAGGAAAATCTTTCCACAGTGCAGTCCTGGATGATGAAAGCATCAGATGTCATAATCTACAGCCTGGAGATCTCATCTAATGGTAAAGACATCTCCAAAGAGACTCTCTTCAACTCCACTGAAAAGGCCCTTATCAGACACTGTTAACCAACCCTTGTACCACCTTGTGCCATCAAACTCCAAGCACCGATTCTTGGATTCATGTATCACATTTAAAGAAAGCACCAAAGCCTGACTGGACCTGCACACTAACTGGTGTCCTGAAAGACTTCCAGGAGTTGAAGCACAAGACAGATGAAGGAGACAGCTTTTCCAAGATGACTGAACCAGGCCTATACACTTTTTTCTTGCTGCTGCTGCTTACCTCATTTCTCCCTCTCTTTTTTTGGAAGGACAATGGTCTTACCAACATTTCTCAATCTACTGCAAAAGGGGGAAAACTTTCTGACTGCTGGATCCATCACCAGAAACTCCAATCTGTTCATGATGTCAGAGATACCTTGGTCTTATCTGTAGGCAATCTCTCCAATGATCCGTTCCTCTGCACTCAAGAGAAATACAAATGGGCTAATTCCTTTTTCCAAGACTTTTAGAAAAGACCCTTTTAGTATGGGATGGTAGCTCACAGAATGTCATCCCAATTCTTCTGATCCCTGGCTTGAAAAGGTCAATCAGGATATTCCAACTAATGGATCTACCAACAACCATACTGTAGCTGGAGTCCTCTGCATTCCACCTGGTTTCATTTTTGCCTCCAGTAGATGGCATTTACCATGGGCATACAAATGTTTACATAGCTGGCAAACTGGACGTCAGTGCTTATTGGGACTTTTAACTGTCCCTGTTAACATCCATAATAAATCATAAACCTGCCATTGATTCACCCCATAAAACCTCCACAGCTGCCTCAAAAAGGAAATTGCAGGAGGACTATACGACTCCAGCTTTGCCTACATAGGGAGAGCTTTCTCCTCGGGTTGGAGTAAGAGCCAAGGAATGCATCATCAGAAATCTCTCCCTAACTTTAGGAGAGTTAACGACATAGCCCCTGATTACCTACTTGCTGAACAAGGAGGCATCTGTGCAATAGCAAATACCACCTGCTGCACATGGATAAATGCCTCTGGAGAGGTAGAAATTCAATTACATAAGATCAGGAAACAAGCCCATTAGTTACAACAAGTTTCACCTAATGACCCCTGGTCTTTTGACCTATTTAGCTGGTTACCTTCAGGTTTGGGCTCCTGGTTTTCAGAGAAAGATCTTAATGTAAAGGGGAAAAAATAACAGAAACCTCATTTAAAATGGAGTCAGGAGGCCGGAAGGGGGTGCTCTCATGCCATACCATTCACCGTAGTCCTTTACATACCCACCAGGAAGAAACTTACCTTGCATTTCCAACACGGAGAAACATACTTTACTACCCCAGAAGGAAGATTTCCTCCTTGTATAGCAACACCCCAGCCAATAAAAACCTGTCACAAAAAGTCACAAGGCTTCTAACTCCCAGTTTACTCCAATGGACTTTTTGTTTGAAACAGCCTCTCCCCAACTTCCCTTCCTCTCTAAAAGAGCATTTCTTTCATTTGTTCTCCAGACTTGCCTGGTTCATGATGGCTTGCCTGTCCCGATCTGCTATTCGGAATAAGCCCATTTTGGCTGGTGAAATAACTGGCTGTTTTATTTTATTTTTTTTAAGATTTTATTTATTTATTTGACAGAGAGAGGGGCAGCGAGAGAGGGAACACAAGCACGGGGAGTGGGAGAGGGGGAAGCAGGCTTCCCGCTGAGCAGGGAACCCAACACGGGACTCAATCCCAGAATGCTGGGATCATGACCTGAGCCACCCAGGCGCCCCTAACTGGCTGTTTTATTTTCAAGGCTGAGTTTATTCTAAAAGTGACCAAATAAATAAGCCTAACAAAAGTGCGTTTGAGTTTTTTGAAAATTAAAATTTTTACTGTGATAAGCTATACATGTCATAAAATTTGCTATTTATAATACAATTCAGTGGAAATAAGTACATTTACAATGTTTTTAAGGAAGTTATTCTGATTTACATTTTTATAAAGTTTATTCTGATAATGTAAAGGATGGACTGGAGGAGAGGTCCAAGAACAGCGGTTGGAAGGTACAGAGCAATGTAAAAGATTTAAAACCTAATCTACTGCTAGACTGTAAGCAAGAAGAGAATAGAGATAATATGTGATTTATTAAAAACTCTGTCCCCCCCAGGACCTAACTCCATGCCTGACACACAATGAGCATCTGTTAAATGATCTTTAAGGTTCTATGATTCCCAGAATGGAAGATGTGCATTCCCCATAGCATGTAACACCTTAATGATGATTAAAAACACTTTTTTTATAACACAGCATAATGAAGCCTAACAATAAAGGGTAAAAATGAATGCTAGAAATAAGATTAGAGTGGCACCTGGGTGACTCAGTCGTTTTGAGCATCCAACTCTTGATTTCAGGTGGGGTCATGATCTCAGGATCATGGAATCAAGCCCTGCGAGAGGCTCCCCCTCAGCTGGGAGTCCCCTTCTCTCACTTTCCCTCTGCCCCTCCCGCTGTGTCCTTGTGTGCTCACTTGCTCTCTCTCAAGTAAATAAATAAATCTTTCAAATAAATAAATAAAGCTGGGGGGAGTGATCCAGTTTTAAAGCCCTAAGAGAAATGGTTTAGATGACTTCTCAAAGTCTCCTCCAACTCTGGAATGCTCTCCTTCAAGAATTTCAGCTAAAAGTCGAATAGTCATTTATAATGATTTATAATATGTCTTCCCTGGAACTCCATGCTCTCGTCACTTCTTTATACCTTTTAACTCTATTTTTCTAAGCAACTGCATTTATCACACTACACTGTTTTAGGTATTATATATTTCGTTCCCTATAAAATGTAAATGTCTTACGCTTATGTTCTACCAAATCACTTGAGGGCATAGCAGTTTTTTATAAACATCTGTTAAACCAGGGACACCTGGGTGGTTGAGTTGGTTAAGCACCTGCCTTCGGCTCAGGTCATGATCCCAGGATCCCAGAAATCGAGTCCCACATCGGGCTCCTTGCTCAGTGGGGAGCCTCCTTCTACCTGCCGCTCCTCCTGCTTGTGCGCATGCTCGCTCTCTCTCTCTCTGACAAATTAATAAATAAAATCAAAGGAAAAAAATATTTTATTTTTAAAAAATTTTGTTAAACTAAAATAGTTACCAAAAACTTTCCATGTGCCAGGCACTCTTCTAAATGGTTAATCTTCACAATAACTCTATATGATAGTTCCAATTTTATTTTGTAAATAAGGAAACTGAAGCATAAAGAGGTCAAATAATTTGTCCAAAGTCAGCTGTCAATGCTAAAATATAAAACCCAGACTAGGTGCTCTTAACCACTAGCTCTACTGTTTAGTTTTAAGGCTCCAAAACCAGGTATGGAAAACATTCTTCTTGATTGCCCTAACTTGCAATATGAAGCTTCATGGTACAAACGGCTTAATACCATCTAACAACAGTTCTTAAAGTGTGGCCCATGGACTGCCAGGATTCCCAGGACCCTTCAGCAGGGGGTCCACTACACTCTGGGAGTCAAACCATTTTCATAATATTAAGATGTCATTTGGGTTTTTTCACTCTCATTCTTTCGTGAGTGTACAGTGGAGTTTCCCAGAGTCTATATGATAGGTGATATTACAACAGATGGAATGCAGAAGGATCTATGAGAATCTGGATGCCTTCTAGTAAGTCAAAGACATTACAGAGATTTGCAGGGGCGCCTAGGTGGCTCAGTCAGTTAAGCGCCTGCCTTTGGTTTGGGTAATGGTCCCGGGGCCCCAGGGTCAAGACCTGAGTTGGGCTCTCTGCTCAGCGGGAGCCTGCTTCTCCCTCTCCCTGCTGTTCCCCCTACTTGTACTCTCTCTCTAATAAATAAAATCATTAAAAAAGAGAGAGAGATTCGCAAATATGTAAAACAATGCCTCTCTCACTAAATTTTTTGTTTGGAAAATGGTTCTTTGATGTAATGGATTTAATACTATTATTTTTAAATGAATTAAATTATTTTTAAATGTTAACTTTCAATACAGTAAATACTGGTATAAACCATGATCAACAATTGTAAAAGGCCTCAACAATTTGTAAAAGAGTTAACAGGTAACGGCATCTTGAGAAGAAAAATCTTAAGATCGCTGATCTAGCCCATGTAAACTGTTCAATACTCCTGATCTCTGATGGTAAGACACATTTTCCCTACCTACCATGTTTTAATTCAAAAGAACTGATATAAAAAGGGTAACATAAAGTGAAAAAATAAGCAGTACTAGGCCAGGTATGTGCTTCTACCTGAGATTACATTTCCAAATTTGTAACCCTATTTTGTAACATTTGTTTGTAGTAATATCTTCTACGATAAACCATGGACGGCATTCCTAAAAGTGCGTCTGCATTTCAAGACAGTAGCCAGAGGTAGCAACAAAAGAGATTTCTCAAGGAAACTTCATATTTAAACTGTATACTTCAACATCCCTTTATTAAACCAGATATACTACTGAAATATAAAGAAACCCGAAGAGTTTGTAAAATGTACCAACACTAATGTCATTAACTCAATCTGAAGCTTCACATACTGAAACAACTCATCTTTGTAACAGAAACAGACCCTTAATTTTTGATAAGCTAAACAGAAGTCTATTAAACTCCAAATCAGTTCCTTGAACATGTCTTTAATGTCATTTGACACACTTTTCGGTGCTATACTAATAGAAAATAATTTAACAATATCTTTAAACAAAACTAATTTTGCTCAACTCAAAAAAAAAAAGTGCAAAATCCTGGTTCTATTTTTTTAAGCAAAATGAAGAGAGCTATAAATTACTGGGTTCCCTGCTCCCTCCAGCATTTAGAGTACCCCTGTATACAATCAAATAATGTAAGTATAAAATGTTATTGCTAAACTATTAATAGCATAAGGGTAAGAACATAGATTCCACCATAGCAAAGACTGATAAAGACTACCAGCTTTGGTCCCTAGTAGATTCAACCACCACTCATTTACCAAATATTTCTGAGTACCTACTATGAGCCTGGTATGCTAGGCACTGGGGATACAATGAACAAAAAAATAAGTTTTAATCTTCATGGGACTTGCATTCTGCTGTGGATAAGACAAACACACACATACAAGTAAGAATTATAAATGTGGTAAATGCTTTGCCGCAGATTAATTTTTGAAAGCTGAATTGTGGAATTTTAAAACCTAAAAATAAATAATTCATGAAGAGTTACATCAAGATGACATGGGTTCTACAGACCTTTACTAATGCATAAGAGAACTACACACACACTGCCCATGAAAACAAAGATCAATCTTTCATTGTCAAAGCTCAGATGGCATTACCTGGCAATACAGTAGCCTTAAAAGATAACTGACCTCACAGTTTCACAGAGTTAAAAAGCATGTAAACACAATCCTTAAAAAAAAATCTAAGAGAAGCCTAAAGAGACACAACCACTAACTGTAATGTGGTATCCTGAATTGAATGCTAAAACATAAAAAAAAAAAAAAGATAAAAACTAAGGAAATCCGAATAAACTATAGACTTTAGTTAGTATCAATAGTGGTTCACTCATGATAACAAATGTACCATACTAATGTAAGATGTTAAGAATACTGAGGAATACTAGGAAAACTGGGTGGGGCTATGTGGGAACCCTCTGCACGATCTTCTCAATTTTCTGTAAACCTAAAACCATTCTGAAAAATAAACTCCATTTAAAAAAAAAAATCTAACATGACTTCAGGAACTATGGGGGGTGGGTTGTTGTCACTACTTAAATGAGAAGCCACCAAACTCTGCAATGTGAATTAGAATATAAATACTCAAATTCAAAGGAAACCTGCAGTACTTAAGTTATGATCACCACTCATACTAAAATCTTCCTAGGACAGAGATTAATGGATTTTTTCATGCAAACTAAATAGCTCTGCATCACAACATAAGGCCAGCAATAACATCCCTAGAGTGCACAATAAGCACTTTAGATCGTATTTATCAATAATGACCAATACACTATATTTTATGGATGGCATTGTCCTGAAATTGCCATAAAATACCTAGGGTTGGATCACCCTCATAGGTCTTACCAAGTTACTTCAAGAAACAAGCTTATACTTGCTTCAGGAAAATTCATAAGCAAAAAGAAGACTGTATTTTTCCTTGGTAGGGAGGGAGGAGGTAAAGATTATATACTGAAAAGAGAAAAATGATTTCTCAGCTCCAAGTGGAAGCAATTTTGCAACTAATACTAATCTATTTTAATGCCATATACATTAGTATAAACAGTTCAAGGTAGTGGTAAAAGCTCTGAATTTCTAACAGTTATCTGCTTTCCAATCAAAAATTGTCTTCTCCACAGCCTAACCTAAGGTACCTAGCAGTTAACTCAATGTCTGATGACTTGGGAGGAACTAACCTCTCAATGTCTGAATTTTAAAGACGGTCATGAAAAATGTGAGAAAAACAAAGGAGGACAATAATCTCTACATTGTCCAGTGTCAACTGGCATAAATGAGCATAAAATTGGAATCATCACTAGAAGTAACTTTAGAGAAAGCCATCATAAAACTAGGATCTTGGATATAATACAAAGTAAGCAACAGCAGAAGCCTGAGCAGGTAAGATCATTCCACTCATCACATACTATGGAATATTAAGCAAAAAGGGTCATTTAGCCAAAACGGTATTACATATTGAAATCTAATTTAGGTAACTAGATGATAAATCTATTCTACTCTACTCCATTACTCTCTAGCCCCAAAGGAAATCCTACAAAACAAAGATGTTCGTTATTCTCAGGCCTTCTCTCACAGGAATCCTGAATATACAACTGGAAAACACTCAGAATAATTACCATTTCTCCGGTAATTCCTGTTTGCACCACCATAAAGAGAATCAGACACTGCTTCATGTTGAAAGGAGAAAGGAGAGGTGAGATGTGAAAAATTCCAAGTAAAACGATCATGACATAGCATCTGGCAGAGATCGGGAAAGCATCAACAGTGCCAAAAGAATTGTCAGGGATCAAAGTCATGAGAAGAAAATGAGGTTTTCCAATAAGCTACAGCCTAAGCCAAGAAGCAAAAATCGCCACTGCCGCCGCCTCCCCTTTTACTCCCCAACCACTTCATCCTCAAGTCGCCTCCAATTCAGACATATATCCTCCATAACCCAAACTAATTCCCCACCCAAGTGAAAACAATCCAAAATTTCTACGATCCCCCCCCACTTCCCACCTCCCACAAGATCCGCACTTCCCAGGGCCAAGCCTCCAGGGAAAACAACGCCCTAATCCCCCCACCCTCCTTGTCCAAGGTTGAAGGGGGTCGGTTCCCCGGAGTGGGGCTTCCCGGGGTGGGCCTTCACAGAGCTGACGAACTGGGATAAAAGCCAAGAATAAGGGTGGGGCTCAAGGAAGGGGGGCACGGTTGGTGAGACGACGGAGACCGGAGGAAGAAAAGGATGGACATGGACAGCAGGCTGGGGCTGGGCGGGGTGAAGACTGGCGGGGGCGGGGGGTGGCAGATCGACGGGAAAGGCCCGGGCTGCGGGGGAAAGAGACGTCGGAGCCGGGGACGGAAGGATCAAAATCTGACCGACAAATCAAGACGAAGAGGAGCTGGTGGCTAAGAGGGGTCGGCAAACACCAGGCAGGGCTGTGGGCTAGCACCGAGCGCGAACGCGAGGCCGGTAGAGCCTTCGCGGACAGAAGGGCCGCACTGGGGGCGGTGCGGGTAAGCCGCGGCCGGCTGCCAGGAGTGGGGGAGCCGCGCACTCACCGCTCTGCTCCCCCAGGAACACCAGCTTGAATTTCCTCAGCGGATTCCCGAAGTCTCCGCCCGCGGACATGATGGAGCCGGAGGAGCTGCCGCCGCCTCAGCCCAGAGACCTCTCGGACCGACGCTGCTCCAAGCGGCTGACGAAAAAGGCGAGAGGAAGGATCGGCGCCGAGCACTCTCGGACCCTTTATGGCCCCGCGGCGGAGCAAGGCTGCAGGGCAGGACTCCTCCCCACAGACAGGCAGCGGTAGCCGCCGCCTCCCCGCAGAGTCGCCTAGCACCGAGCGAGGCCCGCGGCTGGGAAAAGAAGGATGGCGGTGTCGGAAGCAGCCAGGGGTGTGCTAGAGGTTCCCAAGGTTAGCGCCGTTCCCTTCTCAGCACCCGGCACCGAGACTGGGGTGAGAGAAGCGGAGGGTGGCGGAACTGGAGCCGCAGACGCGTCTGGGACCTCTCACGCGCAGCGCCTCAGCTCCCACAGCTGCCGCCGCCGCAGCCCAACCTGCTGAGTGCGCGAGCCTCTGGCGCGGCGCGCGGCGAGCCCGGGCGCGAGCGTGCCGCCCCGCCGGCCGCCGGCGTGCGTGCGTGCGTGCGCGTGCGCGCCACAAGACGGCGCCTTCCTGGTTTAGCTTGCTTTCCCGGCTCCTCCAGCGCAACAGAGACGAGGCAGGTTAGGTTGCCACGCGAGTCGGGAGAAGCAAGGAGGAGGTGGGGCGGAACCCTGGGAAGTGATGTGGGTGGAATAAGGAGCGCTTACGTCACTGACGTGAGAACCAATCGAAGGAAGTCAAGGGCAGGCAGGGATGGCAGTGAGGTGGCGGCGCGAGAGCGCGCGCGGCCCTTGCGCGGTGGAAAACGTCGCACTGTGACTGCCATGAGTAGTGTGGCGCGCTGCAGCCTGAGAGGAGGGGAAGGGAAGGAAGGGGAGAGAGGAGGCGGGGCGGGCACGTAGGTTGAATTGACCCCAGCTCTCTGAGGGTGTGGTCCGATAGCCCTAAGGTGTGTACTAAGTTCCTCTTCTCCAGAGCCCTCAGCCCTGCCTCGCATTCCTTAAATCCGCCCTTCACCCGTGCTCTCACCCACCTACTCCATCTTTTTTCTTATCGTAATTCCTCACACAATATCTTACTAGGTATATTGTCCACTGTTGCTTCCAGGAGTTTCATAACTACCAGAAGCAGAGCCTCTACATTTTTGCAGATGAGGAAATTGAAGCTCAGAGGAAGGAAATGACTTAGAAAATCCACAAAGCCATAAAGTGGAACCTAGGTTTTGCCTTTTCCCCATTGAACCTCTGCAACCTCTCTATTGATAAAGCCCATCCACTTCCCCGACCTGACCTGGCTTGGTCTGTTATTAGCCTTTGTTTCGCTGATGTAGACAACTGTAGGTGACGCCCACCATCTACTGTGATAGAAAAGGATTTGGACATCGTGTAAACCAAACCCTTCATTTCACAGATGGTGAAACTGAGGCCCAAGTAGGACAGCTATGCAAAAAGGTCACCCAACAAACTGGAGGTAGAGCCTGACCTTGAGCCCAAATGTGGGAGAGGGAATATTTTTAAAGATCACCTTTTCCTCCTAGAGCTGGGCTTCTGACTCTGTTATGGGTGGACCTCCCTTACATTAGATATCTGAAGCATGTGCACTTTTCTGTGGAAAGGATCCATAACTTTTATCAGATTTCAACCCAGTTTATGACCCCAGAAATGAAGGTTAATGTCAGAGCCAAGAGGAACCTAAGGAGACATGGCAACTAAGTGTCGCATAGATACAACATGACAACTCAGTGTAGGTTTTAAGCTGAATGGGATCCTGGAAGAGAAAAAAAGACTTTAGGCAAAAACTAAAAAAAAAAACCAAAAACTAAATGAATATGGACTTTAGTAATTACAGTGTATCAATATTAGTTCATTAATTGTAACAAATGTTGTATCATACTAACAATAATAAAGGTAACTGGGGAAGGAGAGGTTATATGGGGACTTTCTGTACTGTCTGCTCAATTTTTCTGTAAATTTAAAACTTTTAAAAAATAAAGTATATTAATAAAAGAGTAAGAATGACCAAATTAGAGAATTTGGCATCCACACCTCACCATACTATGGGACAGCATCCAAAAAAGTAATCTCTGTCCTTGAGGAGGTCACTTCAAAAAACGAGTATCAAAAAAAAGTGGGGGGTGACAACCTGGCTGGCTCAGTCAGTAGAGCATGTGACTCTTGATCTCGGCGTTGTGAGTTAAAGCCCCATGTTGGGAGTAGAGATTACTTAAAAATAATAATAATAACTGTCAAAAATACTTCTGGGGTGCCTGGGTGGCAGTTGGTTAGACATCTGACTTGATTTCAGTTCCGTTCATGATCTTAGGGTTGTGGGATCAGCCAGCTTCAGGCTCTGCAGTGGGCGTGGGGCCTGCTTGGGATTCTTTCTCCCTCTCCTTCTGCCCTCCCCCACCGCCCCCCCCAGATCCCGAGCTCCCTTTATCTCTCTCTCTCAAAAAACAAAAAACAAAACTTCCCAAGTTAATGATAAAATAAATCCTTACATTTGTATATAGTGTCTTACTGTTCACACAACACATTTATATACATTTGCTCATTATTTGGGAATTATTATTTACTTAGCTATAGAAATGGCAGGATCAAACAAGTGCCTTCTCAAACCCAGTGATGAATTGCTAAACTAGAATTAAGGAGAGGAATAAATTAAAGGGAGCTTTCTCATGAAAGCTTAAAATACTGTGTATTCTGGCCTATCGAGACAATAGCTATATCCCCAAACCTCCTTCTCTATCAAAATTTACTCACTTTTGGTTCTTCTCAACCAAATGGCAAAAGGATTTTGGAATATGAATCTAAAATGAAAGAAGAAAAAAAAAGAGAAAAAAAATAAATAAAATGAAAGAAGAAAAAAGAAAAAATAAGAAATGAAACGGTAAAAACCTGAGTCATGACATGGACATTTGTGTGTATGTGTGTTTTTTTAAATACATTTTTAAAAGATTTTATTTATTTATTTGACAGAGAAAGAGAGCACAAGCAGGGGAAGCAGCAGGCAGAGGAAGAAGCAGGCTCCCCGCTGAGCAGGGAGCCCGAGGTAGGACTTGATTCCAGCACCCTGGGATGGTGACCCAAGCTGAAGGCAGTTGCTTAACTGACTGAGCCACCCAGGCGTCCCTTAATATTTGATTTTAAAAGTAGCTTGTCAGGTCTGGTTAGGCCCTCCCCACCAGTAATCTAAAACCCTGCCACACACAAAGAGCAGCCCATACTAAGAGAATATTTAAAAAGAAAACCTCTTTAAAAAAAAGAAAAAGAAAACCTCTTGTAAACATAAGTGAGTGGCTCTTTTTTCTTTCTGTTGTATACCAGGTTTTCATTATATTTCCTAAAATAGCTTTTAAAGTAACATCTGAGGATTGGAGCTATAATTACTTTGTACTTCCTCCAGAACTTTATGAATCAATTCCTCCCTGTTGCTTTGGTCTCTGTAGTCACCTAGACAGGTGATGCTTTTCCTATCATTTTGAAGAGAAGTGTGGTATAATCCACCTCTTACCTCCGATATTTTAATGTTTTAAGCTAGCATTTTTCATCGATACAGATACAGCCTCGCTCTCCTCTGAAGCTGCACTACTTACCCAGTACTCTGTGTAAGTCAGATGTTTTGCCTTCACGGATCTTGTGGTCTAAAAATTGTACATTAAGTGCTATGGGGTTCATCAAATGCAGAAATTACTTAGGGGAAGGAGGAGTTAAAGAGGCCTTTTTCAAGAGCCCTTTCATTAACACTTTCACTTCCATGGTTTCCTATACACTATTCTCTTTACCTTGAACACTTTCCCCTCCCTTTTTCTCTCCAATTCCTACTCATCCTGTAAGGTATCATCTTTAAAAAGTCTTCACATAGACTTCTCTGCTTCTATCCCCACCAACAGTGTAAATACCCCTGCCTGTCCTCTGCTTGTACGTTATTCTTCCTCAGCATTTGTGATTATTAATTGTCAGTGTTCCCCTCACCTGACTGTAAGCTCCATGAGGTCAGAGCTCCTGTTTTGTATCCCCAACAATAGTGGGGTGCTTGACATAGTAAGCACGCAACAGATATTTGCTGAACAAATGAAATAAATGGGAGGCATGGTTTTTTAGCTTTCATCAAAGGATGAATGAGATGTGGGCATGTGAAGGTAGAAGGGCAAGAGCATTTTGGAGAAAGAGAACATCACTTATAATCACATTATGTAAACTGATACTACATTTCTTAACACCACTTATGAAAAAGATGCTCAGAACAGACTTGTGACTAACAATTGAAAGAGGACAGCTTTGGCAACTCCAAATCAAAAGTTTCTAGAACAGTTTTCTTTAACCAGTTTGAAAGGGATTGTTAATTTGAAGCCCATGAGTGTTTCCAGGAAGTACCACACAGAAATCGTAATAGGGTTATAGCTTGTTGTTCCACCCAGAGAGACACACACTTCTTTAGGGAGGACTGAGATTTCATCTTATTCCTTGTGTCAGACACTGTTGGTTGCCTATCTAATGATACACACACACAACACACACACGCCTCCACAATATATACTGGAAGTGACAGATAATTTTCTAGCTTCCCTTCAGCTAAGCTAAAGACACGTAACTTGATCTGAGCCAGAAGGAAATGTGCCACAGACTTCTGAGATAAAGTTTCTTCCCTGATGAAAAGAGGTAAATGAAGGAAAGCTGCCATTCTTCTGCCATTAGATGTGATTATAAAAGGACATGATATCTAGAGCTAAGGCATCATATGAACATTGACATATAATCCTTAAGAGAAAGCCAATCCATTGATGATGGCTAAGCTGAAAGGCATTATTGAGCCACTGTACCAATCCTGGAACGGGCCTTCCTGTGGACTTTTTTTTAGCAAAATAATAAATGTCTTTGTATTTAATAATGTCTTCCTATGCCTCTGTCATTGTTACTTGCAGCTGAAAGCATCTGACATTCTCATCTTTAGATCTCTTAAAACATCTCACACAATTCCCTGAATGTTAGTTACTCAAAACTGTGCGTGTATACATAATACAGTGCTAGTTATCAAACTGGAACTGCCTTTTTCTGTTTACTACTCCCTAAAAAGGATTTATTACTCTTAGAGAGGCAGGAAATCAATAGAAGGAGAAAACTGCCCAGGTAAAAGGACTGGAATCATATTGCTCATATTTGAAGGAAATAATAGCTCTGGCAGGAATTCAAGCTCCATCAGATGTGAAGCCCTTCTAATCCACTCTGCAGGCTATTATAATCATCATTGCTAAAAATAATAGTGGGTCAATATAGAAAGCATAGAAATGACAAATGCTCAGTAATTCAAGGTGACCAATTAAATGAACACAATTAACAGAAGGTATGTTTAAGCAAGTCTCATTTTTAAAAGACAACGAGAAAAAAAAAAAAAAAAGAGGGAGGCATCATGTCAAAACCAGTTTTCCAAATACCCTGACCTACAAAGATGTATCATGGGAGAAGTATAAAGGTTATTCAATCAAGGTGGAGGAGAAGATGGTAAAACCTCAATGGAATCGTCCTTCCTGTGATTATAGCCAATTCATAAGCTAAGTCAGAAGATATTTTTGCTACCGATTAATCTACAGAATCTATTTTTGATAATTCCATTTTGTTCCATTCATATGAATCATGGTCCTTGTTATGAATAATGTGATTTCACAGAGCCTTAGATGTGGGATGTTACTTCCAGGCTTTGAAATTGCAGTGGGGGAAGAGGTTGCTTCTTTTTATTCCAGTCCAGAATGTGTAATACCTGACACATTGCTGGAGCTCTCCTCTCCCCAGCACTGTATCCCCCACAAGTAATAAAGTCTCCTCCAAGATGTACAGGAGAATGAATCACACTTGCCACTAAGAGATAATCACCCTCAGAGTAGAAGAGAACAACTGCTTCTCCTGCTGTTTATGTAAAGAACAGAGCATCTTAGGACAGAAAAGTGGGACCAATACTGTTTGCACCGAAATGCCAACAGACTGTACAGCCAAATTGTAAGTTGCCTAAAGTGCCAAGAGAAACCAGCTTTTTGTGAAAATTTCTTCAGATTTTTTAATAGTACATAGAGATTAGGACTTTATTTTATATAAAAATCAAAAGATATTAAAGTCATTACAGTAGCGTGTAGCCAAAACTATCCAGTGAGATAATAAGCCACATCATTTGCGAAAATTAAACAAATTTCCAGTTACGGGATGATAGATTAAAGATGTTTCTGCTTCCTTCCTTTTCTGAAATTTTGCAAAACAAAAATAAAAAATAAAAGCGCAAGCTCTGGTTTTGACATCTCTAACCCAGAGCCATCATATTTTAAGTTGGGAGACAAAGACAGAGTAGTGGTAACTGACGAAACAGAGCACAGAAAGTGTTCACTGAAGGGGAAAGTAACAAGAAGCAAGCCAAACAGAACCCCAGAAAGGCTCTGGAATGTGAAGTAACAGGTACTACAGAAGGCAGAGGTAAAGAAAGGGGCCAAAAACAAGGAGAATTGAATCAAAGACTGTATAAATAGTAGTTATAAACCCATCCATCTCTATGGAGGAAATAAACACAAGAAGCTCTAGACTCAATAACCAGGCATAGTGGAGTACTAGGGTGAGGTGCTGCTTGTTCACTCCCTCTCTGTCAAATAAATAAATAAAATCTTTTAAAAAAATGTTTAGGGGTGCCTGGGTGGCTCAGTCGTTAAGCATCTGTCTTTGGCTCAGGTCATGATCCCAGGGTCCTGGGATCGAGCCCCTCATCGGACTCCCTGCCCAGTGAGCCTGCTTCTCCCTCTCCCTCTGCCTGTTCCCCCTGCGTGTGCGCTCTCTGTGTCAAATAAATAAAAATAAAATCTTAAAAAAATTTTTTTTAACGAATTAAAAAATGTTTAGAAAATAAATAAATAAATAATAAAAATTTTTTTAAAAAATTAAGATTATAGAGCCCCAAGCTGAAACTACTGAGTCAAAATCTTTGAAGGTATGACTTCGGAAACTAATTTTTAACGGGTCTAACAAGAATTTTATGCACCTGAGTTTGCGAATCAGTCTTTTACTCCACACTTTATGTCCTTGTTTGTCAATTAGATTTCATAAGCTATTCAAGGTAAGAGTGTGCCTTATGCATATAATGTACTTCCTGGGTCTTATATGTATTTGGTGCTCAGAAAAATATGCTAAGAATGGAATATTGAATCTATGTGCATGGCAATATACATAACATAAGTTAAGTAAATATCATCAACAATCTCTGGAACTTTTATAGTCTTTACTTGACCACATCATTTACCCCTATATTAAGACAGCATACATTTAAATGAGGAGTCGAGCCAATATTAAATATTTACATAGATTATTACTAATTAAGACCAAAATTGTTACTAGAGACAAAGAAGCATATTTTATAATGGTAAAAGCATCAACCCATCAAGAAGATACAACACTAATATGAATATATGGACCTAATGATACATGAAGACTTAAAAATACGTGAAGCAAAAACTGACAGAATTGAAGGGAGAAATAGACAATTCAACAATAATAGTTGGAGACTTTAATATCTTGCTGTCATCATGGATACAACAAATACACAGAAGTTCAACAAAGAAATAGAAGACTTTAACAATACTGTGTACCAACTAGACCTAACAGACATATATACAACACTCAATCTAATAACAGCAAAGTGTACAATAACTCAAGTGCACGTAGAATATTCTTGATGATAGACCATATCTTAGGCCATAAAACAAGTCTCAATAAATTGAAAAATATTAAAATCATACAAAATATGTTCTTTAACTACAATGGAATGAAATTAAAAATCAATAACAGGGGCGCCTGGCTAGCTCAGTCCAAAGAGCATGTGACTCGATCTCTTGGTCATGAGTTTGAGCCCCACATTGGGCGTAGAGATTGCTTAAATAAATAAATTAACTTAAACTTAAAAAAATCAATACCAGAAAGAAATTTGGGAAATCCACACATATGTAGAAATTAAACAACATACTCCTAAGTAATCAATAGGTCAAAGAAGAAAGCACAAGGGAAATCAGAAAATACTTTGAAATGAGGGACACCTGGGTGGCTCAGTCAATTAAACATCTGCCTTTGGTCCACGTCATGATCCCAGGGTCCTAAGATAGAGTCTCGCATCGGGCTCCTTACTCGTCAGGGAGCCTACTTCTCCCTCTCCCTCTGCCCCTCCCTCTGCTTGTGCTCTCTCTCCGATAAATAAATAAATGAAATCTTTAAAAAAAACTGAAAGAAAGAAGAAAGAAAGAAAGAAAGAAAGAAAGAAAGAAAGAAAGAAAACACTTTGAAATGAACTAAAGAAAACCCCAACACACAAAGCCTTTTGGGAGGCAGCAAATGCAGTACTTAAAGAAAAACATAACTATAAATGCCTATATTAAAAAGGAGGACCACAAATCACTAACCTAAACTTCCACCTTAAGAAACTGAAAGAACAGGGGCCCCTGGATGGCACAGTCTGTTAAGCATCTGACTCTTGATTTCAGCTCAGGTCATGATCTCAGGGTTGTGAGGTCAAGCCCCATGTTGGGCTCCAAGGTGGGTGTGGAGTCTGTTTAAGAGTCTCTCTCTCCCTCTTCCTCAGCCCCTCCCCTCCTCCTAAAAAAAAGAGAAGAGAGGGGCGCCTGGGTAGCACAGTCGTTAGGTGTCCGCCTTCGGCTCAGGGCGTGATCCCGGCGTTATGGGATCGAGTCCCACATCGGGCTCGTCCACTGGGAGCCTGCTTCTTCCTCTCCCACTCCCCCTGCTTGTGTTCCCTCTCTCGCTGGCTGTCTCTATCTCTGTCGAATAAATAAATAAAATCTTTAAAAAAAAAAAAAACTTTTATGCACCAAAGGATACTACCAAGAAAGTGAAAAGACAACACTCAGAATGAAGAAAGTATTTACAAATCATAAATCTGATAAAGGTCTAGTATCCAGAATATATAAAGGACTTTTATACTCAACAATCGAAAGACAATCCAATTAAAAATGGACAAAGAATTGAACACTGTCAAAGATGATACATAAATGGCCAATAACCAGATGAAAATATGCTCAATATAATGAACTATTGGAGAAATATGAATAAAAAACACGAGATACCACTTCATAAGTGACTAGAATTAAAAAAAAAAAACAACCAGAAAATAACAAGTATTAGAATGGACATAGAGAATTTGAACCTTCATACATTGCTGTTGGGAATATAAAAGGGTGCAACCACTTTGGAAATCAGTGTGGTACTTCCTCACAATTTTAAACATATGGTTACCGTGTGACTCAGCAATTCTACTTCTAGGTATACATTCAAGAGAATTGAAAACATATGTCCACACAAAAACCTGTGTGTACAAGGGGCTCCTGAGTGTTCATAGGAGCATTATTACTAATATCCAAAAAGTAGAAACAACTCAAATTTCTTTTTTTTTTTTTTAAGATTTTATTTATTTGAGAGATCATGAGCAGGGGGGAGGGGTAGAGGGAGAAGCAGGCTCCCCACTGAGCACCGAGCCCAACTAAGGACTTGATCCCAGGACCCTGGGATCATGACCTGAGCTGAAGGCAGATGCTTAACTGACTGAGCCACCCAGGCACCCACAACTCAAATTCCTATCCACTGATGAATGGGTAAAAAAAAAAGCAGGTATATCCATACAATGGAGTATTATTTAGCCATAAAAAGAAATGAAGTGCTGATACATGGAATAACATGGATGAAACTTGAAAACATTATGCTAAGAAGCTGAATGCAAAAGGCCGCGTATGCTAACACGCCCCTTCCTTTTTGGGGCAATGAAATGATCTGGAATTAGATAGTGGTGATGGTTGCACAACATTGTGAATTCAATACAAACCACTGAACTATGCACTTTAGAATGGTGAATGTTATGATATGTGAATTATATTTCATTTAAAAAAGTAAACATAGGGAACCCCAATATCAAGAATCACATGCTCCACTGACTGAGCCAGCCAAGCACCTCTATTTTATCCTGATTGATGGTAGGATAAAAAAGTGCTTTGTTCTGTTTTTTAAATTTATTCATTTATTTGAGAGAGAGACAGAAGAGGGGCAGGGACAGGGAGAGTCCCAAACAGACTCCGCGCTGAGTGCAGAGCCCAATCTGGGGCTCAATCCCATGACCCTGAGATCACAATCTGAACTGAAACCAAGAGTTGGATGCTCAGCCGACTATGCCACCCAGGTGCCCCCAAAATGGAGTTTTAATGTTCATGTTAACTGCATGTTTATGTTAAATGTTCATGTTTCCGGAAAAATCAAAACGATGGAGACAATAAAAGAATTAGTGGCTGTCAGGGGTTAAGAGAGAGGGAGGGTTGAATAGGTGATTTTTAGGGCAGCGAAACTACTCAGTATGATACTACACTGTATAATGGTGGATTATACATTTGCCCAAATCCACAAAATGTAAACTGTGGTCTTTGGGTGACAATAATAGTTCAATGTGGGTTCATCAGTACTAACATATGTACCATTCTAGTTGGGGATACTGATAATGGGGGAAGCTATGCATGTGTCAGGGCAGGAGATATTTGAGAAACCTTTGTATCTTCCTCTTAATTTTGCTATGAACATAAAAGTCCTCTAAAAGATAAAGTCTATTAAAAATATAACAGTATGATAAATACTCATGAGCCTAGTCCCAAGTCTCTACACATTGTTTAATGTGTAATATGCTTTGTGCTGAGGAGATGGGAGAGAAAACAAAGCATGAGGGTCAACTTCATATAAACACTAAAACAAATCCTATCTTATTTGATTCTCCATACCTATTACCACTGAATTATTATATACTTAAGAGGTAAAGGAAAGATATTTTTGTAATCCAAAAAATCTGTTCAGCTCTCAGCAACAAAATACAAAGAAAATTTCTAATGAGATTTCTAACTCCTTTGCTAAATCTCTTCCCTCTACACATTCTTAACATTTTAAATTAAAAATTTACAATAAAACATAAATAATCATTTGTTTATTTATTGTTTTAAGATTTTATTTATTTATTTGAGAGAGAGAGTAAGCGCGACAGCATGAGTGGGGAGGGCAGAGGGAGAAGCAGGCCCCTGACATGGGGCTCGCTCCTGGGACTCCAGGATCATGACCTGAGTGGAAGGCAGATGCTTAACCAACTGAGCCATCCAGGTGCCCCAATAATCATTTGTTTATTTGATAATTTAGTAAATTGACAGTTTATTATCCGGTAGATGAGGTGCTTGTGTGAGGATATCTTGACATGTATTCAGCCATAGGGGAGCTTACAATGTAGTTGAAAAGGAAAGACATAGGAAAAGTTTAAATGTTAACTATACTGGAATAAAAATAAAATAAAATAAAATAATTTTTAAATAAAAAGTGTTTTTAAATAAAAGTTTAATAAAGGTTTGAACAACATTTTAAAACAATAAATTGAGATCTCACCAAGCATTGCATGACCAACTGCCAAATAAACTACTAAGGCAATTAACAGATTAGAGGAGAGGTTACCTCATGATGCATTATATTTATGACAAGGATGAAATCTCAGTTGCATCTTGGCATATTAGTAGAATTTAAGTAGATGGAAGAGGAGAAAAAGGTAAAAGTTCTGAAATTTGTATAAACATAATAACTACAAAGAACCAGTGTCAATATATATCTTCAAGTCTCCTGAAAAATATTACTATTAGGACTGTCCCCTTGTGCTGAAAATGCCAGCATTGTGTAGTAGAGCCAGGCTGAAAAGTCTCATTATTTTCACCAGCAAAAGCAAGATCCTACATTGTTGTTTTTGTTGCCCAGATCTGAGACTACCAACTTTAGTAAACAGTCTTTCCAGAGAAGGCTCACAAGAACATCTACATTGTAGCTGTATTCCAATACAAACAGGGCTGACATGTGCCCTTTGTCCACACTCCTCTGGAGTCAGATGAGAAAGAGAGAAAAAAAGACATAGGTTGTTTGCTATGTTATTCATTTACTAACATTATCTGGTAGGAATCCTTCGCCTGAAACAGAAAACCCAACTCTAAAAAGCTTCAACAATAGGGCAAATCACATGAAGAGGTTCCAAGCTATGGCACTTTCAGAGTTGGTTAATTTCCCCTTCGCAATGTCTGCAAGGACCAGGTTCTTCTGCCTTTTACTCTGCTTTCCTCAGCATACTGACTTTTTCTTTAGATACCAGATAATGACCAGATGGCTGTCATAGTTCAGGTTGACACATCTAGACACTATGATGTCCAAAGAGAGAAGATGGTTCTATGTATCTCTATTTATAAGTGAAAAACTTTCCCTGGAATTCCCCCAGCAGATTCCCTATTACAGCTCACTGGCCAGAATTTCTTCGTATCCCTACCCTAAGTCTGTCGCCGGAAAGAGAAATGGGATTCCTATGACAAATACAAAAGCATATGGCTCTGTGGAGGGAGATGGATCATTGTAATAAAACTGTAATTTTGTTATAAGGAGGAAAAGACTGAAAACGACATTTGGCAGCCCACCACCAACGTTCACTACATTAACACATCAGTTCAGTTTCAAGCACGCTCTGCCTGATGCATTCATTTGTTGATTTATTCATTCTACAAACACTTTTGCCTACTGGTACCAAGAACTGTGCTTTCCTAATGAAAGGACAAAGCAAAAAAAGATTTGGTCCTGGCTTTCGGGTTTACATCAATCTCCTGGTGACACAGCTATGTAAGAAAAAGAAAAAGAAAAATAAGTTAGAATAAAGTAAGTAATAGAGATGCAGGTACATTAAAACTCTAACTTACAAGATCTGCTAAGAAGAGTATATTATGGTATATAGACTTTAGAGATCGTATATATATTTCTTATTTCTTCCACTACTTTGAAATTTAATTAGATATGGGTGAATCATAATTTCCTCCTCCAAGAAGAACAGGATTTATGTCCTATTTTTTTTTTAAAGATTTTATTTATTTATTCGACAGAGACAGAGACAGCCAGAGAGAGAGGGAACACAAGCAGGGGGAGTGGGAGAGGAAGAAGCAGGCTCATAGCGGAGGAGCCTGATGTGGGGCTCGATCCCACAATGCCGGGATCATGCCCTGAGCCGAAGGCAGCAGCTTAACCGCTGTGCCACTCAGGTGCCCCAGGATTTATGTCCTATTTTAATGAGTTTTCTTTTCTTTTCTTTTTTAAGATTTACTCATTTGTTTGGAGGGGGGAGGGGACAGAAGGAGAGGGAGAGAGAAACTCAAGCTGACCCCAAGCTGAGCGTGAGCCTGACTTGGGGCTCAATCTCATGACCCTGAGATCACGACCTGAGCCAAAACCGAGTCAGGCACTCAACTGACTGTACCACCCAGGCACCCCGATGAGTTTTCTATTTACATTTTATTATAACCAGAGCTCGAGAGAAGACCCACTGTTGGTGATAAGTCTTTTACTACTATACTCCACTAGTTGGGAGTTTAGAACCCAAGTCTGAGCTAGAAACAGATTTTGGAATCTTCACGTTCAAATGGCAATTGTAGTCATGAGGACGGATGTGATCACCTAATTAGAATGTAGGCTGAGAGGTCAGGACAGAATCCTATGAAATAGAAATATTTAAAGTTAGAGAAATAAAATAAAATAAAATAAAATAAAATAAAATAAAATAAAAAGTTAGAGAAAGTAATCTGTGAAGAAATACCAGAAAGTTAGGAGGAAAACCAGGAGAGAGTGGTGGTCAGAAAGAAGGGAAGAGAATGTTTCAAAAGGAACGGTATGGTCAGCAGTACCAAAAACATCAGAGCAAAAACATATGTTATGATCATAAATCATTCTTTAAATCTGTTCTCAAAAGGTGAGTGGCTGCAAATGGGCACAGGGATCTTTTTGGGATGAGAGAAGTGTTCTAAAATTGGGTTGTGGTGATGACCGTACAACTCTGTAAATTTCACTAAAAATCAGTGAATTACTGTACACTTAACATGAGTGATTTTATCATACGTAAATCATATCTCAATTAAAGGGTTTTTTAATTTATTTTTTTTAAGTTATATTTATTTGTCAGACAGCACGCACACAAGCAGGGGAGCAACAGGCAGAGGGGGAAGCAGGCTCCCCGTTGAGCATGGAGCCCTGGCGGGGCGGGGGGGGGGGGGGGGGGGGGGGAGAGGGGTGGGTGTTGGTGGTTAGATCCCAGCACTCTGGGATCAAGACCCAAGCTGAAGGTAGACGTTTAACCAATTGAACCACCCAGCCATCCCTTAATAAAAGGGGTTTTTTTTAAGGGTCACCAGTGGCCTGAGTCAGAAAAGTTTCAATGGAGTGAGGAAGACAAAAGCGAGATTTGAATTTAGGAGGAACTGGGAGATTAAGTAACAGAAGAAAGAAGTGAAGACTCATTTAAGGAATTTTAAGCTTTTTAAGAGAAGGAAAGAAAATAAAAAGGTAGCAACTAGAGGCATACAAGGTCAAGAAAAAGAGGAAGACAGTGAGTTTAGCTGTAGACATATTCCATTTGAAGTAAGAATGCAAATAGCTAGAGATAAATAATTACCAGTTTATCTTAGAAGTAGGCATTGAAGCAGATGGCTTAGTACAAAGTTCCACGGTAAGTGGAGGTGGGGCTGAAGCCATAGAGAAAGCAACACACAAAGCAGGTAAAGTTCCCCTCCTTGGTCTCTAGGCAAACTCCTTTTCTCAGAATTACTGACCTGAGAGACTATCTATAGGGTTCTTTAATCTCTATCAGCTTGCGGGCATATAAATATCAACTGATTCTTCAGTATATATAGTGAAGAAAATTTCAGTTCCTCAGTATCAGGAAGTTTTTCCTAATATTTAACCCAAATCTCTGCTTTCATAATTGAGTGGTTTAAAACTGTTCATCTAAGAAAAAAAAAAGTATGTTGTTGTGCTTTCTGTTGTCAGTGTTTACAAGGTCACCAGCAATCCTCCAAAAATATTGAATCACATCTCTAATTTCTTTACCCTTGGTTTCTCCATAAGAATTAAATTAAGTAATGCCTGTAGAGGATTTTGCACATTGCCTAGACAGAGAAAAAACTCAATAGTTACTATCATTTGGAAGGAAAGAGATGAAAAAATAATGAAAATCATTTTTAGAGGTGTCACTCTCTCCCCCCCCTTGAATACCACCCCTTTTATATAGTATTTTATGAAAAACTTAACATTAGTATCTGAACTACTAAGCCATTTTCCTTATAAACTCATATGGAATGAAATTACACTGCAAAACAGTTTATCAGTTGCAAAAGGGTTACAAGATTTCTTTCTTTTTTTTTTAATTTTATTTTTTTAAAAGATTTTATTTATTTATTTGACAGAGAGAAAGCACAAGCAGGGAGAGCAGCAGGCAGAAGGAAAGGAAGAAGCAGACTCCCCGCTGAGCGGACAGCCTGTGTGGGACTTGATCCCAGCACCCTGGGATCATGACCTGAGCTGAAGGCAGACAGTTAACTAACTGAGCCACCCAGGTGCCCCTAAAGATTTTATTTTTAAGTAATCTCTACACCCAAAATGGGGCTCAGACTCACAACCCTGAGATTAAGTCACATGATCCAAGGGCTAAACCAGCCAGATGCCCTTCCACCTTTTTAAAAGATGTTTTAACAAGATTTCTTTAAGCACCATCTTCTTAAGTAATTGTTTAGGGACCATAAAATTACATTAAATTCCTACCAAAAGCTCAAGTACGACAAACTACTATTAATTAAATAGCAATTACAAATTAAGATAAAGCACATTCGCAAATTTAATGAAAAAAGAGCATTTGAATGTCTAGTTCTCTAATTTTTCATTTTACTATATAGGGAGTTAAAATAATGGACAGTCCTGTTCAATACCATGTATTTATGCTTTGGTGGCAAGGAACAGGCAAAAGCCATGGCTGATTTCAAGACAGAGCTTTACCATACAGGAAGTACTCTCTTGTTCTTAGGAATACAAATATACTGGAAGGGATCAATATTCAAAATTCAAAGAAACAAACTACACACAGAATGACAACACTTTGTAGAAATATTATTATATGTGTAGTTTTTATTTGCTCATATATGATTTCAGTGTCCTGCCTTGTATCTGCCAATAATTATAAATTTTTGAGGACACAAATTTTACCTTCATTTGACCTACAAAGCCTAGCCCAATGTTTTAGTCTAGTGGCACTCACTAAAGACATTGAAATAATAAATGTAAAATATTGTTGTATAACGGATTGGGTTGCCAGATAAAATATAGGATGCCGGGGCGGCTCAGTGAGTTGGGCCTCCAACTCTTGATTTGGGCTCAGGTCATGATCTCAGGGTCATGGGACTGGGCTCCCGGTTGAGCCCTATGTTGGGCTCCATGCTCAGTGCAGAATCTGCTTGTCCTTTTTCCTCTCTCCCTCTGCTCCCGCCCCAACCCCCCCCCCCACTCACACACACACACATACACACACACACACACACACACACACACACGTTCTCTCTCTCTCTCTCTCTCAAATAAATAGGTAAATAAAATCCTTAAAAAATATTTAGGATGCCAAATTAAATTTCACTTAAAATTTTATATTCAGATTTAACGGGGTATCCTTATTTTTATTTTGCTAATTCTGGCAACTCTAAGTATGAGTAACTTGTTAAGGAACAAAATTCCACTGAGTAAATTGTAAAGATCTTATTGACTTTATTCAATATTCATTAATCAGGCAGCATCCAATCTAGCAGACAGAGAGCAGCTCTGAGGAGCTGTACAAAGTGAAAGACTTTTATAGGAGTGGTAACAAGGAAGTTATACTAGACAAAAAAGAGGACTGGTTATGGCAAGATCATTTTCCCTTAGGGGATGGCAAGGGTCTATCAAAGTAGATGACTCGACTATTGCTGATTAAGCTATGTCTGACTGACTGATTTAAGATTCGATTTCTGGGAGAGCCAACACTTAAGTTTGGTCGCATGGGGCTTAGGATAAGTGACTCCACTGGGGCCTGTTATCCTGTTTTTAACAAACCTTTGGTAAGATATCAGATCTTGTAGCCCCACCGACTGGAGTGAAACTATTCTAGTCCGAAAACCAAGGGATTTCATATGCTCATCAGAGAGATTGAACTAGAAAACATGTTGTACTATAAAGGTCTCATTTTTGGGGAGAATAAAGTAAAATACTAACTATAATTCTTTGCAGAAATTTTGGGAAGGAGCAAAGGAGATAATTATTATGCTTTTTTATGTTCCTGAGAAGAGATATTCTCTGCAGGTACGAAAATCATATTTATACCCACTTTTCTTTCAGATTTGTTTATTTTTAAAGCTGATTCTGATAGAAGATTGGCTCAAGGGGTGGGAAAGTTGGTGGAAAGATTTAAAAGAGGAAGATATTATTGGCAATTTCTCTACTTATAAAATTAAATGCTGAGTGAATGCAGCTTCTGTTTTGGACAGAAATATTTTTTAAATTTCCAAAAGTATAAGCTTCCATATTCTTTTTAAAAGCACAACATAATATATCAATGACCCCACCACCATTACCACTTACTTTGATTAGGACAAAGTCTGGGAATTCCTCTCTCCTACCTTGTGATTTCTAATTAATTGTTCTCTCTCACAAACCTTATAGTCTTGAAGGGGAAAAAATGATGTTATTTAAAAATGTCCAGAAATGGTGGCAGCTGGCTGGCTGTCAGAAGAGCATGCGACTTTTGATCTCCAGGTCATGAGTTTGAGTCCCACATTAGGTGTAGAGATTAAATAAATACATTTCTTTTTAAATGTCCAGAAATGAATGTGATGGGGAAGAATTGTCATTACATATACAACACATTTGTGCTGAGTTGGATACATGATAGGAGGACTAGCCTTATTTAAGTCCTAACAGAGTATACCATGTAAATGTCAGAGAAAGAGAAATTCCCAGTATTTACAAATCAGTGGAAATACAAGAAGACCCTAAAAGACTTAAAGTTCTCTATAGAAATTTGCTGAATAAGAGGATTTTAAACTTCAGACATGTGTGCCCAATATTTTTAAAAAGCCAGCTTTTGGGGGCGCCTGGGTGGCACAGCAGTTAAGCGTCTGCCTTCGGCTCAGGGCGTGATCCCGGCGTTATGGGATGGAGCCCCACATCAGGATCCTTCACTATGAGCCTGCTTCTTCCTCTCCCACTCCCCCTGCTTGTGTTCCCTCTCTCGCTGGCTGTCTCTATCTCTGTCAAATAAATAAATAAAATCTTTAAAAAAAAAAAAAAGCCAACTTTTGGAAAGGAATTTCTATTAATATACACTGGTTAAAAAAATTAAAGTGAAATTGACATTTTGACCCTTGGCTTCAGTAGGAAGTTCCTTAGGTAACTCAGCCAGGAAAGATTTAGATTTGATTTCTTTTCTTTTCTTTTCTTTTCTTTTCTTTCTTCCTTCCTTCCTTCCTTCCTTCCTTCCTTCCTTCCTTCCTTTCTCTTTCTTTCTTTCTTCCTTTCTTAGATTTTTAAAAAAGATTTTATTTATTTATTTGAGAGAGAGAGAGAAAGAGCAAGCATGAGAGGGGTAAGGGGGCAGAGTGAGAGGGAGAAGCAGACTCCCCGCTGAGCAGGGAGCCCGATGTGGGGTTCAATCCCAGGACCCTGGGATCATGACCTGAACTAAATGCAGATGCTTAACCCACTGAGCCACCCAGGTGCCCCAGATTTAGATTTCTAAATCCTAGTTTCCTAGGCTATGAATTAAAGTGCCATTCTCTAGACGTTATGTCCTGAAGTAAGCCACGATCCTGTTTGTTTCTTTATCGAAGACATCAATTTTCATTAGTTTGTTTGTTTAATACTGACCCCCAAATTATCCAGTCAGAGTTATCTACTATCATAATAATTTGAACTATATACAGCCTTTTCTATTTAGTCTAGGAGCAAAGTTGTTCTAAAGATTCTATTCTATTATTTTATTATTGAAGGTAAAACTCTACTCAAAGATTTTTTTTAAGTGTGTGTTTTCTTATATTTATCACTGGTTGTGAACAGAACTCAGATTTTAGTCCCAGCTGTTATTAACTTACAGTGACCTTGAGTGCTCAGGCTTTTCCCCCTGTACACTTCACTTTCTCCATCTGTAAAATGAGATGGGCCACATGACTTTGCATTTGGCAATAGTTTCTTAAATATGACACCAAAAGCACAGACAACAAAAGAAATTATAGGTAAATTGGACTTGACTAAAATTAAAAACTTTTGTGCATCAAAGGACACTATAAAATGAGTGAACAGACAAGCCACAAAATGAGAGAAAATATTTGCTAACTATATAACCAGGAAGGGTTTAATCTCCAGAATTTATAAAGAAGTCTTACATACACTTTAATAACAATAACAAATAAATTTTTAAAAAATCAAAAAATAAAAAACTCCTACAACTCAACAGTTCAAAAACGCGCAAAAGACTTGAATGAAAATTTCTCCAGAAAAGATATAAAAATGACCAATAAGCACAAGAAAAGGTGCTCAACATCACTAGTCATAAGGTAAATGCAAACCAAAACTACAATGAGGTAATATTTTACACCTACCAGGATAGCCATAAAAACTAAAGACAAAAAAATGGAAAGTAACAAGTGTTGGTGAAGATGTGGAGAAATTGGAACCCTCATACATCGCTGGTGGTAATATAAAATGGTCCAGGTACAGTGAAAAACAGTAAAGCAGTTCCTCAAAAGGTTACAACACAGAATTACCATATGATCCAACAATTCCACTCCTAAGTGTATACTCAAAAGAATTGAAAGCAGAGTCAAGTACTTGAATGAAGGTATTTATAGTTGCATTCATAACAGTCAAAAGGTAGAAACAACTCGTGTCCATCAACTAATGAATGAATAAACAAACGTGTAATATCCATACAATGTAGTATTACTCAACCATAATTCAGAATGGAGTACTGATATAAGCTACAATATGCATGAACCTTGAAAACACCATGCTAAAAGAAGGTAAACAGAAAAGGACGAAAGTGCATAATTCCACTTAGGACATGTGAAATATCAAGAATAGGTGAATTGAAGACACAAAACAGAATAAAGAGTATCAGGGGCTAATAAGAGTGGGTAATGGGTAGTTATCACTTACTAGTTTCCATTTAGGGTGATGAAAAATTTTGGATATAGGTAAAAGGTTGCACAACACTGTGAATGAAATTAATGCCACTGAATTGTACACCTAAAAATGGTTAAGATGGAAAATTTTATGTTATATACCTTTTACCACAAATTAACAAAATAAAAGAGCTGGGCCTGGGACCAGGTGATCTCTAGGGTGGCTATTTAAGTTCCAGAATAGCCCACAATTATGACTGTTGTGCCAATCGTAATTATTAATAGCATCCTCTTAGGGTCTCAAAGCTATTTAGTTTGGACAATAAGTTATATGGTCATCCTATCTCTAAGGATCTCTGATTTTCAATGGCTCTGAGATCCTAACCACGGGCATTAGGACCTTGGAAAGGTTTTGTGATGACATCACCTCTAGAAAACTAAAACCCACCGGCCTCCAGGGAACTGGAGACAGTGCAGGAAACATCGGCACTTCATACAAACGCCCAGCTCCCAAGTGGTAAATCACTCTTTCCATTGGGTTCCCATAGCGCGCGGCGGAGAAACACTGGGAGAGGCCGCAGCGGTGGTGCAAAGAACCAACGGCTCCACCCTCTTCCGCCCGCCACTCTCAGCATGGCTGCCCCCGCGGAAGCGGTGGAAGTGGGGGAGGGAGCGTCCCGCCTCTCGCAGGCCCCAGAGGGGCGGGCCCCGGAAACCAAAGAGCTTCAGCGGACCAATGGGGAGAGGCAAGGGGCGGGAAGTAGCCAGGGCGTCGGCTGGAGGGCCGTGGGGGTGACTTGGGTCTGGCAGGCTTTGAGGGCGAGTTGCAGCTGCCACGTTATTCCCGGCTCTTGCGGCAGGATTTTGCCCCGTAGGGTGCCACCGTCAGCGCTTCCGGTTTGAACTCCAGCTGGGTTGATCAGTCCTCACCCTATCCAGTGCTTGTCCCTCCCCTTCAAAGGCAGCCCTATTCAAAGCCCAGCTGTCCCCTCCCTCTCCTTTCAAGATGACTCATCTCCACATCCCAACTCTGAGACAAATTGACGGCTCCAGGTGTGGCCTCACACGTTTGAACTTAAAACATTTTTTTCCTGATTATAAAAATAAAAAATAATATAAAAGATTGGGATAAAATTTTTAAAAAATGACTTATCCCACCAACCAGAATCAATCAAGATTATCGTTTGTCATTCTTCCCTTTTATTTTTTTCACTGTGTATCTATTTTAACACAATTGGGACAATGCTGCATAAAGTTATCTATTGTTTGTTACATACTAAATATTTTTCTTTATCATTTTAATTATATGCATAGCATAAACTATTCCATGGGTGAATGAATGAGCTATAATTTTCATATTTCCCCCATGGTCATTTAAACATTTGGAATTTAAGTGAATAGCCAGTTGGAGGTGGGGCAGGTGGAGGGGAGCTAGCTAAGAGCTGACTATTCCACAACTTCATCCTCCCTCTGTTAGTTACTCCACAAGAATTAGAAGATTTTAGAGCCTTCAGAGACTTTACAGTCTTAAGGTTCTACAGTCTTGAGAAACTCAGAATCATTATATCTTGGAGTGGTAAGAATGCTGAAGAAACAAATCCAAACTTTCACCAAAGGTAAAAGTATCCAGAGTTGGAAGTTCTTTTAGCCAGATTTGAATACTTTATTCACTTGGACTGAACCTTAGTTTTTGTATCTATAAGACGGAAATAACAACCACAGGAATTGATCTTTAACTGGTTACAGTCTATCTATGGCAGAATAAAGGAATCCATGGCCATTAGAGATGGAAGGGCTTTAGGAATTTATATATATATACATATATAAATTATATATATGTAATTTATACATATATTATACTATATATAGTTATACATTTATATAATTAACATATTTATTATATTGTTTATAATTATATATTTATATTTTATATATATACACACACACACATATATGACAACGGATAAAAAGGAAGCTCTTCTAGATAAAGCAGAAATCAGGATTTTTGGAGGGTAGCCCCATTCACTGACACTTTTCCTTGATCTTGGAGCTTCTGTTGCATCATCCTCATTTTGTAGATTTGGGTACACAGATTTGGGTACAGATTTGAGGTGTATAAAATAGAAATGACTTGCTCTGTGTCAAATAATGGTAGTTTTTCATGATCTCTAGTATGGTGCTCTTTCCCTGAACATAAGCTGCTTCCTAAAATATAAGAGTGTGTGTAAAAGGCTGAGATTGCAGGAATAAAAGTATTAAGACCACAAAGGATAAATAGGTAACAGACATGAACAGGCAATTCACAAAGGAAATACAATTGGATAACAAAGCATGGGGGAAAGGTTCAACCATACTACAAACCAAAACAGAAAACAGAATTTATGAACTACCAAGTCTCAAAGATTTTTTTTGAGATAAAATTGATATAAAACATTAGTTTCAGGTATATAACAATGATTCAATATATGTATATATTGTGAAATGATCACCACAATAAGTTTAGTTAACATCCATCACCACACATAATTATAAATGTTTTTCCTTATGATTAAAACTTTTAAGATACACTCTCTTAGCAACTTTCAAATATACAGACAGTAATATTAACTATAGTCACCGGGTTATACATTACATCCCCAGGACTTACTTTGTAACTGGAAGTTTGTACCTTTTCACCACTTTTACCCATTTCGTCCATCCCCCTACCCACCCCTGCCTCTGGAAACCACCAATCTGTTCTCCGTATTTACGAGCTTATTTTTTAGGTTTTGTTTTTTTTTTTTAAGATTCTCTGTATAAGTGAGATCATACAGTATTTGTCTTTCTCTGTCTGACTTATTTCACTGAGCAGTTAATCTGTTACCACAAATGGCAGGATTTCCTTCTTTTTTTTATGGCTGAATATTATATTTATATAATATAATTATATATCTCTCTCACATTTTCTTTATCCATTCACAAAGATTTTTTATATACAATTTTTTACTTACCAAATCTGGAAATTCTTCAAATATATCAATATTCAATGCTTGTGAAGAGGTGACAAAAACAGGATTTGGTGCCTCTGAAATAAAGAATGAATTTTGCTTTTCATGATAGCTACCATAGGAAAGTAATCCTAAATATGAACATTTAGTATAATCTGCAGTATAGGAAAATATGTTGAACAGAGTTATCAGTGTAGTAGGAGCAATGGGTATGTGATAAAAGTGGTTAGAATGGTAAATTGGAGATGGATCGTGAGAGCAATGAATGCCAAGGTAAGGAATGTGTTGTCAAATTAGAGGGCTGTAAGTAGTTATGGAAGGTGTTGTTTGATTTGATTTATTTTGTTTGTTAAATCATAATCCTTATGTGCTTTTGGAAATGAACTGGAATGGGGATGAGACTGAAAGTTTGTAGATTAGAAAGCCAGCACAGTAGTTCAGGTAGAAGACTGTGAAAGTAGAGGTAAAAAGGATAAGGCATTCAAATAAAGACATAGAGGAGAGGGGCGCCTGGGTGGCTCAGTCTGTTAAGTGTCAGGTCATGATCCCTGTATCCTGGGATGGAACCCCCCTGCTCAGCAGGGAGTTTGCTTGTCCCTCTGCCTGCCCACCTGCCCCCCACTCATGTGCACGCGCTTGCTCTCGTGCTCTCAAATAAATAAAGTCTTAAAAAGAAAAAAAGACATAGAGAAGATAGTTGGAGAAGATGAAAGTTAGAAATTCCTATCCCAGTAGGTCAAGGAGGTAGTACTCTCTTCTGAAGAATTTATTTCAAAATTTGCCTCCACATCACGATCCCCCCCCCAACATCATGATCTTGTAAAATCTGCACCTGTGTCTCCTAATCCCAAGATGTCAAGCAGGAGAATTATACTAGAGGCTCTGAGTAGTTTACTAGAGTGAAATAATGTTTTTTCTGTTGTTGGTTTTTTTTTTTCCCCAGTATACATTCGGTATCTGGGGCTCAGATAGCAGCAACACAAAAGATTCTTCCTACACCCTAAGAAAAGTTTTTCTAATGGCAAGTAATAGTGCCAGCTATAGAAGGAAGGGGAGGAGGATAGCCTCCCAGTGTCCAAGTATCCTCCCTGTGCTGGAGGAGCTTTGTGCGGCAGGTGCTTTCCCAGTATCCCTGTGCTAGAGGCTGGGTTGAACCAACCTGAACACAGGTTCTGGGCTTCTGGAAAGACTGACTGAGTTGCATACCTAGCTGCCTGGTAGGTGGTTCTTTGTAACCTCCCTTCTTACAGCTTCTGTGATCTCACTAACCACTTGAGCTTCCCTCTTGCAGCCTCTTTCATCATCCATTCGCCCTTTCTCCAGGGTTAGGCAAGCCCTGCTCTCTGGGCCCAACCCTGCACAAGCAGAGAACTCCTTGTAAAGTATAGGCTGGGGCGTCAGCATCATTCCTTTCTGGCTTTTCTTTGGTAGCCTGCTCTTTCACCTTTGGCCCTTTATCTTTTTTTTTTCCTTGTAAGTATGATTTTCTTTGTACCAAAACCATACCAAAAAATAGAAGCAGAAAAGTTCTACTGAAGCTAAAATAGTTCTCAATTGAAGGCAGCTTACTGCGTATATTTTTACTTTAGTCATAAACTAGAACTATTTGGCACCTTTGGGTAACTTTTTATGACAGGGGACCATAGAATTATTACTTTAAAGGAAGTTTAATCTGAGATCAAACATGTTCTTCAAAAGGGCCTCCCTTTATTCTCTCTTCTTCCCTAAGGCTTTCTCTGATGTGGTTGTGCTGTGGACTGGATCAGGTTTTTTTTTTTTTTAAAGCTTTTATAGAAGGTTGACTTGTAAAAATAAAGCCAGAAAGGCAAAGTTCCTCCAGGCTTTTTTGATGGTGCAAGATCTTGGAGAAATCTAAACTCCATAATTACCTCTAAGAACGTTTAAATATTCTTTCATTCATTACTTCATCCAATATTTATTGTAGCCTCATTATGTTCTATGACCTGTGCCAAATTATTGGGATACAAAGAAAAATGAAGAATACTCCTTCAAGAATACGTCGCTCAGGACTAAGTATAAGATGAAGTTGGGGCACCTGGCTGGCTCAGTTGGTAGAACATTGTGACTCTTGATCTCAGGGTTGTGAGTTCCAGCCCCACATTGGGTGTAGAAACTACTTAAAAATAAAAAAAAATCTTGGGGTGCCTGGGTAGCTCAGTCAGTTAAGTGTCTGCCTTCGGCTCAGGTCATGATGGGATGAGTCCCACATTAGACTCTGGGCTCCGTGGGGAGCCTGCTTCTCCCTCTCCCTCTGCCTGCTGCTCTGCCTGCTTGTGCTCTCTCTCTGTCAAATAAATAAGTCTTTAAAAAAATAAAAAAAATTTTAAACCTTAAAAAAAAAAGATGAATAATATTGAGAAACATCTGTCTGGAGGGGGAGGGGAAATTTACAAGGTGAAAAACGTTGGTGTTTCATTGTATTTAGCTTCCATTCTTATCTGGGAAAAGACTGACTTCATTGTTAGTTTCTCAGGAAAGTTGCTTATGGCCCAAATTCATGTGTACTGTGTAAATGCCAGTTCACCGACTGTTGGTTTGAGACTTAGGGTTGGCAGTAGGAGGATCTCAGAACTTCTAATTTGCATTTGGTGTTGTTGACCATCAGAAGGAACGTTCAGGGGGTGCCTGGGTGGCTCAGTCGTTAAGGGTCTGCCTTCAGCTCAGGGCGTGATTCCAGATCCCTGGGATCGAGCCCCACATCAGACTCCTCCACTGGGAGCCTGCTTCTTCCTCTCCCACTCCCCCTGCCTGTGTTCCCTCACGCTGGCTGTCTCTCTCTCTCTCTGTCAAATAAATAAATAAAATCCTAAAAAAAAAAAAAAAAAAAAAAAAAAAAAGAAGGAACATCCAGAGCTAGAAAGATACATTACTCTGTTTTTTGCCATGTACAAATTGTTTAAGCTTAGGCAAGCCACCTATCTTCTTCCCTTTGGTTTTTTTATCTACAAAGTGAGAAAACTTACCTATGGTAACTTTGCTAAAATTGGGTAATGTTCGGGACGCCTGGGTGGCTCCGTCATTAAGCGTCTGCCTTCGGCTCAGGGTGTGATCGCAGAGTCCTGGGATGGAGCCCCACATCGGGCTCCCTGCTCCACTGGGAAGCCTGCTTCTTCCTCTCCCACTCCCCCTGCTTGTGTTTCCTCTCTTGCTGGCTGTCTCTCTCTCTGTCAAATAAATAAATAAAATCTTTTTAAAAAAATTGCGTAATGTTCATGTAAGTTGTTTGAAAGGCACAAAACAACAAAACACAATAGTATCTGTGGTCAGTCTTTGAAGTGAAAAAAAATCACTCCTTTAAAAATGCTCACAATCCAGTGGGCAAGATACACAAGTGAGCAAATAGTTATAACACACTGTGTTGAGGGCATGCAAAGGGGGCTGTGTAAGCACAGTGGAGGGACCACAGGGACCACACCATTTCTGTGAAGTGGATGCAAGAGGCTAAATAAAAAAGGTAACACTTGACTTGTATCTTGAAAGAAGAGCTGGGATTTGCCAGGCGAGTAAGGAAAGAAAGGTCATTTCAGCAGAAAGAATTGAGGTACAAAGGCAGGGAGATATGAAGATATGATAGAGTATGTCAGGATTAAAGAATTATAGAAATTTGTTTTGACTGGGACTAATATTTCTGTTGAAAAGAGTGGGAAATGAAGCTGGATAGGTAGGTAGCAGTAGGGAGTAAAGATCCTAGTATGGGTTTGTTTTTGTTTTGTTTTTTTTTAAGATTTTTCTCATTGTTAGTCTTTTTTTTTTTAATCTTATTTATTTATTTTAAGTAATCTCAGCACCCAACGTGGGGCTTAAGCCCACGACCCTGAGATCAAGAGTTGCATGCTCCTTTGACTGAGCCAGCCAGGTGCCCCTCAGTAGGTCTTATTCAAGAGTTTGGACTTGATCCTGTAGGGAGCCACTTATCCATGAATGGCTATTTAAGATACAATTTAAATAAAAATTAAATTAAAATCCAGTTCGTACGTTGTGCTAGTCACATTTCAAGTTCAAGTGCTCAAACGCCACATGTGGTTAGTAGCTACCATATTGCACAGAGCAGATATCGAACATTTACAAATTTGTAGAAAGTTTTGTTGGACACCACTGCAATAGTCAGGGTGCGGGGAGCATTAAATGTTCTTGGGCAGGGAAGTGACATGGTTATATGTGTATTTAGAAACATTACTCTCATGGCAACATTAAGAATGTTTTGGAGGAGAGGGAGAGAGGGATTTGTCAACCATTGTCAAAGTGAAGTGATCACAATTTACTATTGAGTTCTCTCTTCCTTAGCCCTACTATCTTAGCTGCCTCTCTTCTAATATCCACTCATCATCACGGCAAAACTGAAGAACGTAAATAACAAAGGATTTGCTTCAGGCACCGTTTACAGATGGCATTCAAATGTTCTACCCCTTTTCTTCTATTTCTTCCACTGGGGAGGTCAGGAGGGTTGGTGAGCCTCAATCTATTTCCCACTCTAGGATGATGGCCCAAGGGGCTTCCAGGAAGATAAAGAGAGGGGCAGCAGCAGGTCACATGCCTGGGGGAATGGGAAACTGGCCTATGTACCTATTTATAGGACCTGTCTCAGATTATAACTCAAAATGTTCTTTACTATACATGTCTAATCAATCCTAACCATTTAACCAAATCCTGCCCATTCTACCTCCTTAACATTGATTCTTCAGCTCTGGTAGGCCCTTAACTTGGGCCCTCCTCTTTCTCACTTAAATGGCTCCCCTGGTCTTCTGGCAGACTCCCTGGCTCCATTCTCTCCTCCACTATTCTACTCCTTACTGATTCTTGACTGGCCAAAGCCTCCCCAACCCTATGGCCTGGAATTTAACACTTTGACTCTATTCTGCCTCTCTAGTCTCTTTTCTCACCACTTTTTTTCCCTCTATATATACATTTCAGTCAAACTTGAAGTTCCTCAAACATTCGAAATCACACAGCGAGTAAATGGTGGAAGCAGGGCTGGATCCGAGCCCATATTCTATACGCATTCTCCCATCCTTATGTGTCTACTATGCCACTAGTGGATGTGCAGACAAGAATGCCATCACAGAGGTAGGAGACAAAAGGGAAAGAAGAATAGGAAGTTTTCAATTCAGTTCACCAGATGCGTATTACCACGGGCCAGGCTCTGGAGTAGATGTTGGAGATACAAAGATGAATAAGGTACATCCTTTCTCTTGGGCAGCTCATATAGAAAGATAAAGCAAGAAAGCAGGAGCCTTGGTACCTGGAAAGTGCCCTGTATTGAGCTGTCTTGATTTCTCCATGGGAGGCTTAATTTTTAAAGGCTGGAGACAAAATAAGCCAGAGAAAGTATAGAATAATGGATATGCAAGGATTGCTGGCCACATCTGAAAAAAGTGTCTTTCTGGGAAGTTCAGTAAGCTCATATTCCCTTGTAACACATGACATCATCAGCAGAGCTTGGCAACAATAATATCCATTCTGAAACATTAAAGGATATTGCTATGGTGTTTTTACATCCATGTATGCTGATTTCACCTCTCTTCTGGGTCCTAGATTCCTGACCTTTGAAAGTATTCTGGTTGTCTTGAGAATCCCTGTGCTTTGTAACAGAATTAATTGTCCTTTTCTTCCTTCTTATTCCTCTTCCCCTCAGCTTTCTCCATCTTCAGAGTATATGAACAACACAAAGATGGGTTTGTATCAGGTTGCATTTACCCGGACTAGACAAGGAAAGAAACTCTCTGGCCTAGGCAGTCTGCCCTTTGGGAAACCTACAGTTGCAGTCCCGTGTAACAGAAGGAACACAGGCACTGAAATCAGATAGGTCATCACTTGCAGGGTTACTTACGTTAACTAGGTAACTTCTTCGTGCCTCTGTTCCTCACCTATGAAATGAATGAGTGATTCTCAGCTTCACACAGTTATTGGGAGGGTTGAATGAACCTATATACCTGAAAAGACCTGACCCGACACAAACTAGGAACTCGACAGATTTTTTTTTTTCTATTTAAAAATTCACTTCTAAAATCTCAACAGCTCTTAGATACCCACGCAGGCAAAAACAAGTCACTGTGGTGGAGGAGGTACGGCTTGTCTGCTATTTGTCCAGGCAGAAGTAATTGCCATCTCTTTGTTGTCCCAATACTTTGCACACAATTCTGCTATTTCATTTACTAATACTATGTATTAATTATTTATTAGTATCTCTTTCACATATTTTATTGTGAGTTCCTCAAGGACTGAGATCCTATCTGATTAATTTATTTCAGTGGCTAGCACAGGACATGGAGATCTGTCTTCTAACCTTGATATAAAAGCTGATTGAGGGGCACCCGGCTGGCTCAATCGATAGAGCATGCGACTCTTGATCTTGGGGTTGTGAGTTTGAGCCCCACGTTGGGTGTAGAGGTTACTAAAAGAAATAAGTAAACTTAAAAAAAAAAAAGCTGATTGACTCTAAGTGAGCCTTTCTGACATTCAACTGCCTCATAATAATTAATAATAACTACTTTCTATTGACCCACCAGTATGTGCAATGCATTATGCTCAGAGCATCACTTAAATGTGAATTTGTCTGTTTAGATGATCTCTTAACGACTCTGCCCCAAAAGGTTAAGGGCTACCTTTGGGGGACATAGATTTACCTACATAGTCCTTTGTAGCTCCTTGGAATTTCGTCATGGGAAAAAAATTGATAAAACAATAGGATAAGGGATTTTTAAAAAAATGATTGATTGATTGATTGATGTATGGGAGAGTGAGAGCATGGGGAGGGGGGAGAGAGAGAGAGAGGGACAGAAGGGGAGGGAGGGGGAGAATCTCCAGCAGACCCCTCACTGAGCAAGGAGCCTGATGTGTGCTGATCCTACAACCCCAAGATCATGACCTGAGCTGAAATCAAGAGTCAGACGCTCAACTTACTGAGCCACCCAGGTGCCCCAATAGGATGAGGGATCTTGACAGCGTTTCTGACAACAAAGCAAACTCCCTATCACTGAAGCCCCATTTATATTTACCAGGTTTTACATCTTTGCCTTGCTAAGAACAACAATAACATCAAAACAGTAGCAGCAATAATAATAACAGCAACAATAACAATAACTGCATATTTGTTATTTCATTTGATGTTGACTTTATGTGACCAGGTACTCCCTTCATACACAGAGTTTATGTGTATATCTCTGTAATTATAATTCATTATTGCTTTATAAGTGTTTATGACTTGGCTTCCCTACTGATCTCTATCAGCCATTTAAAAATTCTATATATTTAAGGTGTACAATATGATGATTTGATATACATATACATAGTGAAATGATTAATTATGGTTAAGCTAGTTAACATATCATGTCCTCATACAGTTATCTTTTGTGATGAGAGCACCTAAATTTACTCTCTTAGCATATTTCCAATATTCAATACAGTATTATTAGCTGTAGTCATCATGCTGTACAATAGATCTCTAAGCTTAATTTATCCTGCATAACTGGAACTTTTTACCCTTTGACCAACACTTCCCCATTCTGCTCCCAACTCCCACTCAAATGCCTGGTAACCACCAATCTATACGCTGCTTCTATGAGTCCAACTATTTTATTTTATTTAAAAAATTAAAAAAATTTTTAAAGATTTTATTTATTTATTTGACAGAAAGAGAGAGCGCAAGCAGGGGGAGCAGCAGGCAGAGGGAGAAGCAGCCTCCCTGCTGAGCAAGGAGCCCGATGCGGAACTTGATCCCAGAACCCTGAGACCATGACCTGAACTGAAGGTAGATACTTAATGGACCGAGCCACCCAGGTACTCCTAAGTCCAGCCACTTTAAATTTCATGTATAAGTGAGGTGTCTGGGTGGCTCAGTTGGTTAAGCGTCTGATTTTGGCTCAGGTCATGATCTCAGGGTTGTGAGATGGAGCCCCTCGTGGAGCCTGCTTAAAATTATCTCTCTCCCTCTCCCTCTGCCCTTCCCCCCCAACTCATGCCCTCATTCTTTCTCTTTCTCTCTCTCTCTATATAATATCTATTTCTCTGTGCCTGTCTTATTTCATTTCGCATAATGTCCTCCAGTTTCATCTATGGTGTCACAAATGACAGGATTTCCTTGTTTTTAAAGGCTGGTATAGGGGTGCCTGGGTGGCTCAGTTGGTTAAGCGTCTACCTTCGGCTCTGGTCGTGATCTTTCTGGGATCGAGCACCGAGATGGGCTCCCTGCTCAGCGGGAAGCCTGCTTCTCCCTCTCCCTCTGCCTGCTGCGCTCCTCCAACCCTATCAAATAAATAAAAAAAAAAAAACTTAAAAAAAAAAGGCTGGTATAATATTCTATTATACATTTACTATTTATGCTGTTTTCCATTGCAGTGATACCAATTTATATTCCCACCAACAGTGTTCAAGGGTTTCCTTTTCTCCGCATCCTTGCCAAAACTTAGCTTTTGTCTTTTTGATAATAGCCATTCTAACAGGTGTGAGGTGATATCTCATTGTGGTTTTGTTTTCCATTTCCCTGATGACTAGTAATATTGAGCATCTTTTTATACATTGCTGGCCATTTGTGTGTCTTCTTTTGAGAAATGACTATTCAGGTACTTTGCCCATTTTAAAAAGCTACTGACTTATAATTGACATACCATGATATACTAGTTTCAGGTGTACAACATATTGATTTGGCACTTCTATACATTACTCAGTGCTCATTATGGTAAGTGTAATCACCATCGGTCACCACACAAGGTTATCACAATATTACTATGTTCCCTATGCTGTACATTTCATCTCTGATCCTTATTTTATTTATTTTTTAAAGATTTTATTCTTCAGAGGGAAAGAGAGAGGTGGCAGGCAGAGGGAGAAGCAGGCTCCCTGCTGAGCAAGGAACCAGATACAGGACTAGGTCCCAGGACCCTGGGATCATGACCTGAGTGGAAGGCAGACACCTAACCGACTGAGCCACCCAGGTGTCCTTCTGTGACTTATTTTATAACTTAAATTTTTACCTCTTAATTCCCTTCACCTATTTTGCCCATCCCCACCCACCTCCCCTCTGGACCACCAATTTGTTCTCCGTATTTAAGAGTCTGTTTTGTTTTTTAGATTCCACATATAAGTGAAATCATATGGTATTTGTGTTTCTCTTTCTGACTAATTTCACTTAGCATAATATCCTCTAGGTCCATCCACATCGTGGCAAATGCCTTTGCCCATTTTAAAATCGAGTTACTTGTTTTCTTGCTACCGAGTTGAATTCCTTATATACTTTGGATATTAACCCCTTAACAGATGTATGGTTTGCAACTGTTTTCTCCCTTTCTGTAGGTTGTCTCTTCTGTGGATTGTTTCCTTTTCTGCACAAAACCTTTTTAGTTTGATGAAATTCTCTATGAGTTGCTTAAGGGCAGGGACATGTATTATTCATCTCTGTATTCCCAAGATTCAATCAAAGGACTGGTACAAAGTCATGCTAAGTAAATGGTTAATGTGTGTAAAGTAAGTAAATGAATGTGCAGTGACATTATTATCTCATGTGAGAAGGGGTGTGTCAGAGGGAAAACACTTTGCGTAAACTAGACTGAGTTTGAAACTCAGCTTTGGTTGGCCCCAGACCAGTCTCTTAACCTCTCCGAATATCTTTATATGTAAAATCAAGTGATCATATTTCACTAACAGACTTGTGAGGAAGAAATTAAGTGATGCTCTGAGCATAATGCATTGCCCATAATGGTCAGTCAATAGAAAGTAGTTATTATCAATTATCATGAGGCAATTGAATGTCAGAAAAGCTCACTTAGGGCCAATCCGCTTTTAAATCAAGGTTAGAAGTCAGATCTCCATGTCCTGTGTTAGCCACTGGAATGAATTAATCAGGATCTCAGTCTTTAAGCAACTCACAATCAAATACGTGAAAGAGACAGTAGCAAATAATACACAGTATGGTGGATGACAAAGCAGAATCGTGTGCAAAGCACTGGGACAACACAGAGGTGGCAATTAATTCTGCCTGGAAGAACTGCAGTGAAGGTGACATTTAACCTGTAGCGAGGGCGGAGTCTGGAGAGTTTTCGAGCTACTGGGTCTCAGAAGCTACCGGAACCAAGGTGCTGCGGGGACTGAGTGAGTCTCGGTCGCATATTGTTACTGGACACGTCGAGGCGTTCCGTCAGTGTTTTCAGACGCCCGGGGATCGCTGCAGCTTGGGCGGGTCTTCAGCTTACGCAGTTACCGGCCACAGCCGCAAAGGATGAACGGAGCTCTGGGAAAGGTAACGTAGGTTTCACGCACGCTGGGCGCGGCGGAGGTGGTGGGGAGAGTAGAGCTGGGAGGTGGCGGCCGGGCCATCACCGCCTCTGCAGACATCCGGGTATGAGACACCGGCGAGAACAAGGTTCTCCCGGCAGCACACGCGGCGCCTTGTAGTCAAAGGGTTGTGTTCCCTCCACTCCTTTCCCGGCGCGCTCGGAGGCGCTTACCCGTGGGCCACGCCCCCTCTACCGGCCAGCCACCCTTGCCGCCCATTGGCCCGGAAAGAGAGGAGCCCCACAGTGGGAATTTCGGAACCAGGATCAGTTCCGATAATCTGTGTGACCTTGAGCAGGTCATTTTATTTTTGCACTTCCATAGTGTTTCTAAGTATACCGTTTGACTTGGTGACCTGACTGCGATGTGAGGCTACGTAGCGATAGGAAAAGGGTAATAAACTAAATTTTTACTTATAAAACCTTATTTGAATGACTACAGTAAAACCGTCTGAATCACGATAAATGCATTCCTTAGTCTTCCCTTGCCCTCTTAACAGGTTTCAGTTGTGTTCTTTTAGTTGTATAATGCTGCTTAGAATGATGACTTTTAGCAATTTACGTTAACATTTTATTTTAGGCATTATTTGGAGAAATTTTATGTCCATTTTATGAGCATGATCTTGGCTGCTCATGGATCCACCAGTAGTTATCTTGGGGTGGTCCTTGAATGTCTTTAGGCTTGTTTCCTTAATGGCTCAAGCCTTACTTCTTTATGAAATAACTCACTGATACTCGCCTTAGGCTAATTGTGAGAATTTGGCCAGATCTGGTGAAAGGATAATAGAAAAAAATCAGAAAGTTTCAAAAGTCCACTGTTAAAGATGGTCAGACTGGTGACTCCATGCTCCTGCTCTATTTGCTTTGATTCTGAGGACTGCTGAAAGGGAGGCATAAGTTTTCAAGGAATACTGTTTCCTACCATTCTGTACTACAGGAGAGTAAACCTGTCATTAGGGCATCACCTAAATATAAAAGGGCAGATAGGGCATCTCCAAGTCTGATGCCCCTGCTACCTTCCACATGCCTTTGTTACAGATTTTATTCTTCCACTGTGCCCTACTGCTTTGGCCAGAGCCTCACTTGGAATGCCCTCACCCTTCTCACCACCTATCCAAAGGCTCCATCCTTTAACACCCCGCTCAGTTCTCATCTTTTCCGTGAAAGACTACTCTGGCTAAAATGACTGTTTATTTTCTGACCTAGCTGGTATTATCTCTTGGCATCTAATCATATGTAGTCTTGTGACCCTCTTTGTCTCGGCCTGTCTGGAAGTGTTAATACTTAACATTTATAAGAAAAACCCAGGGGATTTGCATCAGGTCTGGGTTCTATATCTTGCTATGTATATGACTTTATGTGGGTTATTTGACCTCTCTGTGCTTCAATTTCTTACCTGTAAGATGCAGATAATAATGCCCACCATACAGAATCGTTGTAAAGATTATAGAAGATGATGTAAATCAGAGTACTTGTAAGGTGTGAAGGACTATATATGCAGGAATATTGGTAGTATTCTACAGTTTATATACTGCTTTCATTTTCAGAATTTATTTGATTTTCACAGGCACAACAAATGAGGAAATGGAAGCCACTGGCACAGTGCCTGGTATATAACAGGTTCTCAGATGTCCTACTGAATGCCTGGATTAATGAATGCTTTTTTTAATAGGTCAACAGCCATTTAAATGAGCCATAGAGCTGAGACTGGAGCCCATTGTTTCTACCTCTCCCAAGACCCCACTGCCTTTCCTTTTTTGAGTATTTCACATCTCCCTAATTTGGTAATCTTGGTTTTCCTCATCTGTGAAATGAAGAATGAAAACCTTCCTTGTTGACCTTCCAAGTTGCCAATCCTTCCTTTCCCTGTACAGCCCATTACACTGATCTCACATTGCAGTGTAATAAATAATTCCCACATGGACTGTCTTCTCTATAAAGATTTGAGGGTAGGCAACTATATTTTCTTTATGTGCATATGTACCCAGCCTGCAATGTACTTGGCCTAAAGTAGGTACCTGATAAATATTGAGTGAATAAGTGACTGAACAAAAGTTGACATTACATGTAAGTACATACTGGAGCTGGGACTAGAACTGCAAACTCTTAGCTCAGTACTCTTTCCTTGGGAGCCCAAGAAGTTTTTACTTACAGTCCTCTCACATTTCAGATGAGTGAAAAGCCCAGCTTTACTGGAATAAAACTGGGTGGAATCACATACTTCTTTGGCTCAGTGGAAGTAGTAAGTAGAAGCAGTGTTAAGACCATAACGCTGATATTCATCACACGCCAGAAAACATACCGATCAATCACGATGGCAGGATGATGTCTATGGAAGTCAGAATGCACCAGGGAATGAGTAATGACTCACCTGCTGAGTTACTTAACGCAGAAAATAGATGGTCCTGGAGTATCCAGCTTAGGTCTGGATGTCACTCACCCTGAGATTACTGTTCTTCCCTCGGGGATTACCATACCTCTGAACCACAGGATATAGTTAAGGGGAGGGGAGCTCAACTGTGGTTTAGAAATACAATTTAATCTGCAATAAAATCAGATACGAAAAGACTTTGTAATTGTGTGTGCAATATACTTAACCTAATATTGGCCAGCATAAAAGGCAGGGAAGGCAACAAGGAGCCCCAGGAGATAGGCGCTCCAGCCACTAGCCTTCATACCTTGGCCAGTACTTCCCCTCTCTGGAGTTAGAGCAGATCACAAAAGGTATGCCAGAAGGAGCAACCTTGGACACTGATCTCAGAAAGATGTTTTCAAGTGAAAACATTGAAAGCTAACACAGAGCAGAGTTCATATGAACAAATAGCGGTGAGGACTGAAGCAAATGACAGACCAACAGACATGGATTAGGAAGATGTAAGATGCGAAATAGGACACAAATTTGAGGGTGCCTAAAAGGGCAGAGAGTCCAAAAGCCTAGGAAAATGTCCAAGAACTTGGCTAGTTCCTGGATACTGTTAGATGTAGGTTCTGCAGGACAGGGATAGTTTACTATTTTGCTCATGGTTTTATCTTCGCCTGTCACACAAGGATATATATTGTGTAATAAATGTGGAGCTGAATGATCACCACCATTATCATCACTGCCACCAATTTGATCATTAATGATGTGCCTTGCACTTGCTAAGTCCTTTTCATATATTAACTAATATAATTGTATCAACAACTCTATGAGGTAAATATTTTTATAACCTCTTTAAAGATAAGGGGGGGCACCTGGCTGGCTCAGTTGGTTGAGTGTCCGACTCTTGGTTTTGGCTCTGGTCATGATCTCGGGGTTGTGGGATCGAGCCCCACGTCAGGCTCTACACTCGGCATGGGAGTCAGCTTGGGATTCTCTCCCTCTCTCTCTGCCCCCACCCAGAGTAAATGAATAAATCTTAAAAAAAAAAAAAAGAAAAGAGAGATAAGGAAGTGAGGTTTGGTGGGATAATTCAATCAGCAGATACTTACTGACTACCCACAGTGTGCCAGAGAGTATGGTAGATGTTGGGATGTAGCAGTTTCCTGTCTTTATGGAGCTTGTATTTTTAGCCAAAGAGACAGGCTAATTAAATATATAACTACTTAACTGATTGCGATGAATGCTACAAAAGAAATATTCTGAGTGCTTTGTGAGTATATAACAGCAGGATCCAAGTAAGTCTGAGCCGTAAGGAAAGTTTTCTTTCTTTTCTTTTTTTTTTTTTTAAAGATTTTATTTATTTATTTGACAGAGAGAGAGACAGCCAGCGAGAGAGGGAACACGAGCAGGGGGAGTGGGAGAGGAAGAAGCAGGCTCCCAGTGGAAGAGCCTGAAGTGGGGCTCGATCCCAGAACCCTGGGATCACGCCCTGAGCTGAAGGCAGACCCTTAATGACTGAGCCACCCACGTGCCCCAGTAAGGAAAGTTTTCTTGAAGATGTTACACAAATGACTAAGACTTAAAGAATGATAGAATTTAAACAGGGAAAATTTGTGCAAAGGCCCTGAAATGAGAACTTATTTGAAGTTCCAGAGGTTCCAGAAGAAATTGGGAGGGAGACGAAGTGGTGGGGCTTGGATCAAGGGAGAGTGTGCAGAGAAATACGGGGATGAGACTTGGGGAGATGGTAGGTTATTGGACTTAACATTTTAGGTAACCACAGATATTTTGAAACAATTTAGCCCTGGAGGAAGGTAGGATATAGGGCTTAACAAAGCTCAGCTGTTGTCCAGAAATGTAATCCAGGAGTTATGCTAGAAGGCCAGATATTTCTTTCTTTTCTTTCTTTTTTAAAAATTTGAGATATAATTTGCATACCATATTTACCCTTTGAAGATGGACAGTTTGGTGGGTTTTGGTATATTCACAAAGTTGTGCAGCTATCCTCACTATCTAATTCCAGAACATTTTCTTTACTCCAAAAAGAAACCCTGTACCCATAAGCAGTCATTCCTCATTCACCCCTCTGCCCATCCCCAGTAACCATTAATCTGCTTTTTGTCTGTATGGATCTGTTTGTTCTGCATTTCATGTATGTAAATTAAATGATACGTTTGTGAGGGCAGGTATTTCTTAAGTGACTTGCCAAAGATCATACAACTATTAAAATGGAAGTTTTGACATCCAAACCCAGGTTTGTATGAGTCTGTAACCTGTGCTCCTAAGTGCCATGAAGACTCAGTCCAAAGACACACTTTGACAGTCAACATATTAGACATATTGAGAAGAGATTTGGCCAAAGGGAAAACTATTAACAAAAGCAGTTTTGAAAGAACTTAGGAAAAGGTCAGCTAGAACACCACTGGCCAACTGTGTGCTTAGGCATATTAATTCACCTTTCCGAGCTTTGGTTTCCTCACAGTAAAATGGGGGTAGAAAAACCTACCTCAGGATGGTTGTGAGGATTAAAGGAAATGATGTTTGGCAGATAGCAGGTACTCAACAAATGATAGGATTATTGATGCTATTATTATTAGCATATGAATTTCACTAATTGGTATTACTCTTTTGAGAGGTAGTGTGCTAGAATGGAAGACATGGGCTTTGGGTTCAGTCAGCCTTGGGTTTGAATTTTTGACACCTCTTATCAAACCTATAACTTTGGGCAGTTTTCCTAAGCCTCTGTTTTTTCCTCTATAAAATAGAGGCAATTATCTCAATTTTGCCTCTATCAGAGGATTGGTGTAAAGATGAACTGAAATAGTATGTGTAAAGTGATTAGCACAAAGGATGCCCTCAATCAGTGATAGTAACTGCTATTTTAAATATTTGTTAACACACAAATGTACTCAATACTTACAAAACAGCTTTCAGTTGCCTGCCTCATGGGCCCCTGACTCACTACTGTCTCCACTCACCTGGGGCTCAGGTGTGTGAAGCTAGTCATACAGTAGAGATTTGGCCCCATGACTTCAGTCTTTGGTAGCTGTGCAGTCCCCCTGTTCTTGACTCCCGAGCTCATGGCACAAGTATTTTTGTAACCCACTGCAGCAGCTGTGTCCCCATTCATCCATTCATTCATTCACTAGCATCCCCGCCCTCCTCTTCTATTTGCTGCAGAGCTGTAGCTGCTCTTCATTTGCTGACTGGGAGGAGCGGGTATTTGTGGATATAGTCCCGAAATAGATTACTTTTGTTCTGATAAATAATGCCAAGCATTGCAGGGCAGAGGAAGCACATTTCCCAGAGCTGAAAGGGAGAGTTCGCACCACAATTTGAATGTCTTCCAGAAAGTTGTCAACCATTAAGCATGCTTTTAGATAATTAAATCCTTTGCTTTTGTAGAGACTCAGAAATCTGAGTGATTAAAGTGAGGAAAAAATTAGTGTCATCTAGATCTTTCTTCCTATTCAGTTCTTCTTTATGAAGTGACCCACTTAAGAATATATTCTGGGGGTGCCTGGATGGCAGAGTTGGTTTTGGCTCAGACCCTCTCCCTCTGCCCTGCCCCCCACTCACATGCACACTCTATCTCAGATAAATAAATAAATCTTTTTTTAAAAATCGGGGCAAGGGAAGGGAACAGTTTGAGCAAATTTAGGAAAAGTCTCCCAGAGAATGTGAGGTCATGAAGATTGGAAAGGATATGAATAGATGGAAGGAAGGGCAACCTGCATAGACGATCCTAAAAACTGCAATTAAATCAAATACTAAAAGACATTATAATTATGTATGCGATATGCTTAACCTATGCCAGCATAAAAGGCAGTGAAGGCAACAAGGAGCCCCGGGAGACGGGATTCTAGCCACTGGCTATCATACCTTGGCCAGTACTTCCCTTCTCTGGAGTTAGAGGGATGAGTCTAAGGTTCTTCCAGGATCAAGATCTATCAAACATGACAAAGAGAATAGAGATGAGTGAACGGAGTGTATATATATATATATATATTTTTTTTTAAAGATTTTATTTATTTATTTATTTATTTATTTATTTATTTATTTATTTTAAAGATTTTATTTATTTATGTGAAAGAGAGACAGCCAGCGAGAGAGGGAACAGAGCAGGCGAGTGAGAGAGGAAGAAGCAGGCTCCCAGCAGAGGAGCCCGATGTGGGACTCGATTCCGGAACGCCGGGATCACGCCCTGAGCCGAAGGCAGACGCTTTAACGACTGCGCTACCCAGGCGCCCCTAGATTTTATTTATTTATGTGACAGAGAGACAGCCAGCGAGAGAGGGAACACAGCAGGGGAGAGGGAGAGGAAGAAGCAGGCTCCCAGCAGAGGAGCCCGATGTGGGACTCGATCCCGGAATGCCGGGATCACGCCCTGAGCCGAAGGCAGACACCCAACGACTGCGCTACCCAGGCGCCCCGGAGTATATATATATTTTAAAAGATTTATTTATCTATTTTAGAGAGAGAGCGCAAGCGAGTGTGTGGTGGGGGGAGGGGCAGAGGGAGAGGGAAAGAAAGAATCTTAAGCAGATTCTGTGCTGAGTGCGGAGCCAGATGAAGCGCTTGATCTCACGACACTGAGATTGTGACCTGAGCCAAAACCAAGCATTGGTTGCTTAACTGACTTGAGCCACACAGGTGCCTCCTGCCCAGGTTTCTTAAGCACTAATACATTTGAGAAAGGGTGTAGAATAGTAGGAAAATTATGGAGTCTGGAGTCAGAGAATCCTAAGATCCTATGCTAGTTTTGATAGTGGCTGTTTGACTTTGGGTAAATTTTTAATCTCCATTTCTTCAACTGTAAAATGGGATAATAATACTTATTCTGTAAGGGAATTATGATTTAGATACATGGTATGTACTCAACAAAATAGGTGTGGGTGCTTAATAAATGGTAGCCATGGTTAGCATTCATTCACTTTCTAATCATTTATTTATTTACAAAAACAAACGTTAGTTGAATGTCTACAATGTGCCTGAGAGGAATACAACACGACCCTTGCCCCTGAGGAGTTTAGCATAGTGGTGTATGGGAGATGTGAAGAGTTTCAGTGAATCTCCCTAAGTGCAAACTTTTGTGTATTTGTGCTTATATGTTTTTGTCTGGGGAGAATGTTCATGCTTTGAACAGATTCTCTGTAACACCCCAAAAGCTAAGAACTTCTGGCCATCTCCACCTGAATTTCCTGAGGTGCTTGTTACTCATGCCACCTATTTTGACTTAAATCATATAATGCTTGTGGTAATTGCTTAGCTGTTTAATACAGATGTGTGTCTGTTTCTCCAGCCGTTCAAACTCCTGCAGGACAGGGATTGTGCTTGTATTTTTTAACAGCTTTATTGAGATACAATTCATATACCGTACAATTCACCCATTTAAAGCATACAATTCAATGACTTTTAATATAGTCAGAGTATGGGGTGCCTGGCTGGCTCAGTCAATAAAGTATGGGAGAGCATGTGACTCTAGATCTCAGGGTCATGTGTTTGAGCCCCACGTTGGGCTTAGAGATTACTTAAAAAATATATAATATATATCATATATATATATATTATATACATATAATATATGTATATATACATATATACATATTATATATACATATATAATACATATAATATATACATATATACATATAATATATGTATATAATATATATATGTACACACACTCAGTGTACATCCATCACTACAGTCAATTTTAGAACATTTTCATCACCCCAAAAGAAACTCCATATCCCTTAGTTGTCATCCCCACCAGCTCACACCCTCCAGCTCTAGGCAACCACTAATCTACTTTCTCTATAGATTTGCCTGTTCTGGGTATTTCATATAAATGGAGTCATACAATATTTGGCTCTTTGTAACTGGCTTCTTTCACTTAGCATAATATTTTCAAAGTTTGTCTATGTTGTTACATTTTGGGTTTTTTTTTTTGTTTTTTTTTTTTCTTCTTCTTATTTTTTTTTAATGATTTTTTATTCTATTATGTTAGTCACCATACAGTACATCCGTGGTTTCCGATGTAAGGCTCGATGATTCATTAGTTGTGTATAACACCCAGTGCACCATGCAATACGTGCGCTCCTTACTACCCATCACCGGTCTATCCCATTCCCCCACCCCCCTCCCCTCTGAGGCCCTCAGTTTGTTTCTCATAGTCCATAGTCTCTCATGTTTCATTCCCCCTTCTGATTACCCCCCTTTCTTTGTCCCTTTCTTCCCCTACCGATCTTCCTAGTTCTTATGTTCCATAGATGAGAGAAATCATATGATAGTTGTCTTTCTCTGCTTGAACATTTTGTTTTTATACTCCCTTTAATATTCAGCACAGCGGTTGGCATATAATAGCCTTTTTAAAAATAAAATTTATTTTAGAATAGTTTTAGAATTACAGGTAAGTTGCAAAGATAGTACAGAGAATTCCCATATACCTCACATCTAGTTTTCCCTATTATTATCTTACATTAGTATGGTATACTTTTCATAATTAATGAACTGATATTGATATATTATTATTAATTAAAGCCCATACTTTATTCATATTTCTTTCATTTTCTTAAATCTAATGTCATTTTTCTGTTCCAGGATTCCATCCAGGATATTCTATTACATTTAGTCATCATGTCTCCTTAGGCTTCTGTTGTCTGTGACAGTTCCTCAGACTTTCTTTTGTTTTCGTGTAATAGGATTTTAACAGATACGTGTTGAGGGATTTAAATTGTTACCCTGAGAGGACAGGATTTTCTCATCATGTTATGGGGCCTTAGGACATTTAGTATATATTATCTAGTTGCTTTATAAAAAGACCTCTATGTTGAACACTCCCTTAGTAAAGCTACACCACTGATGTTTCGAGTGGGTGCCAGAAAGGCAGAGTGAGTTTGAAAGAACGGGAGGGGGGAAACTTAGGAAGGGAAGGTGCCACTGCTACTGCCTCCTCTCATTATTGTTTTGTTGATATTGGTGTCATTATTATTATTGAGACACAGTGCTCTGTAACAGAGGGAGAGCCTTTGGAGTAAAACAGTCCTCTTAGCCTCTAATTAGCTATAATTTCTCAGAATATAAACTCTGTGGGCCTCAGTTGTCTCACCTGTAAAATTGTCTTGCAGTGTTTTGAGAATTAGGGAAGAGTTAAAGTCCCTTGCATGGTGCCTGTGCTTGGCAGATGCATAATTGTTGGTTGATATTAGGAAACAAATAGATCACGTGCAAAAGGGAAGATAAGGTAAAAAAACAACAAAAAAAGCAGCATGGAAGAGGGACTTCTGTTTTTTAGCATTTTCTGTAGTGGGTGGAATAAGAACAAAGATGACCTTGGTTTGCCTGCATGTCCAGTATTAACTGAAGGACGGCTTCTTTGCTGGGCAAGAGCCTTTGGGTCTTTTTTGGTTTTTGTACTTTGGGTTTCTAGCCTCTTTTCGAAGAGGTGGTTGGAAGGCTATGAATAATTAAAATTGTCCTAACATGGCTATTTTGCTGTAGGTGCTGTGTCTGAGGAATGATATCATTTTTAAGCAAGCCTTTTCTCTCTTAAGGTAAGCATATTAATAGCGATGGTTAAATATAGCTAATATTTGCATTCTGCTAGGTAGTTCACCCAGCATTTTTCTTTCATCATCTCCACTTGCATGTCTACTAAGCATCTCAAGCATTAACTCCCCGGCCATCTTGCTCTTTCTCCATTCTCAGTAAATGACAACTCCATTCATCTAGTTGCCCAGGCCAAAGTCCCTGGAGTCATCCTTAACACTGTTATTTCTCTGTCTACATCCAATTCTTCAACAAATCCTCTCAGCTCTACTTTTGAAATACATACAGAATCAAACCATTTCTCAGCTCTAGTTTCAGCTCTCATGTTTTCTGTTTTGCTAAACTACTAGGGACTAGCTCCTTCTAATCATTCTGCCTCCTAACCGATGCCCCTGCTTTTACTTTTCTCTTCTGTCCTTCACACTAAAACCTTATTTAAAAAAAATTTTTTAAAAAAGATTTTACTTATTCATTTGAGACAGAGAGAGAAAGAGAGAGGGAGAGAGAGCAAGAGCACGAGCAGGGGAGGGGCAGAGGGAGAGGGAGAAGCAGACTCCTCGCTGAGCAGGGAGCCCAATGCAGGGCTCAATCCCAGGACCCTGGGTCACAACTTGAGCCAAAAGCAAGCACTTAACTGACTGAGCCACCCAAGCACCCCTGGAATGTTTATTTTTAAAACCAAGTTAGTTTATGTCATTTCCCTCTCAGAACTCTCCAATGGTGTCCCATCCTACTCAGAATAAAATCTATAGGGCGCCTCTGTGGCTCAGTTGTTAAGTGTCTGCCTTCAGCTCAGGCCATGATCCCAGGATCCTGGAATCAAGTCCCGTATTGTCGGGCTTCCTGCTGAGCGGGAAGCCTGCTTCTCCCTTTCCCAGTCCCCCTGCTTGTGTTCCCTTTCTCGCTGTCTCTCTCTCTGTCAAATAAATAAATAAAATCTTAAAAAAAATAAAATAAAATCTACAGAAAGAGAAATAAAGTAAGATGAAAATTGAGAGGGAGGCAAACCATAAGAGATGCTGAACTCTTGGAAACAAACTAAGGGTTACTGGAGGGGAGGTGGGGGGCGTGGGGAATTGGGTGATGGGCACTTGATGTAATGAGCACTGGGTGTTATATGCAACTGATGAATCGCTGAACTCTACCTGTGAAACGAATTAAAAAAAATAAATAAAATCTACACTCCTCACCATATCCTACAAGGCTTTACACAATCTGTTCCCTACTTACTCAGCTTTAGCACACTGGCTCCCTTTCTAGTCCTTGAGGATCTAAGCACTCTCCTATACCAGGATCTTTGCCCATTCGTCCCTCAGATACCTATATGGCTTGGGTTGCCTGGCTGGCTCAGTCAGTAGAGTGTGCAACTCTTAATTTCAGGGTCATGAGTTCAAGGCCCACACTGGGGGTGGAGCCTACTTAAAAAAAATTTAGGGGTGCCTGGGTGGCTTAGTCAGTTGAACATCAGACTCTTGATTTCGGCTCAGGTCATGATCTCAGGGTCATGATATTGAGCCCCAAATCTGGTTCCACACTCAGGGTTCCATGCTTAGCAAGGAGTCTGCTTGTCTCTCTCCCTCTGCTCCTGCCCCCACATGCTTGTTTGTGCATGTGCACTGTCTCTCTCTAAAATAAATAAATAAATAAATTTAAAAAAAAATTTTAAAAAGATATCCATATGGCTTGACCCCCCCTTACTTCATTTAAGTTTGTGCCCAGATGTCACCTCATTAAAAAGGTCTTCTCTGACTACTCTATGTAAAATAGTACCGCCTCCCCCCATCAGTCTTTATTACTTTACCTTCCTTTATTTTCTTTGCTGCAGGTATCACCACCTCACACATTTTATATAGACATACGTATATGTAAAGTTATTTAAATTGTCTTCCCTACCTGCCCCCTAGAATATAAGCGTTATGCAGCTAAGGATTTTAGTTAGTCAAGTTTATTGCTGTATCCGTAGAGCCTAGAATGGTTCCTGGCACAAAGTAGGCATTTAATAACTATTTTTTCAATGAGTGAATAGATCCTTAAAGTGACCTGGTGAAACAGAGCATATCATCTTAATTTTATACACAAATATACATATATATTGTATATGTATATATATATAAATATACATGTATAATTTTATACATAAATAACTGAGGTCCAGAGAGGTAAATCAATTGCTCTAAGATGACATAACTAATATGAGTTGGAGTTAGAATTCAAACCCAAGTTTTTTTCCACTGCCTTGCATATACAGGTTGCTACTCCCCACTGTTTTTCTCTCAATGGTAATGAATGGCATTTGGTAGTTTATTTCTCGATTCAGCAGATAATCAGTGTCTTACATGTGGCAGCCATATGATATAAAACAGTGAATTGTATATCTCCCTGGACTGCATGGCACTCGTGAGTCTGCATTTCTTTAATCCTTTACATTTATTGAAGCCTCTCTCCTATTATTCCTTTCTGTCTTAATCTATTTTCCCATCATTGATCAGTCAGCTATTCAATAAGTACTTACTATAGCACCCTGCCTACTTACTATAGAACCATTTTACATGTCCTCTCTGATTTTTACAAAAATATTACAGGGCAAATATAGATATCGTCATTTTACAAAAGAGGAAACTGGCTCAGAGAGTTCAAGATAGATTTTCGGTCCCATGAGATCGTACTATTATTATCTGCATTTTAAAGATGAGATAACTGAGTTACAGAGATATGAAAGAGCTTGCCGAAGGTCACAGTTTGGAAACGGTACAGTCAGCATTTAATCACAGATCTGCTTGTCTCCAACTTGTGCCACAGTTTAGTTTCAAAACTTCACAGGATGCTGAACTAAAATACTCCGATAACCTAGTGAGCCAAACAGAGCCATATTACTCTCCTCCATATTCTTCGACTTCTGTATTCAGTCTGGCTCTCATTGCTCTCATTGCTGTCATTGCTCTTCTTTCCTCTCTACCCTCCTGGCAAGATCCACCTCACTGGTTCTCTTGCCTCAGTCTCACCTCTTCCCATTCATTGCTCACCTGCTGCCAGGGTTAACTTTCTAAAACTTAAACTTGATCATCGCAGTCCTGTGCTTAAAATCTGCTAGGCGCTTCCCACTGCCTATACAGAGTAAACACCAAACTCCTTAGCACAGCGTATGAAGTTCTTCATAACCTGGCCCTTGATTACCTCTTTCACCAACCTCCCGCTCACATCCAACTGGTTGCTGTTCCCCGACCGTACCACTTTCATACCTCTGCCTAGAATGCTCTTCCTTAAGGCTCAATAATCGAGAACAGTTCTGCATTTTTAAAAGTCAGGTCAAATGGTTCTACTCCCATAGTGGAAATAACCACACTTTACTTTGTGTTCCACCAAACTCGTACAAGTTTTTGTTCTGGATCAGCACTACATTGTGGATCACCTTTGTTTACATATCTCCCTCCCAACTAGACCATAGGTAGAGACATTTTACTTATTTTTGCATCCTCAGGATGTCTGGCACATAATAGGCACTGAATAATGTTTATGGAAAGAAGGGTAGGAAGAAATAAGGAAACATCTAGCATGGACTTATCCTTAATCAGAAGCATACAAGTTTTGGTAACTATGTAGATTAAATATGGGTTTCTAATTTTATTCAACATACTCTTTCCCTCTTTTTAGGGTCAGAACTTCAGGAGAAAATCCCATCTGTTCTGCAGGTATGTGGTTATTTCCTGATACGGTCTGCTTGCTTTAAGTGACCCTCTAATACTCTGTAATAATTTTGTCTAGAAAGATTCCTAACATATCTTTGAGAAGAGTGGCTGGGACCACATTCCACCCCTCACATGGAATAGGACAAGGGCAAAAGTAGAAAGTGGTGGTTAAGAGCAAGAGCTCTTTAGTAAGTTTGGTTCCCAGCTCTACCACATACTTAACTCTGTGACCTTTGGCTGCCTCTCCATACCTTCCTTTCCTCACTTAAAACAATGAGGATAATTATAGTACAAACTACAGTGAATTTAAAGATTCAGTGAGGTAAAACACATTAAGTCAGTTATTATAGTTATAATTGCTACTATTTCAGACCTCTCTTTTATGTCCATCATCTACCAGGCAAGGGCTTTTCATGTAGTATTTTGTCCAAAATGAATATCCATTCAATCTGATTAACTCCATGAATTTCAGTCTGTTTCAGCCCAGTTACTTGCCCTTTCTGCTTTGTCTATTATGTGAGAAATTTCAAAATAGTTGTTTGATTTTAATGACACCTGTCATTTGCCTAAAGAGTATCAGAGGAGGGGCGCCTGGATGGCTCAGTTGGTTAAGCATCTGCCTTCCGCTCAGGTCATGATTCTGGGGTCCTGGGATTGAGTCCCTCATCAGGCTTCTTGCTCTGCTTCTCCCTCTGCCTCTGCCCCTCCTCCCCATTTGTACTTTTGCTTTCTTTCTCTCTCTAAAATAAAAAATAAAATCTTAAAAAAAAAAAAAGTGTATCAGAGGAAAGGAATGGGAAACAAGAAGGGACTTAACATTTACTGAGTGCCTCGTATATGCCAGGCTGTATAGAAGAGGTTTCACATCTGTTAATTCTTTTAGAAGATGGCAGCAGTATGTAAAGCATCACCATTTCTACCAGCCCCAAAGCCCAGCATCTCAAAATATGAGCTTCTTTTTATTTATTCATTTTCCCAACAAACATTTATTATACCAGAATGTGTTTTAGGTGCTGGGGATACAAAATTGAGAGGATTCAGTCCATGCCTTTTGGAAGCTTATAGTCTTAAAATAATTTTCTCCCCAAGAACACTACCGTGAACAGCCACCATTTAGATTCAGCTGTTGTTGACATTTGCTTTCTCTATTGGGCATCATGACACTCACCTTTAAATACGTCAGCATGCATTTCTAGAAATAAGGACTTTCTCTATGTTCTGTTAAAGCAGCACAATACCATTATCTCACTCAAGAAAATGAATAGTAATGCTCCCATATCATCTAATACTCTATCCATTTCTGTAATTTCCCCCAAAATGTCTTTTGTGGGTGTTGTTTATAACCCAAATGCAATGAAGTTTCACCCTTTGTATTTCGCTATTATGTCGCCTTGAATCTAGAGCAGTTCCACTTGTTTTTTCCTCTAACAGTGACTTTTTGATTGGGTCAGACCATTTGTCTTATAGAATGTCCTTCCTTGTTGATTGTCTGATTATTTCCTAGTGGTGTTGTAGAACCTGAAAGTTAGAGCTAAAAGCTTGAGTAGACTTACGTTAAACCATTTAAGCAAGAAAGTTTTGTAACTGGTGGCCTGAACTTCATATGGCATCCTATCAGGAGATTAAAAAAAATAACTATGAATATCTGATTATAAAAGTGAAAAACATTCATTTTTAAGAATATGGGAAATACACACGCAGAAGAAGAAGCTGAAGAAGACAGGAAATAAAAATCACCTGTAATCATAACATCCAGAGATTATTGTTTAACATTTTGTTGTGTGGGGCGTCTGGGTGGCACAGCGGTTAGGCGTCTGCCTTCAGCTCAGGGTGTGATCTCAGCATTTCGGGATCGAGCCCCACATCAGGCTCCTCTGCTGTGAGCCTGCTTCTTCCTCTCCCACTCCCCCTGCTTGTGTTCCCTCTCTCGCTGGCTGTCTCTATCTCTGTCAAATAAATAAATAAAATCTTTAAAAAAAAAAAAAACAAAACCAAAAACAAACCATTTTGTTGTGTATCCTAACAGGTCTTTTTTTAGGCATTTATATTTCTCCATCGATAGATAGATAGATAGATAGATAGATAAGTAGGTAGATACATAGGTGGATCTTTTTGTTTTGCGGTAATGGGAACAAATGATACATAATGTGTTTTTTTTAAGCTTTTTTAGAGAGAGAGAGAGAGAGAGCTCAAGTGGGTGGGGCAGAGGTAGAGGGAGAGAGAGAATCCCAGGCAGACTCCTCTCTGAGCTCAGAGCCCAATGCGGGCTTGATCCCATGACCCTGAGATCACGACCCGAGCCAAAACCAAGAGTCAGACACTTAACTGACTATGCCACCCAGGCACCCTGATATATAATGTTTTATAATCTTTTTTTTTCTTTTTACTTAATCCATGGTGAATATGTTTCTACTACAATGAAGAGATAAATATCTGTAGAATTATTTTGAGTGTACTGCCTTAAATGGAGCAGTTTGAAGCAGAAGATTTTGATTCTGGCTTTGAATATATTGAATTGGAGTGCCTGTGGGGAGGATATAGTAAGTGGCCCACTGGATGTACTGATCTTGAATTCAAACATAAGTCGGGGGTGAAACTGTAAATTTGGAAGCCATTATATTGTCGATTTTCATTGAAGTCATGGCAGTGAATGAGGTCATGTGAGAAGAACCAGTAGAGAAGAGGTCCAAGGATCAGGCCCTTAGGAACTCTGACATTTAAAAACTGGGTAGAGGGTGGGGAGGGTGGGGTACCTTGGTGGCTCCGTGGGTTAAGTGCCCAACTCTTGATTTCAGCTCAGGTCATGATGTCACGGTCCTGGGATTGAGCCCCAAGTGGGTCTCCGTGCTCAGTGGGGAGTCTGCTTGGATTCTCTCTCTCTCCCTCTCCCTCTGCCCCTCCCCCTGCTAGAGCGCACACATGCTCTCTTATAAATAAATAAATCTTTGTTTAAAAAAAAAAACTGAGTAGAGGGTAAAAGAGATTGCTCATGAGGTTGAAAAAAAGAAGGCCAAAATGGTAGGAGAAAACCAGTATGGTACAATTTCATGTCAGTCAAAAGGAGAGTGTTTCAAGAAGGAAGGAGTGGTCAACCCTGTTGGAGCTACAACTGTGTGCTGCTGAGAGATTCCCAAAGACGAGAACCTAACATTCTTTGGTTTCAGCAACGTGGAGGTCACTGGTGACCTTACGAAAGCTGTGTCTTGTGTAGGTGGGGTGGGGTCAGTTGTGGAAGTCATCTTGCATTGACAAGTGAATGGGAGTTGGGAGCTAGGGAAAGCTGTTACAATGTTTTTATGAAGTTTGAGTGGGAGAGAAGAGAATTGGCAGGAGGTGGAGAGGACTGTGGGGTCTAGGAAAGGTTTTCTTTTACAGTTTTTTTCTCTTAATTACACCTTTTATTTTGAAAGATAAAAAGATACCTAAGCCTGAAAAAAGATAATATGTCAAATAAACCCAGATTTGGCCACTACTAACATTTTGCTAGACCTTCTTTTTTTTTTTTTAAGATTTTATTTATTTATTTTTGTGGGGGGGGGGGGAGCGAGAGAGAGCACAAGTGGGGAGGAGGGACAGAGGGAGAAGCAGGCTCCCCGCTGAGCAGGGAGACCAATGTAGGACTCAATCCCAGGACCCCGGGATCATGACCTGAGCCGAAGGCAGACACTTAACTGCCTGAGCGACCCAGGTGTCCCTGTTTTGTTTTAAAAAGAGATTATGTTCAAGTGCTCTTATTCTGTAGCTTTGGTCTCATCCTTTACCCTCAACCAGAGGCAAAGTTCATTTTGAACTGGTATGTATTCTGAGGAAAGTTTTTTTTTTAATTATTATTAAAATTATCAACTGTAAGAATTGTAAATGTATTTATATGGATGCATAGGATAAAAATAAATATAAACTGTACAAAAAGGTATATGATGAAAGTTGAATTTTCTATTTCCCAGTCTTACTCCCTAGTGATATCCACTGATAGCAATTTCTTGTATATTTTTCAAGAAGTTTTATGCAGGGACACCTGGGTGGCTCAGTCAGTTAAGCATCTGCCTTTGGCTCAGGTCATGGTCCCGGGGTCCTGGGATTGAGCTTCGCATTGCGTTCCTTGCTCAGCTGGGAGCCTGCTTCTCCCTCTGCCTGCTGCTCCCCCTCTTTGTGCGTGGTCTCTCTCTGACAAATAAATAAATAGGTAGATAGATAGATAAAAGTTTTATGCATATGTGAACATATATATATTCTGTGTGTGTACGACTATTCTTAATGCTAGACATTTAGGTTGTTCTGAGTTTTTGCTATTTCAAAAAATGCTGCAGCAACCATCTTTATACATCTTTGTGAACTTGTTCCTGTACATTTATAAGATAAATTCCTGGGGGGGCGTCTGGGTGGCACAGCGGTTAAGCATCTGCCTTCGGCTCAGGGCGTGATCCCGGCGTTATGGGATCGAGCCCCACATCAGGCTCTTCTGCTATGAGCCTGCTTCTTCCTCTCCCACTTCCCCTGCTTGTGTTCCCTGTCTCGCTGGCTGTCTCTATCTCTGTCGGATAAATAAATAAAATCTTTAAAAAAAAAAAAGATAAATTCCTGGAATTGAAATTGCTGAGTCAATGGATTATGATTCAAAATTTTGGTAAGTATTTTCTGATTGCCCTTCAGAAAAGTTATATTAATTTACATTTCTATTTTCTGGTGAAAACTGGGTTTTATAAAACATCTTTTTTTTTTTTTTAGTAGTAAAAGAAAATTATGTCTCATAATTTGCATTTCTTGAGAGAATTTATCATCTTTTCACATTTTTATTGGCTATTTTCATTTTTTTACTTGTGAACTGTCTGTCTATACTTTCTGCCCATTTTTCTATTGGGTTGCTGGCTTCTTCATTTTTAATTTACAGGATTATTATATAGTTTTTATATATTAGGGAAATTAGCATTTTTCTGTCATCTCTGCTTTACATGGCTTCTAGTCATCTGTCTCTTGACTTTCTGTGTATTTTGTTGAAAAAAATTTTGCGTTTTTATATAGCTAAGTTTATTAGTCTTTGATTTCTAGATTTTGTTCCTTGCTTAGAAAGATCTTAATTCCAAGATTAGTTTAAAAAATTCTTCATGTTGGGGCGCCTGGGTAGCTCTGTTGTTAAGCATCTGCCTTCGCCTAGGATCATGGTCCCAAGGTCCTGGGATTGAGCCCTGCTTTCGGCTCCCTGCTGAGCGGGAAGGCTGCTTCTCCCTCTCCCTGTCCCTCTCCCTGTTGTTCCCCCTGCTTGTGTTCCCTCTCTTGCTGTGTCTCTCTCTGTCAAATAAATACATAAAATCTTAAAAAAAAAAAAACAACTCTTCATGTTACCTTCTGGTATTTTTTTCTCCTTTATATATGTGATGCATCTGGAATGAGAAGTGAGTAGGGATGCAGTTTTTCCCCCTAAATGGGTAGTTAAGTGTTTTAGCATTTATTGAAACATCCATCTTTTCCCCATAGGTTTGAGAAAGTCACCTTTATCTAATATACTAAGTTTCCATATAGATCTGGGATTATTTTAGCTTTGTTTTGTTCCATTGGTTTGTCTGTATATTTGATGCCATTACTAACCTTTTTTAATACCATTGGTTACTATAATTTTGTAGTATATTTTAGTATTTGAGAGTTACTTAAATCTGAGGGTTGTTTTGGTTTTGTTTTTTTTTAAGCTGAGATCAAATAGGGCATGTTAAAACCTGTTGAAGGAAATCCAGTAGGGGTCCTTTTGAAAAGAGAGGTGGGGGGATCATAATATAATTTACCCAAACAGTTTTCTTTTTCTTTATTATAATTCTTTTTGTTTTTTTTAAAGATTTTATTTATTTATGTGACAGAGAGAGACGGCCAGCGAGAGAGGGAACACAAGCAGGGGGAGTGGGAGAGGAGGAAGCAGACTCTTAGTGGAGGAGCCTGATGTGGGGCTCGATCCCAGAACGCTGGGATCATGCCCTGAGCTGAAGGCGGTTGCTTAACCACTGTGCTACCCAGGCGCCCTGCTTTATTATAATTTTTAAAAAGATTTTAGAGAACAAGCAGGTTGGGGGGGGGGCGGAGAGGTAGGGAAAGAAAGGGGGAAAGAATCTCAAGCAGGCTCCACACTGAGTGCAGGGCCCAACATGGGGCTCGATCCATGACCCTGAAATAATGACCTGAGCTGAAACCAAGAGTTGGATGTTCAACCAACTGAGCCACCCAGGTGCCCCTCAAACAGTTTTCTCTTTGGAGAAATTTAAGCTGTCGCCAAGATTTTTCAGTGTAAACAGCACTATGATAAACATCCTTATATATCAGTATTTGTACCCTTGTCTGATTATTTACTCAGCATACATTTCAAAAAGTCGAACTGTTGGGTCAAAGGAAATGGACATTTTTAAAGCTATTAATGTGTATTACCAAATTGGTCTCCAGAAAGATTGCACTATTTTATTCCTCCTTGGTATTTGAGAATACCTTTTTATATACTCATCAACATTAAGTGTTATTATTTTTCTAATATTTGTTAATGTTATAAGTTAAAAAATGCCATCCCTTTTATTTGTAATTGGCATGTTTTTGATTACTAGTTGGTTGACCATATTTTCATACATTTACTGGCCATTTATCTTCTCCTTTGCCCATTTTTCATTTGTCGTCAGGAAATCTCAGTGCCTGGAAGGCCCAAGGTGATTCACCAGTGTTGGCATGCCAAGATAATTCTACTTGAAAGGACATAGTTTTGTTGGCATTTTTTTGGGTTCTTTGAGATATCCTTAAAGTAAGAAATTCCAAGATTGAATTGTATTGCTTTTCAGAAAAGAAGAGTGGAGAACGGTACCCTGTTCCAACCTTCACCCATCATACTCTCTGTGGGCATGGGTACCATCCTACCTGCTCTCTCTAAAAGATGGGTATGGTTGTAGTGACTGCCTTTTCTTACTGTTTTAAACATACATAGAAAGGTAGAAGTAAATATATATAAAGAGGTCTGAAGAGGTTAAATGAAGAGAACTCAGAGTCCTCTCATTACAGCGTGAGCAGAAAGGTGGAATCAGAGAAACATGGCACATTCGAATCCAGGTAGTTCAGTGTACTATAAGAAAAACTGGAAGAAGTTGGAAAAGAGATTTTGAAAAAAGTGGGTAGCTGCCAGTGCCAAATCCTTGCAGGTTGTCTTGGTAAAATGTCTTAAGAATCTTTCAGTGTGGAGCCTAATGTGGGGCCTGAACTCACAACCCTGAGCTTAAGACCCAGGCTGAGATCAAGAGCCAGATGCCCAACTGACTGAGCCACCCAGGCGCCCATAAAGGCAATTTCTGAGTACATACTATTTGCCAGGTGCTGGGGTGTACCTACCCTTGTGCTGTGTAAGGGATTTCCGGTCTGTTGAATGGAGAGGATATCCTGTAATTAATTCTGACTGGGGCTACCCCAGTGTTTTCCCCTATTTCTCCAGCATAGCGCTGCTAAAAAATCCTTGGTCTAATTTTGAAGGAGAAATAATTAAAGTGACGTTGTTTACCCCCAGCCTGGATTGATGGGTTTTGTTCCTGGCTTAGTAAACAGGGACACTGAAGAACCGTTGGCTCTGGCATATATTAAGTAAAGGGATGTAATGTGGGAGAAGTCGATATGTGATTACATCCTATAATTGTGCTAATCGAAAGATCTTCAGAGCCTCCTTTTGAAACCCTGAGGTTCTGTGTCTTCAGTGAAAAGAGCTGCCTTTCCTCTAAGGAGGCTGCAATGTTAATGTGACAGCAGGAAACCCAGTTTGATGACAAGGAGCAGGGGAAGAATTCTGTTGAATTTAGTAGAAATCGGAGGCTTTCAAACCGGTAAATTTTATAACGTAAACAGCTGGCTAATTAAGCAGTTTAAACACTGGTAATTTGACCAAAACCTTTCATTTAAGGGGGGAAATGGTTAATTTAACAGGAATTTGAACCAGCTTCTTAATTAACCAGCTGCTCTAATGATAGGAATTGCCCTAAACTGAACTTGAAAATGCTTCCTTGCCAAGGGGTTCTGGGAGAGGAGAGGCTGAGGCTTGTAGTCTGGTGCTTTCACCTAACATGTGTCACCGTCTCAAAGATCACCTTTGGGTCTGCTGTTTGAGACCACTGGGGGGTGATTGAGTTTCTGTGTTCTTAAAGTTGGTGGTTGGCATCTGAGTTTTCTTTATTTATATAAAATGTTCTGCTAAATAGTGGAGGAATGGGAGAGCTATAACCATGAAGTAAACTCAATGATCTTTGACTGTTGAGGGCAGGAGAAGAGTTTCCCGGAGACGGTGACATTTGAGCTGGCCCTGGAGGCTGGCTAGGATTTCCCTGGTCAGAGAGGTGCAGTCACCGCAGGGGGTACCACCCAGCATGGCCCAGGGGCATGACGACTCCATGGTTCTTACAGAATGGCAAGTGTAGCTCTGTGGCCGAGGAGCAAGGTTTTAAAGGCCTGGAGGAGTGGGGGAATGAGATGAAGTCGTTGGAACTAGATTATAGAATCCGGTTTCTTAAATGCTTACCTAAGGAGTGTGAACATGTTGAAATACGGCAAAGACCTTGCCTGCCTCATTCATTGGTGTCTCTGTAGTGCCTGGTACAGTGCCTGGCACATACGAAGCACTTTATATTATTTTAGTTATTTTTTTAAAAGGTTTTATTTATTTATTTGACAGAGAGAGAGACAACCAGTGAAAGAGGGAACACAAGCAGGGGGAGTGGGAGAGGAAGAAGCAGGCTCCCAGCCAAGGAGCCTGATGCGGGGCTCGATCCCAGAACGCCGGGATCACGGCCTGAGCCGAAGGCAGACACTTAACGACTGAGCCACCCAGGCGCCCCTCACCCTGTTTCCATACACCAGCCAAAGTGATCTTTTAAAAACATATCAGGCATATACTTTCCCTGCTTATGGCTGCTTAGCTTGAAATGCAAACCCTTGAAAAGGCCTAGGTGGTGTGTTCCCACTCACTGCTCTGGTCTCTGGTGTACTCTGTGCCCTTCTCACTTTGCTTCAGCCACACTGACAGCCTTTCTTTTCCTTGAACATGCCACGTGGTGGCCTTTGCACTGCTGTTCTCTCTGCCTGGAACATTCATCCTCTATCTTTTTGCCTAATAAATTTCTGTTTGCCTTTCAGGTTTCGGTTTGTTTTATTTATTTTTTTGAATAAATAATACATGTACTTGGAACAAGTTTTAATGATACAAAAGAGTATAAAATAAGCAGTAAGTTTCCCTCTCCTCCTGCCTTCTAGCCACTTCCCCTCCCTGGGAATTACCACTGTTTTCCTCTGAATTCTGGTCTCGGTTCACATGTCGTCTTTTTTTTTTTTTTTTTTTTTTTGGAGAGGCCTTCTCCGATACTCCAGTCGAAAATAGATCCACCAATTGTATTGCCATAGCCTTCTGTGCTTTTTCTTTTTCTTTATCACAGTTTGTAATTTTATATTTATTTCGTGACTGTTCTGTTAATGATTCCCTCCTCCCACTAGACTGTCAGCTCCATGCTGCAGAGCTGGAACCTGAATGCTCAAGGGGTCCCAGGTCTTAGATTCAGAGAGACAGAATTGGGAGAGCAGCCAAGGAGACACCTCAGTTGTGTTCAGTGCTCTTTTGGAACCTCTGCCAAAAATACCTCCTTCTTCCTTGCATGGTAAACTCTTACTCCTCTTGCAAGAATGCATCTGTTACCTCTTCTGAACCTATTCCCCTTACCCTCCCTTACTCCCACCACCTCCCCTCCCCAAGGCAGGTTCATTGTTCCTTCCTCCAGGCACTCACTACTTTGCTCTCATCTCTGTTAAAGGAATTTGTGCACCGTAAGGTAATTATGTGCTCACCTGTCATCCTTCCCTAGTACACATTTTGTGTCTCCAGGGAAAGTGGCGTATTCTAGTCATCTTTGTCCCAGTGTCTCTACAGTTGTTGGCATATAGTAGTAAATGTGGACTAATGCATATCATGGAAGGGAGCCATGATATCCAGGGTTTGTCTTGATGAAATAGTGTGGATTATAGTAGGATTGGCTCTGATGCCAGGATTGTTCTTGATGAAACAGTGTGGGTTGTAAATGCAGGATTGGCTCTGAAGCCAATCTCTGATTGGCCTGGCATAGAGCAGACCTGCTTGAAAGCCCATTTTAGAAAAGAGAAGCCTAAGAAACATTTCACTTCTCCACACCATTTTCTCTTTAGCCTCCCCATAGAATGGTGGCCCTGGGAAGATGAGGGTAGGACCATAGGAGCTGGGAGGAAAGGGAGCAGAACCTAGGACAACTACTTCTCCAGAAGGTAGAGAGTGAGCAAGAGAGACAGACACAGAAGAACTGTGTGGAGCTGGTTCCAGTGAAAGGGTAGAGATAAGGAACTGAGATCTGAGCTAGGAAAGATCATATCTAGCTAGATTTTATATTCCAGAAATTCACATGACATGAGACTCCACCTGAGCACATTCAGCCAGATAGACCTGGGTTTAAATTGCAGTTCTGCCTTTAACTTGCTGGATGACCTTGGCCATTTCACCATATTTTTGGAGCTACAGTTTCTTTTTTTTTTTTAATTAAGTTTTTAATTTTAATTCCAGTATAGCTAACATACAGTGTTATATTAGTTTCCGGTGTACAGTGTTGTGATTCAGCAGTGCCACACATCATCACTGGGTGATGATCATCGTGATAAGTGTACCCTTTAATCCCCATCACCTCTTTAACCCACGCCCCCACTCACCTCCCCTCTGATAACCAGCAGTTTGTTCTCTATAGTTAAGAGTCTGTTTCTCGGTTTCTCTCTCTCTCTCTTTTATCTTTGCTCATTTGTTTTGTTTCTTAAATTCCCTATAGGAGTGAAATCATGTGGTATTTATTTTTCTCTGACTTAGCATAATACTCTCTAGATTCGTGATGTTACTGCAAATGGCAAGATTTCATTCTTCGTTATTGCTGATTAATATTAATATGTAATAATATACATATGTATATACACATATATGTGTACACACACACACTCCACGTGTCCTTTATCTATTCATCATTCGATGGATGCTTGGGCTGTTTCCATAATTTGGCTATTGTAAATAATGCTACTGTAAGCATAGCGGTGCATGTATCTCTTTGAGTTACTGTTTTTGTATTTTTTGGATAGATACCCAGCACTGCAATTACTGGGTCATAAGGTAGTTCTATTTTTAACTTTTAGAGGAACCTCCATACTGTTTTCCACAGGGGCTGCACCAGTTTGCATTCCCACCAACAGTGCACAAGAGTTCCTTTCTCTCCACATCCGCACCAACACTTGCTGTTTCTTGTGTTTTTTGTTTTAGCCATTCTGACAGCTGTGAGGTGATATCTTATTGTGTTTTTGATTTGCATTTCCCTGACGATGAGTGATGTTGAGCATCTTTTCATGTGTCGACCTACAGTTTCTTTATTTGTAAACAAGGATAAAAATAATGAAGATTAAAGTCCTTCCTTGAAGGTGGATCCCAGTGGTGCATCTCTGGGCTTACTACAATAACTATGTGTATGGAGATCCTAGTTTATACTTGGTGGTAGTATACATACGCACTGTTCCGTACCTTAGGTTTTTGTTTCTATTGTTATTTACTTAGCAATGTATGTTGGAGGTTGTTCCATATTAGCACAAATAAATCAAATAGATGGTTTGTAAAACTTTGTGGAAATCTGTGATTGTCCTCTTACCTGGTTGTATTTGCCACTCATCTCTTTCTCTGTGTGATCCACATTAGAAAACTTCAAAAGGGGGGCGCCTGGGTGGCACAGCGGTTAAAGCGTCTGCCTTCGGCTCAGGGCGTGATCCCGGCATTATGGGATCGAGCCCCACATCAGGCTCCTCTGCTGTGAGCCTGCTTCTTCCTCTCCTACTCCCCCTGCTTGTGTTCCCTCTCTCGCTGGCTGTCTCTATCTCTGTCGAATAAATAAATAAAATCTTTAAAAAAAAAAAAAAAAAACTTCAAAAGGATTATTGGCATTGGAGGAAGAAGTGAAAACAAGAACACTGTGAGAATGTATTTTGTCCTCTTATCACCAGTGGCTATAGCAGGAGAGAATTTCTCAAAGAAAGATAGGTAGTGGGGAGTGGGTATAGTCCGGGGGTCAAAGGAGAAAAAAGGGGGTAAACTGAGAGTCAGCCCAGGATCAAGAAATAGCTCTGGTTCTTTAAACCAGCAAGAGGCCTGCTATTCCAAATATTCCCAGTGTTGTGGTAGAGATTTATCTCCTCATGTGTGATCTCTCTGCCCTGCAGGAGTGTTGAAACAGGTTTGTTTTATTTTCTGTCTTTTAGGTGGCATTCTGCTGAGTCCCGGTCGACACTACAAGACAAAGCCTACCCATGGCATTGGAAGATACAAGCACCTAGTGAAAGCACAGGAGGTAAAGGGAGCAAGGGTCCTTTAGAAGAGGGTAGTGTGCAGCTTTGCAAAGACTGAAGATGAGATTTGCATAGGGCGGATGACATTGGGAGTAGATAATACTGGGATCACCCTTTAGTCCTCTCCAGTTATTTAGTTTGGGGGTATCTACAGTGAGCTGTTTCTGCCAGCTCTCAATCTTGTCCCTACACCAGGTTATCGCAGCGAAAAGCCAATGATTTGGTTTCATTACTTGCGGTACTTAAAAAAAAAAATCTTCTAGGGGCGCCTGGGTAGCGCAGTCGTTAAGCGACTGCCTTCGGCTCAGGGCGTGATTCCGGCGTTCCGGGATCGAGTCCCACATCGGGCTCCTCCGCTGGGAGCCTGCTTCTTCCTCTCCCACTCCCCTGCTGTGTTCCCTCTCTTGCTGGCTGTCTCTCTGTCACATAAATAAATAAAAAATCTTAAAAAAAAAAATCTTCTTAGTACTTACTTCAGCATGGACCTCACAATAAATGATACATTCGCTGAAGTTGAATGAATGGTTTGTGGCAAGTGGAGGTGGATTGGCATTTTCAGCCAAATAGTTTTATAGTATTTGCAGATTTCGAAGATGTTTATGTTCCTTGAATCCATTATCTCAGATAACTGGGAGTTAGTTCTAAGCATTATAAGATTATTTAGCCCATTTCTTAGGATTCCCAGAGCTACAGGATTGCTTCCGGGGTGGTTAGATTTCTCTGCATGTGTGGAGGATTTTGTGGTGAGGTGGACACAACACCGGCCTGAAAGTCAGAAAGTGTGGTTTTGAGTCATGATTCTATCACGTCCTGTAAACAGTACAGTTGAGAAGGATTTTGCTCTTCTACCTAGGGAGGCTTCAACATCACTTTTGGCTCTTTGGTTTATTGTATTGTTCCATGTAACCACGAACGTTTCCCACTGCCCCTCTTTCTCCTTGGCAGAAGTCCAGTACCATTGTATTTGGGTCTCAGAAGCCACTGAACTTGCCGTGTTCTCCTGAGCACCTTCCTTACAGCAAGGAATTTCATGAGAGGACCATTGCCCCATCTTAGGCTTATATTAGGCAGCCTCCCAGCAGGAAACAGCCCAACTAAAATCGTTCATTTGTAGTTTGTGGTGGGAGGAGGACTGAATTGGGAACCAGGAAACTTGTAGGCTTAGTTATGCCACTTATTACACCTTCACGACTTTGGATAATTAACTTTAACCCTCTGGGCATTGTGGGCCCTGAAATTACATGTAAAATGTTCTCTATGTGTGATTTTTTTTTTTTCTGGGGAGAGAGTCCATAGCTTTACTAAAATCTTCATAAAGGCTGAGAAACTGGATTAGAATATCTTTAAGAGTCTTTCAGCTCTGATATCCTGTAACTCTGTGATGGTCTGGAACATTTACTGAGCATCTATTATGTGGTAGGCCTCGTCTGTTCAGACTGGGTTGTAATAAAATTTCGGAGGATGAATGAACAAGACCTGGTTCATGCTCAGAGAGCTGGGAAACTCTTAGAGGTAAGACACACATAAGTATTCTCCTCAGCAGAAAGTGACAGGTGCTAAAAGGAAGATACAAAGTGCTATTAAAATTCAAAAGGAGTGATTTACACCCTTTCTGAGTTGTGACACCTTAGAGTAGTTGTCGGAGTTGTTTTATCCCTCTTCTAAAAGTCCCATATAAATTAGTAGGAAATAAATTCATTTTGTTTGGGTGTGTGTTCTTTGGTTTTTGCTAATTTCTTGGGATCCTCCATCTTTTATTTATTTTTCAAAGATTTTATTTTATTTATTTGTCAGAGAGAGAGAGAGCGCACAGAGGGAGAAGCAGGCTTCCCACTGAGCAGGGAGCCTGATGTGGGGCTCGATCCCAGGACCCTGGGGTCATGACCTGAGCCGAAGGCAGCTGCTCAACCAACTGAGCCACCCAGGCATCCAGGGATCCTTTCTCTTAAAAGATAATTTTCTGTGTATGCCATGCTCTGACCTGCCTCGTAGTGCGGTATAAAAGGAAGTTTAATGCCATATTAATGCCATCTGTCCCTGTCTTTCTCCCTATTATCTTCTCCCATCTCAGGGATACCATGCTCTAACTGCATTGAGCCTCTTGCTTTTTATCCAAATCATCATATTGTTTCAAGGCCTCACAAATCTCTCTGTGAAACACATACTGTTTCAAGGCTGTTCTGTCTACTTAAAATATCTTCTGCCTCTTTTCACTTGGTTAATACATCCTCAACCTTTAACTTCTAGTGAGGAAGCAGGGTAAGGAGGGGGAAAATGAAGTGCCCCTTCTGAGAAACCTTCCTGGATTCCCAGCACTGGATTACTTGTTCTACCATGAGCTGCTAGAGTTCCTTGTGCTTCCTCTGTGCTAGGACTACTGCTCTGTTTTAATGGTCTGTTTGATGACCGTCTCCCCTTCTAGACGGTGAGCTCTCTAAGAGTAGAAGCCACGTCTCTGTATCCTCAGTTTGCAGCAGAGAGCCTGATATCAAGTAGAGGACAGTAAATATTGATCGAGCTGAACTGATACGTGGTTATTGGAGCTGCCGCAAGGTTTTATAAATCAGAACTGGCAAACACAACCCACTGTTTGCAGACAGCTGGCTCCGGATGACCTTGGTTGCTTGAAGGGAGTGATGCTGTCTTTGGTTAGCGTTGTAGGCTTTTCTGTGATGTCATTCGTTGTCCCTGAGTGGCTACCCAGATAGTAGTGAAAGCTGCTGCAGGCTCCTTGCTTTCTGCATGGGACAGTACATGAAAGTTCTCATCTGCCAGCTTGCAGAGGTTCTGTCCCAGGTCCCTGTCTCTTCTTCCCCACTGGCGAACCGGACTAGAAATGCTGGAAGGCATTCTGTGGCCCCCTTTCTCTCCCTAAGCTTAGATCCTAGAAAAAACAATAAGCAGCCATATTCCTTTTTTTCCTCTCTGGGTCCCAGATTGGGTCCTCTCCTCTCTTAAGCCCCACATCCCTAGGAAAGAGTTAATTCTCATGCACCAAGTGCCCAGACCTTGTCCCATTTCTGCTTGTGTGATCTTACATGCTTACAGCTTGACTGTGGCAGTGAGGGATCACGTTTCAGAGCTCATCTCCAGACCTAGCACTGTGTCTCAGTGTATAGATCTCATTATTTCCTCAAGGGCCCTGAATCACTCTGTTGAATTTAAAAGGCTTCAGATTGTTTGGAGTGATTTTTATTTCATAGAAATAAATGTGTAGTCCTTTGTGTTTGTGGAGTGCTAGCTAGGTTATTTCTCCCCAGACCACTTTCTTGTCCTCAGCTGTTGTCCTGCCTTCAATCTTGGGGTAATAACAATCCAAGAAACAGAATTGCTAAGAGGAAGATGTGGGAGGATGGAATGGAGGCAACATAAATTGCTGTCAGTTTATAATTGTTCTGTGTTCTATTTTCTAGGCCCTGGGGCAAGAGAGTAATGTGTATCTTTTGTAATGTAGGCAATTTACTTCCTCTTTATAGAACGGCCCCCTAGGAGTTGAGATGTCTTTTCTCTTGGAAACTGTGTGCACTGTTGACACAGAGGAGGTGTCTGTCATTTATGACACCTGTTTCGTTTGTTGTAACACCCATAGATGGATTAGCTCCCACAGCCACAAGTCTGTGAGGAGACCGTGGCATCGTTCCCAGAAAAATCAGCAAATCAAAATCACTTTCTGGTGACAGTCCTAGCTTCCTGGGAACGGAAAGATGGGTTTTTGCAGTGACGGTAGGGCTAGACATGGATTATAGGACTGACTTAGTGAAGTTGTTTTAAATTAGCGTCCATGTTTTTCCTCAAGTCTATCTCCTGTAACTCACTGAAAAGAAAAAACTGTTATCGAGCATCTGCTATATGCCAGGCACTGTGTGAGCACAAATGATGCGTAGGTGAATGGGACACAGTCTTTTCCTACCAAAAGCATACAGTGGGCCAGGATAAACAGTGCTCAAAAATGTAGCTAACTACATGTGGTAAGTGCTTTACTAGGGGAGTGAACTTAAATATCAAGAGAACAAAGTGAAGGAAGCCATTCTCCCTGAATGGGTTGAGGAAGGTATTGTGGAGGTCACCTCAACAAACATTTCCAAAATGTCGCCTGCATTCACTGAATATGTAAAGTGAACTGACTTTGGAATATCCAGCTGCTTGGGGTACACTGGGAAACACTGGGGCTGTAAGAACATAAAAGAGTTCCCCAGAACCTTTCCAGACACAGACAGTGATTCCTGTGATGACCTCATTCGGCCTATACCATTAGAGCGCCCTCGTCTCCAGCCCACCAGTCTCATTCTGCCCATTCTGCTGAGTTACAACTATGTCAGAGTTTTAAAGGGAGTCATGTTTGATAAGAATAATAGTAGTGGCCCCTTTCCATTTTCAGAGTGCTTTCACATCCATTATCTCGGTGCCTCTTAAGCCATATACCCTTGGAACAGTGGTGATCCTAGGGCTGAACCTCTCCTCAAGTTTATTGTATTTTTTAAAAATTTTATTTATTTATTTGACAGAGAGAGAGACAGCCAGTGAGAGAGGGAACACAAGCAGGGGGAGTGGGAGAGGAAGAAGCAGGCTCCCAGCGAAGGAGCCTGATGTGGGGCTCCATCCCAGAACGCCGGGATCACGCCCTGAGCCGAAGGCAGACGCTTAACCGTTGTGCCACCCAGGTGCCCCTCTCCTCAAGTTTATTAAGGGCAATCTTCCACATTTTAGAAAGATATTAAGTTAATGGATAGACTTTTCTAAGTTTCAGGTTTTTCTCCCATCAGTTTTACTTGATGAAAACAAATACTAACAGAGACTCCGATATGTTTTCATATATTTTGAGATGTAGAGAACTCCATTTATATCATATAACCATGTTTTCTGCTAGTGAAAGTATATTGATGAGTATTTTATGGTGTTTCACAAAGAGAAACATGATTTTGTTAGACCCTTTGCAACCAACAAATTTGAAAACGATGCCATTTGATTCACCACCATCCTGTGAGATAGACAGGGTAGAAAAGGAAATGGATTGAGGGGCATAAATGATTTCTCTCTGACATGTGTCTAGTGAATGATGGAACCAGAGCTGGAGTTCAGTTCAGTTCAACTCAACATTTAATGTGGAGAAATAGAGAAACGAATGAGTTGCGGTACCTTCTTATAGGACTTGAGATGGTAGTTTGGCTGCCATCAGAGAGGCCCGCTTAATCAAGGGGCGTAAACAAGATAGAAGCTTATTTCTCTTTCACATAAAAGTATAAGTAGATATTCCAGTTTTTGGCTTTGCTTCTCTTTCACAGTTTTGAGATGGCTGCTCCCTCTTCAGCCATCTTGTCCACATTCCATCGAGCAGGATGGGGAAAGGGAAGGTAGTGTGCATAAGCTCTTACCTCACCGGCCAGAACTTAGTCATATAACCATACCTAGCTGCAAGATTGTTTGGGAAATGTAAGTTTTATTATGAATGGTCATACACCCAGCTAAAACACAGCAGTTCTGTTATTTTTTTTTTACTTGATTTCTTTAATGATTCTTTCATGAGTAAAGTTTGCCATCCACAGTTGTGTTTCAGCAGTTATGTGATTAAAAGAGAAAAGGGGAATAGATATTGAGGAAATTGGCAGGCTCTGCACACTTTCCTTAAAAGGAAAGACAGAGGTTAAGAGAAACATTTTGGAATTCGGCATACCTGATTTAAGATTCAGCTCTGATGATTACTAGCTGTGTGTCCTTGGGTACCTTCCTTAACTTTTCCAAGCCACATATATAGAAATTGTATTTCCCTTGACTTTATATAGAAATTATACTTCCCAGTGTTGTTGTGAGAAGTAAATTAAGAGAATTTTAAGAACTTAGCACAGTGTCTGAAACATAGAGCCCATAGGTGGTGTTGATGGTGATGATAGCCAATAGTCTTTTTTTTCACAGTTCCATAGCATTCTATTTTCCTCCCTCAAAACATGCATCTCTTTATAATTACTTGTTCTCTATATGCCTTTCCTGAGAGACTGTAAACATTAGTACCAGAGACAATGGCTGTCTTCTTTCCTATCATATCCCTAATCCTAACCCTGAACTTGCGCATCACTAGCAGTCAGTATTTGTTGCATAAACGCATTCAGGTGATTGAGAGTGATGTATCTGGAGTAGGGTTTGCTATGGGAACACAGAAGAGTGGTACCTAACTCAGGCTGAGAAATTGGGGAAGGCTTCTTGGATGAGCATGAGCTGAGTCCTAAATAGGATTTGCTCACATTAAGCATGTGGGGTGAAGAGTCAAAGTTGGCTCTGCAAGGAGGGGGAACCTTCTGGGTGAAGGTAGGGAGACACTGACCCCGGAGATGCAATTGGGAAACTTTTAGCAGTTTTTTAATCCTGAAGTTTAAGATTGGTACTAGGGGATGAGGGACCATCAAACCTGAGAAGTAGGCAGGTCTAGATCAACCCTTTTTAAAAGATACTATTTATGAAGTAATGACTATATACCCTTAAGTGTCTCTGCTTACTGCCCTTTCAGCTGCACCCACCTGAGGCGGTCACTCTTGGCTACCCGCTGGGGAGTTAAGCAGCGTGGTGCCACAAGGTAGCTTGTGTTGAACTTGGCCATGGGAGGTGGGCTGCTCTTTATGGTTAAATTGAGATTTGTTCTTTCATGTGAGTCTCCTCTCTCTTTCTCTGAACTGTAATGTAAATTCCTTGGGGCCTGGGACTGTTTCTTTGGTGTCTTTCCAGAGTGGTTGAATCAGCACTTCGCATAAGTGTTTCATTCTGTAAAGCATGCCAATGGGATACCAGGAGCATGATTACCTCCAATTTATAGTAATACTAATGTCCTATTTGTGTACATTACTCAGACTTTTCTAAAGATACCATTTATTGAGTGACTGCTATGTACCAAATGCCATAACTACTATGTGCCAGGCTTTAAAAGCATTATTCCATTTTAAAGTATTATAGTACACTTATCACAATGAGCACTGGGTAATGTTTAGAATTGTTGAATCACTATATTGTACACCTGAAACTAATATAACACTGTATGTTGACTATATTGGAATTGAAATAAAAAAACTTAATAAAAAATAAAGTAAAAAATAAAAACATTCCATTTATAGTATTATAAATAGTATATTTTATTTAATCCTCAGATATCCTAGCTATTAAAGACCCTGTTTGAGGACTCTAAGACTCAGAGAGATTAAATGACTTGTCTAAATGGCTAGTAATTTCCAGGGCCAACATTTGAACCAAGGGCGGTCAGAGTCCATCTGATGTCTATGCTCTTTCCATTTCATATAAATTTACTATTTCAAGCTTCACAAGAACGTTAGGTGTTACAGGGGAAGAAACTGACACATAGAGAGGTCATTCAATGTCATTTAGTGACTAAGCAGACAGGCTTTAAGTCCAGCTTTCCTTTGGCTTCCATCTAAGTATGGTGCTCTGTGCAGTACAAGGCTGTGCCTCGTGGTCATGCCGGTCAGGGCCAGGCCTTCTGTCTGGTGATGTCTCCCGAGAGCACCACACTGAGTTATAAACATAGGCACTTGATTTCTGTGTACCTAATAGCTCATTATGGACTTTTCAGAGTACCATCATCAGATCATTCAGGTCCCGGGTGTCAGTTTTTAAATTTTCATCACCAGAAGTTCTGGAAGCTACATATGCTGCAGGCATATTTGCCTTTTCATTTGAAGATTAGGATGATACTGTTCCTTCCCAATTTTCCCACCGTGGAGAATGCCACCTATGGTGACAGGCAGACACTATCACTTCTACAGAATCTAGAGGAGAGAGCCTGGGCTTGGGGCCACAGACCCAGCTTCCAGCCATGGCTAGACATAAAGTGGTTACCTTTGCCATTTCTTTACTATTGTGACCGCAAACAAGTCACTTCCCCCTCCTGGGTTTCAACTTTCCCCTTGGGTAAAATTAGGGAGGGAAAGAAGGAGAGACTATATTATCTCTGGGAGCCCTTGCAGTTGTAGCAGGCTGTGAGTCTAATCCTTTTTTCTGCTCTTTCCCAGCAGTTTCCCAGTAACCCTGGGCAAGTAATGTGCTTCCATAGGACCTCAGTTTTCTCTCTGTAAAGTAGGGATAATAATATGGACATTTCTTTACAAAAATGGTTTATTAATTTATCCCCTGGCCTATTTGGAGGATCATAGCGCAGTCCCACAGGGATCTAAGAATGGCCACTCTGGGCCATCACACACTGAATCCAGGTCAGTCACAGGAGTGCCAAAGTTTGATGGTGGACAGTAGTCCATAGTCCCCGCCACCTTTCTCCTAGCTTTCCTTCCTTTCCTGCCTAATTCTCCTCCATGTGCAGTCAGGGTGGCCTTCCCCAAACACAGCTCTAGTCACATACATGCTTTGCACAGACATCTTTAATAACTCCCCATGGTGGTTATAAGGGCATGAACTCAGGCAGTAGGGATAGAAAGGAGGGAAGGGATATGAGAAAGACTGTACAGGTAAAATTATAGGAACTGGTGACTGGTATTATAAGCAGCCAAGCTCTTGCTGGCTATGCTGGCCCTGGCTCAGAACCGAAATACAATGTCACAATGGGCTCCTGATAATGTGGAGAGGTCCAGGCATATCTAGGCCAACACAGAAAAGCAAGTGAGATGCCAAGAGGGATACTGGAATCAGCTTTTTTTGCTTTGTTTTGTTCCTCTAAAGCAACACCTTTGAAGAGCCCTGGCATTTTCCCTGGTTATAAAAGCCTCCTAAAGGCTTTAGAGAGGCTCCTCCCCTCTCTGCTGGAAAATTTTAGCAGCTCCCCATTGCATTCCAATGTTAGCATTCTTCACAGCTCTGACTGCAGTGCTGAATGTCTTGATGAGAAGTCTGGATTGCTGCATTTGGCCACGGAGCATGGTAGGCTCTGAAAAAGAGAGAGCCAAGCCCTTGTTCTTTGATAGTTGGTCTCCGGAGGTTTGGCTTCTCACTCATAGCAAAGTCTAGGACCCTTGGGGGGGGGGGGGGCACCACTGTTAAGAGCTTTAGCAATGAGAAACTATAAGAGACCATAAACATAATAAAGGAGTGGGGAAGATCTTCATCATAAAGATAAGAAATCCAGAAACTATAAAGACTATAAACAGTTTCGCAATGCAGAGGCTACAGTTGGGGGTTGGAAGGTCTGGGTTTTAGTTCCTAGGATCTGTCTTGTCTGGCTGTGTCACTCTGGGGGACATGTTTGATCTTTCTGGGTTTCATATTCTTCCCTGGCAAAGATGAAGAACTGGGACAAAATAATCTCTAAATGCTGTCCAGTTCTAAGATTCTAAAATTGTGATTCATTGCATGTTTTCTGTTTGCCAGTTCCTGTGCTAGATAGGAACATAAAAATGAAAATAGCAGTAGGAGTGCCTGGATGGCTCAGTTGGTTGGGTGTCTTCCTTTGGCTCAAGTGGTGATCCCGGGGTCCTGGGGTTGGGCCCTGCACTGGGCTCCCTGCTTGGCAGGGAGCCTGCTTCTCCCTCTCCCTCTGCCTGCCACTTCCCCTGCTTGTGCTCTGTCTCTTTCTCTCTGTCAAATAAATAAATACAGTCTTAAAAAAAAGAACATGTTTCTTTTTAAAAAATGAAAATAGCAATAAAAGTTAATACATAGAGTAATTATGTGACACGGATTGTATAAGCCACTTTACATAGTGTTTTGTTCAGTTCTCAGAACATCCCTGTGAGATCGGGTCTGTCGTTGGTATTACCAGTCTTGTGAAAGGACCATTTCTTGGTCCTCCTCCTGCTCCCCTAGACTGGGCCTCTGCTGTCTTAGACTGACCTAAGGAGCAGCAATGGGAGAGAACCATTTCAGGTGCTCTGCCAGGAACATTCTTCTGTGGCAACCACTAGAATGTTGGCTGTTAGATAGGAGTGACTTAAGACATGTAAATAGAGAGGTGCCTGGGTGGCTCAGTTGGTTAAGCGTCTGCCTTCAGTTCAGGTCATGATCCCAGGGTCCTGAAATCAAGCCCCACATTGGGCTTCTTGCTCGGCAGGGAGCCTGTTTCTCCCTCTGCCTGGTGCTCCCCCTGCTGGTGCGCTCTCTCTCTCTTTCAAATTAATAAATAAAAAATCTTAAAAAAAATAAATAAAAATAGGTTTTTTGCCCTTTTTCTTAAAAGAACTATTTCTACCAAATAACAAGACTTATAAATCTCCAGTAAGCAGGGCATGTGCTATTAGCTCAAGGATAGACAAAGAGCCCAAAGGAACAGAATAAAGAGTACAGAAACTGATCCACATATCTGTGGGCACTTATATGACAAAGGTGACACTGCCATGCAATGGTGCTAATGGTCCTAAGTCAACTGGACTGGATGATCATGTGAATAAAAATGATTCTTTCACATCATACACCAACATCACTTAAAAATGGATTGTAGATCTAAATGTGTTAAAATAGTCATATTACTAGAAGATAACATGAGAATATCTTAAGATCACGAAGATTTCTTAAACGACACAAAAATCACTATAATCGTACAAGAATGAATAAATTGAACTACATGAAAAATAAGAACTTCTGCTTATCAGGATGCACCATGAAAAAACGAAGAGGGAAGCTACAGGGAGGAAGAAGATATTTGCAGCACATATATTTAACAAAGGATCATATCTAGAATATAGAAAGAATCTCTACAAATCAGTTAGAGAAAGGCAGAAACCCAATCTAAAAAATGGGCAAAATACTTGAATAGGCAGGTTACAAAAGAGAGTATCCAAATGGAAAGGTGCTCAGGCACAACTGACTTAAAGGAACTGCAAGTTGAAACCCGAATTTATTATCACTTCATACCAAACAGTAGGGCTAAAACAGACCAAAAAACCTGACTACACTAAGTTTTGAGTTGGCAAGAATGTAGAGCACATAGAACTCTCATTGATTCTGGTGGGAGACTAAACTGGAAACATCTCTGTAAAACTGTTTTAGAGTATTTATTAAAGACGAATATATGCATGCTCTCTAAGTCAGTAGTTCAGGTTCTAGGTATATCCCTAATAGCAATGCATACACGTGTTCACTGAAAGATACGGACAAGAACATGGGGAGCAGTACTATTTGTTATGGCCCCACACTAGAAACAACACCCCAAATTTTCATCAACTGTAAAAAAAAGATCAAATTCTGGAATATTCATACAATAGACTACTAGAGCAATGAGAAAGAAAGAACTGTTGTTTCAGCTAATACATGATGAATCCTGCAAATATAATGAATGAAAGAAACAAGACATAAAAGAGAACATAGCGTATCACTCCATTTTCATAAATTCTAAAAACAGGCAAATGATTTTAGAAGTAATAAAAGTGGTTATCAGTTTGGGGGACAGGAGTTTTGGGGTGCTGGTAGTGGTCTATTTCTTATTCAGGATACTGATTATACAAATATTTTCACTTTGTGAAAAATTATTGAGCTGTGTACTTATTTATGCATTTTTTTCAGTGTGAATATTGTATTGCAATTAATTTTTACTAATTGTTTTTTAGATTTTTTTTTTATTCATTTGAGAGAGTCAGAGCCAGAGCACGAGCAGGGGGAGGGTCAGAGGAAGAGGGAGAAGCAGACTCCCTGCAGAGCAGAGAGCCTGAAACGGGGCTTGAGCCCAAGATCCTGGGATCATGACCTGAGCCGAAGGCAGCCACCTTCCCGACTGAGCCACCCTGGTGCCCTTTAAATTTTTAAGAACATAGTAGATTTTTGGGGCACCTGGCTGGCTCAGTCAGTAGGCATGTGACTCTTGATCTCTGGGTTGTAAGCTTGAGCCCTACGTTGGGTGTAGAAATTACTTAAAAATAAAATCTTTAAAAAAGAATAGTAGAAGAACGCCTGGGTGACTCAGTCAGTTAAGCATCTGACTCTTGGTTTCAGCTGGGGTCATGATCTCATGGGTTGTGGGATCGAGTTCCGCATCAGGCTGCACACTCACTGGGGAGTCTGCTTGAAGATTCTCTCCTTCTGCCCCTCCCCCCACTCACATGCACCCTCCCCCCCAAATACATAAATAAATCTTTAAAAAATAGGGGTGCCTGGGTGGCTCGGTTAGTTAACTGTCTGCCTTCAGCTCAGGTCATGATCCGCCTGCTCATCGGGAAGCCTGCTTCTCCCTTTACCTCTGCTGCTCCCCTCACTCCCCGCTCTCTCTTTCTCTCTCTCAAATAAATAAATAAATAAATAAATAAATAATTTAAAAAAATCTTTAAAAAAATAAAAAATAAAAAAATAGTAGATTTTAAGATTCTACTTTTGAACTGACAAAAGAGTCACAGTATTAAAAATAAAAAAATAAAGAAGGGAAATAGTTAAAAAGTCTTCTTCCTACCTGTATGCCCAAGCTATTCAGTTCCCTCACAAGCAGCCAATGATATTAGTATTTTTGTGCATCCTTTCAGACATATTTTTTGAATATGCAAGCAAATAAATATTATATAATTACACACACTTTTTAAATAATGTATGGCAATATTCTGAACATGTTATTCTACAGTTGCTTTTATCGTTTATTTTAAAGACCTTTCCATATAGTAGTACATAAAGAAATGCCTATTCCTTCTTAGAACTGCATAATGTACTATTGTATGGGTGTTCCATGATGTATTTAACAAGTCCCTCCTCTAAATGGGATTTAGGTTAGATTATTTCCAGTTGAGAAACTTTCTAGATCCTGATCTATGTCGGGTTAAATATCTATGTTCCCAGGCCTCATTTTAACTTTTTACTGCAGCCTGCACAGGTTGATATGTAGGGAAGTAATACAAGAGGATAAAGTAGAAGTCATTTGTCTACCTTTCAATTCTTTTTTTTTTTTTTAAGATTTATTTATTTATTTGAGAGAGAGAGACAGAGAAAGAGCTCTCGTGCTCAGAGGGAGTGGGGGGTTGGTGAAGGGAGAGGGAGAGAGAAACCAAGCGGAGTGCGCTGACCATGGAGCCCAAAGTAGGGCTCGATCTCATGATCCTGAGATCAGGACCTGAGCCGAAATCAAGAGTTGGATGCTCAACTGACTGCACCACCCAGGCGCCCCATCTACCTCTCAGTTCTTTTTACTTTTTTTTTTTTTTGATAAATAGTTCACTGAGTGAGCCAAAGACTTTTTTAAAAAAGCAGGTAACACCAAAGTACTATGTAGTATCCATATTCACTGCAGATAATTACTGGAACTTTCAAAACATCAAATGAATAAGCTGGATCACTGGTTACAACTATAATTTTTGGTCAATATACAGATTTTCATTCCAGGTCTAGGCTTGACTTCTACATAATATTCACGTGCATTCCCTCTACTTCTCAATTCTTAAAAGGAAGACTAAATGATTGCAGAATTTCAAAGCTAGGAGGGCTGGAAGAGATCTAATGATGAATTTCCTTGCAATTGATTTCTTTAAGATACTGATAAAAGCTGAGAATTCTTCCAGAAAAATATGCACACATGTAAAATTTTGCATATAAATTTTGGGGTTGATAGACCACTTAAAATCCCTCAGTGGGCTCTAGATTAAGAATCTCTTATCTAGCCTAACCCCACCAATTTGAGAAAATTGGGAAGCTGAGGACCAGGGAGGGTGTGAGTCTCTTAACAAGTTAATTGCATAAGATAGTCACTTGTATTTGTATTAAAGTAATGCCAGCAATATTCCCTCTCCTTTTGTTGGCTGATAGCAGCCCAGACTGGCAAGGGAAGCTACCCATTCCTTCCCAGGGGAACTTCAGTTTGAAAGTAAGGTCATGACAAGACAAGAAACAACAAATGTTGGAGAGGATGTGGTGAAAGAGAATCCCTCTTACACTGTTGGTGGGGATGCCAGTTGGTACAGCCACTTTGGAAAACTGTGTGGAAGTCCCTTAAAAAGCTAAAAATAGAGCTACCCTATGATCTAGCAATTGCACTACTGGGTATTTATCCCAAAGATACCGATGTAGTGAAGAGAAGGGCCATATGCACCCCGATGTTCATAGCAGCATTGTCCACAATAGCTAAATTGTGGAAGGAGTGGAGATGCCCTTCAACAGATGAATGGATTAAGAAGATGTGGTCCATAAATACAATGGAATATTACTCAGCCATCAGAAAGAACGATTACCCAACATTGGCAGCAACATGGATGGGACTGGAGGAGATTATGCTAAGTGAAATAAGTCAAGCAGAGAAAGACAATTATCATATGGTTTCACTCATTTATGAAACATAAATAACAGGAAGATCGGTAGGAGAAGGAAGGGAAGAATGAAGGGGGGGTAAACAGAAGGGGGAATGAACCATGAGAGACTATGGACTCTGGGAAACAAACTGGGGGCTTCAGAGGGGAGGGGGGTGGGGGATTGGGATAGTCTGGTGATGGGTATTAAGGAGGGCACGTATTGCATGGAACACTGGGTGTTACACGCAAATAACGAATCATGGAACACTACATCAAAAACTAAGGATGTACTGTATGGTGACTAACATAACATAATAAAAAATTATTAAAAAAAGAAAGTAAGGTCATAAGAGAAAAATGGTAAACAAACTGATTTGAAAGATTGATTTCTTTGACATCAAGATGGGATGTTTAGAATTTTTTGTATAATACTTTGATTTATTTTCTTTCTCCTTTTGTTTTCTGTTCAGCCCAAGAAGAAGAAGGGAAAAGTGGAACTGAGAGCCATTAATTTGGGGACAGATTATGAATATGGGGTTTTAAATATTCACCTGACTGCATACGACATGGCCCTGGCAGAGAGTTATGCCCAATATGTTCACAACCTCTGCAACCATCTCTCCCTTAAAGTTGAGGAAAGGTATGAACGATGCCTTTGCATGGGGTGTTCTTGGTGTGAGTAGCATGCTCTGCTTTGTCATTGTTGTTAAATGAAGTTTTGAGACATAATTAACATTTAGTAAAATTTGCCCTTATTAGGCATATAGTTTACCATGATCAGAATATAGAACAGTTCCATTAACCCCCAAATTTCCCCAATGCCCAGGTGTAGTCATATCCCTGGCAACCAACAATTGTTTTTCTGTCCTGTTGTTTAAAGTCTCCAGAACATCATGTAAATGGAATCATACAGTGTGTAGCTTTTTGTGTCTGGCCTCTTTCACTTAGCATAATGTGTTTAAGATTCTTCCATGTTTTTGGAACTATTTTATTGCTGAGTAGTACTCCATTAAGCGGTGGACCTTAATTGGCTTATCTGTTCACCAGTTGAAGTACATTTCCATTGCTTCCGGTTTATTGGTGATTATGAATCAAGCTGTCATAAGCATTCTCATGTATGTCTTGTGGGGCATATATCTTTTCTTCTGGATAGCCTCCTAAGCCTGAGATTTGGGGGTTGTATGGTGACTGTATGTTTAACTTTATAAAAAACTGACATCTGTTTTCCAAAGTGGCTGCACCATTTTGTTATCCCACCGACAATGTATGAAAGTAACAGTAATTCCTTTTCCTGGTCAGCGCTTGGTATTGTCAACTTTTTTTCTAAAGCTATTCTAATAGATATATAGTGGTATCTAATAGTTTTTAATTTCCATATCCCTAGTAAATAATGATTTTGAATATCTTTTCATATGCTTATTTGCCTTCTGTGTATCTGCTTTGATGACATGTCCAAATCTTTTGTCCATTTTTAAAATTGCGTTGTTTGTTCTCTTATTATTGAATTATGAAAATTCTTTTATCTATTTTTGGATACCAGTTTTTTTTCAGTATGTGTTTACAAATATTTTCTCCCTGTCTTTGACTTAATCTTGTCATCTTCTTAGCTGAGTCCTTTGGAGGGCAGACTTCTTTTAAGTTTTATCATTCATGTTTTCGGTGTTATATCTAAGACAACTTTGTCTAACTCAAGATCACAAAGATATTCCTCTAGAAGTTTTATAGTTTAAAGTTTTACATTTAGGTCCATGATCCAGTTTTAGTTTTTTTAGGTTTTTTCCCTTTTTTTTTTTTTGTATATGGTATGAGATATGGGTCAAAGTTCTTTTTTTTTTCTTCTTCTTCATATAAATATCCAGTTGTTCCAGCACCATTTTTTTTTTAAGATTTTATTTATTTATTTGAGAGAGAACACGAGAGGGGGGAGGGTCAGAGGAAGAAGCAGACTGACTCCCCTGCTGAGCAGGGAGCCCGATTTGGGACTCGGATCCCACGACTCCAGGATCGTGACCTGAGCCGAAGGCAGTCACCTAACCAACTGAGCCATGCAGGTGCCCCACCAGCCCCATTTGTTAAAAAGATTTTCTATCTTTATCAAATTGTCTTAGCACTTTTTGAAAGTCAACTAACCATGTTTATGTGGGTCTGTTTCTGGACTCGATTCTATTATGGTGATTTATGTATCTACGCTTATACCAATACCACACTGTCTCGATTACTGTAGCTTGATTACTGAAACTACAACTTTGTTCTTTTTTTTTGAAATTATTTTGGCTATTCTAGGTCCTTTGGCTTTCTATAAAAATTTTAGAATTAGTTTGATTTCTACATAAAGGAACCTGATGGAATTTTATTGGGATTATGTTGAATCTGTAGGTCAGTTTGAAGAGAATTGACATCGCTTTTGATTCCCCTGATCCATTAAAAAGGCATATCTTCCCATTTATTTAGGGTTTCTTTGCCTGCTCTGCTTTTCATTTGCTCTTTGAATTTGCTGGAAAACTGTGGGGGAGGAGAACTAACACTTACTGGCTACCTACTCCAATCCAGGCACTTTACATATCTTATCTCAGTGTTTCAGAAAGTGTGGGATGCCCTGTAGTTTGCTTTAAATAACATTGAATCACATGGTGAGAAATTTCTTCCCTTTTTAACTCTCATTCAACCTAATTATGTCAAGGAGAAATTCTTTGCGTGGTTCTGGTACGTCCTTAACGCCACTCTAGCATTTCCTAATCTTCATGAACAGAGGAGGGACCTCAGACTCAGAGTCTTTGGCTAGCATAGTATCGAGCTAGAATTTTACAATATTTTCTTTTCTTTTCGTTGTACTTTTTTTTAAAGTAAGCTCCAGGCCCAGTGCGGGGCTTGAACGCACGACCCTGACATCAAGTCGTGTGTTCTACCGACTGAGCCAGCCAGCCACCCCCATTGTACTTTAAAAAAAAAAAATTTATCTTGATGGCAGCTGATACTGGCCTTCCATTTATAATAGTGATATAAACTCAGGCTTATTGAGATATAATTTACATTTAGTAAAGTTCACCTTTTTAGTGAACAGTTTTCTATGAGTTTTCACAAATGCACACAGTAAATATCATCATACTCAAGATATAAAACATTTACATTATCCCAAGAAGTTCCCTCCTGCCTTTGTAGTTAATCCCTCTCCTTACCCCCTCACAACTACTGACCTGTTTTCTGTAGTCTTGACTTTTCCAGGATTCGATGTAAGTGGAATTATACAGTATTTTTCCTCTTGAGTCTGGCTTCTTTCATTTAGGATAGTGTACTTGAGACTGACTTCTGTTGTTGCCTGTATCAAGTAGTTTGTTCCGTTTTGTTGCTGATTAGCGTTTCATTGATTGGATATATGTTTGTTTATCCGTTCGATGGTTGAAGGACATTTGTGTTATTTCCGGTTTTTGACAGTTATAAATAAAGCCACAATAAACATGTACAGGTTTTTGTGAGAATGTAAGTTTTCATTTCTCTGTGTGATTGCTGGGTCGAATGGTTAAGTGCGGTGGATTTTTTAAATTTATGAGAAACTGCCAAATTGTTTTTCTGAAGTGGCTATATATACTGTTTTCTTTCACATCAGCAACATGTATTCCAGTTGCTGTACAGAAAGTTTGTTTTTTAAATTTACTTTTTAAGTGAATTGATTAAAGAAAAATATTTAATAAGTAATCATTTGGGTGGTTTGTCACTGTGGCAAGGTAATACATGGCAGAATATGTGGATATGGCAAAAGTTACACTTTCTTACTCATTAGATACCAGTATATTCCCATTTTACAGATGAGGAAATCAAGGCTCAGAAAGCCCCAAAGTCACAGAACCAATAAGTGGCCTAGATTTAACCCATTTCTGCCTGAATCCAGTATTTTTAAGTATATGGGGTCTTGTTTTAAGTCCTTAAGCTAAATTTGAACTTTTAAACCTTTATAACTTAGTGTAACTGTGCTAAACATGCCGTCTAGAAGACTGGATGAAAAGCTGTGACTGTAGCTCGCACAGCTGATAGTACTTCAATTGTTTTAGGACTAAAGATGTGCTTTATCTTTTTCTGATGCCCCAGAGAGTTGGTTGCTCTTTCAGCACTTGACACACACTTTTGTCATGTCACTTAGTGCTCTGGGCTGTAATAATCTATTCATGTGTCAGCTCCCCTCCCCACTGACTACTGGGAACTGTGTTCTTTTTTATTTCTTTAACATCTAAGGCAAGACCTGCCACATGGGAGACATTAAGCCATCGTTGAAAGAATGACAGGTTCTTGACTATGACTGTACAATCCAGTTGTGTGGTATACATGGTATACATTTCCTAAAGTTTAATGAAAGTGCTTTAATTAAAATCAGTTAAAAAACTACTGATGGAGCCTTTTCCCGCCATGTGGTAAATAATGTACTAGCTAGACATGTGCCTGGAGGAGACTAAGGAGAATGTCCCTGATTTCAGGGACTGTGTGTGTGTGTGTGTGTGTGTGTATACAGCATAATGTGCAAGGTGGTAAACGAAGGATAAAGTGCAATGTCAGTTCAATGAGCCCGAATATCATAAAAATTTAGAGCAGTGCTTCCTCAAAGTGCCACTCTGCAAAGATGTCAGAAGCTTATGCCAAAATGTACATTAGTGCTTTGTTTCCTTCATCAAAAAAAATCTCACTATTGAAAAAAAATGTCTGCTGAATTAAATAGTACATTTAGTGACTGTTGCCTGCTTCTTACCTTGTCACGGACTGACAACAAGCAGTATGTTCACCAGCAGCGTGTCTGTGGACCATACTTTGAGTAACAAATGGTTATGAGTACAGGCTCTGGAATCAAACTGCCTATGTTCAAATTCTAGTTCTACCAGCTAGTGGAGACATGACCTTGGTAAATTCTGAACCTCAGTTTCCTCATCTGTATAATGGTGATGATAATTTTCTTATTCCTTTAAGTTCTGAAAATTAAATAAGACAGTATATGATAGCACGTAGCAGAGAGACTGGAACATTGCAAATGCCCTGTAAATAATATTGTTATTAATAATTAATGAGAAGGGGTTTTTTGTTTTGTTTTGTTTAGCTGGTAGGGATCAGGAGCAGCTTTTATGGTGGCAAAGAAGCATTAAATGTCATTTACAGAATATTATCATATCTGCAGTAGGTCAGCTCCCTGGAATAGTGCTGTAAATTTTCAGAAGGACTTCTTAAAAGGTGCTGTTTTTAAAACCTGGCTGTGGAAAGCTCTGGCTTCATTTAGGTAAAGGCAGGAAGGCAGTAGCATTTGTCGAGCACCTACTATCAACCAACCACTCTGGCTTTTTTTGTATAATGTGCTTAATTCAAACAAGCACCTTGCACACATTCACAAATCAAAGCATTGACTCTGTAGCCAGACTGCTGGGTTTTTCTCTCGTTCTGTAGCATTCTTCTTGCGTGGCATTGGGCAATTTACTTACACTCTGTATCTTGGTTTCCTCATCTGTAAAATGAAATTGCTAAAAGTTCCTGCCTGCAAAGGCTATAGTGAAAATTAAGGGAGGGGGCGCCTGAGTGGCTCAGTCATTAAGCGTCTGCCTTCAGCTCAGGGCGTGATCCCAGGGTCCTGGGATCGAGCCCCACATCAAGCCCCACATCGAGCCCCACATCGGGCTCCTTGCTCTGCTGGGAGCCTGCTTCTTCCTCTCCCACTCCCCGTGCTTGTGTTCCCTCTCTCGCTGGCTGTCTCTCTCTGTCAAATAAATAAATAAAATCTTAAAAAAAAATTAAGGGAGATAATATATTAAAGTGCTTACAACTGTTCCCAGCAACAATTGGCTGCTATTATTATTTTTAATTATTATTAATATAATAGAAGCTTGCCTGTGGTCATACATCTAATAAATGGCAAGGTCTGGATTTGAATCCACTTTTTTTCAAATTCTCAATTCTTCATAATTGGTTCTCCACACAGCTTTCACTGTGATCTTTCTAGAATGGAGATATGATCATGTTACTACCATGCTGAAAATCTTTCTATGGCTTCCCATTCCTTTAAGATCAAAATTAACGTTCCTCACATGGCTTGCTAGGTGCCCTATGGCCTGGGATTGCTTCTCTGGCCTTAACTCATATTTCCCCTTTCCTCTTCCTCTCCCTTCAATTAACGTGGGCTTTGTTTTTATCCCTTTCCATCTCAAACATATGCTTGCTCTCTAAAGCTTAGAATACTCTTCGCCTTTATGTAACTAACCCCTACTTCTTTCTTAGGCTTCATATTGGATGTCACTTCTTCAGAGAACCTCATTAAATTAGGTCTTTATGTTACATATTTAGGAGAAGTAAAGATTATATAATTTGCCTTTCGTAGCGCTCATTCCTTGCCCTCATAATTACTTGACTATTATTGGTCTTCCTTCTTAGACTCGAAGATCTGTAAGGCAAGGATTGTTTCTGTCTTCATTAACAGTCTAACCCTAAGAGCTTACCCGGTACCTGACACATAGTGAGCACTGAATAAATATTCACTGACTTGGATTGAGTTCCAGTAGTCATGGACATGATTCCTAGAACAGCGGAATGAATGATGTGCTGCTTTTTGCCTCTTTTCTGCTCTCTGCTCCAAATAGCACCGGGCATGAGAGATGTTCGTTTTCAGCTGCTCACGGCCCTGTATTGATTGAGGTTTTCAGACCATCGTATTGTTAGGCATTCTCACTGCCCAGCTTTTCAGAGATGAAATGATTTCCTTTTCTTCTGATTTTCGTTTCATCATGATCCATTTTTCCTCTGGGAGTGCCAGGTAGGGCTCTGACCTTGAGATGGAATTGGGCAGGGGAGCGGTGTGCGGGCTTTTGTTCTATAAATGGTCTGCGCTGCTGCAGCTGTAACTCACCCAGGAGGGCAGAGGAGGAAGCCTAGCCTGCAGGTCTCTTAATTCGCCTGCCTCCCTTGCTGAGCAGCTGCCTGGAGATGGAAATCTTACTCATCTGGGAGCAGCTTCCAAGCCTGAAGCTGATCTAGGCTCCTGTGCTTTGTGGAGAGTAAAAGCATCGCTCAGCGTCATTTTCTGTAAGGCTACTCTTTCTCTCTCTGTTTTTTTTTTTTTTCCTTTTTCTTGAAGTCCACTTACATTGTTTAAAATGGAGGTACAGGGGCGCCTGGGTGGCTCAGTTGGTTAAGCGTCCAACTCTTGATTTTGGCTCAGATTGTGGTCTGGGGTTGTGAGATGGAGCCCTGCATGGGTCTCCATGCTTAGCACTCAGTGGGGGAGTGTGCTTGAGACTCTCTCTCACTCTCTCTCCCCCTCTCCCTCTGCCCTTCCCCACCCCCCCATGCATGTGCACACTCTCTGTCTCTCTCAAAAATAAATAAATCTTTAAAAAAGTAAAATGGAGTTATAATTTATATTTAGTAGAGTCCACAGATTCTTTTTTTTTTTTTTTAAGATTTTATTTATTTGTCAGAGAGAGAGAGAGAAAACACAAGCAGGGGAGTGGCAGGCTCCCCACTGAGCAAGAAGCCAGATATGGGACTCAATCCGAGGACCCTGGGATCATGACCTTAGCCAAAGGCAGACGCTTAACCGACTGAGCCACTCAGGTGTCCCAAGTCCACAGATTCTAAGTTCCCTAGCACCCCAGCAGGAACCCTTGTGTCCTGTCCCAGGTAGTACTCCCTGGAGGTAGCATTATTATTATTGATTTTTGACATCAAGTTATTTCATTTCTTCCCTTCTGTTTTTCCTGTCTGATCATCCAAGTAATGTTTATCGCAGAAAATTTGTAAAGTACAGAAAAGTGTAGACACTAAAGAAAAATTACCTATATTCTTAACTACTTAAAGGCCTATTCTACCTTGAAGTGAACAGAGTTCCCAGTATTTCTTTATCAAACTATGTCTGGCTTTTCTGTTCTCTTTGAGGGCCTCTCGTGCCTTTGTAGAGAACTTCACTTTTTGGAATGCTCTCCAGGCAAACACCTATGTGTTTATTCTTAACATCTTGATAAAAGCCTATCTCACCTGTGAAGTCTTCCCTGAGCCCCTCTTCTCTGAGCCCCTTTTCTCTCTCCTGTCACTGTAATATTCAGTACATGCCTATTACTGCCTTTGTCTTACTGTGGTGAAGATGTTTGCCTCTCTGAAACATTCTTAGCAAGCTCCTTTAAAGCATAGGCTGCATATTGCCCACCAGCCTGCCTAGGACAGAACAGGCTTTCAGTAAATGTTTGTTGAATGAATGAATGAGTGAACGAACAAATCAATGACGTCTTGCTGAAGTAAGTGGTGAAGAATAAAATGCATGCTCAGTGACAGGAATGGACAACTCCCACTTTAGTCAGTCAGTCTTATCTGCAGAAGGCCAAGAAGGAAAAATAGTGTTTTAGAGTGCTTCTTCCTTTCCTGAAAGCTTTACATAGTTATTTTATTTGCTCTTCCATAACAAGTCTATGAATGTGTCCTTGTTTATATAGGGAAGTTATTACCAAATTTGAATTGGAAGAGGAGGTCAGAGATTGTGCTGGAAAGTGGGAAGGAATGTTATGTAGGGAGGTTACCTGGAAGAATTTGTAATACCTAACATTTACTGGTTGTAAGAGCAAGGGAACTGGGGCGCCTGGGTGGCACAGCGGTTGGGCGTCTGCCTTCGGCTCAGGGCGTGATCCCGGCGTTGTGGGATCGAGCCCCACATCAGACTCCTCCGCTATGAGCCTGCTTCTTCCTCTCCCACTCCCCCTGCTTGTGTTCCCTCTCTCGCTGGCTGTCTCTATCTCTGTCGAATAAATAAATAAAAATCTTTAAAAAAAAAAAAAAAGAGCAAGGGAACTGGCGTCTGTAGGCATATTATGCCAGGCAAATTGCTTATGTAATCTCATTTTTATTGCAACAACCTTATGAACTAGGTATTATCCTTATTATCTCCATTTTGTAGCTGAAGAATCTGAGACTCAGAAGTTGAATTAATTCGTCCAGGGTTAAATAGGTGTTAAGTGGCAGAGACAATATTTAAATCCAGGACGGACTGTTGTGTCTCTGATCTGTTTTCATTATTGCCATTATTCATTTTGTAGAGGGCCATGCACCTTGCTATCAATTGATGAACCTTCGTGTGACATGAAAATTCAGGAATTCTACTGCCGTTATTTCATTTATCTTCATTTTGGTGAACTTTTTGATAAGACGAACACAGCACTAGTACCACATTTCTGTGTAGCCGTCGGTCCTATCTCATCACCATGCCTGATCTTCACACGTCTATTGATATAGACCTAGATTGTAGTCCTCTTTATTCTGGAAGAAACTGAGGCCCAGAGAGACATGTAACTTGCCTTAGTAAATATTGCTAATAAGCCACAGGGCCAAGATTTGACCTCCAATCCAGTGTTCTTTTCACTGCTAGGAAGCTGATCATAGCAAGCACAGTCTCTACAATAGTATTTCTCAAGCTAGGGATATTTAACAATGTCTGGAGACAATTTTTTTTAAAGATTTTATTTATTTACTTGAGAGAGAGACAAGAGAGAGCAAGAGCAGGGGAAGGGGCAGAGGGAGGGGGAGAAGCAGCCTCCCCACTGAGTGCATAACCCGAGGCAGGTCCAACCCCAGGACCCTGCGATCATGACCTGAGCTGAGTCAGACACTTAACCGACTGAGCCACCCAGGCGCCCCTGGGGGTAATTTGTATAGTTACCACTTCAGAGGGTACTACTGGCATCTTGTGGGTAGAGATTAGGAATACATAGGCCAGCCCCCCACAACAAAGAATTATTTGGTCTAAAATGTTAATAGTGCTGAGGTTGAGAAGTCTTGCTCTTTGAGAACAGTTGGGTTTCATGCCTCATTTCTCCAGAAGAGGTGAAACACGCAAGGTGAGCCTCCAAAGTGATGACATTGATTCTTTTAGAATTGGCTTTTCTTTAGTAGCAGCAAATAAGTTATTAACCACCAGATTTTATTCAGTGTTGTGTCAGGCAAGAACTAGGGATGCAGAAAGGCATTGGACACGGCCTGTCCCCTCAGGGAGCTTAGAGGCTTCTGGAGAAGGTTTCGGAGGAGCTGGTTACCTCCCTCTAGCTGCAGACGAAGAGCCCTAGATTCCAGGAACTACTGCATTGCAGCAGTGGCTCCTCAGGGACTCCCCTGATGGAAGTGGTGCTGCCGATCTAAGGGAGCCTTCTTCACAGCCCACGCTTCCTTCCCACAGCTATGCTATGCCCACCAAAACCATGGAGGTGTTGCGGCTGCAGGACCAAGGCCGCAAAATGCTCCTGGACTCGGTTCTTACCATCCATGAACGAGTGGTTCAGGTAGGTACTGTGGGAGAACCTTGAAACGTATTTGCTTCTCCTGGTTCTTCTTCCCCTTTTTTCTCCTACCATGTCCTTCTCTTCTTCTTGGCTGCCCCTTGAATGATGATGTTCTTTAGGGTTTAGTTCTTGATCCCTCCATCTCTCCTTATGGAATACCTTCCCTCTAGGCAGTCTCATTCATTCCCCTGGCCTCAGTGACCATCATTATGTTCTGACAACCCCCTGACACATATCTCCCAGTCCTGATGGGTTATATACCGATAACCTCTAGCTATACATCTCCAGTCCTGACCTTTTCGTCGAGCTTCAAACCTGATATCCACTTGTTTACTGGACTTCTCCACTGGCATATTCCACAGGTGTCTTATACTCAGCATATGCAAAACTAATTGTAGGGGCACCTGGGTGGCTCAGTCGTTAAGCGTCTGCCTTTGGCTCAGGGCGTGATCCCAGAGTCCTGGGATCGAGCCCCACATCAGGCTCCTCTGCTGGGAGCCTGCTTCTTCCTCTCCCACTCCCCCTGCCTGTGTTCCCTCTCTCTCTGGCTATCTCTCTCTCCGTCAAATAAATAAAATCTTAAAAAAAAAAACTAATTGTAGTAGATCTGACATTTTTCTTTTTCTATAATCCTTCCCACCTTTGAGCCTAATGTTGAACCCTCTTTGTCCTCTAGTATTCATTCATTCATTCATTCATTCACCAAATTCTATAGCTTCACCCCTAAAAATCTTTCAGATCCATCCACTTTGCTTTACCCTCTTACCAATGTGATCATGTCATTTTCCTGCTGAGAGCAAAACCCCTCAGTGGCTTCCCTTTAAGTCTAGCCGTGGTTTCTGTTGTTTTACTGCAGAGATGAATGGGTGACAACCACACTACCATGAGGGTGCCCAGAGTTATTAAAAATTCACACTTAATATGACCCCTTTTTATAACAGCTTTATTGAGAATTTTATTCAAATACAATTTATCCTTTTAAATTGTACAATTAAACGGGTTTTAATATATTCACAGTTGTGCAGCCATCACCACAATCAATTTTTGAACAATTTCATCACCCCAAAAAGAAACTACCCATTTACAGTCACTCCTCTTTCCCCATTCCCCTAGCTCCTGATAACCACTAATCTCTTTCTGCCTCATGGTTTTACCTTTCCGGGACATTTAAATGGAATTGTACAATATATGGCCTTTTAAGTCTCACTTCCTCCACTTAGCACGTTTTCAGGGTTTATCCATGTTGTAGCATGTGTCAGTGCTTCACTCTCTTTCATTGACAAATAATGCTCTAACATATGGACATCACCCCTTTTAGATCCACTCAAGAAGTGTATCAGCAAGATATGAAAGGAATGTTAGGGTGGTACACCTTACATGTATGCTAACTTTAAAAATAAGTACTGGGGTGCCTGGGTGGCTCAGTCGGTTAAATGCTAAGCGCTTGACCTCAGCTTGGGTCATGATCTCGCGGTTGTGAGTTTAAGCCCTGCATCTGGCTCTACGCTGAGTGTGGAGCCTACTTTTTTTTTTTTTTTTAAGATTTTATTTATTTATTTGAGAGAGAGAGTGTGTATGCACATGCACGTAGGGGGAGGGGCAGAGGGAGAGGGAGAAGCAAACTCCCTAATGAGCAGGGAGCCCGCCCGCCGGGGTGGGTCTTGATCCCAGGACCCTGAGATTATGACCTGAGCTGAAGGCAGGCTCTTAACCCACTGAGCCACTCAGGCACCCTGGAGCGGGGAGCCTACTTTAAATAAATATACAAACAAACAAACGAACAATCTATTTTTTTAAAATATTATCAGAAATAAATTACTTGAAAAAAAGAAATTAATTATTTGAGATACAGCTTTTAAAGATCTAACTTGCCACTGAGGCCCATAGGACAAAGTTTGGGCTCTTTAGTGCCTAAATACCTTTCTGATTCTCTTCCTGCTTTTCCTTTTTTCACCCCATTCATTGCAGCCACACATGGAACTCGTTTTAATTCCCTAGTGTGGTGCTATGCTTCCACATTTTACTGAGTATTGTTTCCTCTGCCTTGAAAACCCTCCATACTACTTAGTATGTAGTAGCTGAATTCTCCCAGTTTACTCCTGTTTTTCTTCAAGACTCCACCTAGAAGTTACCTTTTTTGGAGGCTGTCTTTGACCCCCCCAGGTAGTGATTTCTCTCGTGGGTTCCTGCAGAGCCCCCTGCATGCCCCCTTCTACCACACATCTGATTCACCTCTGGATTCTCCACACAGGGTCTGACACTAGTCAGGTCTATGTGGGTAAATCCGAGTTGAATCAGAAAGTCATCCTGGACTTGATAACCTCTTGGTCCAGTTATGACATCCATTGTCTACAGGGGCAGATATTGGCCACGACTATGTCGGCATGCAGACACCTTGACTGATGGCAAGAGGAATCCTGTAGAGGCTGGGCCCTGAAGCCAGCTCTGTACGTTAGGCCCTGTAGCTCTGCGGAAGCTGACGTTTGAGCCCATGCCAAATCTGCCCAGTCACCTGGTTTCCAGTACCCTCTCTCAGAGCATCTTCTTTCCTTTTGCAGATCAGCGGTTTGAGTGCTACATTTGCAGAGATATTCTTGGAAATAATCCAAAGCAATCTTCCCGAAGGAGTCAGATTGTCAGTGAAGGAGGTAGGTGCTAGTTTGAGAAGAGGCCCTCTGGTGGCCCACCGGTGCTCAAAATATGGATAAGAGCATCTGGCTTTAGAAACAAGACAGAAATGTGGGTAATAAACAGGAAAGCTGTGCAGACCGGTATTACGGTGATCATTTTCCTGGCCCTTCCAGTGCATCATGGCTGATGCCGTATGGACCACAGGAGCTGAACTCCATCACAGTATCCTGATGTTAGGGGTGAGCTCATAATTGTGTATAGAAAGAACATGATTTAAGATTACATACAGTATAATTCATCAGAACACAAATACGGAAATGTACTTTAAAGAGGAGTTTCCCGGATTTTCAAGGCTTGACTGTAGCCTGACTGAGAAAAGAATGCCAATCAGAAGGAAGTTTGGCATAGAAAACTTGGAAAACATTAAGAACCTCAGCCTAAATACTGAGTATTTGGGTCCATTTGCTAAGGTAAGCCTTGTTATGACAGATCCATCGGGTCGTTTTAGACTGACGCCATTTGTTTCATCCGGCTCTCCTTGTTCTGAGCCCACGCTTATTAATCCTCTTCTTGTTGTTTGGGTTTCACGTAGATCTGTATACAGGAGAAAATGTGCTCGTCATGCTGACTTAAATATTCCAGACCCTGGGTCTGTTATTTCCGATTGCAGACGGAAAATTTGGGCGTTCTCTCTCTTTAAGTGCTTCTAATGAGATACTCATAGCATTTGACATTCGTTCTTTATATGTCCATGTTCTCTCACCAGACTCTAAGTTCACTTAAGGCAGGGAGGAAGTCCGATTCAGAATCCTTGGTACCTATTACAAGTCTGGTGTATAGTAGATACTCAATAGAAGTCAAATCTGAATCATTCTCTGCAGAGCTGTCTGGATTTTATTTATTTGTTTATTTATTTAAAATAATTTTTTATGCTGTGTATGTTTGAGTAACTGAAAGCTCTGCAGTGATTCCCCCTTACTTTCTTTTTCTTCTCCCCAGCACACCGAAGAAGACTTCAAGGGACGGTTCAAAGCTCGGCCAGAACTGGAAGAACTGTTGGCCAAGTTGAACTAGCTCATTGCAGACCCTTTCATGTCAGGATGGGTGATAATTGAGTGCCAAGGGGAAGATCTTGGGTGGTCAAGTTAAGCAGAAGACCCTGATCCTATTTAGGGTCTTCATAACTACCCATCCCCATTAGCCAGGAATGCCTCCTCTCTTGTATGGAGGAGTGCTTGCCAATTGTCACCACTTTCCTTCGAGCCAACCTAAGACATCCTCCATCTAATAAAAATCTGCAGCTGGTGGGCATGTGTGTGTATGTGAGAAGTCAGTCCATCCTGTGGGAGGTCTTTTATTTTAAGATTTTATTTTTGAGTAATCTCTACATCCATTGTGTGGCTTGAACTCACAACCCCGAGATCAAGAGTCATGTTTCACCAGCTGAGTCAGCCACGCACCCCTGTGGAGTATCTTTAAGGGATTATATTTTCTCTTTAGCACAGAAGCATGTTTCCCTTCAGTATTTCCCCAATTAGAGTGATCCCATCCTTTCAAGCAATCTGGCATTGAGTCTTTTAGTGAAACAGAGGATCATAACATAAGTAAACCCCCTCTGGATAGAAGGCATAGGGATGGAGATTTTGGCTTTGATTATGAAAAAAACTCCAGATAGAATCAGGGTCTGTCCATAGTGAAAAAATATTGCTTTGTGGGTAGTGAGTGACTCGTCATATTGAGGCAGATGTTACATAACTGCTAATTAGGGTTACCTGGAATGAGTTTAAGCAAAGAATTAAGGTTGATCTTGGCCAGAGGTCAGAAAACTCCTGCTTGTGAGCCAAGTCCCACTGACTGCCTGCTTGTTTTTTTTAAAAGTAATGTACTGGGGTAAAATTCACAAACTACAAAAGTAACCATTTTAAAGCAGACAATTCAGTGGTATTTAATACATTCACAGTGTTATACAACTACCACCTATATTTAGTTCTAAGACCCCATTGCCTGTTTATTGGAATAGAGCCATGGTTGTTCATTTACATATGGTCTGTGGCTGTTTTCACACTGGCGGAGTAGTTGTGACACAGACTGTAAAACCAAAACATGCGTTATGCATCCTTTATAAAAATAGTTTGTCAAACCCCTGATCTAAGTCACTGGTTCTCAGCTTAAGTGTGCATCAGAATCACCTGGGGGAGCTTTTTAAACACAAATTGTTGGACTCTGCCCCCATTTTTTCTGATTTAGTAGATCTTGAATGGGGGCCTAGAATTTGCGTTTCTTACACGTTCCCAGGTGATGCTGATTTCATGCGACTGGTCCAAGGTTACCTCTTTGAGAACCACTAGTCTAAGTGACCGCTAATGTTTTTCCTATTTCAAGCATTGGTGAGTTCATACTTTTGCACGTAATAGCGATCATTTATTGAGCGAGACCCTGTGCAAGGTACTATGTGAGCTCTAATCTTTACACCAGTCTTTTAGGGTGTATATATGAGTGTGCCTGTGGATGGGTATCTGTGTGTGTGAAAAGGTTATGTGTGAGTGTGTTATCGGAGTATGTATGTCACATTTACTGAGCCCTCATTATGCTATGTACTTTATAAAAATTATCCTTGAGGTTGATGGTATTATCCCAGTTTTATGATGGAAAAACTGAGGTTTGGAGAGATAAAATGACTTCCTTCTCCCGAACGGTTACATAACTAATAAGTGGCAGATCTTTCTCTCCTGTACTCCACTGCTGCTGTGGGGTACCCCTAGAGGTCTGTGGGAGCCCAGAGCATTCTTAGCATTGCATGTGCTTTTCTAAAACTCAGCAGTTTCAGTCCCGAAGTTATTTTGGTTTCTTTGCCTCAGTCTCTAAAGGCAACAAGAAATCAGATTTCCTTCTAAGGTGTAACACTAAGGGAGAGCTGTCAAGATAGCAGGAACCTTCAATTAAAATACTTCTCTCAATTGACACGGAAGGTTCAGCAGGCCACTACTTCCAAGTGAAGTCCAATGGGAGCGTGGGCAGAATTTTTCAGGTGAGGACTGGTATTTTGGTTGTAGAATTACTCATTGCTGAGTCTCCTTTGGGGAAGATAAAAGAGATGTTGCTAATGGATGTGTGTGATTTGGGGGCATGTATAGTGACAGACAGATAAAGATGAATAAACAGATGTTTACAAATACATATACATGGCCCCCATACCATATGGACTCTATTTAGAAACCGGGAAAATAACATTCTTTTCATTTCTCACTTCTCCTTGTTAGTGATTTGTGGAAGTAGGACACAGGATTTCATAAATTGACAAGACACTAGAGCTGAAGGACATTAAGACCCAGCCAGCCTAACCCTCTCTTTTAGCAAGTATAGGTTAAGGGCCCAGGAAAGGGAGTGCTTTTACCCAAGGTCACGGCACACCTCATTGGCGCAGCTGGGAGCAGGATTCAGATCTCTTGATTCCCAGTCCATCCCTTTCCATTACATCACTGTGGGATGAGTCAGGTTTAGCTCTTAAATAGGAGGCAGCTGGGTTCTGTCACCTTGGAGCTCTTGTGTCACTGACCTAGTTGATGATTTATCCTCTTGCCAGAGTCAAGGAGCTTTTGTTACTCCTCAGTCTGCCCTGAGATAAATGGAAATTGCCTCTAATGCCGTATCCTGGCAAGAAGGATGGGAGATATTCTGATTGCTAGAACCTCAGAGTTACAAAACAATTATGAGCTTCATCTGACTCTCTAGAGTGAGATCCAGAAGGAAATGGACTTTCCTAGAATCATATGGCAGTGAAATCAAATGGAGTGCAAGTCTTCTTGCACAAAGTTGAAAATAACTTTCCACCCTCCCTGAGACAACTTACTATAAAGAGTCAGACAAAACTGGGCTATTCCTAGTTTCTACACTTACTGGTCTTAAGGCTTCAGGTGAGTTATTTGAACCTCATAAACCTCAGTTTTCTGATCTGTAAAATGGGAATAATCCCTTTTTAGGAATTTGAGATGGAGATAATGTATATAAATGGGCTAGCCGGTGTTCAGTAAATGTTGGATTACCTTCCCTTCTAAACTTCTTCAGCATACTTCTTAAAAAGTTTTTTTTAATTGAGATATAATTTATATTTATAGTGAAACAACAGATCTTAAGTGTATATTTGATCAATTTTAAAAATGCTCAGGGCACCTGGGTGGCTCAGTCAAATGTCCAACTCTTTTTTTTTTTTTTTTTTAGATTGTATTTATTTGACAGAGAGTACAAACCAGGGGAGCTGCAGGCAGAGGGAAAGGGAGAAGTAGGCTCCCTGCTAAGCAGGGAGCCCGATATGGGGCTCAATGTGGGGCTTGATCCCACGACCCTGGGATCATGACCTGAGCTGTAGGCAGACGCTTAACCCACTGAGCCACCAAGGCACCCCAAGTGTCCAAACTCTTGATTTCTGCTCAGGTCATGATCTCAGGTCTTGGGATTGAGCCCCGCATCAGGCTCTGCACTCAGCCCAGGTCTGCTTGTCCCTCTCCCTCTGCTTCCCACCCCCACCCCTTAAAATAAATAAATAAATAAATAAATAAATAAATAAATAAAATCTTAAAAAAAGTGCAGTCACCCATGAAACCTATACTTCTATCAATATAATACTTCCATAACCCCAGAAAGTTCCTTTACATTCTTTCAGTCATTCTTCTTCAGAAGCAACCTTTTTTTTTTCCCCCAAAGATTTTATTTATTTATTTGACAGAGAGAGAGACAGCTAGTGAGAGAGGGAACACAGGCAGGGGGAGTGGGAGAGGAAGAAGCAGGCTCCCAGCGGAGGAGCCCGACGTGGGGCTCGATCCCAGGACTCTGGGATCACACCCTGAGCCTAAGGCAGATGCTCAATGACTGAGCCACCCAGGCACCCTTAGAAGCAGCCATTAATCTCATTTCTAGTGCCACAGATTAGTTTTGCCCTCCTAGTACTGCATATAAATATCATACGATACGTGCCCTTTTGTGTCTGACTTCATTTACCCTGTTTTACCCATGTTGTTGTGCCTGTCAGTGGTTCATTCCTTCAGTGTACTTAGTTTTGAATGTTCCCGTTACGGTTAAACTGTGCCTAGAATCGCTGTGATAACACGAGGGGTAGGCAGGAGAGACGAGAGCGAAGTTCAGTGGATTGGGATTCAGAACAACTGGGTGCTAGTTTTGGCTCCATCAATGCACAACCTTTGGGATAAATTATCTGTTTTGGTCTTCATTTTACAGCTGAGATCATTGGCCTAGGAGGGAAACAGACCTGTCCAAGGTTAGCCAGTGACAGCCAGGGATTGCTCCAGTTCACTCAGTTCCTGGGTTAGTGCACGTTACTGAGACTTTGAGGAATGACTTTATGTAGATCAGTAACTTCCAAGAAGACTGAATGTCTGGGTTGAATGGACAGTCTTCCTAGTTAAGGCCAACAGATTCCTCGGCTTCATGTTTTAGTTCCCCTCCTCTGGCTAAGGATGCCTTGTTCTGCCACCATCCATGGTAGAAATTGGAAATTTCTGGAAATTGCCAGCTGTGGACTCTGAAAGGGTAAGTTTTAGCTGCAAAGGAAGAAGTGAAATCTGGACATTTTGGCCACTGAGACACTGTAGCAATGCCCTGAGACCCCTGTTTCTAGGGTGTAAATTGTACTTACGGAAGGGAAGCTCTCTGAGCATGCATTGGGTGTGTCTAGAACTAGACCTGCTGGCAAGGCACTGCAGACAGAGGTGGCCAACGTGTCTTGTGCTGGTTTAATCTGTACTTTGATCTCTTTGTGCCATTTTTGTCTTCAAAAGTGTGATCTCCCTGGAGAATCTTAAATGATTCATTTAATTCTTATAAATCCCCCTGGAATAACTTTCATTCCCAGTCATTTCAGGTTTAGCTCACCATTTAGACAGAATGCCCAGGCTCTGAAAGATGCCCAAGGTCCAAAGAATGAAAACTCTTCAGAAGATAGCTGCTAAAGAAGTAAAGAATCCCTCCCATTTCTGCCTGCTTTAAGTCCCTGCTGGAGCAGAGTAGGAAGCCCTATCATTCTATACAGTGGAAAGTATACTGGCTCCAACCTGGACTGGCTCCAGTTCTCTTTGGATTTCTAGTCAGCAGCCCAAGGACTTAGCCTGGCAACTTTACCTGAGGGAGGGAGAGTGGAAGGCGTCTCTTATTACTCATCTAGTAAAACACATTACCATGCAACTTTGTACGGAGCACAGGTCAAGTCCCCAGCCAAGGACCTTGCAGGGAAGGGCCAACTCAGGAGCCACAGGAGGCACCCAGCCAAGAGGTCTCTCCACTCATCCCTGGCACCAAGCCTCTGTACAGAGGTAGGTATAGATTGTTCCAGACAAGCATGGACCACCTTAAATTACAGCTCCATGGCTGTGGGCTCCAGAGCTGAGAGACTAAAAGACATGCCAATCTAGAACACTGTGGGCAATGTGCACTGTTAACCTCCTTTTTGTAAAACACTAAAAAAACCAACCAACCAAACAAACCCGTAATATTTACATAGTAAATGTAGTTACTTACTATTTGTTAAGCATCATACTAGGCAGTGGAAGATTACGAGAGCACAGAACAGAGAACAGCATAGACTTCAGAATAAGACACACTTGCAAGTCTAATCCCCAATCTAACCTTTATTTCCTCCTCTGTAAAGGGGAGTTAATGGAGTTAATGAGAGGAGTTAATGAGAAAACGTAACTCAGAAGAGTGCCTAGCACACAATAATAACCACATTAAGAGGCAACATGTAGTGAATGCTTACTATGTACCAGACACTGTTTCTAAGCTCTTGACCAAGGTTAATTCAACAAGTCTATGAGGAAGGTCTACATTTATTAGTTTTAAGGCCTATGAGAAAGGATTTATATGCATTTTTACAGAAGAAAAAACAGATCCTGAGATGTTAAGTAATTTGCCCCAAACCAAACAGCTAGTAAGTGGCATAGTGGGATTTGAAAGCAGTACGTCATAGAGATTGAGAGCAAACTTTGGAACCAAACAGCCTGAGTTAAATGCTTCATAAATATTGTATAACAATACTTATTATATACATACATTATATATAAATATTGTAATAGTTGTAATAGTTCAAGAATGCTAATAATCTTTATTATTTGCTATTTATATATTACCCCTCATTTAATTCTCTATGCCAAAAAAATAGTTCTCTATGCCTATTAAATAGGAATTATCCCCATTTACTTGAGGAAACAGGTTTGAGTGGCAACAGAGCCCTCTTTGCCCAAATGCATTCTGTGACCCACCCAGTGTTAGCTCCCTGTTAGAGTCCTACAAAGTTTGCATTTAGCTAATTTGAAAGCTATTCCTCCTGCTGGGAAGGTCCTTCTGCCCTTCCTCTCTGCAAGAATCCCACCCACTCTCCCCACAGACTATTATTTCTATTTTAATGACACAAATCAATGCACAGATACATTCCTGTTGTAAAAGATTTGAATATATAAGCAAATATAGTCCTTATTGATGGAGTTTTATATTGTGACCATTTATTCTCTGTATAAACAATGTTGCAGTGAACATAATAGTATATACATCTTATAAAAATATATTCAGGAGGGCTCCTAAAAGAATTGCTGTTGAAATATGTATTTTTAATTTTTTAAGTTTTTAAGTAATTGCTAAACCCTATGTGGGGCTCAAACTCATGACCCCAAGATCAAGAGTTGCATACTCTTCCGACTGACCCAGCCAGTAAATATATAAATATTTAAAATATTTGTAGATCCTGGGGCACCTGGATGGCTCAGTCAGTTAAGTGACCGACTCATGATTTCAGCTCAAGTCGTGAGATCAAACCCCACATGGGGCTCCACGCCGAGCAGAGTCTGCTTCTCTCCTACTCCCTCTGCCCCTCCCCCCATGCATGTGCGCACATTCCCTCTTTCAAATAAACAAATCTTTAAAAAAAAGACAAAGTATTTATAGATCCCACCAAATTGTCCTCCAATAGCTTTATTAATTTATTATCCCTCCAATAGTATGATTGTGCCTGTTCTTCATCCCCACCAATATTAGTTGTTATAAATACTTTTGATTTTTGTTAATAGAAATAGCTAATACTACTTTATTTAACTTTGTTCAGTTTTCAGTTGGGCTGTTTGCTTCTTACTGACTTCTAGGTACTGTCTTTTTTTTTTTTTTTTGAGATAGATGAGAGAGAGAGAGCAAGCTGGGGAGAGGCAGAGGAGAGAGAGAATCTTAAGCAGGCTCCACGCCCAGCGTGAGATCATGACCTGAGCTAAAATCAAGAGTTGGATGCTTAACTGACTGAGCCATCCAGGCACCCCTGATTTCTAGGTACTTTTTACTTGTTGTAGATGGTATTCCTTTCTGTTACACGTACGTTACAAAGAGGTTGTTTCCTTCATCATTACAGGTTCAACTCAACTAACTCCCTTCTTTGAGATTCTTGCTGACAGCTGCGGTCCACACTGCTCTCTCTGATGACCCACAGCACTGAGCAGACAGGGCCCCACAGAGTCATCCCATTCTAATAGGATTTCTTGTTCTTTAAACTGGTACTCCTCTCACCTTCTCCCCTTTTCTCTCTCTCCTCCCCAGTCACCAACACAAAGACTCAAAGTAGTTTTAGGGCCTACTATACTTCAGATTTGTGCTTCTAATACATAGATGTTCAAGAAATGTTACTGATGGGGCGCCTGGGTGGCACAGTGGTTGAGCGGCTGCCTTTGGCTCAGGGCGTGATCCCGGCGTTGTGGGATCGAGCCCCACATCGGGCTCCTCCGCTATGAGCCTGCTTCTTCCTCTCCCACTCCCCCTGCTTGTGTTCCCTCTCTTGCTGGCTGTCTCTATCTCTGTTGAATAAATAAATAAAATCTTAAAAAAAAAAATGTTACTGATGATGATGAGAGCATATGCCCCTTTGCATTCCAGCTTCTATGGCAGGAGTTACTCTTCCAACTCCTTTCCCACTCCCAAATGCCTTACAGGGCTAGACAGAAAACAGAACGGGCAATGTAGTTCCATGGAAGAAAAATAAGAAGTGATGGCAACTGTTATTTAACTGGAGAATACAATCACCTAAAAGAGGAACTGTTACTCAGTTCCAGCAAATTGTTAAGTAGGAATATAAGCTCCATGATGATAGCTTCTCCATTTTTTAAGAGCTGAAAAATCTGTATTTTATGTTAAACGTGACTTTTATTTTTTTTTTTTTTACGGCATAAATGGGATTCAGCCACTTTTTTTTTTAAGATTTTATTTGTTTATTTAACAGAGAGAGAGTACAAATACGCAGAGTGGCACGCAGAGGGAAGGTGAGAAGCAGGCTCCCTGCTGAGCAGAGAACCCGATATGGGGCTCGATCCCAGGACTCTGGGATCATGACCTGAACTGACCGAGCCACCCAGGCACCCTGTTAAACACGCCAACACTGTGTGTGTGCTGGGTTGTGAGCATGCTGACGTCAGACTCTGCATCTGTCTGGCATATAAGAGGCACTCAATGTTTATTTTCCCATTTGTTTTCTTTCTTTTCCTTTCTTTTTTCTTTCCTTCCTTCCTTTTTTTTTTTTTTTAAAGATTTTATTTATTTATTTGACAGAGAGACAGCCAGAGAGAGCAAGGGAACACAAGCAGGGGGAGTGGGAGAGGAAGAAGCAGGCTCCCAGCAGATCATGGAGCCCGATGTTGGGCTTGATCCCAGGACGCTGGGATCACGCCCTGAACTGAAGGCAGATGCTTAACGACTGAGCCACACAGGCGCCCCTGCCATTTGTTTTCTTCCTTCCTCTAGACTGAATGAAACATCCAGATCAACTAATGAAAGATAAAGGCACTTAAACAATGGCTAGTAATTAGTTGTTCTAATGTTGTTTTATTTCTACCCCTCAAGCCAGACTAAATAACATGAAGGAAGAGATTCTATTATCACATCAGATCATATTATTCATTCACACAGTACCTAGCACATGAAAAAGTCTTAGAAAAACTTGTCAGTCATGTATTGAACGACTGAATAAATGAAGACCTGATTAGGTAACCAATTTACATTTAGATTGTGAATTTATTTTTAAAATTAAACATCCATGTAATCAGTTCAGTACTTGGCACACTGACCCAAGACGTAGGACAGAAGAACATCCTTAACTCCACACTTTATTTGGCAAATGACAGTCAATATTTAATATTGGTGGAACATAATGGGTAAGGATGTGTGGCATCTCACCATGAAAATATCACAGCTCTTTACAGCAGTCATATCCAAATCCATGGCTGCCTGGCTCTCAACATCAGTCTTAGCCAAAAAGATAATCCCCGAGTTTTATATCTCTTGGCCACACTTCCGACGTTCGGAATTTCTTCCCATGATCTCTCTGGGTGCTAGTTTCTGCAGGGCCATTCTCTGGGGATAGGTGGTTTGGGGTCTCAGCGGTGGGCACTGCCTTGCTCTTTCCTCCTCTGCAGCTCCTCCCGCCGCCTTGCCTGCTGTTCACTCATGCAGTCCCTGAAGGCCTGTACCTGTGGCTGACACTGTCGCCAGTCCTGGTGTTGGGCCATGCACTCCTGTACTGCATAATGGGAAGCAGCACAGCCAGAACGGGAGATCAGCTGGTCCAGCGGGTCCTCTTCCTCACCTTCCTTCTTCACCTGTCGGGCCCAGGTATGGCCTTGAGTTGACATCTTTGGGAGTCTCTAGAACATCAATGGAGGCAAGGTTAGAGTAGGGATGTGATTATGAGGTTCCACTATTATAAATAACACTGACCAAACTGCATTGTTATAGCCTATTTATGCACTGTGTCCCTTGGAGACTGTAAGCTTATTTGAGAACAGATACTGGGCCTGATTCACCTTGGTGCCATCAGCACTAGGCCTGGCAAGAGAACAGATCTGCAAAATGGTTTGAACTCAGTGGAATGACATAAAGTATATGAGAATGTTTAGCACAGCACTAAATAAGCTTGAATGGATTCTGCTAATGGAATTTGAATTAGGTGAAATGTCACCTTTTTGGAGCAGCTGTCTTGGATCCACCCCAAAAGAATTAATCTCTCTTCTTTTCTCCTATTAGCCTTTAACTATGATTGGAAAAGAACACAGCTTAATACTTGTACCCAAATATGGGTACCCAAATATGTCCAGGGTTTGACATACAGGAGAAATGGAGAGTTCAGTGTGGCTGTAGCTTAGAGTGTGCACGGGCCAGGGCAAGAGATGGGTCTGTGAGGTGAGAGTGCTTAAAGTGAGGTGGATTTGCCCAGACTGTCTTCCCAAGATCATCTGCTTCAGAGCACTTGGCAGAAAGTAGCCCACAGAAAGAACTTGAGAAAGGTTTGAAGGGAAATAACCTCAGCCTTTACACACATTTCACCATGACAGGCTTTAAAGGAACTAGCACTCTTTAATGCCTTTCCTGTGTCTCTCTGATTGATTCAACAAAGGATCATTGAGTACCTATCATGTATGAGGCACTATGCTAGAGGATACAGGAGTGACGATTTAGTTCTTGCTTTAATGGTGTACAGTCTAGATAATAAACAGATTACAACGCAGTGTGCACAGATATCTAAGACTGGGAACACATTGGAAGAATACCTAATCCAGGCCTGCCAGGAACAGGCATGGAAGGCTTCCTGGAGGAAGTGATTTCTAAACTGAGACTTGAAGGATGAATAGGAGTTAGCCAGAGATAGGGAGAAGGAATATTCCCAGTCAATGGAAGAGAAGGGTCACAGGATTTGACACAGGAAAGGAACTTAAAGTTCCGTATGACTGGAGACTTCGGGTATGAAGAGAACTGAAAAACAAATGAAATTGGCGCTATGAGAAAGTATCTAATCATAGCAAGGTCTTGTTGGCCATGTTAAGCAATGCATAAGTTGCAAGGATTTAAAGACTCCATAGCCTTACCCAAAACTCATTTGCTTTGGAGGCAGTATAACCTAAGGAAGGAAGGGGGAAATAGGCTTTTGAAAACAGACTGAGATTGGAAACCTAGTTTTGTCACCGACTCACTGGGTGTCCTTAAGAAAATCACTTCATAATCTCTCTTGAAAAACAGAGATAGCGTCTACCTCACAGGATTGTTGAAGGCTGAATGAGATAATGCACGTTAAGCCTGGCACGTCCGAAGTGTTCAATAAATGAGTTTTTATTACTGTACAGAAAAAGTGCCCTGGATTCTAAGCTAAGAGATCCAGATTCGAATCCCAGCACCACGTCTTACCATACAATCTTTTTAGCTTCCTCCTTAATATTTAACTCACAGAATTAATGTAAGGATTAATATGATAATGAACAAGAAGTGCATTGACGACAACAGGGCTCAGTTATCAGTAAATGCCACGGTACTCTTTCCCCACCACATCCCGGCTTCACTCTTCCCTGGAGTAAAAAGAGGAAGACCCACACTTGGCGATCAGGGCAGGCTACACGGTGGACAGCTGGCCTGGACTGGGAAGGCACGGGAAAGCAGAGAAATTCAACTGTCCAAGTCACCGGCAGCTTCTCCCTCACTTTAACGAAAGGACGCATGCGCGCACGCTGCAGCCAGCCGCAGCCCGCTGTGCCCGCTACGCCTTACCGCGCAAGGACGCGGTAAGCAGTGCTCACCGAACACGTCGGACACGAGAAACCGGACGCGCGTTCCAGCACGTCAGCGTCCGTTTTGCAGGCAATTGGAACTCTTCCGACCCTAAGGCCGAAAACCGTTCTCCGGTGCGGAGCCTGAGCGCGGAAGTGGGAGGAGAGGAACCCGCCACGCGTATTCATTGGTGGCCTCTCAGTATAGATCCCGCCCCCAGACCTTGTCGCGCCCATTTTGCGACCCACTTCCGGCAAAGAGCGGAAGAGGCGGGCAGGTGGAGGCGGGGTTAAGATGGCGGCGCCTTTGAGGATTCAGAGCGACTGGGCTCAAGCCCTGAGGTGAATGAAGGCCCAGAACCGGGACGGAGGAGGGTAACGCATGTTGTCTTTGCGTTAAGGAGAGCTGTACCCAGTCCAGGATAGGGATTACCGTCATCATTTGTTGAGGGATCACTGGATGTTGCAAACCCACATGGGCCTCTGTTTTCATTCTCAGCACAGCTGTCCTGAGGCCAAGGCAACATGTATGTGCTGCGATTCCAGTATCAAAACTAGGATCAATGAGTTGGAGAAAGACAGGAAGACTGGGAGGCAGGAAGACTCTTGGCCGAGAAGTCATAGTCATTTAGCAAATATTTACTGATCGTCAGGTATTTGCAAAGGTCGTAGTACTCAACCACCTCCACGTTGTCTTTGAGTTTTATGATGAAATCTTTGTATTCTCCTTGGACCCCTAGTGCTGTTAGACATATTGGACAATTCTGTTCAGGAAACAGTGTAACACCCACTATGTCCAGGCTCTATGCGTATGGAGTTTAGATGAGTAATCTAAATGTGAAGGGTGGCTCTTGCCTTCAAGAAGCTGACAGCTTAATTGGGGATACACAGCAGATCATTAATTTAGCCTATTTATTGATCTTATACTGTGCAAGTTATTACTCTGCACCAGGATGAGTATAGCAGTGCCATGAATGGCAACTCTTACTACTAATAAGGGCTTTTCAAATTGAAACCATGGTGTAGATGAAAACATTGCTTTCTGCGATAAAGAAGATTACACTTTACTGTGTGAGCTAAAATAAGATACGCATTACTTACTACCACACAGAATGTGTGATAAGTAATAAAGGAAGAACACTGACGTTTACTGAGGGCTGCCAGGTGCCTAGGAGAGAATGCAGGAGAGGAATCAGAGGAAATAACTTGTCCAAGATTTTGCAGCCAATAAGTGATAGAGTGTTACTATCAACCTAAATCTCTCTCTCTCTCTCTCTCTCTCTCTCGTTAAAGATTTTATTTATTTATTTGAGAGAGAGAGAACATGAGCAGGGGGAGAGGGAGAGGGAGAAGCAGACACCCCACTGAGCAGGGAGCCCGATGCGGGGATCGATGCCAGGACCCCGGGATCATGACCTGAGCTGAAGGCAGATGCTTAACTGACTGAGCCACCCAGGTGCCCCTAAATCTTTCTGTCTTAAAAGTGTAGGTCTTTTTCACTATACCCTAAAAATGTTAGAGTGATGAGATAAGGATTTGGTTGATTGGGGAGGTGCATTCTAAAACATGTAAAAAGTCATTGTGAGCTGGTAGAATGCAGACATTGTGTACTAGTCCCATGTTTCAGTTCCTGCTTTCCAAATAGCTAGGTGACCTTGGGCAGGTCACTTTTTTCTGAGCTTCAGTTTTATCTTTAACATGGGGATAATAAAAGGCATTTTGTTAAATCGTGAAGATTAATGATATTGTTTGCAAAGTGTCTAGCACAGGGCTTGGCTTACAATAATCCTAATAAATATCTAAATATAAAGTATTCGTGATTTTTCAAAGCTGTGTAGCTTATAAATGAATCGTGAGCTCCCTTTTGTTGAAATATTTGAATATTCATTTGACCAATAGACATGTGTGCATTAAACACTTAATCCATGAATATTTCTTTAATAAATAAAGCTTGTCTTAAAATAATCTATGCCTGGATGAGATATTAGACTAGATCATACCTAAGTACTGTCCAAACTAAAAATTATATGATCTTCTTTCTCTCTTGTACCAGTGGCATCCTTTTCAACATTGAATGAGCCTAATTCGTCTTTTGTCTCTCTTAGGAAGGATGAAGGGGAAGCCTGGCTGAGTTGTCACCCACCAGGTAATAGCCATATGCCCAAATTGATATGCCTTCCCTTTAGAGATAGGGGATTTACTATCCTTAGAAGAGAGCTTCATACTTTCTCTTGGCTCGAACTCCTTGCACAGTGCTCATAGTCTTCAAATGTTTTTGACCAGTTTATGTGTAGGATATCTTATTTAGCTTCTATCACTGCAAAAGCAGTGTTCTCCTTAAGCATGTTTTCTAGATTACCGAAGCTTAACTCTTTGCTATGTATTATGTGTATGTACCGTGGATAAATGCATACATGCATGTTGATCTTCATTTTTCATCCTGTAGGCATTCCATTTCACAGTCAGTAAAACTGAGTTCGAGATCACTTTTTTTTTAAAAGATTTATTTATTTATCTTAGAGAGAGTGGGGGGCAGGAGCAGAGGGAAATGGAGAGAAACTCAAGCAGACTGCGCTGAGTACGGAGCACGACGTGGGGCTCGATCTCATGACCCTGAGATCACGACCTGAGCCAAAATCAAGAGTCTGGTGCTTAACTGACTGCGTCACCCATGCACCCCTCTAGTAGCTTTCTCACAAATGCTATAACTTTAAATCTTTGTACCGAGTTTTTAGCTCTTGAGCATATTCCCTCCCAAATAAGGTTCACCCAGGCTAGGGCTTTTTCCACTTCACCTTACTTTACACAAGTACCTTCTTTTCTTTCATGAACCAGTTTCCTGCCATCTATACCATCTCATCTTGAATTGAGTCTTCAAGTAGAACAATGTTAAATTCTTACTATTTTCTTGAGACATGCTTCTTTTGTGCTATGTAGGGAAACCAACTTTGTATGGCAGCCTAACTTGTCAAGGAATTGGCCAGGATGGCATTCCAGAAGTTACAGCTTCAGAAGGATTTATTGTGAATGAGATAAACAAGGTAGGTTTTTATGTCTTCTAAATGACACTGGGTCCAAAACTGGGGTAGTACCCATATATCTACTTTAAATATTTATACTATTATTTGTATATCTGTGTCATCTTTATTTTATTTGTATAGTAATCACAATTTTTACTGCCTTTGGATGTCAAGAGTTTTTTTTTCTTTTGTAGTTACATATACTTTGAGATACTTTTAGTTGCATATACTTGTTCTTCCCTTATATCAGCACTGTCCAATAGATAAATAAAGTAAGCCGCATACGTAATTTAAGATTTTCCAAGAGCCACATAAAAAAAAGAAACAGGTGAAATTAATTTTAATAATATATTTTTTTAATCCAATAAATCTAAAATATTATTTCAACTTGTAATTAATATTAAAAATTATTAGTGAGATATTGTACATTCCTTTTTTTCTTATTGAGTTTTTGAGATCCTGTCTGTATTTTACATTTACCACACGTCTCAATTCAGACTCTAATTTTTTACCGCAAATATTTGATAAATGTATTTAGGTTGTATAAATTTACGGTTGAGAACATAGATTTACATAACAAAGTAGTTCCAAATATACTTTAAAGGTTTTCCAAAAACGGAGGGAAGTATCCGTTTTTAAATTAAGCTTTAAATAAAATAAAAAATGCAGTTCTTCGTATGCACTGGCTGTATTTCAAATGCTCAATAACCCATGTGGCCAGTATTTACCATATTGGACAGCATAGCCTTTATAATGTATCTGGCTAGGCCTTGATGAAGACCTACATTGATAGTACTTAATAGTTTTTCTCCTTGGTCTTTGAGGTGAGTGGATAGCCAAACTAAGTATTGCAGAACCCATGACCTGATTTTCCTTGCTCATTCTGCAGTCAGTATGCTCTGTGTAATTAAATTTGTTTTAGTTTCAGGTGTACTGATAAGAATAGATGATACTTTGTTTTTTACATAAGACTTTATTTATTTATTTAGATTTTTATTTATTTATTTGACATGGAGACAGCCAGCGAGAGAGGGAGCACAAGCAGGGGGAGTAGGAGAGGAAGAAGCAGGCTCCCAGCGGAGGAGCCTGATGCGGGGCTCGATCCCAGAACGCCGGGATCACGCCCTGAGCCAAAGGCAGACACTTAACGACTGAGCCACCCAGGCGCCCCTTTACATAAGACTTTAAATGTTCATTTATTTCCCTCTGTGCAAGGTAATAGCCTATATGTTATTATATATATTTTGCATTTGTTTTTCATAAACAGCTGTGGTATAATAGAAACTGTCAGAAGAGCTGAGTTCAAGTTTTAGTTAACTCTGATACTTAGTAGTAATATGATTTTTTAAAAAGATTTTATTTATTTATTTGAGATAGAGAGAGAGAGCGTGCATGTGGGGGGGTGGGTCAGAGGGAGAAGCAGACTCCCCACTGAGCAGGGAGCCTGATGCAGGACTCGATCCCGGGGCTCCAGGATTGTGACCTGAGCCGAAGGCAGTCACTTAACCAACTGAGCCGCTCAGGTGCCCCAAGTAATATGATTTTGGACAAATAACTTAGTTCTCTGAACCTCAGTTTCCTCATCTGTAAAATGGAGATGATATTCTACCTATAGACTGATTAACAGGGGGTGAGACTGCGTATGTGGAAACTGTAAAATCTTACAAGTGAGTTGTTGTTCATCATAATAATCCTGTGGGGTTGGCGTTTTAAATTTCCATTTTGCACATAAGCAAACAGACTCAGAGAGGTTAATTAACCCTAATAATCAAAGCTGGTTAGACTGTGTGCCAGAATTGAAACCACTTCTATAAACTTCCAAGTAGGAACACTACCTTGCAAGCCTACGTTTTTCCCAGGTGTTTTGCCAGTATCCGTCTATAGCCTCGGTGCTGACTTCCTTTCTTCCCTTCATACTTAGGCCCTAATACAGTCCTTATCTCTTAACATCATTGCTAATTTCTGCCTTTTACCTGCTGAGTCAGACAATAAGTGCTTATGGTTGAGCAATCATTTGTTTCCTAATTGCCACGAGTCACTTTGCTATTTGATGTAGCTGCATTGTTCTGTTGAACAGTAGATTATACTTAAATACCTAATCCTGGAGGATAAAGAAGTTTGACTTTGAATTTTATCTTTGTGTGGAATGCCCACACTCCTCCTCCGACCCCCACCCACGCCCTGAATTTTATGTTTCGATATCTCCTGCAGCTTTTCATTAAAATATATTCATTAACAGCGTGATTCTCTACCGCTGATATTGGAAGGTAGTTCAACATTTCTGTTCCTTCATAATTTGTTTATGGGTTAAAGGTTGATTTGCTCAATTGATAAGCAGGAGAAAACTACTAATTCTTGAAATCTTTTACATAATTAGTCCCAAGGAAATGAAGTCTTCTGAGAGCAGACTGACTTTTTACAGATGCCTGAACACTAAGTTCTTAGAGTTCCTTGAATCCTTGCTGGTAGGAATATTTAAGCCAGGACAGTTTAGCTGACACTTTAGTTCTGGGTATAGGAGGCAATTCCAAATCCAGGTCAACTCTCTTGCAGCTGTATGGGCTTTCTCATGGGGTTAGAAGCAAAAACTCATTTAATGAAAAGCCTGCAGGCAGCCACATGTGGATATGCTGGCTAAGAAAGTGCTGTTTATAAAGACAGATATTCTAATTGTCTTTTTAAAGGAGTAGAAGACTTTAATAAGAGCATTTTGATTTTTAGTGATGAGAATGTTATTACTTTGAAATTGTTATTTCTAAAGAACTGTGAGGACCTGTGTTTGCTGTGTATATCGATTAGTCTTAGAAAGAGGTTTAGAAAATCTTGACTTTTGAAGACATTTTCATTGTTCAGCAGAAGAGGTAACAGGTTAGGGGCCGTTTGGTGATTGTAGCTCCTCAGTTCCCTGTAGGAGATACACACTTAGGTGGTGGTGTTCGTATTCAGCCAGTTAGATTAGAGGACTCTCATATTGCAAGAATCCCTGAAGGGTTTACCAAGCCTTTTATGCCTCTATACATGCTACCTTGAAACACCAACATACTTAATCTTACATGGTTTCAAAGGCTGCCTTGTGCAAGTCATGTCACCTGAACCTGACATCTTTTTCTAGGTATAATTTGAATGTCCCCATTCAACTATGTCACCAGGGCTTCTTGCTACAGTGGTTGAAAGATATGTTTTAATAACTAGCAAAACACGTGGGGAATTAATACAGCTGTGGGGTGAAGAGCAGCCTATGAACATGGATGGTCAGTTTAAGTCCTAGGTAGGCATGGGCACTGCAAGCCTGACCAGGGCCTACAGATTGTATAAGGGTACCATAATTTACCAATTTTCTCTGGTAAGTGTAGATGTCAGTAGTCTTAACATTTTTTCTAAAAGTTCTATAGGCAGTAAGTTAACTTTTAGACTAGTCTTTTAGGTGCTAGACTTGCAGTCTGGTGCTGTTTCCTCTGTCTGTTAATCCTGTTCCTTGCCCCGCTGCTAATTGAGAGTACTGGTATTAGATTTTCTTTTAAAAATTAATGCTCTCATATTTGGCATTACTGTTGGTTTATCTTCTGTGGGAGTTTACTTCAATATAAAAAGAAAAGGGCAGCTAAGCAATACCAAATTACATTGCAGCCCTCTGCGGTGAAAGGGCTGCTAATCTGTAGGGGAGTGTTGTGAGCTGGCAAAGGAGGATTAGAGAGGGTACATTTAAAAAATGAGAATTTCTTATCATCCTAATGTTTTCTTTAAGAGTCTTTCATTCCACTGGAGTAACTTTACTGATGAATTCCATCTTTCTCTCTCTATTTAGAAAAGCATTCATATTTCTTGTCCGAAGGAGAATGCATCCTCAAAGTTTTTGGCACCATACACTACCTTTTCTAGAATTCATTCAAAGAGTGTAAGTATTTTGATAAAATGAGGAGAGACTATAATAGCGTGTTAATTTTTCATTTTATCTGCTTGAGTGCTATAAACATATTCGTATAATGTGTCTTTCATTTACTCTGTATTGTTAAGGTACCATAGCTGAAGTGTGATATGTTTGAGAAAACTGGTGTTTGGATCCACATAGAATATGTGTGCAAATCCACTTGCTGGTAATCTTGAGAATGGAATTGTCTGAAGTTTACCTATTTGTGTTTTAGCAGAGCTGCTTAGTGGCTTTTGGATAATGATAGTAGCTGTGTTTGCATAATTTGTCATTGCTCATATTTCTGTCTCATTGCCTACAGGACAGGGATGTTTTCTCAAAATTCCAAGTACAGCATATTGAGGAATAATTTTTAGAGGTCTCTGTGATGATGCCCTTTCTACTACCATGATCTTTTTGGAAGCATAAATGAGAAATACATGGATAAACTGATTATATTAAAGCCTTCCATTTTATTGTGTGGTACATTTTATAAAATAGCCATTTTTTAATCCTTATTATAAAACAGACATAGTTTTAGTGATAAAAATTTAGGAAATATAAAAAGGTAGAAAATCACTCACATTCTACAACCTAAAGATAACAATGTGAACTTTTGTTACAAAATCTATATTAATAATTGTAGTAGTAATAGCTAGCATTTATTGATTGCCTACTAGGTGTCTGCACCATGCTAAGCTTATGTATTATTTCACTTGATTCTTTCTTTCTTTCTTTCTTTCTTTCTTTCTTTCTTTCTTTCTTTCTTTCTTTCTTTCTTTTCTTCTTTTTTTCTTTTCTTTCTTTCTTTCTTTCTTTCTTTCTTTCTTTTTAAGATTTTATTTATTTATGTGAGAGAGAGAGAGAGAGCGCATGAGCACGGGGGAAGGGCAGGGAGAGAGGGAGAAGCAGACTCCATGCTGAGCAGGGAGCCTAATGATGGACTTGATCCCAGAACCCTGGGATCATGACCTGAGTCAAAGGCAGACCCTTAACCGACTGAGACACCCAGGCACCCTGCTCTGTCTTTTTTCTTTAACTATTTTACCAAATAGGTTTTTATAGCACATGCTGTTTATAACTTGCTTTTTATTCCTTATAATATATGATGTACATCATTGTATGTCATCTTTCTGCATATTCTTTTAAGAGCTGCATAGTATTCCTACTGTATGATTTTACTACAGTTCATTTTTCCAATCTTGTATTACTGGACTTTCAGGTATTTTTGATTTCCTGATTTTATACTTTGATGATTTGGCTAACCCTTTATTCACAAAGATAGGAAGAAATTAGAATACATTTATAAAATAGAGTTGCTGAGTCACAGAGAATGCAAGTTATAAGGCTTTTGGTATGTTCTAACTGACTTCCACTTAACTAATCTATTGAGTTAACTGTTGCTCTGCATTTCCTGTGTAGAACGTACTGACTGATGTTCACAGCACATTCACAGCTTGTAAGCTCTTCTCTCAGATCTGCATACTGCGACACTACTGGTTGAGTTGAATGCTTACCAAGGATAAGTTACAGTATCAGTTATATTGTTTTGAAGTTTTGTTAATTTAAATACAGTAAACCAATGTAATATGAATATTAAAAGACAGAGTGATTATGTCTTTGAAAACTAAATTAATTGCTTTGTGAAGACTTGATAAAGAAGAGTTTTTTTTAAAAAATTGTTGTAATAGAGGCAGCTGGGTGGCTCAGTTTGTTCAGCGTCCGGCTCTTGATTTCGGCTCAGGTCATAATCTCAGGGTCTTGGAATTGAGCCCCTTGTTGGGTTCCTGACTCAGCAGGGAGTCCTCTTGAGATTCTCTCTCTCCCTCTGCCCCTCCCCCTGCTAATGCTGTCTCTAAAATAAATAAAATTTTAAAAAACTGCTACAATAGTATGTGTGGGCAAGATAAATGCAAACTGTTAGGGAAAATATTTTTTTATAAAAAAATCCTAGGTGAATTTTGCTCTTAGATTGCTTTATAAATGTGAATAAAGATTTGCCTTGCTTTAAAGAAATCAAGTTATGAATTGTGCCTTTTGATTAATAGTTTATTACAGGAACGTCAAGGTGAAACTTCCTTTTTTTTTTTTGACTTTAAAATATTTTAATAATGTATATACTTTGTTTTTAAAATTTTTGAAATTTAAATTCAATTAATTAACATATAATGTATTATTAATTTCAGAGGTAGAGTTCAGTGATTCATCAGTCTTATATACTACCCAGTGCTCATTACATCGTGCCCTCCTTAATGTCCATCACCCAATTACCCCATCCCTCCATCCCCTCCTCTCCAGCAAGCCTCAGTTTGTTTCCTGTGATTAAGAGTCTCTTATGGTTTGTCTCACTGATTTCGTCTTGTTCTGTTTATCCCTCTCTTCCCCTATAATCCTCTGTTTTGTTTCTTAAATTCCACTTATGAGTAAGATTATTTGATAATTGTGGACATGGCTGCTGTAAACATTGGGGTGCATGTGCCCCTTCGAATCAGCATTTTTGCATCCTTTGGATAAATACCTAGTAGTGCAGTTGCTGCGTCGTAGGCTATCTCTATTTTTAACTTTTTGAGGAACCACCATAGTGTTTTCCAGAATGTCTGTACCAGCTTGCATTCCTACCAACAGTGTAGGAGGGTTCCCCTTTCTCCACATCCTCACCAACATCTGTTGTTTCCTGACTTGTTAGTTTTAGCCATTCTGACCAGTGTGAAGTGGTACCTCACTGTGGTTTTAATTTGTATTTCCCTGATCCTGAGTGATGTTGAGCAATTTTTCATGTGTTTGTTGGCCATTTGTATGTCTTCTTTGGAGAATGTCTGTTCATGTCTTCTGCCTGTTTCTTGACTGGATTATTTGTTCTTAGGGTATTGAGTTTGATTAAATTCTTTATAGATTTTGGAGACTATCCCTTTATCTGATATGTCATTTGCAAATATCTTCTCCCATTCTGTCGGTTGTCTTTTGGTTTTGTCAACTGTTTCCTTTGCTGTGCAAAAGCTTTTTATCTTGATGAAGTCCCAACAGTTCATTGTTGCCTTTGTTTCCCTTGCCTTTGGAGACGTGTCTAGCAAGAAGTAGCTGTGGCCAAGTTTACAGAGGTTGCTGCCTGTGTTCTTCTCTAGGATTTTGATGGATTCCTGTCTCACATTTAGATCTTCGATCCATTTTGATTTTATTTTTGTGTATGGTGTAGGGAAATGGTCCAGTTTCATTCTCCTGCATGTGGCTGTCCAATTTTCTCAACACCATTTGTTAAAGAGACTCTTTTTTTTTCCATTGGATAATCTTTGCCGCTTTGTCAAAGATGAGTTGAACGTAGAGTTGAGGATCCATTTCTGGGTTCTCTATTCTGTTCCATTGATCTGTGTGTTGGTTTTTGTGCCAGTGCCACACTGTCTTGATGATCACAGCTTTGTAGTAGACGTTGAAGTCTGGAATTGTGATGCCACCAGCTTTGGTTTTCTTTTTCAACATTCCTTTGTCTATTCGGGGTCTTTTCTGGTTTCATACAAATTTTAAGATGATTTGTTCCAGCTCTGTGAAAATATGGTGTTTTGATAGGGATTATATTGAATATGTAAACTGCTGTAGGTAGCATAGACATTTTAACAATATTTCTTCCAATCCATGAGCATGTGGAATGTTTTTTCATTTCTTTGTGTCTTCCTCAATTTCTTTCATGAGTGTTCAATGGTTTTCTGAGTACAGATCCTTTGCCTCTTTGGTTAGGTTTATTCCTAGGTATGTTATGGTTTTTGGCACAATTGTAAATGGGGTCAACTCCTTAATTTCTCTTTCTTCTGTGTAATTGTTAGTGTATAGAAATGCAACTGATTGATGTGCATTGATTTTCTATCCTCCACTTTGCTGAATTCCTGTATGAGTACTTCTAGCAATTTGAGGTGGAGTATTTTGGGTTTTCCACATAGAGTATTATGTCATCTGCAAAGAGTGAGAGTTTGATTTCTTCTTTCGTGATTAGGATGCCTTTTATTTTTTTGTTGTCTGATTGCTGAGGCTAGGACTTCTAGAACTGTGTTTTAATGTTTCTACCCTTGTACGTTACAGACATCTTGTCCCCTAGCTGCTTTCAGGATTTTCTCTTTGTTTCTTAGATATGCAAGTTTCATTATTATATGTCGGGGTGTTGACCTATTTTTATTGATTTTGAAGGGGGTTCTCTGTGCCTCCTAGACTGAATGCCTGTTTCCTTCTCCAGATTAGGGAAGTTCTCTGCTGTAATATGCTCCAGTATACCTTCTGCCCTGTCTTTCTGTCTTTCCTCTTCTTCTGGGATTCCCAATTATTCTAATATTGTTTCACTTTATGGTATCACTTATCTCTCGAATTCCCCCCCATCCAGTAGTTGTTTTTCTCTTTTTCTCAACTTCTTTATTCTCCATCGTTTCGTCTTCTATATCACTGATTCTCTCTTCTGCCTCATTTATCCTAGCAGTTAGAGCCTCCATTTTTTATTGCATCTCATTAATAGCCTTTTTTTTTTTAGACGTGATTAGATTTTAGTTCTTTTATTTCTCCAGAAAGGGATTCTCTTGTGTCTTCTGTGCTTTTTACAAGCCCAGCTAGGATCTTTATAATTGTTATTCTGAACTCTAATTCTGACATCTTACTTATGTCCATACTGATTAGGTCCCTGGTAGTCAGTACTGCCTCTTATTCTCTTTTTTGAGGTGAGTTTTTCCCTCTTTTCCCTCTTTCCCTTTCCATTCTTTTCAGAGAAGAATAGATGAATGAGAGAATGAAATACTAAAAAGGCAACAAAGACCCCAGAGAAATATACACTAAACAAATCAGAGGAGACCTGAAACTGAAAAACAAAACAAAACAATATAATCAGACAGGTGAACAGAATGGAGTAATATACTGGATCCGGCATGTATTTTGTTTGTTTGTTAGAAAGCTAGATCCCAAAATTGTAAAGAAAGAAAAACTTTTATATGTACAAAACTAAAATTAAATACAATGAAAGGTTAGAATGTACTGTAAAAATGAAAATTAAAAGCCAAAAAAAAAAAAAAAGAGGCAATATAAGCAGACAGGTGAACAGAGCAGAGCAATACATTATATTCTGGGTGTGTTTTGGTCTGTTTGTTGGAAGAAACTATATCCCAAATCGTAAAGAAAGAAAAACTTAACTGCTGCCGCTATTGCCATGAATAGCGTAGGGCAGGCCTGCACTGACATGAAGCGCGAGTATGACCAAGCGCTTCAATTGCTTGTTTGCCGAGAAGTTCCTCAAGGGGGACAGCTCCCAAGACCCATGCACCAGCCTCTTCAAGCAGTATCAGCAGTGTGTTCAGAAAGCAATAGAGGAGAAGGAGATTCCCATTAAAGGACTGGAATTCATGGGCCATGGCAAAAAAAGCCTGAAAGCTCTTCTTGACCTTGACAGTCACCCTGAAAAGAGACTCCTTCAATCAGGATATTTAGGACACTGGATTTTGTCAGTTAAGGCTGTGAAAATAGCCATTGATTTGATGAGTTTAGAAGGGAGGATTTTTCTTTCTCCTTGATTTCCTCTCATTGGGAAAAGATGCATCACTCTTTGCTTTGAGATGATTTTTCACTTGCTCTGGCATCTTGCAGGAGCTCCATTTGCTAAAACTGAAAGATTTCTTGGGATTATGGTTGCAATACCTAGTCTGGGATCAGTTTTAAATATCCTTTGGATGTAAATACTGATAACCTTGTCAGGATGATCAGGGTTGCCTGACCTCTTGAGTTTTGCTGCGAAGGACATTAGGTACATTGTACTAGGGTTATTATTCATGGAAGCAATTGGTTAGGATCTCTTTTCACCCAAGGAGCTCAGACTCTGAAAAGGGATCCCAGCACAACAGTTTCAATCAATGCTTGGGAGAACAGTTTTATTTTCATATGAAAATTTTTAGGATTGCTAGTGGACTGGGTTAGCCAAGAGGAAGACAGCTTTAAGAGTTCCCTCCCTTAAGAAGAGGTGTCAGATTCTGATTAAGATGTGAGAGCTTGAAGAATGTTACAGTATACACCATTTCAGAGCTAATAGTGTAGTTTAGGAATTAAGATCCTTGGAGTAACAATGGAGGAAGATCCTAAGTGGCAAACATTTGCCATTGCCAGCTTTCAGCCTGAGTCAATTAATGAAGCCAGCCTGTATTATCATAAAACTGCCAAAGTGCTGCATCTGGCTAAATGGGAGAAGAGTTTGTTTTCCTTGCCTTGTGTACCCACCCTGCCCTGTAGTGTCTTTACCCATGAAGATGGAATAAATTTTAAATTTAGTTTCAAAAAGGAGAAAAGAAAGAAAAAGAAAAACTCATATGTATACAAAAATAAAATTAAATATATTGAAAGGATAGAATATAACTGTAACAATGAAAATTTTAAAAAACTTGAACAAAAAAAGAAGAAAAAAAAAGAATGTGATCAGACAGATGAAGAGAACAGAGGAATACACTAGACTCGGGGTGTATTTTGGTCCATTTGTAGATAATAAAGCCCATCGATTTATTCCTTTATGGTAACTACTTTTGGGGTCCTGCTTAGGGTAGTCCATGATTTTATATATATTCGCCTTTTTTTTTTTTTTTAAGAGAGGGAGATAGGTGGGGGGAGGGGCACAGGGAGAGAGAAAATCTTAAGCAGGCTCCATGCCCAGCGCGGAGCCTGATGTGGGGCTCAGTCTCAGAGCCCTGAGATCATGGCCTGAGCCAAAATCAAGAGTCAGTTACTTGACTGAGCCACCCAGGTGCCCTTATATTATATTTACTTTTAATTGTACAGCTTAATAGGTGAGAGCACGGACTCAAGTGATAGACTCATTGGATTTGACTCTTTGGATTTGAATTTTGGTTTGGCCTCTTACTGTGACCTAAGGCAGGTGCTTACCCTCCGTGTCACAGGTTCTTTATTTGTAAAACAGGGGTAAAGGTAATATGTCATGGGGTTGTTACAAGGATTGAAACAGAATTTGGTCTAAAACATAATAAGCATGATACAGGTGTTAAGTAAAATTATAAATATAGTATTTTCTTTGAATTTTTATGTTTAATTTTTTTTTACATTTCAAACTTTATTTTTGTACTTAGTTTAAAATAGGGATCTAACTTAATTCTTTTTGAAATGATTAGCATATCAAGGTACTATAAAGTAATCCATCCTTTATCTCACTCTCTTGAATTGTCAAATTTATCTTATAATTAGGATTATCTCGTTGATCTGTTTTTTGCTGGAACTAAGAAATGGATCTTTAGCTTTAAACTCTACCTAGGTTTGCATCCTGGCTCTGTTGTGTCACCTTGGGGATATTACTTAATCACTTCTTAAACCTCAGATTTCTCAACTGACAAATAGAAAGAATACCTATCTTAATAGATTTTTGAGGGTATTATATGAGGGTAGTGTCTGTTACTTGTCTGATATATAATAGCTATTCAATAACTGTTAGTTTTCTTTCCTCTTTAATACAAGTTTGGAGAAACGAGATAGCTGGTATGACCTATAATCTACTCTTCAGTGTTCTGTCACTTTGAAAGAACTGGATAGTTCAGATTTAATTATTTTTTAGACCTAGAAACTAGGGCTCCAAAGATATGTAAAACAGATAAGGTAACAATATCTCTGTCCCCTCCAGGGACACTATATTAACTGAGAGGATACAACAGAATATATCAGAGTTTCCCAATCATGGCACTACTGGCATTTTGAGCTGGGTAATTCTTTATTGTAGGGGGCTCTTCCCCAGTTGTGACAACTAAAAATGTTTCCACATCATCAAATGTGATGAGCTAATTTGCCCCCGGTTGACAAACACTACAATATATGAATATAGTGCTGAAGACTACTAGGAAGTAGGGAGGAAGTGATGAACTTTTTGGCAGAATTGGGAAAACCTTTTGAGAAATAGGTCATTTTTTTTTTCTTTTCTCCAGCTTACTTTATTGTAAGAATACAGTATATAATACATATAACATAAAACATTTTTAAGTTAAATTAAATTATTAATATTTTTTTAAGTAAGCTCTATGCCCAAAGTGGAGCTTGAACTCACAACCCTGAGGTCAAGAGTCACTTGCTCTATTTTTTTTTTTTAAGATTTTATTTATTTATTTGACAGAGATAGAGACAGCCAGCGAGGGAGGGAACACAAGCAGGGGGAGTGGGAGAGGAAGAAGCAGGCTTCCAGCGGAGGAGCCTGATGTGGGGTTCGATCCCAGAATGTCGGGATCACGCCCTGAGCTGAAGGCAGACGCTTAACGACTGAGCCACCCAGGCACCCCAGGGGTCACTTGCTCTATTGACAGAGCCAGCCAGGTGCCCCAAATTTACTTATTTGAGTATAGATGAGAGAAGTAGGTCATTTAAAAAATTATTAATTGTGCCTTTTTTAAAAAAAATTTATTTATTCAAGAGATAGAGTGAGAGACAGCATAAGCAGGTGGGAGGGTCAGAGGGAGAAGCAGACTTCCCTCTGAGCAGGGAGCCTGACACAAGGCTTGATCCCAGGACTCTGGGATCATGACCTGAGCCGAAGGCAGATGCTTAACTGACTTGGCCACGCAGGCGCCCTAATTGTGCCCTTTTTCTATTTCTTATTCTCCTTTCCTCTTATTTCAGTTCATTATTAGGTGATTTATCCATTTATTAATCACCTACTATAATCCACGTACTCTGGGTACTGGGACTATAGCAATGAGTAAAACTGTTGTGTAGCGCCTACATTCTTGGGGGTGTGGGACCAGACGGGATTTGCTAATGACTTGGATGTGAAATGTGAGAGGAAATGAGGAGTTGGGATCATTCCAGAATTTTCCAAAGAAGTGGGTAAATTGTGGTGCCATTTACTGATTGAGGTCAAGTAGTTGTATTGGTGTGAAGCTGAGGGAAATGAGAGTTCTGTTCTGAACATGTCAAGTTTGAGGTGACCACTATAAAGCCAAAGGTAGATGCCTAGCTAGCAGTTGAATAGATCGCACCCGAGTCAGGAGAGGAGTTGAGCTATGTTGCTTTAGGGATTAAATCTGTTTCAGAGTGAGTGTTTCAGGAAGCGTTTCAATGTCTTGTTTCTGGGGTCCTGCAAATGGGGACATCAGTTGCTCTTATTGCTGTGGGTCAGATGGCTTTATTCACCTACCTAGTATTGTTAAGGTACTTCATCCTAATTACCAAACTGCTGTCATTTGGTATTTGTTGAGTAGTTACTATGTACGTCGTCTGTGGTTGTGTTAAGAAAGTGCTGGACAGGGATGCCTAGCTGGCTCAGTCGGTAGAGCATGCAACTCTTGATCTTGGGGTTGTAAGTTTGAGCCCTGTATTGGGTGTAGAGATTACTTAAAAACAGATCTTTAAAAAAAAAAAAAAGTGCTGGACATTTTTCTGACACTTGCAGAGCTTGTTATGTAGTTGGGGAGCCAGACAGAATTAAAAAGTTAATTGGTGATACTAGTATTCAAGCTTAAGGCCCCAGGATTAAGGGTGGTAGCAGTGGTTTGGAGAAGAGAGATAGATCTGAGAAATGGGTACTCCTGTATTAGAATGTGCAGGCAGGGCTATGTCACATTTACCGCCGTGTTTCCAGTACCTAGCAATGGGAAGCTAGGAGCAGAATGGGATTAATACGAAAATCAAATGACATAATGTATTTGAAAATGTTTTATAAGTGATAAAACATGATATAAAGGTTAATTGTTGTCCTAATCCTTAAAACTAAAGGATCCACAGTTAAATTAATAGTACTTTTAGTCTGGGACACCTGGGTGGCTCAGTTGCCTAAACATCCGACTCTTGATTGTGGCTCAGGTCATGATTTCAGGGTGGTGAGATCAAGCTCACATTAGGCTCCAGGCTCAGCAGGGAGTCTTCTTAAGGATTCTCTCTCTCCCTTTGCCTGTCCCCTTGCTCACGCACATGCTCTCTCTCTCTCTCTCTCTAAAATAAATAAATAAATCTTAAAAAAAAAAAGACAGTACTTTTATTCTGAGGAACCAAAATAAGGAAGAAAAAGTCTTAGAAGTATTAAAGGTGACAGATATATCCCTTTAGTTCTTGCCAAACTTACTCATTATGGCTCAACTGGCGTAAAACAAAGAAAAATGGAAGGTTGGGTAATTAAAGCCTACCCTACTTTTCCCTTAATAATTTAGGTCTTATGGGAATCATTGTTGCTGGGAGTATGTCTGGGATTATATATCTCAGTCCTACATTTCTGGAATATTTGCAGCTGGGTGTTTTCTAATAAAAAGGGTATGTATGTATGCATGCGTATGATCATTGCTTATGCATGAAGTGATTGCTAATGTTGAAACTGCATACGTGAATCAGAATTTTTTGTTACTTATTCTGAAATACACACATACACACAATTAGGATTTTATAGAGGGAATGTGAAGTAGTAAATTGGAAGTATCTTTGCTTTTTCTTGAAACTTTCTGGTACATTTTAGTTGACTGTCTTTTGTGTACATGGGTTCCTAAGAATCAGTATCTTAATTTTAAAATAGCAAAAGAGGGGTGCCTGGGTGGCTCAGTCGATTAAGTGTCTGCCTTTAGCTTGGGTTATGATCCCAGGGTCCTGGGATCAAGCCCCGCACGGAGCTCCCTCCTCCACCATAGGGAGCCTGCTTCTCCCTCTCCCTCTGCTTGCCGCTCCCCCCCCCCGCTTGTGCTCTCTCTCTCTGTCAAATAAATAAATAAAATCTTAAAGAATTAAAAAAAATAGCAAAAGATAGAAACGATGGACATGATATGGGGATAGTAAAAACTTTTTAGTTGAAGTAGGAGACTATAGATGATTACAACAACATCTTTTTGTTTTGAGAAGTAAAAGGTGTTGGTGCTAGCCTTGTTAGGAGATAGGTGATGACACCTCAGTCTTCATGTGCAAACACATGTCCCTGGAGCTGGGAAGCCTAGACTTGAAGAAGTCTTGGAGGAGTGTGAAATGGGAGATCTTTAACATATTTCAGGGGAAGAAGAGCATTTCATTATTTATAACATTAGTTATTTTGTCTTTTGAACAGATAACATGCCTCGACATTTCCAGTGGAGGCGGCCTTGGTGTGTCTTCTAGTACTGACGGGAGCATGAAGATCTGGCAGGCTTCCAATGGCGAGCTCAGAGTAAAGGCTTTGGATATGCTTTTAGGGTCTTATACATGAAGGGTGGTCTGAGAAGCCTTAGACTGGGTCACAGAAAGAAGAGTGGTGCATTCTAAACTTATAGGACCACCACACTTCAATTGATCTTTGTTCTCCCATTTGTTAATCTTAGAACTATCCTCAGTCTTGGTGATTTGCCAGAACAGATTGGGGCTGGAACAGTGGAGAAGCCAGGCCAGTGAATGTCTAAGTGGGTGGTCCCTTGGTATGAACTGCCTTCAGCGATAAGCTTCTAAGACAGATTAGCTAGGCTGTTATACTCATTATATGGCTGAGCCCCTCTCACCTATACAGAGGATTTTAAGAAGAGGTGAGTAAAAGAGTCCTCAAGCCTCCTCAGCTCCTTATAAGTAGAACTAGACTTAAGGATGGCTGTGAGAACCTTGGAGTTCAAATCCAAACATCTGTAGCCAGAGCTATAGGAAAGGGAGTCAGTAGCTCTTCGAACACTACCTGGTATACAGATGAGCTAAAGAGATCCTTTTGGACCTCCATAGTTTTAAAACCCGACATGTAGGGGTAGTATGTAGATATTTCATTTAAGGGACCAAGGATGTGAGAGGTAAGAGAATATCAGGGGATGGACAAGAGAACTAGCATGGAATTTTCTTTTGTTTTTCCAGAGAGTATTGGAAGGACATGTGTTTGATGTGAATTGTTGCAGGTTTTTCCCATCAGGCCTTGTGGTTCTGAGTGGGGGAATGGATGCCCAGCTGAAGATCTGGTCAGCTGAAGATGCTAGCTGTGTGGTGACCTTCAAAGGTCACAAAGGAGGTATGAAGGGTGATTTCTCCAAAAGGCTTCTCTAATGATCCCCAGAGACAAATCACCAAAAAGGTAGAAACAGAAGCGAGTATCTATTAAAAGCACAAATAATTCCTCTAACTGGCCATTTAAATGAGCTGTTTCCTCAAGGATTAGAAATTCCTTTGACACTGAGTCTTGTTATTGCTATCTAGAACTAACTTCCTTACACAGATAGTTGTTTTCCACAATTGATAAATGAAAAAAAAAGTCCTCCCCAGGAGGTTATCTGCTTGTGTGCCAGGAGAGAGAGAGAGATGTGTACCAACATTTTCTCATGATTAGTCCTTTGACTGAGGTGATAGTAAAAGCTGGGTGGCAAATGGCTGTATCACTAGATATCAAAGATAGAGCTTGGTACTGACTGTGAGTTCTTATGGATTTAAGTTCAGATTTTAAAAATGGAATAGCCATATAGGCAGTTGATATCAGGTTATAGAGACAGAATGAGAACATTTTCCCTTTGTAACTGGTTGGTTTGTGAGAAAAATTATAATTTAGAGATGTTTTATCTTTAATCAGAAGGTTTAAAAGGTGATAAATGTTATTCATATTTTACAGGTTTGGATATTTTTGAAAAAGTATTAACATCCCCAAATAATTCCTTACCTTGTTCCCTCCTTTGGAACCATAGTACACATCATAGTATACTCATTTGACAATTAATTATGCATTGCCGTATACTTACGGTTTAAGCTAGTCTTTTGCTTTGTGTACCTGACTATATTACAAATAACTTGTGGTTGAGTTTTAAGTTTTAATATTTCTTTATAATGATTTGTTAGGTTACATGCAGATCACCTAGCAAATATATGTTAACCTTAGCAAGGTTATTCCTAACACTGCCGGTACATAGGTGCATTGAGAAGGAATAGTAAAGATATTTGGAGCCTTCCTCACAGTCACCCTGAAGAACTGACTGGTCTAAGGAGTCAGAGTGGCCTGCATAGATGGGGAGTCCAGGAGCCAAATAGGTCTAGAGGAACCCTGAGGTACTCACCTCACACCTGTCCATCCTTCTGAATTTGTGAGGCACGGGGAAGTTTTCAGTGGATCAAGACATGATTGTTCATGAACTTAACAAAATGCATATGTGTCAACGCACACGCAACTTAGGAATTCCTTTGGGCGACTGCAGCTGAGTGTGCCCACCACGGGAGTCCTCAATTGCCCAGTGTTCTTCATTTCTTCCTAAGAATACACGGGTGTCACGTAGCTTAGAATGAATTACATAATGTTTGTTAATCTGATTAAATCTTTTATTCATTCTTTGGCCTTATGAGAAAGTCCTGGGATGGGGTGGGAGCTTCTCTGGATATAACAACTCTCACGTTTTTTGTTTGTTTTTTTAATTGAGAGGAGGAATTTTATTACGTTGAATAGAAGTGATAAACTGTGGGAGAAATGACATGAAGTCAGATCCAGGCTAATGTCTGTCGGGTCTTGAATGCTCCTCCCCAGGTAGTTCTGTAAAGTAGGGCCAGATTTGGTGTTGCCCGTTCTTCCACAGTACAGAAAATCAAAAGTAATCTCTGGTAGTTTAGCAGCGTATGGGTCACTGTCTCCACAACCACATGAATTCCAGTTGTGTTGTACGGCTCCTTTTTAAATCTCTTTAGTTACAAGATTTTGAAGCATGCTTATTAGCAGAGGCCATGAACAACATAAAAAACAGAATAAAGAATTATTACCTGCATGTGTGATCTTTAGTGGTTTCACAAGTGGTGACTAAATAAGAGAAACCTCGAAGATAGTGAGTGTCGGGCAACCCTCTGGGGTCCCCTCCCTCTTCGGGAGCTTTGTATGATCACTTTGCTATCACTCAATAAACCTTGCTTTGCTGCCCACCCCCCCAAAAGAAGATAGTGAGTGTTGAAAGTGAACATGGTCTTTTATTGCCTAGGTTAAGTCTTGGCAAGCGAAACATTAAAGAAACCACCAGGAACACTGGACTGAACATAGCCTGATGCTTATTGCAAAGAACCATTAGGACACTGACAAAGTAGTTCTGTATAAAGATCTTGTGTAAAGGATAAACTTTTGTTAGTTTAAATAAGTACCTGGCTTGCTTATTGCTTCTAGTATATGAAAATAGATAGTAAGTGAGGCAGTATGTAGAGTATTTAAACATGGGATTTGGAGACGTATAAATCTTGGTTTAAATCTTAATTCTTCCACCTATATATAACCTGTGTGACCTCAGAAAGTTGCTTAACTATTCTGAGCCTTAGTTTCCTCATGTGAAATGGGAATAGCAATATTAAATGAGATGGTACATATGAAGGATTTAGCATAATCCCTGGTATTATAAAAATGCACAATAAATGTATAAAATATAAAGCTAAATCCCTGCCAGGGAGGGTGAGCTTTGTGATGTTTTAACATACTCGTTATATGTGAAAAGCAGAAATTGTTATTTCTAATAGAATAGACTCATTCTAATTGAATTTTTCCAGTAGCAACAAATATGATCCTAGTTGATATGTAATTGGTTTTCCCTTACATTTTTAGATACATATTTTATATATAAATAAAGGATTAGCGTGTTCTTTAACAAGCGGAGATGAGATTTGTGTATGTTTTTAAATCTTTCTGATGAAAGATAAACCGAAAGTAGTTTTGTCTTTGTAATATAGTAGTCCCCCTTCATCCATGGAGGATACGTTCCAAGACCTCCAGTGGATGCCTGAAACTGCGGCTAGTACCGAAGTGTTTATATACTATCTTTTCCTGTATGTACAAACCTATGATATGTGACAGGCAAATGGATACCGCGTCGGTATGCTGGGTAAAGTGATGTGATTTACGTCCTGGGCATGATGGTGTGGGATAGTGCAAGTCTCTCATCATCACGCTACTCAGAACAGCTTGCAATTTAAAACCTATGATTATTTCTGGAATTTTCCATTTAATATTTTCAGACCGTGTCTGACCACAGAAAGTGACACTTAAGGGGAGACTATTGTATGTGAGTCTTCTACGTAGTTCTAAGGTATACTTTAGTTTGAGGTTTTTAAACTGCCCAGGCCGTTTAATTAAGGTTGGTGAATTTGGAGGTATATATAATACAATCCTTTGAATAATAATAACTTAATAATCACAATTCTTTCTAATAAGCACCAGATCATTCATAATCTATGAAAACGTTGAGGCCAAATAAAACACCATGGTAGTTGACTGGTCGAGTTTTTTGCTCGCCATGGTAGGAAAGCTGCTTACATTTGTGGAATAATTTTAGGAGGTCAGGTTGCATTTTCAGCACTTGGGCCATTATTTTCAACTTCTCCAAATTTTCTTTGAAATAGGATATGCTGCCTTCAAGTAATAGTAGGTGCTTCAGAGCTCATTTTTTCTGAGATCTGAATCGCAGCCATTACTTTCCATGTACACAGACACACACAAGTGTGTGTGTACACGCGTACATTTCCCCTTCCCTCATATGTGTGTGTTTGCTTCCTACCAACATTAAACCAGCTCAATATAATAGTAAAACGAGATAATTTTAATAGAGTAAACTTGTTAAAAACATGCCTAGATGTATGAGTGTTGCTCTACTTCTTACTAATGCTAATTTTGGTCATAGTTTCACTTAGCATTCTTATTTCCCAGACATTGGCTAGGATGTTTATATGTGATTCAGCTGAATCTTTTCTTGAAGGCAAATGCTTTTTCATCTTGGTTTATGTTGAGGACTCTATCAGTTTGGTTTGATATCTAAAGCCTTTGTGGCTTCTGGTAGGTCTTTGCTCTGGCTGCTTCTCTTTCAAGGGCTGCCTGCTATTTTCATAGCTTCTTTCTAGAGTAATTTGTCATAGGTTCCAGCTCCTGTAGGGTTCCTCTTTCTTTTATTTTTGTTATCTAAGAGTGAAGAGACCCATACTAGTTGCCACCATATTGTGAGGGGGGTTGGGGGAAAGTAGAGTGCTGTTTCCCATAACTTCGTTTTTCCTCTTTCCACTTGTTGCCAGGTCAGGGTAGAGGCTCAGCTCACCACTGGCCCCTGCTGGCAGTACCCTGCTGGGCCTGGTCACTGTCAAGGGTCAAGGGAATTGGACTGCTGCCTCCTGCTTCAGTGGGAGTAGGGTAGAAGATCACTCCCTGTTTAGCCTCACTGACCTTGGGGAAGGGGAAGTAGCAGTTTTTCTCTTACTATTTGAGTAAATTGCCAAAATTTTCTGTTAGGCCACCCCTTTCCCAGTCTTTTGCAACAGACATTTCTTGGAGTTGGGTTGTTTTGTTTTTGTTTTTTTAAATTTGTGCACTTTTTTAAAAAAAATCAATTCCTTGATGGAGACTTCTGCAGTATCCTATCCAGGATGTATGGGAAGCAGTAAGGAAATCCAGGGAATTTGTTACCCTGTTGTTCTTAAGTCCTCAGATCCCTGGGTGACCTTCTTTCCATCTTTCCAGTCTTCTTATACTTTCTGTCTTATGTCCAGATTTTTTTCATGTATAAGGGGAAGGACCTGGGAGAAATGGGGCTACTGTCTCTTGGCCAAACAGGAAGATTAATCCTTTCAGTTCTCAGTGGAAACAATAAGACAGTGATTTTCAAACTGCACTAAGATGTCTTCTTAATTATTATTTAAAAAACATGTCTTAAAGCCAGAATTAAAACTTGAAAACCACTGTTCTAGGACACTCCACTAGGAATTAAGTCCAAACCTTTTCCATGTCTGTCTCTAAGGGCTAGTCTTTGAACCATTGGGAAGCAAGGACTCTGTTCTATTTCTGTTTTTCTAGCACTTGAACTTGCCCAGCATGTAGTACATATCCAGTACATGTTTGTGAGGCAATGGAGTCATTGATGCAGATCCATCTTCTCTGCTCCTGTAGTTCCTTTACGACCCACTCCATCTTAGGATCTTTTTTTTTTGCTCTTGCTAGGTATTCTGGATACAGCCATTGTTGATCGGGGGAGGAATGTGGTGTCTGGTTCTCGAGATGGGACAGTACGACTTTGGGATTGTGGGCGCTCAGCCTGCCTGGGGGTCATTGCAGACTGTGGTTCTTCCATCAATGGAGTGGCTGTGGGAGCTGCTGACAACTCCATAAACCTCGGCTCCCCTGAGCAGACGCCCAGTAAGTTGATAATGATATATTGAGCTTGTTTTGTTTCCTTAGGCACCTTCAGTGTTTGCCTTAGCTTCTCCTTTTCTTCCTCATCTTTCCCTGCTTTTTAGCTGGTATTTGTATTTTCACCATAATTGTATACCTACTATGTTTCTTTTGCTTTGGAATCTATAAAAGAAGTATATGTCATTGTTAATTACGTTTGAGTAAGTACAATCTAGTTTAGCAGATGAAACTGATGCCTATAAAACAACAAGAAAAATTTAGCTGAAACAACTTAATGATTCTTAATATAAATAAAATAGTTTTTTGGAAGAAGAGAGTATTTTATATTTTTAGGTTAGTATAGATGAGAAAGGTGTCACAAAGAAGTTGACTTGAACCTTGGAGGATGAATTTGAGTTGAATAGACAAGAATGGGAAGGATGGGAGAATGGGAGCTGGGGGTAAGGCTGGGGCAGTTCACATTAAAATAGTTTGAAGGTGAAATTGACTGTTGGGTAGAAAGATATGTTTGGCTGGGTCAGAGGTTGGATTAAAGAGTAGTTAGTAGTGGGGGGCACCTGGCTGGCTCAGTTGGTAGAGTATGTGACTCTTGATCTCAGAGTTATAAGTTTGAGCCCCATGTTGGGTGTAGAGATTACTTTAAAAAAATCCTTAGGGGCAGGGGCGCCTGGGTGGCTCAGATGGTTAAGTGTCTGCCTTCGGCTCTGGTCATGATCTCCAGGTCCTGAGTTCGAGCCCCACGTCAGTTTCCCAGCTTAGCAGGGAGTCTGCTTCTCCCTCTCCCTCTGCCTCTCTCCCTGCTTGTGCTCTCTTGGTGTCTCTCTCTCTCTTTCTCTCAAATGAATAAATAAAATCTTTAAAAAAAATCTTTAGGGGGCACCTGGCTGGCTCGGTCAGTGGAATATGTGACTCTTGATATTGGGGTTGTGGATTCAAGCCGCATATTGGGTGTAAGGATTACTTAAAAATAAAATCTTCAAGAAAACACTTCATTTTTTAGAGCAATTTTAGCAAATTTGAGCAGAAAGTGCAGTTTTTGGGGTGCGTGGATGGCTCAGTTGGTTAAGTATCCACCTCTTAGTTTTGGGTTGGTTTGTGATCTCAGGGTCATGAGATTGAGCCCCATGTCGGGCTCCACGCTCAGTGCAGTCTGCTTAAGAATTCTCTGTCTCCCTCTCCCCCTTCCCCTCCTCCCACCCACACTTGCACACACACACTCTCTCTCTCAAATAAATAAATAAATAAATAATCTAAAAAAAAGAAAGAAAGTACAGTTTTTGTACGCCCTCTGCCCCAGACATCCTCCCTGGTTATCATTTTATCAACATCCCTCACCAGAGTGGTATATTTGTTACAAATGATAAACCTACATTGACATATCATTATCACTCAAATAATTTATATTAGGTTCATTCTTGGTGTTGTATATTTTATGGATTTGGACAAATGTATAATGACACGTATCTATTATAGTATCGTACAGAAGATTCACTGCCTGAAAAATCCTTTGTGTTCCACCAGTTCATCCCTTCCTCTCCTATAACCCTTGGCAACCACTGATATTTTTACTGTGTCCATGATTTTGCCTTTTCCAGAATGTCACAGTTGGAATCATAAACTATGTAGTAGTCTTTTCAGATTGGTTTCTTTCATTTAGTAATAAACATTTAAGGTTCCTCCATATCTTTTTATGGCTTTTTAGCACTGAATAATATTCCATCGTCTGGATGTACCTCAGTTTATTTCTCCATTCACCTACTAAAGGACATCTTGGTTGCTTCCAAGTTTCGGCAAATATGAACAAAGCTGCTATAAATATCTGTGTGCATGTTTTTATGTGGACATATGTTTTCAACTGATTTGGGTTAATTTTGCCCTTCACTTTGGACACACTGTAGATACTCTCCTGTCTTAAACTTCCCATGTAGATGTACTGTGGTCCAAGACTAAAACTACTGCGGGACCACCAGATGTTCCCTGAAGTCTCTTTGGAATTAATAGGATGAGTCTTTTTTCCAAAGTGTGACACGTGCCATTAGTGATAAACAAGATTATTTCAGGCAGTACACATCTTTAATAGTTATATATTTAATACACACACATTTTACTTCAAACCTAAGATATTTATCCATGAATATTACTTAAAATAAGGTTAAGATTTTTAAAATTTGTTGATTTAAAGTAATTTTTTTAAAAGATTGTATTTATTTGTCAGAGAGAGAGCACAAGCAGGGGGATCAGCAGGCAGAGGGAGAAGCAGGCTCCCTGCTGAGCAAGGAGCCCTATGCGGGGCTCGATCCCCGGACCCTGGGATCACAACCGGAGCTGAAGGCAGACACTCAACCAACTGAGCCACCCAGGCATCCCGATTTAAAGTAATTTAAATGAGGGGCGCCTGGGTGGCGCAGTCGTTAAGCGTCTGCCTTCAGCTCAGGGCGTGATCCCGGTGTTGTGGGATCAAGCCCCATGTTGGGCTCCTCCGCTAGGAGCCTGCTTCTTCCTCTCCCACTCCCCCTGCTTGTGTTCCATCTCTCGAAGGCTGTCTCTCTCTCTTCAAATAAATAAAAATAAAATCTTTAAAAAAAAATTAAAAGAAATAATTTAAATGAAAAAAAATTTTTTAAAGATTTTATTTATTTATTTGAGAGAGAGAGAACATAGAGTGAGGGGGAGAAGCAGACTTCCTGCTGAGCAGAGAGCCTGACTTGGGGCCTGATCCCAGGACCCCGAGATCATGACCCAAGCCGAAGGCAGATGCTTAACTGACTGAGCAACCCAGGTGCCCCTGTATTAGCTCCTATAATCCATTCTCCTCAGCAATTATTTGTGCTCATTTAAAAAAACACAAATCAAGTCATGTTGCTCTCCTTTGTCCCTACTTTCCTCCAGTGACCTCCTTTTATACATATATTAAAATCCTATCCCCTTCACTTGGCTTATCACAAACACACTCTCTGACCTCCACATTCCTTTCCAGCCTCCTGTCATACTGCCCATACTTTGCAAAGCTTTTTGCATGACTAGTTTCTGGTTACCATTCAGGTCTCAGTTGAAAGGTGGCCTCCGTGGGGTTTTTTAAAAGATTTATTTATTTATTTTAGAGAGGCTGGGCAGGGTGGGGCGGGAAGAGAGAGAGAGAATCTTAAGCAGACTACATGCTGAGTGCAGAGCTGACTCGGGGCACAATCTCATGACCCTGAGATCACCACCTAAGCTGAAACCAAGAGTCAGATGCTTAACTGACTGCACCACCCAGGTGCCCGTCCATGGAGTTTTTTTTACAGTTGAAGTTTAAATTTAAAATTGCCTTTCCTCAACCTTCCACCATCTACTCACTATTGATTAGATTTTCCTGTTCTATTTCCTTTGTGGAATTCATCACTATCTGAGAATATCCTATTTGTTTATTTACCTATTCCACGATTTCCTATTTCCACTAGAATTCTTGAGAGTAAGGACCTTGTCTGTTTGTATATGACTGTTTCCTTAGTACCTAGAGTAGTGTCCAATATATAGTAGACCCTCATTAAAGATTTGTTTAGTGAATGAATAAATTTCATTTACTCCAGACCATAAGAGCCTTGAGGGCAGAGACTGTTTTGTTCAACATCGTACCCCTGCTCCTAACATGGTATCATTTCACATAGCAAAGGACTTAATATTCTTAAGTTGGGTTTATTGGCATGTATTTTACATGTATTAAAAGTTACCTGTTTTATCTTTTTTTTTTTTTTTTAATTAACTTATTTAGGGGTGCCTGGGTGGCTCAGTCGGTTGACCATCTGACTCTTGGTTTCAGCTCAGGTCATGATCTCGAGGTCGTGGGATCAAGCCCCACGCTGGGCTCTGCAGTCAGTGTGGAGTCTGCTTCAGATTCTTTCTCCCTCTCCCTCTGCCCTTCCCCATGTGTGCTCTCTCTCTCTCTCTCTCAAATAAATAAATAAAATCTAAAAAATACAACACTTATTTTGTTAAGTAATCTTTTACCCTTAACATGGGGCTTGAACTTACAGCCCTGAGATCAAGAGTTGCATGCCCTAGCAACTGAGCCAGCCAGGTGCCCCAAAAATCACCCTTTTAAATGATCAGTTCTGTGAGTTTTGACAAATGTGTACAGTCATATAAACAATACAAGCAGTCAAGATATAGAACATAATAAAAGTTTAATCACTAACAGTAATTCAATAAACAGTCATTGGGGTCTGTGCTTTCTGGCACTGCCAGCTGATCGGCCCAGCCCATTGTTGACATGGTTTATCTGTTGTGCAGGTGAACGGGAGGTTGGAACAGAGTCGAAGATGCTGCTGTTGGCACGGGAAGATAAGAAACTTCAGTGCTTGGGACTGCAGAGCAGGCAGCCGGCAAGTGGTTCCTCTAAGACTGGAACTCTGGGGCATCTTGGATCACTCTGATTTTTGGAAAGCGGTTTTGGAAACATTTCCGCTTGCTCCCTGTGTTCAGCTTTTGAGAAAGCTGCAGGAGTAAGGGGCAATAGAGGGTAGTGATTAAGAGCATGGAATTTGGAGTAAGGGCAACATTCACGTCCTCGCTCTTCCACAATGGCTGTGACATTTAATAGGTTATGTAACCATTCTGAGCCTCAGTTTCCTCATCACTAACCTGGGAATAGTAGTACTCACCTTGTAGGGTTATATGATGAGGATTAAATGCGCTACTGCTTTGTGACCTTTGTTAAGTCACTTTCTCTCTGGGCTTTAGTGTGCTGTGTATAAAATGTTGGGGTGTAGTTTCCCTTCCATATCCAAGGTAACGTGAAGGAGTTCTGAGTCAAGGACTCATGCATTTGGGGCTCTTGATCAGTTAGTGACCAGAATGTCTTTTATGGAAGAAGTAGTTGAATTTTCTTCTGTCAGCCTCTGAGGATTTGCTGGGCACACTGTACTCTTCATTAAGCCTGGAGTTCCCTGGGATTTGATTTTTAAAATTTTTTTCCAGCTCCTGTCAACCTCACCCAGACAACTTTAATGATTTGGGTTGGCCACAGTTCATTTCTCCTTGTTAACTTCATTGTTCTAGTGATGTTTCCATCACTCTTTCTGATCGTAGTGCCTCTGCACTGCTTTTCCTCCCAAAGGGAAATCACAGGTTTTGTTTGTTTGTCCAGGTTTGGTTTTTTTTCTTTCCTTTTTAGAACATTTGAGGTAGAAATGATCAGATTGAGCTAATAGTAGAGAACAAATAAAAATCTGATAATTCCTTTCTTTTCAGGCACGTGGGGAGAATTATAATTCTTTAAATTGCCACTTTATTTGAGCTTGTTTCTTTTCCGACATAGAGTCTCCCTTCAAAAGGTGGTCAGAAGCGACATGAAGCCAAATTTAAATGTGTGAATTGCAGGTGTTTCTCAAATGGAGGGTTGTAAAGAGAAGCGGGAGAAGAAAGATGTTGGGTACTGAGGGTCCCTATGAGTCAGTGTGTTGAGGGGCAGTAGTCTGAAAACTGCTGCCTCTGGGGTGGTAGTACGTACACTGCTGAAGTTCGTGCGAGCCTCAGGTTCCCAAAATCCTGGTGGGGGTTCCTCCTCGGTCGTTGCCGAGTACTTTGTTTAGTTGCAGAGTGCTTAAAGACAGAAGAAAGAAAATGTCTCTAAAAATAGGAAAGTTTTCTTTTTTTTCGGTGCCTGTTTATTTCTGAGAACAAACTAATCTTCAAGCAGCAGTTTTGGCTCCTGCTTGTTCCCAGGTGTTCCTCTTTGTTGGCTCAGACGCCTTCAACTGCTGCACTTTTCTCTCTGGCTTCTTGCTGTTGGCTGGGACACAGGATGGAAACATTTACCAGCTGGACGTGAGGAGTCCAAGGTGAGTCACCCTTCATTTGCATGATGCAGGTCTTCTACAGAGTGGAAATTTTATTAGCTTTAACAGTGATTTAGCATAGCGTGTAGACGACTGTTGAATCAAGGGTATATTTTTCCATTTATAAAGGTTCTCCGGTGTGAGTTGTCTGATTGTTCTTATTATTCCTGGAATCATATTAAAAGGTAATTTGATTCATGCTGTCATGATTGTCCTACTGTAGTGATGACTTTGGAATCTAAGCTTAAATAATGAACTAACATTTCGCTTAAAATGATTGTATAGAACTTTTAATTTTGAGGAGCTCAGTAATTTCTCAGTGGTATTTAATCTGGGCTGGCCTAAGATTGATCGTTTTTAGTTCAGGTAAGCCAGCTGTGTTTCTTGGTTTGGCTTTGATCAGAATCTATCTGAAACAGGCTTTATTCTGGTCTTAAAGATACCCAGAGAGAATCACGCAACCTCCCCATCCCAGGATTTAACTGTTTCTCCAATTCTGTCCCTTCCTCCTTCCATTTCCTTCCTTTTGTTCAGCTGATATTTATTGAACGGCTTTTGTGGGGACCAAACATTGTGCAGGGCACTGAAAAACAGAAATAAAAGATATAGATTCTGCCTTTGAGGCATTTGGAGTCTAACAGTAAAGATGTCAGTGATACAGTGTGATCAGTGGGCTAACAGGGCTCTACACAGGAATTTGAAAAAGTACTGAGAAGGAGAAAGAAGAAGGTGGGACTGCTTCTCCAAGGAAATGAAGCTTTAATTGGATCTTGTCCAGTAGGAAGTTACCAAATGAAGAGAGGGGTCTGCCCTAGGTAGAAGAGTATAGAGAAGCATGAAGATGTGTGAAGTATGGCACTTTCAGGGATCCCTGAGTAGTTTAATACGACAAATATATACCCTGCAGACAGGGTAGCAGTGAGAAGTGATGCCAGATGGGAAAGCAGGAGTTTGTTTAGAAAGAACTTGCATACCATCTGAAGGAGTCTGGATTTTATTCCAAGAGCAGTAAAGAAATTCCAGTGAAAGGTGACTAGCTTAGACCTTTTCTTCCATATTTAAATTACTTTTGTTCTTGTTTTTGCCTCTGTGGAGTAGGGAATCTCTTATCACTATTAGAAAATCAGCCTTACAGGGGCACCTGGCTGGCTCAGTTGGTAGTGTGTGTGACTCTTGATCTCAGGGTCATGAGTTTGAGCCCCACATTGGGTGTGGAGCCTACTTAAGATTAAAAGAAGGAAAGAAAGAAAATCAGCTTTACATATATATTAAATTGATTCTCACCTTTCTCTTTCATTTCAAAGAGTCCTGACATTTGTAATATCTCACAACTATCTTTTTTTTTAATCTCTCACAACTGTCTTAATTCTGTCTGTAAGCAAAACAATTAACATATTGTTAACATTGTTATCTTAAACTCATGTCAGGCCTCCCCTAAAAACTGGAGTTATTGGTGGTGACTTGGTTCATTCAGCTCAATGACCTGTTAGTTAGAGACATGTTTAGATTCACTCCAAGGTGGTTTTGAGTGGATTACCTTGATCTACCATTTAAGGAGCTTGCCAGGAAAGAAACTGTATGAATGTTTAATCTCTGTCTTCATTTGTCCTGTTTGCTTTTGTGTGGTTAGTACTGTATGTTGAATATAGTTAAGTGTTGCTTTTGAAGAAAAAAAAGTACAATTGCCCTTTTTCTTTGAATTCCAGGGCTCCAGTACAAGTCATCCACAGATCCGGAGCACCAGTTCTGTCCCTGCTGAATTTCAGAGATGGGTTCATTGCTAGCCAAGGTGGGTCCAGGGGCCCCTTGAGAGAGATGGCTTCCTGTAGTTCATTTAAACATAGGTTTGGGGGGGCGCCTGGGTGGCTCAGTCAAGCGTCTGCCTTTCGCTCAGGGCGTGATCCCGGCGTTATGGGATTGAGCCCCGCATCAGGCTCTTCTGCTGGAGGCCTGCTTCTCCCTCTCCCACTCCACCTGCTTGTGTTCCATCTCTCTCTGGCTGTCTCTCTGTCAAATAAATAAATAAAATCTTTAAAAAAAAAAAAACAAAAAAAACATAGGTTTGGGGCGCCTGGGTGGCTCAGTCCATTAAGCATCTGACTCTTGATTTCTGCTCGGGTCATGATCCTTAGGGTCATGAGATTGAGCCCCGCATCAGGCTGCACGGTGTGTGGAGCCTACTTAAGATTCTGTCTTGTGGGACGCATGGGTGGCTCAGTTAGTTGAGTGTCTGACTCTTGATTTTGGCTCAGGTCATGATCTTGGGGTTGTGAGAAGGAGCCCCATGTTGGACTCCATGCTGGGCGTGGAGCCTGTTTGAGATTCTGTCTCCCTCCATCCCTCCTCTCTCTCTCCTTTAAAAAAAAAAAAAAAAGATTTTCCCTCTACCCCCTCCCCCCCACCCCACTCCCCCATTCATGCCCTCTCTCTCTCTCTAAAAAATAAATAAATAAACATAGGTTTAAATGCATGATCTATGGGGCTCCTGGATGGCTCAGTTGTTAAGCGTCTGCCTTTGGCTCAGGTCATGATCCCAGGGTCCTGGTATTGAGCCCTGTGTTGGGCTCCCTGCTTGGCAGGGGGCCTGCTTCTCCCTCTCCCACTCCCCCTGCTTGTGTTCCTCTCTCGCTCTTTCTCTCTCTGTCAAATAAATAAATAAAATCTTAAAAAAAAATAAAATAAATGCATGATTTATGGCGGGGCCAGGGGCATGGTCCTCCATGATTCTTTGGCATATTGTATTTATCATACTGTGTTTATCACCCTACACCGTGATTGTCTGTATCTCCCTCTACTCCGGGCTCCTTGAAAGTAGTGACTGTGCTTTATTCATCTTAATATAACTGTTTTCAGAGGACGAAACTAAGACCAAGAAAAGAAAGTTACCAGGAGCCACATTTCAGTTGAATATAAGGAAAACGTTCTATTTCGTAAGAGAGAAGCTGGCATTGTAGAAAGCACCACTGACTCTGGGGATTGGAGAAGCATAGGCTGGTTGGCTACTCTGCAAGGTGTTGTGACGGGAATTCTGTACCAGTTTAGAAGTTGAATATAGACGATCTTTGAGGTCCTTCGGGACTCTTTCACTAGAGAGGAGATTGAAATTGTCAGATTAAACAATTTTGAAACTTTTTATTATGGAAATTGTCAAAGAGATACAGAGGTAGAGAGAATAGCATAATGAACTTGATAAACCCATCATCTGGCTTCAACTCTTACCAATTTATGGCTAATCCTGTTTCATATTGTTTTACACATTCCCTTACAATCCCCAACCATTATAGTATTTTGAAACATATCACAGACATTGTATTATTTCACCTGTCAATATTTATATAAGTATCTCTAAAAAATAATAATTCTTTTATTGAAAAGATGATTTTTTGGGGTGTCTGGCTGGCTCAGTTGGTAGAGCATACAACTCTTTTTTTTTTTTTTTAAATAATGATTTTTTATTATATTATGTTAGTCACCATACAGTACATCCCCGGTTAGAGCATACAACTCTTGATCTTGGGTTGTGAGTTTGAGCCCCATGTTGCACCGATGTAGAGATTACTTAATAAAATTTACATTCAAAAAAGATGATTTTTTAATAATACAAGAAAGGATATGGTCTTCCTGTATGCTGCTAGTTGGGATATAGGTTGATTAACAGATAAATTAAAATAAAATTAATTAACAGTTGTTTTGGACAGCAGTTTTTCAAATTTTAAAAAGCTTGAAAAGATTAAATTTTTTTAAAAGTCACAATGTTGATGCAGAATAACTTTATGCAAAAGATATTCTTTTATGCAGTATGTTCTCAACCATGTAAAATAAAAATTTGCATAAAAAAATTGGAAAAATATTAAAATGTTAATGTTATCTTTGAGTTGTAGATTATGAGTGATTTTATTTACTTCTGTTTGTTTTTAAGTTTTCTTCAATTAGCATATACTAATTTTATATTAAGTAAAACAATAACCAAAAAATTTACCTTATTCAGCAGTTTATAGATCATCCCGTCTTATTTGTCCATGCTCTTTTGAGAAAATTAAGTTTAAGAATAAATATACTTTTATTTTCTTGATATAACAACTTTGCTCCTTTGCCTTGTATATCTGGTCAAGTTTATTGATTGAATAATTTGGGAGCACATTAAAACATTTATATAGACAATTCCCTGTTAAAAATCATTGTCCCGGGGCGCCTGGGTGGCTCAGTCGTTGAGCGTCTGCCTTCGGCTCAGGGCGTGATCCTGGCGTTCTGGGATCAAGGCCCACATCAGACTCCTCCGCTGGGAGCCTGCTTCTTCCTCTCCCACTCGCCCTGCCCGTGGTCCCTCTCTCGCTGGCTGTCTGTCTCTCTGTTAAATAAATAGGTAGAACCTTAAAAAAAAAAAAAAATCATTGTCCAGGGTAAGTTTGCAATCAGATGCATAAGCCTGCAGTTGCTTGCTCTGTGCCCTTGGCAGGAATTGCTAATCAAAGACAGCCCTTCTCACTGAGCTTGCACTTGTCCTTCAAATCCTCTAACCCAGCATTCCAGGCAGCCACTGTAGGTCCTCATATTTGACCCACATAATGAGACCTGTTTGCCATTCTGGGTCTTGGGATGATCTTCTTCAGGCTCGTGATGTACAGAAATAAACTAAAATACTGATTTTTTTTTTAAAGCTCCTTTGCGCACAGCTTTTTCTTTAGTTATCTAAATGTTTCTTTTTGCCTTTTAGGTGATGGAAGCTGTTTCATTGTCCAGCAAGACCTAGACTATCTCATTGAACTCACTGGGGCTGACTGTGACCCTGTGTTCAAGGTACAGGCCTGAGACGTGCTTGGGTGATTCTTACCTAGGATCTAGGGCTTTTGAGAGGACTGAATCCAGCTACTTTGTGGGCATTCTGGATGATAAAATACTTACGGATGAAATAAAAGAAAGTGAGAATTTTGAGTCAGAAGTGATTTCACCACTTATTAGCTCTAGAAACTTGAAAAATCACTTCACCTCCCCAGTCTGTCAATTCTTCTGTAAAATGAAAGTATTAATAAGATAATGTATATGAAAAATAGTTGTAAATTTTAAATCTTCTATAAATATTAGCTATCATCATTATTATTATTTAAAGTTGAAGACTTGTTATCTCATTTGGTTAGAAAGAGAAAAACAAAAGGGGAAATAATATTTATCGACTAGACATGGTGCTGGATGTTTTACATGTATCATCTTATTTTATTGTTACTATTCTTGAGGAATAGGTATTATTGTTTCTATTGTTTTTATAATTTTTTAGAAGTTATACAGTTAATACATACCTATAACAATTCAAACAATACAAAATTATACAGACTGTAAAGTCCCCTTTAAGACCTTTAGTAGTTCCACTCTTCTTTCCAGAAGTAACTAGCAGTAACAGTTCAGCCTAAATCTTTCAAGACTGTTTTTTGGAGAATTTGTACTTACATCTTTGTGTTTCTGTATTTATGCAAATAATATAGTTTTATCTTTAGTTTGTGCATAACTGAAATCATTCTATAGTCTATGACTTTTTTTATTAAGATCTTAGAGCTCTTTTCAGATAAATGCATATAGATCCACTTCATTTTTTAGATTTCCTTTGTAGTGTTCTATATTGTGAATTAGCATACCATTTTCATTTTATAAGTGAGGAAACTGGAGTCCAGAGTGGTTGAGAAAGTTGCCATAAGTCATGTAGCTACACATTAGCAAACCTGAGATTAAGTTACCTCCAGAATTCATGCTTCCTCCACTAAATTAGTGGTTCTTAACCCTTGAGTCTCGGGCTTTTTCTTTTCTTTCTTTCTTTCTTTTTTTTGAGGGATGATACAGACCTTATTGAATTAGGTTTTTCTGTTTACAACCGAGATCTCATCTACATACCATTTTACTAGTCTGTATGGGTACATTAATCCTAATGAGTTCAGATTTATGATGAGTGGGCTCAATCACGTAACAACACACACACATACACACAAATTGTTTTGAAAGAGTAGCACATATGTTATGCTCCTATAAAGCCAGTTTTGATCAAAAACCTCTAGTTTCAAAGATCAGTCTGATTTTGAAGATGAACCAGAGTACACTGTATGGTTCTAAATTCTAAAATCTGTTTTGGTCCTTTGTTACAGTGCTGTTATCGAACTACAATGTATGTTTTTTAAAAGGACACTGATAAGGGGTACCATCTGGTATTAACTTTAACCTTAGTTGGCAGCTTCCTCCTTCTTTCCCCAAAATCCCTTGGCCAAGAGTTCTCCGTTGTGAAGACTGAAAAGACCAGTGATACTTTGGCAGCAGTCCTATTACTGCGTGGAGGTAACGGAAGCAGGCCCGGGTCCTCCTCTCATTCTCCCACACTGTGCAACTCACAGATGGTTCCGAAATGAGAACAGTCACTGTCGTACCTACAGCTTAGAGACGTGGAGAGTCAGAACAACGGAAAAGAAAATCACAGGGCGGGTGCATGCAGAGCCAAGCTGCTCTGTCCAACACCTGTGTAATGTGTGGTTTTAACTAAATGTGGTTTAACTACTAAGAGTAAACCTGCTTGATTCACCTTCCAAATCAGAGTAAGACTAAAAACCTGAGACTTGCCTCTTCTACTCTGCATGGGTTCCACCAGTGGTGAGGAGCTCATAAGCAGGATCTCTACTCGTGCACAATACGATGCGTGCACGGAGCATGTCTAGCAGCTGAAGAGCTGCACGTGCCAGCACTGCCCAGATAACACGTGCCGTGATTTTCTTATAGCTTCTTCACACCGAGAGCATCACGTCCCTCAATATGGAGGTCAGAGGAGTGTGCCAACCTAGCAGTAGAGCTGCTGGCTGTCTCTCTGCTGCAGCTGAGAGGGACACTGTGGTTTTTGGTTTCTTTGAACCAGTCCCTATTTTTCCAGTCTGACTGGTTGGTTCCGTTGTAGGGTTGGTTCCACTGTAGGTCTTACACACTTTCTGAATGCTGCAACCTCCTTTTTCCACCTTTGCTCTGTAAACGTATCCCCAAACCACAACAACAGCTTCTGTGACAAAAACCAGGAGTAGGATGATGGCAAAAGTGGCAAGTCTGCAGCAGCTTTCCCTGATTGCGTCACAGTCGCCAGTCAGCCCAGAAATGAAAAGTGGGGCTCTACAGCGACGATTGTTATGGCAGGAACGAGAGGGTGCACATCTTCAGAGAAGTGGTGGTACTATCATAAGTGATGAAGTCATGCGCTCCCACATAGCTTAAAATGCCAGGGTGCCAGCTGCCCCCACCCCGAAGATTGGTTGAGAAACTCCAGAAGTCGTGGAGGAGGTGATACCGCATTGGACTGTCGTGGTGCTGGCAGCCTCCTGGCACCATGCGTTCACCAAGCGTGGTGGCAATGGCGGCGGAGCCTCCGCACTGGAAGCCTGGTGGCCGGGGTGGCACTCACCTCAGCTGCTGCAGCCACCGCTCCAGCCCCAGCCAGTGCCTCGCTCCTCCGTGCAGCTGCTGTCTCAGACAGGCGCATTTTGAGAACTTCTTTGAATATAATTTTACAAGGTTCAGGGATACGCTGGCCCATCTATGGATCATCTCCTTTCCCAGGTCCAGACCCTCTGCCCTCAACTATGCATCACGCTAGTGGGTTTGCTCTCTACTTGGCTAATTTGTTTCTCTGTCCTGTAGTCATAAGTGCCCTGGATGCTAGCCAGCTATTTTTAAAATCCCTATCATGGATCTAATTCTTCTCTTGTCTTTGGAGTCAGTAGAGCTTCTTAGACTCACTTGTACTAATGGAGATCAGTGGCTCTATCTTTTTGAAATGGAAGACTCCCAGGCTTCCTCTGAGCTGGAAACTCTTGTGTTGCAGGTAGCCACATGGGAGAAGCAGATCTACACATGCTGTCGAGATGGTCTTGTGCGACGCTATCAGCTCTCTGATCTCTGACTCCTTGGAAGAGGATTCCCAGTTAATGAAAAAAGATTGTCCCTAATCGACAAAGAGCCAAATAATCATCAGTCCTTCTCAAGGACCATGGCCCTTTATTGTTTTGGGCACCCTTTGGAAGTCACAGAAAATCAGCTGCATTGGCCCATGTGGAAGTATCATTCCATGACAAGACCTGCTGTGAACGGAGTAAGAAGCTCACATGTGCTCCCTATATACACTCACCCCAGCAGCACAGGGCAAGGATATGGATGCTTAGTTTGATCTCACACCATTGTGTTAAATGTTTACAAGGACCAGAGGACTAAAGCCTGTGCTCTGAAGGAAATAAAGAGAATGTGTTTGGAGGAGTCTGACTTTGAAAACGTTTGTTAAATATTCTTACTCCAGCAAAAAGCCATTCAGGTTGGTGGAACTCCTTTCTCAGGCCCTTTCTTTTGGCCTGGCCATAGAGAAAGACTGCTAGTTAGCAGTAACTGTCCCTTAAGCAGCAACCTGGGAAAGATTCTTACACAGGTAGGGAAGCCAACTGTCTCAGTTTTCCTTGGACTGGGGGATTTTCTGCTACATGAGACTTTCAGTCCTAGGCAAACTGATATGGTTGATCGGTCCATGTACAGGGGATGAAGTTGAATCCTATCATTATAAAGGCTGTGGCCCTCCGAGCGTGGTCCCTTAACGGCCGTATCAGTATCACCTGGGAACTTGTTAGAACTAGAAATTCCTAGGCCCCACCTCAGCCTTAAATCAGAAATTCTGTGGGTAGAGCCAGTCAGGTGATTCTGGTGCATGCTTAAGTTTGAGACCTAGAGGAAGAGATAGTAAAGGGCCCTTGAGTAATAGCTGGAACCCAGCGCTCTTTGGATGGTGAGGCTGGTCTGTAGAAGATGAGGCTGGAGAGGTTGGCAGGGCCCAAATAGTGAAGGGGATTGAGTGCCAGGTAGGAGCTTGAATTTCATTTGGTTGGTAAGAAACCCACGGAAGAGTTTTAAGCAAGGGTTTTAACATGGTCACTCTTTTTTCCCCTAAATATAGAAAGGGAGTTATAATGCATGTATTCCGTGTTTTATTTTCACTTAGAATCTCTGAGTTCTTTCTTTCTCGGTACATTTAGACCTTCATCATTCTTTTTAACACTTTCCAGAGTTTTACATTTTAGGGATTACTAGAGAAAAGGTTAGTTGGAGGATACAACACTTGAACTGAGCAATGTAGGCTAAGATCTGGATTTATTTAAGGGAAGAAGCCAATTTCTGGCTGGGGTAACAGTATGGTTCACAGCATTCTTAAAGGTATGTTCTTATGTAATGTTTATAACGTCACTATGACATGCAGGTAGTGAGACTCAGATGAATTGATTGGCCAAGGGTCACAGGGAACAGGAACTTTAACGCAGTTTATCTTAACTTTAAATCCATTTTTTTTTTTTTTTTACCTGTTGTATATTGCCTAAATTGTGAAAATAAAATACTGTTAGTCATTGAATATTACTGGGCATCTACACTATACTAGGGACTATATTTATATATTTAATCCCAACAACACTCTTAAAAAGGAAATGGCATTATTTTGTTTTATAGATAAGGAAACTGAGCCTCGAGAAATTAAGTACCAGACCCTTGATTTGGACCTTGCTTAGTCTGTCTCCAAGACCTGTGCCTTCTACTCTGCCACATGGTCACGAGACCTCTGGGACTAGAGCAGTTCCATTTAAGGAGTGATTTGTGATATGGTCAGGTAGACCCAAAGGGACATATTCCAGAGCTCAGAAACATTGGATCCGAGGAGGTTGGAGGGAACCTCTAAGAAGTCAGATGAAGAAGACAGGATGGAGGATATGGCTGAGTTCACACAGCAGGTACGTCTGTGAGATCCTATTCCAGGGCTCGCTCTTCACCATCATCACATCCATAAGTCCCTTTTCATAGGTCTCCAGAGTTGATAGCCTGGTTGTAATGGATACAGTGACCCTTGACAGCTGCCCTGAAATCCAGATCCAAACAGAAGGACGGAGGCTAGCTCTCAAGTACCCCAAAGTCTTGTCCTCTGTGAGTGGAACCTCCCCAGTGTCAGCGACAAAGCTTTTTTTTCCTTTTGGGTTGAGGAGTGCATTCTGGGTAAGGAAGGGTAGACAACCCCCATCTGCAGCAGTATAGGCCCAGGCAAGCCGGACTTTGTTTCTTGGCTTTCGGACGCCCCCTTGTGACTTCTTGTGAGAAGTGCCTCTATTTCTCAGATCTGGAAAGCTGGCAGTGAGTGGCATCTGCCAGTGAGCGTATCCTCGGTGCCAGGCACAGTCCTCACAATAGTCTCGCAGAGTAAAGGTCCTTTTTCTTTTCTTTCTTTTTTTTTAAAGATTTTTTTTATTTATTTGACAGAGACAGCCAGCGAGAGAGGGAACACAAGCAGGGGGAGTGAGAGAGGAAGAAGCAGGCTCCCAGCAGAGAAGCCAGATGTGGGGCTCGATCCCAGAACGCTGGGATCATGCCCTGAGCCGAAGGCAGATGCTTAATGACTGCGCCACCCAGGCGCCCCTAGGATCCTTTTTCTTGAACACATCTCTGTGGATATATTTTATATTTTTATTAATTTACTTTTCTTTTAAGATTTTATTTTTTTATTTGAGAGAGAGTGAGCTGGAGAGGGAGCATGAGCAGGGCGAGGGGCAGAGGGAGAGAGAAGCAGACTCCCTTCTGAGCAAGGAGCCCAATGCAGAATTTGATCCCAGGATCCCTAGATCATGACCCGAGGTCAAGGCAGACGTTTAACCGACTGAGCCACCCAGGCGCCCCTAATTTACTTTTCACCTTGAAATCATTTCGCACTTGAGGAAAGTTGCAAGGATATGGTAATCATGTTTAACATTTGGAGACCGCCGCCTGTTGTCCAAGTGGCTGCTCCATTTTACATTCTGAGCAGCAGTGTATAAGCGTCCTGATTTCTCCGTGTCCTTGCCGGCCCTTGGTTTGTCCACCTTTTTTATTATAATCAGGTGAGCTTAAGTTGGTTAAAATGGTGTCTACCAGGTTTCTCCTTGGCAGAGTTAGTATTTTGCAGAGAGCTACTTTGAGACTGTATAAATATCCTTTTCCTCGTGAAACTTGCCTCATCCAGTGGCAGCCTTTGTTGATGATTTCTGTCTGAATCACTTATTCCTACTCTAACTGCCAAATGGTGATTTTATAATTCCATCATTCTCTTACATTTCTACTGTAAGGTAGAACTTTCCCTTCTCCCCCATTTATTTAATTACTAATTCACTCACTCATTCAGTATAGATATATTAGTATGGACTACACATGGATTCATATTTTATTCTATGGATTATAATCCATTATTGCTATTATTTAGTTTGGTGTTTTATTGTTTGTTGTTGTTTTAAAGATTTTATTTATTTGATAGAGTACAAGCAGGGGGAGCAGGAGGCAGAGGGAGAGGGAGAAGCAGGCTCCCCGCTGAGCAGGGAGCCCAACACAGGGCTCAGTCCCAGGACCCCAGGATCATGACCTGAAACAAATGCAGATGCTTCACCGACTGAGCCACCCAGGCGTCCGGATCCTATGTCCTTTTGACATATTAATAGCATTCTTTTAGCGCTTCCATATTTTCTGATACAAGATTATTCAAGTTTCATCCCAGCCTGGAATAAGTCATTTGTCTAGATAGCTATGGTTCCTTTTAGTGGAGAATGGCATTTGGAAATCAAGGTCTGGGCACTATATGTATACTCTTTATTACTAGGGTATTATTGCTTCTAGGCCCTATCAGTGGACAGTACTCTGATGTAGACTCTCCATTTCTATATCCCTCATTCTGTATATATATGAAAGGTCATGAGTTCACACTGAAGTCCCCTAATTCCAAACCAACTCCACTGGGATTATTCTAGCTTTCTACATGTAAATCTCCCTCCTTCAACAGTGAGAAATTCGGCTGTCATAATTCTCAGTATTTCACTTGCTCAACATCTCAGTGAGTAAACAGTCTGGCAACCACACAGGCCATCTCCCTTTCACCCCAGCTCCTGCACACATGGTGTCCCTCAGATAGAGTGTCCTTGTTCCCGTGTTCACCTCAGCCAGTCCCAGGCTGAATAAGGCCTTCCCCAACACTCTGGGTTTAATTTTTAACATCTTTTCTCTGGAAAGCAGAGTAAAAAAAAAAAAAAAAAAAAAAAAATGCCAATACACATGAAAAGACTTTAAATTCCAGTAGTTAAATGCAAATTAAAACCCACAAGAAAGATCAGAAATGCAAAAAATAAAAAATAATGCCATATTTTCACTTTACAAATAGGCACTGTGGCTAAGACATCATTGTTTAAGGTCATAAAACTAGTAGCTAATGGACAGAATTTGGAACTTGGGCTCTGCCTCTACTGCCTCAATGCTAAGGAAGCATTTTCTATGTGATACATGCTTTTGTATAATTGTATTTAATATTTTCACACCTGCCCTGTGGTGGAGTTTATGTTAATAATCCCATTTATTCAAGGAAACAGACTTGGGGCTATTAAGTAAACTTGCTTCAGGTCACACAAATGGGAAGTGAGCACAGCAGCATCAAGATAGAGTTGCTTTCTGACCACTCAACCTTTTTTTTTCTTTTTTAACTTTATTTAAAAAACATTCAGTGCAGTATTAAAAAGCAGTACAGCCAGCTGGAGTGACAACCAACAGAAAGAAAGGACAGTGCTAGGGAAGACACAGGGACGCCACTCCAGCTGCTCCCAGAGGCCCGAGGCCAGGGGCAGACATGGTTGGGGCATGGGTAGTGGGGGAGAGAGGAAAGGCTACCCACCAAAATGAACAGGCAGAACAAAACATATAGAAAACATCTGGCTGATAAATCGTGGAAGGAGCCGAGATGCCCTTCAACGGATGACTGGATTAAGAAGTTGTGGTCCATAGATACAATGGAATATTACTCAGCCATCAGAAAGAACGAGTTCTCAACATTTGCTACAACATGGACGGCACTGGAGGAGATAATGCTAAGTGAAATAAGTCAAGCAGAGAAAGACAACTATCATATGATTTCTCTCATCTATGGAACATAAGAACTAGGATGATCAGTAGGGGAAGAAAGGGATAAAGAAAGGGGGGGTAATCAGAAGGGGGAATGAAACATGAGAGACTATGGACTCTGAGAAACAAACTGAGGGCTACAGAGGGGAGGGGGGTGGGGGAATGGGATAGGCCAGTGATGGGTAGTAAGGAGGGCACGTATTGCATGGTGCACTGGGTGTTATACACAACTAATGAATCATCGAGCCTTACATCGGAAACCGGGGATGTACTGTATGGTGACTAACATAATATAATAAAAAATCATTATAAAAAAAAAAACATCTGGCTGAACTGAAGAGGATCTAGGGGAGACAGGAAGCCCCTGTTTTTTCCCCAAAATGTCCTAGACTTGGGGGAGGGTTGCCTTCCTGGGGTGCAATGAGCAGGCCCTGTTCCACCCCACACTTCTCTATCTTGGAGTACAGGATGTGCTAGGGGCCAAGTGTGTGTATGCTGGGGAAACACAGGGAAGAGATGAGTAGGGAGGAATGTCCCTCACCAACAGGTGAGGGCTGAGAGTGTCCCCATCCAGCTCCTAGACTCTGGGAGTCTTGGATAGATGGAGGCTGGAATGGGTTGGGGCAGGGGGGAGTCCGGGTGCTCAGCCTAGAAAGCCATCAGGGTCGTCATCCTCAAAGTGGCCTTCCTGTAGCACCTTGATGCAGTGCTTGTAGATTTTCAGGGCTGGGCCCAGGCGGGTGGACAGGCCAGTTAGCATATCAGTGCGCTGCATGAGCAGCAGAGGCTGGCCATTGATTTCCTGCTCTTGGAAAGCTATTGCCTGCTCGGGGAAGCCAGCCTCGGTGAAATACTCAACCACGTCCATCACCGTCCACTCCACATGCAGTCCAGATCTACACCTATGCATATATGGAGACTGCCTGTGTAACACAGCAGTCAATACAGATTGGTGGGGAAACAAAGGACTGTTAAATGAATGGTTTTGGGACAATAGGATATCAAAAACGAAAATGATACTACCTTGTACCATATTTTAAAAAAGTTATAGGTGGATTAAAGGTTTAAGAGTGAAATGGACTTTCATGGGGCGCCTGGGTGGCTCAGTCGTTGGGCGTCTGCCTTCGGCTCAGGACGTGATCCCAGAGTCCTGGGATCAAGCCCCGCGTCAGGCTCCCTGCTCCACTATGAGCCTGCTTCTTCCTCTCCCACTCCCCCTGCTTGTGTTCCCTCTCTCGCTGGCTGTCTCTCTATCAAATAAATAAATAAAATCTTAAAAAAAAAAAAGAGTGAAATGGACTTTCAGAAGAAAAGATAGGTGAAGATCTTTATGACCTCTACAGAGAATATTTCTTAAAATGGACACAAAAAGTATAACCAAAAAGGAAAAGATTGATAAGTTCTACCCCATTAAAAAAATGGTAAAAACACAAGCTCCAAAGTGAAAGGGGTTTGTATTTTATGTATTTCAACAAAGAAATAGAAAACATAAAGAGTCACACACACACAAAAAGCCCAGTAGTAAAATGGGCAAAAGAGGGGCGCCTGGGTGGCTCAGTCAGTTAAGCATCTGCCTTCAGCTCAGGTCATAATCCCGGGGTCCTGGAATTGAGTCGGTATCAGGCTCCCTGCTCAGTGGGGAGCCTGCTTCTCCCTCTCCTTCTGCCGCTCCCTCTGCTTGTGCTCAGTCTCTGGCAAATAAATAAATAAAATCTGAAAAAAGAAAAGAAAGAAAGAAAAATGGGCAAAAGACATATATAGACAGTTCACAATGAAAAGCGGACAGTAAACATGAAAAGACAGCAACAACAAATGCAAATCAAAGTTTGCAATGAGATGCTGTTTCACACCGATACTGGCAAACATTTAAAAACCTGACATCAGTGGTGCCTGGCTAGTTCGTGGGTAGAGCATGCAACCCTTGATCTCAGGGTTTTATATATATACACATACATGTACTTTAAAAGAAAATTAAAAACTTGACGGCAAGAATTGATGAGGATGTTGGGGCGCCTGCGTGGCACAGCGGTTAAGCGTCTGCCTTCGGCTCAGGGCGTGATCCCGGCGTTATGGGATCGAGCCCCACGTCAGGCTCCTCCGCTAGGAGCCTGCTTCTTCCTCTCCCACTCCCCCTGCTTGTGTTCCCTCTCTCGCTGGCTGTCTCTCTCTCTGTCAAATAAATAAATAAAATCTTAAAAAAAAAAAGAATTGATGAGGATGTGAAGCAAAAGGGAACTCTGACACTGCTATTTTGCCAGTGTAAATCCGAATAACCACATCAGAAAACTGACATTACCTTGCAAAGTTGATGCATGTACCCTAATGTTCAGCATCCACAGGGAATGCTCTGTGCAAATAAGCCACACACACACACACACACACACAAATACTATACCATTGGATAAATGATTCCATTTATGTAAAGTTCACAAACATGAAAAGATAAATATGTTAGGAATACATGCAGTGGTGTGCTGGAGCTGGTTGTAACAGCTTGGAAGAAATTGGCAAATGCTACAAATCGGGGCTATTTTTTTCCCTTCCGGTGAGCTGGTTGTTAAATATTTACGAGTACACCACAGGAAATGCATAGTGGTGAAACAAAAGCAAGTGAATACTAAGCAGGTAGAGGGGGGCACACAGGGGCAACACTCCTTCAATAAGGAAAGTTCTAATGCTGCTCTTTTGTTCATATAAACTTCTTCATAAGAAAAACAGAAGTAAGGGTTAGCTTGGTGGAAGCCAGGGGCAGTGGTGTGTATGGTTTGGAGGGTTTGAAGAGAGGTAGCCCCAGAGGTGAATGTATGAGAGAGAATGGTTAGTTGGGGCAATTGCAAGCACGCTTTTCATGCTCAAGCATTCTGAGAAGCAAGGAGCAATGGGGGTTGGTGTACCCTGGGGTGAGAGATTAGGGTAGATAGGGTGAGAGCAGATCACCGAATGCCTGTGTGCCAGGGTAAGCAGTTTGGATTAACTTTGGGCAATGGACTGATCTTGGTGACTGGATGTGGGATGTGGAAAACAGGGCACTTCTGCTCTCAAGGAGGTTGAGCATAATTCCCCACTCTTTAAAGGTGGGCCATGAAATGACTTCCTTCCAAGGAGTACAATTCAGAAAGCAGGAAACAAAAGTAACCTTATAGTGCAGAGAAACCTGACAAATACTCCTCAGCAGACGAAGGTCAACGTCACCAGTGATGTGTTGATGGTAGGTACCTTTGATATGATGGGATGAGAATGGCATTTCACTTCTGTGGTCTTCCTTCCAGAAGCCCCTAACCTCAGTCTAATCATAAGAAAAACATCAGGGGCGCCTGGGTAGCGCAGTCGTTAAGCGTCTGCCTTCGGCTCAGGGCGTGATCCTGGCATTCCGGGATCGAGTCCCACATCGGGCTCCTCCGCTAGGAGCCTGCTTCTTCCTCTCCCACTCCCCCTGCTTGTGTTCCCTCTCTGCTGGCTGTCCCTGTCAAATAAATAAATAAAATCTTAAAAAAAAACAAAACATCAAACAAATCCCATCAAGAGGCTGTACAAAATATGTGACCAGAACTCCTTAAACTATCAGAGTCATCAAAAAACAAGAAAACTTTGAGAAACAGTTTTAGCCAGGAGAAGCCTAAGGAAACCTGACAACTAAATGTAATGTGGTATCCTGGTTGGGATCCTGGAACAGAAAAAAAGACATTAGGATAAAAACTAGGAAATCTGAATAAAGCATGGACTTCAATTATAAATGATGTATCTGGAGGAAATAATCAACAAAACTAAAAGGCAACCTACTGAATGGGAGCAGATACTTGCAAATGAGATATCTAATAAAGGGTTATTAATATCCAAAATACATAAAGAACTGATAAAACAATACCCAAAAACAAATACTCCAATTAAAAAATGGGCAGAAGACATGAACAGACATTTCTCCACAGAAAACCTACAGATGGCCAACAGTTACATGAAAAGGTGCTCAACATCACTCATCATCAGGGAAATGCAAATCAAACCTGCAATGAGATACCACCTCACACCTGTCAGAATGGCTAAAATTAACAACGCAAGAAACAGCAAGTGTTGGTGACGATGTGGGAAAAAAGGAACCCTTGTGCACTTTTGGTGGGAATGCAAGCTGGTGCAGCCGCTAGGAGAAACAGTATGGAGGTTCCTCAAAAAGTTAAAAATAGACCTACCTTATGATCCAGTAATTGCAGTGCTGGGTATCGACCCCAAAAATACAAAACACTAATTCAAAGAGATACATGCACCGCTATGCTGATAGCAGCATTATTTACAGTAGCTAAATTATGGAAACAGCCCAAGTGTCCATTGGTACACGAATGGGTAAGGAAGTAGTGTGTTTACGCAACAGAATATTATTCAGCCATAAAAAAGAATGAAACCTTGCCATTTGCAACAACATGGATGGAGCCAGAGAGGATTATGCTAAGCTAAATAAGCCAGTCCGAGAAAGACAAATATGGTTTCACTCATACGTAGAATTTAAGAAACAAAACAAACTAACGTGGATGGGGGGAAACGAGAGAAAAACGAAGAAACAGACACTCAACTGTAGAGAACAAACTGATGGTTACCAGAGGGGAGGTGGGGAGGGGAAAGGGTGAAACAGGTGATGGGGATTAAGGAGGGCACTTACTGTGATGAGCACCAGGTGATGTGTGGAATTGTTGAATCACTGTATTGTACACCTGAAACTAATATAACACTGTATGTTAGCTATACTGGAATTAAAATAAAAACTTAATAAATAATGTCATAAAATTGAACATTCACACCCCCCCGATGTATGAATATTGGCTTTATTTGTGACAAATATACCTTACTCATGTAAGCCATTAATAATACAGGAAACTGGGTATGGGGTATATGGGAATTCTGTACTGTCTTCCCAATTTTTCTGAAAATCTAAAGCTATTCTAAAATTTAAAACTTATTTTTAAAAAATCAGCTAAATGCATTTGTTCTGAAATGTGTGTGTGTTTTTTTTTTTTAAGATTTTATTTATGAGAGATAGAGTGTGTTGGGGTGGGAGTTGAGGGGCAGAGAGAGAGGGAGCGAGAGTCTCAAGCCAACTCTGACTCCACACTGAACCTGGAGCCCCATTGGGGCTCAGTCTCACGACCCTGAGATCATGACCTGAGTGGAAACCAAGAGTCAGACCCTCAACCGACTGCTCCACCCAGGCGCCCCCGTTCTGAACACTTTTAATTAAAACTAATTGCTACTTGCTTTAAAAACTGAGTTGAGAGTTTCTGAGTTGAGTGACCTTTACCAGGGTCACAGAATCAGCTCCTATTCTTCTAATTCTTCCATTGGCTCTCTGTGAGGCGGAACTGAGCCTGTGGTTTGCTTAGGCAGGAAGGACTACCACTCCCAGAGTGCCCCTGTGCGGTTGTTAGGAGCAACCAAAGAATGCAGACTAACCGCCCTCTTAGAGTCGCGATTATACGATTATACTACGACTGAGTGCCTTGCCAGCCAGCCATGGGCCAGGATTATTACGCGGTACTCCAGATCACTCGCAATTCAGAGGATGCCCAGATCAAGAAGGCGTAAGTTGGGGTGAGAGTGAGGCTTTAGGGGTGTGCCAGGAAGGCCCCACCTTTATCTCTTCCAAACTGAGCTTTCTTGCACAAGTTTAGGGCAGGCAAGGTAAACCTTATTACTTCTCTTGCTTCTTACATACCTATAGCCTGGGTTTGGGCTGGGTCAGAGTTCCCACCTCATCATCCTTTAACCGCTATGCCCTGTCTCCCCTCTGAGTCTCCTGGTTTTCCTAGCAATAAAAATCGGGACAAAGGAGACATTCGAACTTTATCCTGATTACGGAGAACCAAAGGATTGAGAACAGGAGAGTGACATGACCAGATGGATGTGTTTCAAATTCTGGCCACCAGATGGGTTTGTGATGTTGAACTGCATTTCCCAATGCTTTCATCACCCAATACTTTCATCAGGTCTTGGGGACTTTGTGGTCCATTTCTAAGAAAGTCTGGAACAGGAGTCAGCACATTTTTCTGAAAAAATGTGTTTATGGGGGGTGCCTGTGTGGCTCAGTCGGTTAAGCTTCTGACTTGATTTTGGCTGGGGTCATGATCTCGGAGTTGTGAGATTGATCCCTGAGTCAGGCTCCGTGCTGGGCATCAAGCCTGCTTGGGATTCTCTCTCTACCTCTTCTTCCCCCCCTTCCCCACCCCACCCCCATTTCCACGCATGCTCTCTCTCTCAAAAAAAAGAAATGTGGTTTTTTGATGAATGTTTATTAAGTGCCTACTGTATGGTTAGATGCAGTGGTAGCAGCTGAAGATAAAATCATGAATCAGATATACAGCTTAATTTTGTTGAATACAGATGTTGGATAAGTCATAAGTGTGATGAGTGTTGCAGAACGAGAAGTACAGAGTGCTGTGGAAGCTTATTTTAAAAGGAGAGAGACCCCTTCAGAGGCCGTCATGATAATCAAGGCAGAAAATGAAGCTTAGGGGCGCCTGGATGGCTCAGTTGGTTAAGCATCTGCTTTCAGCTCAGGTCATGATCCCAGGGTCCTGGGATCGAGCCCCACATCAGGCTCTCTGCTTGTCAGGGAGCCTACTTCTCCCTCTCCCTCTGCCCTCCTCCATGCTTGTGTGCTCTCTTACTCTCTCTCAAATAAATAAATAAAATATTTTAAAAAGGAAAAGAAAGATGAAGCTTGACGCAGGACAGTGGGCTAGAGAGAGGAGAGAGAATGGACTTGGCTCTTAATGGGATCACTGGAAGGTAAAGAAAAAGGGAGGAATCTGGGATAATACAGTCAATTAGGTTGGGTAGTGATACATTTCTTGAATGTACAGATTCTGCACTGAGAACCTTCCATCATTATTTCGTTTAATCCTCACAACAACCCTAAGAGGTAGGTGCTGTTATTATCCCAAGGCCATGTGCCTAGTAAATGGCAGAACCAGTGTCCTGACACCATGCCTACTGTGGGCCAGGTCCTGTAGGGCGTTTGTGTGGGATAAGTGGAGAGTCTACAGTGTGGCTGGAGAAACAAGACACAAACTCAAAAGACAATTACAGAACAATTCAGGACAGTGTGTGATGTCACCCACTGTTCAGAGCATCTCCTTGGCCAGGGGGAGCCATCTAAGGAGAGGTCACAAGGAGTTGGAGAGCAGAAAGATAAGACAAAGTTAAACACTGGAAGGACCCAGGTCTGAATCCAGGTTCTCCTACCTGCTAGCTATGTGACATGGACAAATGAATCTCTCTGAGCTTCAGTTTTCCCATCTCTAAAATAATAATAATTATAAGGGTTGGGGCACCTGGCTGGCTCAGTGGGTTGAGTGTCTGCCTTTGGCTCAGGTCATGATCCCTACATCCTGGGATCGAGCCCCGCATTGGGCTCTCTGTTCACTGCAGCGAGTCTGCTTCTCCCTCTCCCTCTGCTGCTCCCCCTGCTTGTGCTCTCTCGTGCACTCTCTCTCCCTCAAATAAATAAAGTTCGTTTAAAAATAATAATTATAAAGGTTGTTGTGGTATTGACATGGGATTATGTGAGATAATGAACATGAAATGCCCAGAAATCATTTGCAGCTGAAACCATGTCATACAAAGAGTGATTAAAAGAACCACGTGTATTGCAAACAATAGCTCCCAACCCTTCTCTCTTGTAACAGCTTTAAGAGACGAGTCCCATACAGGAGTACCTAGATTTTGACCTCCCCCCTCAGAATGCCGAATGTATATAATGAAGAAAAGCACCATGATGATTCCTAATTGCCTTGCTATTTACCTGCTCAGTATCTCTCATTGCGTCTAGGCTGCAGCATCTGAGCTGTGACCCGCTCCGTCCTGCCCGCTCAGGAAGACAGCGACGGCACAGCCAGGCAAATCTTACAACTACTCGAGTTTATATGAAAATGGAACTCTTCTCAAACTTCTCAACTTACTTTTACTCATTGATCGAATTTACCTGCAGTTCTCCCCATAACTGACTTTGACCTTTGTAACTGAGAAGGGCTGGTTGCAAAGTCTCAGGGAGGTCATGACCATTGTCTTCAAGTCTCTGAAGGCAGACAAAGCAGATACTCTCTGGAAGGCCTCCAGGGGCACAGTCAGGACCTTCAGCGTCACAGGACAGCAGACCTCACTCAGTTAAGATGAAATGTTGCCTGAAAGTCGGAGCGGTCCCACAGTGAGATGGGCTGCCTTGCGGGACAGTTAGTTAGGGTCATTCACATATTCCCTGCTGCTCAGTGCTGGGCACCAGGGACACAGAACTAGACACAGCAACTCAAGGAACTCACGCTAGTGGTAGAGACAAACCAGTCTGTGAACAACTGGAGCACCGAGTGCTAAGTTTAGGGATCGAAGGTGCTGGGGGACTCGGGGAAGGGGAGTCTAACCCAGAATGGAGGCTGCAGTTAGGGAAGGCATCCTGGAGGAGTTGACCCCTGAGCTGCGTGTTGAAAGATGAATGAAAACATGCCAGTGGGAGATGGGAGGGACTGGAGAGGGATGAGCGTTACAGGTGAAGCAATCGAATGTCAAAGATATGAGCAATGCAGTGTGGGGAGTTTGGAGCCTGGTCTGAAGGTCAGGAGAGGTCATGGGAATGGGGAGGGAGAGCTGTGAGTGAGAAGGCCAGAGAGAGAAGCAGAGGCTTGAATCTTAGAGAGATTCGGGTTTTATGCTGAAGACAAAGGGAACCAGTGGAGGATGTAGGCCGGAGAGTGACTCGGTCAGGGGGCAGCACAGCGAAAGGCCCGGAGAGGGGGAAGGCTAGAAGCAGGAAGCCATGGTTCTGCAGTAGTTGGAGGCATGAAGAGGCAGGAAGAGAACACTGGGGAGAAAGTAAAACTGACGTGCCCTGGTGAGGGGTGGGCTGGCGGTGGAGGGGACGAAGAACACGGGAGTTGATAACGCTCAGCATTTTGGCTGCTTTGCCTGGGCAAATGGGCAAAAAGTTGGGGACTGAAAATGTGTTTGTATTTGGGCTCATTGAGTTTGTGGGGCCTGTGGGACATTGGAAAGGAGATACCGAGGTGGCAGCTGGATACAGAAGTCTGGGGCTCTGTGGCCTGGTTTCAGATAGGGATTTGGGAGTGGTCAGTGAGTGAGTGGTACTCAAAGCCTCGGGGTAGATCAGCTTGTGCAAGGAGAGTGTGTGGGGCGCGAAGAGAAGGAACCGAAGGGGTCCCTAGCATAGAAGGCGTGAGCGGCCGGGGAGCTGCACTCTGACCCAGCGCTCTGACATGGGGTCACATGGGGTCACATTGGGACTGAGCCACTGATGTGTCCTTTGGCTCCTCCAGACCAACTCCCCACCCTCCTGCAGCCTGCTCTCTGTGCTGAAAGCTGGGCCCTGCCTCAATGGACGCCCCGGCGCTCAGACTTCCTGATGCATCTAGCTGCAGAGCGCCCACGGCAGGTGACTGGGAGGGAGGAGAGGAGAGTGGGGCTGGGGTATTTATTCCCAGCTCCCTTCCTATGAAGGCCCTTCGGGTTGGATATGTTCCTTAACTGCAGATGACAGCTCTGAGGCCGAGGCCCCCCCCTGCCCCCGACCCCGTCCACACACTCTCCTGTGGGATTTCGTTAACTTCTCCCTGCCCTCACTCCTATAGGCTCAGGGGTAGTCAGCACCATCCCCTGTGGTTATCCTCCATCTCTCCCACACTTTGGTGAGTGGTCTCTTTTTTAAACTCTCTGCAAATCACCCAGGTCATGCCAGCTCTTTCCTCCCGGACCTTGATGGTACAGATTTTCCCATGTTGTAGGCACTGCCTCCCTGAGGGGTGGGGTGGGACAGCTGCAGAAGCCGGGAGAGGAATGAGCACAGAAGTGGGAGGCGGTAAGAGGGTCTGATATGTGCTCAGTTGCCTCTCTGTACCCGGCCCTTTGATGCCTTATTTTACCTGATCTTCCCAAGAAGCCTAGGTGTCAGTTCAGACATCAGGACAGGATTAGATGGGCAAGAAATGTATTGGGGGAAACACACGTGAGGGTGAAGGGGGAGCAGGAGTGTGCTGGGAGGGCCCTCAGACCCCAGTGCAGGTCTGCTACCTGTGACAGGGGAGCTGGGTGGGGAGGGCTACGGAGTGGTCTGGAGAAAAAACTCAGCTGGGCCCGTCAACAGGAGTGTGACGCAGAGGCTGCAGGTTGGAGGGGTCCTGCGTCCTGTAGGGATACACCAGCACTAACATCCCCCCTATGTTCGGGCACTGGCCGGAGCAGCTAGAGGAAGTGTAGCCTCGGCACAAACCCCCAGGGCGGGCAGCTGCGCTTTCTACCCACTGGGTTCTCTCCAAGGGCCTCTGAGCCGTGTGCCGCCTTGGCCACCACGGCCCTGATTCTATTGCTGGGACCGTCAAAGCAGTGGACGGCAGAGCCAGCTCCGAACGCTGACCCACGCCTCAGGCCTGTGTCAGCTGCTATGACACGTATGAATCGTCCCTCCTCTAGGTACCGGAAACTGGCCCTTAAGAACCATCCGCTGAAGTCCGGTGAGCCAACCGCCGCAGAGACATTCAGGCAAATAGCAGAGGCCTATGATGTGCTGAGCGACCGTGAGTGACTGCACGCATCTCCTCTGGGCCACCTCTCTTCCTTAGGTCTCTGGGTGTTGGGCTTTCTGAGGGGCCCAACAGAGTAAGCATTTCTCTTCCCTGCCTAGAGTCTGAACAAACCTAGAAAGCGATCAGCATGCAGAATTGCCTCTCTCAGTAGTCACGAGATAAGGTTGACGTGGTGTGGAGAGCCCTTGGATTCAGGGGATCTGCTCAGCCAGTCTCAGTGGGGCAGGCCTGGGGCAGTTCTCCCACATCCCCCACACCCCGCCTGTGCCCTGCAGGGGTGCATACAGTGAGATGCTTGCTGCCAAGGGAGGAAGGTTACTCTTCCCAAACTGCCAAGTAGCCACCTCTCCAACTCCCCAAGGAGAGCTTATCTATAAAGGGGCAGAGACAGGCTGGTAAAGCAGAAGTTTGAAACCAAGAGTGTAGAAAATGATTCCCCACCTCTGCCCTGGGCAGTGCCTGCATGGATACCCCCTGAAGGCTTGTCCTGGAGACTAATCACAGATCCTCTGCAGAAGAAAGGCCAGATGGCAAAGGTTTCTCTAGTCCTGAGTTCTCAGGACTTTAGAGTCCTTAGACTGTAGGATTTCAAAGCTCTAGAATTTGGCAGCTCTAGAATTCTTGGATTCTAGAATTTCAAGGTGCTAGGATTCTATCTGTCCCACATAAAACAGTAGCTGTGATGATGAATTTAGCCAAATTCCAGAACAGTAGCCTGACCCTCAATATCTAGATCCCTCCTCCAATCCTTCCCCACCACCCCCAGCAAGTCTCCACCTTTCCCGGCTCTCCTCCTGGCTACAGGACCATGCCTAGGAGATTACATGCCTAACTTTAAGGGTCTCCCTCCAAAGAGTGCCAGACAACAGGAACTTTAGAAATAAGGTTGCTTTTGCCCCTTTTTCTCTACCCTGTGTCCACCTGCTTCCCAGCCCAGCAGCTATCTTAGTCCCCAAGGCCGGCCCTGTTCTCAAGGTGCCCCATGTCCACAGCTGTGAAGAGAGGCATCTACGACAAGTTTGGAGAGGAAGGCCTGAAGGGCGGGATTCCTCTGGAGTATGGATCCCAGACCCCATGGACAACTGGTTACGTCTTCCACGGCAGCCCTGAAAAGGTTTTCCATGAGTTCTTCGGAGGAGATAACCCCTTTGGTGGTAAGAGGCCCCACCTACCCGCTTGCCTTATGGGAAAGGACAGAGCTGTAAAAGCTTTTCTTCGAATCCTTTTGTTTTTTTTTTTTTTTTACTTTAAGAAATAGATATAGTGCATGGTAAAAAAAAAATGTATTAAAGAAGAAATAAATTCCAGTCGTTATTCCTTTTCCAGAAGCGGCCACTTACTGTTAACTATTTACGTATCCTTCCGGAAATTTTCTGTGCATTTATCAGCATATATTTATCTTTACATAAACCTTTTATCTAATTAAGGAAATAGGACCATATCGTACACACTTAATTTTTGCACTTAGTATATCTTGGAGATGATCTTATTATGTACCATACCATATATAGATCTACTTTATTTTAATGGCTGCATCAGATGTCATTGTACAAGGGTGTGTTAGATGAGTACATGGATGGGTGGGTGGGTGATCTCACATCCCAGACAAAGTGACAAGGAGCTGACTCAGGCTCGGTTTCGCTGCCTGTCCGCCTGCAGCACCTTCCCCTGCATTTCAGAAGTTCTCTCTTCCTCTTCTCCATGTTAATAAGAAGTGAGCTTCAGCTCACGGCCTGTCTATCTCAGAGACCGCTCCCACCGTGCATCGTCTTCACCTGTCTACCAGAGGAAGCTAAGTTCATAAACCCCATGTGTGACTGGACAAAGCAGGCGACTTGGGGTCGGGCCTGTTTCAAATCCATGCACTGCCACTTATGAGCTGTGTGATTCTGGGCAAATCTCTTCACCCCTCTGAAACCTCAAATTCCTTACTGTTAAATGGCTGTAGTAGTCCATTCCTCACCGTCATTATCAAATGAGATAATGGCTTTATAAAACCATTAAGAACATGGGCTTTGCAGACTGAAAGATATCATACAATGGACCCGTCTCTCCCAGGGACAGGTGCATGGAAAAGAGGCAGCTCAGAGGAGCCAACCCAGAGCTTATAGGGGCATCGCTTACAGGGTTTGGGGTCCCTCGGGTAGCGCTCAGAAGCTATACTGCCATATGTTTCACCCAAGGGATTCTTGTGTTCCGTCTCCCTGCAGGGCTGAGGGACTAGGCCTTCCTATGACCTGTCTCCTGGGGTGTCGACAACCTGGTACACCATAAGTGCAGGGTGAACAAATGAATTCAGTGGCACAAGAGGGGACCAGGTAATTCACAGGCCTCTGGATTAGTTTTCACCTCACAGCGGGGCACAGTGTGGCGCCGCCTTGCCCTCCCTAGCCTCAAGTCACTGCAGCCTTCTAGCCTGTGACCTTCATTCCTGGCACTAACTGTAAGAGGCAGAGTACAAAAAATCTTAATTATGATAGCAACCCCGGACTCTACAAAGCTTACAAAGGGCTTCACATGTAGCAATAAGCATAGTGGTTCAGGGCACAGGTTCAAGTCAAATTGCCCTGGGCTCAGATGGACTGTGGGACTGTGAGCATTTTCTTTGGCCTGTGAGAGAATAGTATGAAGAGCTGAAACCAGCATTGGATGCATGGTAAGCTCTCAGCAACGTTTAGCTCTTCTTCATCTTGTTATTTAATCCCAAGTAAATGGTAGAAGGCAGATCGGGCATTATTACTCCATCCACGGACAGAAAAACCGCAACCAAACAATGACATTGCACTTCAAGAGACAAGGGCTCTTTGCACTGGGATGGAAGGGCGGGGCAGCAAGAGGGGTTCCGGGTGTAGAGCTGGGCCGGGAGAAAAGAGATTGAGGAAAAAAGGAGTTCGGTGAACTCTCACATTTGTTAGGAACTACCCCTGCCCCAGCCCCTTGTCAGCTGCTGACTTCATAGAAACTTGAGTCTGGGGTCTCTAGTGGTCTTGGGCTGGGCTGAACAGTGAGGGAGAGTGGAACCTGGGGAAGGGTAGGAAGGACTAGAATGCTTCTGACCCTCCCAGCGGCAAGCTACCAGCAGGAGTCATTTCTGGCATACCAGAAGCTGCCACCAGAGGGCACTCCTCTCCTGAGGCAGCCAGCCTTGAGGGGCGTTTCCCCAAATTCAGGGAGAAGGGAGTCAGGAAAGGGTGGGAATATCCAAACGGGGGGATGAAGCAGTGGGAAGTGGCAAGGAATGATAATCCTTGGATCTGCAGTTGAGGACAACTTTTTGGCCTGGCCTCACAGTCTGAGTCTGCAAGGTAGGAATGGGATGCGGGGTGTTACATTTGGGGCCTGAAGAGGTGTGTGTGGAGGTGTCTACGCATTCAAGTCCCTGGAAACAGCCTCTCTTATTCCTCTCCTCAACTCCTGCAGAGTTTTTTGATGAAGAAGGCAGAGAGGTAGATTTGAACTTTGGAGGGCTCCGGGGCCGAGGGGTCAAGAAACAGGACCCCCCAATCGAAAGAGACCTCTACCTATCCCTGGAGGACTTATTCTTCGGCTGCACCAAGAAAATTAAGATCTCCCGAAGGGTGAGTACTTGTCTTGCTCCTCCTGGGAGCCACTACCTATCCCCTCCAATCTCGCAAGTAACCTCCTCCCTGTCCTCACTGGAGACCTCGGGTATGGTCTCTGTTGGAATCATGAACTCTCAGATTTGGAGACCTAGGATAATAGAATTCTAGACTCTGAAGTTGGAAGGGACAATTGAAGGTATTAGCGCATTCTTTCCTAGTGCAGGAATCTCCTCTCCAGTGTTCCTAACTGGGACAGAGTCTCTCCCTTCTCAGTTCAGCCCCATCCCTGTGGGAAGTTGGGCTCTGAATGGGCAGAGTCTCTTGTGAATTCTGCCCTCTGGGCATTACCAGACCATATCCCCAGGGCTTCATCAGTGTGTATGCCTCATGAGTAAGAGGAAACAGTGTGGACATGGGGGGTGGGCTGCGGGACAGTCCCTAAGGGGTCTGATCGAAGACCTTCAGTGCCCCCAGGTCACAGTCCTTGGGTTGGCCCAGCCATATGTCCCATAGCCCAGCCCTATGCTAGGCACACGAGCAAGGCACCTCTGCCCAGAAGAGGAGATGCCGACTATGGCCATGCTTTCCACAGAGGGCACCCATCTGGGCTTGTGGTTGGGGAACGGATGGATGACATAATATGGAATGCTCGGGTAGGCTACCTCCGTGGTCTTTCTCCCTTCCTGATTAAGAGACCTGCCAGAGCCTCAGGGCCAGAGCCTCTGGGCTGGGAGAGAGCACCTGGGCATGTGTTCACTATGCATTTGTTAGTGGCCAGGGCCACGTGATTTCTAGGGCTGGATTTGGAGGCTTGACCAACTCACAGTGACCACTTGGCATCTCAGTCCCTAGCCCCATGACATACCCTGGAATTAAACGTCTTTGGTTCCAGTGAATGGGGTGAGAGCGGGAATGGCTCAGGGAAGGTTCTCCCCGTTGCTAGAGCAATGAACGTGAGCACCGAAGCCCTGTAACATCTTTCTCATGTGAAAAGGCCAGCCGGGAAATACCCAGCAAACCTCCCCGTGCCGTGTGGCTGCAGGTGCTGAACGAGGATGGGTACTCCTCCACCATCAAGGACAAGATTCTCACAATTGATGTGAAACCTGGTTGGAGGCAGGGCACACGGATCACCTTTGAGAAGGAAGGGGACCAGGTGAGAAGGAAGGAACTGACTAGAGTCAGTCCTAGTGTCAGTCACCTGGGCTTGCTCATGGGGTGGGAAGACTGAGGGGGAAGGAGGCAATGCTTTCTCCTGCCCCTGTGAGCCCTAGTCTGGTAGGAAGACCAGTCTGCAGAGTGGGTGAGATGATCCCCATAGTCCCTTACAAGCGATAGAGCCTCACCATACCTCTGTGAGTGGATAGCCCAGGGCTTTTCCCCATTCGGCAGAATGGGAAACTGAGGCCCAGAGAGGGAAGGGATTTGCCCAGGGCAAGAGCACAAGACCTCTTTCTGATTTTCTTTAGGGCTTCTTGAGTAAAGCCCAACTATAGGAGCTATTCAGAAACCACTTATTAATAATAATTTTAATACTATTTAATATCTTAGTGATAATTACTTATTTAAATAAAAATATAAAATTATTGTTCAAGGCATGCTGAATCCTTAAGTCTGAGAAGCGGCAGAGTGATGGTGTTTTCAGAGTCAAAAGAGATTAATTCCTTGGCCCATACTTCTTGCTCCCTTCTCACCTGTAAAACATCTCCTTCCAAAACACTCCCTTCGGGACCCAGCCCTAATGCTCCCAGCTGCGGGCAGCCTCCCCTGACCTCCCCACCTGGGTCAGCACCTCTCTGATCTCCCGCCTCTGGGTTCCCTTTACCACAGTCCTGAGCATGCTGAGGACTGTGTGCCTGTCCCCGCCCCCACTAGACAGGGAACTCCTTGCGGCTAGGGAGCAGTTGGACTCCTCTGTCCCCAGTGCCCAGAAGAGACCTCAGCAGAGTTTTGGTGACTTAATGAAACTTGGCAGGACAGAGGCTTGCAGGAAGTTGTCTTCAAAACTTGCAGTTCAGCGTTTTGCCCACGACCTCAGGAAGCCTCCTTCCCCCTCCAGCTGAGTGAATCCTTTTGGGCATGCTCAATAGAGGAGAAATAGTGGGGGGCTGGATTCACCCAAGTAGGCTTCTCAGGGGAGGGCCTATGGAACCAAACTGTAAAGGTCCTTCTGGAAAACCTGGTTTAATCTCTTCATTGTTCAGATGAAGACATGGAGGCCAGTAGAGGCAGGAACTTGACCAATGGCACACAACCTATTAGCCCTTGTCAACCCTTGGCCTCCTCTGTCCAGGGCCCCAACATTATCCCAGCCGACATCATCTTCATCGTAAAGGAGAAGCTACACCCTCGCTTCCGCAGGGAGAACGACAACCTCTTTTTTGTGCACCCCATTCCCTTGGGCAAGGTGAGTGGATAAAGTGGAGGAGTAGAGGTGGGCAGATGAGAGTGAGCAAGTTGGCTGCACTCTGCATGCACCCCCCCCCCCCCCCCCACTGCGTGGGTCAGGCCTTCAGAACGTGATGAGCGCACATAGAATCTTTGTGGCTGTCTTCAGGGCTCCTTCATGTCCTCACAATGCAAGCAAGGAATAGCGCCAGCCTAGACTTTGCCTTCCCTCCCCCATCCCACCTGCAGGCAGTCACGCAGTCAGTCCTGCCACCTGGTCTCCTTCTGTTCTTCCCCACAGTCTGGGTGTGAGCCCCTGCGTCTGCCCAGCCAGCCCTTTTGCTGGCCCTCCAGTCCCTCTCCCCATCTCCTCTAGGCTCTTCCCTGTACTCATTGGACTGTGCCCCAGGCCTGTCTCAGCATCTCATATGGCAGTCAGGGCCCTCCACACTCTGCCCCTGTGGATCTCCTCCCCTGCACTCCAGCCACTGTGCTCCTTTCACACCTCCATGTTCTTGTTTGCGCTAGGCCCTCTGCGTGGAATGCTAGATATCCACCTTGTCTGCCTGCAAGCTCCTTCTCACCCTTACCGGCTGCTGCCGCCACTGGGTAGCCCTCCTGTCCCACTCCAAAATGGTCGGGGGGCCTCTGCTTGACTCCCGCAGACCCCTGTACCTCCCTCTCCCACACCATATGTCATCATCAGTCTCCCTCACCAGACTGTGAACTCCTGAGGGCAGGTAGTGGGTTGCCTGGCTCGCTCTCCTGTGAGTCCTTGAACAGCCTTATGTGTCCTTGAGGCAGGGCTCGGGGCCTGGCACGGAGTAAGCTCAGAAAGTGCCTTCTAAACAGAATGGCCATGGTGACCTCCCCCGCTCGCCCCTTCGGCCCTCGTGTCCCCTAGGCTCTGACCTGCTGTACCGTGGAGGTGAAGACTCTGGATGATCGTCTGCTCAACATCCCCATCAATGACATTGTCCAGTGAGTGCCTCTGCTTGGGCCCCAGTCGGCAGAAGGGCTGGCCTGGGCCGTGGAGGGTAGTGGCACAACGGGCAGCCTGGTGCCCTTCAGTCCTCACCAGAGAGGCTGAAATCCGGCCCCACCTCTGGCCTAGCTGCATTCACCTGCTAAATGGGAGTGCCTTTTTCTAACTTGCATGAGGCCACTATAGAGCCCAGAGGGCCCCCGTGTTGGGCAGTCTTGGTTGCCTTCCTTCTCCTGAACCTCTCATTAGTGTTCTGAGTTGTATCCCTTAAGTCCTTTATAGGAAAGGCTCCCTGCATGGGAAGCTTTACTCAGCAGCTCAGCACCCCCCACCCCAACCCAGGGTGGAACCTCTAGTCCTGGAACCCTCTATTAGACATTTAGTGTAAATGGGTTTTCAGGGGGCAGGCTGTCTGAACAAGCCAGCCCCCCCGCTCCCCCCTCCCCCGCCCCCGTTCTGGCTGAAAAGAGCCACCTGGTGGAAAGCGGTACTGACTGCCCCATGCCTGGGGTTACGCGAGCAGGGGCAGCGTGGGATCTGTCAAAGTGCTGCTCTGGGGGGCCTGCTAATTTCCCATCTTTCATCCTCCCGCCTCAGTCCCAAGTATTTCAAGAAGGTGCCAGGTGAGGGGATGCCACTGCCTGAGGACCCCACTAAGAAGGGAGATCTCTTCATCTTCTTCGATATCCAGTTCCCCACCCGCCTCACCCCCCAAAAGAAGCAGATGTTGCGCCAGGCGCTGCTGACATGACTGGTGGGCTGCGGGCTGGAGCGGGGGAGAAGATTAGCAGGGCCTCATCCCATTCCTGCCTCGGGATGTGCAGGGGAGCCAGCCCACTGCACAGGTGTGATGTGAGGGTGGGATGGCACGGGACTTATAAACCAACACAATAAAGATTTATTTCCTATCCTCCGGTTGCACCCAGGACACTGTGTTGGAGGGAGAGGCGCTTCATGTATCTCTTCTCGAGGAGCAGAGGGAAGGGCAGGGCCCAGGAAGCCTAACACCTGGGTCCTTGTCCAGGTTTTTTTTTTTTCAATTTAAATTCATTAATTAACATATAATGTATTACTGGTTTCAGAGGTACAGGTCTATGATTCATCAGTCTTATATAACACCCAGTGCTCATTACATCATATGCCTCCTTAATGTCCATCACCCGGTTATCCCATCACCCCACCCCCTCCCCTCCAGCAACCCTCAGTTTGTTTCCTATAATTAAGTCTCTTATTGTTTCCTATAATTAAGTCTCTTATGGTCTGTCTCCCTCCTGATTTCGTCTTGTTTTATTTTTTCCTTTCCTCCCCTCTGATCCTCTGTTTTGCTTCCTAAATTCCACATATGAGTGAGATCATACGGTAATTGTCTTTCTCTGACTGACTTAGTTCACTTAGCATAATACCCTCCAGTTTCATCCACGTCGTTGCAAATGTTAAGATTTCATTTTTTGATGACTGAATAGTATTCCATTGTGTATATATACCACATCTTCTTTATCCATTCATCTGTTGATGGACATCTGGGCTTTTTCCATAGTTTGGCTATTTTGGACATTGCTGCTATAAACTTTGGGGTGCAGGTGCCCTTTTGGATCACTACATTTGTATTTTGGGGGTAAATACTTAGTAGTGCAATTGCTGGGTTGTAAGGTAGCTCTATTTTTCACTTTTTGAGGAACCTCCATACTGTTTCCAGAGTGGCTGTACCAGCTTGCATTCCCACCAGCCATGTAAGAGGGTTCCCCTTTCTCCACATTCTCCCCAACATCTGTTGTTTCCTGACTTGTTAGTTTTAGCCATTCTGACCAGTGTGAAGTGGTATCTCATTGTATTTTGATTTGTATTTCCCTGATGCCAAGTGATGTTGAGCATTTCTTCATGTGTCTGTTGGCCATTTGTATGTCTTCTTTGGACAAATGTTTGTTCATGTCTCCTGCCCATTTTTTGACTGGATTATTTGGTTTTTGGGTGTTGAGTTTGATAAATTCGTGATAGATTTTGGAGACTAGCCCTTTATCTGATAAGACATTTGCAAATAACTTCTCCCATTCGGCCAGTTGTCTTTTGGTTTTGTTGACTGTTTCCTTTGCTGTGCAAAAGCTTTCTATCTTGACGAAATCCCAACAGTTCATTGTTGCCTTTGTTTCCCTTGCCTTTGGAGACGCGTCTAGCAAGAAGTAGCTGTGGCCAAGTTCACAGAGGTTGCTGCCTGTGTTCTCCTCTAGGATTTTGATGGATTCCTGTCTCACATTGACGTCTCTCATCCATTTTGATTTTATTTTTGCGTATGGTGTAAGGAAATGGGCATGTGTCTGTCCAATTTTCCCAACACCATTTATTGAAGAGACTGTCCTTTTTCCATTGGATATTCTTTCCTGCTTTGTCAAAGTTTAGTTGACCATAGAGTTGAGGGTCCATTTCTGAGTTCTCTATTCTGTTCCATTGGTCTATGTGTCTGGCTTTGTGCCAGCACCACACTGTCTTGATGATTACAGCTTCGTAATACAGCTTGAAGCCCGGAATTATGATGCCACCAGCTTTGTTTTTCTTTTCCAACATTCCTTTGTTTATTTGGGGTCTTTTCTGTTCCATACAGATTTTAGGATTATTTGTTCCAGTTCTGTGAAAAAAGTTGATGGTATTTTTTAATGCGTTTTTTTATTTCATTTTATTTTTTAAAATTTTATTTAATTAATTTATTTATTTATTTTAAAGATTTTATTTATTTATTTCAGAGAGGGAGAGGGAGAAGGAGAAGCAGGCTCCCTGCTGAACAGGGAGCCTGATGCAGGGTTCGATCCCAGGACTCTGGGATCATGTCCTGAGCTGAAGGCAGACGCTTAGCCAGCGAGCCACCCAGGTGCCCCAGTTGATGGTGTTTTGATAGGGATTGCATTGAATGTATAGATTGCTCTAGGTAGGATAGACATTTTAACAATATTTGTTCTTCCAATCCATGAGCATGCAATGTTTCTCCATTTCTTTGTGTCTTCCTCAATTCCTTCCATTAGTGTTCAGTAATTTTCTGAGTACAGATCCTTTGCCTCTTTGGTTAGGTTTATTCCTAGGTATGTTATGGTTTTTGGTGCAATTGTAAATGGGATTGACTCCTTAATTTCTCTTTCTTCTGTCTCATTGTTAGTGTATAGAAATGCAACTGATTGCTGTGCATTGATTTTATATCCTGCCACTTTGCTGAATTCCTGTATGAGTTCTAGCAATTTGGGGTGGAGTCTTTTGGGTTTTCTACGTAGAGTATTATGTTGTCTGCAAAGAGTGAGAGTTTGACTTCTTCTTTGCAGATTAGGATGCCTTTTATTTTTTTGTTGTCTGATTGTTGAGGCTAGGACTTCTAGTACTGTGCTGAACAGCATTGGTAAGAGTGGACAACCCTGCCGTGTTCCTGACCTTAAGGGAAAAGCTGTCAGTTTTTCCCCATTGAGAATGATATTCACTGTGGGCTTTTCTTACTTGGCTTTTATGATATTGAGGTATGTTCCCTCTATCCCTGCAGTGTGAAGAGCTTTAACCAAGAAAGGATGCTGTACTTTGTCAGATGTTTTTTCTGCATCCGTTGAGAGGATCATATGGTTCTTGTCCTTTCTTTTATTTATGTAGTGTATCACATTGATTTGTAGACGTTGAACCACGCTTGCAGTCCAGGAATAAATCCCACTTGGTCATGGTGAATAATCTTTTTAATATACTGTTGGATCCTATTGGCTAGTATCTTGGTGAGAATTTTTGTATCCATGTTCATCAGGGATATTGGTCTGTAATTCTCCTTTTTGGTAGGGTCTTTGTCTGGTTTTGGGATCAAGGGTGCTGGCCTCATAGAAAGAGTTTAGAAGTTTTCCTTCCATTTCTATTCTTTGAAATAGCTTCAGAAGAATAGGTATTAATTCTTCTTTTAAATGTTTGGTAGAATTCCCCTGGGAAGCCATCTGGCCCTGGACTCTTGTTTTTGGGGAGATTTTTGATGACTGCTTCAATTTCCTTCCTGGTTATGGGTCTGTTCAGGTTTTCTATTTCTTCCTGGTTCAGTTTTGGTAGTTTATACGTCTCTAGAAATGCATCCATTTCTTCCAGATTGTCTAATTTGTTGGCATATACTTGCTCATACTATGTTCTTATAATTGTATTTCTTCAGTGTTCATTGTGATCTCTCCTTTCACTCATGATTTTATCTATTTGGGTCCTTTCTCTTTTCATTTTGATAAGTCTGGGCAGGGTTTTATCAATCTTATTGATTCTTTCAAGGAACCAGCTCCTTGTTTCATTGATCTGTTCTACTGTTCTTTTGGTTTCTATTTCATTGATTTCTGCTCTAATCTTTCTTAATTCTCTTCTTCTGCTGGGTTTAGGCCTTACTTACTGTTCTTTCTCCCGCTCCTTTAGGTGTAAGGCTAGGTCGTGTATTTGAAAACTTTCTTGTTTCTTGAGAAAGGCTTGTATTGCAGCCATCTTTACTGCATCCCAAAGGTTTTTGAACAGTTGTGTTTTCTTTTTTTTTTTTTTTAAGATTTTATTTATTTGACAGAGATAGAGACAGCCAGCGAGAGAGGGAACACAAGCAGGGGGAGTGGGAGAGGAAGAAGCAGGCTCCTAGCGGAGGAGCCTGATGTGGGGCTCGATCCCATAACGCCGGGATCACGCCCTGAGCTGAAGGCAGACGCTTAACCGCTGTGCCACCCAGGCGCCCCTGAACAGTTGTGTTTTCATTTTCATTTGTTTCCATGAAGTTTTTAAAATTCTTTAATTTCCTGGTTGACCCATTCATTCTTTAGTAGGATGCCCTTTAGCCTCCATGTATTTGAGTTCTTTCCATTGCAGTTTCAAAGCATTGTGGTCTGAAAATATGCAGGAAATAATCCCAATCTTTTGGTACCAGTTGAGACCTGATTCGTGACCCAATATGTGATCTATTCTGGAGAATGTTCCATGTTCCATACACTAGAAAAGAATGTGTATTCTGTTGCTTTAGGATGGAATGCTCTGGTCCAGTGTGTCTTTCAAAGCCCTTGTTTCCTTGTTGATCTTCTGCTTAGATGATCTGTGCATTTGCATTGAGGGGGATGTTAAGGTCCCCTACTATTATCGTATTATTATCGATGTGTTTCTTTGATTTTGTTATTAATTGGTTTATATAATTGTGTGCTCCCATGTTAGGGGCATAAATATTTACAGTTGTTAGATCTTCTTGTTGGATAGACCCTTTAATTATGTCATAGTGTTCTTCCTCATGTCTTATTGAAGTCTTTGGTTTAAACTCTAATTTGTCTGGGGTGCCTGGGTGGCTCAGTCATTGGGCATCTGCCTTTGGCTCGGGTCATGATCTTGGGGTTCTGGGATCGAGCCCTGCATCAGGCTCCCTGCTCAGGGGGGAAGACTGCTTGTCCCTCTCCCACTCCCCCTGCTTGTGTTCCCTCTCTTACTGTCTGTCAAATAAATAAAATATCTAAAAAGAAATTAAATCTAATTTGTCTGACATAAGGATTACCACCCCAGCTTTCTTTTGATATCCATTAAAATGATAAATGTTTTTCCACCCCTTCATTTTCAACATGGAGGTATCCTTGGGTCTAAAATGAGTCTCTGGCAGATAGCATATTGACAGGTCTTGCTTTTTTAATCCAATCTGATGCCCTGTGTCTTTTGATTGGGATATTTAGCGCATTTATATTCAGAGTAAGCATTGAAAGATATGAATTTAGTGCCATTGTATAACCTGTAAAATCATTCTTTCTGTATATTGTCTCTGTTCCTTTCTGGTCTGTGTTACTTTTGGGCTCTCTCTTTGCTTAAAGGGTCCCTTTTAATATTTCTTGTAGAGCTGGTTAGTGATCACAGATTTTTAAAATTTCTGTTTGTCCTGGAAGCTTTTTATCACTCCTTCTATTTTGAATGACATCCTAGCTGGATAAAGTATTCTTGGCTGCATAGTTTTCTCATTTAGCACCCTGAATATATCATGCCAGTCCTTTCTGGCCTTCCAGGTCTCTGGGTGATAGATCTTCTGCTGGTCTAATGTTTCTACCCTTGTAGGTTACAAACCTCTTCTCCTGAGCTGCTGTCAGGATTTTCTCTTTGTCTCTGAGATTTGCAAGTTTCACTATTATATGTCAGGGTGTTAACCTATTTTTTATTGATTTTGGGGGGGGTTCTCTCTGCCTCCCGGACTTGAATGCATTTCCTTCCCCAAACTAGGGAAGTTCTCTGCTATAATTTGCTCCAATATACCTTCTGCCCCTGTCTCTCTTTCTTCTTCTGGGATCCCAATTATTCTAATATTGTTTGCTTTATGGTATCACTTATCTCTTGAATTCTCCCGTGATCCCGTAGTAGCTTATCTCTTTCTCAGCTTCTTCTCTATCATTTTATTTTCTGTATCACTAGTTCTCTCTTCTGCCTCATTTATCCTAGCAGTTAAAGCCTCTATTTTTTATTGCATCTCATCAATAGCCTTTTTTATTTCGACTTTAGATTTTAGTTCTTATTTCTCCAGAAAGGGATTCTCTAGTGTCTTCTATGCTTTTTTTCCTAGCCCAGCTAGTATCTTCATAATCATTATTCTGAACTCTAGTTCCAATATCTTACTTATGTCGTACCGATTAGTCCCTCGCAGTCAATACTGCCTCCTTGTCCTGGTTTTGTGAGTATGGCCAGGTTCCTGAGGGTTCAGAGCCCATATGCTCTCACCTTGATAGAGTCGGCAGAGCTCTGTGGCCTCTGTGGGTCCCTACTCTGCTCTGATTTCTCATGACACAAAATCTTTAGCAGGGGCAGTCTCTGGATTTTGATATGGTCATTTTGTAGACAGGAAGCACAGAGAAGAAAACACTTATCAAGGTTACACAGGGCAAAGATATCAGAACCTTGAAGGCCACTCCCAGACTCATCCTGCTTAGAGGCAGCACAAAGGACACAGTGCTGGAAACAGCTTTGGTTTCTTCCTCACCAGCCTCAATTCTCATCTATGCAGTGGGTCCTGGGCTGCCTCTAGGCAGGGTGTTGTGGGAGGCATGTGAACTGGGTTCCACTCCCAGCTCTGCCACGGACTTCCTGTATGTTACTGCTCATAACCCCCCTGCAAGCTGCTTGTGAGGATTGAGTCATTGGTGTAAATGTGCTTGGTGAACTCACTGCTTAGGTATCAGGGTTCCAGGATTGCTGCTGATATGGCCTCCAGTCCCAGCTGGGCCCGTGCAGACCACACCTTCCTCCCCAAACTGCCTTCCGTCAGTCAGCAACAGTGTGGCATGCAACTGTTCTGTCTTTTTTGAGTCTGGGTTTGGGCTCAGATAGGTCCAAGCTTCTGAGAGTAGGTGGCCACTTTTATGGAGGGACTTCAGAGGTACCAGAAAAGGCCTCCATATTGTCCATATTGGATTCCCCCATTCAAAGCATCAGGTTTTTTCTTAAATGGGGACTCAGTAGCACCAGTCATGCATTTAAAAACCATCAGGGAGAGTGCAGCAGGAGCAGACCTTGAGATGTGGAATCAGGGTTCTAGGAAGCACCTCGCAGTCCTTAGAGAATGTGGACCTTGAAGTTGGATACACCTCGGGCATATGCCCTTGGGCAGATCACTGCCTCTCTGAGCCTGATCTTGCAGGCCTTGTGGGAACCAGAGGAGTGAAGCGGACTCTGCCCTCAGGCATGGCCTAGCTGCCCTGTGCTGAGAGCAAGCAAATAGGTGAGAGAGCATGGGGCTGGTGTTGTGAAACTCCAGGACCCCAGGTCTCCTCTAGGCCAGCAGGAAAGCCTGCCTCTAGCCTCTTCCTCATGGCAAGGCCCTGAAGGAAGCATGGTCTTAGGCCTGATGAAAGACCTTTATGAGGTATCTTTTGCCTCAGCGATCTTCAGTGCTACCTCATTTGGCAGGCAAAGCAGGGCTTGTCATGTATTCACTTTGTAGGCTGTGAGGACTGGTTACTGAATTACTGGTGACTACTGATATGCTGTCCAGTGGTTTCTGCCCTCTCCCCCAGCTCCTCACTGTCCCAGGATCATGCCCAGAACCATGATGGAGTCCGGTGGCCTTGTGCCCATCCTAGTATCTGGGACACAAGGCTGGTGAATGAATCAGCTGACAAGATATGCCTAGGGCAACAAATTGACCGTTTCCTCTGGCACAAAACAGTGAGAAGCCGCTTCACAGGACTAATGTGAGAATTAAGGTGCAGGAGGGTCAGTCTTCCATTTATGCTGACTCTGTGCAGCCCACCAGACAACCCCGCTGGGCTGCCTACCACCTTCACTCTGGCTCAACTCATGGACCCAACCAACCCTGTCTCTCTCAGGGACTATGAGACCCCAGCTCAATTTGTCAGATGCTAGGAAGTAAGGGGAGGAATCCCAGGCCCTCCTTCCTTCCCCAGGAACCTAATATCCTAGACCCCTTGCCAAAACACTGAAGGGCTGAGTCTCCAGCTCTGACCAATGGAAAAGGAGTAGTGTTAGCTGCTTTAGGCAGCTGGAAGAGGGAAGCCACATTCTCTGAGCCTGGCTCCACAGCTACCCAAGACTTTCCAAAGGACTCCAGCACTGGTCCCTGGGTGAAGAGTCCAGAGGGGGAGGGAGGAGTCTGAGTCCTAGTCTTGGTTCAGTTGTTGACTTCCTGTATGTCCTTGCTTGCATGACCTCAGCCTTTAGCTTCTTCCAATGGCTATAAAATGGGCCTGCCTCTGCACGAGATGCCTCAGGACTCTGGGACTTCAGAGTCCCCAACCCCTTGAAACAGATGTAGAATCTGCTTTCCTCCCTCTGAGGACAGGTGGTAGGAACAGGGACAGGGAGGCTGACACCCTGTGCAGCCTCAGCCCCAGCTTGGCACTGCCTCCTGTGATCTCTAGCCCAGGGAGAGGGTAAGACTCCAAATGAAAGTATTCTCGGGGGGGGGGGGGGGAGTATCCTCAGGATGAGGCCTCCTGTTTGCCTTGCAGCCTGTCCCATCCAGTGCAGTAAACCTGCCTCCTAAGGGTGTGACTGTGGAGGGTGAGAAGCAGCCCGACTCTCCCTCACTAGGTTTGGGAATTTGAGGAGGAGGGTTCCCATTTGTAGAATGGAATACTAAGTTCATAGCATCTAAGATTCCCAAGTTCCTCTAAATCTTCCAAGAAGCACAGGAGACACAGGGCAGACAGGAACATGCTAATTTTGTAGATAAATAGGCCCGGGGCAGCTGGAGGGTTTAGAAAGGTAGGTGCTGGAGTACTAGGCACTGAGTGAGTGAAAGCTCATGTGACGTGGTAAAAGTGAGGCCACTGCTGTGACTCCCAGCTGCTCCTTCACTTGCCTTCTAAGCCCTGGGCCTGGTTTGGAAAGAGAAATGGACAAGATGACCTCCATGGGCCTCCGACTGGATGCTGGAAACAGAAGGTGGGTCATACCTTCCTTTCTAAGTCAGGTGCCAAAAGGGCCCACTGGACCAAGACCTCTGGTAAGAGCTATGACAGAGGGAGGAGACACCAAGGTTGAACCTGTTTTATGGGTGACATGCTGGCTGGGCTGGGCTTGGGGGCAGAACAGAGAGCTGGGCTTAACTTTTCAAGGGACTGAAGGCTTGGGATCCTGGCTGGTGCCAGGCCTCTTACAGTGTCAACTGGGGTCAACTCTACTGGGACTGAGAGGCAATGGGGAGATGAGGTAGGGAAGAGGGGTGAGAATGTGGGGAGAGGAAAGGGAGCTGGTGGGAAAGGGAGTGGAAGGAAGGGGTGAGGAGAGAGGGAAGGGAAGCAGGGCCTGGCTGGAGCTGAGCCAAAACCAAAGCCAGACGTGGTGGGGTCAGCAGCAGGAGACACTCAAAAGGGAGCCTCCCGGGAAGTGCGGGCAGCCGTCAGGGCCCGTTTGAGCTGCTCATAGGTGACAAACATCACCACGTTCCAGGAACCCAAACGGAGAAAGGAGGGCATGAACCTAGAAGAGAGGAAACACAGGTCACAGAGGGCAATCTGGTGACTCCTGAGGGCACTCTACCTCCCGCTTACCCCCCTGGGCCATAGTATCCAATCCAATCCAGTTGCTCTGTCCCAAAGGAGGGTGGGAGGGTCCAGGGAACAGAGCCCCACAGCTGTGTGGCTGTGAGCAAGAATCTCCCTTGAGTCCCCATTTTAATACCCATAAGGTACGGATGACAACTCTGGAAGTAGTTGAGAGCATGAGAAAATGCTGGTGAAATACCAGGACCAGGATCAGAATAGCTTGACACCTGGTTGCTAATCAGTTCCAGGTGGTTCTCTCCCACCTGTGTGTAGGTATGGGTAGCCAGGAGGCTTGGAATTGGGTGTGATGGATCAAAGACTCACCCTTTGTAGAAGGCTCGGGGACCCTCCTTCTGGAGCATGGTGAGGGCACAGTGGCCAGCGCTCCTGTACTGGCCCAGGGCAGAGTTCATGTATCTCGTCTTGACCACATCGACAGGGGAGGCGATGACGGTGGTGCAGAAGCCTGCCCCGAAGGCGGAAGTGAAGTGGCAAGGGAGGTCATCTGCCAAGGAGGAGCAGGAGAGGCAGTGAGGACTCCTCACCCCATCATTCCAGAAGGAAAGAGATTATTAAAGTAGCTTAGGGGTCTGATGGTTTTAGAGAGAGAGACTCCAGCTGGGACTTCTGATGACCTAAGAGTCATTTTGCCTCAGTGCCTCAGTGTGCAAAGTGGGTGCTTCATCCCAGCTGGCTTCAATATGGTAAATCTAAACTCATTCCACAAGCAGAGGGGAAGGAGGATGAAAAGATGTGGTCTTCAGGCAACCAGACTCCCACATCTCATCCTAGTTGGGGGAAGGGTGAGATCCAGCACCATTTACCTTAACTCACCTGTCATGAGGTTGGCCTTCAGGATGGTGTCCTTGATGAGATCGTAGGTCACCAGCTCAGCACAGTTGACAATAGCATTACGAGCAACATTGGGAGAGGTCCCTATAGGAGGAAACGGTACCGATGTGAGACCAGAGAATAGGGGAGGAGGAGGATGGGGAAGAAACACCCGATACACTGATACACACCTTTCCAGAGTCCTCGGAACCCTTCCTCTCGGGCGATGGTCTTATAGGCATCAACAGTGCTTTGGTATCTCCGGCCACTTCCAGCCCGGGCCTGAGCCTGGAACCGGACCTTCACTACATCTGTGGGCTGGGCCACGGCCACAGCCAAGGCACCTGTGGTGCTGCCTGCCAGGAGGCGGCTCCCAATGCCGGCATCTGTGGGACAACCATGGGGGTCAGTGCCCGGCTGGGGTTGTACTCATTTTCCACCTCCCCTCACTAAGACCACCTCATCACTGTAATCTTTTGCCTTTTGGGAATAGGACTCAGACAACCTCTGGCTCAAAAAACTTCTTGCCTCAAAGAAAATAACACTGTGGATGTCTACTCTTGCTAGGTACAGGGTTATAATAAGGAGTAGGACAAAATGAGACTTAGCTCAACAGGGTAAATGCTGAGAAATCACAACCCTTTCTGTTTGACAAATGTGAAAACCAAGGCTCAGAGAAAAGTGGCCTTCTTAAGGCCTGGGACCCATAAGACTTGAGATCTCATGCCAGATGTATTTCTCCCTACCATGTAATCTTGGGAAATGTTAACCTTTCGATCTGGGTTCTCAGTTTTCACTTGTGAAAAATGGAGGGTGGGCAAGGCCTGCCGAGGAGATGAAATGGAAGAGTGGCCTTGGAGGCAAAAGTCCTGGGTGTGTTTTTCCGGCTCTTCATCGTGTGCCCTTGGCCAAGTCCTTTCCACCTAGCAAGACTCAGTCTCTTCATCTGTAGATGATACCATCTACTCTCAAAGTGGTTGTGAGGACTGTCCTGGGATGATCCCCTGCACAGAGCTTAGCACAGGCCAGGTGTTCAGGGATCATTAGGAGAATCAAGGTCCCTTCCAGTTCTCAGTTCCTCTGATCTGCCTAGGGATCTTGAAGCCTAAAGGAGCTATGCAGCAAATCATCAATCACGGATGATTTACTGGGATCAGTCATCGCCAAGAAGAAAAGGCCAAGGGGCCTATGGCCCAGCTCCACACTCACGCTCAGAACCCTTGGTGTAGAACTGCTTGACAGAGTCGTAGAGGCCGATGCGGACAGAGGCAAAGCTCATCTGGCGCTGCAGGCCGGCGACCAGCCCACTGTAGAGGCTGCGGGGGCCCTCGGTGCGCACCATGGTCAGGATGGTGCCCAGCACGCCGCGGTACTGGGCGCTGGCCGCAGCCCGCACTGGCCCCTGCCTCTCTCCTTGGATCTGCAAGGTCAAGATGGGTGGTTATATAGACAGGCAGTTTGCCCTCCCCGTCTCCTGCCATCCCTGTGTTCCAATGTTTACAGTCCTCAACATTTCCCTGGCCCTTAAGGAGCCTGTGTCTTGGGGCAGAGCAGACTAGAAGACAACATCAGGAACCCCAGGCTTCATCCCCTCACCTGCAGCCGGACTTTCGCCGTGTCCAGAGGAAAGGTAATGAGATCTGCGATGCAGGCAGCTGTGCCAGCCCCCAGGAACTTCACAGTGGCAGTAGGGGGTACATCTGTAGCCTTGAACCCAACCATAATGCTGATAGCCTGCTACCTCCCAGAAGATGGAGAAAGACTGGAGAAGGGGACACCTTCAGTCAGCAAGAAGACAAGGTACAGGAACTCTGCCGGAATCTAAGCCAAGGAGAGAGAAGTCCCATTAGCAGCAGAATGACCAGCCCCTCCCTGCTCGCCACCCCGCCCCTACCTTCCCTGACAAAGCAAGAACCAGAATGACCTTGTGAGGGAAAATAGGAGTGAGCTCTGGAGGTACTCAAATGGGGCTGGAGAAGCAATTCCTGCTTGAGGGAAACACGTTTTGTGAAGCGTCCCCTCCTTTTCACTACAGGGAGAGTCTGGCTCAGGGCTATCTTAGTGATGCCTTGAAAATAAGGCAGTGACCTAGCCTTTTGTCTGCTGGGTGCAGAGTTCACTGGCAATGGCCACATCCCTGCTTCTGCAGATCTGGAGGACGGGCAGAAGTGGGCAAAAGTTTTCAGTCAGACGAAGACCTGACAGGCACAAACTCACAGGCTTACGCCCCGGATTTCCTAAGCAGAAGCCGTTCCTACGGGTCTGAAATTGCCTAAGTCTAGACAAAAAGGAATGGGTAAGACAGTTCAATCCTCTCCCAGCCCATTAGTCTCATTCTCTTCCCCAGCCCGCACAACTGGGGCTCTCTAGAGCCATCCTTTTGAGACTGCTCTGCTGGGCGCTGGTTTACTGAGATGCAGGAGACAATATCACCCTAGAGGGGCCTTACTGTCTGGCACAGCGGACGGGCAGGTAATTCAAGCCGCTTTTGGGGCTTGCAGGACATACTCTCAAAATGTGGAGGGAACAACTAACTCCATCAGGAGAGAGGGAAGAGTGGGTGATCAGAAAAGGTAACATTTAGCTGAGCCTTGAAGGATCCTGGGCAACTCTCAGGGCTGAGAGCAGGTGCACAGGCATTGGGCTCTCTCCCCCCTGGATGACTACTGTGTGACGCAGGGAAAACTGTCTCCTCCTCTGGCCAGCCTCCTCTTGTTCAACACAGGGGATCCACATCTTCACCACAGGAGGGGCAGGCACGCGGGAGGGGGTGCAGGTCAGAGCTATGAAGAGTGACACAGGAAACCAAAAGCTCCATTTTGTTCTCAGAGTTGGAACAACACCCTTCTCTGCTGCCTCTGCGGCCTGGGGAGGAAGTGAGCCCAGCGCCCCAGTGGGGGAGGGCGACCTGCTTCTCTCTTCGCTGAGCTCACTTCTCTGACTGCAGGAGCAGCTGCTCTGAGCCCAGCCTGATTGGCTGCCCGTGTCACTGGGGCCATGAGGAAAATGCCGGCCAGCAGAGGGAGGATGTGGTTGGAGTCCGTTGAGAACACAGACCCATGGAAACAAACAGCTTCTTCCTCCTGGGCTTTTCACTCTAGGTATCTGGGGCAAAGAGCGAAACCCAGAGGCTATTCACCACCTCAACTGCACCCAGAGCTCCTAGAGGCCAGGCCTGGTCTGGAGTTTCCCTGGAGCCTGGCCGTATGAGGCTCCGTGAGGATTGGTGGCCGTATGGCAGAATGGGTTGATGAAGGTGCTTCAGATGCCCCAGCTTCCCTGCCTGACCCCAAGATGTGTTCCATACCTTCCCCATGCCACTGCCTGGAGCACTCTGTTACTCACTGGCTCTTCAGAGCAGCCTGGTGAGGTGGCTGCCTTACTTCCATGTTACAGATGAGGGAACTTAGAGCCACGTGTACAGGCTCCAAAGCTTATGCAATTTGCTTTGCGCTGGCGTCCAGAACATTTTTCTCCGGCTGTTTTCTCAGCCCCGGCCCAGGCAGGGCTTTTGCAAGGCAGTCTAACACCCAAGTTCTCTCATGCCAATTTGACAGTTCTGAGAAGATTCAGACAAGTAGTGTCCCTTCTCTGGGCCTCAGAGACATGATAAATAAGTCAATCATGTCCTGACCCTGAGCGAGGTTGCAGTGTTGTGAAGGCCAAAGAACAAGACCCAGGCCATCCATCTCAAAGACATGTGCACAGAGGCTCAGCTGCCATTTCAAATGTTGCTTTGGGTTTGCCCAGGTCTTTCAGAGGCGGGAGTACGGGATCAATGGTCACTTGTGCTAAAGACCCTACTAAGAAAAGTAAATAATACTCAAGCCTAGAAGTCCTAGCTCTGCTGCTGACTTCCAGGATGATCAAGGACTAATCACTGTCCCATCTAGGCTTCAATTTCTTCCTTTGTAAATATGGGGACCACCATCCCTGGCTTGTCAAGGTCAGCTTAAAGGATAGAATGAGACTAGGGATATATGAAAGTCTTTGTGAGATCTGAAAGCAACTTCACTGGGGGTGGTGGTAGTTATTTTTGCTAATGTCCTACTGACACCCACCCCCAGGCAAAGCGCTGCTGTAGGCAGCAGGAGACCCCTCCCTCAGACTGGACTCTTACCCGGCTTTGTACGGTCTCACGCTGAGGCCTCCAAGATCAAGCTTCTCTAAAGGCATCCCATTCTTCAAAGCTGCCAGTGGCTATCATGGCCCGATCCCCTTGGTTTTCCATAGAAAATGGCTGGGAGACGAAACACCTAATAGTCATACTATGTGTCCTGTGGATGAGGGCAGAGAGGAGAGTTTATTTTTTAAGATTTTATTTATTTTAGAGAGAGAAAGAAAGAGAGCATGTGAGCGGGGGGGGGGGGGGGGGGGGGGGAGGGCAGTGGGGGGAGGGGCAGAGGGCAGGAGAAAATCTCAAGCCCGACTCCCTGCTGAGCACAGAGGTCAATACCAGCTGGATCCCACCACCCCCAGATCCTGACCTGGGCGTTAGCCAACAGTCCAAGACTCAACCCACTGAGCCACCCAGGCGCCCCAAGATTAGAGTTTAGAAAGGGGAAATCTGCCTTAAAGGATCACACTCCAGCGAGGAAAGAGCCACCTGCCCGAGGCACATAAACCCACACAGTCCTTAAGGGGGTTGGTGGGGAGGAGTAAGGAACAGGGTCCATTTCTCCCAGGACAGCAGGGGACTAATTAAGTGCACACACTGGAGGGGAGAAATGAACCCAGGAGTCCCCCCTCTCCAGTCTGCTCTCTTAGTATCACACGTTGACTCCCTTCCAGACTTCTGCTTTAGTGGCAGTCTGTACTCGGGGAAGCATCCCCCAACACAGCAGACTCTGGTGAATGGGAGTGTTCTAAGAAGGTCATGATAGGTCAGAGACTCTCTGAGAGTCGACTAGGCCCCAGGCGCGGGCTGTGAGGAGGCTAAAGGGGCTGGGAGCCGGCCCTGCTCAAAACCTCCTCCTCCTTGGGAGGGAAGGTCATTCAGATCTTCGTGGACGCGCCGAAAGTCCCCACCCAAGGGGGGGTGCTGGGCATCCAGGCCGAGAGGAGAGAGTGGAAGGGTGGAGGCTGAAATTACGGCCAATTGAACCTGAGAGGTAAAGAACAAAAGGGAGAAGGAAAAAGAGTGAAAAGAGAGATAAAGAAAAAGAGGACAGAGAGGAAAAATACAGGATAGACTGGGAGGGAAATTAAAGAGAGGGAAGGGAGCGGGGTAGCGGCCTTGCGGGCGCAGGGCTGGGGCGGGCAGGGCCCGGGCTCACCGGGCAGCAGGCAGAATACGAGAGTGCCGCCGGATCTGTCTATAGGCGGGCGGAGAGCGCGTGGAGGGAGAGCAGACGGTACCCTACCTAGGAGCGCTGCTGGCGAGCTTGCAGTGGGGCCCGCCGAGCCCGCCGCGCGGTTTAGGTCTCGGGGGGCGGGGCCTGAGGGGCGGGGCCTGAGGGCTCCAAGGGGTGGGGCGACCCTCTAGCCACCGCCTTCCCGCAAGGGCAGTCACGCCTGAGGTTCTCTGCGCGCCTTCCTCCACTCCCATTTCCGTGCGGGCGGATTCCCGCGTCTACCCGTTCGTTCCTCCGCAGGGTCGCTCCCTCGCTCTGCTTCACACACCCCCGGTCCGCCAACCTCCTGGTGAGAATGGCAAGGCTGACGTCTGGAAAGAAGCAGAGCCTAACTAGGGTCACACAAGCCTCTGCGCCCCCGGCACCCCGCCAGGGCTCTTTGTAACAGCGCCCCCCAGAGGCTCGGGTGGAGCGCACTCCCTCCCTTCACCCGCCCAGTCCGCGACCCCAGACCGCGCAAACCCAAGGCCTGCTTCCCGCGCTCTCGAGGGGCGGGGCCTCCCGACCGCTGGCGATTGGTTAAAGCCGCCGCGCTGCCCGCGGAAGGAGCCAATCCGGGCTGCAGCGGCAGGTGGCGGCTAACCGCCAATGGCGGTGGGGCGCGCCTGGGCTTCCCCCCCGTGTCCCGCGGGACACCGGCCTTGCCCAGGGGACCCCGGGGACTTCCGACGAGGGCGGGACGGGGACACCGAGCATGACGCTCCCGCCCCCACTTGCGGCCGAGTGCGCGGGCCGGCGCCCCGCGAGTGAGAAAGCCGAACAGGGCCCGGGCCTGCTGCGCGCCCGGCCCTGAGATGAGAAAGTGACTTAAATGAGCTGAACCTGGGTCGCCCTCAGGGGGCTGGCGGTCTTCTCGGGGTGACAGACACGTAAAAAAACAGTAACGGGGTCCTGGGGCTGGGACAAATATGACGTTTAGGGAGTAGAAGGAGATAGGACTCTTCACCCTTAGCCACTCTGTCCCTTTCTTCCTGTTTTCATCCCTTCGGCCTCCCAGGACTGTTTTAAGGGATTCATCAAGGTACTGGAAGCGGTCTCCTTGACTAGATTGTAAACTTCTCAAGAGCAGGAAGCTATTTCCTGTATTTTTAGTATCTTTACAGTCCAAGGGCCTGCCTACAGTAGAGGCTCAGTGCGTGCTGTTTGGGCTGGAAATGCCTGGAAAAGCGAAATGGGAGGACCGGGGAGACGAACATTTGGCGACTGCAATTACCGAGTTCACGTTCAGTGTGAATACGTCGCATAATCCTGTGAGGCTGATATTAACTTCAATTTTACAGATGAGGAAACAATCCCAAAGAAGTTAAAACACCTGCCTAATGTCACACAGCTAGGAAGTGGTGACCCGTGACTTAAATCCTGGTGTATCAGGTTCCATGTGTTTGTTTTCTGAATTATCCTTAAGCAGAAATGGTCAGCTGATAATAACTGGAATGGGCCTGGATAATTATAGCAGGAAAGAAAAACACTGAGCACATGGTCCTGGCAGAAGCAGAAACAAAGTGGAAACTGAGAAGTCAAACCAGAGAATTTTTCTGACACTGTGGAGTCTCCCATCCACTAGCTGGTCTAGCTTTTGCACAAACTTCTGTGTCTTGCTGTGATGAAATGATTCCCAGGATGCTCTGTGACTGGTGAAACTGGTGAAACTGCTGAACTCGAGGAGACAGAAAGAAAAGGATGGAACTAAGGGCCTAAAAATGAAAGTGTCACCCTGATTGCCAAAACAGGGAAGAATTTGGATTCCAAAGACTCTACCCATGAAATGTTTAATCATCCTTGGCAAAATTCAAGGGCTGTGAAAAGGATGATGTGTGAACATTTAAAAAGAGAAGCAGAGATTCCCAGGACCCAGCATGGATCCCTTAATAAGAAATCCTGTTAAAACGAATTCAACACAAGAGTTTGAAAACAAAAAAAAAAAAAAATAAATAAACAGCAAAACCCCCAAATGCTCTTTTATTTTGGATGGAACCAAGCAGATTAGAGCAATGCTACAGACACTGTACCTCTGGATTTTTAGCAAGCCGCTTGTCCAAGTCATTAGAGATCCTGTAGACGGATTAGAGAATGTATGGATACAGGTAAGTGCATTTTAAAAACTTGTTTCACATCTATTTCACTGAATATATATATATATATATATATATATATGCGCCCAGGTTTAGTTGTAAATATATGTGCCAATAATTAAATTGACAAAGTTTACAATGTTGATAATCATACCAGAAAACAGTCCACTGTATTACAGTTTGGGAACTTAAAAATTTTAAATACAAACTACTTGAAACACTAAAAATGAAAAAGACACAAGAATGCAATAGAAAATTGAAAACATCAGGTAATAAAAACCAACATGAGACAATATTAAATATTAGACATTTCAAATGTCTTCTGCTAATTTTAAAATACTGAGTAGGTTGGCTATGTTAATCTCTCCCCATAAACACGAAATTATCTATTGCATTTTTTAAAAGATTTTATTATTTTTTATTTTTATTTTAAAAAAGATATTTATTTGAGAGAGTGAGCAAGCACGAGAGAGAGAGAGAGAGAGAGCGAGACAGCAAGCAGATTGGGGGAGTTGAGGGGGTAGGCAGGGGTAGGGCAGAGGGAGAGAGAGAGAAGCAGGCTCCCCACCGAGAAGAGAGCTGGATGCAGGGAGCCCAATGTGGGGCTCCATCCCAGGACCCTGAGATAATGACCCGAGCTGTAGCCAGGTGCCTAACTGACTGAGCCACCCTGATACCCCAAACACTATATTTTTAAAGTTGAATTACAAAAACACTGTTAAAAGTTAAAAGATGCATCTTTAAAAAGTTAAAAGATTTATCTTTAGTCAGCAATAAGAAGGAATGAAGTACTGATACGTGCTACAACATAGATGAACCTTGAAAGCGGTACGCTAAGTGAAGGAAGCCAGACACAAAGACCACATATGGTATGCTTCCACTTATGTGAAATGTCCGAATAGGCAACTCTATAGAGGCAGAAGGTAGAGCTGGGAAAGATGAAGGGTATTGGGGCATGACAGGTAAAGGGTAAGGAGGGGCTGGATGTTTTGAGATGATGAAAATGTCCTAAAATTGGTTGTGGTGACGGTTGCACAACTCTATACTAAAACTGTTGACTTTCTATTTAGATGGATGAATGGTATAGTATGTTAATTATATTTCAATAAAGCTGATACTAAAAAAAAAAAAGGAAAAAACCAAACAAAATGCAAATTGGACCATGTTAACATCCTTTCAAGGGCTGCTTTTTGCACTTTGAAAGAATTCGAAATGGGTTAAAAAAATGTTTCTTTCCAAAACTTCTCATGGGATGTCAGTGAATCTTTATAGTCTGAGTTAAGACCTTAAAAAACAAGGTTAAATTATACATAACTATGCTGATTTGCATACCTTCAAGGTTCAATTGATGTACGTAATTTATAGATATCCAAGGAATTCTTAATGTCTCATCAAATTTCTCAGTACTGCATGTTTATTGTTTTATACTCTTTCTACTCTAAATACCAATAAGTATTTTCATAAGAAGAGTTAAATGTCTTCCCATTATCCCCAAAAGCATAGGTAACAAAATATAAAATGAAACAAGACTTATGTTTGATAAACTAACACATAAAATCACCATTACAATATTCATTGTGATGGCTTATAAATGTTAGCAGTCATCATACGGCCTATAAAGTTTATCCTTAGATTTATAAAATAAAATGCAGATCAACTCAAGATAAAAAATACAGTGTTGATTGTTAAAAAGTCTTTGTTTAAAAAAAAAGAAAAAAGAACCTAGGGTTCAATTAAAAAAAAAGATTTATTTATTTTAGAGAGAGAGAGTGTGTGTTCAAGTGGAGGAACGGGCAGAGGAAGAGAGGAGAGAGAGAGAGAGAAGCAAACTCCCCACTGAGTGGGGGAGCCTGATGGGAGGGGAAGAGGGTGTCATCCCATGACTTGAGTCAAAATCAAGAGTTGGACTGTCAACCGACTGAGCCATCTGGGTGCCCCCTCAATTTTTTTTTTTTAAAGCAGCTGTTTGTGGACGCCTGGGTGGCACAGTTGGTTAAGCGTCTGCCTTTGGCTCAGGTCATGATCCCCACGTTGGGCTCTCTGCTCATCGGGGAGCCTGTTTCTCCCTCCCCCTCTGCCTGCCGCTCCCCCTGCCTGTGCTCTCAACCTCCTTATGTCAAAAAAAAAAAAAAAAAGATATATATATATATTTATATATATATATATGTATAAAAACAGCTCTTTGTTGCATTAGGATGTGCTATAATCGGCAAGATTCCAAGCAATATTAAATGTCTCCCAAACTACACTACAACACACTTTGAACATCCTTTACGTATAGCGTAACTACACCAGCAGGATGCTTTTTAGTGACTGGCACTTTGAGAAAGAAACCTAACTTTGAGAAAGAAAAAAACATCAAGTGTGAATAACGAATGTGATCAAATTACTGCAAGTGAGGGTTAGCAGTGAGGAGGGTGGCCCTCTATTCCATTCTGATAAAATTGATAAGATTCTGTGACTCGAAATACTGCATTATTTGCAGGAAGCTGGACTTCCATACCAGCATAAGATGGTAAAGCAAACTTGAGAAACTGGCTTCAGCGTGGATATCCAGTGTTAAAGCTCTTTCCTAGAATGCATGAACAATTAAGGACATGTAGACAGAGTTTTCTCTGAATGGAACAGAGTTGTTTGCTTGCTTGTTTCGAATGGAGTTTTTGGAGGCTTTCTTCTCTGGGAAGGTTGTGTGTAGCAGTTTTCCTACAAACGTTCTCATTTAATTCAGAGCTAAACGGGAATTTCAAAGCACCGCTCAAGGGGGAACCAGTCGGTTTCTGTTGTGGCAACATCAGAGTTTTGTTTGTGTTCAATGTGTAGTTGCTTCCTCAGTGACTATTTCAAATGATTCTGTACTTTTCATTTGCTCTGAGCCGGAAGTTAAATCAGGTTCTCCTTTCTTCTCCGAAACCTCACCAAGTTTTGTTTGCAGGTTGTTTAGAAGTGTACAACATGGTGACATAACCACAGAAATCCCTGCAAGCCCATTTTGTTCCTGAATGTTTGCAATGCCTTATGAACACCCGTATTGACAGGACTCGTGACTCTCCTTGTAGTTTTATCAAATGGGAAAAATTTCTCCCTTCCCATCATTCAATATCTGAGCATGTGTGAAGTCAGGTTTATGACTCCAAGACATTATTAATGCTTAATAATGACCATGAAATATATCTGACTGTTTTTGAAGTCTTATACTTTTGGACAGTAATAAAAATGGGGATTTGACTTCAGGGTGGTGACTTCTGGATAATGGGTCTAAAATGCCGAGCAGTACTACTGCTAACGGGCTGGATCTATTAGTGAGAGGAGCCATGGGAACGAGCAATTTGTAATTTTTGTTTAGAAGTCTGCTACAAGTCATAGGATTCAAATCAGGAAAGCTTTTACAATGTAAGAGATTCAGAAGAAAGCCATAATTGGGTTGTTATTATGATGCAGAGACACTATTGTGTTTCCATAAGTGCCTGATCAAAATATTTCTGTAGTCCACACTTCTTCCGAAGTGTTTAGAATCTTTTCTTATTCTGTAAGGAAGCTGTCCAGAGACTCATGTGAGAGCTTGCCCACTTTTGGTGAAAGATTTCCCATTATTAGAAAGGTAAAGATTGAATCAAATAGGAAAATGATATCTTTGTGTATCCTTTAGACAGACCCAAAGTGCTTATGCAGGCTGGATCAGCTGGACCTAGTATCAGTATCAGAGCTGACAAAGCTTCTTGTTCAGGTCTCCTGCTCTCTTCACCATGCCATGATAAGAATATCTTTTGTGGATATAAACTACTTTTAAATTTGTTTATAGAAGGTACATTCCACCATGATAATGAAGCTGATCCAGATTTATTACTTGTCTTTTCTTATGCACAAAGCCCAATCAGCAATACATGGAAACATCATTCTTAACCAATGATAAGTGTATCTCAAGGACATTTGCAAGCCCAGCAACATTACTGTGCTTATCTATTGAAAGAAATAATAGTTTCAAAGTAATCACCTAGTCATCTTGCACTCAATTCATTACAGAACCTTCAAGAGAATGAAATTGTCATCAGAGATTGATATGTTCAAATAAGTAAATCCTTTATTATATAAACTGTGTACCACATAATAATCTAGTAATCCAGAGAGTTGAGGACCTGAATCAATGATCTTAACTATAGTGTATTTCTCAGGCAAAATGCATATCTTTATGTCATTTTTGTGATCTGACCAGTTCATACTCCCTACCATGTCTCTGTGGAATTTTTTACTGGCCTTATTGGTAGAAGATGTGATCATTCCTCCAAATTTCAAAAAGAAAGAATTTGATGATCTATACTGATTCATAATATGAATGTACTACTGTCTTTTAATGCTAAGAAAACATAGACAGTCAGCTCTAGTAAAACTGGACAATGAAGCCTAACTCTTTGCATTTTTCAAAATGTCCTCTGTGATCTCAGCATGATTCAAAAATGGTATTATCCTCAGGTCCACAATATCCAATAAATGGTAAAGGTACAGTATGAAACAATCTAGAGTATAATAGCTCCTCAAAGTATTTGCATTCATCTTTCTTGACATGTTTGTATTTCTGTATCATGGCTGATGGTAGATATCTGTAGGGGACAACCTAGTTTGCATGTTTTCTCTGTGAATTTTAAAGACCTTGTCACATATTGGCTAGCAGCTTGCTCTGTGGGTGATGTGCCTTATGTAGGCTCCATGTTTATGTTGCGAGGGCCCTGGGACAGTTGGGGGGAGCCCACTAGAGGCCTGGTGCCTTACACTGTGGAATTCCCAGGCTTCCCTGTGGTGAGGGCTCCAGACAGCTAGCTCAGCAAGGCAGACAACAGAGAACAGTGTTAGGAGTGCATCAGAGGACCTAGTTTCCTCATTAAATTATATTTTAAGGGGGAAAGAAAGAGCTTTTAAGATAACTTTTTTATAAATAACTCTCTGGGCCTTAACCGACTTTCCTATGTGACCGTTCCTGAAATTTCAATGGGAAGATTGGAGAATGCTTTCACTTGGCTTCTCTCCATTTCAAAATGTTTGCCTTTATGGCTGTTTTATTTCTAGCTTTTCCATATCCATTCCAGAGTGATCCCTACCACCTGACCCCATTATTCTATCCTCTTCTGTTTTCTCTAGGATCTTGTTTCTGCAATCTGTTAACCTCATCTTCAGTCTTTCCTTTCTTCTACCCTGTGTGTGTGTGTGTGTGTGTGTGTGTGTAAATGGAAAGGAACCCTCAGGACTTTTCTTTTCTTTTCTTCTCTTTTCTTTTTTCTTTTCTTTCTTTCTTTCTTTCTTCTTCTTCTTCTCCTTCTCCTCCTCCTTCTTCTTCTTCTTCTTCTTCTTCTTCTTCTTCTTTTAAGATTTTATTTATTTTCTTGACAGAGAGAGAGAGAGCGAGCACAAGCAGGGGGAGCGGCAGAGGGAGAGAGAGAAGCAGGCTCCCCGCTGAGCAAGGAGCCCGATGTGGGACTTGATCCCAGGACCCTGGTATCATGACCTGAGCTGAAGGCAGCTGCTTAACTGAGCCACCCAGGTGTCCTTTCCTACCCCTTCTACAGTGGCTTTTTCCCTTCCTTCCTTTCTCTGCCACACATTCCAAACAATTGGCTGTCCTCTGACTTCTCAGCCTCTGGCACAACTCTTACATATTTGATGAATGAATAAAGGAATGATCTCACATTCATCTCATTCACTTTATGCCAGCCACGCACAGTCTTCTTCCTGTTCTCTGAACATGCCAAGCTCATTCCCATAGGGGCTGTGGACTGCTTGTTTCCTTATCCTGGAACACTTCCTCAGATCTTCACCTGGCCAGCTCCTCTCATCATCCCTACATATACACACACACTCACACATACACACAGATACACAGACACACAGAGATACGCAGAGGCACACACGCGCACACGCTTCTCAGAGATCACCAGTGATCTCTTTTTCAAATTAAGTGCATTTTTAAAGTACACTTTTTTTTTTTTTTAAGAGAGAGAGCATGCGTTCAGTGGGGGAAGGGGAAGAGGGAGAAAGAGAGAGAATCTTAAGTAGGCTCCACACCCAGCATGGAGCCAGATTCAGGGCTCGATCTTTCCACCCTGAGATCATGACCTGAGCCAAAATTAATAGTCAGACCCTTAACTGTCTGAGCCATCCAGGTGCCCCTAAAGTAAACTTTTTATTGAAGTATAACATAGATATGAAACAGTGCACAAACAATAAGTGATAGACTTTCAAAAAGTGAACACCCCTGTATAATGAGAACACACCTCAAGAAACATTATTAATATTGTCAGTGATACCTCAGTAAAGCTGGAAAAAATAAAATTAAAATAAAAAAATAATTAACACCCCACTATCATTGTTCACCTAAAGAATAACCACTATCTTGACTTCTAACACCAAATATTTGTTTTGCCTGTTTTTAAACATCATGTAAATGGAATTATACATTATGTACTACTATGTGTCTTTTTATTAAGATTATATTTATTATTTGACAGAGAGCGCACAAGTGGGGGGGTGCAGCAGGCAGAGGGAGAAGCAGGCTCCCCGCTGATGAGGGAACCTGATGTGGGGCTTGATCCCAGGACCCAGGATCGTCACCTGAGCTGAAGGCAGACTCTTAACTGACTGAGCCACCCAGGCGCCCCTATTATGTGTCTTTCACTCAACATTATGTTTGAGAGATTCATCCAAGTTACGTGAAGCTGTAGTTCTTTAATTCTCATTGCTGTATAGTATTCCGTCATATGAATATATCCAACTTATCCATTCTACTGTTCATGGGCATTTATGTTGTTTCCAGTTTTTGCCTATTACAATAGTACTGCTAGGAACTAGGGCATAACCTTTTCCACTACAGCCTTACTGAGGTTTAACTTAAATACCATATAATTCACCTATTGCTAAATTTACAGTTTAATTAATTCTTAGTAAATTTATACAGTTGTGCAACAACTACTATAATTCATCACCCCCAAAAGTTCTGTTGTGTCTATTTGTAGTCATTTCCTTCTCTCACCTCCAGTCTCCAGTCCTAGCTAACCACCGGTTTTTCTGTCTCTACAGTTTTGAATTTTCTAAAATGTTTTTAAGAATTTGTTTTTAAATAATCTCTGCACCCAACATGGCGATTGAATTTACAATCCTGAGATCAAGATTCACATGCTTTACCAACTGAGCCACCCAGGCACCCCAATTTTCTAAAATTTTCATATAAATAGAATGTAATCTTTGGTGTCTAGCTTCCTTTACTTAACATAATTATTTTAACTTTTTTTTTTAATTAGGCTCCATGCCTAACATGGAGCCCAACGCAGACCTTGATATCATCACCCTAAGATCAAGACCTGAGCTGAAAGCAAGAGTTGGACACCTAACCGAATGAGCCACCCAGGCGCCCCCATTCTGGTTTTTTTTTTTTTAGATTTATTTATTTATTTATTTTTAGAGAAGGGGGAGGGGTAGAGGGAGAGAAAGTCTTAAGTAGACTCCATGCTGAACATGGCACCTGACGTGGGGCTTGATTTCATAACCCTGAAGTCAGGCCTGAGCCCAAACCAAGAGTTGGATACCTAACCGACTGTACCACCCAGGTGCCCCAACATAATGAATTTTTAGGTTCATTCATGTTGACATGTGTATCAGTAGCTTGTTCCCTTTTTACTGCGGAGTAGTATTCTGTCGTAGTGATAATGAATGTTGTGTTTGCCCTCTCAGCTGTTGATAGGCATTTGAACTGTTTATAGTTTTGGGCTATTATGAATAATGCTGTTACAGACATACATGTACAAGTGTTTTTGTGGGCATATGCTTTCATTTCGCTTTGGTAAATACCTAAGAGAAGGATGGCTGGATGAGATGGTAGGTGTATATTTAACATTTTAAGAAGCTCAAAAATTTCCAAAATGGCTGTACCAGAGTACAGTCTCACCAACAATGCATGGGAATCCAGTCTGTTTCCTACAAAGTTCACCATTTTTAGGTGACAAAGCCATAGCTCTCTGCCAAATTATTTACCATATTTTATAGATAAAGAAACTGAGGCTCAGAGAGACCAAGAATTTGACCTATGTCACATAGCTACTAAGTATCACAGCTGGGATTCTAGCTTTAGTTTTTGTTGTGAGGTCAATACTCATTCCGTTTACATGAATTCACATGTATACTCATATTCCCAAGAGATTTCCACCCCTGCAGAAACAGATTATTCAGTGTTTTTGGTTCCCAACAGAAAAGCTATATTTCAGGAAAGGATTTTCTTGATCTTTTAAAAATTTACTCAATTTAGAATAAACTTGGACACTTCCCTAATACCATTTACAAAAATTAACTCAAAATGGATCAAAGACCTTTTAGAAAACTCTTAGAAAAAAAAACCCCACCACTAAAAAGCTTCACAACAGTAGATTTTGGAATGATTTCTTGGGTAAGATATCAAAGGCACAGGCACAAAAAGAAAACATAGACAAATTGGAACTCATGACAATTAAAAACTTTTGTGTATCAAAGGACTCAGGCAACAGAATAAAAAGCAACCTACAAAATGGGAGAAAATATTTGCAGATCACATATCTGATAAGAGATTGATATCCTGAATAGGTAGAGAACTCTTAAAACTCCATAACAAAAATAATAACCCAATTCAAATTGGGCAAAGGGCTTGAATAGACATTTCTCCAAACGAGACATACAGATGGCCAATAAGCACATGAAAAGATGCTCGACATCACTGATCATTAAGGAAATGCAAGTCAGAACCACAATGAGATACCACCTCATACCCATTAGGAGAATTATGATAAAAAAATGGAAAATAAATGTTGGTAAGAATGTGAAAAAATTGGAACCCTTGTGCACTGTTGGGGGGAATGTAGAATGCAGCTACTGTGGAAGACAGTATGATGATTCCTCAAAAAATAAAAAATAGAATGACCATATGATCCAGCAGTGATATTTTTGGGTATACCCACAAGAATGGAAAACAGGGTCTTGAGATATTGTACACGCATGTTCATAGCAGCATTATTCACTATTGACCAAAAGGTAGAAGCAACCTAAGTGTCCACTGGCAGGGGAATGGATAAACCAAACATGGTATATACATATAATGCAATATGATTCAGCCTTTAAAGGAAGGAAATTCTGGCACATGCTACAACAAGGATGAACCTTGAGGACATTATGCTGAGTGAAATAAGCCAGTCACAAAAAGATAAATACGGGGGCGCCTGGGTGGCTCAGTCATTAAGCGTCTGCCTTTGGCTCAGGGCCTGATCCCAGGGTCCTGGGATCGAGCCCCGCATCGGGCTCCCTGCTCCGCTGGGAGCCTGATTCTTCCTCTCCCATTCCCCCTGCTTGTGTTCCCTCTCTGTCTGGCTGTCTCTCTCTCTGTCAAATAAATAAATAAAATCTTAAAAAAAAAACAAAACAAAAAGATAAATATGATATGACTGTGCAAAGTACCTGGTATAGTCAGATTCATAGAGACAGAAAGTAGGAATATGGTTGCAGGGAGCTGGGGGAAGGGGAAATGGGGAATTACTGTTTCATAGGAATAGAGTTTCAGTGTTGCAAGATGAAAAAGTTTTGGGGATGTATGGTTGCATAGCAGTATGAATATACTTAATACCACTGAACTGTAGATTTATTTATTTATTTTTTTAAGATTTTATTTATTTATTTGACAGAGATAGAGACAGCCAGCGAGAGAGGGAACACAAGCAGGGGGAGTGGGAGAGGAAGAAGCAGGCTCATAGCAGAGGAGCCTGATGTGGGGCTCGATCCCATAACGCCGGGATCACGCCCTGAGCCAAAGGCAGACGCTTAACCGCTGTGCCACCCAGGCGCCCCTGAACTGTAGATTTAAAAATGGTTAAGATGATAATTTTTTTATTATGTTCAATTAAGAGATGGTAAATATTATATATATATTTTAAAATTAACTAAAAATTCATTCATTTTACAATGTCCTAGGCACTCTGCTAAGGATGAGAGATGCAATTGTAAACATGACCCCATGCATGTCTGCAAAGAATTTACAGGCTCATGGGACTGCCAGGCAGGTAAACACAGTGTAACCAGAGCTGTGGGACTCTGTCAGAGGAGCACCTAAGTTTCCCATGTGTGTCAGACCCAGCATATGTCTAAGAGATAACAGCAGTGGGCAAAGCAATAAACGGTACAAGATCTGTGCCTTTGGTTCATTATCAGAAAGCTTTCTCCTAGGCAGAGCTGGAAATTGTGAGTCTGTTTAATACCCAAGCAATTTGGTTCAGGGACCAGAAAATAATTTGCTAGGAATATTACTGAGGATATTTCTATGTTGTTTAAAACATGTGACTCTCATCCTTCTCTTTTCTTACTACTATGTACAAATTGAATCTTTCCAAGGACTATTGATATTATTACTATTCGTTCACTCAGCTCCCACTTTTACTACCCTTGCCTGGGTTTCAACAACAGCCTCATCTTCCTACGACCAGAGGCCATTCCACTAATTCATTCTTTACAGTGCAGCTAGTCATTCCCTACTTAAAACACTTCAATGGCGGGGTGGTGGGGTGCCTGGGGGGTGCAGTTGGTGAAGCGTCTGGGTTTGGCTTGGGATCGACACCATGTTGGGCTCTCTGCTCAGTGGGGAGTCTACTTCTCCCTCTGCAGCCCCCCCCACTCCTGCTCATGTTCCCTCTCTCAAATAAAGAAATAAAATCTTAAAAAAACAAAACACTTCAATGGCTCCACATTATCCTCAGAATACTCCAGACTCCTTAATGTGGTGTCTTAGTCAGCTTGGGCTGCCATAACAAAGTACCGTACACTGGTGGCTTAAGCAACAGGGATTTATTTCTCGTATTCTGGAGGCTGGGAAGTCCAAGATCAAGGTGCTTGCCGATCTGGTTCCCTGGTGAGGTCCCTCTTCCTGACTTGCGGAAGCCTTCTCACTGTGTCTTCACATGGTGGAGAGAGAAAGAGCGCTCTGGTCTCTCTTACTTTTCTTATAAGGATGCTAATCCCATTATGGGGTTCCCGCCCTTATGCCCTCATCTAATACATGTGAATTTTGGGGGGACACAAACATTCAGTTCATAATATGTAGCTTCTACAGCTTTTCAGGGTCCCTGTTTTCCTCTTGATCCCCATCTCTCTCCTTGCTTCCCTTTAGGTCTACAACCCAGTCATACTGACCACTGGCAAAACTTGGATGCCCCTTGTTCTTGTCTGGTTTCTGGGCCTTAGCACAAGCTATTTCCTCTCCCTAGAATGACCTTTACCCACCCTCTTTTTGCCTAGTTAACTCCTATTTGTTCTTTAGGTGTCTTCCTTCAAGAAGCTTCCTGGCCCCCAGACCAGGTCAGGTGTCCCCAATCTGTGTCCCTGCTCTTAGTGCCTTATGCAGATCTCTAGTGTGGCTTTTATCACTCCGTATGGCTTATTTGTCCTTCCTGCCCCCAACCCTCCACCTCGATGAGCCGCTCGAAGGCGAGGACTGGCCTTGGTCGTGTCAGCACCCAGTACAATGTGTGGCTTATACTGTATGTACAATGAAGGCTTTCCTTTGTATAGCACGCAGCAGTTTTCAGAGTGTCCTGACACGAATTAACTCATCTACAGAGATATAGTTCCTTAACATTCATTCTTCTGAATAAAGTATTCCTTTAAAAAATATTACCTTTACTTAGAAGATTTATGTGAAGTCAGTTATCCGTTATGTCACTAATGTGACTGAGTTGGGGCCAAAACTGTGTCATTTTTGCTTGATACACTAGAAGAGTTTGAGAAAAAGCAGATTTCCTCTTTCTTTTTTTGAGAGAGAGAGTTAGTGAGTATGCGCTTGCAGGAAGGGGAAGAGGCAGAGGGGGAGGGAGAGAGAGAATCTGAAGCAGACTCCTTGCTGAGCAAGGAGCCTGACATGGGCCTCAATCTCATAACCCTGAGATCATAACCTGAGCTGAAATCAAGAGTTGACACTTAACTGGCAGAGCCACCCAGGAGCCCTAAAGCAGATGTCCTCTTAATGACTTGAAGGAGTAGGTGTCTGTGGGTGTGCTGTGGGGGATGGGTGCCCAGAGCTAAGAAGCCAGCTTCCCTGTATGGGCGTCAGCTGGTGATCTGACCATTTTGCAAGATCTCATCCCTGACTTCCTTGTGGCAGAAATCGGGGGCCAGAACTGGGAAGGGCTTGCCTGCTGTGGCTTAGAGGAAGCTGTTTCAGTTCTTAGAATCACTAAACTTTAGAGCTTTCGGTCATTTGGTTCAACCTCTGTCTTTAAAAAGTGGGGAAAGAGATCTAGTATTTTGCCCAGGAAACTGTAGAAGACCTCCCACCAATCTTGTTTTCCTTTCTTCAAAAGCCTGGACTCAGAGGTCACTAAGGTGCTGCTTCCAATCAAATATAGCTCTTAGAATTGATCCTCTCTCTCTTTTGGTATGGTCATCTGAACAGTTCGCTCTGGGTAGAGGATGTGTTAGTATTGCTCTGAGAGGGCGCCGGGGTGGCTCACTTGCTTAAGCGGCCGACTCTTGATTTTGGCTTAGGTAATGATCTCAGGGTCCTGGGATCCAGCCCTGTTAGCCTCCTCGCTCAGCAGGGAGTCTGCTTGAGGCTGCTCTTTCTTCTCTGCCCCTCCCCCTTCCCCTGCTTGTACTCTATCTTTCGAAAATAAATAAATAAATCTTAAAAAACATATTGCTATGTGGAAATTCATGGAAGATGTAGTTCCTGGCCCTAGGAATTTACAAACGGAGACCAGGAGTTTAAGAATGATTGCACATGCCAGGCAAGTCAAAAGAAAGAGAAAATTTTAAATATGAGTTTTATTTGAAAGTCAAACCAGACATTAAATAAAAATAATCTTAATTTTTTTGCTTTTATTTGGACTTTCCAGTTTGTACATATTGATAATCTCAAATTATAATTTAAATTTAGGAAAGTGCTAAGGGTGAGTGGACATTTGCTTTTTCCTCGGGGACGTGGGGGAGTCCGAGTGCGGAGGCAGGGATGACGTTGCTGAGCCCTTCTGCGAGGTGGGGGGTTGTTATTTCCACTTCTCTGCTAGGACACTGAGGTACTAGGATTCCTGGTGGTTAGGTTTCTGGTAAGGTGAGAGGAGGGGGTATTTGAACCCAGTTCTATTATTAACATCACATAGGGTGCTAAAAAGCAGAAAAAGACCAACCTTCTGGGTCCTCATGATCAGCCTGAAAGAGCTCCAGTGAAGTTTAGAAGGAGGTTGTCTGGTTCAAGCCCAGCTTTTACATTCAGACGGAAAAGCCAAAGCCCTGAAAGGCAGAGCAGCTAGGCTGGGCTGAAGGCAGTAGGAGAATGTGGGGCCAAAGGCCCAGCCCCAGCAAACAGGAATCCTGGTGAGAAGGGGCCATTCTGTCCAAGAAGGAGAAGGCAAAAAAAAAAAAAAAAAAAAAAAAAAAATGTTCTCGTTCCCACAGCCTTTATTGAACTACAATAATTTCCCCAAAACCTCTGAGTCCCGCTACGTTAGGCTGTCAGCCTGACATCTACCTCTTTTTCCCCAAGCCGGGCACCCTTCAGGGGCCTCACAGTCCGGCTGGGAAGCAAGGGCTGTGTGGGAGTGGGGCTTCTGTGGGTGCACACCATTCTCTGTCACCCCTGGCCGCCCAGCCCCTGGCTCCTTTGGTCTAACCTCTAGACAACCTTTCAACTTTTCAAAAACTTCCCTGGCAGTTCCTCACTGTCCTGAGAAAATCTTTCCCAAGGCCTTGTCCTTATATTTACATTTGTAAATATCAGAGCTTTTGCTTTTATAACGTGCTTTCATGTCCACCTTGTCACTTGATCCTCATAACATGCCTGGTGAGAGAAGAGGGAGGGAATTATTACTCCCATTTTACAGGAGAGAAGATGGAGTCTGCCCTCTTGATTCTCCAGTGTCATCAGGAAACAGTTATGAATCTCAGCCTCATGCTGGCCCCGAAATGTTCCTTTGGCACAGGTTCCAGGTTTTCTCTCTCTCTTTTTTTTTTGGGTCTCATATTTTCTAGAATCCCAATGGCTTCGAAATAGCAGGCACATTACACATATGGCTGATGATCCACGGTTAGCCAAAGGCTACAGTCACAGCTATGTTGCTTCGGCAGCGTCCCTCCAAACTCCTTAGCTGATTTCCAAGTATCGTGTGCCACTGCTGTCCCATGCTCACAGTCTTTCCTGTTTACAACTCACCATCTAATCAGATTGTTTTTTTAGAGAACATAGGTTTGCAAACTTTTGCTTTATCCAAATGGATGTTTTGGTTTATTTTCTCTTGCCTAAATGTTAGGCATCCAACATCATGGGTCCCCCAAATTAATATAATTTAATTTCCATCTTGTCAGTGCAAAACAAATGTGTTCTTAAGACAAAGCACGGAAGACCAGAATCTCTCCTCTGCTTCTATTTCTTGACTCAGCAGCAAGTGAACAGTTCTGTAAACATGTGTGGGTTTGTGTGTGCCTGGGCCCACTGGTTCTTGTTCCAGTTAAGTACCCAGTGGCCATGCTTTATTCAGAATGGAGATTCCCGTAGCATCTGGACTTTCATCAAGGCCCGTTTCAGTTGCTCATAGGTCACGAACATCACCACATTCCAGGTTCCCAAACGCAAAAAGGATGGTGTAAATCTGATAAGAGAAACAACCAAAACATGAGGTGGAGTGGACTAAGAGTCCCAAACAGATCTCCAGTGCTCGCCCCATTCACAGTGTTAGTGCCAAAGGACCTAGGCTCCTGTTAGTCACAAGCAGTCTCTGAGGTCTGTTCAGGCTTTTTCCTCTCTGCTGAAGGAATTAAGGCAGAAGCAGGAGTCAGGAAAGGAGAGAAAATACATTTTGAGCCAGGTTCTGTGTTAGGCAGTTAATTCCTACAATTCTGTAAGGTAGCTCTGATGGTTGCCAGCTGTCTTTTTTAGAAACTGAGGCCCAGGCGCACCTGGTGGCTCAGTCGGTTAAGCATTGGACTCTTGGTTTGGGCTGAAGTCTTGATCTCAGGGTCGTGGGATGGAGCCCCTAGTCAGGGTCCGTGCTCAGTGGGGAGTCTGCTTGAGATTTTCTCTCTCTCTCTCTCTGCCCCAACCCCCGCTTACGTGCATGCTCTCTTTCTCTCTCTCAAATAAATAAGTAAATCTTAAAAAAAAAAAAAAAAAAAAAGGAACTGAAGCCCAGGGCAGTTAAGGAGCTCAACTAAAACTACCTGACTCCGCCCTGCTGCTGGGTATTTCTGGAATCATTTACATGCTGAGGGGCCATCCCTGAGGAGGCCCTACCAGGGCACCTAGAAGCTGGCGCACCGGAGGGTGAAGACTGGGTGACCCCCACTTTAGCTAATCTCCAGAGAGCCTGCCTGTCCTGTGACAGCACAGCTGGGAGACAGTCCCCACCTCAGACTCAGGGAGGAGCCTGGGACCTGGGCCTGCTCCCTCTTCAGCCTTTCTCTCTCTGCGAATCCCCTGCTGGTCCTCTCCTCTCCGGCCAGACTTGCTTCCATGCCTTTGTCTGAGCTGCTCCTTCTGCCTGGGAATGTCCACTGCTCTCCTTCTTGCCTGGCTGGTTGCTCTTGGCTCTGCAGGACTCAGCTTGGGCACCATAGCCTCATACCAAGGTCTCTCCAGAACCCTCAGCCTAGGCTTCCCAGGGAGAATAGCACTGGGGCAATGAATGTGAACTGCGGAGTCCGACCTGGGTTTAGACCCTAGCTCTATCAGTTTCTAGCTTCAGAACCTAGGACAGGTTACTTAATCTTTCTAAGCCTCAGTGTCCTCATCTGTAAGATGAGGAACATAACAGTATTTACCTCATAGAGTTGTGAAGGATTAAATGAGTTAATGTATAGCATACAGTGCAGTGCCCAGTATCCGTAAATGCTCCATAAATGTCACCTGTGTCTGCTGCTCTTTGAGGAAAGCACAGGGCCTGGCACACAGGAGATGCTCAGTAAATGTTTTCCAAGTGAAAGAATAAACGGACAGGTGGCTACTGCTGATGATTATAATGATAGAAGCACTTATAGGAAAAGAACAGTCTGACAATTGGAAAAGTTTTAACCCTCACTTGCAGGGTTGAGAGCCAGATTGCTTGTTGGGTCCAGTCTAACGTTGGGTACCTGAAAACTATCTGCTGAAGGCATCAGTGGGGGGAGGTGTGTGGGCCAAGCCAAGAGCTTGGCAGTGGGACGGATGATGACATGTGGGGTGGCATCTGACGATCTGGGCTAGAGCCATGGCTCTTACATTTTAAGTCTGTGATCTTGGGTAAGTCACTTGACCTTTCTGAGTCTCAGTTTCTTCCTCAGTAAATGTGGAGAATACTGCCCAGTTCAGGGAGTTGTTGAGATAATCTGTGTAAAGTGCTTTGAGTAAGGCCTCGTACTTCGTGACTTAGCGGTCATGGTGATTGTTAATAACCTACATTATTGACTGCTGGCTTTTGGCTAGGGAGGTGAAAGGCGTATAAGCCACCAGTTCTGGCTTCAAGGAGCTTGTGATCTAGCATGTGGGATAAGTTAAACTTACAAATCCTGTAACACAAGGGAGGAGATGGTAAATACCATAAAAATGCTATCAAGAACATATTGCTGAAGGTCACAGGGAGGAGGAAAACTTTATAGCTGAGAATGTTGGGGAGGAGGTGGCATTTGAACTAGGTCTGAAGCATGGCTAAGGCTTAGAGCATGTGCGTGAGGTGGGAAAGGCATTCTGTTAAGAGGGCATGGTAAAAGCAGACACAGAAGCAAGAAAACGTGACGTGTGTTGTGCATTTTGGCCGCCATCAGTGGTGATCCATAGTCATGACCGTGGGTTGGAGAAGTCTCAGGACTACCAACCACCTTTCCCTCCTCCTCCCTTGCCCAATAAGTTTGGGGATAGACAGCATTTTGACCTATGCCTAGACTTCTTTTTCTCAGGTAAGCCTCCCCTGACTCTCCAAATCAGATTTGGTCCACCTTATTATTTTTTAAATTTTCATACATAGTTCTTTATATTTGTCCTTTGTGGCATTTACATCTGTGCTGTTCACCATGTGGACCATGGTAGGCACATTATGCATGGAAGGAAGGAAAGAAGGAAGGAGGGAAGGAAACAAGCCCAGGTTCTCTGGGAGGGGCTGCTGGAGGCAGGAGGGGGAGGCTCACCCCTTATAGAAGGCTGTGGGGCCCTCATGGATCAACAACTTCAGCATACAGTCCAGGGGGCTGCGATATTGGCCTGGAGGCGAGTTCATGTACCGGGTCTTCACCACGTCCACTGGGGAGGCCACCACTGTGGCACAGAAGCCGGCTCCAAAGGCGGAGATGAAGTGGCAGGGGAAATTGTCTGTAGCAGGGAAGGGAGGAACAAGTATGGAGCCATGAGACGGCAGTGCGCTTGCTTTCTGTTCCACATGCGTCATCATTTGTCTTCACTAAACTGGGGACTCCCTGAGTGTAAGGATAGCGCTTTCTAAAGCTCTCAGAGGACTCGCAAAATGGAACAGGGCTGTCCCACAGTTGGAAGGCTGTGCAGCCCAGCGATCTCATTAGAAGAAAATGAAGTCAGAGAAGGCGACTCTTGCTTAAAGATGCACGGTGGGAAGTGCTGGGCTGGAATCCAGGGTTCTGGGTTCCACAATGATGGACTGGGCATTTTTTAAAGATCTAACTGGCATTATTAGGTGAGTCATGAATTGGGCAGCACCCCATCTATCAAGTAGAGAGGCACTCCTGTACTGGGCATTTTTACTGGGCACTGCTCCTCTCTCTGCTTCTTCTAACACCCAGTTGCTTCTGATGGTGCCCACTCTGTGGAATTCCGGGTTCCCTTCCTGCTGTGGGAGGGCAGCTCCCTGGATGGAGCCCAGGGCCTCACCAGTGAGCAGGTGATAGTCTAGCAGCTTCTCCTTGATGATGTCATAGGTCACCATCTCAGCACAGTTGACGATGGCATTCCTTGTGATGTTGGGCCAAGTTCCTGTGAAGGATGGAGAGGGGGCTGATGAGTGAAAAATAGATGTGGACACCCTGGTTGCAAGGCCACAGGCCCAGTTTGGGGGCAGAATGCTCCATTCCAGGGGTCTCAGAGGATCCTGCCTCAGGTGAGCGGATTCTGCCCTTTCCAGTCTGGGGTTAACTCGTACATTATCCATGTCCGCCTCAGAGACAGAAAACAGAGAGGCCCTCTTATGTTTGTTAGAGCCGCATTTTGGAGAATAATCTGCATTATCTATCAAAATTAAAATATGCCTGCCTGAGACCTGGCTAAAGCCAGGCAAGGAAGCCTTTCTTTGGAGGAGGGAGGCAAGACTCTCGGAGCAGTGACAGAAGCTAGCCCTGGAAGACTCCAGGAGAGCTTCAAGACCCAGCCACTGATAACACAGATGAGGGCTGGGCTTTGGGAGAGCACAGAGCAAATCAGGCTGTGACCCAGGTGTCCTGTCCTTAACCTTCACTGGGTCACTGTTTCTTCTGCAAGTATTTGTATGACCCCTGGTCTGCAGGTGGGAGAGATTCCAGCATTTGTCAAGGTGGCCTCCACTCGGACACATAGGGAACCCGGAAGCCTTACTCCTGAGGAAGCCCCGTCCTCATCACAACTCCCTTCCCCTGACAGCTCACAGCTGCCTCCTCCACTGGCCTCTGTTTCTTCTCCAGGCCCTATAGTCCCCCCAGATAGAACTTTGCTGGGGAAGCCCTTCCCTCCCGTCTCCACACACCTAGAGCCCACAGAGCCTTGAGGGTCTGCTTATGCATCCCCTTCCCCCTGGAGCCCGCACGACCTCTCATGCCTCTGGCCATGTACCTCTGCGTGAACCTCACGCATCCTGCCCTGTGGAATGGCTGCTCCTTGACATGTCTCATCTCCTCTCTTTGTCTGTGAGAGCCATGCGGTATGGAAGGTATCCTCTTCATTTCTGTCTCCCTCACAGCAACCCGCACATGCTGAGGGGTTGACGAGTGGAACGGAATTTGGGGCACTGTGGCAGGTCAGTGTGATGGTTTTGGTTGGGATGTTCTTACAGAATCACTGGAACGTACCCTGCTGGGAGTTCCCCCCTTGCTCGGTTCTCTGTCCTAGCTCAGGGGTAAGGCATGCTCTGCCCACGGCCCTCCGAGCCTGGAGTCCGGACCTACCTTTCCACAGGCCCCTGACCCCTTCCTCCCTGGCGATGGTCCTGTAGGCATCCATTGTCCCACTGTACTTCCTGTTGCTCCCGGCCCCCAGGTGTATGCTGGCCTGGAACCGGATCTTCACCACATCCGTGGGCTGGGCGCACGAGACCGCCATGGCCCCTGTGGTGCAGCCCGCCAAAATCCGGGTAGTGATGCTCGAGTCTGGAGAGGAGAGACAGTGGGTCAGTGCTCTGCCCCCCAGCACTTCTCCGGGCCGGATGCTGTGCTCTGTGGAGCTGCCCCTGCCTGATGCCTGCCTCTTCTGCTAGGCTCAGGCTCCTGACAGCGGCTCAGTCTCCTCGTGAGTGTCTCTGAGCGGCCTCCTACGCCCCAGCTCTGCCTCTGAGTCCGTACTGCCCTCACCTCTGACCCGCTAGCCTAGAGTCCGCTTCTGCCTACCCCCTTGGTGTCTACGGGATACTGGGCACTCACGGTCCGATCCTTTGGGGGTGTAGAACTGCTTGACAGAGTCGTAGAGGCCAATGCGGATGGAGGCAAAGCTCATCTGGCGGTGGAGGCCGGCGACCAGCCCGTTGTAGGGGCTGCGGGGGCCCTCGGTGCGCACCATGGTCAGGATGGTGCCCAGCACGCCGCGGTACTGGGGTCTCTGGGCTGCCTGGGTGGCCTGGTTCTCCCCCTGGATCTGAGGAACACCCCAACAGAGGCGTGAGGAGCTGGGAGGGGGGCAGGGGGGCTGTGTGCGGAGGGACCTGTCCAGGGCTGGTTCTCGAGCACAAGCAGGACGACAGCATCACGTCCCAGTAAAAACGGCTGAGGTTTGCGCACAGCGTATCGCTCAAGAACCGTTACACGTGGTGTGGGGCTCCGCCCTCAGAGCAAAGGGAGGGCAGATCATTTTTCCCACAACGAGTGGTCAGTGGTCTGCCCAAGGTCACACAGTTACTTACTTTTACTTCACACTCCAGGGGTTACAAAGGAGGGTGAGGCCATGAAGGGCCCAAGGAGCCAAGATGCTTTTGTCTTGGATGATGGTGGGCGGGGTTGCGAACAGTGGAGTGAGTGGCCTGCTCAGGGTTCTGTGTGAGGAAGATCAGGCCGGCGCACACAAGAGGTGCTGGAGTGGAGAACTCAGTCCCTCCTTTGATCTGAACAGTGACCCTTGCCAAAAAGCACCTACCTGCAGGCGAACCTTGGCTGTGTCCAGTGGAAAGGTGAGGAGATCAGCAAAACAGGCCGCTGTGCCTGCCCCCAGGAATTTCACAGCTGTGGTGGGAGGTACCTCTGAAGGCTTTAGTCCAACCATGGTCCCAGAAGATTCTGCCTGGTCCCTCCAGGGCCCAGCAGAGGTCTAAGGAGAGAGGCCGCTTTGCAGTCCTGAGCTTTAGTGCAGGGAGGAGGCTGCAGGAGACAGGCCAGAGGAGGCAGATGGACCTTGGGCCATCCGGACCCGTCTCCAAGCTCCTTTCAGCACTGGGAGAAGCTTTAGTAAGAGAAAAGCCTGGGCATTGCTCTGCTTAGCTGTGTGGACTTGGCTTATAAGAACAGGTCACTTTCCCAGCCCTTCTCTCTTGCGATCCTCCCCCTACTCCCCTCCTCTCTCCACCAACCAGGTGATCTTCATCCTTTAGAGGAGGAAACTGAGGCTCAGGCAGGGACCAGACCTCATTCTGACTCTACCCTACAACCCTGTTCTCCTTCTCCTGCATCAAGCTGCTCCCTGGGCCTACCAAGTCTCTCCACTTCAAGTCCTTCTGTCCCAAATCCACAATATAAATGTGCCTCGTGACTCACCTAAGCTGTTAGTTATCTTGGGTGAAAGCTTGTTTTTTTGCAAGGCTGCCTGAATATACTCTTACTATACTTAAAATGAAATCCTTCCCAGCCTGTGATTCCTCCTCTGTCACTAAAGATTGTTAATCTATGACTAGAGACGCTTCCTGCCAACACTGTGGGATTCCTGGGGCTGATGTTCTGCTTTGGAGGAGGGAGGGAGACTGGTCCTGGGCTCCCCTGCTGCTCTGCCTCCCCACAGCTCCTAGGGAGATGGGGCTACAGAGCGTCCCGCTGCTACTGTTGGGGGCAGTGGCATCTGCTCCGCCTGGCCCAGCACATGCTCTTTCCCCCTCACACCTCTGAGGGCATCCCTTCTCAGCTGTAGAGAACGGGCTTCTCAGACAGAGAAGGATCGGCCTTGGGTCGAGAGAATGTGCCCCCTCTCCCCGTGTGTGCTCGTGCCTGCACCTGTCCTACTGCTGGCCGAGCAGGGGCACGTTCACACCCGAAGGCCTTGGTTTAGTTGGGGTTACCTTGCGAACCTGGCACGCCTGTCACGGGCAGCCCTGCATTCTCATAACCTGGACTTCTGTGCATCTGGCTTTTGGCGCTGATGCCATTCTTAGCAGGTCACACCCCCTGGCACCCAACTCACACATACCCCCTAGTGTGCTGGGATCCTGGATTCTTCAGTGTCCTCACCCCTGGAGCCAGGGCCAGCCCCACAGAGTTGTGAGGTGGGCACAGTGTATGTCCCCTTCCCTATGGGGCAATAAAAACTCTGGTCCTGTGGTGAGGAGACCTGAACTCCTGCCCAGTCTTCATGGCTTACTAATGGTGGTGGGAACGTGGCTGTGTCATTTGACTTCTCTTGGGTAAATGAGAAAAATATATTACCTGCTCACCAATGATAAATTGGATGCCAAAAGATAAGGGTGACCACCGAAGTCTTCTTTCAGTACTGCCATCTAGAAGTCTGGTTCTCTCTATGCTGTCCCCTCAACCTACATGGCACCTAAACTCTTGTGCTTGCTGCCACCTTTCCCTAAAGAGCCTGCTCTTAAGAAGAAACCGATGTTCTAATTCAGGCTAAAGTATACGTGATTATCTTAATGACCGGGTTATTTCTTGACCACTATAGTAGGTACTAGGGAAGGAAGGGTACGGAGTGACTCAGGTTTGGCCCTGGCCTTCAAGGAGCTTGCTGATAGGTGTTGAATTGGCTAGGGAATTAAGGAGGAATGGGATGGAGGAGGAAGGGTTGAGGTTGGAACTCACCAGCCACTGGATCCCATTCTGGAAGCCTAGGTCATAGTATGGTTGGACTTTTAAATTATGCCCAGAGGAAGGGGATGCTTTTATTTATTTATATTTTAAAAGATTTTTATTCATTTATGAGTGAGAGAGGGAGAGAACGAGCAGGGAAGAGCACTTATTCAGAACAAAGTCCAAGCCCCTGCCATGGTTGGTGGACTCCCTAAGCCCCACCTCCTGCTAGGTTCTGCGCTGGACATTCCAGGAAGTCCGGGGATGAGCAAAAACAACCTGTGGGACTTGCCCACAAGGAACTCTCAAGGAGTCTTGTGGGGGCATCAGACACGTCCTCAAAGAACTAGTGCAAGATGGGTTGGACCAATGTCAGAGGGGAGGGAAGCCCCAAGAAGAGACTCAAAGGAGGGGGAAACCCCCTCTTTTGTTTGTGAGGTGGAATAAGAACCATTTCATGGTGGAGGGTGGAAGGAGGGTCACATAAGTTAGGCTTTGAAAAGTGGGTGGGACTTTGGCAGCTGAAGCAGGAAGGGTGCTCCAGATGCAGGGAAGGGCATGAGCTAGTGTGAGAGTCTAGGGCATGGATTCAGGTAGGAGGGGAAAATGACCGCCTGGCCGTGAGGCCCTCCCAGTAGAGTTTTACACACAATCCCACTGAATTCTCACACCCTTCCTGAGAGCTAGCTGCTCCTTTCCCCTACTTTTGGATGAGCAAACCAGGGCTTTGAGACATTAGCTTGCTGAGTGTTACCAGCCACTGGTGTCAGAGCCTGGCTCACTCTGCTATACTAAGCTCAAAACAACCTTGGGAAGAAGGCAGGGCAGCATTTAAATCCATTTTACAGATGAGAAAAAGGCTTAAGGTGGAGAGAGACTGATTTAAAGGCACAGAACCTCAACTGAATTCTTCTGATGGCGATGAGGTCCCTTCACCATTCACCTAGGGACCCCAGTGGGTACAGTAGTATGGGTTTCCAGACCTTGTCTTTTTTATCGAGGGCATTCAAAGCCCTTTGCAGTGAATGAATTATATGCAAACCCATCTAGAGGATTAAGTGCCGAGCATACAGAACAACAGCGTGGTGAGGAAGGCTGGGTGGGCATCACTGCCCAGCTTGGCAGATGAAGAAAATGGCCTGAAAGGCTGAGACGTGTGTGCCACACAGCCAGACCTTGGGCTTCCTCTGCAGTGTTCCTCCCACAGCCTGTCTTCCTGCTTTTTTTTTTTTTTTTTTTTAAGATTTTATTTATTTATTCGACAGGATAGAGACAGCCAGCGAGAGAGGGAACACAAGCAGGGGGAGCGGGAGAGGAAGAAGCAGGCTCCTAGCGGAGGAGCCTGATGTGGGGCTCGATCCCATAACGCCAGGATCACGCCCTGAGCCGAAGGCAGACGCTTAACCGCTGTGCCACCCAGGCGCCCCTGTCTTCCTGCTTTTCTGTACTGCTTCCCTGAGGGTCCAAGAAGGATCTGGCTCCTAGGGGTGGTGGTGTGGAGGCCCTGGTGCCCATGGACCTGAGCCTGGTGGAGGGGACAGACTGCAGCGTGCTAGGGGAACACTGTCCCCCACTTGCCTCCTTCCCATTTTCCTTTGCCTACAGAAGACCAGCAGCTGCCAGCAGGGCTCCGTTCCCAGCAGGGAGGCTGTGTCTGGGGCTGGAGGGCATGTGCAGGTGTCTGTGCGAGCAGCTGCCTCTCCTGTTCCAAGTCCTGGCATTTCCCCAGCCTTTCCCCTTCTCTGACGTGAGTTGGACTGCTCAGAGCTCCAACGTCAGGAATCTGGTGATTCCTCCTAGCTCAGAGCTAGGGAGGCCCTTGGGGGTCATGTTCTCTAATGTCTCTTACTGGTTGTAGGAGTATCTTTTCTTCAAAGCCTTTGGTAGCCGCTCAGATTCTAATAGAAGCATCCTGCTAGTTAGGTATTTTTACTCCACATGCAGAGTTACAAACTGAGGCCCAGACAGGTGAAATGACCTGTCAGAGGTCACACGGTGAGCGGAAGTGGGATTCCCACCAGGGCTATGGGACTCTGAGGCATTCTCTGGTCTTAGCCCCCTGGTGCAGAGGATTTGTGATGTACCTGGGCCCACAGGGAACACTTCATGAGTTTTGTCTCATGGACTGGGTCTCCCTGGGGAAGCCTCTTTTCCCCTGGCCTGGGGGTTGGGGAAGGCTGAGCTGTCAAGAAACTCCTTTGCCCCTGCCTCTGGTCCCACACCTCCTTGTTGATTAGCTCATTAACTGCCTCATTGCCCCCCTAGATAGGGGGCCCCAAAGGCAGGGATAGGGTGTACTTATCCTGCTTCTCTGGGTAGCCTGGTACAGGGATGGCCCAGGGCTCGAGGGGCCCAGGGAGGACCAGATGACCAAGGAACCCCACTTGCTGAAGTGGAGAAATGGGAAATGAAATCAGAGAAGCCCACAGTGTTCTTTGGTGGAGGGTCTGGAGTACCAGGGCTGTACTGAATCTAGCAGAGAATGGGGAGTGGTTTGTGGTTCTCGAGTAGAGGAATGACACCATCAGACCAGTTCAGAGTATGGTCGTGCAAACGTCAAGGCTGGACTGGAAGGGGAGAGGCCAGCGAGGAGGCTGTTGGAATGGTGCAGCAAGAGGTGTTGGAGCCTGAACTCAGGCAAGAGCAGCGGCCATGGGTGAAGCCGGAGCCTGTTCAGATGCAGTGCTGAGCCACCCATGGGAGCCAGAATGGATGGGCAGGGACTCAAGTCAAAAGCCATACCTTGTGGCAGGGGGCTCTAGAACTCTCATTATTCAAGTTGTGGTGGAGAGGGAGGCCACAATGGTAGACTCAGGTAGGGGCTGCCCTGAGGCCACGGCTTCCCGCCTCCCTTCCCTCTTGACTCCAGTCTCCTGAATTGATACTTAAGGAAATCTAGCAGCCAGCAGAACTTTGCCAGTGGCAAAGGGGAAGTTGAGAGCAGAGCTCTTCTCTCTGTAGCTCCATTGGGGCACCTGAGGGATGGAATGTTCCAGCTACATGGCCACAGTGGTGCCCCATTAATGTCTGCTCGGTGCTTCCTGCATGAGGCACGGTGCTGAGGGCTTTATAGGTATTGACTAATTTAGTCCTTTTATACGGCTGTACGGTAGTTGTCACAATGATTCCCACTTCATAAACAAGGGACCTCAGGCTCTGAGGGCTTCAGCTAGTCATAAGACGGAAGGGATGGGGCCAGAACTGCAGTCTGTGCCACGGTCCGGAGCCTCACGCTTCAGGGAGAGCTCAGGATCCCTGGAGTGCTTGTTTACAGAGTGGATTCTCAGAGGCCCTCAGCGCCAGAGATCCCGATTCAAGTCTGGGCTGGGGAATCTGTTCTCCATGGCAGCTCGGAAGCAGGGATCAGAGGACCCCCTTCTGAGATGCCCTTCCTGATCTCACCCTCCTGACAAAGCCTCCACAGCGTATCCCTGCTGAGGAAGCCCCCACAGTGCCCCCTCATCGGGGTTGCAGTTCCCCCTCTTGACTCGGCGGGGGAGGAGCGAGATCTGCCAGCTCTGTAGTGATCCCAGGCTAGTGCTCTCCGTCAGCTCCTGGCTGCTCTCTGTAGGCTGCCGTGAAGGGCAGAACATGGAGGAGGGGGGGGGGGTGGAGAATGGGGTCTTACCTGTGAGTCCAGCCAGGGTAGGGGAAGCACAGGGCCTCCTTAGGGCTCCTTAGGGCTCCATCCCAGGAGCTGGCAGCGGGGATCTAGTTGCCCCCTCGCCATTCAGTGTTGTCTCTACTGCCTCTGGCTTGGCACCTGTCTTTATACACTCCAGCTGACCTGAAACCTTACCCTACTGAAGCTTGGTTGACAGCCTGATCACTTGACGAGAGGCAGCTGGCTGGTGAGGGAGGCGAGGGGAAAGGTCAGCGTTCCAGATCTGGTTTAGTTCCTCTGACTTGGGGTTCTTTAAAATAGCTCCTTCCAGCTAAAAGAGCTACCTCAGGTAATAAGGGCACAGAGGGGGTAGGGGTTGGACCTGTCACCTTTGAGAATTCAAAGGTCAAGGCCACACGTGATAGGCTGGGTAGGGCTCTCCTAACATTAACAATGATAGTAACGGTCATTTCTTTGTGCCTAGTATGTGCCAGATACTTAATACACACTATTTCTATTTTTCACAACCCTGTGAGGTAAGCACTATTAAGATACTGTTGTTTACATATATATATATATATATATATATTATTTATTTCAGATAGAGGGAGTGAGCACAAGCAGGGTGGAAGGAGAGGGAGAAGCAGACCCTCTGCTGAGCAGGGAGCCCGACACGGGGCTCGATCCCAGGACCCCGGGATCATGGCCTGAGCTGAAGGCAGACGCTTAAGTGACTGAGCCACCCAGGCACCCCTGTCTCTATAGATTTCTGAACCCTTCATATAAGTAAAATCGTACAGAATGTGACTGGCTTTTTTTCAGTTAGCATAGTGCTCTCAAGACACGTCCGTGTTATAGCTCGTATCGGTACCTCATTCCTTTTTTATTGCTGAGCCTCGGAACATTTGTAATGCTTCCTTTACAGAGGAGAAAACGGTGTCAGGGAGGAACAAGGACTTACCCAGGTCATACTGCTAGTATATGGCAGGGCCCAACTTCCGGCCCTTAAATTATATCCTATTCTGGGCCTATCTGCTGTGACCATTACCATCTCAGACATGACACTTGGAGGCTTCAGCACGGACATTGCTGAAGGGAGCCAGAGGGAGCTGGGAGAAGTGTGTGGAGCACAGCTGGGAGGGTCCCTAGCAGCTGCTACTACTGTGGGCCCCATCAGTAGGCGCTGAGGGGAAGGGTGGGGCACATCTGAACCTGGGACCCAGGTGACACAGGAAAGAGGAGGGGAGGGTGACAGGAGAAGAGATTGGGGGGGAGGGAGTTAACTGGGTAGGGCAGAGGAATAGGCAGAAGCCATTTCTGGACTTGGGCGCAGAGCCATGGCCACAGGGCATTGGTCACAAGTCCAGACACTCAAGTGCAAAGCCAGGGCTGTGCCTGTCCTCTTCCTTGGACCAGGCCCTGCCTTCACATCGGTAGCACAGGCAGTTGTGTAGTGTTTATAAGGGAAGGGGCTGCTAGGACTGCTGAGGTTGGGCTCGGGAAGAAGGTTCTGGGCTCCAGCTGGAAATGCTGGCCTGGAGGTGGTGGGTGAATTGCAGTGGATACATGGGGAGGGATAAACAACAGGAGCTCAAACAAGGAGGCCATGGGCCCTGGAATACCCCGAGGGAAGACTCAGCTTACAGTGGCCTGGGAGGCTTCTTGAGGGCAGGGCCAGGTGTGTCTGCTCTGGCTCCCTGTCCCCAGAACCCAACAGGCACTAGAAGTTCCATGGTTGGCTGCAAGGGGCTGGGATCAGCCAGCATCCAGTGACCAGAAACACCCATTTTCAGGTCTCTGCAGACGCAGTGCCTGAGAGGAAGTGAGGGAGAGGATGGCTGGTTGTCAAATATGTACCTCGTGCCCTTACGCCAGGCTGCATGGCTTACAAGGCATTTCACCTCTGAGCTGTCACCGGGAAAGAGCTCCAACTTTCAGGGAGAAGATACTGGTAAATAACACACTCTTTTTAAGTGTAGGTGATGGTTTACAGACCCTTAGGGTGCCCTTGTGTTATTGGGGGCTGCCCTGAGCCTGGGTAGGAGAAACCAACTGGGTAGCAGCAGCCTGTGTCCTCCTGTGGCCTTATCCTGACTTGACCCAATCAGGTTATTTACAGAAGCTGGAGCAGGATTTGGAAGGAATATTCTTCACCTGAGGCTTAACCCCTCAGGCCTGGGCCCCTGACTGCCCCTCTGTAGGTTCTATGTGGCCTTAAGGGAGGTGGGGCCCCCTGCCTCGAAAGCTCCCACTGTGAACCTGAGAGGAAGGCACTGGGGATGGGGTGAGCTGGCAGGCTGAAGGCTGGGGGGCTGAGATGAACAAGAAAGGGGAACAGCCTGGTCAGAGGGCACTTCACTGATGAGGGGGCACTTGGTCCCTCCTTGGGGTTCGTGCAGGACCCTATAGCCTCAGGCACATCCTGCCTGTCTCAGAGTTGTGGGTGTGCTTGCCTGTCTGCTGGTTTGCTCCAGGAGCTCCAGGAGAGTGGGGGAGGTGTGGGAGGAGCTGACATTTCCTCGGCTTCCACTAAGTGCCAAGTGCGGGCGAAGCACTTTCACAAATGTCATCTCGTTCCATCTCGCAACAACCCCCTGAAGCGTTATTATCTCCATTTTACAGATGAGGCAACAGAAGCTCAGATGGAAGGACAGTCAAGCCGGAGGAGACCTATCAGGGCAGTGGCAGCGTCAGACCTGTCTCTTCCCTGTCCCCAGCAGCATGTGGCCCTGAGTACTCTCCTGGTTCTTTCTCTGGGTTCGTCCTCCGACTTTTCTAGGAAGCCCGCCCTGGTTGTTCCAGCCCACATGGTCTTTCTCCATGAATTTCCTGAATTCAGAGCGCTCGCTGGCTACTCCGTGTGTGCAGAAGCCTTGTGACATCTCTGGGAATGTTTCGTGTGATGATTCATTTCCTAGCTCCTTCAACAGAGGCAAATGACTTAACTTTGGTGCGTTTCAGTTTATAAAATGGGTATCGTGATCTGTAGGCTACAGAATTGTTATGAGGACTAAGCAAAATGACGTGTGCTTGGGGAGGAAAGTGGGGCCCTCCATGTTAGTTCTCTCCCAGCCACTCTGCACATCTTTGCCTTTTTCTTATCTTCCCCACAGGCCGTGTCTACAGTAGCTGCTCAAATGTTTGGAGTCTGACAGTCTTAAGCCAGAGCGATCCATCCTAGAGAGATCAGGGATTCTGAGCAGACCTGTTCCAGGAGACCGCTCCACTTTGCTGATGGATTTGAGGCATAAGCAAAGGAAAAACTGGGTGTCATCCCAATCTGGACCAATCTGATCTCTCACCGTGAAGTCTCAGGGTGACCCTGGCCCCTGGTCCCAGGAGAGCTTAAGGGACCGTATGGTTTTCAAGCTTTCCTTTGGCTGTTAGAGCACAAATGGATTCCTAACACCCCAGTCCAGCGACAACCCAAGACACACCTGTGTACAGAACACAAATACCAATCTGATTTTATTCAAACACAGGCAGGAACAATGTCCTTCAGAGCTGGGTAAAAACAGTAAGTTAAAAGCATGGTTAGAATTTCAGATAATCATGAAAAGTCAGAAGGAGGTGATTTCCCCCCTCCTTTTCTATTGATTAATTCAACACAGCATACAAATAATTTATATCTATAAAATACCCTTATTTCTAAGCAAATCAACAGGAGGTGGCCCTAGGATTTCCTCAGCTATGCACAACACACACAATCGTCACCCCCTCCTCTACTCCACCCAAACTTCAAGGCAAAAATGGCCCATGATATTCAGGCAGAAGGTGGGCCCCTGTCAGCAGCAGGCTATCAAAGACACTGGAAGGAGTTTCTCAGCCGAGAGACACATGCCTGCTTGGGTCCCTTGGTCAAAAGATGGGTGGTTCCACTTGGGTACTGGAGTCCATTTTGTTTCTAGCCTTTGCCTCACCATAGAAGGAAGACGCTGAAAGCCTGGCAGGTGGACTTTGGACTGGTTTGGGACGTTCCTCCAGGCTGCACTGGATGGGTCTCAAGGCACCCACGGACTAGGCTGGTGGTGGTTTCAGGGCTCTCATGGCCTTGAAGGAAGCAGACCTTGTGCCTCATGCAAGCCGGACAAGGCTGAAGGACGGTGGGCAGGTGGGTCCTTCCCTTTGTCTTCCAGTCTGTATTAGTCTTTCTGGGAGTATTGGGAAGAAAATATCCGTGCGATCCTGCGAGTTTCTTCCTCAGGCAGGTTAGGAGGGAGCGAGTTAGGTCTGGGACGACAATGCCTTCTGGACAAGGCTCTGCTGGAGGCCTCACTCTTGTCCTGAAGAGGAAGGAGTCAGCTAGGTTAGCACTGAGGATATGTCACCTCCAAAAATGACTTTGGTTCCTCTCCTATTTTGGTCCTCTGGCTAATGTTGCTATAGAGCTGACTGGTTTACAAAGCGCTTTACGTACCTGATCTTGTTTAACCCTCACCTCAACCCCACAGGTGGGTACATTGTTCCCATGTCATGGAGAGGAAACTAGAGGTCAGGTTTAAATCAACTCAAGGTCCCACAGCTTGGAGTGGCAGAGCCAAGATATGAACCCTAGCTTACACTCTGTCTATGGCTCTGGAGGAGGAGTCCCCTCCAGGACAGGTTGAAAGCCTCAGCCCTTCTCTTGCTGCATGAATGTAGATAAGTCATTTGTCCTCTGAGTTGTAACTGTTCCACAGGTGACCCTGCGAATATATCCAACTCCCAGGGAGAAGATGTTGGTGAATAATACACTCTCAGTATGGCCCCTGGGAGTTCCGAGAGCTGGCAGGTGACATGAACCACATGCCCACGGGCCCTCCTACCCAATCTTTCCCTGCCTCAGGCTGACAGGGTATCACTAATTCCCCTTTAAGGTCCTAGTGTACATTTGGGTTAGGACATGGTGGTCCTTCTGGACTCCTCTATGACTCATTCTTTTGCTCATTCAACTGCTTCCCACCCCACTTTATTTTCTGTACCAGGTTCCTGCCCTGAAGGAGCTCAGTGCTTTACAGAAAAGCCACCCCACACAGCCGGCAGACAGCAAGGGGCAGTGCTGAAAGGAGATGAGAGTCGCCACCGCGGGTGAACCTGGCTGACCTCAACAGCACACAGCCTGCCCTATGGATGGGTATCTCTTCTCTGTCCTCAAATCCATGAGCTGAGATCTTCACAAGCTGATGGAGGCATAGGCAGCTCACCGTACCACTCCCCAGGCACCGAGAATCAGCTTGGTGGAGACCCCAGAGACTGAAACTACCTCCTTGCCACTTGCAATTCTGTTAATGGGAAACTGAGGCCCAGCTACAGTTGCTTCTGCGATCAGTAACATTTAGTAATCCCTTCCTTCCTTCATTTAACCTTTTTAAGGCCTACCGTGAGGAGATAGAAATGAACAGAACAGTTTTTTGTTTTTTTTAAAGACTATTTGAGAGCGAGACAGCATGAGCAGGGGGAGGGGCAGAGAGAGCTGAGCAGGCAGCCCGATGTGGGGGCTCGATCCCAGGACCCCAAGATCATGACCTGAGCCGAAGGCAGACGCTTAACTGACTGAGCCACCCAGGCGCCCTCAGAACCCAGTTCTTGACTTCCATAGCTCAGACAGGACAGAGTGATCTACTAAAAAAATTAGAATAGCAGCCAGAATGTGAAAAGGGGAGTAGAAGCCAGGCAACCTTGAGGACTACCTGCCAATCTGGAATTCTAAATGCTAAAGGAGTACATAGAGCCTGAGCAAACTCTCAGCGCTGACAGCCCCCAGTTAGGGTTGCCCGAGAACCAAGAGTAGAGTGGTGCTAGTAGAGATGAGAAGACACAGCTCTGTGTCTTCTAGGCAGGCCTAGGCTGAAAGAGAAAAAAAGAAACCTACCCTCTGTTCACGATTGGAGTTCTTCCTTCAAAATGAGAGGCACCTGTACCACATAATGCCTCAGGCCGAGTAGGCCACTTGCCCAGCCATTGCTTGCCCCCCTGCCCCCCCCCCCCAACTGGATGGGTGCTCCTGCAAGACATGGACTGAGTCTGATGCTTATGACTCCAACTGGGCCAGGTCCAAGACGGGAACTTGGTAGCTGCTAGACCAGGGAATGGGTGGGACCAAGCCATGGTGACCAGAGGCTGAAACTGGGTGGGGAAGAGACTGCCTCTTAGAGAAAACATCTTATTCATTCATTCTAGAACCAGTGGTTGTTGGCCTACCATGCGCCAGGCCTTCGGTTAGGTCAGATCCTCTCAGGGGCTTGGTAGCGCATTAAATCTCCCTCTGTACTCCCAAGATCCAAGACTGCTGTCTCGCGAGCTATTTAGGATTTAGAGGTAACAGCGAATCCCCTTCCAGTCCCCTGGCTACACTGCAGACCGAGCTTCTGGGTCACCAGCTGTACCTTAACTTTCCATTTCTTTCTTTGCTACAGTGAAAGGGGACGACAGAGATGTTTGTTCTATAAGTTAAACGGGAAAACAGGCCTAAGAGCATAGTCCCCTATCTCAAATCCTAAACCAAACTTCTGTGTTCTCATCTGCCAAAAAGCAGCACCATTTTCAAGAGGCTCTGGTGGGTCTTGTTTTCCATCATTGGAAGGGCTAAGTACCTCAGTTCATGAAATGACCATCAAAGACCTTTTGTTGGTGACTCATCAAGCCTTTCAGGAGCCTAAGATCTATTCAACCCGATCAATTTTTTTTTTTAAATTTTAAAGAGATTTTATTTTTTTTTGAGAGAGAGAGAGCATGCGCGTGCGTGATGAGGGGAGTGGGGGAAGGGAGAGGGAGAAGCAGGCTCTCCGCTGAGCAAAGAGCCCGACACGGGGCTCAATCCCAGGACCCAAGCCGAAGGCAGATGCTTAACCGACTGAGCCACTCAAGCACCCCTCAACCCGATCAATTTTTAAGGACAGTAAGTAGCCATGGTTTCTGTCCCCAGAGGGCTGCTCAGGCCAGAGGGGAGAAGACAGATGTTGACCTAGCCAACAGTCACAGAGCTGAAGCTTAGAACTCGGGAGCATGGAGAAAGGAGCAATTCGTAACAGCCAGGAGGGACAGGGAGGCCTCACACAGAGGCGAGATCTGAGAGGGGCAGTTTCAGCAGAACTGGGGGTGGGATGAGGTTATTTCACTGGAGGGAACAGCGTGAGCACAGGCCTGCACCTGACTGGCTGGGCCAACATCTGCCCTGGAACTGAATCAAGGATGGCTGGTTTAGCCAACTTCCCAGCACCCACACCTGGACCCGGCAACCTAGGGGGCCTTATCTGTATGGCCCAGGCCCAGGGACAGGGCTTGGCTCTGTGTACTAGGCAGGGCTGGGGTGTGGAAGGACAGAGAACACACACTCAACAGCATTTGGCTTTTGTTGACCTCAGTAGGGTCTGAAAAACATCTTGACTAGGAGTAAAGGTTCTTTCTTCATCAGAGTTGTTACTCCAAAACACACAACTTTGGAGGGGCTGAGCAGAGGTGAAATTGCTCAGAGCAAGGACACCTCTATTTGTACTGACTGCTGCTCTGAAATCCTCCCATGCTCCCGCTGGAGCCCTGGTGCCCAGGTGCCCAGAAAAAAAGCAGGGCCCCATGTTCAGCAGAGATGCCTGCCTTGCTCAACTTTCACCCCCTTGGCTGGCTGCCTTCCCCCAGGCGGGACTAGGACTTCCTTGGGGCTGGAGAGCAGCAGACTCAGCAGCTGCAGCTAGCAGCAGGGGGGAATGGGGACAAGATACACAGCCCAGCAGCCTAGCCCTGAGAGGCAAATCCTAAATTTGAGCACCCAGCCCAACTGCAGCATGGCTGGGCTCCATGAGCAGATGATGAGAGAGGAGGTGCTCTGTAACCCAGGAACTGCTTCCGCCTGGTGGGTCCTTCTTTGGCCAGGTCCCTGTGATATAGTGTCTTCTCCAAAAGCTCCCTCAGGAAGGACCAGCCCTCTTCTTTGGACTGAAATATGGTCTGGTCCATGCCACCGTGTTCTGGGTTCTCTCCACTCTAGTCCCCAGATGGATCCCCTTCAACAGACCACCTGCCCCCAGGAAGGTGGGTGCAGGTCTCCCCACTCACCCCTGCTTCAGAGTGTTCCTGGGACTTTCTCAGAGGGGATGCAATGGGATGGACTGGAAGGAAAATGGTCTGTGGTCTGTGGCCAAGCCCAACTGTCCACTTGCTTGATGCCAAGACACACACTTTCTCTGGGTCTCGGTATCTTTGTTACCAAAGGGAACTTCAGTTTGGCCTTCTTACCCAGGTCTACTGAGAAGGCGAAATGAAATTCAGATGTGACCAAGGGTCTGGGCAGGTACATCTTGCAAAACCCAGAGGCTAAGCTGGAGCTGGAGCCGACACCTGCTGCAGAGAGCACAATGAGGCCTTGCTGTTCTCGGACGTCACCCCAGGTAGAGCAGAAGTCACGTACTGTACCTCCCTGAGGCATGCCCCCAGGCCTGGCCAAGCTCTCTCCACTCCACTGCCCTCTGCCCAAGGAATCTCTGGGCCTGGCATCAGGGCTGAAGTTTTGTTCTTTTCCAGAACATTTCCCTTAAGTAACATAAACACAGACTTAGTTGCTGGAAACGAAACAAAACTTTTGCAAGAGCTGAAAACTGAAAGTAAACAGCTCCCCGATTCTGGCTGGCTAGGTGGACCTGCCAGCGGATTGCTGCCTCAGACAGCTCCGTGCAGCTGCCCGCCTTCCTCAACTTTCACCCGCTTGGCCGGCTGCCCTCCCCTGCGGTGGCTCCCAGAGTCCTCTCCAAAGGCCGGAACTAGGACTTCCTTGGGCTAAAGAGAGCAGATTCAGCAGCCGCAGCTAGGAGCAGGGGGGATGTGGGGACAAGACACGGACCAGGGGCCTAGCCCTGAGAGGCAAATCCTAAATTTGGTCACCCAGCTCAATGGCAGCGCAGCGGCTGGGCTCCGTAATCTAAGCTCACCCTCTGTTGCGGCAGCAGAACTCTGGCCACGTGGTCCTCACTACGTACACCCTCCCTCCATTCCTCACCACACCCTCTTCCCTCCCTATCCTCCCTCTGAGGAGCCTTCCCTGACAACAGGCCCATTCTGTAGGGACTAGAGCCACTCCCTCACCCTGGGCCTCAGCCTCCCCACCTACGGAATGAAGAGGCCTGACTAAATCAAGACTCCTCAACCCTCTGAACTCAAGCCCTGCCAGGGAGAGGGTGTGAAAGTCCGCACTCCTGAGAGGGAAGGGTTAAAGTGCCATTCCTGGAAGAGTTTCTGGCTCCTCCCAGACTCTGGCCTCAGAGCAGCTCAGGCAACTTGAGCCCTGCACCCGCCTAGCAGTCCTGTGGGCCCTTCCCCTTGAGGTGCCTGCCAAGTTGCATTCTGGACCAGGGTGGGCACTAGACAATTCTGGCTGTTTCCCCTGACTTCTGTACACCCTTGGCCAGGGAGCTCATCTCCCCAAAGCTCTGTGTAGCCTTTATCAAGAACCCTTGGACCTTTAAGACTCTTCTTGGCCCTCTGCAGAGAGCAAGGGACTTGGTGGCTCAAAGAAATGAGGCAATATGTCAAGAGGGACATCTCAGCCATCAGGCCTGGACCACAGGCTGAGGAGAGAGGAGACCCGGCTCAGTAAGTTCCCTTGCGCCCCTGCTGACCTGATCTGATGATTTTGTGGAAGCTGGGTTTCTCTACCAGGACTGTGCATCTCTTAGATGCCTTTAGGCTTGAGGAAGGGAAGACAAGAGACAGAAAAATTCTGTGGACTCCTGTGAGAAAAGCAGCAGACTTAAAGCCTTAAGACTCATAGGCAGGCAGGCCAGAGCCTTCTGAGGCTAGGGATCTATTAGCTGCAGGTGGGGGTGGCGTGTCGCCCTGGGCCTCTAACTCAGGGTCTGAATGGAGCACCCGGTCAATTGCTGCAGCCTTGAAAACTGCTTCCATACTTCAGGGCTGCTCTGTGGGGCCTAACTTCCCAGCTCCCAGTTCCTGGTGCTAAGCTTTTGATCACACCCCTATCCCTTAGCATTTCAACCTACCAGTTCCCCCCAGAATGGAGCAACATAAGAGGGAAGACATCTCAATAGTAATGATGACAAAAATAACAGCTAACACTCATACAGTTCTCTCTCTCTCTCAAACAGATTTATTTACTCACTCAGGAACAGCAGCGCCTGGCCCCGTGCCTGTGGTTGGTCTGGGGATTTGTTCCTGCTGTGTCTAGAGTGTGGCCTTCACAGGAGGGCACAGACCAAGACGAGGGCTGTCTCATGCTAAAGAACTGCCATGTGGGCAGGCAGGGAGGCCAAAGCTCAGATGACAGGTTGCTTTTGCTCTTTGCTTCTGATTCCTATCCTACCCTGACTGTTCTGGCCCAGTTTTTTCCCTCCCTATCTCTGACCTCCTTTCTAGCATATACTGCTTGTACCTCCGAGTTGCCAAGTTCTGCTGATTCCCTAAGAGGTTTTTTTTCTCCAACTCCACAGCTTATAAAGCCTTTCCTTTATTTCTGCTGAATTCTACTCAAGCCACTGTTGTGGCTCTGTCTTCTTTTCCCCAAATTCATTCTTTTTGTTTTGTTTTCCTTGTTACTGTAAGCTAGTATCACTTGAGAAAGCTAGTGAGTGGTTTGGAGGCCAGAACCCCTAGGAACTGTGAGCTCCCCGAAGGCACAGTCCGTAGTACCAGGTCCAGCCCTTAACGCATGACAGGTACTTGCTAGGAGTTGGTGGACTGAGATATAAAGCCAGCTCCCCTGGGGAACTGTGAGCTCCTGAGGGAAGGGGCCTTTTTCTGTCTTCTCTTAGCTCGGGACTGTGACTTTTTAATTTGCCAGAAGATGTATTTTTCAAGTTCGAGGCCCAAATTACCTTCTTATGCTCTGGCCTATGTGTCCTCAGGCCCAGTTCTGGCTCTCCTAGTCATCAATGAGAACTTACTGGAGGGTTCCAAGCAGAGAAGTCACATGATTCACTCAACATCTTAAAAGGTTAACAGATGCAGTATGGGGAATGGGTTGCCAGGTGCAAGGGCAGAAGCAGAGAGGCAAGTGAGGAGATTTCTGCAAGAATCTAGGCAAGAGGTGATGGTGGTTTAGACCACGCTGGTAATGGTTGGAGTGGTGATAAACAGATTTGGACATATTTTATTTTTTATAAAGATTTATTTGACACAGAGAGAGATGTAGCGAGAGAGGGAACACAAGCAGGGCAAGTGGGAGAGGGAGAAGTAGGCCCCCTGCCAAGCAGGGAGCCCGATGTGGGGCTCGATCCCACAACCCTGGGATGATGACCTGAGCCGAAGGCAGTTGCTTAACGACTGAGCCACCCAGGTCCCCCTGGATATATTGTAAGGACAGAGCTGCCAGAATTTCTTGGTGGATGGGAAACAGAGGTATTAGGGGGGATTCTAAGGGTTTTGGTCTAAAGTACAGAAGAAGGAGGATAGTGTGTTAACTGAGATGGGGAAGCTCTGAGGAATAAACCCTGGAGTGAGTGTTAATTTGAAGTATCTGTTAGACATCCAAGTGGAGCTACTGGGTAGGCGGCTGGACATAGGAGCCTCGAGTTCACAAAAGTCTGAGCTAAGATCACCGTTAGTACTGGTCAGCAGGTAGCGGGGATTTAAAGCTCTGAGATCAGACAGGGTCATCTAGAAAGCACGTGTAGATGGAGAAGTCTAAAGACTACGCCCGGGGTTACTGCTATGGTGACAAGCAGGGGAATAAGGAAGACGCGGCAAAGGTGGCTGAGTGGGAGCAGCCATGAGGGAGGCGGAGAGCCAAGAGGAACTGTGCCTTAGAAACAAGGGAAGAAAGTGCTTAAAGGAGAGAGATCAACTATGTCACACACTGCTGAGGGGTCAAAGAAACTGGGCACCAGGTTTGACAGGTGGCTTAGGAATACGGGTTTTTAAATTAAAAAATTTTTTTTGGCGGGGCGCCTGGGTGGCACAGCGGTTAAGCGTCTGCCTTCGGCTCAGGGCATGATCCCAGCGTTATGGGATCGAGCCCCACATCAGGCTCCTCCGCTATGAGCCTGCTTCTTCCTCTCCCACTCCCCCTGCTTGTGTTCCCTCTCTCGCTGGCTGTCTCTATCTCTGTTGAATAAATAAATAAAATCTTTAAAAAAAAATTTTTTTTTTGGCAACCCTGAAGAGTCCCTCTCCCCTCCCGTGGTGGGAAAGCGTGGACGTGAGTGAGACTAGTTGGAAGGAGTCGTGAGGGAGATGATGAAGACGAGATAACAGTACGGTCAGAAGTGAGCGGATGCAGATCTTTAGCGGGCAGAATTAACAGACCCTGGTAACAGACGGGCTCTGGGGCACGGGGGGTAAAGGAGCAAGAGGGGGGAAAGACGACACCTATGCTTCTGACAGAAGCCAGCACATGATGAGGGTTGAGTTCACAGAGATAAGGAATGCAGGGGCAGAGGGGCTGTGCAAAGGAAGGTGACAAGCTCAAGCTTCGGCCACAGTGAACTGTTTGTAACAGATCAGGGAAAAGATGGCTAGGGTGCAGCTGGACCCACGTGTGTCTGCAGCGTGGGACAGACGAGTCTAGACTGAAGAGAAGGATTTGACAGTCGTCAAACTGTACCTAATAACTGAAGTACTTGGAGTGGTTGAGATTTCCCCGAAGAAATAGCTACAAGAGCAGAGGCCGGAAAGCAAGGGAAAACAACAGGTATAATACTGCTGTCTCATCTTCGACCTCTTTCCTCCCCTTTAGGGAAGTTGATAAATCGGCTAGTCTGCCCATAAGCAGCGAGGCAGACAGAATCAGACGTAACTGTCAATAAAAGCAGGAAGCTGTCCCACGGAAGAGGTACTTGATCATGGGAGGTAAGGGAAAGCAGAGCAAGAACCTGACTGATTCACAAGTACTACGACACCGCCGCTGGCTGACTGCGCGGCAGTCCTGCTGCCCTGGCCGCCCGTCCTCCTCTCCTTCCGAAAGCGGCGACAACGGAAGATGAGGCAGTCACGAGTAGGAGAGCTAAGGGCTGGCCTCCGTACCCTATCTGTGTGGCACCTGGTATTCCACAACCTCCCTGTGAGGCCTGATAACCCCTTCCGACAAACGAGGAAAGAGCCTCAGCAAGCTCAGAAGACTAATGTCACACAGAGGCCTGCATCCACTAAACCGCTGGGGAGAGTGGAAAAAACCTGTTTCATAAAAGCTGGAAGTGGAGACTGTCTGAGAGGTTCCTGGGCTCTGGGGCATCATTTCAACGTGGAGTGAAGGATTGGGCCTTCCCTTAGATCTTGTGGTGAGGCCAGAACAGTGGAGCCAGCGCTTACAAAGTCGCTCCTTGTGGAGGTTCGGGTTGCTTGCCTGGCCCTGAAGCAGGTCAGCTACGGCACAGCGGTCCTAGACACCGGTTGAGAAGAGCCCAGCAGCATCTCAAAGCGCTTCCCTTCAACCTTCAGAGCCAAGGCTGGCCTTAGGAAGAGGCGGAACTGATGACATTCTCAAATGAGGGTACAGGACAGGGCTCCTGCCCTCCTGTCCCTAACTCTCACTTTTACTATTGACAGGGCCTGAGACATTACAGAAAATAGAAGACAAGCAGAGAAAATAGACGGGCACCTGGTGGCTCAGTCAGTTAAGCGTCTCCCTTTGGCTCGGGTCATGATCCCAGCGTCTTGGGATCAAGCCCCACATTGGGCTCCTTGCTCGGCAGGAAGCCTGCTTCTCCCTCTCCCTCTGCTTGCTGCTCCCCCTTCTTGTGCTCTTTCTCTGTCAAATAAGTAAAATCTTAAAAAAAAGAGAGAGAGAAAACAGAAGCTTCCATCAAATGGGAAACACTACCATCAAATTTCTAATCCTACTTGCTTTAGCACCCATCTTCTCGATCTTCTCCATCTTCCTCACGCTTCAGGGTGAGTGTTCTCTTTCCTCCCAATAGGGTACCTCCATATGCACTCTGCATCCCATGCCGTCTCTGACTCAAGGACCACCCTTTCTCTTCTCTCTCCCTCTCCTCCATCTTCCCATTCTCCTTTTCTCTATGGGACCATTGCATTCACATAAAGAAAGCCGTAGCCATTCCCATGTTAAACAAAACCAACCCAAAAAACCTTCCCTTTATCTCACATGCTACTCCAGCCACTATCCTATTTCCCTGCTCCACAGTCACAACCAGATTAACGGAAGGAGTTGGTATCTCCATTTTGGCACCATGCAATCACTGTTAAAATTTTAATTACATACAATTTTGTGATTTCATTGTGTTATATACCAAAGAAACTATGTGACATATGTAAATGATAAAGCATAATAAAAATGAACACCTGTGAATCCACAACCCAATCCAACTGTGAAAATAAAGAAACCTCATTTAAAGAGGAGTCAAGAAGCCCTGGAGGGGAGCTCTCCCACACTACCACTGGTAGTAAGCGGCAGACCCAGCATCCTCAACAGGAAGAAGCTTACTTTATTCCCATACCCTAACAGGAAAAAGCTCCTTGCCCAGCAACAACCTAGCCAAGGAGAACTCAGCAGAAAAGCCCCTCCCAGCTTCCTCCCTTCCCCCTATAAAAGCAAGCCCCTCTCCTCTGTTCTGCAGACTTGCCTGTTTTGCCATAGTTTACTCGTCCCAAAACTGCAATTCCTCTGCTGTTTCAGAATAAACGCATTTAGCTGGTAAAATAACCCATTCTTTTGTTTTTTAAGGTCAACAGAATCAAACCTAAGAACTAAAACACTGCTAATATTGTTGCATAGACCTATGTGCTCTTCCTCCCCTATCCTACCCCTGCCTCCACAACTATGAACATTGTAGTCAAACTGTTGAAAAAGAGAGAAAATCTTAAAAGCAGACAGAAAATAAAGGTCACATTACACTCGGGGCAACAGTAAGAATGATGGCTGCTTCTCCTCAGCGACAACGTCGGTCAGAGTGTGGGGTGGTGACTCTAAAATGCTAAAACAAACAAAATTCAAGTTGGACTTCCATATCCAGTGGGAAAAAATATCCTTGAAAAATGAAGGCAAAAGAAGATATTTTCAGACAACTGAAGCTGTTGCCAGTAGGTCTGCAATACATGAAATTCTAAAGGAAGTTCTTCGTGCTGAAGGGAAATGATCCTGGCCAGAAATGAGGATGTGAGGAAGGAAAGAAGAACATCTGCAACAGTAAGTATGCGGGAAAATACAAAAGTCTGGTTTTTGTCTTAAATTCTTCAAAGTGAGGCTACTTTTAAAACCTTCTGAGACCATAAGCTGAGAAGACTGTGGTGCTCTTGCCCAAGCATAATTCACAGTTAGATCTAAAATGAACCATAGTATAATGAAGTCAATCAAAGTTCTGACTTATCCCATGGTAACTATTTCAATGCTTTAAAAAATAAATGTAATTCTTAATTTTTTTTTAATTAACTTTTGGTGCCTCTACTTCCTAGTGTCTTAAACACACACTTGATCTGATTCCTACATTATCCAGCACTGGGCAGCAGCCTGCCAGAGCGCAAGACTCGGACAAATTGCTGCCCTGAACGCATCAAGTAGCAAGAGGGTCATTGCTGGTGAGGACGACCGACCGCCCGAGCTTTCCTGGGTCCTGGGCCTTTCAGTGCTGAAATGGGACAGTTCGGGTGAACTGTGATGATTAGTTACCCTAAGTAAGACCCAGAATGAGGTCTTGAGAGAGGTGGCCCTGAGAACAGCAGACAAACAATGGAGTTTTGCTGTGACTAAGAAAGAAAAACGGCTGGAAAGTATATGAGACTTATCTTCTCAAAACTAGACTTGCCCTTTGATAGAAGTGAAAATTCTTCTCTCTCCGTCTCCCACACTTGTGTCTTATGTTTACCAGATCAAAGACAGTAAACTCCCCTGGGAGTTGGTACATCAGGAGGACAGAAACACAAAAGCAGGGCAGCAGTTCTGCATGGTAGGTGAGAGACCACAGCTCAAAGGGCCGCACAGACTCCCTTCCTACGGGGCGTGCTCACTGACATTTCACCCCCTTTGCTGGGAGGAGAAGAGGGAAAGGGAACTAACAGTGCCTACTTTTTTCCTCTAGACTAATTCTTGCCATCATCCTATTAGGTAAAGAATTATTTTAGCCTGATGTTACTTAAAAGGAAACAAACTCAGAAAGGTCAAGTCACTGTTCGAGATCCCTTAATTACTTAGTGGCAGATTCAGTATTTCCCCTCCTGGGCGTCTCGCTCAAAAGCTGGTGCCTGGTACCCGGACAGGGGCCCGTGACTCTAGCATAAATGCTGATGGGTACGGATAGGACATGCAAGAGGAAGGAGAAGAGCTGGAGAGCACAAACCAGAGGAGGAATAAAGGCCACAAAAATGCAGAGCTCCTGGGTGGGGGCTGGCATTTTTCCTCCCCGAGGGAAGGATTTACAAATCTGATAAAAACTGAGATGTGTGAGGGGCGCCTGGGTGGCTCAGTCGTTAAGCGTCTGCCTTCTGCTCAGGTCATGATCCCAGCGTCCTGGGATCGAGCCCCGCATCGGGCTCCCTGCTTTCGGGAAGCCTGCTTCTCCCCTCCCACTCCCCCTGCTTGTGTTCCCTCTCTCGCTGTGTCTCTGTCAAATAAATAAAATCTTAAAACAAAACAAAACTGAGATGTGTGAGAACTTAGACTGATCCATCTGCCAAATAAATGAGATGTCCTGAAAATGCTGCTAGGGAAGTTGACGGAGAGAGGGGGAAGGAAAACGAGTAAAAGGATCAGATATCTGATGGCTTTTCTTTAGGACTGTACCCCCAGATTCTCAAGATGCTTCTCGACTGACCCCACTGGTCATCAAAGTAGGTATGGAAAAGCATAAAAAGTTTAAGTGTTAACTGCACAATGAAACCCATATAAAGGCAAATTGGTTAGAAAAGTTGTCAAGGGTCATGATTTTAAAGTGGTGTAATGGAAAGCACTGGATTTGAAATCATATGTTTTAACTCACTTACTGTAAGGGAGACTTAACCGTTATGTGTCCAGTTTCTATATAAAATGGAAATAATAATATCTGGTGCTGTAAGGAAAACTCTGAGAGGGGCTCCTGGGTGGTTCAGTCAGGTTAAGCGGGTTAAGCGGGTTAAGCGGCTGCAGCAGGCTGGGTCATGATCCCTCGGCTCAGCAGGGAGCCTGCTTCTCCCTCTGCGCCCCCCCCCCCCACCCGGGCTCGTGCTCTCTCTCTCTCGTTCTCTCTCTCTCTCAAATAAAATAAAATAAAAATCTTAAAAAAAAAAAAAGAAGAAAACTCTGAGCTTCAGTCTTCTTTTCTATGAAATGGGAGTGACGATATCCCATCTGAATTGGGTTGCTGGGAGAATTAAATGAGTTTACACATGGAAGTACTTCATGTCTGGTGCATATAGCATGAAATACGAGCTAGCTATTACAATGAATAAACATATTTTGTTCAGAGCATGTATTATTCTCTGAAATTACTTTGTTTTTTTAAACGTTCAGTGAGGCAGGGGCTCTGTGCCTAGTTCACCCCTAGGGTCTAGAATAGGGTCTAGAATAAGTGCCTGGCACATAGGCACTATTATGGTTCTTTTCTCCACATTACTGCAATTACTCTTTCAAGATTATCTATGACCATCATGCTGCAAAATCTGACAGCCCATTCTCCATTTAGCACCCTGGGTGAATTCTTTAAAATTTCAAACAGATCTCACTCCCCTGCTTTACACACTTCAAAGGATATCCTTGCATTTAGTGTCCTGTGTGCTCTGGGCCCTCCAGCCTCTCTATGTTCCAGTGCCACTGGCTCTGTGTCAGTTCTGAGATCATGCCAAGCCCTTTCAGCCTCAGGGCCTTTGCATTTGCTGTTCTCTCCCCCTGGAATACTCATGTCCAAGTTACCTGGCTGGCTCCTTCTGGGTATAGTAGTTAGGAACACAGGCTTTGAAAGCAGACTGCTTAGGTTCTTATTTTGGCTCTATCACTGAACACCTGCTTGAAGCAAGAGGCATGTCTTTGTGCCTCAGTTTCTTCCTCTTAAAATGGGGATAAAATATGTACCTCATTAGGTTGCCGAAAGTAAAGAGTTAATACAAGGTGCTTTGAACAGTGCCCAGCAAGCACCACGATGACCACTATCTTTCAGCTTAAACTGCCCCCTCAGAGACCCTGTTCTTTATCAGAACACCTACCACTCATCACAATCTGCACGGTTTTGTTAGACGGGGAATTTTTCGTATTTACTATTATATGCTCAGAACCGAGCACAATGCCTGACACAAGGTAGGTACTCTAGAAACACATGCGGAATGGTTACCAAAGCAGTTATTTTCTTGCCACCTGCAAGAAAGGTCCAGTTTGGTGCCAAGGCAGAAGACAGGAGAGCTGGGATCTGGAGCCACCTAGCCCAGCTGAAGGATGAACAGTTACAAGGTGTTCTGTAAACAAATGGGTAGAGCCCCGACACCGGCCCTTACTCCTCTATCACCGTGCGCTGAGGCCGCATCTCCTGTGTGAAGCTTCCTCTGCTCGTGCCCACCGTGGCTTCCCACCGTGGCTTCGTGGCGCTCCCACAGCACTCAGTATTCATTTCTTGTCTAAGGCCTGATTTTAATGTTTCTGCACCGTTTCTTCCACATATTGTCTTAGCTGATGATGCCCTGCTCTTAACACATTTACTCTTCCTCATTTTGTGCCTAGTTCACCCCTAGGTGACTCCCTGTATACGCTGGGCCCCCAGAATGTGCTCAGCACAGGCCTGGAGAGCGACAAGTGCTGCTGCCTCTTCAGGAAGTGGCCCAGGGCAGCTCTGCATTCTGCACGTGCTTTCAGGGAAGAGATGAGGACTCTGGGAGACGGAGGGCAGCCGGCCGTTCTTACCTGATCCGTTGTGGCTGGTGGTGGCAAAGCTGCAGAGAGTGAGAGCATCCGCAGGGACGCCTCCAACTGCTGGGGAGGCAAAAAGAAGTTGGGCACCACAATGGGCTCTGGCCTAGATGGGAGTTAAGGGACACAGTGACCTAGAAATCTCCCCCCTTGCCAGACTGGCATCTCCCCTGGGCTTAGTCACCCCTCTCATTTCCTCCAACTTATTCTTGCCCATGAAACCTCTGCTCCAGTGGCACCTTCTGCCTGGAAGACCTGCCCACCGCTAACAAATCGCAGTCTATACTTTCTGCAAGGGTTAGTTAAAATCCTTCCTTCTCTTGGAAGCCTCTCCTAATGTCAGCCCATGGTAATCCCTCCTTCCCCGCAGTCTGCAACACAGGCTAGCACTTGTTTTCCTCTGATATGACTCTCAATTTATCTCCGTATTCCTTCCAGACGCTTCTCAAAGGCAGGGGCGGTGTAGTTTCCTTCAGTTACCTCATTACTTCCCTAGAGCCCTGCATGAGGCTGGTAGGCAACATTTCAATGACACTTGCTGAGGCCCGCTGACCCCAAACTGACCTGTTAGAAGTCAGTCCGACAGGGTCGGGGTGGTAAGGTGGCTCCAAGGGCAGTGTCTTAGGCTGGAGGAAGATGCCTGGCACTGACGGATGGCCTGTCTTCCCAGTTTTCTCTGCCAACATCCAGGTATTTAATAAGGACTCTGCGTCAGGGGCTGTCTGTGGGTACAGCTCGTGCGCCCAGTCTGCATGGGAGCCCTAGAATCAAGTACCACATCTGGTACTTCTCCATATCCTCGGACGTACCCAGTACTGTGCCGAGAACACAGTGTTCCAAAAGCATTTTCTCGCTCAAAGCACTGATTCTGTTTGGGAGGGGACTATTTTGATGTTCTAATTTTTTGTTTCTGTTCAATAAGCTAAATATGGTTCTGGTTCAAACTGGTTTATCATGGTTCTTCCAGGCTAGATTTTGAACCAAGACAGTAGAGATGATTGATCTCTTTTTCACAGTCTAGTCCTGTCACCTCGCATAGTACCTGGGATACAGTGAGCGTTGGGAAGTGTCTGCTGAATGAATGAAAGGCATCGTTTCCTCCTTTGCCTCAAGTCCCTGATTTTTCTATAGAGAGGTGGGGGTGGAGTTGGAGTCCTGGAGGAGAAGAACCCTTTTGCCCAAGCCTTGTTCAGAGCCCCAAGGGAGCAGGATCTAGCTGTTGTTGCCGCTCTGAGTACTGGGAACTGTGCCACTTAGCTGATGCTGTGGGAAGGGAAAGCTCTGTGATGAGGTGTGACAGGTGTGTCTGAAGCACCCAACCACCCCCCCCCCCCCAGCCTATCGCCTCCTGCCTTTCTAAGCGTCCTGCTCCAACAGTCACCTCTGTCACTTTTTAGACAATGATTTTGAGAAAATTCATTTTTTGCACCTATTTCTTCACCTGTAAAGTGGATATAATAATAGTACCTTTTGAGGATTACATGACTTTATATGTGCAAGTGCTTAGAACAGCGCCTGACACAGAAAGTGCTCATTATTTCCCTGGTTATAAGAATAAGCTATTCTTATTTCCCTGGTTAATGAGAAAAAGTTGTCTATTTTTGCTGTCTTACCACTCCAGTTCCCTCACCCACTGAAGTCTGCCTTCCACTCCCACCTCTGTACCGTCCTCCTTAATGCTGAAGCCACCGTCAGCCCACACTCCACCGGACGAGTGTCAGAGCACTGACCACTACTCCCTGAAACTCTGCTGCCGCACTGCCTCCGTCCTGCTGTTCCACCCCGACCAGCTCTCTTCCTCCTCCGCTGTGGGCGTGTCTTGTTCTGCGCTTTAGATACAGGTGATCCTCAGGGCTCCACCTTGTGTGTTGCTCCCTTTCCGTGTCTCCCTGCTGCCCTTATCTGTTTCCAGACGCACCTACCTTTATAGCCGGCCTCCCCTTGGATGTCTTACAGGCACACACGTCCAAAACGGAAATGTGCACCTTCCCCCCCACTGTCTACCTTTATGGGCTGTTCCCTATCCAGTCAATGACCTCGCTTACCTAGCAACTTGGGACAGAACAAGTCGTCCTTTCTATTTCCTTCTTTCTCTTCCCTGCCCCTAATTGTCTCAAATCTGTGCCCCTCCTCTTCATCATAAAGCAGGCTATGCTTCAGGTCATATTTCTTCATCTTTTATTATTATTGCAAGTTTCCCACCTTGTCCCCTTGTTTCTGGCCCTTCCTTCATCTAACCCATAATCCACCTCCTACAAGGCATTGCGTGACTTTCCTAATATGTAAACCTGACCAATCTCGCTCTTGTTGCTTACCAGTTAACATTTACCGAACACTATGTACCAGGCACTTTGCTAGGTAGTTTACACTGTTAATTGACTTTTCACAATAACCCCATAAGAGAAGTACTATTATTACCTTTGTTTTAAAGATAAGGACACTGAAGTTTAATTTGCTTACAGGAGAGAGTCCAAGCACCTCAGCCAGGTGTAAAGGGCTCTTCCAGAGGAGCCCTGCCTCACCTCCCACCATCCCACATACCCCTAGCTGCCGTGCACAGGCCAGGCCCCTTCACCTGGCTACGCCTCCACACACGCAGTTCGCTGCAACTAGAACTCTCCCTCCTCTCTGCCGACAGAATGCCCACTCATCTCTGAGGTCCAGCTCTGCTGTCTCTCTCGCTGGGGTGCCTCCGAACAGTATTACACAGCTTCTTCCTCTTGTTCCCTAGAAATTGCATCATCGCCTGCCCCTGCGTCACAGTGGGAGCTTCTGAGGTAAGGCCTAATTCAAATCTGTCTTCAGCAGCAGCACACAGCCTGGCACTACCCATTTTTTGGAGGACTGAATACTTGGGAAGGTCCGAATTAGAGTGGCACCCTTAGGACCCCGCCACAGTGACTGCTCCAGCACAGACCGTCCATTCTGAGCACAACTAAACTGACTACAAAGGCAGCAACGTCAGGAGCCAGGATGAGTGAGGCCGGGAAGGAGCTCCCCTGGAGGCGGCCGGCTTTCAGGGCTTCCCCTCCAGCCGTTGCGTGGTTTCAGTCTCTCCTGGGTCCCCACCACCTACGCTTTAGTTTCTCTCTGCTCTGCAACACAATCACATTTGTGTAGTGGGTACTCATTTAATTTCCTCAAGAATCCTGTGAAATTATGATAGTTCAATCTATTCTTACGGATCCCTTCTCTGTGCCATATCTGGTGCTGGGGACACAGAAGAAGACAAGGTCCCTAACCTACCTGGGGAGGGTACAGTCTGCTGGGTAAGGGATTACTGACTCCATCTTAGAGGTGAAGAAACTAAGGCTCAGAAAGGTTAAATTATAGGTGTGACGTCATACAAGTAATAAAAGCTGGGTCTACAAGGTCTACAACAGGCCCCCCGGCTTCTGGTAGAGAAAGATCTCTTCAGTCGAACAGCCTCCTTCAGCAGCGGCTGCGCAGTAACCCCTGCTTGCTGCTGGGCTGCCGGGGAGCGGATCTGATTAGCGCGCGAGGCAACGGATGTGAGTGCTATCGATGGTCCTAAGCGGTTTCTTTTTCCCATAACGTGTCCATCTGTGTGTTAAAGCAGGAAGAGGTGGAATGTCAGGTGTCCCTTCCTCCCCTTAACACTGCCATTCTGGAGGGGGAGGGGAAGGGGGAGCTGAGCAAGTCCATTTCAACTGTGCCCACTTCCTCTCTCCTTTTCTCTATCACCTGCCTTTTTTCTAAAAAAAATTTAATTATTAGGCAAGTTACCATAACTTTGAGCCTCAGTTTCCCTATATGCAAAATGGAAATGATGACACTGACCTTCTAGACTTACCACGACCGAATGAGAAAGGTATGGCAAGTGCCTGCACACAGTAAATGCTCAATCAGTGCTGGCACTCGCCCTTCCCCTCTCTCTGCACCCCTCCACTCTGATTTCACCCGCGATTAGTGGTCTCATTCCTTACATCCAGACCCCTGCCTTCGAGTGTAAAATCCCCAACAGACTGATCCAGTATAACAGGCTGGGCCGGGCTAACGAATGTGCTACTAACACTTAAACCCAATTCAAAGCATTATGCTTCAGAGGGCGGGTGTTAATAGTGCGTCATAGCACCTTGCTAGCACCCACGAGTCTTCTGAAGAGAGGGGCTTCCTGTACCTCCCAGTGCATCACATGAGGGAGGCCACTGCTCTCCCTCACGCACACACGAGGCCCCCGAAGGGCCAGCATCCAAAACGCCTACAAATGGCTTAAGGGGCTACTTGTGGGAAATACCAAAGGATACAGGAGGCTCTGCCCTGTGGACACCTCTGATCCAGATGTTGTCTGCTTCTGCCTGATGTCAGGGCAGTTGAGGGGTAGCCCCCGATGGCTTTCCTTCTTGCTCTGGGAGGCTGGGTGGAGAGGGAATTTCTCGAAGCTATCAGCAGAGTCACTCAGTTCACTGGAGGCAGCTTCATTCTCAGTCTGGGCCTCTGGCTTGGGCTCCTGGTCCTGACCTGCTCTTGGGGAGTCCAATGCAACAGGGGTGTTGCTCTGTTGGGCTCCTGAGAGTGTCACTTGTGAGACGAGCTGAGGGTCTGCTGAAGCAGGCTCCCCATCCCTGGCGTGAGAGGCTTCATGCTCACAAGCAGTAAGACTTTGGCCAGGAGAGCCCTGCCTAAGCAGGTGGGGGGGGACTGCCCTTCTTGGGCTGGACAGAGGGCTACTTTTGCCCTTGAGCTCCTCTCTGGGGAAAGGCTTCGAGGAAGGACAAGAACAGCCTTCCCTACGCACCTCATCAGGCTGAAGGTTGATCATCTCACTTGTGTCTGACGTGAAACTGGACCAAGGGCTAGTTTTGTCTGTCACGGTGGTGATGTCATTGAGGGTCCTGGGCTCAATGATGTCTTCTTCATAGTCCTCATCGCTGTAGGCTGGGCCTGCCTCAGTTTCCTCACTGCTCTGCATCCTTGTAATGGGTACTGTGTGCCCCAGGGACTCATGGAGCATTCCTCTTCCGCTGGAAGTCTCTTCAAGAGTAGGGGGAGCTAGGGGGCTTCTGCCCTCCTCTGGAGCTCTTGCCAACGGCAGGTCTGGAGTTGTGCTCCGTTCCTGGAGGGCCACTGTGTCCTGAGTATCTGGTGGGGCGGGAGCCTCTCCGCTTCTACTCCTGGCTCGGTGAGAAATCAAAGACGCTTGAGAATTCTTGGTGATAGTCTGCAGATCTGAACAGCAACAGATACCACTCTTACTACAAGGTAGGGCCACAGACCACTCAATTTTCCCATGCTAGGCTCTAGCTTCGGATGTATTCTTGCAATCAGACTTTGAACAAACCTTAAAGATAGTTAATCCACCCGAGTCAGTGAAACCATATTCAAGGCAGTAGACAATTTCTAGCACTTTATTCTAACATCAGAGGACCAAAATCTAATCTGGTTATAGTTGTGGTTACATCTGTGGGAACGCTTTCAGAGACTATCTGCTCATGCTCAGGAATTCTTGGGAGCTAGGAGTCCTGGCGGGCATGTTCATGCTTCCACTTACTTCAGTAATTACCTATATTAAAAATCAAAATGAGAATCGACTTATTTACCTATTTGATGACAGTTATTAGAACTATATATTTTACTCGGAAAATAAAAGCAAGTCATCTGTCACCCAAATGGTAAGGCAAGGGAGCTTTACGGAGAAGATGGAGGTGGCACGGTACGTGGAAAGAGCAGAGGCTCTGGGGGCTGGTCAGTCTTGGGTTCAAATCTCTACTTATCAGCTTTGTGGTCATGAGCAAACTATCCTCTCTGAACCTATTTGTCTTTAAAATGTGATTAACACCACCCTTTGCACAGGGTTATGGTCGAGAATACATGCGATAAAGGGGCACATGTGGTGTGGCACACGTATAAACAATAAATGGAAGCTACCAGTCATTTCAAATTGTTTTGCAATTAAATGGGAGAGAATAAATAAACAGACGTAGTAAATGGTTTGTTTGCATGATTATTTAAGAGGAGAAAGTTAGGAACTGGGAGGCAAATGTGACTCCTGGAGTGTGCGGTCACACCTCCCTCATGGCACCCAATGCAGTCTTCAGCCGACAGGAGGTGCTGGCTGAATTTAGTACACTAACAATTCTCATGTCTCAAAGGCAGCAGATGTAGGGAAATGGAACATCCCTACCTGCGAACAGGAAGAGGAATCAGGGAGCAGGTTAGTTAATCCTGATCCCTTGGCCTGAACTATCCTTTCTGTCTTGGAGCAGTCTTTCTGCTTTTTACAAACCAGCCCATCCTTCAAGGCCCTGCTCTACCGCACCTCTTCCAGGAAGCCTTCCCAGGTGCACCAGCAAGATGGGATGGCTACACAGTGTTGTTTTACAAGGAAGCACTTAAGATGCTATTGTGTGTGTTTCCCCCATCAGATTGTGAGCTTCTCCAAGGCAGAGACAATGTGTCTGATTCATGTTGCATTTTTAGAGCCCAGCAAAGGACCTGGAACATAGACGTGGCATAAATGAGATCTGCTCAGTAACTCACTCTCAAGCTTCACGTGTATCTGCTTGTCTAACGACTGCCTCGAAAGTGTACTGAGAGAGGCTGGGGGGGTTTATTTACTTGAACTGTTTTCTTCCATCCAATCATCTCTCTCTCTCATTCTCTCTTCTAATATACCCATTTAGAGGGTTCCTGATTTGCTTTCACCTCTACCCAAACAAGCCTCCCTCTGTTTTGCTCTTATGCTGTCTTTCTGGGGGAGGGAGTTTCTCCAGTTGACTACAGAATGTACGCTTGATGAAAGCGAAGACGACTCCTGTCTTACCCACCACTTTATCCCCCTAGAACTAGTAACACCCGGTGCCTGGCACAGTTGGTGCTCAATAAACAGATGACTGAAGATTTCCAAGCCGGCAGAAGGCAAACAGAGCGTGCACCTCTGGAGCCTGGCTACCAACAGGTCAGCTCTCTGGGAGAGAAGATAGGAAGGAGGTTTGTACCTAATATGAAGCACGGTGGCTTCTTTCCCCTTTAAACAGAGAAAGCTGAACTTACTCATCCCTGTGTACAATATACATCTTTTGCTTAAACAAAAATGACACCCAGGTGATGGCTGAAGGTACCGATCTAATTGTTTCCTCACTATTCCCCAAACCGTGCCGGATATACAAGTTCCCAGGCCTTAAGCCTGCATTCTGCTTCAACAGAATGGAGCATGATTTTTAAGGTGATTTTCATATGTTCAGGCACGTTTGAGAAATGCTTGTTCTAGAGCAGTCTCTGCGCTGCACAGTGGAATGACCCGGGGAGTCAGGAAAAACACTGATGCCTGGGTCCCACCTCCAGAGATCCTGTTGCAAGTAAGCTACGGGGCAGCGTGGGCGTCTGAACTTTGCAAAGTTCCCTCAAGAACTCCAGGACGCAGCCGAAGTGAGGACCACCGCTTCAAGGGGTTTTTCAAAGGGTCGACTATGGGCCACCAACATCGAGTCATCTGAGGTACCTGCTAAAAATGCAGACTTCTGCCTTCTGAGCATTATAAATTTAAGTATGTCCGTAGTTGATTTTTTCCTGAAAACAGAGTGGCATGAGCTCAAGAACTGCTACTGAAGAACTCACCTAGTCCACCCTTAGTTTTTGTTTTTTGTTTTTTCCCTGGGGAAACCTCAAGAAGGGAAAGGGGTCGGGGTAAGTGGTGTCAAATAGTAAGCCTGTGCCAGAGAGCCACCAACGACGTGACTTGGGTCTCCTGCCTCTCAGTCCGATGCTCTTTCCACTTCACATGTTCCTGTGCCATGCTACCACATCTCTCCTTCCAGAAGGAAGACAGTAAATAAATAAGACAGCGAAAGCTGTTGGTCTCTGTTTGTCATGGAGCCTTGTCTGAGGGCAGACATTCGAATGCTTTTTGAATGGCACCCAGGGAGCATAACCCCTCAACAAAAGGGGCCCGGAGCCATACCCGTGATTAAGGAGCTGACTTGCAACACCAGGTTATTGGATTTCTCCAGGATGCACTGGCTCTCAGGGTCTAGGCTGCTGTCTCCGGGCCCACGATGGTCCCTGCGGCTCTCCTGACACTGCAAGATGGTATGAGTCTGAGGACTGAGGGGAAGTAAAGGCTTGGTTAGCTTCTGACTGAAGTACTGCTGGATCTGATCTAGCTCATTCAGATTCCTCCTGTAAAAAAAAGAAAGGGAGAAGAGGACAAAAGGGTCATTCACTGGGATTACAAGCATCTTTTACATTTCCCTGACAGTCTACTGCTGGAGCTAGGACCTTAGTACTTCTCACTTGCTCTATAACACCAGGACCCTGCCTTCTTTCTCCAATCCACCAATTCATCCCTCACCTGACTGCAATCCTGCTCCTGGGGACAACTTTCCCCTCCTTCTGTCTGACTCATGAGATTCCTCTTCTGATGTTCAGCAAAAACCCCACCTCCTGTAGGTTAGGAACCATTCTTTTTTTTTTTTTTTTTAAATAATAATAATTTTTTAGGGGCGCCTGGGTGGCACCGCGGTTAAGTGTCTGCCTTCGGCTCAGGGCATGATCCCGGCATTATGGGATCGAGCCCCACATCAGGCTCCTCTGCTATGAGCCTGCTTCTTCCTCTCCCACTCCCCGTGCTTGTGTTCCCTCTCTCGCTGGCTGTCTCTGTCGAATAAATAAATAAAATCTTAAAATAATAATAATAATAATAATAATTTTTTATTATATTATGTTAGTCACCATACAGTACATCCCTTGTTTTTGATGTAAAGTTCCATGATTCATTACTTGTGTATAACACCCAGTGCACCATGCAATACGTGCCCTCCTTACTACCCGTTCTTAACTATCATTCATGTCTAGTTTTCACATCCTCTTACTCTGACAGAGGAAGGCCTTACTCTGGATGAACACTGACCTTTGTTACCTCATAACACTGTAAAAACTTTTAGGAAAAGAGCATTCAAAGCCTGTTGAACTGGTAACTTCTATTTTCCTTCCTTTGAAAGTATTCTTAATAAAGGGGAATATGCAACATGTACTAGAATATAATCGGTTTAATCTGGAGCTGGAACTGATCCTTCAAGTGAGTGACCTCTCCTAGCAAGGCTTCCCTGCACCTCTAAATTGGTTTAACAAGTCCCCCATTGTGCTCCACAGTTCTGTACTCTCCAATCACATCTATTTCCCCGGATGTACTGTGAGCTGTGTGCGGATTCCTTTCTATCTACTGTACCCAGCACAGTGCTTTCTCCATGATAATAGATGGGCCCCGTCCCAACTGGAGGCATTTCTGCTTCACACCCTGAATGCTGGAACCTGAGTTCAAGCTACTCTCCTTCCTGTGTCCCTATGCTGTTTAACTTTTAAAGTGCTCATATTTCTCCTTTCCAAAGGTCCATCAACCCAAATCCTTGGGCCATCTCTCCCTTAAACTCCTTCACTCTTGGCGTCTCCAACAACCTTTTGTCTTAGATTTCTCTTAGTTTTCTCATTACCTGTCAGCTTCCCAAACTAGGCCATGAGCACTTGGTGATAGACGATAGTATTTCAAACTTCTCTATTACTCTGGTTCACTCACTGTGCCTGGTACAACACAGACGCTAAGTACCTGTGAGGCAAACTGAAAGTCTCTCTATCCTTTGTTAGGAACAGTTTGCATGTTCTACAGTCAAATCCAAATTAGATGAGGGAGCACAGTGCTGATCCCTAATCTGTCACTAGAGGCCACGACTCTCTTAAGTCGCAGTGGATTTACTTACGTGTCTCCATCTGGGTGTATGCCACCTGCCAGCTGCAGCAGGCTAGCACATGCCAAGTGTGAACTGGGTGGGACTTCAGAAAATGTGCAAACCCAACTGGCCTCGTCAGAGGTTCTGGGTATAGAACCTATTAACACTAAGCTGCGATTTTCTCATCTGCTGAAAGGTCTATGAATATTTGCTCTGCAGGCCTCATAGGATTGCTGTGATTCAAATAAAGCCTGTTTAAGGGCTCTGTGAACCCGAGGAAGTCATGCAAAATTGGTATCTTGTTTCATCTCGATTTGGTAGAAAATTCATCAACTAGCAGTTTTCCAAACCTGGTTCTAGGTCTAGCAACATCGGCATCATCTGAGAACTTACTAGAAATGCTAATTCTCAGGCAGGATCCTCGACTGACTGAATCAGGAACTGTCTGGATGGGTCCAGCAATTGCTGTTTCAACAAAGCTCTTCATGTGATTCCGATCCGCACTAACTGTTGAGAACCATTGCTCTAGGGCAGTGGTTTGCAGCGTGGCAATGTGGCCCCAGGAAGTCTTTTGGCAATGTGTGGAGACATTCTTGGTTGTCACGGGCGGGGGAGGGGTGCTACTGGTATCTCGTGGATAGAGGCCAAGGATGCTGCTGAACAGCCTACAGTGCGGAAGACAGGCCCCTCCAGCAAACATCTGGCTCACATGTCAAGGGTGCTGACACTGAGAGAAACTGCTCTAGGGTGTAGGAGAGTTTCTTTCTCTCTTTTCTCAGTGAATTCTAAAATATATTATGTGCATGACCCAATAAAATGCAGCCACACTGTTCATGGTTTTACTTAAATAGCCTCCAGTCTCTAGCTGAGAATCTAAAATGAGAATGTGAACATACCACTTCCTTGTAACATTAAAGTTTGACCAGTTTCCCACAGTCTATAGCATGACTGTTCAATTCATTTTAACCCATGTCCCACCAAAAACATTCTGCCAATTCTCTTCTGAGTTCACTTTATGAAACCAAATAATAGGTTAGTTTTTTTTCCAAATATAAAATCTGCAAATGTTTTTTCCTCAAGCTTTACACACTCTCTTCCTCCCCTCCCCATCACTTTCCACTTGAGAATCATTTGTTCTAAAAGTCCAAACTCTTAGCTGATGGTTAAGGCCCTTCAAGATGGCCCTATAGAACTTTCCCTGCTTTTTACAACTTTTTTTCTTTTTTAAGACTGATTTATTTATTTGAGAGAGAGAGAGACAGTGCATGTGAGTAGGGTGAGGGGCAGGGGGAGAGAATCTCAAGCAGCCTCCCCACCATGCACGGAGCCCGAAGTGGGGCTCAATCCCACAACCCAAGAGGTCACGACCTGAGCCGAAACCAAGAGTCGGATGCTCAACCGACTAGGCCCCCTGCTCTTTACATCTTATGCTCAGCTGTCTCCTAACTGTACTGCTGGTATTCCTCCAAACTTGACTTGCTGTTTCATGCCTCTGGGTCTTAGCATGTTTTCTGCATAGAATGTCCTTCACATTTGTTGACCTGTTCCTTCAGAGACCAGTTTAAGTGTGACCTCTTTAAATCTTCCCATGACCAGCTGAGAATGTTACTCATTCCTCCATCTACCCTTGGCCAGAAAACCTGCAGCTCTTATCACACATCATGAAAATTATCTGGCAACAGGCTATCTCCTCCTCCGGGAATGGCAGAGCCAGGATCGGAAGCCAAGGCTACTGGACTCTGAAGCCAAGACCTTTTCACAGCACCACACTTCTTACTAGATAACCCAGGGGCTGACTCAGATGATCTCTAATGGCCCTTTCTTCTCTGGCTCAGATGCTGACTAAATTGAGAGACAGGGAAGCATTAACAGGACAGATGCTGGTCTGGAAGAATTCAGTGCTTGTGAGAAGAAAGGCAGGATGAGGCTCTGTAAATCTGAAGTAGATATGAAGCTGTACAGATGTGAGGGTGGTTATTACATTTGGTGAATGACCTCAAGTTCCTGTGTTAACAGGTGGATCGAGCCTGTGATAGAGCCTGTGAAGGAACGGAAGGTCCTAAACTTGAGAAAGACTGATCTATGAGAAATCCTGAGAGGTTCCAGGGTCCATTTCAACCCTAACCTAGACTTGGCCCCTCCTCAGCCTCCCAGGGCAGCGGCAGCAGACAGAAAAACACGGCTGCCGGCTGCCACTGCCCATGACCTTGTGCTTCACTATGGTTTCCTGTGTCCTTTCCCAGCACAGGGCCTTACCTGAGAGAAGTCAGAATGGAAGTACGGGAGGACAAAGGCAATGTGGTCAGTTTGTCATCACGTGGCAGAACTGCCTCTCCCTGCTGCAGGGATTCATGAAATCGGCGGATGTTCTGCACATGCTCTTCATGGCGTGATGCCTGACTTCTTGTGGGACCGCCTCTGTCAGGAATAAATGGGGCCAAAATAAATTCCCAACCAATAAGAGAACTCGCAACGTGACAATCAACAAATAACCCTCCTAAAACGGTATTGCAAATCCATCCCCATTACCACAGTTCTGGCTTCATTAATTCTTGATCTTCCAAATAATCTTGCCTTCAGTCTTACTCCTTTATTTTTCTCTCTCTCTTTTTAAATTTTAGTTCCAGTGTAGTTAACATACAGTGTTATATCAGGTGTATAACAGAGATTTAGCAGTTCTACACATTACTCAGTGCTCATTAAGACAAGTGTACTCTTAGTTCCCTTCACCATTCCACCCATCCCCCCACACCCATCTCCCCTCTGGTAACCATCGGTTTGTTCTCTATGGTGACCGGAGCCAAAGGCAGACTCTTAAACAACTGAACCACCCAGGTGCCTCTATTTTTAACTTTTGAGGAACCTCCAGACTGTCTTCCACAGTGGCTGCACCAGTCTGCATTCCCACCGACAGTGCATGGGCTTCTTTTGCTCCACATCCTTGTCCATATCTGCTTCTTGTGCTGTTGATTTAGCCATTCTGACAGGTGTGAGGTGATATCTCGTTATGGTTATACAGCTCTGTAGTGTAACGTGAGGGTCCAGAATTGTGGTGCCTCCAGCTTTGCTTTTCTTTTTCAAGATTGCTTTGGCTATTCAGGTCTCTTCCAGTTCCATACAAATTTTCAGATTGTTTGTTCTAGTTCTGGAAAAATGCTACTGGTGTTTTGATAGGGACTGCAGTAAATGCATAGATTGCCTTGGGCAGTATAAACATTGTAACACTATTTTTTTCCAATCTATGAGCATGCAAGGTCTTTCCATTTTTCTTTTCATTTTTTAAAGTAGGCCCCACACCCAGCGTGGAGCCCAGTGTGAGGCTTGAACTCACAACCCTGAGATCAAGACCTAAGCTGAGATCAAGAGCTGGGCGCTTAACCAACTGAGCCACCTAGGAGACACTGTCTTTCCATTTCTTTGTGTCATCTTCTATTTATTTCTTTCATCAGTATTTTATAGTTTTCAGAGTATAGGTCCTTTGACCTCTTTGGTTAGATTTATTCCTAAGTACTATTTTTGGTGCAACTGTAAACGCGATTGTCTTTTTGTTTTGTTTCCTTAATTTCTCTTTCTGCTGCTTTATTATTAATGTAAAAAAATGCAACAAATTTCTTTATATTGATTTTGTATCCTATGATCTTACTGAATTCATTTATTCTAATAGTTTTCTGGTGGCGTCTTTAGGCTTTTCTATATATAGTATCATGTCACCTGCAAATAGTGAAAGTTTTACTTCTTCCTTACCAATTGGGATGCCTTTTATTTCTTTCTGTTGTTTATTTCTGATTGCTGTGGGTAGGATTTCCGGTTCTTTGTTGACTAAAAGTGGTGAGTGGACATCCTTGTCTTATTCCTGACCTCAGGGGAAAAGCTCTCAGTTTTCCCCCCTTTAAGTATGGTGTTGGCTGTGGGTTTTTCATATGAGGCCTTTATTATATTGAATTGTGTTCCCTGTAAACCTACTCTGTTGAGGGCTTTTTTTTTTTTTTATTATCATGAATGGATGTTATATTTTGTCAAATGCTATTTCTGTATCTATTGAAGTGATCATATGGTTTTTATCCTTTTTCTTATTGATGCTGGTATATCACACTGATTTGCAAATACTGAACCAGGCTTGCATCCGGAGATAAATCCCACCTGATTGTGAGGAACGGTTTTTTTAATGCACTGTTGGATTCAGTTCGTTAATATTTTGTTAAGGATTTTTGTATCTGTGTTCATGAGAGATATTGGTCTGTAGTCCTCTTTTTATGTAGTGTCTTTATCTGGTTTTGGTATCAGGGAAATACTGGCCTCATGAAATGAATACGAAGTTTTCCTTCCTCTTCTATTTTTTGGAATAGTTTGAGAAGAATAGGTACTAACTCTTCTTTATTTTTTAAAACAAGATTGATAGATAGATTTATTGATTGATTCATTGATTGAGAGCGCATTTATTTAGGGTGAGAGAGTCCTAAGTAGACTCTGAGCTGACTGCAGTGCCCGACGTGGGGCTCGATCCCACGACTCTGAGATCATGACCTGAGCTGAAATCAAGAGTCGGATGCATAACTGACCGAGCTACCCAGGTGCCCCCTAACTCTTTAAATGTTTGGTAGAATTCCCCTGTGAAGCTCTCTGGTCCTGGACTTTTGTTTGTTGGGAGTTTTTTTGATTAATGATTCAATTTCATTGCTGGTAATCGGTCTGTTCAAATTTTCTATTTCTTCCTGCTTCAGTTTGGTAGGTTATATGTTTCTAGGAATTTATCCATTTCTGCTAGGTTGTCCAATTTGTTGGCATATAATTTTTCTTAGTATTTTCTTACAATTGTTCATATTTCTGTGGTGTCGGTTATTATCTCTCCTCTTTCATTTGTGATATTGAGTCCCTTCTCTCTCTTTCTCTTTTTTTTTTGGATGAATCTGGCTAGAGATTTATCAGTTTTGTTGATTTTTTTCAAAGAAACAGCTCATGGTTTCATTAATCTGTTCTATTGTTTTTCTAGCTTCTATATCAGTTATTTCTGCTCTAATCTTTATTATTTCCTTCCTTCTGCTGGTTTTGGGTTTTGTTTTCTCTTTTTGAGCTCCTTTATTATTTTTATTTTTTATTTTAAAGATTTTATTTATTTGTTTGATAGACAGCGAGAGAGGGAACACAAGCAGGGGGAGTGTGAGAGGGAGAAGCAGGCTTCCTGCTGAGCAGGGAGCCTGATGCGGGGCTCGATCCTAGGACCCTGGGATCAAGACCTGAGCCGAAGGCAGACGCTTAACGGCTGAGCCACCCGGGCGCCCCTTTTTGAGCTCCTTTAGGTGTAATGTTAGGCTGTTTATTTGAGGTTTCTCTTGCTTTTTGAGGTAGGTCTGTATTGCTATAAACTTCCCTCCTGTATTGCTGCATCCCAAAGATTTTGGACTGTTGTGTTTTCATTTTCATTTCATTTCATTTTCATTTCATTTCTCTCCGTGTACTTTTTGATTTCCTCTTTGATTTCTTGGTTGACCCATTCACTGTTTAGTAGCATGATTTTTAACCTCCATGTATTTTGTGGTGTTTCCAGGTTTTTTCTTGTGGTTGACTTCTAGTTTCATAGTGTTGTGGTCAGAATAGATAATATGACTTCAGCCTTTTAAAATTTGTTGAAACTTGTTTTGTGGCCTAATAGGTGATCTCTTCTGGAGAATGTTCCATGTGCACTTGAAATGAATGTGTAATTCTGCTGTTTTAGGATGGAATGTTCTGAATATATCTGTTAAATCCATCTGGTCCAATGTGTCTGTCAAAGGCACTGTTTTCCTATTGATTTTCTGCTTGTTTCCATTGATTTTAGTGTTACCCATTCTCTTTTAATAAATTCTCCACATTATAGCTTGAGTGGTTTTTTAAAAAACATAGGTCTGAAATAACAATAATAAGAACAACACTATCTATGGAGTCCTTATTTAATGTGCCAAGCACCGTTCTAAGCATTTTTGTACTAACCTATTCCCTATTCAACCACTATTGTTTCTTTCTAGCTTTTGTTTCTCTTTTCTGGGTGGGGGGAAGGGGGGGTGAGGTGTCTGTGACCAAATTTATCCCTGAGGCCCAGCATGGGGGATCAGGGCCCATGGGTCACAGTGTTTTTGTGGCAGCCTTTCAGGCCAGTGCCAGCCACAGGGTGGGCAGGCACTGAATTTGACACAGCTGCGGTGGTTTCTCTATTTATTTTTTTTTTAAAGATTTTATTTATTTATTCGACAGAGATAGAGACAGCCAGCGAGAGAGGGAACACAAGCAGGGGGAGTGGGAGAGGAAGAAGCAGGCTCATAGCAGAGGAGCCTGACGTGGGGCTCGATCCCAGAACGCCGGGATCACGCCCTGAGCCGAAGGCAGACGCTTAACCGCTGTGCCACCCAGGTGCCCCGGTTTATCTATTTTTTTAATCTATAAAACAAATTTCAAATTTCTTAGCAAGGTATTCATGAACTTGACTCCACCAATAACTGTCTTCTCTTTAAATAACAGCTTCATTGAGATATAATTCACATACAAGTCACCTAGCGAAAGTGTAAACTCAATGGTTTTTAGTATATTCAGAGTTGTGTAACCACCACCACAATTTTAGGATATTTTCATCATCCCCAAAAGAAACCCTATACCCATCAGCAATCACTCCACATTTCCTCCACTCCCCCAAACCCTCAACCCAAACCTCCCAGCTCTAGGCAAGTGCTAATCTACTTTCTGATTCTGTAGATCTGCCTAATCTGAATAATTCATATAAATGGAATAATAACCATATATAGTATTCTGAGACTGCCTTCTTCCATTTAGCATGTTTTTAAGCTTCACCCATGCTGTAGCATTTACCAGTAATTCATTCCTTCTCACGGCTGAATCATCTTCCATTATATGGAGCTAACACATTTTGTTTATCTACTCATCAGATGATGGACATTTTGGTTGCTTCCATTTTTAAGTTGTAAGCAATAACGCTACTACAAACACTCATGTACATGTTTTTGTGTGCACATATGATTTTACTTTTCTTGGGTATATACCTAGAAGTGGAATTACTGGATCATATGACTACTCAATGTTTAACCTTTTAAAAGGAAGTGCCGGACTGTGTTCCAAAGCAGCTGCACCATTTCAAAATCCCACCAACCACGTATGAGGGTTCCAGTTTTCCTACATCCTCCCAACACTTGCGATATTTGTCTGATTATAATCGTTGTAGTGGGTGTGAAGTGGTGTCTCATTATGGATTTCATTTACATTTTCCTGATGGTTAATGATGTTAAGTATCTTTTCATGTGCTTATTAGCCATTTGTACATCTTCTTTGGACATCTGTCTATTCAGATCATTTGTTGTTACTGTTGTTGTTTTTTGTTAGATTTTACTTATTTATTTGAGAGAGATAGAGAGCAAGGGAGCACGAGCACAGGGCAGGGAGAGGGAGGGGGAGAAGCAGACTCCCTGCTGAGCAGGGAGCCCAACATGGGGCTTGATCCCAGCACCCTGGGATCATGACCTGAGCCGAAGGCAGATGCGTTTAACTGACTAAGCCACCCAGGCACTCCTTTGTGTTCATTTTTTTTTTTTTAAGATTTTATTTATTTATTCGACAGAGAGAGAGACAGCCAGCGAGAGAGGGAACACAAGCAAGGGGAGTGGGAGAGGAAGAAGCAGGCTCATAGCAGAGGAGCCTGATGTGGGGCTCGATCCCATAACGCTGGGATCATGCCCTGAGCCGAAGGCAGATGCTTAACCGCTGTGCCACCCAGGCGCCCCTTTGTGTTCATTTTTAATTGGGTTATTTGCTTTTTTATTATTGAGTTATAGGAATCCTTTATATATTCTGGATATAAGTCTCATCGTATCTATGGTTTGCAGATATTTTCTCCCATTCTATGGGTTGCCTTTTTATTTTGTTAATGGTGTCATTTGTGGCATGAAAGTTTTTAATTTTGATGAATCCAATTTACTTTTTCTTTTGTTGCTTCTGCTTTTTGTGTCTTATGTAAGGAATCATTTGCCTAATCTAAGGTCAGGAAGATTTACTCCTGTTTTCTTCTAAGAGTTTTACAGTTTTAGCTCTTACATTTAGATATATGATCCTTTTGGAGTTAATTTTTGTATACAATGTGAAGAAGGGATCCAACTTCAATCTTTTGCATGTGGGTATACAGTTGCTCCAGCACCATTTGCTGAAGACTTTTCTTTCCTCATTAAACCATCTTGGCACCTTTGACATCTTGGCATCCTTGGCACACGGGTTTACTTCTGGACTGGCAACTTATTCCACCGATCTAGATTTCTATCCTTATACCAGTAGCACACTGTACTGTTTACTGTAGCTTTGTGTTAAGGTTTGAAATTAGGAATTTCTTCTTTTGCAAGACTTCTGCCTATTCTGTGTCCCTTGAATTTCCATATGAATTTTAGGACTAGCTGGCCCATTTCCATGAAAAATCCAGCAAGGACTATAATAGACAGTGTGTTGAATCTGTAGATCAATTTGGGGAGTACTGCCATCTAAACAATACTAAGTCTTCCAATCTGTGAACATGGGATGTCCTTCCATTTATTTAGTCCTTCTTTAATTTCTTTCAACAATGTTTTATAGTTTTCAGAGAATAAATTTTGGAGTTTTTTTGTTAAATTTATTTTTTAAGTATTTTATTATTATTATTATTTTTTAAAGATTTTATTTATTTATTTGACAGAGAGAGAGACAGCCAGCGAGAGAGGGAACACAAGCAGGAGGAGTGGGAGAGGAAGAAGCAGGCTCCCAGCGGAGCAGGGAGCCCAATGCGGGGCTTGATGCCAGGACCCTGGGATCATGACCTGAGCCGAAGGCAGATGCTTAACGACTGAGCCACCCAGGCGCCCCTAAGTATTTGATTATTTTTGATGTACTGTAAATAGAACTGCTTTCTCAACTTCATTTTGGTTTACTCACTGTTAATATACAAATAAACAACTGATTTTGTGTATTATATTTTAAAATGTTCTCAGTTTAGGGGTGCCTGGGTGGCCAGTTCATTAAGTGTCCGACTCTTGATTCGGCTCATGTCGTAATCTCGGGGTCATGAAACTGACCCTGTGTGGGGCTCCACACTCAGCATGGAGTCTGCTTGGCGATTCTCTCCCTCTGCCTCCCTCCCCATTTACGTGTGCTCTCTCCCTCTCTCTCTCTGAAATAAATAAATAAATCCTTAAAAAAAGTTTTCAGTTTAAATTTCTAATATGGTAAAAATAGGTAGATATAACTTACCTAAATAAACCTCTTTGAGGTCATCAATACTTGTTAAGAGTATAAAAGCGTTCTGCAGTAGAAATGTTGAGAACTGCTTTACTGAGATATAACTACTATATAATAAATTTCACATATTTAAAGTGTATATGAGGTATTTTTTAAAAAATTATTTATTTATTTATTTGATAGAGAGAGAGAGTGAGCATGAGCAGTGGGGAGGAGCAGAGGGAGAGTGAGAAGCAGGCTAACCACTGAGCAAGGAGCCCGACACAGGGCTTGATCCTAGGACCCCAAGATCGTGACCTGAGCCAAGGGCAGATGCTTAACCAACTGAGTCACCCAGGTGCCCCATAGGAGGTAAGTTTTTATAATTTTTTATTGGGACTGAAAAATTATTGACCAAATAACAACGCTTTATAGGAGAAGTATCAAAACTATTTGGTCCAATTTACATAATTTTGTGCCACAATATTATGAGTTTTGACATATGTGTACATCTAAAGAAACCATTAGAACATTAAGATTATGAACATATCCATCACCCTTAAAAGTTTCTGTCCTTCATAATTCCTCCCTTTTTCTTACTCTATTCATCTTCCCTTGACCCTAGACAAATAGTGATTTGCTTTCTGTCACTACAGATTAGTATGAGTTTTCTAGAATTTTATATAAATGGAATCAGATACAATGTACCCTCTTTTGTCTAGCTTCTCTCTCAACATAATTATTTTGAGATTTTGTGGTATATCAATATTGCCTTTCGCAAAGTTTTTGAGCAGCATTTCGTTGTAGGATTATACCACAATTTGGCTAGCCTACGATGGCTAGCTGGATCAGAATATGTCATTTTGATATGGTCCTTCTATAGTGGGAACGGGGATATTTTGTTTTAAAAGATTTTTTAAATTTATTTGAGAGAGAGAGAGAGCACTCGTGCACGCATGCATGAGTGGGGGAGGGGGGCAGAGGAAGAGGAAGAAGCAGGCTCCCTGCTGAGCACAGGGCCTCACGCTGGGTTCAATTCCAGGACCCTGGGATCATGACCTGAGTTGAAGGCAGATACTTAACCAACTGAGCCACCTAGGCACCCCTGGAACAGGGATATTTTTACGTGGACAAAAAGCAAACCACTAAACTTAGCTTTTACAATTACTAAATAATGGCCTCACTATCATTCTATATTTCTATCCTTGTACCAGTACCCTTATCCTACCCGTGTCTAATGGATTGGCTATGGTCAAAGTAACACCCATAAAATTACACCAGGATACCGGAACAATTATTTAAGCCTGTGATCTAGGATTTGACAGACACATGGGAGCCCTTTATACAGAGGCAGAGGCACTCTTCATGTGGTAAGCAGAGAGAGAGCTACACAGTACTGAAATGGGCCTTTGAGGGGCTAAGCGGTGTTAGAGAGTGACTTTCTAGAATAAAGGGTCTACTCATCACTGCTGCTGTAAGAATGGCTGTTGTAGGGGAAGATCCCCTGCCTTATTCCTGAAGTAGAAAGACAGACACGGGAGAGGCTGGTGGAGGCAGGGGGACGACAATGGCACTAGGGCCGGGAAGGGAGCAGGGTGGAAAGCAGCAACATTATTCCTAGACCCTGCCCTTTGAGAGAATGGAATATGCTCTACCCCTGATATCCATACGCATGTCCACGGTTGGCGTGTTGAAGCATCTGGATGGGCCAGTTGCTTTTTATAAAATATCCTGGTTCCTAGGTTTGGAAAGGGAATGATCTCAGACATCCGATGACTGATTTTAGGGATAAAGGTTAAAGGCCTCTGAGGAAAAGAGAAAAGCGTCCTTTCCACTGAAGCTACCCTTTTGATAGCAGTAAAAGTTCTAGTTTACTATCTTATAAAAAAAAATTTGCTTTCATAGGATCCTGGAGTTCCCAGGGGTTGTAACAGAAGATCAACAAAGCTCTTTCCCTGTCTTCCTCCCTGTCCTTTCCCTGTTTCTTTCTCCAATAAAGGAAAGAAAGAAATGACGAACCAGTTAGCAGACTTCCAACTCTCTTCCTTCCCATCAAAAATTCACTCACCTCCCAGGAGAGGAGAAATCAAGTTCCTTTGATGAGGTGTGAGCAAGTTGTTCTGGGGTCCATCTTGCAACGCAGCTGGGGAGTGCAGCATACATATCAGAGGCAGGGAAGGAAAAGGGGCTATATATTGGCATCTGTAGAAACAATGAGAAAAATGGTATACCTGTCACCACAAATCCTCTCAGAACAAAAGTACAAATAAATTTGTAAATTTGTGTTTAAAAAATTTAATGTAGATAAATATAATTTGCTGAGCATTTTCTATGTGTTAGATGCTATGCCAAGCAATTTACATGCATTTTCTCATTTAAACTTCACAATAAGCTTATGAGGTAGGTACTATTATTATCCCTATTTTATTTTATTTTATTTTTTTTAAAGATTTTATTTATTTATTTGACAGAGATAGAGACAGCCAGCGAGAGAGGGAACACAAGCAGGGGGAGTGGGAGAGGAAGAAGCAGGCTCCTAGTGCAGAAGCCTGATGTGGGGCTCGATCCCAGAACGCCGTGATCACGCCCTGAGCCGAAGGCAGACGCTTAACGACTGTGCCACCCAGGCGCCCCTATTATCCCTATTTTATATACCATGCTATCAGATTGCTTTTTAGTTGCTTTATTTGTACTTATGCTCCTGCTCTTTCAGCTAGTTTGTGAACTCCTGACTGGATATCATTTTACTTTACATGGGAGGATCATCTGGCTGTGGTATTTCTTGTCTCATGATTACCAGGGCTGATGTGAAGGAAAGATCTTCTCACGCAGCAACTATTTAACTCTTTGTCAGTTTCTCATGCAGTCATCCATGCATTCAATACTTACTGACCCCAGCCTGCCACACCCTGGGCCAGGCATGCATAAGAGAGATGAAAAAGCCCTACAATCTTTGCTTTGATAGAGCTCCCCCATCTAGGACAGTCTGGAAATTTCTCCCTTCTTTTATACTTAAACTCCTTGAAAGAGTGTCTGTATTTACTATCGTTGATTCCCCTCTTTCCATTCCCCCTCTTTATATTTTTATAAGATAGAAAAATGATTTTACTTTTTTGACGTTTAAATAATATTTATTTATTTTTTGAAGATTTTCTTTATTTGTCAGAGAGAAAGCACGCGCATAAGCAGGGGGAGCAGCAGACAGAGGGAGAAGCAGGCTCTCCGCTGAGCAAGGAACCTGATGTGGGACTCCATCCCAGGACACTGGGACCATGACCTGAGCCAAAGGGAGATGCTTAACTGACTGAGCCATCCAGGCATCCCAAAAATTTTTATTTAAATTCAAAAAATTTAACATATAATGTATTACTGATTTCAAAAGTAGAGGTCAGTGATTCATCAGTTTATATAATGCCAGTGCTCAAAACATCACCTGCCCTCCTTAATGGCACCCAGTTACCCCATCTCCCCCCCTCCCCCGGCCCCTCCAGCAACCCTCAGTTTGTTTCCTATGATTAAGAGTCTCCTATAGGTTGTCTCCCTCTCTGATTTCATCTTGTTTTTTTTTCTTCTCTTCCCCTATGATCCTCTGTTTTGTTAGAACAACGATCTTAGAGACGCCTGGGTGGCTCAGTTGGTTAAGCAGCTGCCTTCGGCTCAGGTCATGATCCCAGGGTCCTGGGATCGAGTCCTGCATTGGGCTCCTTGCTCAGCAGGGAGCCTGCTTCTTCTTCTGCCTCTGCTGCTCCCCCTGCTTGTGCGCTTTCTTTATTATTTATTTACTTATTTATTTTTTATTATGATATGTTAGTCACCGTACAGTACACCCTTAGTTTTTGACGTAGTGTTCCATGATTCATTGTTTGCGCATAACACCCAGTGCTCCATGCAATACGTGCCCTCCTTAATACCCTTCACCGGGCTAGCCCATCCTCCCACCTGCCTCCCCTCTAAAACCCTGTTTGTTACACGGATGCTTGTGCGCTTTCTCTCTCTCTCCGACAAATAAATAAAAACTTAAAAAAAACCAAACAAGCAATGCTTTTAATGTAATAGAGTTTTTAAAAAGTTCAACCAATGTGGTTTCAAACTCCATGCTGCAATTAATCTTATTTTATTTAAAAACTGAGCTACAGCCATTTGTGACAACATGGATGGACCTAGAGGGTATGATGCTAAGTGAAATAAGACAGAGAAAGACAAATACCCTATGATTTCACCTATATGTGGAATCTAAAACACAAAAGAAATTAATAAACAGACAAAAAAGCAGAAACAGACCCATAAATACAGAGAACAAACCGGCTGCTAGAGGGGAGGGGGATGGGCAAAATCAGTGAAGGGGAGTGGGAGACAGTTATGGAATAAGTCATGGGAATAAAAGGCACATCAGAGAATACAGGCAACGGTATCGTAATGGCATTGTTCGGCGACAGATGGGGGCTGCACTTGCGGTGAGCACAGCATAATACATAAACCCGTCCGAGCGCCGTGTTACACAGCTGATACTAAGGTAACACTGTGGGCAACTGTGCTCAGGTAGAAACAATGTTTTCAACTGAGATATAATTAATGTATTATAAAGTTCATCCTTTGAAATTGTTCAGAAACTCAGTGGTTTTAGTATATTCAGCGTGTGCATCCGTCACCACTGTGTAATTCCACTACGTATGCCACTGCGTAATTTTTGTCACCCTAAACTGGTTATGAGGTCATTATGAGGCACAAATACATAATGCGTTTCGTAAGCTGGAAAGTACCAAACACATGTAAAGGATCTTCTTACAAATTTTGCTCAGTAGAACCCTTACTGGTGAAGACTGTGAATCAGGATACGTACCAGTGATCCTGGGGTCTCCAGCCCACGTCTTGATTGTCTTTCTTCTTTGAAGTGCATCAAACTTTCCAGAGGGGAGATAGCAACTTTTATCTGCCCCTGGCACTCTCCACTGAAGTCTGTGATGTTGTACCAGCCACAGACAAACTGGAAGCCAGAAAGGAGAGGGGAGAGGTCCACCGAGGCAAAGCCAATCACCCTCTCCTCATCTGTGGGGGAAAGAGAAGAGCTGGGCAGTGTGGCTGGGCAAGGCTTGCGTTGACATTAGATGCTACGCACAGAGAAGCTGATTCCGGGGACTGTGGGGTAGGGCAGGGGTTTCAGTGATTCCAAAATCAACAGAGAAGACAGATAATGAGAACGAGAGAGACAGCCTGCTTTCATTATCATGAATTCCCTTTTTGTATGGCAGGGAAAAGCTAGCAGAGTTTTGTTCTCTTGATATAGGCAACTGGAAAACAATCTTTTTGTTTTTTTTTTAAAGATTTTGTTTATTTATTCGACAGAGATAGAGACAGCCAGTGAGAGAGGGAACACAAGCAGGGGGAGTGGGAGAGGAAGAAGCAGGCTCATAGCGGAGGAGCCTGATGTGGGGCTCGATCCCGTAACGCCGGGATCACGCCCTGAGCCGAAGGCAGACGCTTAACCGCTGTGCCACCCAGGCGCCCCAACTGGAAAACAATCTTAAACAGCAACATTTGTTTTCCCTACGTTATCATGTCTCAGTGATTTTCCTCAGGGCAGTGGGTCTTGAAAGAAATCATTTGAAAGACCATCACCCTTGGAATTATGAGGGGTTTGCATTTTCCCATTCATACTTGTCTGTATTTCTCAAATTCTCTGTAACATATATATGTATTATATTTAATTAAGAACAAAAGTGATACAAATCACAAAAGAAAGACAAATAACCCCCTGGAAAACCAGTACATGGTGCAAAATAAGAGCCTGGACTCAGGCTTGTAACAGGGCTGCCCTTAATGGGTAAGAAGACCCCTTCTTGACTGGACAAGTGACCATGCAATGACCTTTGTTCTCAGACTCATTGTTTCTTGTTCCTCATTTCTGACATGGAAGTAGCTAGAGACAAACAGGCCCAAGTTCTTGTTTGTATAGGCTCCATTCCCTATAACGAATAGCAAAGGCTGACTACCAAACATGGGGCACAATTCTCAATTTTCACTTTGCTAAATAAATCAAGGAATGCAAATTTTTAAGAGGAGTGGTCATTAGTTTTCCCAGCTTCTTGTCCATGCCGCTGGTGACACTGCACTCATTACACACTGTCTAACCTTTGTTTAGACAGCTTGCTCTTCTTTAGACTGGGACCTACTGAAAAGCCGAGACCAAGTATCATTCTCCTGATGTGTCCTACACTCTCCACTCCCAGCATAAATCTTCCCACATCATGAAGAAGTTGATAAACCACCACTGAGAACACAAATGAACTGGCCATCGTAGAGTGGGACAGAGAAGCAGGGCACCAGAACAGCTACTCTGAGTGTGCCTTTGATCTGAAACACTTTAACTCCCCAAACCTCTAGTCTCATATATACAATGAGAAGGACTGAACCAGACCTAAGATCCTCTTCAACTTGGACAGTCTTTAAGAGTCTAGGAACATTTGACATTGTGCTCCTCGGAGTAGGAGTCAAGTAATTCTTACCCAACGGGAGTGAAGAATGATGGCTAGAACCACTAATCTGCACTCCAAAGATTTTTTTTATAGCTTTGCAAAGACAAATAATCTTGCTTTATTTGGTCATCCAAGCATAACCTGCTCTTGACAGATTGTAACTTTAGGTAACATGTTGAGGGTTTCCCTAACACCAAAGCACTACATCTTAAACATACCTGAGGAGAAATCAGGCTAAGTTGATCATTGAGAAAAACAATAGCTTTGAAGAGCTCAGTTTGATATCATATTTAGTGGGACAACCCATCATTCTTTCTTTGTAGTTTTATGTTCCAATGATCTCAAACTTACTTCATACTCTTTCTTTAGTCCAGGACTTTTGTATTTGCTGTTGCCTCTGACTATACTATGTCATGCCCCTTTGTTTCTCAGCTGAAGAATGCTCCAGGAAGCCTTCTCTGACATCCTCAGTCTGAGTTAGATATCCCCTACCAGAACACCCTATATTTGCCTAATCCTACTATCCCCTAATTGTCTGTCTCCCCGCCGAGACACAAGCTCCATGAGGACAGAGACCATGTATGCTTTATTTTACCTTTGAATCCCCAGCACTTACCATAGTGCCTAGCATAGAGTAGGAACTCAAATATTTATTGAACACAGCTTGGTCTGGTTTGCATAGATGAGGCTGTGTGGAAAGGATGGAGTGAAGGGAAGAGAGGCATCAGCCTCCACTGAGAGACAGAGCTAGGTAAGTGTGGTCAGTTGGGTCTAGCAGTTTCCCTATCTGCATGTACAACAGGGTTTTACAGGATTCTCTAGGGGTCTTAGAAGATAGGGAATGTATTTTGTTCTTCTCTATACCGAATAGCCCTAGCACAGTACCTGACACATAGGAGGCATAATAAAAATAGCTCCATTTATTAAGTACCAATTATGTGCCAAATAGCTTATAAATATTATCTCTAATCCTTATAAAAATCCTGTAGGGCAGGTACTATTATCCTGATTTTATTAATAAGGAAACAAAGGCTCAAAGAGGTAAAGTGTTTTGGCTGAGGTCATGTAATTTGTAAACGGCAGAGCCAAAATTTGAATCCAGGTCTGTATAAGGCCAAAATTATTCTTTTTTTCTTGTTACAGTAAGTGCTGAACTGAGGCAAACCCTAGTTTGCTTGACAGTCGCTGGAGTACTTCAGAGAGGGTGAAGCCTAGTTAAATGCAGCAGGAATTCCTTGTGTTGATTCAGAGAAAATGGATTTATGATCAGTCCCTGCCACATTTATGAGGTTAGGTGGGGGACGTGATACCCCAGGCAGGAGCATGGGACAGATCATCAAAACTGGATTCACAGCATCATTTCCAAACAGAAGCACTAGAGGAGAGACAGGGAAGTCAACTTCCTTTACACACTGGCTACTCTCAGGTCTTTATTAGGCTCTGGGGTTAGCTCTGAAACTTAACCACTGGCAAATAAAAACTGTAATGCTGTAGACTCAAAGCAACCGAAGGTTTGGAAACGAGGCCCTAGTTATGAATGTTAAAGGAGCTAGATTTATAGGAGGGATTTACTTAAGACAAAATTTTCTAAGTATAGAAGTTGTGAGATAGCTGGATGTCCTCATCCACTCACTCTTCCCGTCCAATGTTACTAATGAATCGCTGGACACTACATCAAAAACTAATGATGCACTATACAGTGGCTAACTGAACATAATTAAAAAAGAAAAGGAAAGATGAGACTGTTCACGTTAAAAATAAATAAATAAATACATAAAATAAAACGGGGGGGGGGAAGAACTGGGTTCAAATCCTGACTCCACTGACTAATAGGTATGTGACCTTAGGCCCCTAAACTTCCTTGGGCCTCAGCTGTTACTTTATAACACTGAATGAATTACATTTTTACCTTGCAGGATTAGAGATGTTTGTAAAGCTCTCAGCATATTGCCATTCACTAATAAGAACGATAAAAACTGAGATGGTTTTACTAAGTATCAGGCATTCATTTAATTCTACTGAGGTAGGTAGTATTATCCCTATTTCATAAATAAAGAAACCGAAGCAAAGAGAAATTAAGTCATTCACCCAAGGTCATACTACCTTGTAAAGGATAAGGACTGGTACCTGAATCCCAAGAGTATGGCTTTAGAGTCTGTGCTCTCAATGTTGTTGAATTATGCCTCTTAATAATGGTAGCTAAGTAAAACTAGGTTCAAGGATCATGATGTCAGCACTTCCATCTTGGGGAGAAAGACTCTAGTCTTATGTGCTGTTTAAAAACTCTGGGGTCTTGGTTAATAAGCCAGAGTCAACAGAAGGTGTAACATCATACAAAGGGGGAGAAATCACTTGGGGATGGCAGGCTGTACACTGTGACTGTTGAGATATAATTGGAAAGATTAAATGTACTTGGACTCCTACACTAAGTAAGTAGTCAAACAAAATAACATGACTTCTAAGGATTTAAATTCCCTAGGAGAATAATGTGGCCTTCCGCGAGATTCCCTCTACCACATACATGCGTTCCCTGCATCACGAGTGCCATGGTTTCACTTGGTTAAAAAAAGAAAAGGATTGGGAAATTGTCAACAGGACGTGAACTTATTTTCACAGACAGAGAGACATTCACAGAATAGAGTTCATACCTCCTTTATGCCAAACTTTGAAGACCAGGGTTTGTTGAGGGTCCAAAAGAAGCTCTTTTGATAGCCTATTAAGAAAAACCACCACCATAAATTAATGGTGTAGGAAGCATCTGCTGTACAAAACTTAGATTTGAAGAGTATCTAGTAGTTTGCAAAGCACTTTCCTAACATTTTCATTTCAACTTCATGGTCATCTTCTAGGATGTATTTTTACCTTCACAGTTAAAATGAGGGATGTAAGCTCAGAGAAAAGTAACTTGCCAAGACTTGAAATCAGGCTCCCCTGACGCAGTACTTTCCCACCTAACAGTATCTGCCACATTCAAACTGTTTCTCAGGATGAGAGGGAGTGTAGAAAGGGAGCTCCTCAAGATGTAAGGAACAGTTTTACTGGAGCAAAGTAGGGAGTCTTTTTATCTGATGTGGAAAGGGGAATGGTGAGAAGGGAGGAAGAGGGGACATACAACATCCACTGAGCGCCTACCGGGGGCCGGGAATGGTGCCTAGAGTCATATACGTGTAATCTGCACAAAAGCCTGGACATGGGCACTATGACCCCTGCTTTACAGATGATAAAGGTGGGCTCAGAGAGGTGAAGTGACTGGCTCAAGGTCACATGAGAGTCAGGAAGTGGCAGGGCTGGGATTTAAAGCTTAGTTTGCTTGATTCTAAAGCCACACTGTACAGAAGCAAGGCACCAAAATAAGAGAGTATCCAATTTTCATACCAGATAAAGCAGCTGATGTGGAATTCAATGAACACCTCTAATATATTTTATATGAAGTGACTTATACCATTTTAAATTACAATGATTTGGAAAGTTCCACTCCAGGTGCCACTGCTTCAGGAGGAGATCCGGGGAAAACCAAGAGACTTAATTTCCTTCCCTAGATACCCCTGGGGAACTGAAGAGAACCCCCTTTAAGACCAATGAGAGGCACTGTGATAAGGTGAAATAAGTACTGTGTCAAAAATCTGAATTCTAGCTGGTGGTTGGAATACCCACCGCTGCATTCCGGCTCTACTGTGGTCACCTGAGTGACTCTGGGAACTCAGATGTTCTGAGCCCTGGCTTTCTTACCTGTTAAATGGGATAATATTTTCTACCTACCAGGTTGCTAGGAATGTCAAATGAAACAATTTTGTGACAAAGCAATTGTAAACAGAACCATTACTCATTTTTCTTCTCATATTTCATTCCCTCTGCTACCAATAGACACTGTAACCTCCCTGGTCCACAGTCTTAACTTTAAAGTGAGGGGATGAAATTAGGAGACTGTCAATGTCCCTTTGTCAAGTCCACAGAGTTAAGCTCTGAATGAATAAATCATCTTCACTTAGAAGCTTAGCCCTCTAGCCTCCTGCCTTTTAAGGCAGATTTGATATTTTAGACCAAGTACCTGGCCATAATGGCAAGAATTTCTGCCATTTCCAGGAGTTCACCATAGACAGTACTGAGTTGTCTCTGTAGTTCTTGTCCCTGACTCAGGTCAGCCTCTCAAATTTCAAAACACTGGACATGTAAACAACTGCTGAGGCTCAATTAGGTACGTAAGCGCTGTGAGCAAACAGCAGCTCAGACACCACGTGGTGTGGCTAGTGTTGGTGGACAAGAGAGAATCTTTATAAAAACGTGATGCAGGATAAAGATAACAGCAACAGTAGTTATATTAGAACTCACATTACTTTTAATGACGATGAAACTGATCATGAAGAAAAGAGAGGGCGAGCCCTGCACCGCAGCACCGGCCTGTATGTCAGCCCGACCTCTGAACCACACTGCCTCATGACTGACAGGACTCCACCTCCAATTCTTTGAGTCTTCCAAAAGAGATCTAACATTTGTTGAGTACCTGCTATGTACCATGAGGTAATTTCCCTAAATGTCACCTAATTTGGACCTCACAATAACCCTGTAAAAATTAACCCCACTCCGCAGATGAGGAATCTGAGGCTCAGAGATATATGTCATTTGTTCACAGAGCTAGTAAATGAGATGGGGTTGGAGGCCACGTCTCTGCAGGTGCAAAGCCCAGGCTCTCTCCACTGCACCAAATCTTTTTCAAGGATATGCAATCCACAGCCTTTCCTGAAATTAGTTTGCTCTACCTTCTTCACCTCGATAAATAGTGTACATTCTTCAATACTCAGCTGAATAACCTTTTGTTTTCTCAGCTGAATTATCTTATTTAAGAAGTTCTCCCTGAACTTCTAGGTTAGCCTAAATTATCTTTCTGAGAGGCACTAGAATCCCTTTTTAGTACTTTTACAGCATTTGTCACATTCTAATGTATATTTTCCCAGGTAGATCACGAACAGCTCGATAGCAGGGACTATCTTAATCATCTTTAATTCCCAGTCCCTAGAACAGAGCAGTCTATATAAGAGGTCTTAACTGAATAATTTTTGAATTGTACTGAGCTCAAAAAGAGCTCAAAGAGAGTTAAAAAAAAAAAATACTGCAGTAAGACCTTTAAACCACTTCTAGCTGTGAATACATAAGCACCAGGATTAAATAACTGCTTGATAAGAAAAGCATTTTCCAGGTCTGCTCAATATTGTTGTGTCTGTTATACTCCTTGATCTGAGTTTGTCTCTTGGAATAATAAGCAGGTTCTGGAAGGCTAATGGGATATTATAAAATACAAACCTTGATTGCTGTTGAAAATTCCAGATGGGGGAATCTGTGTTTTCAACCACTTGGGTGTAGACAGGAGATGGCTCATCAGCTGTTGCAAAGGATACACAACAACTTGGTATCAATACTTTCCGCTGTGTCAAGGGACTCCCTGAAATAGAACACAGTGGAATGATTGACTTTAGGGTGCCAGAAAGAATGTGCTGGAAGCCTCTCATACAGGTATAAGTAGGACCATTCCTAGCTCTCTCCTACTTTTGGGTCTTTGTTGAGCTATTCCCTGTATCTGAAGTGTTTCTAGTGTCCTTTCTGCTACTAAAACTGTCCTTTCAAAGCTCAGTTCATAAATACTCCCCAGTGAGGGATGACTTTTCCCATCTCCTTATACTTTGTGGGATGATGGAAAATACTAGATTGAGAAGCAAAAATAGAACTGCAAAACGCCTTAGACTTAGAGATCACATGATCAATTATCAGCACTGCTGTATATATGCTGTGTGACTTCGGGCAAGGCCTCTTTAGGCCACAGCTTCCTCAAATGGGGCCTATGATACTTACACCTCCTAAGTGGTTATAAGGATTAAAAATAAATAATAGCAGGTAACATACATCACTTACTAAGTGACAGGTACTATTCTAAGTACTATATATGTATTAACTCATTTGAACCTTACAACAACCTACCCGTGAGGTAGATTTTATTATTATTCCCATTATATAAATGAGAAAACTGGGGTACAGAAAGATTAAACATCTATTAAGTGGTCACAAGTTTATTAAATAATAGAACTGAGAGAGTCCAATGCAAGATTCCAGCTCGAGTCCAAGCTCTCAGTCATTTTTTGTATTGTCTCTACCAGAGTAAAGAAACGTAAAACACCGAGTACCGTGTTGTTGTTAATTTTTATAAGATCGGGTTTCCAGTGTGGGAGACTCAGTCATTCAATCTCTTCTAAAATAAAGTAAAATGGTTTTCTTTTCCTCCTTCCTAGGAGAGTAGCAGCATGTAAGCGTAAATTCAAACTAGGGGACTGTAAGGAAGCTATATGAAGGCTTTAAGGCTCTTCATTTCTTCCATTCAAAACCCAAACACAGAAATCAGAATGTGTATTTCTCACATTTTGCTAGACTGTGTTTGAGGACCTAGAGCAGAAGTTTTTCTTCGGTCATCTCATTTTACCAAAAGATCATTTCTGTGTGTGTCTCTGTTTTACGGAGGCTGACAAATGTTGGTAGGGGGATCTGAGGTCCACCCAAGGAGGATGAATGTCCTGAATTACATTCATTACAAATTCAACCTTAACAGTTGTGAGATGTAGACAGCATACTTCTCATATACATTCTCAATATGCTGGGGTACTGGGTGGCTCAGTCATTAAGTGTCTGCCTTCGGCTCAGGGCGTGATCCCAGGGTCCTGGGACTGAGCCCCATATCGGGCTCCTCCGCTGGGAGCCTGCTTCTTCCTCTCCCACTCCCCCTGCTTGTGTTCCCTCTCTCGCTGTCTCTCTCTCTGTCAAATAAGATTTTATTAAATCTTAAAAAAAAAAAAAAAGAAAAAGATCTCAATATGTTGCCTAAACTTACATGGGACTAGCGGCTACCATACCAGACAGCAAAGATACACAACATTTCCATCATAGTACAGAGTTCTTTTGGACAGTGCTGAATAGACTATGTAATACAGAGTCTGTATATTCCATAAGATCGCTTTCAGCTCTAAAGTGCTGAAATCTCAGGATTACAGATGAAGAGAAAGGAGCAGAAGAAAAAGAAGTATCTAAAACATAACTTATGCAATCAAGAGGAACCAAACCTCTCATCATCACTATTACCATAGGGCCTCTCAGCACACAGGATGTAAAATGGCTCGAGTGAGTTCTGTTTCCTATAACTGGATGCCCCTGACATAGCTGCTCTCTCTCTCTTAGCCTTTCTCTCTTTCTCCCACTTTCCTTAGAAAGTCTCAAGCTTCTCAAAACTGATTTCTTCCACTAAAATGTCATAAATCCTCACAGCTAAGAAGAGATAATCTGCCTCTATGTTGGCAGCTCCCACAGCATTCTATAATAATTTGTGGGTCTGTGTCTCCCTCACTAAAAGGAGAGTTCCCTGAATGCATGGAGTGGTCCCAAGGCCCTTATAAAAGCTTTGCAGACTCACTACTACCTTTGTCTGTAGACAGGTGCCAGGCTTGGAGGAAAGAGAGAAAGAAGCTGCCTTGTCAGTGTGCGCCAGCAGAGGACACCACATCCGCTCAGGGGAGCTCCGAGAGAGATCAGCGAGAGGACCAGCCGTGGTTCTGAGAGGCAGGACCCCAGCTTCCTGTGGGCTCTGCCCCTCATGTAGTGTGACATGTCAGGCCCTTCATTCTGGCTCTCTGGGTATCAGTTTCCTCATCTGAAACGTGCTCCCAAATCATTTCCCACAATAAAACTCCATGATTCTAGATGTCTACTAGTACTGTTCAGCTTTCTGGTTCATAGCACCCACCCCCCCCGTCCCACCCCACCCCTTTTATGGTTTGTTATGTTTGAAGATGCTATCTGCTAAAGGCCTTGAAATAAAACTACTATTTTGACTTTGGAAGAAAATTTTTTCCTTAGAAATATTTCTTTCAGCCAAACAGGCAGGTGATAAATAAGCTTGAGAAAGCAGGTCTGTCAGGTGTCCCTGGCTCTCTCCTTGTAGGTAGAAATTCAGGTGGGCCTGTTAACATTTCTGGAAAAGGTCAAGTTCTTTATTTTTTTAAATTTATTTTTATTATTTTTTAAAGATTTTATTTATTTGAGAGAGAGAGACAGCCAGCGAGAGAGGGAACACAAGCAGGGGGAGTGGGAGAGGAAGAAGCAGGCTCCAGCAGAGCAGGGAGCCTGATGCGGGGCTCGATCCCAGGACTCTGGGATCATACCCTGAGCCGAAGGCAGACGCTTAACGACTGAGCCATCCAGGCGCCCCTGGAAAAGGTCAAGTTCTGAAACACTTTTGGAGGCAGCCCAGAAGAAAGCCACTATACCTCCCACAGGTTGGGATACACATCAAGAGCAGTTATTGAGATGAACTTGAGATGAACTAGCTTTACCATTTTCACTAGAATTCCTGTGTTTTACATAAATACATGCATCAAGAAAGATATAATTGTTTCAAAGAGATTAAAATAACAACCCCTTATGTTTGGATAACACCTTATAGCTTACAAACTTTTCTTATATACTGATAACGTACCTGAAAATCACACAAGATAGGTGTCTCTATCCTTATTTCACAAATAAGGCAACCAGGCAACAGAGAGGTGCACACCTGGCATTTGTAAGGCCCAGCCAGGTTTCCTGACTACCTACTCCAAGGTTTTTCCATTGCAATAGGTCTACTTAACTCTGCTTGGTGAAGAGCTCCCCCTGTGGCCTGGAATGAATGCATGGTAACTTTCCTCTTAGTGACGCCCAAATGTGTAAATTAACAAAAACTTAGTCCAGTTACAGTACACCAACATTAACTGACACTTTCTCTGTGTCACACATGCCCAGGTGAGTCAGGTTTGGTTCCTGACCTGGGGGAGACAGACACACAGACAATTAAAGTAAGAGAAGACTATACCAAAAGCACAGGGAGCTGTGGGAACCCAGAGGGCCTCCTAACCCTGCCTGGGTAGGTTAAAGAGAACCTCTAAAGGCTGATGATACTGTAGATTATTTTGGTTTTTACTTAGTATAACTTAGATTAACCTAATAATTTTACCTCTCTGTTCCTCAGTGCCTTAGTCATAAAACAGGTCTAGAGACACCTGTCATGTCTGGTGTAAGAATACAACTCTGAAGAGTATTGAAGGTGATTCATAAAGAAAGGGTCTTCAGAGCTTTCTCTAACAAAAGTATTCAAGAAGCTCTTTTATTTTCAGAACGAGGACCAGTGGGGACCACAGAAAGTTCAAACCTGCCTCAGATTTAAGCTTTGCTGAGAGCAAAGCTCATAATCCAGGGCTGTCGATGACTTGTAGTATTTGCTGTGACTTATCCTCTGTTAAATTCCCCATAAGCAACTTGCCTGTGGAAGGCAAAGCAGGAAATGAGAGAAGGTCTTAAGGAGAAGGAGGCATTGGACGAAGGCCTCAGATTCATTCACATCCTCATTTAACAAATATTTACTGCTTATCATATGTCAGATGCAGTTCTAGGTGTTGAGGATTTAATAGTGTAAATAAAACAAAACAAACAAAACTCCCTGTTTCTGCAGGACTCATATTCTTCTTGGAAGGACAGAAAATAAACAAAACACACTATTTAAAGACTACAGACAGAAATAAAGCAGGAAAGAGGGCTAGAAAATGTTGGGGAAGGAGCTACAATTTCAGATGGATGGTCAGGGAAGGCCTTGTGAGACAAAGTTATTTCACTAAAGACACGCCAGAAATTAAGAATATTCGCAGGAGAGGAACATCAGATTCAAAGGCCCAGAGACAGGAGTCTGTCTATATTTCAGAAAAAGCGAAGAGGGGCTAGCATGGTTGGAACAGGGTGAATGAGGGGAAGAGAAGGATGCCAGCTGGAGCCTGGCAGCTGGGGAAAGGGAGAAAGGAATCCAGGCTAAGAAAGGTGCGTGAGCATAGGCCCAGGGAATGGCTTGTTGCTTGTTGTGGTAGGAAAGCAAAGGAAGCCACGCGCTCCTGGAGGAAATCACCACTGTGTCATTCTCAACCACTCTAAAATCATGTCGGTTAGTCTTAGTTGAGCCCCTGGTTGAGCTCAGCAATGTTCTTATCTATTTCTTCATGATTCTCGTAGCTTCCTTACAATGACCAGCCAAAAGAGGATCCAGCCAAAGAGGATCAATTGCTATCACGATCCCCCATGCCCTCCCTAAGCAAGCCCAGAACATATACTTTCCCACTTTCATACCTTTGTTTGAGTTAAAATATCCACTTGGAGTTTTATCCCCACCTTTCTGAAATCCTATTCATTCTAAAAAGTTCTCCTGATTTCTCATCTCTCTGTTCTAAACTCTCTCTATATATGGTAGCGCCCTTTCGGCCTTCGGAACATTTTGCTTTATATGTCATTAATGGTGTAGTTGCTAATCTTCGTAACAGGGTTATCAGCTCTTGGAGGTCAGAAACTATGTGTCATTTGCTCTGTCCTCTTTGTACCTGGCACTGGCCTTGCAGAGACTTACTACTTGCAAAATTGAACTGCCATTCTTGCGATGTAAGCACAAGACTGGGTGTGCAATATATACCCACCCTGGGTGAGACTGACTGGTAAAAACAGTGTAGACAGGTTTAACTGGCAAACACAGTCACATCTCATCCCTGAAAGGCACAAGGGTATACAGGAAAAGAGCATGGGCTTCAGATCCAGACATAGCTGGAATCAAATCCTGGTTTCCAGAACTTATTAATAACTGTGTAACTCATGTCACTTTATCTTTTTGAGCTCTACAAAATGGGTAGGTACTGTAACCTAGTCACACCATCATTGTACTTGTGGTAAGGATTAAATGAGATTATTAATGTACAAAAATGAGAACAGGACTCGGTACAAGGAGATGCTCAAATAAATTACTGTCAAATTACTTTGCCAAGTCGTATTTTAAAATGCAATTTGCTGTTCTTCCCTAAGCAGCCTGAAGTGGTCTCTGAAAATGGTTTGCTATTCACTTGACCCAGAAAACCCTACAAAATCATGCAAGTCTTCGTTCCGACTGTACGAACACATGTGAATCTGTCCAGGCCATCAAAGGTATGCATATTCGAAAAGCCACCAAGGATGTGAAGGATGTCCCTATGCAGAAGCAACATGCGCCATCCCGTCGCTCCAATGCTGGAGTGGGTAGGTGTGCCCCGGACAAACAGTGGGGCGGGACACAGGGTCGGTGGCCCAAGAAGAGTGCTGAAGTTTTACTGCACATGCTTAAAAATGCTGAGAGTAATGCTGAACTTAGGGGTTTACATGTAGATTCTCTGGTCGTGGAGCACATCCAGGTGAACAAAGCCCCCAAGACGTGGCGTAGAACTTACAGGGCTTTTTTATTGACCGACCCAAAAAAGCTGGATTAAGCCACACATGACTCCCTGCCACACTGAGCTGCTCCTTTCTGAAAAGAGCAGACTGTTCCTAAAGCAGAAGACGAGGTTGCACAGAAGGAAACGACATCCCAGAAGAAACTGAAGAAACAAAAACTTACGTCCTGGAAATAAATTCTGCATAAAGTAAATAGAAATAGCAGTAAAAACAGAAAAAAAAAAAAGAGTAACTTGCTGTCGAACGGGAAAGTTACAAGTATATTTGCATTGCTTTGTATTTGTACTTTTGCAATATGGAGACTCCCCCTAAAATGGAATATAAACCCTATTGTTGTATTTTAAATTCTATTTTCAATCCAAAACAACGAAACAGAACAATTCTTACAAAAAATAAGTGCTTTCCTTAAATTCATTCATCTATTGATTTTCCTTTTTTTTTTTTTTTAAAGGTTTTATTTATTTATTTATTCGACAGAGATAGAGACAGCCAGCGAGAGAGGGAACACAAGCAGGGGGAGTGGGAGAGGAAGAAGCAGGCTCACAGCAGAAGAGCCCGATGTGGGGATAGATCCTATAACGCCGGGATCACGCCCTGAGCCAAAGGCAGACGCCTAACCGCTGTGCCACCCAGGCGCCCCATGTTTTTTCTCTTTTAAAAAATTCAGTTTTTACACATTATACTTTCAAAAATAGGTTGCTTTGGTGGGTCAATAAAAAAGCAAAAATTATTTCCCAATTTTGTGACTCATATGGGATCTCATTATCTCTAATACAATAAAGCAAGGACTATACTTGGAGGAGACTTTGTCCTGAGATAAAACATTTCAAGGTCTCAAAGGTTATGAGAAGGATGAGAACCTCAGGGGTCATTATAGTAGCTTATACTCCTGGGAGTAACGCCTGTCGATGGTGTGTACGGAGAGAAATAAAAATGAAAGGTAGGGGCGCCTGGGTGGCACAGCGGTTAAGCGTCTGCCTTCGGCTCAGGGCGTGATCCCAGCGTTGTGGGATCGAGCCCCACATCAGGCTCCTCCACTATGAGCCTGCTTCTTCCTCTCCTGCTCCCCCTGCTTGTGTTCCCTCTCTCGCTGGCTGTCTCTCTCTCTGTCGAATAAATAAATAAAATCTTAAAAAAAAAAAAAAGAAAGAAATGAAAGGTAAACAACAGTTACTATGGTATGAGTTTTGTTTCTGCTCCAACAACGGCACAAACTGAGAGAGGCCAACACAGAAATGATAGGAACTAAGTAGGGAGGCCAAACAAAAAGATGTATATTTAAACCTGGGCTCAAAAGGCTTTGGTTGTCTGACTCCCTACACAGCCATCACACATTTCAGAAGTGTTACTTCCAACCACTTATAGATGAGAAATTCAAGACAGAAGGAGACAATAACTTACTCCAAGTCACACACATACAACTTATTGGCTGTGAATACACAGCTGAAGCTATTCCTACTAGAATGTGAGCTTCACATGGACACGATTTTTATCTGTTTTGTTCATTGCTTCATCCCCAGCACGCTAGACAGTGCTTGTACACAGCAAATACTACACAAGTCTTGTTGAAGGGATGATGAGTGAACAAATAAGGTCTTTGCTCTTCAACAGTTCGTATCTAGTAGAGAAGAGAACCATGCAAACAATTTCAATACCATGTGATATATGCTATGATAAAGAGGGCAAAAAAGTGCTGGGAGAGCAACAGAAGGAGCCTTTATGTCAGGGAAACTCTGATAAACAGTGAGTCTTTAAGAGAGGAGTTGGAATTAGCCAGAGAAAAGAGAAGGGTGACGGCAAAGAGAAAGTTTTAGGAGAGATTACAAGGCTGAATAAAGAGTAAGGCAAGGGTTCTTTGTGCCATGGACTCCTTTCGCTGTCTGGTGAGGTCTATGGGCTTCTACTTTTAACAACAGGGTATGTGTGTGTGTGTGTGTGTGTGTGTTTTGAGAGACAGCGAGAGAGCGAGAAGGAGGGAGAGAGGCAAAGGGAGAGGGAGAAAGAGAATCTTAAGCAGGCTCCATGTCGTGTGGAGCCTGAGGCAGGGCTTGATCTTACGACCCTGCGATCATGAACTGAGCTGAAATCAAGAGTTGGAGGCTTAACTGACTGAGTCACCCAGGTGCCCCAATGTGTGTGTGTGTGTGTGTGTGTGTGTGTGTGTGTATGTGTGTGTGTGTGTGTTTTAAAGATTTTATTTATTTGAGAGAGGAGGGGGAGAGAGTGAGAGGAGAGCACGAGTTTGGGGGAGAGACAGACAGAGAGGGAGAAGCAGGCTCCCCACTGAGCAGAAGAGAGCTCGATGTGGGGCTTGATCCCAGAACCCCAGGATCATGACCTGAGCCAAAGGCAGACATTTAACCGACTGAGCCACCCACGCGCCCCTCTGTGTGTTTTTTTAAAATGCATAACATAAGACACACAGGATTACATAAAAATCAAATTATATTAGTGTTATTATCAAAATGCTAAAAAAGCTGTGACCTGCTAAATATATATGCTTTATTAATATGTAACAAGATCTAACTATAGGTTTTACAACTACCTTAATTTTGAAGTAATGATAGGTATAAAAAGATATTTGTGGTATGAAAATATCTGTGATTTCTACTACTGACAACATCACAGGTATTGCTAATATTACTAGGGTCTAGTGCCTACGTTCATAACTGTAGGAAATGTTAAATTTTAGTTAGAGGTTAATAAAATTCAGATGTGATTATTTTCCTATCCAAGTTCACCACCCTGACTTTTTAATCCTTGAGTCCTTAGGGGTTTAGGGATCCAGTGTTAAGAACTCTTGGTCCCAGTTACATAATGAAGAGGGCCCGAGCTGGAAGCAATGGAAAGGAAAAAAGAGTCCTACGAGAAATTTAAGGGATACAACAATTTAATAAATTTGATGATTTGAGAGTGGATAAGGAAAAGAGAAGTACCTAAGTTGATACTCAGGTTTCTGGACTGGGGAATTTATGATATGCAAAATTAATATATAACTGGCAATGTCCACTTAAGTTCAGAAAGGCTTTCAAGTTGCTTAAAACTTTAGGCTTGAGAAATATAATAATTATTAAGATTGTTAACAGTTGTTGCAGATTCTGTCATGATTTCTAAGATTCGTGAAGACAGGACTATAGCCTGAGGAGTCAGATACATGCTCCTGGAAAAGTAAGTAGAGCATACCTTTTAAGCTCAAATGCATCGCTCTTTCTACCAGGATACTGACTGCAAAAGTTCCATCCAACTTGGCTGGGCCCTCCTCGCCTGGGCAGACTTCCCTTGTGGTGTTGTTGCAGGGGACCTGGGTGGAGGCAGAAGACTTCTGGGGGCCAGGTGATGGAGAGAGCTGAATCTCATCATTCCTTCTGGAGAACAGCTCAGACTCACTGTGGCTGCTGCAGTCCACAGAATCCAGTTCAGGAGCGGGCCCAGGGTGTGGGGAAGGAGAGGAAAGAACCAAGTGAACTCGCAAGGCAGCTCCTGAGAGGTTGGAAGCATTTCGTCCAAATAGAGGATACACACCTGCAAGAGGACAGAGGAGGATAAGCCCAAGCAACCAGGTACCAGGAACACTCTCTAACCTTGGAAATGACTCACTGAGAGTGCTTGTGGTCCTCTCTCCTTCGACGGGCCTACAGGCCCCAATATACCAATTTGTAAAAGAAACGGTGAAGTTAGTATACGGTATGAGAATTTTTACTTCCCTTCTCCGCAACATGCACACTATCTCCATTAATGGAAAGTAGTAAGAGCTTGGATTTGAAGCCAAAGCCAAATGACTACCAGGCAGAGTTGTTGTGGAAGAGATTCATGTGCTGGGGGTGAGCAGACTGAGATGAATTCTGAAGCCTTTTGAAATAATAATAAGATTATTATTAAAGCAGGAGCGGCCTGTCTTCTCTGCCACATGTCCCACTGGCTCCTGTCCTTAGACTTTCTCCTAAGGCCTTCTTCTTAGGAAGCTGTCTGGTGCTCAGCTTAGCCTCAACAACTAAATATGTCTGGCAGTAGCCCTGAAGATCATTTGGAAATGAAGTAGGAGGCTTCGGCAAAGGAGGCAAGAAAGAAAAATAGGGGAATTAGCATTTGTTGAGTGTTTTTCATGTGCCAGAATCTGAGGAGTTAGGTAACCTGCCAAGGTGACTTTTCCAATAAGTGGCAGATTTAAACCCAGGGATCTGAACTTACAGGCTTCCTGGATGTTAAAATGAGATTTCATTATATAGCAGAAGGCACTAAGAATTCTTTCAGAATCTTAAAAGTTTGCTTCATTAGATTCATTTCAATTCAGGAAAACGGAGTTAACTGATTCACAGGAAGCAGTAAGATGGAGCTTTCCCCGTCTTTTTCTGTTTTTTAGGTAACCTCTTTTCTTCTGATGCAATGTGTGAATTATCATCACTGTCACAAGCAGAAAGCAAGGGCAATAGGCGGGAAGCCATCCAAAAGCAACACCGCTAAATCCTTATCCTCAAGAAACTCAACAGCTACTTGGAAGGATGGTTGGGTGGATAACTGGATGGACTGCTTGACTCATTCAATCAGTACATCAAATGCCACACCTTGTACAAAGCCCGTTTACAAGAAGATAAAAAGCTTAGACTGATGGGAGGTGGAGAAGCAGGAGAGAAATGGACAATCTGAAAAGTTAAATACTTCCTTTGGTATCACGCAATAAAAAGAGGTTATTTGTGCTTGAGTTCTGATCCTTAAATCTTTACTCACTGTTCCAAACCTACTTTCTTCAGCAGAGTGAAGTTAAATGCCCATCTTTATGAACTTTGGTTCAAGTCAGCTGTGTTTACTTCAAAGACATTTTCTGCAGGCTCCCTGAAGTGACTCTAGGCTCGCCAGATAAAACAGGGCACATGGCATTTAACGAGGTGTTCAACAGAGCCAGAATTACACCTGCTGGGTCCAGAGAAAACCAGAGAATCTGGAATGATCACCCAAATACTCAGTTTGTATTTAGCCTGGGCCACCTATTCAACAACAGGGTCAGAGCACAAGGCTAAGAGAGCTACACAGGGTTGTGATTCAGCCTCTTCAGCTGTGTAGTGGAGGAAATAACAACTACTCTTACAAGGAGTGTCCCCGTGAATAAATATCATGTTTATAAAGAATCTAGTCTGGTCATAAATTCATTCTGCATTATCGTTACTAAGTGGAGTCTTCTAAAATGCAAAACTATCACTCTTCTATTCAGACCCCGTTAGAATAGCTTTCCATAGCTCTCAGATAAAAGTCCGGTACTCTTGTCTGCCTTTCTAACTTCATCTCTTTATCATCTCCCATCCTATATATCCTATGATCCAGCAGTGCCAGATCACCTACCGTGCCTGAAAGCTATCAACCTGCTTCATGCCTCTGGGCCTTCACAGGCTGTTCCCCTGTTTAGAATATCATTCTTCCCTTTTCGTGGCTTATTCCTAAATCCTTTGAAACTCAGGTCAAGCATCATTTCCAGAGATATCATCCTTGAACCAAAGCGATGTTACATCCCTGTGCTCTGCAATACCACTGAGAAAACCTTTTCATAGTTCTTATGCTTTACTGTAATTGTTTATTTACCTCTTTATTCTCCCATGGACTATCTCTTACTCATCTCTGAATTCCCAGAGCCCAGTATACGTATCTGAACAAAAGTACTAAACAAAAGTTTAAAAGAAAGCATTTAGCACATAATTCCACTTGTAAAATGTTACACCTTTTTCCTTTCTGCCTTGTGAACCAGTTTATTACCTTGTACGTTTTCTTTATGATTTCAAGATGTGCTGACCAGAGAGAGGATATCCTAGTGTCATCAGCAGATATGTTTTTCAGTGTATTTTAAAAACTAGCATTCTAGATTATCATATAGGCTCTTACACATGAGGTTAAAGATAGTCCCCCCAATTCACCGATTTTTATTTTATACATACTAATTGAGTACAATATTCTAGGCACTATGTTAGGTGCAAAAATCTGATAAATTTGAATGTATTCTAGAGTTACAAAGTTCAGAGCCAGTTCTTAGATCTGTGGTGACCCTACCAAGATATAGTCACTAGGTAATGCCCCTCTTTTAAGCAGCTAGTGGTGCTTTCTTTTTGAAAATTCTTTAGTTATAAGAAGCATTACTAAATTATTACTAAGCTTTTAGCATACAATACTGGAAAAAAACACTTACCAGCTGTGAGCCTGGGTAGTAATCTAAGCTCTTTGAGCCTCCATTTACGTGACTATAAAATAGGTCTGCTACCTATCTCACGGCACTGCTAGGAGTATCGAATAAAATAATGTCTGAGGGAGTTTATCCCATAGTGCTTGTCACAGAGCAGGTACTCAAACCACAAGAGCTGAGGCCGGTTCCTCACTTACCACTGACAGTTAATGTCCTTGCTGACCTCTCCCCAAGTCTGGCCAGGTCCACATAGGCTGAGCCAATCCAACTGTCCGTCTGGTGGGGCCTCTCCACACTGTCATTGCCATAAGCCCGCCACACTTGGATCTCTAACCTCTCCTCCCTGAAATACCAAAGCAGTGACGGGCCCCTTGTGACTTCTGCTCTTTTGGATGCCTTGAAAGTAACCATGACCTGCTTTTTGTTTGTAGATTCCTTAGGCTTCTTGAGAGGGGTCCAGAAGGCCTCATGATCATACAGCTTGTAGCGGAGGTAGCAGTATGTGTTCTTATGAACGTGGCTCTGGCCGGCAAGAAGCACACAATGGATGGGTAGCCAGAGCCTTGGGGTGGATATGGTGACAATGGCTGGCTCCGCTTCATTCATCTTGACAAGATTCTTCAGATTATTCTCAAAGCTCCAGCCCAACAGCTCAGCAGCTTCCAACACCCGCTCTCTATCTCCAGGATGCGTGAAGGAAACTGAAAGCTCCAGGCCACCCACAATCTTCTGCATGAGCTCCAAACCGTGAGGCAGGGCCCCATCCTCTGGCAAAATGATAGGATACCATCCTGTGATCCCTTATGGAGAAAAATAAGATTTTCAATTGTTGTTTTAAGAGTAAAACGATTTACCCACTTCCTACTCCAGATCCACCATTACCCTGGCCCAAGACAGAACAGAAAACATATACCCACAGAACACTGGAGTTTGTTTCATCTGATTACTGGAAGACAATGAGATCAGGTGGAAGAACAAAGGTTAGGAGTTGAAAGACCCTTGTTCTCCCCTAGGCTCAGCCCCAAACTTGCAGTTCAGTCTAGGTAAATCATTAATTTCACTCAGCCTTGGTTTCCTTACCTGACAAACAGGAAAATTAGTGCTAATATTGCCCACCAGACAAAGTTGTTATAATCATCAAATGAAATAATGGTTTTGGAAGAGTTTGAAAAGAGAAGTGTTATAAAAAATGTGAAATGGAGGGGTTGGAAGATGGTGGCTGACTGGGGGACCCCAGGCTTCACCTTGTACCACAAATAAAACTAGATTACTATCAAATCATCCTAAATACCCCAGAAATTGACGTGAGGACTGGCAAAACAAACTCTACAACTAAAGGTAGAGATGAGGCCTCATCAAAGAAGGTAGGTGGTGTGGAGACACAGTTTGGGAGAGAAATGGATTGTGGCCGCTGCAGTGGGGAGGGAGCCATGGCCACAGAGAATGGCAAGAGACAGACTAGCACACAGGGGAGCTCATGGGGAACACGAATCCCCATGGCAACTGGCTTGGAAAGTGAGAGGGACTAAATTTCACGAGTTTCTGCAATAAGTGGGGCTTAAAGCCTAGAGTTCTAAAGGTCAGCATGCTTGGCTCTGATAGAGTCCGGAGGGCACTGGGGCTACTCTTGGAGAGGAGGCAAACAGCCTGAGAACATACAGTGTAGAAACAGCAATCTGAAGAGCACCTGGAGCACACAGTGGGGAGGTTATATGCAAACCTAATGGTAACCATATATCAAAAAACCACTAATAAATATGCAAAGAATAAAGAGAAAGAAATCCAAATATATCATTAAAGAAAATCAGCAAACCATGAAAGAAAGGATCAGAGATTTCAGAATGGATAAAAAACAAGACCTGTCTATATGCTGCCTATAAGAGACTCATTTTAAACTTAAAGACACCTGCAGATTGAAAATGAGGGGATGAAGAAAAATTTATCATGCAAATGGATGTAAAAAGAAAGCCAGAGTAGCAATACTGATATTGGACAAAACAGACTTTAAAACAAACTGTAACAAGAGATAAAGAAGGACACTCTATATTAATAAAGGGGACAATCCAACAAGAAGATACAACAATTATAAATATTTATGTACCCAACATAGGAACACCCAAATACGTGAAACAGTTAAACACAAACATAAAGGAACTAATCGATAACAACACAATAACATTAGCAGACTTTAACACCCTACTTACATCAAGGGACAGATCATCTAAACAGAAAATCAACAAGGAAACAATGGCTTTGAATGACCCACTGGAACAGATGGATTTAACAGATATATTCAAAACAGCAGAACATCCTAAAACATTCAAAACATCCTAAAACATTCAAAACATCCTAAAACAGCAGAGAACACACTCTTTGCAAGTACACATAGAACATTCTCCAGATTAGATTACATATTAGGCCACAAAACAAACCTCAACAAATTCAAGAAGATCAAAGTCACACCCTGCATCTTTTCTGACCACAACGCTAAGAAACTAGAAGTCAACCACAAGAAAAAACCTGGGAAGGATACAAATACGTGGAGGTTAAATAACATGCTACTAAACAATGAATGGATCAACTAAGAAATAAAAGAAGAAATAAAAGTAGATGGAAACAAATGAAAACACAATGGTCCAAAATCTTTGGGATGCAGCAAAAGCAGTTCCAAGAGGGACGTTTATAGCAATAGAGGCCTACCTTAAGAAGCAAGAAAAATCTCAAATAAACAACTTCACCTTACACCTAATCTAGAAAAAGAACAACAACAACAACAAAAAAACACAAAAAACCTAAAACTAGTAGAAGGAAGGAAATAAGAAAGATTAGAGCAGAAATAAATGATATAGAAACTAGAAATACAATAGAACAGATCAATGAAACCAGGAGCTGGTTTCTTGGAAAAAAGTAAAATTGGCAAGCATACAACAAAAGAAATAAAAGGCATCCAAATTGGTAAGGAAGAAGTAAAATTTTCACTATTTGCAGATGACATGATACTATATATAGAAAACCCTAAAGATTCCACCAAAAAACTGGTAGAACTGATAAACAAATTCAGTAAAGTTGCAGGATACAAAATCAATGTACAGAAAAGTGATACATTTTTTTCTTTCTTTTTTTCTTTAAAGTAGCCCAGTGCAGGGCTTGAACTCATGACCCTAAGAGCAAGACCTGGGCTGAGATCAAGACTGTATGCTTAACCAACTGAACCACCAACAGGTGCCCCTGTTGAATTTCTATACACCAATAACGAAGCAGCAGAAAGAGAAATTAAGAAAACAATCCTATTTGTAATTGCACCAAAATAACAAGATATCTAGGAATAAACCTAACCAAAGAGGTAAAAGACCTGTACTCTGAAAACTATAAAATATTGATGAAAGAAACTGAAGACAACACAAAGATATGGAAAGACATTCCATGCTCACGGATTGAAAGAATATTGTTAAAATGCCTATAACCCAAAGATCTACACATTTAAAGCAATCCCTATCAAAACACCAATAGCATTTATCACAGAAAAAACAATCTTAAAATTTGTATGGAACCAGAAAAGACCCAAAATAGCTAAAGCAATCTTGAAAAAGAAAAGCAAAGTTGGAGGCATCACAATTCTGGACCTCAAGTTTTTTTTTTTTTTTTTTTTAAAGATTTTATTTATTTATTCGACAGAGATAGAGACAGCCAGCGAGAGAGGGAACACAAGCAGGGGGAGTGGGAGAGGAAGAAGCAGGCTCATAGCGGAGGAGCCTGATGTGGGGCTCGATCCCACAACGCCAGGATCACGCCCTGAGCTGAAGGCAGACGCTTAACCACTGTGCCACCCAGGCGCCCCTGGACCTCAAGTTATACTACAAAGCTGTAGTAATCAAAACAGTATGGTACTGGCACAAAAACAGACACATAGGTCAACAGAACAGAATAGAAAACAGATATAAACCCACAATTATAACATTGATTAGTCTTTGACAAAGCAGGAAAGAATATCCACTGGGAAAAAGACACCATTCAACAAGTGGTGTTGGGAAAACTGGACAGTAACTGCAAAAGAATGAAACTGGACCACACTTTCTTATACCATACACAACAATAAACTCAAAATGGATTAAAGAGCCAAATGTGAGACCTGAAACCATAAAAATCCTAGAAGAGAACACAGGCAGTAACTTCTTTCACATCGGTCATAGCAACTTTTTTTTAGATATGTCCACTGAAGCAAGGGAAACAAAAGCAAAAGTCAACTATTGGGACTACATCAAAATAAAAAGCTTCGAAACACTGAAAGAAACAATCAACAAAACTAAAAGGCAATCTACTAAATGGAAGAAGACACTTGCAAATGACATATCTGATAAAGGGTTAGTATCCAAAATATATACAGAACTTATACAACTCAATACCCAAAAAACAAATACTCCAATTAAAAAATTGACAGAAGACATGAACAGACATTTCTCCAAAGAAGACATCCAGATGGCCAACAGAGACATGAAAAGATGCTCATCATCACTTACCGTCAGGGAAATGCAAATCAAAACTACAATGAAGTATTACCTCACACCTGTCAGAATGGCTGAAATCAACAACACAAGAAACAACAGGTATTGAAGAGGATGTGGAGAAAGGGGAACCCTCTTACACTGTTGGTGGAAATACAAACTGGTGCAGCCACTGTGGAAAACCGTTTGGAGGTCCCTCAAAAATTTAAAATAGCACTACCCTACAATTGAGGAATCGCATTACTTGCTATTTACCCAAAGAGTGCAAAATCACTAATTCGAAGGGATACCTGCACCCCTATGTTTACAGCAGCACTATTTACAATAGCCAAGATACGGAAGCAGCCCACGTCGTGTACGTTGATAGATGAATGGATAAAGAAGATGTGAGATACACACACACACATGAATATTATTCAGCCATAAAAAAGAACGAAATCTTGCCACTTCCAATGACATGGATAGAGCTAGAGAGTATAATGCTAAGTGAAACAGAGAAAGGCAAATAACAAAGGATTTCACTCTTATGTGGAATTTAAGAAACAAAACAAATGAGCAAAGGGGGAAAAAGAGAGAGAGAGACAAACCAAGAAACAGACTCTTAACTATACAGAACAAAGAGATAGTTACCAGAGGGGAGGAGTGTGGGGGGATGGGTTAGATAGGTGGTAGGGATTAAGGAGTGTACTTGTCATGAGGAGCAGAGGGTGATGTACAGAATTGCTGAATCACTACACTGTACACCAGAAACTAATATAATACTGTATGTTAATTATAGTAGAACTAAAATGAAAACTTAAAAAAAAGATGGGGTATATATACACAATGAAATATTATTCAGCCATAAAAAGAATAAAATCTTCCCATTTGCACTAACATGGATGGAGCTAGAAACTATACTGCGAAATGAAATAAGTCAGTCAGAGAAAGACAAAAACTATATGGTTTCACTCATATGTGGAATTTAAGAAACTAAATAAGCAAAGGAGAAAAAAAGAGAGGGAGAAAACAAATCAAGAAACAAACTCCTAACTATAGAGAACAAACTGTTGGTTACCAAGGGGAGGCCGGTGGGGGGATGGGTGAAATAGGAGATGGGGATTAAGAAGTGTAGTTGTGATGAGCACAGGGTGACGTATGGAACTGTTGAATCACTATATTGTACACCTGAAACTAATATAACACCGTATGTTAAAAAAAAGAAAACTTGCGTCATATGGCACCAATTCACTTCTCCAACCCTCAGTTTTTTCATCAGCAAAATGAGGAAATTAGGCCTCTACAGGCCCTCCTGAATCTAAGAATGGGTAATTCAGTACTGTGTCTACATGAGGGATGGAGAAGAGGAGGAATACAATGAGAGGAAATAAAACAAAACTTGCCTACATCCTAATTCATTCCACTTGAACCCGTTAAAACACATACACATCATTTAGGGAAAAAAAAGTGAAATGTGATTAAAGGGCTATAAATACACTGGAAAAGGCATGGGTCAGGAGACCTAGGGTCTAGTCCTAAGTCTTCTACTGAAGGAACTGCCACTTAGTAAAAATACACCAAGGGCCAGGCACTAGGCTGCAAAATAATAAAAGCTATTCTTTATGGAGTATCCACTGTGTGTCAGATATACTTTTAGTGCTTCATATGTATTACTTCCCTTAATTCTCCTGATAACTGGGATAATAATCCCTATTTTACAGACGAGAAAATGGAAGCTCAGAGACCTGCCCGAATTATTATAGCTACCACACTGTACAAATAAGTGACGTAAGTGAGAAACCCTATATACCAAGCTGCACAGACGGTCCTCTGGCAGGCATAGAGAGTACGTGTTAGAGAGTCCTGCTCAAATTTTAACTCACAATTAAACCTGGGAGATGTGTGCTAGAATTCTGCAAACCAGATTACACAATCCTAGGGAGGATGATGGGCAAGAGAAGGAAAGCTGACATTTACTGGGTGCCTACTTTGTGTCAGGTACTTTATACATCCCATTTCGTCAGCCCCTACTTTGCAGACTTGTCAGGGTTAACCACCTCCATTCATGAGATAAGAAAACTGAGGCTCAGAAGGGTCAAGGTCACTGAGCAAGCAGTAAGTAGGACAGGACCATTATTTCCACACTGCCTTGGTGGCTGTCTCCTTTTGGGCCATTACCTCCTATCTTTATTCCTTCTTTAGTGCGGGAGGAGGGTACAGTGACAAAGAACAGGTGAATCTGGACTCGATTTCCAGTACTGCCACTCGCTAGTTGTGTGGTTTTGGCAAATCACTTAAACTCTGTGAGCCTAAGTTTCCTCATCTGTAAAATAAAAATAGTAAGATCCTGTGTCCCCACCAAGTAGGGTTATAATGAGACTCACACAATATCTGAGGAAATATTTCACAAAATGCTCTATAATGTAATGGGTACCACCATATTTATTATTGGTAGTATCACCATCATCATCTTTCCTGGAGTAAGACGACAGTACAAAGCTTTGAGCTACTTTACTTTGTTAGAAGACTTTTGAAATGATTAGGAGAGGACGTAAAATATTTCTCAGAAAACTTTTAAGGTACTTGGGATTATACAAAAGCATTTGTTAGGGGTGATGTTTTCTTTTGCATATCTTACAGGGAGCCATGCAAGATGATCTCTTATAGGAACGTAAATGAGAAGGGGTAGAATTAGGAAGTGATTATCGAGGACCCTTACCAGATCTCTTGACCAGCAGCTCCTTTGTGGGAACCTTAACTACTCCAAGCAGATACTCTCTGCATGACTGGATACTGGTTATATCACTAGCTGTCAAATCAAACAAAAAAGAGAAATTAGTGCTTTACTGACCAAACGGCGGAATATTTCACCACGTATTTTCTAGGAAGAGCTCTACCATACAAAACAGAGTCCCTTTTAATTCGGATTGTGATTAGTCATTGGTGCTCACCTGACTTGGTATCTTCATGATAAATAGCAAAAGTGACCTCTGCAAATTCCAACAGTTCTGCCAGGAAACAGGCCTCTCCACTGCAGTGCTGAGTCACCAAGTTACATGGAAACTCTACGTGATGGGAGAACTCAGGGCAGAAGGAACAGGCTACAGGGCGGGTTCGGCGCTGTTCTCCCTTGGGCAGGAAGGAGAGATGAGTGGTGACAAAGGCATTGACCCCGACTGTGGCACTGAACTGCAGAGTGGGTTCCTGCTCGGCCAGAGCCCTGTAAGGCGAGAAGGATGGGAATGAGATGGCAGTATCAGAAGTCAGCCGGATTGCCTGGAAAACATCTGCATCGTTTCCATGAGGCCACCAAGAAGACTAACTGACCATATATTTCCTATCTAGGCTTTGGAGAGAGCCATAATGTGCTTTCTTAGTAATCTAAATATCATAGTGCATGTGTATGGGGTGGGGGAAGACAACATTCACGTGTTTGCCAGAGTGACACTCCAAGGACACTCCATTGTACTGTCAATGACCTTCGACCAAAGACTACCATACCAGGGAGCAACGGTAGTTGAACAAGCTCGTTCTACTGTTCAATACAATGAGAAAGAACATATACCAAGAGGAATCATGGGGAATTTTAGTAAAAAGATATCAGAAAGGACTTATATAGCACTAGACTCATTAGCCGATTTGGTTGTTCAAGGAAGTGGGAGTTTGCTCTGGACTGCTGTTCTAATGAATCTTACCTAGGAAGGAGGGAGGACTAGAATAAGGCTAAGGCTGTAATTGGTAAAGCAGCAGCGGTCAGGATGGGGGGATTTAGGTATTTTTGTGCTTTTCATAATGACCTTGTTCTGGTTTGTATCCAGACAAGATTACAGAGTAACTTTATTTTGTTTCACTTCATCATGGTTGCAAAGCAGCCTTATCTGATGCTGCTGTTCTGTGAGATTGTTAACGCTTAGCATGAAAACGCCAAGCCCAGTGACAAGTGTCAGATCAGTTCCCAGATGTCTCTCTGGGGCTGTTTTCTCAGTAGAGATGTACCACAACACACAGACAGAACCTATCCATCTTTAACTGATACTCATAAACAGTCATAAGTCTTTCGTGTATGGGTGTAGCACGAGACAAACTCCCTTATCCCAACTTCCCCAAGTTGGGTATAAAATTAACACTTAGGCAAAGAGGTCACCTCTTTTCATATATCTTTTTTTTTTCCAAGTAAGCTCTACACCCAACGTGGGGCTTGAACTCATGACCCTGTGATCAAGAGTCGCATGCTGTACCAACTGAGCTATCCAGGCGCCCCAAAGAGGTCACCTCTTTTTGAAGCATTTCCTCATAGCTGCAAAGCAGATTTAGAGGGGTTCCTTCTTTATTATACTTGATATGTATTAGTAAAAGGTAGTAATCTAGAGTTATACAGATCTGGGTTTTAATCTTGCTCTATCATTTAATTAAATGTGTGGCCTTGGACAAGTTATTCAAACTCTTCCAAGTTTCATTGTCCTCGTTGCTAAAATAAGGATAGCATATGGATACGACAAATAACTCTCAGAGATGGCAGTGACAGCAAAGAAAGTATGGGTCCAAAGCCAGTTTGAATTCATTCATTCAATAATTATTTCCTAAGCATCTGCTGTGTGTATCATGCATTGGGCTCAGAGCTAGATAACATAGAGTAGTGAAATAACTACAATTTCTTACCCTCGTGGAACTTAAAAAGTTTTGCAGGGCCTCTGCTGTCAAACAAGTGACTATCTATATCTAGACTGTGATTTCTCTTCCTTTGATCCCATTATCTTTTTGCTAGTACTTCACCAGCAAATCAATGAACCCATGTATGTTCATGAAATTTCTACTCATTCTCAGTGAAAGATCAGGTTAGTTAAAAGACTCACGTGAATAAGAAAGATGGGGTCTGTTGACACAGACATTGAAAATGTATTTTCAGGAAGATCACTGTTACTTAAGATGAGGGTTGGTGTCTCTCTTTTTTTTTTTAAGATTTTTTTTTTTTGAGAGAGAGAGAGAGAGAGAGAAAAAGAGAGAGAGCAAGTGTGCACAAGCAGGTGGAGGGGCAGAGAGAAAGAATCTCAAGCAGATTCCCGCTGAGCAGGGAGCCAGATGGCGGGGCTTGATCTCAAGACCCTGAGATCATGACCTGAGCTGAAATCAAGAGTCAGATGCTTAACTGACTGAGTCATCCAGGTGCCCTGAGGGTTGGTGTCTCCTGATAAGAGAAGGCTGACTTCAGAGAACCTGCTATCTGGATACCAAGAATTCCTATCTTCAATAAGAGGCGAAGTAAAACCTATTCCTAATTTTACTGTATTTTGCTGGCTAATAAGAGTAATGTTAGTTATTTATACAAATGCAACTAATCATTTGTATAGTAGTTAATTTATAAAGTGACTTCATATTTGTTAATTCTTATACTGATCCTTATAAAATCAGGGGAGGTGTTCATAATTTCCATTTTTCGGGTAAAGAAACTTAGACCCAGAGAAGTAAAGAAATTAGACCAAGATCACACACAGCTAGTGGAAGATAGGGGTGGGACTTGAAGCCAAGGGGTCCAATTTCTAGTGCAATTCTGTTTCCACTATACCTTGTCTGTCTCATATTCTGTAGGACTGAAGACTATCCAAACTATCAGAAGAATGTAGTGTTACAACTCGCCTGGCTTCTTAACCTTTCCTTCTTGAAACAGTAACACAGACCAAATGCAAGGCTTACAACAAACTGGATGCCATGTGATCTGACTTTTTTTATGATCCCCAAAGAGAGGGACTACTGAGCTTCTTATGCATGAGAAAGCTACTGAGTATCTAAACTCCAAGTACTTCTCTGCCAATTCAGTTGTGGTTAATCTGCAGATTCTGACCCTGGCTGGGGCTCACACAGAACAGGTACTCCACAGACAGAAGTTTCATGCCTCCTTGCCTTCGTACATGTTCTTCCCTGTGAATAGTTTTCAGCTCTCCTGGGCATTTTGATAACTTCTGCTCTTCTTTCAAGACTGAGATTCAGAAGGGCTCTGAATGCCAAATTGAGCAGGTTAGAGCCTACCCTGTGAACCAGTAGTCCCTAAATAAAGTAGAGTGTGTACAGCCCAGGGGGTTTATATATAGGATAAACTACTGGGCATAGGAAGAAAACATTAAAACTTCTATATTTGTTATCTCATATGTTAAAGTTCTGTATATGCTACTGTACATTTTATAATGCATTTAATAAATAGTAGTATATGAAGATGATTTACACACAAAAATATATATATGTGTAGTTATTCAGAGGGTATGCTAAACTTTTATTTTTCTGTTAATAGGAATGCACGATTAAAATTAGACCACTGCTACTGACACTGGGAAACCATCAAAAGTTTTAATGTGAGGGAATGACATGATTAAAAAACTGCCCTGTTAACACTTACACCAAAACGCTCTCCTGCAAACACTGGAAGTCCATTTGGAGAATTTAGTGACAAAAAATATTAACCAGGATGAACATTTCACCAGCTGCTTCAGTGTCAGATCTCACATGGCAGTAATTCAATTCGTTTTTACAGTCTGTGAAGTTAAAGGCAAATGATCTGACTCTAAGTTACAACAAGGGAAAAAGTTATGGAACACTTACCTGCTTCTTTCTTGAACTTGTGTCCAAAGTGAACTAGTCTATAGTGGAAGCATGACTTAGTTCTTTCTTTCTTTTTTTTTTTTAAAGATTTTATTTATTCGACAGAGACAGAGATAGTCAGCGAGAGAGGGAACATAAGCAGGGGGAGTGGGAGAGGAAGAAGCAGGCTCACAGTGGAGGAGCCCGATGCGGGGCTCGATCCCGTAATGCCAGGATCACGCCCTGAGCCGAAGGCAGACGCTTAACTGCTGTGCCACCCAGGCGCCCCTGACTTAGTTCTCTTTCTTACTGGGCACCTGTTATGTGCTAGAATTATGCTATGTGGTGGCAGGGGGCAGAGAGTTCAGACAGTGACTAAAGGAACTCACAGCCTAGTGCAGGAAACTCATGTATGCAAATCACTGAAACTGAGTAATACAGGCTACAACCAAGGTGCTAAAAAACAAAGGACAGGGGCACCTGGGCTCAGTTGGTTGGCTGTCCGTCTTTGGCCCAGGTCATGATCCCAGGGTCCTGGGATTGAGCCCCACACTGGACTCCCTGCTCAGCGAGGAGCCTGCTTCTCTCTCTTCCTTTGCTGCTCCCCCTGCTTGTGCTCTCTCTCAAATAAATAAATAAATAAATAAAATCCTCAAAAAAAAAAAAAAAAAGGGACAAAGGACAAAGCACCACTTCTGTCTACATGTAGGAAGAAATAAAGGAAGGCTGCAAAGAAGCTGCCAAGTCGAAAGAAAACAGGAGTTTGTTTAGTGGACAAAAGGAAGAACATTCAAGGTAGAGAGAAGTATGAACAAACGCCTGAAGGAGATACGAGAGGGCCACGCTGGGACGCCTGGGTGGCTCCTTTAGTTAAGCATCTGCCTTCGGCTCAAGTCATGATTCCGGGGTCCTGGGATCAAGTCCTGTATCAGGCTCTTTGCTTAGTGGGGAGCCTGCTTCTCCCTCTGCCTGCTGCTCCCCCAACTTGTGCTCTCTCTCTCTCTTTGACAAATAAATAAATAAATAAATAAATAATCTTTAAAAAAAAAAAAAAGAGAGAGAGAGAGGGTCAAGCTGTTCATATACAGCAACAGTGTTCTAGGCAGCAAAAACAGCAAGACAAATTCCCTGAGGGGCACATGAGCTTGGTGTGTTCAGAAGCAACAAGAGCAGAGGGGAGATGAGCAGAAGATAAAGTCATAAAGATAATAAGGAGCCAGATCATGTGGAGTCTCATAGCCATTTTTAGTAGTTTGACTTTTACTTTGAATGAGATGAAAAGACACTGATGGGTTTTAAGTAGAGGTGTGTCAAAGTCTGACTTAAGTTTTCATAGGATCACTGGTTTCCGTGTTGAGAACAGACCGAAGGGGAACAAGCTAGAAAAACGGGAGGTGGTACTACGGACTGAATATGAGATTACAGAAGAGTTGGAGCAATTGGTCCTGGCTTCGTTTGATTATAGGGTATGCCTGTGTAAATGAGTGGTTGAGTAGAGTAGAGGATAAGACTGTTGAATAAGGTAAGGAACAAAGTTGCTAATAACAGCTGGAGTAGTAAAGTTTGCAAGTGATTTACTCACGTATACTCTTACATGCTTTCTGAAGGAAAAAATGAAGCTGTGCTTTATAAACTGGAAATTGTACACAAGCAAGTGTTGCATATCTGAGCCTCATATGTTGTGTGGACTGCACTGGAAAAAGATGAGGGCTGCTTTTCTAAGGTGGACTCACTTGGCTGCTGCTTGCAGACCACAGGCTCTGATAATCTGGACTGAGATAGAGACAGCTCGGGCAGCAAGAACTCCCTCTGCTGTCCTGGGAGTACGCCGGTACCTTAGGCCCACATCCAGTAAACCTAATGAGGACAAAAGGGAAAAAAAATGGTTAGTTGGAAGAGTCTCTGTTCTACCAAACCCCAAGTCCTGATCAGAAGGAAGAGGATAAACACCCTAATGAACAATAAGGGGCATTAGCAGTGAGACAAAATGTCTATGGCCAGAATCACGTCATATTATTGTACTTTAAGATTAATAAAGGCAGAACAAAAGTTACTATTTTCACTTGACATCCAAGAAACTATGTCAGAGACTGAACTGCTTGCCAAGATCACACAACTATCAGAGGCAGAACTTAATTTCAGATTTTTTAAAACTCCCAGTTATTTTTTTAAAAAGATTTTTTATTTATTCGTTTGAGAGAGAGACAGAATGAGTGGGGTGAGGGGAGTGGCAGAGGAAGAGGGAGAGAAGCAGGCTCCCCGCTGAGCAGCGAGCCCAACGCAGGGATCGATCCCAGGACCCTGAGATCATGACCCAAGATCATGACCCGAGCTGAAGGCATACGCTTAACCAACTGAGCCACCTAGGCGTTCCTAAACTCCCAGTTATTTTTATAGAATTGAGATGGACTCCAGCCTTTCTTCTTTCTTAAACTTTTAAAAGGTTTTCACACATAAATTTCTATCACCCTTCTACCACCACCACCTGAAACACCCTTTACATGACATTCTTTCATAAAAATTCACCTTCCTATTACCGCATTTCAGAGAAAGCTTTCAGAAATAACAGAACGAGCTGATCAGTGACCATCAGGAGGAACAACTCAATCTTAATCATAGCAACATAAAACCTTTTTCATTGGCAGATATTCTCCAGCGAGCAAGCACAGTAACTTGATTTAGGAGGCTAATTCTAGTTATCTGATGACATACCTGGAGGGTAGGTCATCCTACTGAAACAATTAGGATGAAACTCAAAACTCCGAATTCTAATGAATCCCTTTCAACTTTAAATCCTAACCTCTTCCTCCCTTACAGTGAATTCCCCGTCTGTGCTAACTGTATTCTACCAATCCCACATCTGCTCATGTTGCCCTGGAATAATTCTCTGAGTACACCTACATAACACTTAGGATTTATGCTGTGAGGCTTCTTAAATGCTTGCTGAAGTTAAAGGTGAAATGAGACAAGCAACATTTATGCAGACAGTCCATGGAAATACGCATTTTCTAAAATTAGACAGCATTTGCATACAATAAACTCATACGTTCATTTTCCTAAGAGAAGGTAGATCATAGTTTTCATCAGATTCTTAAAAGGGTAAGTCTCTCAAAATATGAAGAGCTGCTATTTATAGAGAAAAGGGATATTTACGTATACTGATTTCAAAAGGGAGAGACAAAGCAGTCTTCAATTACCTGATGACTGGTTCCTCAGTTCTTTCCTGTTCTCAAGCCTGGGGGTTAAAGGGAGATTGAAGGTCTGTATTCCCACATCCTCACGGTGCTGCATGGTTACCATGGCACAGATCCTTGATAATGGCAAGGTTCCTTTGGCAACCATCTGGTCTCTCACGTTAGGATAATAGTATCTGTAAGCCGCAAAAGCACAAGCTGTCAGTTGGAAGAACTAGGTGGATAAATGATTCAATTTGCCCAAGGGATCGGCTTTTGGTATCAAGTTATCTCTGGAGCCTGGCTGTTCTGTATTTGTGGCATACAGTTGTGGTCGTGTCTGGCTGGATTTATTGCCCGTCATGTGGCGGAGGAACTCCATAAATTATACTCTGTGTTCAGAACAAAGCCCAGCTTCCTACAAGCTTTTGTTTGGTTATCTGCATCTGACTTGGACTTCTGGGAGTAGCCACTTTTGAGAGCATTCATCCTGTGGCAGGAAAAGTGGTTCTAAGTGGAGCAGTTCCAAACTCTTCTATGGCTTGCGGCCTAAGTGCCCCAAATTTAAAAGATCCGTTAGTATCTATTCTACTTCCTTCTCCTGTCAAAATATTCCATTCTTATATCGGTTTTAAATCAAACCTAAATTCACCTGACTGATTTTAGGAAAAGTTTCTGGCAAGTGAATGGTACTCTTCCCTAGTTCTGTTCTGGATGCTCTGTCTTCTTTTACATCTATACGCTCTTTGTCATTTTTGTTGGTTTCTTGGGAGTAGGGATGCAACGGAGGCTGAGCATCTGTATTCACGTCAAGTCTGTGACATGAGGGGATTTATATTTTACGAAGGGTACTCTTCTGGTAGAAAGAGTACTTTTCTGGGAAGAAAGGATTATAAGAAATAAGTTTAGAAGTGGGGAGACCCGTCAGGAGGCTATCAGTAATTTAGGCATGACATCATGAGGGACTGAACCAAATAAGGCAGTAAACAGGAGAAAACAGGTGACTGAATATTTAAGAGCAGTAGGAACTAAAACTGATAGAACTTCACTTCCACATGTTACAAGTGGTTAAAAGCACGAGATACAACTGCTCTCAAGAGCCCAATAATACAGATTTCAGTAAAATCTGGAGAAGAGTCACTAACTAACAAGCCGGATGATATAAAATAGGGTAGAAGGGATTGCTTAGCTTCCTTACAATTCAACCTAAGCTGTCAAGGGAAGCATGCTCTACGACTGTGTACTTCCTTTCTGGGTACAAAATCAGTTTCACATTGTACCTGCACCAGATTTCAAACTGGATTCCTCCTCCAGGTACAAGCCCCTGTGCAGAGAAGGCACTCAGTAGAAGCCTTTGCACTGGAACTTCAGTTGGTAACAGGAGAGAGTGACGGTGTTCACTATTAAAGATGGGATCTGGAACACAGAGTGTGGTTGCAGATCTGAAAGGCTTCAAAGAGATTCCTTTGGAAAAGAAGAGCAATTCAGAATAATCCAACACAACATTTAGTGTTTAATATGTAGTAACAGTATGTTAATACCCAGTATTATTCAATTTCATTCTTACAATGCTCCTGTGAGGAAAACAAAGCAACTATTATTACTCCGACTTAACAGACAGAATACAGACATACTGAGGTTACATAGTGCACCCAAAGGTCTTAGAAGTAGTAGGTCATGGCCCTGGAACCAGAACCTTTATCTTCTACATTACTTCTACCAAAGTCCATTTCCCTAGTAGCTATGGTCCCCCAAAGGTTCCATGATAATACAGAAGAAAAGAGATCCCTTTGTTGCTGGACAGTATCTATGGGTTGCAATTTCTCTACACCCTTGTCAACACCTGTTAGTCTCTTCTTTGTTTTTGTTTTTTGGTTTTAATTATTGTCATCTTGGTGGAAAGAAGTGGTATCTTGTGGTGCTTTTTGTTTTCATTCCCAAATGACTAATGATGCTGAGTATTTTTTCATGTGCTTATTGGCCTTTGTATAACTTAGGAGAAATGTCTATTCAGATCTTCTGAACATTTTTTAATTGGACTGTTTTTTAATTATTATTTGTCAGAGTTTTTTTTTTTATATATTCTGGATACAAGTCCCTTATTTGAACCCCAATAATCCATACTGGCAGTGCTTTTGCAGTTATTTGTGGACATGCTGAGAATGGCAAAACATCTGAGTCACCTGGCTTGATCATTCCCAGCTGAGCTTGAACAAAGTGACACTCTGCTTTCTTGTTTTAGCTCTCAGACATGATCAGATGATGGAGACGGTCAAGGCTAGTGTGGCGCAGCGCAAGAATATCTGGCTCTGGGGCCAGCTGGATGGGTTCTGACTGTGAACCTTGTTATTGTCACTGGGGCAGCCACAGTCATTTAACATTTCTGAACTTTGTTCTTTCTTTTGTAAAATAAAGAAAGTAAAATCTACTAGAACACGTTGTTTTAGGATTTACAATTATGATCTATGTGAGATATATATGTACATATTTCCCCTAAGAGCAATGGTTCAGTATTCCCTAATTCAGTGTCCCTGACATTGCTGTGTTATGTAGAATATAACTACTGTGAGTAATGAGAATCAATTGTATGTGTATAGATAAGAGTGAGTAGGCATGTAAATGATATAAGATGGGTCAAAATATAAATCACTTATGGATCTAGGTAAAGGGTATATAGAGGTTCTTTGTACCATTTTTGTTAAATTTCCTGTAAATTTAAAATCATATCAAAATAAAAAGTTACAAGAAATAACATAAGAAAAATAAAAACTTAAACTATCTCCTGTACTATCCAGGTTAAAACTAGAAACGTTTAGGAACACAAAATTCACTCAGGAAAAAGCAAAATTCTAAGTACAGCCAATGAAAGAATGATAAACTCTAACCTCCCAAACCTACCGTTTTCAGGGAACTCAGGTCCTTTTAGCACACTGGATTGGGAGTCTTGAACTGGAAAGTAGTACTGGACATAACAATCTGCTTCTCCCCAGACTGTTGCCTGAAGAGGGGCTAGCCCTTTAACTTTCTCTACACGGAGCTCAAAGTGATGTTCCATCAATCCGTTTCTTTGGTCCTCTGCCTATTAAATGAAATAGAGATACTGGTGAGGTTTTTGTTTTTTTTTACTGGTGAGTTTTAAAGAAAAACTTTCTTTTTTTTAATTTTTTTATTTTAAGATTTATTTATTTATTCGATAGAGATAGAGACAGCCAGCGAGAGAGGGAACACAAGCAGGGGGAGTGGGAGAGGAAGAAGCAGGCTCCTAGCGGAGGAGCCTGATGTGGGGCTCGATCCCAGAACGCCGGGATCACGCCCCGAGCTGAAGGCAGACGCTTAATGACTGCGCCACCCAGGCGCCCCTAAAGAAAAACTTTCTTAGAATATTCCTGTTTCTCTATGAAATCTGAGTCTAGATGAAGAAATAGGTGTAATTAGCTGATACTAAAACAGATACTTAATTTTCATAGTGTATAAATCTTACAACTGCTCACTGTAATCAGATCAAGGTGGATTTACTTAGGACTGTGAGACTAAGTCAATATTAGGAAATCCATAAACGTAATTCACTGCATTAATGAAACAAAGGAAAAAAACATGACTATCTCAATAAATGCTAAAAAGGCATTTGATAAAATTCAACATCGGTTCCTGATTCTTAGTACACTAAGAACAGAATACATTAAGAATATCCTAATAGAACAAAAATATATATACATGAAACAAATAGGTATTAATATACTAATTTTTTTTAGTAGGCTCCACACCCAATGTAGGGCTCGAATTCATGACCCTGAGATCAAGAGTCGCACACTCTACTGACTGAGCTAGCCAGATGCCCCAAATTACTATTTTTAATGAAGTTGGGAATAACACTGAGATTATTCATTAATGGTAAGGACTAGTAGGGGAGGTTGAGAACATACCATTATTGAAGGTAACCTATACTAATTTAAGGTTTTTATTATTTCTTATAACCAGGCACTATACTAAGCCCTTCACTTGTAGCAGCTAATTTAACAGCACAGCTAACAAGAGTGGAACCAGGGTTTGAATTTAGGTAATCTGACTCTACAGCCAACCTTTTTACCTCTACTCTATACACCTTCAACAGACACGAGACAACTAATAAGTGGGAATATTCAAAGAGGGAATTCAGGATTCAGGGGTCAAACTGTATGATTTATATGTGTCTAACATTCTAACTACTAATCCCATGAATTTGGAATAGAAATTATATAAGGTCTTTGCTTTGTATCCTAAAAACATATCAGCAATATCTGCTCCAAAACCTTCCTTAGGGAAACAGAGAACTTTCAATTTGATTCCCCAGAGAAGAAAAATTTGGGTTAAAAAAAATCTCTCATAGTCTCAGCAGCTGCTTAATTTGGCCATACAGTATTAGAGTAATTTAATAATTCGGTTCTGCAGATGCTGAAATGGATGAGGGACATGAGTGCAGGAAGAAAAACAACTGTATAGATATCTAATCTTTCAAAGAGTTCTTTTATGTTCATAGTAATATTTTCTAACTTTTGGTATGGAATTTAACAAAATCTGAGTCTACACTGCAAGGTGAGGGCCATATAACACTTAAATAGACTTGGGAATATTATAAATAAGTTTTCTTTGTTGATTTTTCTGTCATTTTTAAACTTAAAAAGCTACTATTATCTATTAATAGACACTAGTATCTAATAGAAAGACTAGTGTTTGGAGTTCATAATATACAAATAAACAAAAATTTACTCATAGACGTTTTCCTAATCTCTCTCTGTTAGGGACATCACATTTGTCATTCAGATTGTTTTAAAAACATAACACACTTAAATCACGTGGAGACTGAGATTTGGCTGAGATCAAGCCCGGCGTAGGGCTCCACTTCGGGGAGTCTGCTTGAGATTCTCTCCCTCCCCGTCTGCCCTTTCCCTCCTTGTGCATGCTCTCTCTCTCTCTCTTAAAAAAAAAAAAAAAAAAAAAAAGAAGGCTTGTGTCTAAACTCTGATTCTCCCATTCTTAGCTATGTGACCCTGGACAAATAACATAACTTCTTTCGACTCTGTTTCATCACCTAAAAAGTGAATGACAATGGTTCCTCTCATGTAGTATTAGGGAAATAAACACGTAAAAGTAAATCAGTGTGCTTTCTCAGTTGTACATCACTGTACAAAACAAATTACTCTTTAGAATTTACTGTTAGAAAAGCAAGGAACTTCATTATAACTCTCCAATGTGGATTTGGTTAAGAAACAGAATAAGATTTTGCGGGCTTACATTTGGGATCATTGTCAACCTCCCACCCCTATTCCCCCCCCCATTATCTTTTTTTTAATTAAGACCTTTTAAAATGCAGTCTCAGGTTCACCCTAATTTTTAAAAAGGCAATCAATTTAGTAAATAAGAGGATTAGGATGTGGTTGTCCAATTAGAGTTTCTTTATAAATTCAAAAAGTTCAGAGGGGCAGATATACATTTAAACCACGAAACAAATAATTCCTTGGATCTACAGCATGCACTGGAGTACAAATATGTTCCTTTTCACTACTGAAATAAGGATCTGGGGCAATGGTTTCATTAAAACAAGCAAGATAAAATGAGATGATGACACTTAAAATGTACTAATAGATCTTAAGTGCTCTCACTTCACACATAAAAAAAATAAATAAATAGGTGAAGCGACGTTAAAAGCCTTTAAAAGCCTTCGGCCATGGTAATCCTTTCACAATGTTATGTATATTAAAGAATCATGTTATACACCTTAAAATGAGATTATGGTTTTTGTAAATAATCAAGTGTTTAATCACTACCATATTAACAGATGCTATAGATGGCTGGTCCAGAAAATGCGCTGGCCTAGGGTGGAAAGGAGGAAGTGTTCCTTCTTCATTCTTTAATCTTTGTAGAGCCATTATCTGATCTGAAGAACCCATGGCTAAAAAGACGCGAAGACTCCCATTTTGGTGGCCTGAGAACACATCAATCACAGGCATGTAGCTGTCAACAGCAACAACTGGGTACTGAGCATCAAGCAGCAGGCGAGAAATTTTGGGATCTCTAAAGGGAGAGAAGTTGCGAATGAGCAAATAACAACCATTGATCATGTCACAGAGTTGGCTGCTGCATTTTCTACTTGGTTTATCTTCTCGGTTTGTTAAAAATGGGTCTACAACTAGAAAATATTGGTTTGAAAAAATATATGATTCCACCATAGCTCGTCAAATAAATATTACCAGGCAGTTAAGTTCCAAATGTAGCAATCTGAAAGCAGAGAATGTCTGATTTATGTCTGTTATCACCATGACCCCAAGCCCAGCATCTGGGACTGAGCACTGTCTCAGCACAGGCTTGCTGAACTGCATGACTTTACAGGGAGGCAGTGTGGTCAACTTGAAAAAGCATGGTCTTTGCAGTCTGGCAGATAAGATTTGGATAATATTACCAATAATATCTGCCATCTATAATCCTTCTAACACTGCAAAAGTTGGTATTATCTACTATTAACAGATGAGAAAAAGTCCAAATGTTCTTCATTATACCATGCTGAACCTTAGCTCTGCTACGTACTTGTGAATGACTCTAAGTGATCAATTTAACCTTTCTAAAGCCTGTTTCCTCTTCTGTAAAATGTAGGTAATAAAACTTCCATCAAGGGCAGTTATTAGGATTTGCTGAGATAACAAACGTAAAATACCAACTATAATATTTAGCACATAAAAGTACTCAGTAACCAGTGGCTACTATTGTTTTACGCTCTTTCAGCGAAGAATGGGGTCTAATGAAATGAGAAGGGAAGGGAAGTACCAGACCACACTAATATCACAACTAAAAAGGGGGAAAAAAGCCTACAGCTGACAGTGGCACGATTTCAGCAGCACTCCTTAGCCTGACCATGCTTTCCAGTGTTACCATCATAAGTATTTCACTGTTCACAGAAGGCTTACCCACTTATTTTCTCACTGGATTGTCACAATTGTGCCATAAGGGAGACATGGGATCTATCATCACCCTCATTTTACACATGATAAAAAGAAAGCCAGATTGGCTGACTTCTGCAAGTCAAAGGATAAGTTTCCTCATTTGTAAAAAGGGGATAATGGTAATACTTCCTGGGGTTATAGAAAGGCTCACGTGAAACAGTGGCCACGAAAGGGCTCTCTGTAAAATGTAAAACAACAGCATTTAGAACACAGAGCAGTAAGAAGGCTGTTAGGAAAGAAGTCAGTGCTAAAATAACTAAAAATCAGTACCTTGAACCAAAACAAAAAATGAACAGTCTGTAGTGAGGACAGAAATAACCTTCAGATAAATCAGTACCGCACTGGGATGCTCACAGTGAGAAGTGGTGCACTGTGATCAAATGTGAAGGGCCAAAAGACAGCACTCAGTATAGAAATCTTGCAAACAGCTGAAGTAAACAGTACTGATGTTTTTGTGACAGAGAACTAAACCATTAGTTTTGTGAGGTGATAACCTTTGGCAGTAGAGCTTCTTGGTGAAGCAGTAGAACTCTCTGGGTTCTAACCCTGCTTCTCCTACTTACAAAATATATGACAAGTTATTTGAATCCTCTGTGCCTTTGTTAACTCATCTGCAAAATAGGGGAAATAAAAATTACCTGCCTTAGAAAACTGTTGTGAGGATTAAATGGCTTGATGTATGTAAGGTTCTTAGCATAGGGCCTGAAATATGGTAAGCAGTATCTGTAAAACTGTCCTAACATAGGAGAAAGTGCAGCAACTGTGGTGAAATTGAGAAAAGTCCTCCAAGGTATTATTGGGCTAGTCATTTTTGCAAGCCAAAAGAATTCCTCTTCAGTCCATACAAAGATAAAGACGTAAAGTAAAGAATACTCCAAAAGATCCTATTTACTTGAATGACATGTAAAACTGATGGAGGGGGAGTTTCACCAGCCCGAGCAACTTGTCCTGTCCTGGGCTCCGCACCTTGTTCCATGTTTCAATTACCATCACATTGTTCTTCAGCCTTTCCAGGTATTTGGAAGACAGAGAGACAGGAATGACCTGGGGAGAGGAGCAATCAAAAAACAAAAGAAAACAAAAACCCACACCTGAGACAAAGGATTAATTTATGCTCTTATTCAACAAGTACTAACAAAGCCCAATTTGAACTGAAAGCCATGCACAGTGCTAGGAGCTGAAGACATTAAAATAAAACCCACTCTGTGCCTCAAGAGAAGCCTGTCTGGTTTAAGTGACCAACACAGAAAGGCCAAATACAAAACGGTATGAGTTCTCTGACGACAAAGCTCATAGAGACGGGGCTTTGAGGACACAGAGAAGGTTGTTAGACATGTCAGTCACTGCCTGCCCATGCCTCATCCCCTTATTCAAGCCTTTCTAAGGAAAATGACCCATTTGTGAACTCCTGCTGAGACAGGTTTTTTTTTTCCTGCCCCTCCCACCCCCCAAACGTTTTTGAAAGAAAGATGGCTACTGACTATACAAGGGTTGAGCACCTAATCAAAGGGCAGCCAATCCACTAGTTAGATGGTATGGCCTAGTGCAAAAAGCTCTGCCCAACCGATGTTGGTAAATAACAAGCCAACTGTTCAATTGGATTTTCAGTGTAAAATTATTCAAGAACTGGTCCGTCAACTGGTAGCTGAAAAAGAAAGGGAAGTCACGAAGAGAAGGAGAGAGCTGCAGCCAAGAGACAGTCAGCTAAATTAATGGTAGAATCAAGGGCCCACCAATTTGAAGGGACCAAGCTGTAGCATAACTGCATCAGCAGAGGAGAGATAAGCCCCAGGATGAAACCAATAGAAAACATGAAAGGAAAAAGGGTGAAACCAGAAATGATGTATGGCAGGATGAGAGGAAGACACCACAGGAGCGGAGACCCTGAACAGACCTACTTTTGTATCCATCCAGTTATATAAGGTACCTGAGCACATTTCTGTTCTGTGAAACCATTAAAAAATGTGAAACATAGTGACCTAACTACAAATAGGGAGATTTCAGAGAAAGCTGCTGGCAGAAAGTAACCCTAAATTCTTAAGGATAAGCAGAAGTTAAGCATAAAAAGCTCTGCCTAATAGGAGTCATGAAGGCTGAGAAGGAAATGCAAGGCAGAAGGAAAAGCACGTGTAAAGACACAGCGGTAGGGAAAGAGAACGTTTACAAAACCTCAAGTAGCTGGACACAGCTGCGCTATCTAGCGTGAAGGGAAGAGTTCTGAAGGGAAGACAGTCAGTTCTTAAAGGGTCTTGTAGTCCACACTAAACATCTGGACTCTATCCTGAAAGCGACAGGGAATCACTGAAAAGTTTAAAGCCGCGGAGGAAAATATTGAGATTAATGTTTTAGAAAGATCATTCCTACTGGTACAAAAAGGAACGGACAGGGAAAGACCAGAAACAGACTGAAGGCTATCTGGAATGAGAAAGAGGGCCTGAATGAATGCACTGGCAATTGAGTTGAGGTAAGAAGATGTGTTCTGGAGATAATTAAGTTGGCAGCTTCTACTGGATTTGGTGAATAATTGTATAACAGAGTCAAGGCTACCTTTCAGGGTCTGCTTGGGTTTCTAAGTAGATTACAGTATGAATTAGGGCAGATAAGGAGGAGGTGGAACAGATCTGGAAGGAATAATAAATTCAGATCTGTACACATTTGAATTCCTTTTTTCATTTAGACATCTTTATTGAATACCTCTGATATGTCAGGCAGTGCATTAGGTCTAAGCCAGTGTCAAGTGCTTTTGGGACACCTGGGGATGATGGCCAGTAGTTATACAGAGAGATCAGAAACCTGATCAGAAATGTCTGGCCTACATGGAGGTATGGATTTGGAAGTTATCTTCAAAAAAATAATAGCGAAAGCTATGGGAACAGAAGTAGTGACCCAGGTAAAAGAGGGTTGGTTTGGAAGAGTGCCAAGGAGCAATGAACAGGAGCACCAATAATCAAAGGTAAGAGAAAGGGAGAAAGAAGTGCTGTGGTCACCACTCTTTTCCTACTGGCCCACAGACCGAAAAAGAACAGTTGCTGATTCAGGAAGAAAATAAGAGAGTGGAGTTATGAAAATCAAGAAAGGAAACAATTTAAGCAATAGCATCAAATCTTACAGAGAAATCAAGCAAGATAAGTACTGAAATAAGTAGAGGAATAAAGGAGAGAAAAAAATATATAAAAAAGTTAACTAGAGTTAAAAGAAGAGTTTGGAGATACAGAAAAGAGAGGGGAAAGTTTAGTTCTAGAGGAAGCAGAAAGGAATAGAATTCAGAACTCAGGCAAAAGAAACAATGGGAAACCATATCAACTAATGACAGAAGGAAATGAAGACACAAGTTTTAAAATGTTGAAGATGTCTTTTCCCTCTTTCAATCCCACAGTGGGAATGGATCTGCATGGCAGATAATTACAAAGGTCTCTCCCAGTCTGAACATTCTAGGTTTCTTTTATAATGGAATTATGATTTGAGAAACATACATCCCTAATGGATATGGAAGGTTAAGATATATATAAAGTTACCTGAAAAAAGTTAAAGACTGGTTGTGTTGTGCCCCATGCGGTGACAGATCTGGTGACTTCTTCTGTGCTGAAAAGTTTGCAATTTAAATAAATGTTGCACGGTGGTTGTTTGTCAGATTCTCCAGTAACGAAATCTTTCCCATCTGGCACCATCAACAGCACATGCAACAGCAAAGCAGTCTCTTTTGTTGACTCATTTGTCTGATTTGCTAAATTGTGAGAGGCTGGCACAGCCGTGAAGTTTGAAGGATTTGGTGCAACAGGGCTTGGTGACTTTGGGCTGGGGAGCACCAAATTTTGCACTTTCTTTGCAGCTTCTTTGTGAATTTGATTTAGGTTCTCTGGATTTTTGTTACAGTTGACATATTGACCGGGTTCTGATAGTGTCTTATCTGGACTTGTAAGGGCACAAGGTGGGCTATGTTGGGTGCTGCTACTTAATTTAGTATTCACACCAGTGAAATCCTTGTTATCTATAACAAGCTCTATGGTTACCTATAAAACACAAGAGGAAGAGACTTAGCAAGTATGTCTTCTGGAATCAGAATCAGAATTTTGGAGCTAGAGGCAAATCAGATTGTTAGAAAATAATTAACTCATTCTCAAATACCATAATAGTAAGAACACTAATAGACTGCATGTACATTACCTTATCAGGATTAAGAAAAGCTAGACAGATGATTTATCAATACTATAAGATGAATGTGGAACATCATCTTGTGCTGAAAAATAAGGAAGTGCTCAGAAAAGGATGGGGACATATCGAAAGGAGAAAGAATACAGAATTCAATCAAAGGAGCTCACATTGGCCAAATCTGGGACAATTCGAGCATTAAAATGAATAACAGTAATGGATTATAACCTACTGAATAATGTAAAAATCCATGAGTCTATACCAACATAAATAAATATGGGAGAATGGACAACTCTTCTGTATAGCAGAATGCAATTAAGAAAAACATAAGGAAGGGAGGAGTTAGAAAATCATCATCTTACAATCATTATAGTGATAAGTGATTCAGGTAAACCCCAATGGAGGACAGTCTACAAAATAACAGGCCTTATTTTTTAAAAATATCAAAGTACTAAAAGACAAAGAAGGGTTGTAAAACTGTTCCAGACTAAACGAGATTAAAGAGAGATGAAAAATGTAACAGATAATCCCGAACAGGAAAAAAAAATTCTATATGTGGACATATCGGCACAATTGGTGAAATCTGCATATGGACTGTGGACATTATCAAGGTTACATTGATTTTTATAACTGTACAGTGTTGTGTATGATCATGTCCTTGTTCTTAGGAAATATAAGAATTTAGGGGGGAAAGATGTATGATGTCTATAACATATTCTCAAATAGTACAGAAAAAAATTGTGTGTGGGTGTGTGCGGGGGGAATGCAGAGGGAGATAAGAAAAAAAGAGTGAGAAAGGGAGAGACAGGAGGTAGATAATTATAAAGCAAATGTGACAAATGTTAGTAATCGGTGAGTCTAGGTATAGGGTATGTGAGTTCTTTGTGCTATTTTTGCAATTTTTCTCTAAGTTTGAAGTCATTAGGGATAAAGGGGACTTGCTGTTCCCTTTATTTAAAACCCACAGCGAGGTTCCTTCATGCTATTGAATATGGACAGCAATCTATCTAGAACAGTACTTCTCCCAACAGAGCCAGGACAGAAACAATTTCTAGTCCATCAGTTCCATTAATTCCTCTTTTCTGATTTTAACCTTGCAGTCCAGAATGAACTAGGCAAACAGAAAATAAACCTTTGATAGTGGAAGAGTAATGTGATGTTAATTTTTCATAATGACGATCACACCGGTCTTTAAAACTAAATGGTGTTTATTATCAAGAAGACCAGGAAGTAGGCAGAGAGAGCTTCCAAGAAGAGGCAGCAACATGAAAATCAAGATCAAAAGCATGGAGGTATAACCCAGCATGATACCTTCTTGATTCTTTACATAGTTAGACATACCTACTGGTAGGGAAGCTGTAAGTGATAGGTTACAGCCTTATGATGAGCCATGTATTTTATATTTTGGATAATGGAGAGCCATGGAAATGTCACAGGTATGGCTGTGATTATTTTAAAAGCTCACCAGAACAATAAGACAAAGCTATACTGAAGCCAGTATAATGCCACCTAAGAAATCCTGTGGCTTCTGAATACAAGGTAAGAACCCTCTTTCCAATGAATTATACATCAGAACTCATTCCACCAGACCACACACTCAGTCACTTCTCTCTTTGTTCAACTGCCACTACTCTAGTCCAAGCCATTAGTGATCTCCTTTCTGGACTAAGGTAAGTCTCTATTTTTCTTCTTGTCTCCTACAATCTATTCTCCACACAGTTATCTTTTAAAAATGTAAATCAGGGAGCCTAGGTGGTGAGTTAGTTAAACATCTGACTATTGGTTTTGGCTTATGTTGTGATCTCAGGGTCGTGGGATTAAGCTCCACATCGGGCCCCATGCTCAGCTCAAAGTCTGCTTCAGATTCTCTCTCCCTCTGCCCCTCCTGCTTATGTTCTCTCTGTCTCAAATAAATAAATTTTTTAAAAATGTAAATCAAACGTCACTCTCATGCTTTGTCCTTTCTTGGCTTTTAGCATAAAATCTAAACCATTTACGTAGACCTTCAAAGCTCTGAATGATATGCCTTCCACCTGCCTGTCCAGTCTTATTTTCTACCATTCTCCTTCTGGGCTCACTATCCTATGACAACATTCCTGCCTTAGGGCCTTTGCATGTGTTACTCCCTTTCTCTGGAATTATCTTCCCTCCACTTTTTACTTGGTGGCCTCTTCCTCTCCTTCAAATCTTACCTAAAATGTCACTTTCTTAGACCTTCTCTGACCTCCATCCCCTACTTCCTCCCAGGTATTCACTTTCACATTGTATTGTTTATTTCCTTCAAAGCAATTCTGCTGCCTATATTTTTTAAGATTTTATTTATTTATTTGTCAGAGAGAGAGAGATAGTGAGAGAGACGACAAGCAATGGGGAGAGGGAGAAGCAGGCTCCCCACTGAACAGGGAGCCCGATGTAGGGCTTGATCCCAGGACCCGGAATCATGACCTGAGCCAAAGGCAAACGCTTAACCGACTAAGCCACCTAGATGCCCCTCTGCTACGCTATTTTAATAAAAGCTGCAAGAGGAGAGACCCTGATTTTCTTGTTCAGTGCTAACAATACATGCTCCGTAAATACTTGACTACCTGAATGTGTATCTATGTACCTTAAGGGGGCCCAGTGGGGCCTGACCATTCTCCTGTTGCACTGGAAGCTGGTTACTGAAAGAAAGTAACTCAGACTGAATGACAGTTCGTAAAGGCAGTGATGCAGATCCAATGACTTCTGGCTGAGAGAAGGAAAGAAAAAATTTAGGTTAAATTAAAGACAAGATTTTAACTGGAGTGACAACATAGGACAGCTCAGAAGGGAACCCATGCTTTATAAAGTAAATAGCTTAACTATCTGAGGCAACTTTAAGTGGCAACCTATATTCTGCCATATTTTGGTCCCCATTATGGGTTTCACTACTTCTCTCTGGGAGATTGTAGACGGTTTCATGAGTCACCAAGAGGTTGAAAGATAATCTTTTTCTATTTTTAAGAGTTAGTTCTTTACAAAAAGTGTTCAACTTCACTATTAAAGATAAAAAATAACATTTAGATGATACAAATTTTTGCCATCAAGCTAAAAAATTATAAAACTTTATATACCTGGCTATCAAGGTTATGGAGACAGAGGTTATCATAAATGTGTGAAGTTGGGAATATAAACTGGCAACATACTTCTGGACAGCAAATTTGGCAGTAAATATTAAAAGCTTTAAATATTCACTCTTTAGCTCAGTAATTCCACTTCTGGGAATTTACACTAAAATAGTAACAAATACATAAAAAGCTTATACACAAATAGGTATGTTTTAAAAATTAACAATTAGAAATAACTAGAGGTCCAATAATCAGGAATTATTAAGTTAATTATAGCACATTGCTACAATGCAGTAATATGTAGTCATTAAAACAATGTTTACAAAAGGTGTGAAATAATATGAGAAGTATTCATTATAGTGTTTGGTAAAAATAGAGTATTAAGTAATATATAGTAAATCTTCAAATATTTTAAACATAATGTTAAATTTTTAAAAAGGCAGGATAAAAACTGTATATAAAATTACCCTAATACTGCTAAAGATTTACACATGTATTGTATTCATTTGAAAAAAACACACAAGGGGGAAACAGAAATATTAGCAAAGTTATTTCCTGGTAATGGGATTATAGACAATTTTTGCTTCTCAGAAATACTTTCTCAAGTTCTCTGCCAAAAACATGTACAGTTCTTTTATTAGAAAGAGCCATTAGCTAGGAGATACAACGTAAATATACTGAAGCGTTTATAGAGAGGCAGTCCTGAGGTTGTAGAATTATGTGTTTTTCTACCTCTTCCTATTTTGGTATATTTTCCAAAAAGAACTTGTATTATTTATATCCTCTGAAAAAACAAAAAAAATGCAAGACACATTCCTCATGCTATCCATACTCAAGAGGTGGGCAAAGATTAGGAAGATTTCAGTAGTTTTACTGAAAGAAGTTAAAAACTGCTCATGACATAGTTTACTGATTTACGCTGTACCAATTGCAAGTGGATTTTATAAACTTAGAATAAGTTTATAAGCTGATTAAATCTGCTATCCACATTATATTATCTTGGACTTCTACATACTCTGCCTGAAAATAAGAAATAGTCTCAAATTAAGGCTAATAACCTATATCAATTCAAATAGTCCCTTCTCTGTAGCAGGGAATACAGTGAAGAGGTTAAGAACTTAGGGTCTGAAGTCAGAAAACTTGAGATGGAGTCCGGCCTGGCTTTATCTTTTATTAGCTTGAGCGATCTTAGACAAGCTACTAAACTTCACCAAATCTCAGTTTCTTTGTCTGTAAAATAAAGATAATAACATACTTAATTCACAGAGTTATAATGATTAACTTTGCTAGTGTGTCTGTATAGCTCCTTTAGCATATCTGGCTTATAACAAATAGCAAACAGAAATTAGAAATAATAATAAGCAGTGTTTGAGCCTGGAGAAATTCCTACTTTAGGTAAGAATAGAATTTTAAGTATGTTCTAATTCCCTAGTGTGAATGGTAAGGCAAAGTCAAAATCACTTGAGATACCTTTTTCTGTGGGGTTTTCTTTGTGTAAATTTGGAAAGTGAGGTTGGAATTCCACCAGTGTTCTATCATTGGGCCACCAAAGTGTACTGGAAACACAAATCGCTGCTGGAAATTCACCACTGTAAGGAGAACCAAACACATGAGCATATGTCAGGCCACCCAACTAGAGCCATCATCAATCCATGCTTTGACACCACCTGCCTCCCTCTTGATTTAACTAAAATCTCTTTCAGAAATCTCGTCATGGGGCACCTGGGTGGCTCAGTCATCAAGAGTCTGCCTTCGGCTCAGGGCGTGATCCCAGGGTCCTGGGATCGAGCCCCACATCAGGTTCCTTGCTCCCCTGAGAGCCTGCTTCTTCCTCTCCCGCTCCCCCTGCTTGTGTTCCCTCTCTTGCTGGCTGTCTCTCTGTCAAATAAATAAATAAAGCCTTAAAAAAAAAATGAAATCTAAAGGCTTAGTTAAGTGACTTCTGCTCAGGTCAGGTCATGATCTCAGGGGCCCTGGTATTGAGCCCTGCAGTCAGTTGGGCTCTGCACTCAGCAGAGAGTCCGCATGTCCCTCTCCCTCTGCTCCTCCCCCTGCTTGTACACTCTCTCTCTCAAATAAATAAATAAAATCTTAAAAAAAAAAAAAGAAATTTAGTCAGCATACTTTCACAAAAGTGTTAGGGTTGTAGGGACTGAAGGAGCAGAGACAAAGAAAAAAACCTGCGTATAGTAGGGAGAAGCTAAGCAGTGCTATGTTGCTCTAGTTTTGCTACGAGAAATGAATGGCAAGCATACGAGCACACGATATGAAAAGAGACAGATCTTCATGGGTGTAAGGTAATATGATTTATTGTTTTAAAAAGACAAGTTGGTAGGTATTAACAAAAGAAGGGGGTGGGCTGCTGGGACAATGAGGCATAAACGAAGAGAAGAGTTGAATCAAAAACTGTAATGAAAATGAGTTTATCTTTTGGCCGAAGGCTAGGGGACTCCTACTGTCACCTTCACACAAGGTACCAGGTCCTGATGTTAGCTGGCATGTTGGTCTCTTAGACAGAAGGAAAAGGATTTTTGCTATAATAATAAGTGCAAACGGGATAAAGCAGTGTTAGTATTTGAGTATGTGCTCACTGCTATGGGGCTTTAACAGATTTTAAAAAAGAAAAAAGACCTTGGGATTTGAACCAAAGAATGTAAGGTCAAGCTCCAGTTCTATTACTCATTAGTGACCACCTCGGCCACAACTTCCCACCTGTAAAATGATTTTCCTGTTCATTCACTTCTACACCCTTAAAATGGAAAGCCCTCACAAAAGGCCCCGTTAACAGAGAAAACTGCTATCTCTGGTATTCATTCAAACTGATCACTTTGGTCTACTGATCAATTTTATTCATCTTTGCCATCTTAATTCTTGACTCTGTATACTTCTCTTGATACTCATAAATAAGATCTGGGTCTTCTACTCTGGATCCATACACAGGAACTGTAAACAAAAGGTCTCAGCCCAGGAAGCCCACACCCATGGGACCAGCTGACCTGATTATCCTACCAGGAGAAGGGAAATAAGACAACACCTACACCTCAGTGGTGGTGGAAGGACTGAAGTAACAGAGGAAAAAGCAATTTGGATACTGAAAAATCCTTTTTTGTACAAACACAACTCTAATTTACTCAGATTTTTCGTCACCATCTAGTTTTTACACTATATCACTGTATTTCTCACATAATTCTCGTTTCTTAAGCTCATGGCTTTTTTTTTTTTTTAACCATTAAAAGCGAGTTAAGGCAATAATGAAATAAACTGTAAATAAATTGCTGAACAATGTCCCAGAGAATTTTTTTAAGAGTTGGAAGGGAGGAAAATAGAAGAGTTGGAAGGTTATCTTGAAAATACCTAGTCCAATCTATGTTATTGTTAAGAGAGGCCCACAGATGAAAAAAGTGATTTTGCTTAAGCTCATACAATTAGTGTATGGTATAAACAAAACTAGAACTCTGTCTTCCAATTCCTGGCTTGATGCTTATTACACACTTCCCATGTGATCTTTTTCAGAAGGACACAGGGAGAACTCAACCACTGTGGTCAACAACAACTGAAAAGCAATATAGATTAAGAGCATATGAATTAGAATAAAACATGCTCTTGATTCAGGGGCACCAGGGTAGCTTAGCTGGTTAAGCATCTCTTAATTTCAGCTCAGGTCATGATCTCTGGCTCATGGGATCAAGCCCCACTGAGCATGAAGCCTGGTTAAGATTCTCTCCCTCCTTTTCCATATGCCCCTTCCCCCCCCTTCATCCCCACTCAATAAATAAATAAATAAAATCTTTAAAAAATTGTTCTATGTTCAAATTCTAGTTCACCAGTAAACCAGCTGTACAATCTCAGACAAGCTACTTGATTGTTGTGTGTTTTAATTTATGAGTAACACAGTCATAAAGGACTGAGTTTTCTATGTTGTGGTATGAAAATCAATTAAATGGTGAATGTATATAAAACACTGAGTAGAGTTCTTGGCATGTAGTTTAGTACCCAGTAAGTGTAAGCTACTATTAGTTACATACTATTCTAGAATTTAATATTTTTACATTCATTATCCCATTTGACTGTACATCAATCCCTTGAGTCCTTGCTTTACAGGTACTATGTTAATTGAAACTCATATCAGAACTGTGTCCTTGCTGTATTTCAATTTTACAGATGGCGAAACTGAGGCTCAGAGAAGTTTTAAGAAACTCATCAGAGATCACATAGGTAGAAGGAGATAAAAGGAAAGGCTTGAGAAAAAGATCCAATGTGTTTCCTTGCATATGGGGGTTTGATAAGTTTAAAGCATATTAAAGCTCCTTAAACATACTTTCAGCCAACAGGATCAATTCTGCATTCTTGAATGCTCTAAACAAACCTCCAGAGCAGCTTCTGCTGCTGTCAATAATTTAAGCATACGCCAGAAGTAAACATGTGAAAAATTTTAAATGCCTCCATTCTTCCTTTAAGGTGATGGGGAAAGTGAAACAATGTATTCTAGTAAAAAAAGTACACTAAATTACTTTAGGTGCTGTTTTTAAGAGTATTTTCAAATCACAACCACAACGAGATACCACCTCACGCTGGTGAGAATGGCTAAAATTAACAACACAGGAAAAAACAGATGATGGTGAGGACGTGGAGAAGGGGAGCCCTCTTACACTACTGGTGGGAATGCAAACTGGTGCAGCCACTCTGAAAATAGTAAGGAGGCTTCTCAAGAAGTTAAAAATAGAGCTACCCTGGGGCGCCTGGGTGGCACAGCGGTTAAGCGTCTGCCTTCGGCTCAGGGCGTGATCCTGGCGTTCTGGGATCGAGCCCCACATCAGGCTCCTCTGCTATGAGCCTGCTTCTTCCTCTCCCACTCCCCCTGCTTGTGTTCCCTCTCTCGCTGGCTGTCTCTATCTCTGTCGAATAAATAAATAAAATCTTTAAAAAAAAAAAAAAAAGGAAGGTGAGGCCAGACCTTCCTTTAAAAAAAAAAAAAAAATAGAGCTACCCTAAGACCCAGTAATTGCACTACTGGGTATTTATCTGAAGGATACAAACATAGTGATTCAAAGGGGCACATGTACCCAGTGATTATCGCAGCAATGTCCACAATAGCCAAAATATGGAAAGAGCCCAGATGTCCATCGACAGATGAATGGATATAGAAGACGCGGTGTGTATCCACACAGACACACACACACACACACACACACACACACTGGACTATTACTCAGCCATTAAAAAGAATGAAATCTTGCCATTTGCAATGATGTGGATAGAATTAGAGGGTATTATGCTAAGTGAAATAGAGAAAGAGAAATATATTATTTCACTCATATGTGAGATTTAAGAAACAAAACAGAACATAGGGGAAGGGGAGGAAAAATAAAATAAAAACAGAGAGGGATACAAACCACGAGAGACTCTTAACTATAGGAAACAAACTGAGGGTGGCTAGAGGGGAGGTACATGGGGGGATGGGGTTACTGGGTGATGGGCATTAAGGAGGGCACTTGATGGAATGAACACTGGGTGTTATATGCAACTGATGAATCACTAAATTGTATGTCTGAAACTAGTAATACAGTATATGTTAATTAAATTGAATTTAAATTTAAAAAATGTAAAAAAAAGTTATTTTAATAAGTATTTTTAATGTTTGTATTGGATATTATCACATCAAATGAGAAAGGATGCACGTTCAAAATTTTTCTATTGAAGCACTGTTTTTAATAGTAAGACTGAAAATTACCTAAGTAGTGATATATTAACCAATAAGTGGTGTTTAAATTATGGCATATTCATACAAGGGAATACTATGTGGTCATAAAAGACTGGGAAGACTGCGTTCTTTATTTCCTGGCATGAAAAAATTACTAAGATACACTGTTAAAGACAAGGTACAGAGCAATGCATAAGGTACACTAATACTTGGATAAAAATGGGAGGGCAAAAAAGGATAAACATATTTGCTTATATATGCATGAAATATCTTAGGAATAATACAAAATTTACAACATTGCCTACAAAGATTTTGAACCAAGTGGAATGGATTATATCTAGTTAAAAAAACAAATAAAGCAAAATAAAAATTTAAAAATCCAATGTTACCATGCGGTATAGGAAAGTTACTTGAATGTGTAGGAGAATTAGGACCGTATCTTTTACTCCTTAAACTACCTCTCAGAGAAGGAATTCAACACTGATGAACCATTCATGGATCAAACTGGATAACGAAGACAAAGAAATTCACAAAATGTTAGAAAGTTATATAACTTTGGATGACAGGGACATAAATGTTTATTATATTACCCTTTTACTTTTTTTTTTTTAAAGATTTTATTTATTAATTTGACAGAGAGAGACAGCCAGCGAGAGAGGGAACACAAGCAGGGGGAGTGGGAGAGGAAGAAGCAGGATCATAGCGGAGGAGCCTGATGTGGGGCTCGATCCCATAACGCCAGGATCACGCCCTGAGCCGAAGGCAGACGCTTAACGACTGAGCCACCCAGGCGCCCCTACCCTTTTACTTTTTTGTATTAGAAATACTTAAAATAGAAAAAAGAAGGATAATACCAAAAGCACATGCAACAAAAGAAAAAATAAACTGGACCACAGCAAAATTTAAAACATTTGTTCTATAAATGATAGTATTTAGAAAGTGAAAGGACAGCCCATTAATGGGAGAAAATATTTCAAAATCATAGCTCTCACAAGGTCTCATATCCAGAATATGTAACTGATAAGGGTCTTAAATCCAGAATATGTAACTCCTAAGGGCCTTATATCCAGGATGTATAAAGAATTCTTACAACCCAATAACAAAAACTTAAAAATGGGCAAAGGATTGCAACAGACATTTCTCTAAGATATATACATGGAAAATAAGCACAGGAAAACACACTCAACATCATTAGTCATTGGGAAATGCAAATCAAAACCACAGCGAGATACGACTTCATAACCCCTACGATGTCTACAATAAAAAATAATGAAAGATAACAAGGATTGGTGAGGATGTGGAGAACTGGCACCCTCCACACACTGCTGTTGAGAATGTAAAATGATGGAGCAACTGATGAAAACTGTCTGGCAGTTCTTCAAAAAGTTAAAACACATAGTTACCATATGACTCAGCAATTCCACTGTTAGGTACATACCCAAGGGAAATGAAAACATATATCCACACAAAAACGTGTACACAAATATTCATAAAAGCATTATCCACAACAGCCAAAAAGCAGAAACAACCCAAATGCCCATCAGCTAATGAATGGATAACTAAATGTGGTATAGCCATACAGTGAAATATAATACAGCCACAATAAGGGAAAAGGTTCTGAAACAGCCATAACACAGATCAAATTTGAAATGTTATGGTAAGTCAAAGAAGCCAGTTAAAAAATCACATACTGTATGATTCCATTTATATGAAATGTCCAGAATGAGTAAAATGATAGAAAATAGATTAGGGGTTGTTTAGTGTGGGTGGGGGTGATGACAGGAAAATGGAGAGTGGATGCTAATGAGTAAGGGATTTCCTTTGGGGGGATGAAGATATTCTTTTTTTTTTTTTTTTTTTTTTTTAAGATTTTATTTATTTATTTGACAGAGACAGAGACAGCCAGCGAGAGAGGGAACACAAGCAGGGGGAGTGGGAGAGGAAGAAGCAGGCTCATAGCAGAGGAGCCTGATGTGGGGCTCGATCCCAGAACGCCGGGACCACGCCCTGAGCCGAAGGCAGACGCTTAAACGCTGTGCCACCCAGGCGCCCCGGATGAAGATATTCTAAAATTAGATCATGATGGTTGCACAACTCTTTGTATATACTAAAAACCACTGAATTCTTCAATGGGTTCAACGAACACTTTAAATAGTTAAGTTGTATAATACGTGAATTATACCTTGTTAAAGTTGTTTTTAAAAAGGGAACAAAAGTCGAGCGAATGTGCTCTAAGCATCAGGAGTTCTGCATTCTGGTCTCAGGTATGTTACTGCCTTGCTGCCTTGCATCAGATAGTCACAGCACCTCTGGGCCAGTGTCCTCACTTATCAAATAAAGGAATTAGAGTAAATTCAGTCCACAATTCTTTCTAACTCTATGATTCTATGGTACTATAAAAGTCAGATGACTATTTAGGGCTTGAAAAATTCTTCCACAGCAAGAATGCAAGGAGCAGAAAACTAGTCTCTTACCTCCATCTGTAATTTTACTGGAGGCGAGTCGAACGACCTCGGTGATCAAATCTGTCTTTCCCAATCCACCTCTAGAAAAACCCACAGGAAAGTGATATTCCACAAAGAAGGTGCTAAAAATCAAAACCAAAAAAAGTGATTAAAACATAAATCAAATAACAAATGAACGTATTTACTCTCTGATCAGCCCTTCATATCTTTCCTATTTTCAGCACCTCAGACCCTCAGAGGACCTATCTGTTCTCTTGAAAGCCTTCCCCAATCCTATCAAGCAGAACTTCCTTGTGCTTGCACAGTTTACTTACTCTATCCATTTATCTATTATTGAAACATAATCGACATATAACATTATATTAGTTTCAGGCATATAACAATGATTTGATATTTGTATAAGCTGGAAAATGAGCACCACAGTATGTCTACAAATTTTCCACAGCATTTTTAATATAAAACATCTATTTTGCATCCTACAGCCTTTTAAATGCATCTCTCTTGTGCTGACTATAAAGTATGTAACGATAGAGCGAGGGTCTCAATTTCTTTTAGTCTCACAATTACCTAGTCCTGGCCTTGAAACCTAGTGAGGACTTCATCACATTTTTGTTGATTGATTCATATGAAAGTACTTTATAAATCATAAAATGTTATGCAATTATTTATCTTTATTACTATTACCACCACACACTTCCCAGAAATGTCAAATTTCTTTGACATGTTGGAGCTCTTCCATGTTGGAGACGTACCGCTTTTTTGTTGCTGTCAGCTTAGGTGGTCTGCCAGAAAAGTTTTTTTTGCCAGAGGTCATCTGAGGACTATCTGGAGGAACCCCCATCGTTTCGATGATGATTCTGACCGAATGTGTTCTACCCAAAAGGGCCAATCTATCCACACTTAGTGTCATCACTTGGGCATCTTCTGGAGTTTCTGATATCATCTGTTTTTCAACCAAATCTCTGAAAGGAGTTCATATAGACAGTGAAACAGACAGTCTGAGGCCCAACATGAAAGGATTTAGTTGCACAGGAAAGAAGAGGAAAGAGAAAGGGCAGCAAGTATCTTAATTCACAAGTTTTCAAGGACTGAGAGTGAAAGAAATTTCAAAAAAAGTAAAATCATTCTTTTAATCTAAAGTCTTATCTCCATAAAAGTATAGAAACTGATGTTACAGAATTAGGTTTTCTTACAAGGGCTACAGACATTACACCCCAGTTAACCCACTACTTTAATATAACTACTATCATCACTCCTTTGTATTCCTCTTCATTTGCTTTCTTTATGCATATTTTCCACAGTGCAGTACAGCACACTTTTTTTTAATTTAAGATCTTATTTATTTATTCGACAGAGAGACAGCCAGCGAGAGAGGGAACACAAGCAGGGGGAGTGGGAGAGGAAGAAGCAGGCTCCCAGCGGAAGAGCCTGATGTGGGGCTCGATCCCAGAACGCTGGGATCACGCCCCGAGCTGATGGCAGACGCTTAATGACTGCGCTACCCAGGCGCCCCGGTACAGCACACATTCAACCTATAATTCTGCTTTCTTTTTTTTTCCATTTTATTGTATCCATCTTTCCATATTATTACACTTTTAATGAACTATTATAACTCACTTAACCAGGATGATAGTGTTAGGCAAATACAGATCATTTACGTTAGGAGATCTTGTGAAAATAATCTTCCTTTGCTTTTGCCTCTAAATGAGCAATCATAGAGAGGCTCACCTATTTTTCTTGCCCGCTGCCCTTTTCTTCAACTTAAGATCATTTGACTCCAGAAGCTTAGGAGATTTGGCAAGAGCTTTTGACTGGTTCATTTTTTTAGAAGGGACAGTATCATCTTCACTGAAGAAATCACTGACGCTGGTATCAGATTTCTATGGGGGGAAGAAACAAAAAGAGAGGCACCAAAAAAAAAAAAAGTTGCTTTAGGGAGACTGGTAATGAAAACATTTCTCTAAAAGTAATCAAATTCTTCTCTGCACATGTATCATTCTTTTAAAGAGATAACTGATGCCAGGGAGATAATCCCGCATTTCTCCTGGTATGTAAAAATAACCTACAAGTTTGGTTCAAAGAAAATAAATGAAAACAGACTCTTCTTTCAAATTCTCAACAATAGCAATCATTACTTATTTACTATCTACTATGTATCTAGTACCAAAGGCAGATTCCAAAGCCTATATTTCTACCACAGTTTGAGGCAAAATGGTACAATGTCACCTAACTATACGGATGCAAAGACTCCACCTTCTTTTTTTACCACTCCATACCACTAGTGATTTATTCTACTCTTAATCTTGCTAGGATGAACTGTTTATTATGTCGCAAATTTTCTTAATGGGGGAATCAGTTGCTAAGCCCCCTGTAATTAAATTTTACTTGGAGAAAAAGTAGCTTACCACAATTGACTGATCAGCCCTTTCTATCACAAAATGCAAAATAAAGAGAGGACAGTGTTATACTTATTTGGTTCCAAATTAAAAAAAAAAAAAACTTGCTCATATAAATGCAGAAATGAATCCAATGTCATTTTTTAATTAAAAGATTTATTTATTTATTTATTTGAGAGAGGGAACACAAGCAGGGGGAGCAGTAGGCAGAGGGAGAGGGAGAAGCAGGCTCCCTCCCTGAGAAGGGAACTGGATGTGGGGCTCCATCCCCAGGACCCTGGGATCATGACCTGAGCCAAAGGCAGACACTTGACCGACTGAGCCACCCAGGCACCCCTAATCCAATGTCATTTTAAGTTTATCACCTCCACCTTCCTTTTTTCAGAATCTCACGGTGTATACTGTATTGACCTATGACAACGGTAACAAATTAGTAGTTAAATAAGCATGATCAGAATGTCCTTCAAGAAAGAAGTACAACTTTTTCAAGGTGAAATTACAAAGCTTTTTGCTCTTAGGTTTTTCTTTATTAAGTGGCAACTTTTAAAAATGGCTAAAGACAAGGCATTCAAAATCTAAATGGGTCCACAGCCTGCAGGAAATTAGAGTAAATATGAACTATTATTCAAAAGCTAAGAATTTTAGGGACCAAAACCACAGGCTAATAATGCTGAATTTCTAAGCTGCAGATGTCATTCAACATTAAGAACATCAAACCCTGGGGAAAGACATGTACATTCTAACTCTTTGATCTTTCCATTGCATCATGGTCTATTGCTTCACTCCGCATCAACAAATCTTTTCTAAAATTATTTTGTTCAAATAGCATACGGGATTACTTAGTGCCATTCATAAACTCATTCCTTTATCCCCTAAGTACTCCTCAGTCTCAATATTCATCAGGCTTTGTTGTACTGGTAATACAAAGATAATGCAGACATGTTCTCGTTCTCGAGGAACTGTATCGTACAACATGCCTGAATGTCCCAGGATCCTGTGGGCATCCAGGCAATAAATTCTGCTGGGGGAAGTCTAGGATGGTTTCTATATAGAGGTAATCAGTTGATTTTTGAAGAATAAAGAGTTTACCAGATATACAAAAGCATTTCAACATTCAAAGGAGAATCAGTATGAGCAAAAAATACAGAGATAAAAAAAGAGCTAGAATGTTTGGGGAGTGACGAAACAATCAGTATGACTGGAGGGTAAAGGGCAAATGTGGGAGATGAGGTTAGGGAGGTAAGCCAAGATCAGATTCTAATGCCATACTTAAGGCTTATGAGATGATGTCGTTAATTACAAGTAATTAACGCTTCTAAGAGTTTATATCGTGATATGTAGAAGATAACACTATCTTATAGGGCTAGAAAAAGAATTAAATAAAATAATGAATTTAAAACATTTGGCACAATACTCAAAAATAACAGATAACATGTAAATTCCCTGGCACGTCAAAAATGTGTAATCAATGTAAATTCTCTCTTCTTTGTATCCCACAAGTAACGCAGTATCAGTGATGATTTTTAAAATAGGAAGTCATGAAATCCTAATAATTCATAATATCTTTTAAATTCATCTTTCTTTCCAATCCCATTGCTGCCGCTCTCATACACACCTCTAATAACCTAATGGCTTCCAATCTGCTTCCAGGTATTCTCCCCTAAGTTAGCTGCCTACCTCATTGCTGGATTAACGTTCCTTCACCACCATTATGATCATGTCATTTCTTCTCACCTGACATTCAAAGGCTTTCACAGACTGGCCGCAATATGCTAGCCTGCCTTATTGATGATAACTTGCCCACATAAATCCTCATCAGTTCAAATTAAATCCCCTGCAGTACACAAGTTGTTTCTCTAGACAGGTCATTCTTTCTATTCCCGTTTCATATCCTCTCTCTATCTCTAAACATTATTATTATTAATTATTATTTTTATTATTTTTTAGTAAGCTCTATATATAGTCAATGTGAGGCTAGAACTCACAACCTTGAGATCAAGAGTCGCATGCTCTACCAACTGAGCCAGCCAGGCACCCCTAAAATTCTTAACCTTACTAGGCCTGTCTCCTCATCTGTAAAATGACACAGGTAAAATGGATAGCTTTCTGTCTGGCAAGTGGTAACATGCCTGCACCTAATAACATTAATAGTCTCGTTCTTTAATTTTCAAAGCTGCAGATTCAGTGACTTACAGGTGCCGTGTAAAATAAGCTCTCCAGGAGACTCTGGTCATACTGAGGATCATTCAGCTCACTGCTGCAATACACATCACTCCTAGGAGATGGGGAATCTGGAGGGGAGCCTAGCCCATTCCAGTACTGACCTTGGGATAATTCAGCACTGCAGAGGTAAAAAAACAAAGCAGAAGGACATTAAAAGAAGTTTCAGTTGAGCTGTATTTTTCTAACTGAAAACTTTTTAGAGTTCTAAACATGAAAGAAGATAATGTTAAGCAGAAGACTCACATTAGAAGACTACCTGATCAATATTTTCCTAAAATATTCTCCCTCCTCTGGGATGCCAACAGTTAGTATTCAAAAATACACTACTGACACTGATTATGATCTCATTTATGTAACAAACATTTTTCTTTTCTGGGCACCTATTATGTGCCAGGCATGGTGTTAGGTCTTGAATGATACCGAGATGGTTAAACTAACTTGCTCTACTCTTGCACTGCTTATGGTCTAGCAGGGAGGAAAAGAAGGTTAAGAATGAACTATAATTCAATGAGTTTAATGCTCATGCTGTTTCTGTGAAGAATTCATAAATATGCCTTCTTCCATTAAGCAAAAATATGTGTACTTAGGCTGAATTATGACAAGACTAATTTCATGTGTGATATGTGAAATAAGTAAAACAGAAACCCTACTTACAAAAAGTTTATAAATTAATAAGGAATATAAGCATACAAGTACATGTATACTTCCTTCATTTTTTGTTTCTCCTAAAATAACTGAATGGATATCTGTAAATGAATTTACTGGATTCTTAATGAACATGTTATTAATAATAAAAGCAATATTTATTATATGTACTAGGCACCATGCTAAGCATTTTGGTTATTAATTCTTTCAACTTCCCTTTCATGCCAACTCTTGGTTTTGGCTCAGGCTGTGATCTCAGGGTAGTGAGACTGAGCCCTGTGTCTGGCTCCCCACTTAGTGCAGAGTCTGCTTAAGACTGTCTCTTCCTCTGCCCAACCCCCAATAAATAACTAAATCTTTAAAAATAAAATAGGGAAGTGTGAATCCCCCTACTTTTCTCTTTTTCAAGACTGTTTTGGCTATTCTGGGTCCTTTGCAATTTCACAGGAATTTTAGAATCAGTTTATTAATTTCTACAAAGAAGTCAGCTGCAATACTGATAGGGATTGCGCTGAATCATGAACATGGGATTTTTCTAATTACTTAGTTCTTTAAAAATTTCTTTTAGTAACGTTTTGCAGTTTCAGAGTTTATATTTTACACTTCTTTTGTTAAATTTATTCATAAGTATTTTATTCTTATTACTGCTATTATAAATGGAATTGTTTCTTAATTTCATTTTTGGATTGTTCATTGCCAGTATATAGAAATACAATTGATTTTTGTGTATTGATCTTATATCCTGCAATCTTCCAGAATTTATCAGTTCTAATATTTTTTTAGTGGATTCTTTAGGATTTTCTACATACCAGATCGTGTCATCTGTGAATATAGTTGTGCTTCTTCCTTTCCAATTGGGATCCCTTTAATTTTCTTCCCTGCCTAATTACATAGGCAACATAGATTACATAAGAGACATAATAAGATCCTGAATTAACTTGTGTCTGTTTAAAATCTGAGGTTTTTAAAAAATTAATTTATTTGAGAGAGAGAGAGTGGGGAGGGGAGAAAAGGGAGAGGGAGAGAAAGAATCTCAAACAGACTCCCTGCTGAGGTAGAGCCTGACACGGGGCTTGACCTCACAACCCTGAGATCATGACCTGAGCCGAAACCAAGAGTTGGACACTTAATCGACTAAGCCACCCAGGAGCCCCTAAAATCTGAATTTTTAAAATTATACCCTAATAATGGTGTTGAGAATAGAGCTAGGAGATAAGAATGGAAAGGTGAGCTGGAGACCATTCTGTAAGTGAAGTTAAGAATAAAAGGCTAAAGACTAGATTTTTACTTAGTAGGTAATAAGTAGTGATTTTTATTTAGTATGCAATGAGTAACCAAGGGAATGACCTGGCTACTCCATGGAAGTAAGTATTGCTTTCAGAAGATAAATCTGTTAACAATATACACAATGAATTGAAGGGAGAATTTAAAAGGAAGAAAGATAGTTAAAAGTCCTTACCTGCCCAACAGCAGCTGTATAGCTCTGGTATCATCTTTTGTGTCATGTTTCCAAAATGTATTCTCAGTCGGAGGGAGGAGGTGATCTTCTATGTGGTCTTTAAACTGGTTCCTAGACAAGGCTTTGATTCTGTGGTGTGGAAAAGTACTTTCTGAGTGGCTAACATATAGGAAAAATCTAAATCAGAATTAACTGAACTAAGAGCTAGATAGTACATGGAGATGGTTCAACATGGAACATTTAACATCCTTCAGACTTAACTACCTTAAATATATATAAAACTTCACAATTTACAAAGCCTGTTTCTACCTTAGACTCTAATTTCATTTCTGTAAGAGAGGGAGGAGAGAATATCCCCATTATACATATAAGCATGCCAGTTCACAGGGAGTAAAGAATACAGCCATTTACAGATTTAGTACGTACCAGTACTAGGTTTAGATTTTGAGTATCTAAACTCCTAGTTTAGGCTTCCTTTCCACCACATTAAGAATTATTTGCTGAATAAGTCCGTAACTTAACAAAAAAAATATACATTAGCAACAATTAAGAAATGAACTGTTAGGAATCATGTTTATCCTGTAACTTACTGTGTTGGAGCTTTAAGAAAATCTTCCTTCATGGAAGGATGAGCTTCATCCAACAACATGCTAGTATCTGGGCTTGATTTCATTGTAGAAATCACCATGGCATTACGCAGCTTATTGCCTTGTTCTAACAGAGCTGAAGAAGGCAAAAGCAGAACATGGAAAATCTAAAATCCAACAGCAATACTTACAATATTCAGCACCTTTCCTTCTAGGATAGGATTTAAGACAATACATTATAATAGCTTACCTGTCTGCTTTTCCCACTAGCTTGAGAATTTCTTGAGAACACTCATTTTACAATAAATGTTTACTGAGCTTCTATGATAGGACTGTTTTAAATGCTGGCATTTCAGCAGTGAATGAAATCTATTCTGGAGGGAGGTCAGTCTCTCCAGAGTTGTTATACAATGGGAGTCATTACATGAATGCATGGACTCTTACAACTAGTTTTTGTATGTAATAAAGTTAATAAAGTCTACGTATTATTTTTGTATCCAGATACCATACTGAATTCTCTTATTATTTGTAATAGTTAATGTTCCTATTATCCAAAAAACACTAACAACTATGCCAGCTAAACTTAGAAGCTATAGTGATAATCTATTCCAAATCTATACTTTTATGAAGAACGCCAAAAAATTTCCATGACTTGTCTAAGATCATACAGCAGGTTAACAGAAAAGTCAGGATGAAGTCTTCAGACTTTCTGATAAGTAAAATTTACCCCATCCCTAAGTAAAAATAACAATAATAACAGCAATAATAATTGAATTCTTAAACACATGCTGGGGACTACTCTATGTATATTACGTATGTTCGGTCATTTAATCCTCCTAACAATTCTCTGAGATGGATACTACTATTTCCTTCATCTTCCAGATGTAGAAAATTGAGGCACAGAGGATAAGTGATTTGCCCAAGTTGTACACACTGTATAAGCAGAATGTATATATTGCCTCACAGCCTATAATTTTACTTTATTTTTTTAAAGATTTTAGTTTTTTAAGTAATCTCCACACCCAATGTGGGGCTTGAACTCACAACTCTGAGATCAACAGTTTCATGCTCCACCAACAGTGCCAGCTAGGCGCCCCACAACCTACGATTTTAATTACTATACTTTATATGACCCCGCTTTAGTTCTTAGACATCTTTTTTTTTTAAAGATTTTATTTATTTATTTGAGAGAGAGAGAGAGCACAAGCAGAGGAAGCTGCAGATGGAGGGAGAAGCAGTCTCCCCAATGAGCAGGGAGCCCAAGTTAGACATCTTTTTAAAAGCTTAGGGCCAGTGGCATTATTCCAAGGAACAGTGGGAAATATTTTTTTCTTGAGGTTCCAGAGTTGCTTTGGAGGTAATTGAGACTAGACAAAAAGCGCCCATCTCTTAGTCTAGAGTTTTATAGCTTCTGAAAAGAAAGGAGATATAGAGGCACCTGGGTGGCTCAGTCGGTTGGGTGTCTGGCTCTTGGTTTGGGCTCAGATCATGATCTCAGGGCTGTGGGATGGAGCCCCACCTTGGGCTCTGTGTTGGGTATGGAGCCTTCTTTGGGTGCTCTCTCTGCTCCCCCACCCCTCAGCCCTGCACACATATGCACATGCACACGCTCTCTCAAGAAAGAAGGAGGAGAAGGAGGAGGAGGAGGAGATGATGATGATATAGTGGTCAGGCCAAGAAAAAAAAATGAAGCCAAGAAGATCCATAAGCACTTAACATTTGTTAGTACAGAGAGTTCAAAATATAGCTTACAAAGTAAAAACAAACAAAAAAACCCCCAAAACCCGAAATACCATTACATTTAGTGAAAATACAACTAAACTAAAAGAAAATAAAGATCAACCATTCAGAGTTCTAAGATAGTTCCCCCTAAGATTCCCAACTCTGGTGTACTTATATCATCTCTCTGATTCAAACACTCATGTAAATGTACTGCCATGAAGGGATTTTACAGATGTAGTTTACAGTTCCAAATCAGACAACCTTAAGATGGGTAGATCATTTTGGTTGCCCACACCTTTTAAAAGCAGAGTTTTCTCTGGCTATTTGCAGGTTATGACATCAGAGATTTGAAAGATGAGAAAGATTTAATGTATCACCACTGTCTTGAAGATGGAAGGGACCACATGGTAAGAGATGCGGGTGGCCTTTAGGAAGTTAAGAGTGGCTTGTAGCTGATAGTAATCAAGGAAATGGGACCTCAGTCCTATATACTGCAAGGAACTGAATTCAGTCAACAAGAATGAACTTGGAAATCCATTTTTCCCCAGAGCTTCCAGATGAGATTTTAGCTTGGCCGACATCTGATACCTTAAGCAGAAATCCCAACCATACCTTGTTGGACTTCTGATCCACAGAACTGTGAGCTAACAAATGAATGCTGTTTTAACCCATTAAATTTGTGGTAATTTGTCATGTAGCAATAGGAAACTAATATACCCATTAATGCCACTACCCAGGAATACTCATCGTTAACATTTTGATATATTCCTTATAGTTTTTTAAATCTATGAATACACATGTATTTATATATACGTGTATATATAAAATATGCATACTGTTTTGAAGTTGTAAAAATATGCATACTGTTTTGAAGTTGTTTTTTACTTAACAATATACATTACCTTTTTTCTATGTAAAAATATGCATACTGTTTTGAAGTTGTTTTTTACTTAACAATATACATTACCTTTTTTCTATGTAAATAATGGCTACACAATATTCATTCAGAATTCATTGTATTTTTTTTTTAAGATTTTATTTATTTATTTGACTGAGAGAGAACACAAGCAGGGGAAGCAGCAGAGGGAGAGGGAAAAGCAGATTCCCTGCTGAGCAGGGAGCCAGGGTCCCAGTCACCACAACACAAGCCGAAGGCAGATCCTTAACCAACTGAGCCACCCAGGCACCCATATGTTGTTTTTATTTTTAATCTCTGAGATTCATCCAAAAAATAACTATCTTGTTTATTCAATGAGAAAGGGTACGGAAAACATGGTCTTGCTGGCACTGGAAATTTGGCTAAAGATTGCTACGTGACTGGAAACCTTCTTTTAGTTTCTAGTTGGCCCCTGGCTTTACTCAATATAGTTTAAAGTTCTTCAAATGAGGTGGCACACTCAAATGTTTTATGAATAAGGTAGATAATAAGAAGCAGTGTTGATAATAAACTTCATTTGATTTCAGGGCCATGTAGAAAAACAGTTTTTCTATTGATACCCAAAAGGTTTTTGGAAAGATGATACCCTTGCTACTTTATGATTTAACCATACCCAACTATTTTCAATTCCTTAAACACAATACTTCCTTTGTGTTCTCAAAGCTCTGGGTATTTAATTCCATCAAAGAATTTATCACTCAGTATTATAATTGTCTATCTCACCCAATAAACTCTGAGACTAGGGTTTGGTTCTTGTTGATTTTTGTATCCTTGGTGTCTTATAAAGTGCCTAGTATATATCAGGCATTTGGTAAAATGTTCTTCCACTTGCTTATATCAGACATAATTGTACTGTATCTGCTTTAGAGTCAGTTTCCTTTCCTAGAATGAAATCTTTAAGGTCAAAGACTGTATCTTATTTATCACTGCAACCCCAATACTCAAAACAATGGCTGACCTAAAATAGTCACTCAAAAGATATTTGTTGAATTAAATTGGGCTTCAAGTTTTTAATCCTTGTTAAATAAAATATTCCTCTGGGAATGGTAATATTTCAAAAGTGACTTAAACAGTCATTTACATCTAAATGGTAATAAGTACTTAAGATACTTTCCAAAAGCAGGTTTTAAAAAGAAAATAAACATTGAGGAAAAAAAGTAGGACAAGTCTGAGCACAGGTGGTCCATCCATTGGCCTCCAAGTGGTTTGGTTGTTGAAACAGCCGTTCTTGGTAAAGCTTTTCTAAGTCTGAGTCATGGTAACAAGAAAACATAAGATCTCCCCTTCTCAAGGGGAAGCTGGTACCTGCACTTTAAGAGCTGTCATGGCTTCAGCCTGCACCTCAACTCAATAAACATTCCCCAAACACAAAAGAAGGCACCCAGGTGACATTAGGACAAATGCTTCCCTTGTTTATTTCCCACATGCCATGGGCACAGCTCCTGCTAAACACAGGGAGACATACAGCTTCTGGTTTCTGTTCCAACTCCTTGCTATCTATTCCAAACCCAACTCTCAAAAGCAGGATGTGTAGTTCATGTTTCATAAATGTAGCTGGTTGATCAATTCAGCTCTGCTCCCTTTTTCTGGTGTCATGTCAGTCCAATAAAGACCAGGAAGATATTTATATTTATGTACTTGTTAGATCCTTCTCATAATCTCAGCTCTAGACCTACTTACTAGAATGAGTCACTTAATCTTAGTCCTCCAGAATCTTGTGGTTGGAAGGGACCTTAAAAGATAGTATCTGTCTTCTTGTTGATTCAATACAATCTGCAGAAGTCCCATCAGGATGGTTAGCTAGCTCGTGTTTTCCAGTGACACAGAATTCACTACCTCTTGAAGCTTTCCCATTCTGCACAGGTCTTGTTATTAACTCAGATGAGTCATAATCTGTTTTGTTTCATCTGTAAGCCAACTGATTCTCATAACTCTCAAGGAGGAGCTTGCACACTGGCAGCCCATGGGTTGTACTTGCCATATTTTGTTTGGCTTCGACAGTTGGCCAGCAAAGTCTTGATTTAAGGAAAAAAAAAAAAAGGCAGGCCTGGGTAAACAATGAACTTATAGTAGGATAACGCAGAGGACCTTACTTTAGAGTCTAAAGACAATAATGAACTGGAGCTGAAGAGCAGCTTCCCTCTTTCACAGGACAGAAGCTCCCTAATTCTGAGCCTGTGTTTTCATTTTAAAATGGTTGCTTGACCACTCTCTCACACCATACACAAAGATAAACTCCAAATGGATGAAAGACCTCAATGTGAGGCAGGAATCCATCAAAATCATAGAGGAGAACATAGGCTGTAACCTCTCTGACATCGGCTACAGCAACTTTTTTCATGACACATCTCCAAAGGCAAGAGAAACAAAAGAAAAAATGAACTTGTGGGACTTCATCAAGATAAAAAGCTTCTGCACACCAAAGGAAACAGTCATCAAAACAAAGAGGCGACCCACAGAATGGGAGAAGATATCTGCAAATGAAACTACAGATAAAAGGCTGGTATCCGAGATCTATAAAGAAATTCTCAAACTCAATACATGAGAAACGAATAATCAAATAAAAAAATGGGCAGAAGATATGAACAGACACTTTTTCAATGAAGACATACAAATGACTACCAGACACATGAAAAAATGTTCAAAATCATTAGCCATCAGGGAAATTCAAATCAAAACCACCTTGAGATACCACTTACGCCAGTTAGAATGGCAAAAATGGACAAAGCAAAAAACAACAAATGTTGGAGAGGATGTGGAGAAAGGGGATCCCTCTCACACTGTTGGTGGCAATGCAAGTTGGTACAGCCACTTTGGAAAACACTGTGGAGGTCCCTTAAAAAGTTAAAAATAGAGTTACCCTATGATCCAGCAATTGCACTACTGGGTTTTTATCCCAAAGATACAGACATAGTGAAGAGAAGGGCCATATGCACCCAATGTTCATAGCAGCATTGTCCGCAATAGCTAAATTGTGGAATCAACGACTGGATTAAGAAGATGTGGTCCATACATACAATGGAATATTACTCAGCCATCAGAAAGAACGATTACCCAACATTTGCAGCAACATGGACGGGACTGGAGGAGATTATGCTAAGTGATATAAGTCAAGCAGAGAAAGACAATTACCATATGGTTTCACTCATTTATGGAACATAAGAAATAGCAGGAAGATTGGTAGGAGAAGGAAGGGAAGAATGACGAGGGGGGTAAACAGAAGGGGGAATGAACGACGAGAGACTATGAACTCTGGGAAACAAACCGAGGGCTTCAGAGGGGAGGGGGTGGGGAATTGGGATAGGCCGGTGATGGGTATTAAGGAGGGCACGTATTGCATGGAGCACTGGGTGTTATATGCAAATAATGAATCATGGAACACTACATCAAAAACTAAGGATGTACTGTATGGAGACTAACATAACATAATAAAAAATTATTAAAAAAATAAAAATGGGAAAAAAATAAAATAAATAAAATAAAAATCAATAGAGCACGAAAAAATAAATAAATAAAATGGTGATAACAATCCCTACCTCACTTGGTTTTTGTAAGATTATGTGTATAAGGCACTTGGCATAGTAGCTAGCACATAACGAAAGCTCAATAAATGGCAGCTGCTTTTGTGAAGCTAAATATCTCTTGGTAGCCCCTTCATAAACCTAGCTACTCTCCTTAGAAGGAACTCGTCTTCTTTAGATCTTTACTCTCATGTTACCTTCTTAATGAGGCTTTCCTTTGCCAACCTATGTAAAACTAACATCCCCTCCTCTTATGGGCCCTGCTTCATTTTTTCCCACTGCCATTATCACTATCTAACACTATATACTTATTTATTCATCCAGCTTATTACTGGTCTTCCCATGTAGAATATAAGATCCATAAGGCAGAAATTTGTTTTTGTTTTCATTTAAATTGCTGTATCCCTGACACCTAGAAGATTGCCACAGATTTGATAGGTATTAAATAAGTAACTGCTTAATGAATGAACAAATATTTTTCTCAAAGTTTGGTGCCTACACAAAATATTCCAGGTGTGAGTTGACAAGCGCAGGCAGCATAGTATAACGGAACAATTTGTTTGTGTTAACGTAGCCTAGGATTGCAATGAAGATTAAAATTAACAGACTATATAAGAGAGTCTTAACTATACGAAACAAACTAAGGGTTGCTGGAGGGGAGGTGGGGGGGATGGCGTACCTGGGTGACGGGCATTAGGGTGGGCACTTGATGTAATGAGCACTGGATGCTATATGCAACTGATGAATCACTGAACTCTGCCTCTGAAACTAATACTACACTATATGTTAATTAATTGAATTTAAATAAAATTTAAAAAATAAAAAATAGAAAAATAAAATTAATAGATTATATAATCAGAGTATATTTTCAAAAACAGGGGATCACAGACATTTCAGTTGAAAAAATATGAACAGAATGTCTTTCTTCATGAAAAAAGTATCCTTACTAATGCAAATTATGTACCCAAATAGTTATTTGAAAGATTTTTCTATTAATGCTGCAGATACTCTACTTCAGAAATTCGCTAGTGAGGATGAAGACAAATCCCTGTCATCCTCCTGATGTCACAGAGATAAATGGTTGAGCATTACATGTAATGTAAGGTATCTCGATTGCTCTTATAATACCACCCTTCAATAATCCTATTTGGATTTCTTTATTTCAGTCTAGCCCTTACACCGGTAAACTGACTCCTTTCTACTTCTGCTTGGCTGTAAGTCATGTTTAATTCCCAGGCTTAAGATTAGCAGTTGCTGTGCACTGAATGTTCCCACTGAGACCAAGAATTTTCAGAATGTGAAGCAGATTTAGTACTAGCCTCTGCACAGCAGTACAAGTAAATCTGCTGATGAGATAAAAACTGTATTTGCCTTGAATTATTTGGGAAAAAATAAGGGATAATATTTCTCTATGATAAACACTCCCCCCCCCATCCAGGTTTATTTTAAATGGCTCCTTCCCTAAACCTACAATTATAAGCCTCATAATTATTTAGAAGTAACTTCCTGGTTTAATAGAGCTGCCTGTAAATGGTGAAATCCTGAGCTTTAGTGAGATCACTCACTTTTATTCGGTTATTTATTTCAAACAGAAGTCTTAGTTCTCTTTGAAGACTGGCTAACAAGCAGAGTAATCCCAATAAATATAGCTTAGTCTTGGTTCACAAATACATACATACCTGAAAGAAGGTCCTTGGTAGGGGGGTTGTTTGAAGAAAGAATGCATGAGTCACTGTGACTCTTAGCCACTGTCCTAATTTGAGGCTGGAATTCAGAACTGTTAAGAAGGGACATCTGCTTCCGTGGGGCCTTGCCTTTCAGAGTCATAGACTCTAAACTCTGCCCTGAATTAAGATGGTGTTGTAGTCCAAAGAAAGAGTCCTTTATCGTATCAGAGCTCTCTGCAAAGCACAAGTGGTCCTTTCCCCTGTTATAAAATAAAGGAGAACTTTAGCAATATATTACCCATTATGGTAACATTTCACTTTGTCAGAGACAGAAAGTGTATCAATAGTTTATAGCAGTGTAGCTTAGACTTTGTAAATCTGTTTTTCATCTCCCAAATGAAATAAATAACAGATGTTTTACCTACTGTTGTATGGTTGTGGCCTAAGTGAGAAAATGAAATAGAGAGCTCAGCTGGAGTACCTGGGTGGCTCAGCGAGTTGAGTTAAGCGTCTGACTCTTGGTTTCAGCCCAGGTCATGATCTCAGGTCATGAGATCGAACCCCATGTTGGGCTCTGCGCTAAGCGGGGAGTCTGCTTGAAGATTCTCCCTCTGCCCCTCCCCTCACTTGTGCACATGCAAGTGTCTGTGCTCTCTTGCTCAAATAAATAAATCTTGAAAAAAAGAAAGAAAGAGCTCAGTGCAGAGCCTGACACAAAGCAAATGCTCTATAGTTCCTTAAAATAAAAATCTATTTCTCTTACTCCATCCTGTTTCATGAAATACTGCCCTTTCCCTCTTTTTTGTTCATGGGCATCTCTCGTGGCGTCTGTAAATGACTTAGTTACATTTATTTACCTGTACATTGGCCTCCCCACCAGATTGTGAGCAGTCCTCAAAGACAAGAATTGTGTCTTATTAATTTCTATGCCCAGTACTTGGTACTGGACCAGGCACACAGTGGATACTTAATATTTATTTGCTGATTGAATGACTACTTTCAGTCTTTCATCCAAACACAAAGAACAGAAATTATGAGCACAGTGTGAGTTAGCTGACAGACTGTGGTAATTACCTTGGAGTGGCTGATCTACTACTGTTAGCTGCTAACTCTTTTCCGTCAATTTTGTTGGTAGGCATCCTATGGGGTCTTGATGGAACTAGAAACTGGGTACTGCTGGGTTCAGTATATTCTCTGAATTCCTGGTCAGATAAAAGCACATTTTCTTTCACATCAGTGGTAGGAAGAGGATTGTAGCTGTCATAAGTTTCTGACAGAGGCTCCAGGGCAAGTGAGACCTGAAAGAGACATACACGTAATATATCAGAAATTTTCTTTTGTATCGACTAATTTTAAGACTCCCTGCTTAATATAAATCAATCGTCCCTGTTCCTTATAGGATCAAGTTCAAATTCCTGCAGAAACTTCATCTCTCACTTTGCTCCCCTCCTCCATCTCTCTCTCCTAGATACACCAATTATTTTGGGTTCTCTAAATGTACCTTATGTTTCATTCCCTTATGCCTTGTATATGCAATTTCTTCCAGTATTGCTTTCTCTGTGAAAACTTTGTTTTTGTTTTCTTTTTAATTTTTTAAAAAAGATTTTTATCTATTTGAGAGAGCATGGGGGGGTAGAGGGGGAAGGAGAAGCAGACTCCCCACTGAACTAGGGAGCCAGATGCGGGGCTCGATCCCAGGACCCTGGGATTATGACCCAAGCTGAAGACAGATGCTTAATTGCTTAACTGACTGAGCCACCAGTTGTCCCTGTGAAAATTTCTTTTTCCAGGTAGAGATGCCATGGCCACTCCCTTCTTTATGTTTCCACTTATTCTGTATCTATCCATCAATATAACCCCCAATTATTGAACTCTTTACTACAGGGCATAAGGTGTGGTAAGCTCCTCACACAAAGAAGCTCATGTGATGATATAACTCCGTCAGGCAAGTGTACTGTTCTATTTGAAGATTAAAAAAAAAAAAGCTTACAGGAGGTATTTGTAACTTTTAGCTTATGCATTACCCTGATTAGATTTTTAATTCTTTGAAGGCATGGATTAGCATAGTACACACTTGGCGTACAAGTCTATTTTGCTTAATAATGCCTATTATGTGGCTAACAGACACATGAAAAAATGTTCAAAATCATTAGCCATCAAGGAAATTCAAATCAAAACCACACTGAGATACCACCTTACGCCAGCTAGAATGGCAAAAATAGACAAGGCAAGAAACAACAATTGTTGGAGAGGATGTGGAAAAAGGGGGTCCCTCCTACATCGTTGGTGGGAATGCAAGTTGGTACAGCCACTCTGGAAAACAGTGTGGAGGTCCCTTAAAAAGTTAAAAATTGAGCTACCCTATGATCCAGCCATTGCACTACTGGGTGTTTACCCCAAAGATACAGACGTAGTGAAGAGAAGGGCCATATGCACCCCAATGTTCATAGCAGCAATGTCCACAATAGCTAAATCGTGGAAGGAGCCGAGATGCCCTTCTACAGATGACTGGATTAAGAAGTTGTGGTCCATATATACAATGGAATATTACTCAGCTATCAGAAAGAACGAGTTCTCAACATTTGCCACAACATGGACGGCACTGGAGGAGATAATGCTAAGTGAAATAAGTCAAGCAGAGAAAGACAACTATCATATGATTTCTCTCATCTATGGAACATAAGAACTAGGATGATCGGTAGGGGAAGAAAGGGATAAAGAAAGCGGGGTTAATCAGAAGGGGGAATGAAACATGAGAGACTATGGACTATGAGAAACAAACTGAGGGCCTCAGAGGGGAGGAGGGTGGGGGAATGGGATAGGCTGGTGATGGGTAGTAAGGAGGGCACATATTGCATGGTGCACTGGGTGTTATACACAACTAATGAATCATCGAGCCTTACATCGGAAACCGGGGATGTACTGTATGGTGACTAACATAATATAATAAAAAATCATTAAAAAAAAAATAATGCCTATTATGTCTGATGAATAAAAGAATAACAACACCTTCTACATCCTTATTGTTGGTTATTTAAGAAAAATAAGACCCTAGTTCTATGCTGGAGATGAGGCAGGGCAAAGAAGGAGAAACATTAATATGAAAAGTAATCACTGGAAGTTTCTTTTATCATCTCATTCCTGTGAGTTTAGGTTCTCTATTAAATGGCTCTCCAGTCCTCTAAAAAGCCTAATGGAAGAACGAAGCCTAGAAAAATAGTCTAAGGCAAAACTTTAGGAAAGAAATCGAAGAATATACCACAAAAGAAAAGAATAATGGTGCTGAAAGTTCAATTACAATGACAGAGAAAGCAGAAGGAATTGTTCCAGCAGCCCAAGAGTCAAATAATGATGAAGGGCCTAACACAAAGAGGAAAGGTTGCAGTTAGATATTTTAAGATGTCTCTGGAAAGGTCAATGGAATAATTTGTGCAGAGAAACTGCCAAGGTACAGACTCAATAAACTACACTTGGGTCTTGATGAGAATTTTGTTCTTGAACAGGTAACATAAAGTCCTTTAAATTTATTCACCACCAAGATTTTCTGCAAAGACCAATGACAGGAATGCAGTCGGATAAATACTCTGTGCTGTGATCGCTATAATGGCATTACACAAAGTCCTGGCTGCCCAATGTAAATGCCAGAAAGTATTCCCTTACCGTTCATCAATTCCCAAAAGACTGCCTCTATATTTTAGAAACAAAGACGACACTGAGAATAAAGGCGTATGTCCGTGGCCTTAACAATGATCTGCTGTCAGGCTACTGAGTTTTGCTTTTTCTCTAAGCAGATCTGAACCAACCACAGAACAGCTCATAGGGCTATACTACCAGTGGCCCTTAAAGAAAGAAGAAGGTCCAGGTACCTGCCACACCAATCTTATAATCAAAACATGTGCCTGCCTAACTCCTCTGCTCAATTAGCAAATATTTGTTGATACTAGCTCAGTGCCAGGCTCTGTGCTACCTGTCTGAGGCAAAGAGATGAATAAAACATGGAACCTGATCCAGAGGACCACAGTACCTCACAGAAGAACTTAAAAGGAATAATTTTAATATAAAATGGTGAGCTCTGAGGTAGGGATGTATACTGGGTGGTAAGAGAAAGGGTGGTCTGAACTTGAGGAAGAGGTGAGGAAGGAGTGCCAGGGATGGTTTCCAGAAGTGAAAAATAAACCTCTGGATTCAGAATCTTAAATATGAATGATACAGGTAAGGCTGAGGGAGACTGAGGTAAAACATTCCGGGCAGAGGGAAGAACATGAGCCAAGTTTTAGAGATATAAAATAAATATTGTTCCAGCAATTCCTACAAGTCCAAGGGATTGCCACTTGTCACCCCCGCTTCCACACAGTGTATCCAATATACTCCTATATTCATCTCCCAAATCATCATTCTTGTCCACCTCAGTCATGCTCCTCTCCAATCATGTTCATCCTTGTGCTCACTCCTCTGCCAACGCCTTCATGGAGCCCTGTAGGATTTCTATTTACACAAACTACCTTACCACTTCAACTGAACATCTCTTTTTTAAAATGTCCCAATTTCTCCAAAGTCTTCTCCAATGTAAACTACTTCTTTTACCAGCCAGGATAAAGGAAGTTGACTTATTTCTTTCTGGTGCCTTCTCCAGACCATTATTCTATCACTTAAAGAACATTATTCTATCACCTAAAGACATCACATCTTTTCAGAAGCCCATGCCATCCACAAATACCATAAATTTACCATAAGATTCTCACATCGATAATAGAGCAACCCTAGGGATATTCATCATTCTTCTCTCAATGACTCAAGGCTCTCTTTAGCACTCAGCTGCCTATAATTACCTACTACAACATCTATCAGTATCAATGATAGCATATTAGTATGCCTATTTTTCAGACTTATGCTGGTCAACACACCATTTTACAAAATTTAAAAATTATTTAACAATGCTTTAATATACCAAATTTTATGTAAAATTTTGGAATTCTGGTTCTCTTGAAAAATCAGAAGGCCCAACAATGCTGGGCTTCCATTCCAATGTGGCAAAAATTAGCTGAAGTAGATTAGTGGCTTTAGTCTGGGCACACGTTCCAATCTGAAAAGTCCCCAGCCAAGTCCCAATGAGGCAGAGTGATAACTGTGGTTTATCATCCCACTTGGTCTGCTAGGGCTTTTAAAAATTTTACTTTCTTACAATAAAATGGACATTTTTGTGTTTATACACTTCTATAAATTTTAACCTCTGAATAGATGCATGTAACCACCACCATAACCAAGATAGAGAACACTTCCATTACCCCAAAAAACTCCCTGGAACTACCCCTCTGTAGTCACACTCTCTCTTCACCTCTAATCCCTAGCAACAGCTGATCTATTCTCAACCACTATAGTTCTGGAGTTTTGAAAATGTCATATAAATGGAAATATAAAGTATGTAACCTTTTTTTTTAAGATTTTTATTTATTTGACAGAGAAAGAGACAGCAGTGAGAGAGGGAACACAAGCTGGGGGAGTGGGAGAGGAAGAAGCAGGCTCCCAGCGGAGCAGGGAGCCCAATGCAGGGCTCGATCCCAGGACCCAGGGATCACGCCCTGGGCTGAAGGCAGACGCTTAATGATTGAGCCACCAGGCGCCCCAGTATGTAACCTTTTGAGATGGGCTTCTTTCACTCAGAATAATGCCCTCAGATTCATCAATGTAGTGCATGTATCAGCAGTTCATACCTTTTTACTGACTTGGTAGTATTCTATTGTTAACATGGCTTGTCACATTGGTTGATTTTCAAAGACCAAGACAGCCTTGCATTCCTGGGATAGACCCCACTTGGACATAGTCTCATTACTCTTTTTATATACTGCTGGGCCCAACTTGCTAATATTTTTTTGAGGATTTTTAGGTTTATTTTTAGGTCTAGATCTTACACTGTCCTCTATTTTGCTATCAAGGTGGTACAAGCCTCATAAAATAAGTTGAAAAGTATTTTCTCCTCTTCTGTTTTCTGGAAAAGACTGTGAAAATTGTGAAAGATTGTGAAATTTCTTTTTCTAAATGTTTGGAAGAATTCACCAGTGAAATTATCTTGGCTTAGATTTCTTTTTTGGAAGGACTTAAACTACAAAAGCAATTTCTTTAATAATTACAGGTCTATTCGGGTTATATATTTTATTGAGTGATTTTTGGTAATTTGTGGTTTTCAAAGAATCGACTGATTTCATCTAAATTGTCAAATTTATGTGTACAGAGTTTATACTATTCCCTGCCTTTGAGTTCTGTGGGCTGTGGTCTCTCTTACAGTACAATCAAGAGGAAAGTGAAATATTTCTTGTGTCCAAGAAAGAGAGAACTAGAGATCCATGATTTTCAAAAGGAATGCCAGAAGGCATATTTCTTTGTAGAAGAGCATAACCCTACTGATGAAATAAGGCAAAGAAAATGTGACTGTTGGGAGGGAAAATGTGACTGTCAAAGATAGCATTATGAAACAAACTACAATAGGATTATAATTACTATATAGAAAAGATGCATGATAGAAATGGAATAAACAGAAAGGTACTGATTTTAAATAGGGTTTGTTTTTTAAATGCAAATAAAATAAGTGGTACTCCTATGACATAAAATAATGTATTTAAGATAAACAAAACTTTAAGGTATCAAAGTCTCCTATAGACGGTAACATTTATTAAAGAATGCAGCAGAATTTGTGAATAACATTTGCATATGTAGGTCTAATTAAAAGTATAGTTGTTCCCAATGTTAGTGGTATGGCTACAAACTCACAAGGTGAGCTGAGTAAAAATGTTAAATAATTTGTGGTATTTTTCTTTGTAGCTGAGGAGAACACAGATAAAAACAACTTCCTGACAGCTGTGTTTATTTAGAGTATCAGTGAGAATTTTTATGTGAGTGAAAAACTTTCGGAGGAGATGCTATGGCAAACAAATCAAGGAAATGGTATTTCTTTTTTTCTTTTTTTTAAAGATTTTATTTATATATTTGTCAGAGAGAGACAGAGAGTGAGCACAAGCAGGGGGAGTGACAGGCAGAGGGAAAGCAGGCAGAGGGAGAAGCAGGCTCTCTGCTGAGCTAGGAGCCCAATGTAGGACTTGATCCCAGGACCCCGGGGTCATGACCTGAGTGAACAGCAGACAGATGCCTAACAAACTGAGCCACCCAGGCATCCCAGGAAATGGTATTTCTCCAAACTGAGAAATGTCTTAAAAAGTTTATTAAAGACTGATAACGGATGATGTCTTTTTGTTGACAACAGACTTGTTTCAAAATTTAAATTCAAAGTGGCAACATTTTGCCAAAGAACCGCAAACATACTGTCTTGTTTACTTCACCTAAAAAGCTAAAAATCAAGTAACACACACGTATAATTAACATATAAATTAATTAAACTCCTGTGGTCGATGTTTTGCTTGATAAACTGGATAAGCAGTACTGTAACCTGTTATTACTACATGAATACTAGGGGGTATGAAGCTGTGTGTGGTGTTAAATGTTTTTGCTTGAGTTAAAAGAAGTCACCTGGTTTATGTTTGGTTTTTTTTTTAAAGATTTTATTTTTATTTATGTGACAGAGAGACAGCCAGCGAGAGAGGGAACACAGCAGGGAAGTGGGAGAGGAAGAAGCAGGCTTCCAGCGGAGGAGTCCGATGTGGGACTCGATCCCGGAACGCCGGGATCAGGCCCTGAGCCGAAGGCAGACGCTTAACGACTGTGCTACCCAGGCGCCCCTGGTTTATGTTTTTGAAGGAGAAATCCCAACCTCAGATCACCAGCAAGTACTGATCAAATACATGGACTATTTTAATGGACACTATAGACTATATAAACTATTCAATTACTTATCTGCGAGTGCATTCACAAGGAATCATATACTATGATATTCGATTTATTCATTCTTTTATGACTGTATCTTTGGAAAATTTATTTGGCAAAGAACCATCTATCCTACTTTTTCTGTATTTTTAATGCTTGAAATAGGATTTCCAGACATCAAAGTGATGGCATGAAATACATTTCTAAAACTGTAGAGCTAAAGACCAACATCCTAAAAAGACTTTTTCGATTTCAAATGTTAAGAAAACCAACACTGTTCAATTTGCCTTTCTCAATTTATACTGAAAGTGTAACATGGAAGTTAATGCAGTGTAGTACAATATTTAAGCTTAAATATGCCTGAATATCTTAGAAATAAAATCCAACTTCAAAAACTACTGTGCCAAGATTCTGCCTTTGTTTGGAAATAAAGGCAGCCATGTTTATGAACAGTTATTTTGTTATGAAACTGACTAAAAACCAAATTTTATTCTTAAGTGGTTTTTAAAAATGCATGCTATAATGCCCATCAAATATAAAAACGTCTGGCACTGATAACTTGGTAGACTAGTAAAAGTATCAAGTTTTTAGCCAAATCAAAGGAACTGATTTCAAAAGCAAAGAATTTATAAAGAAGTAATCTCTACACCCAACATGGGGCTCAAACTCATGACCCTGAGATCAAGAGCTGCATGCTCTTCCAAATGAGCCAGCCAGGCACCCCAAGTTTGGTATTTTTTAAGTTTATTATATTTTTGGCAGTTGATTTTTCTTACAGTCAGCCTGTTTGACTCATTTGTTATTTTCAACATCTGACCTATACCAATAATGGAATACAGAAAAGCTTTCTCTCTCCAACAGCTTGGTTCTAATGATCTTCATTGTCAAACTACTCTCAGCACCCTCCAGCCAGTTTTGGTCTTGTTATTATTTAAAACTGTTCTAACTCCATAATCTCAGTTTCCCTTTAATAACTATGCATCTATCTTCTTGAGGTCGAATTAAACCTGATCTTCTTCACAGCAACAATCTAAAGCCACCTCTATTCATCTTCCAGTCTATCAGCTGCCCATTGGCTTCACTTACCACTTGCCAAGAGGGATTCCATATTTAGTCAATTCATGACTGTTTTGGGGGACAGCAAAGCAGTGGTATGATAAGAACTCCATCACTTACTACATGCTCTTTTTAAAAAGTTTTTTAAAAAGATTTATTTATTTTAGAGAGAGAGAGGAAAAAAAGCGAGCTCGGGGAAGGGCAGGGGGAAAGGGAGAGAAGCAGATTCCCCAATGAGTGTGGAGCCCAATGCAGGGCTCAATCCCACAACCCTGAGATCACGACCTAAGCCGAAAACAAGAGTTTGATGCTTAACCAACTGAGCTACCCAGGTACCCTAGAAGTTATTTTTTAAATTAACATTTTACATTCATTTAAAGAGTCAAACAGTTCTATTACAAAAACGAGTCCCTCACATAGACCCCCATATTTTTCTTTTCCCAAAGGCAACTACTTTCAACTCCTGCCCCCGATTCTTATGGTATTTACCTCTATAGTTCCAAATAATGTGCTTATATTTATGTCACATCTTGATTCCCCCCTCAGTTTTCAGGCATTATCTTCTGACTTCCTAATATGGAAGATAAAAATCTAGCCTAATCCCACATCCTTCTACCTCCTTATCTTCCAACCTGCCCATCTAGTTATACTATAAACATTGATTATTGATCTAACCAAAATGACTATATGAGCATGTACTCTATTTAAAGCTGAACCATGAGATGCACTGATTACTTTTCCTTTCCTGTGAAGGGGCCAGAGAATTAATATTTCAGGCTTTGCATGCCATATAGTCTCTGTCATAATTTTAGTAGTCCCCCTCTTATCCAGAGGGGATACGTTCCAAGACCCCCAGTGGATGCCTGAAACTGCAGATGGTACTGAATCCTATCTATACACCATGTTTTTTCCTATACATACATAACTATGACAAAGTTTAATTTATAAATTAGATACTAAGGATTAACAATAATAAAATAAATTATGTAAATGTGGTTTCTCAAAATATCTTTTACTGTACTCACCCTTCTTCTAGTGATAAGATGATAAAATGCATATGTGATGAGATTAAGTGCAGTGAATGCCATAAGCATTGGGACATAGCAACAGGCTACTATTGATCTTCTGAGGATAAGTTAGGAGGATCACCTGCTTCCTGACTGCACTGAAACCACCAAAAGAGAAATCGAGGACAAGGGGGGGAACTACTGTACTTAACTTTGCTGTTGCAGCATGAAAGCTGCCATAGACCCGCACGAATGAGTATGGCTATGTTCTAAGAAAACTATCTACAAATACAGGTGGTGAGTGAGTCAGATTTGCCTTGGGGGTTATAGTCTGTGAATCCCTGAAGAAAACAAGAGAATGGCTCAAAAGCCTATGAAAAAATACTCAACATATTAATCAAAAGGAAATGCAAACTAAAACCTCAGTGAGACATTAGTACATACTTACTAGAATAACAAAAATTAAAAAGACTACCCAAACCAAGTGCTGGCAAATATGTAGAGAATGTTTATACACTACTAATGGGAATGTAAAGTTATACAACCACTATAAAAATGGTTTGGTTCTTTCTTTTTTTTTTTTTTTAAAGATTTTATTTATTTGACAGAGATAGAGACAGTCAGCGAGAGAGGGAACACAAGCAGGGGGAGTGGAAGAGGGAGAAGCAGGCTCCCAGCAGAGGAGTCTGATGTGGGGCTCGATCCCAGAACTCCGGGATCACGCCCTGAGCCGAAGGCAGACGCTTAACGACTGAGCCACCCAGGCGCCCCTGGTTTGGTTCTTTCTTAAAGAGTTAACCATGACTCAGCAATTCCATTCTTGGGTTTTTCCCAAGAAAATAAAAAACACGTCTACACAGAGTTGCTTTATTCATGAGAAGCAAAAAAAAAAAAAAAAAAAAGGTAAAAAACTAAACAACCCAAAAATACCCCAAACAAGAAAATGTGCACCAACTGGCATATAGATAAAAAAAAATCGTGGAATATCCACACAGTGGAACACACCTCTGCAAAAGGGAACTACTGATACACAAAATAGTATGGATGAATCTCTAAAATTGGCTTCTTTCATTTACTCTTTTGATATCTCTTAGCCTGGGTGAGGAGACATTGGGTGTTCACTACGTGATTATTATAATATCTTATGTACAGAAGATATTGTTTTGCATATCTCTAATTAAGAAAAACAAAAAAAAGTTAAGTGAAATAAAATGTATAGTGCCTAACATATGGTAGATAGACATAAAATAAATGTTGATAAGAAAATGATCAGAATGAACCCCTTCAATTTTGTCTATCTCAAAAATGTTCCTCCTCTTTGCCTTCTGGTTAAAATTCCTCCATCCCAAGGTATGTAACCAATTGTGTTCATGGTAGAAACTCATTCCTATTGAATTTTCTTCATGATCTTACTGGCTCAATTAATCCTCTTATTTTCAATTTCTTTCTTTACTTGCTTCTCTTTGGTCAACAAACAAATCAGGTCTCATATTCTAAAAAGGGGTCAGCAAACTTATTCTGTAAAGGGGCAAAGAGTAAATATTTTAGGGTTTATTCGTGGCATGTTTTTCTTCTTCTTTAAATGACATTTTAAGGGACGCCTGGGTGGCTCAGTCGGTTAAGTGTCTGCCTTTGGCTCGGGTCATGATCTTAGGGTCCTGGGACTGAGTCCGGAGCAGGGCTCCCTGCTCAGTGGGGAGTCTGCTTTTTTCTCTCCCTCTGCCCCTCCCCCTGCTCTTGCACGCACTCCCTCTCTCTCTCAAATAAATAAAATCTTAAAAAAATAATAAATAAATGACATTTTAAAAACGTAAAAACCATGTTTAGTTAGAAGGCCAGATATGGAGCACCAGGCAAAGTGTGCCAACTCCTGTTCTAAAATGTACCAAAAAACTTCTGAATTCTGCTACCCACTATCAGTTGTGTCCTCTCAAATTCAAGTAAATTTGCCATGTCGCCATCACATGCCTAAACACGATGTTAAGATGTTAAGTGTTTCCATATTTTGTCATCTCATTTAATCTCTGCAACAACACTGTGAGGTATAAGTTTTAGTATGTTCAGTTTACAAGATAGGATATGGAAACTCAGAGAGGACAAGTGAACATCGGAATTGTTTTGTAACCATTTCTGTTCTGGTTTCTCCACTGGCCATAACTGTTTGTCCATGTCCAAACTCTAGTGCTATTTCCATTAGATCACACCCCCTCTCCCTCCCTTCACTGACACTTATTTGGGAAATAGAAATCTCTAATTACTACTTATTTTCTTATTCCATAATCTTTTAAAATCTAACTTCTGCCTCCAAATCTCTATACAATTTTCCAACAAGCCCAATGACATTTAAATAAAAAATACACAAGTATTATTTTATCAACTGATATTTAAATACGGAAAAAAAAATGATGCAGCCACTTTAGAAAACAGTCTGGCAATTCCTCAAAGTTAAACACACTCACCCTATGACTGCAATTCTATTCCTAGGTGTATACCAAGAGATATGAAAATATGTTCACAAAAAAACTTGTACATGAATGTCCACAGAAGCTGCCATTATTCATAGTAGTCAAATAGAAATAATACGAATGGCTATCAAACTGAAGAATGGATCCACATGTGGTCTACCCGTAGCAGGGAATGTTATCCAGCCACAATAAGGAATGAAGCACTGAAACACGCCACAACAAAGATGAACCTTGAAAACATCATGCTATGTGAAAGAAGCCAGTTAGAAAAGGCTACATAACATATTATTTCAATTATATGAACTGTCCAGAATATGCAAATATATAGACTGAAGTTAAATTATTGGTTGCCAGGGACTGCGGAAGAGTGAAAAGGGGAAATGACTGCTAATAGGCACAGTACTCCTTTTTGGGGTGATAAAATGCTCTGGAATTAAGATAGTAGTGATGGTTATAAAACACTGTGAACATATTAAAAACCAGTGAATTGTATACTTTAAAAGGGTGAATTTTATGACATGTGAATTATATCTCAATTTTAAAAACAGGAAAAAACCCACCTAGAATCCTATACTCCAACTATTTTCAATTTTCCTTATTTTTTCCCCAATCATTGATTATGTATTTAATTTTAATTCTCTTTTGTCATCAATCCAAAATCTATTTTTCCACGCAGCTACACAATCATGACTACATAATTTTGTTTTTATGGAAACAAAATATTCCACTAATAGACTATAATTTTAATATTGTGGAATAACTTATTTTCATTTTTTCAATATTAAAAGTGTATTTCCATAACCAGACCTAGGCATACAGCTTCCCTCTCTTTTTACGGTATTTCCTTAAGATAAGATCCTAAGAGCAGAATTACCAAGGTAAATGGTATATGGTAATTTTATAGCTCTTGAAACAGAATGCCAAACTGTTCTGCAGATCTAATGTGAATTTGTATCATTATCAGAAAAACAGGAGTAAACCAGACTCCCTTCACCCTAAAGATACCGACATAAGGAGTCACTTTATAAATTTAATATATTATATATAAAAATATGAGAAATACAATAAAGAAAATGTTATGTTCTTTCACTCAGATGGAATTATTTCTGGACTCTATTCTGTTGCACCAACACGACTATGTGCTGACAGTTTTTTATTTTTATTTTTTTAAGTAATCACAATACCCAATGGTGGGGGGCTCCAACTCAGGAACCCAAGGTCAAGAGTCACATGCTCTTCTGACTGAGCCAGCCATTCCTGTGCTGGTAGTTTTATAAAAGGTTCTTACATCTGGTAATGCTGTATATCTTTTCTCATATTTTTAAAACTATTTTCTTGGGGCGCCTGAGTGGCACAGCGGTTGAGCGTCTGCCTTTGGCTCAGGGCGTGATCCTGGCGTTGTGGGATTGAGCCCCACATCAGGCTCCTCTGCTATGAGCCTGCTTCTTCCTCTCCCACTCCCCCTGCTTGTGTTCCCTCTCTTACTGGCTGTGTATCTCTGTCGAATAAATAAATAAAATCTTTAAAAAAATAAATAAATAAAACTATTTTCTTATATACCTGTTTAAATTTCTGTATTTTAGAATACATTTGACAAAGTACAAAACATGAAATTTCTAAGTGATTGGAATACTCAGAACTTTCTAGGAAGCACTCTCAAAGAGTCTCCCTCAGAAAAGGACCCTTCTATGTTCTTCCCCACCATCCTGTATATACACGAAGCATAACACCTATCACGCTGCATTCTACTTGTTATTCTTCTATTTCCTCCTACATGACTTTGGAAAACTACATGAAAAGATCATCTCTTATCTCCGTATCCTTAGTGGCACATAATAATGTATCAAAAAAAAGGAAGGCTGAATCAATGAATGAACATACCAAAGATACCACTTAACATGAGTCAAACAAGCAATTATTGCTTGGCACTTTGTTAGGAGCTGTGGGAAAAACACAGAAAGTAGAAAACACTGTCCTGCCTCCCAGGGAATCTAGAAACTAAAAAGAAAGGAAATTAAAGGGAGACTACTAATTTTAGAGATTCTGTAGGATTTTAACTGAACAATGATTATATAATCAATGTTATAAATTTAATAAAGAGTACAGAGAAGATGAATGCAGCAGCAGCTGTGAAAGATTTCTGGCACTTGAGATGGGCAGTAAAGCACCAAGAAGATTTGGATAAGTAAGATACATTATAGTCTTTGAGTAAAAACATGAACAAAGGCAGGAAGTGGGAATTAGCATGATATATGGGAGTCATGCACCTATCCATTCTACAAGCAGACTCAATTACTTGTGCTGAAAAAGTTCTATTCTATGCAGAAAAGAATTAAAATATTTTTACCTGGAGTTCTCCAAGTTTCTTGGATGTTGGTGAAACAATGGTAAAAAATCCATTGATATGATGGGTTGGAGAAAGCTGGGCTAGTCCACTGATCTGAACTCTACCAATTGGAAGATGATCAAGTTTGGTGATTACTTCCAGCACCAGCACAGCCATATCTAATCAGAAATAATTACAACATACACAGATATTTTTCATTTACTTTCTTTTTTTTTTTTTTTTTGAAATGGGTAGGGGGTATACATTAGAAAACTTTTTTACTTAAAAAAAATATTTTATTTTCAAATAAAACATGCACCTACCACATCAGTCTGGGGCTGGGGAATAGTGAACCCATGACCAAAAGAACAATAAAGTTTTAGAGAAGAATGACAAACACCTCACACAGAGGAAAAAAAAAATTACATTGATGTAATTAGCAATGATTACAGGGTTTTAGAAAGGCTTGTGTGTGGCTTGACTATTAAAGAGTGGGGTTCTCTCAACTTCCTTTTCAGTGTTTTGCTGTTTTGATATAAAAGAACCCAACTGTTTCTGCTTGCTGCAGCTTGCCTAGTCTACAGGAACGGGAGGGGCTCCGATGAGCCTAGTGTCTCCTAAAGCCTGGTGGTGGCTTACTTAGGATTGGGGCCCGGTGTTGGCTTTGCCAGGCTGTCCACCAGGCTGCTTCCTCGTGGCTCCCAGAACCATGCACTTTATTTTCTTTCAAATGAAACATGCATACAAAAGAGTACATACAAGAATAATAAACCAAATACCTACCACATAGCTTAAGAAATAGTTACACATTTTCCAAGTTTTCAGTTAGATCACAGATCTTGTGAACTAATGTTTGATCTGTGTCTTCATTTTCTAATAAACACGTCATATTCATGTCCACAGCTGGGCTTCACTTACAAGGTTCACCTCAACCAACTCCTATTCAAATCCTACCTTCTACAAAGCTTCTTCCCTAACTAGGTTTATAAAATTTGAATACTGACCCATTTGGTGGTTAACCCCTTCAATTTAATAATGGGAAAATAAAGGCCCAGGAAGATGAAATGGCTTGCTCAAATTCAAGCAGCCAATTAGTGCACAAGAAAAGTAGGATTTTGGTTTCCTAAGAACTTATGATGAACTTAGCTCTTAATAACTTCCTGGAATATTCATATGGTACTTACTATATGTGCCAGGTAATCAGACATTTAATTACTTACTGTCTGGCACTGCTTACTACTATTTCATACATATCAGTTTTGTTTTTTTCAACTAATCTGTAAGTTCCTTCTGATCAGAGACTACATCTACAGTTTCTGTATTCCCCACAGTGCCCAAGACTTCGTATTTTTATAAGACTCACACCTACAGTGTGCCAGGTAGTGGACCAATCACTTCACACAACTTTTTTCATTTAATCTTCTCAATAATTCCTGCCAGTAGTGCTATTATCCCCATTTAACTAATAGGACACTGAGGCTCCAAGATCTTAAGGAACATCTCAGCAGCACACAGGCATCCAATCCTGAAGCCAGAGTTCCAATTCAAGACTGACTTCAAAGCCCATGTTCTCATTCAACCAGGTTGCTTCTTCATGAAAAAGCAAGGTGAAAGGGCAGCAATCTAATCCTATTTTACAGATGAGGAGAAAGGGGAATCAGAAATGGAAAAGGACTTTCCCCAAATCCTGCAGCTGATAAAGTTCAAATGCATTCTTTAGGGTGCCCTAAATAAATGTCGATCTGTTGATTATCATATTAATAGGTATCTTCTCTCCTACTAAAGAATTTTTAATTACTCTTCATTTGTTAAACTAGGTTTATAGTATCCAGAGTATCTACAGGTATCCTATAATAGTACTTATCACTTCCTACCTAGTATTGTAACTAAACTACTCTGTGAATTTAGTTAGAATTAGATACCATTATGATTGAATTGATTCATTTTTATAATTCCCCACAGTGCCTATAGCACAATGACTACCACATGATAAGTGCTCAATATATATCTTTTGAGTGACTGAATTTTTTGTTCTTTATATATTGAGGTTTTCAAAATTTTTTTGATAGACTATAAGCTTCTTAAGGACAGTTTGATGTTTATTTCAACTCTGACTCTCTAGTATTCTAAGACCAAGAATGTTTACATGATACTTAATTTTTACTGACTTGAACTGGATTGATTTGATATATAACCCCACCATCCAAAATGTGTTTCTGTGAAAACTGACCCGAATAGAGAAATACAGTACATTTAGAATGCTTTCCTTGAACAGAAATGAAGAAATCTTGGCTCCTGGTTTCCTGTAAAGGGATCCTTCCCTGCTCTGAAAACCTGTATTACTAATTCACTAACCCACTCATTCAGCATGTTATCTTGCACTGTTAGTAAAGTTTATATACATACGTACTATATGTAATGTATATATATACACACACATTATATATACAAATTTATATATGATATATACATTATATACTATATACATAAAGTCTAATATACACTTATATACTTTTTTACTTTTAGATCTGTGTGTGTGTGTGTGTGTGTGTATATATATATATATATATATGAACTCTTTCCTTGAGAATAATATAGTCCCAGAGCAGAGACTACAGTTACTACTTAAAGAAGCATGGTGTGGTGAAAGTATATGAGTTTTGGTGTCTGACAGAAATTGGTTCGAATCCTACTTTTGCCATTTATCAACCATGTAACCTTAAAGAGTATTCATTTCAGCTCTGAACCTCAGTTTCATTGCCTATAAAACAGAGAAAATGTCTTTTTTGCAGGGTTATTAACGATTAGAAGCAATATGTATCAACTACTGGCACGCAGTATACTCTCAATAAACAGTGGCTATTATAAAGCTTCTTCCACTCAATAATTAACAAAGCCATAGATACTATGTACACAATAACACCTACTGCTAACAACGTAACACATGTTTACTAGGCCTGCAGGTAAAATGATAAGACAAAAACATACCAGTTAGATAAGAGGTAAACTGCTTTGGACCACAGCGAACAGCATAACGTGTAGTTGTTCTCACAGCTTTTGGTTCAGTCTGCAATGTGTCCCTAGGACAAAACAGGGTTCCGTCTGATGTTTCTCCCCACCATCTCACTCGGACAAGTACACAAGTGGGAGGCTTTGCAATCTTCCATATGACTTTATTGACAGTAAGTTTCAGAAAGCAGCGCAGCTGGCCTTCAACCAGAGGTGGTAGGCTTGTAGATGGAGAAATATCACTCAAACCTGTGGAGGAATCCAAAAACACTAAGTCAAACTTTAGACAAAATATAGAAACATAACCAGCTTTTTGAATGAGAACGCACATTTTAGTCTCTATAGAGAGAATGTTTATCCTATGTATTCTCATGTATACATGAGAAGTAAATAGCAAATCAGACCGTAAAATAACCTACCTAGTCACTTAAGCCACCTTGATATGTAATTACTATTCAGGGTCTGATTCAGGTTATTCTAAGTAAAGAACATAATACCAACTTAAGACATGCTAAAACAGGCTCCTCTTTAATTGAAAGATATCATTTCATGCACATCAAAACCACAACAAAGTATCACCTTACACTGTCAGAATGGCTAGAATAAAAAAGACAAGAAATAACAAATGTTGGCAAGGATGTCGAGAAAAAAGAACCCTCATGCACCATTGGTGGGAATGTAAATTGGTGCAGCTACTGTGGAAAACAGTATGAATGTTCCTTAAAAAATTAAAAACAGAATTACCATATGATCCAGTAATTTCCACTAGTGGGTATTTACCCAAAGAACAAAAAACCCCCCACTAATTAGAAAAGATATATGCACCCCTATGTTTATTGCAGCATTATTTACAGTAGCCAAGATGGGGAAGTAATCCAAGTAGCCACTGATAGATAAATGGATAAAGGAGATGTGGTGTATGTATGCAATGGGATATTACTCAGCCTTAAAAAAAGAATGAGATCTTGCCCTTCAAACAACATGGATGGATCTAGAGGGTATTATACTAAGTGAAATAAGTCAGACTGAGAAAGACAAATACTATATGAGTTCACTTACATGTGGAACCTAAACAAACAAAAAGCAGAAACAGACCCATAAATACAAGGAAAAACTGATGGTTGCCAGAGGGGAGAGGAGCGGGAGGATGGGCAAAATAGATGGAAGCGGAGTGGGAGATACAGGCTTCCAATTATGGGATGAATAAGTCACGGGGATAAAAGGTACAGCATAAGGAATAGAGTCAATGATATTGTAATAGTGTTGTATGGGGACAGATGGTAGCTACACTTGTGGTGAGCATAGTATAACATATAGATTTGTAGATCACTATGTTGTACGCCTGAAACTAATGTAACATTGCATGTCAACTATACTTCAATTAAAAAAGATACCATTTCAAAAATATAAGCATAATGATATAGTATATAGGTGGGGCGCCTGGGTGGCACAGCGGTTAAGCGTCTGCCTTCGGCTCAGGGTGTGATCCCGGCGTTATGGGATCGAGCCCCACATCAGGCTCCTCTGCTATGAGCCTGCTTCTTCCTCTCCCACTCCCCCTGCTTGAGTTCCCTCTCTCGCTGGCTGTCTCTCTCTCTGTCAAATAAATAAAAAAAATCTTTAAAAAAAAATAATAATGATATAGTATATAGGTTTTTAAAATCTCAGAAGTAGTTGAAATTTTTCTTCCAAGTAGTGTTGTTTTTTATTATTGCAATGCCCAGGTTTTACCTCTCTTACTTTTTTTTTTTTTTTAAAGATTTTATTTATTTATTCGACAGAGATAGAGACAGCCAGCGAGAGAGGGAACAAGCAGGGGGAGTGGGAGAGGAAGAAGCAGGCTCATAGCGGAGGAGCCTGATGTGGGGCTCGATCCCATAACTCCGGGATCACGCCCTGAGCCGAAGGCAGACGCTTAACCGCTGTGCCACCCAGGCGCCCCTACCTCTCTTACTTTAAAACCATCACTAAACATGAAACATCAACGACTCCCTTCACTCAATGCTGAAATGATTAAATCGTATGACTAAGTCATACGACTCAGCATTTCAACAAAGACCACCTTAAATTGTGCATTTTCTTTCCTGCCAAAATCATTCAATGAAAACAGACACTATCATCTTCAGATTCTGCCACTATTTTTTAATACAGTACTGGGCTGAGAATATTGATTGATTTTTATAATATTTATTGGATTTCAGACAGATAATAAATGTAAAAGGCATTTAATCATGATTTTCTATAAAACTTTCCTTTAATAACCCTGACTGTCTTCCATTCATAGTTATCTCCTAATAATGACTTAGAGATTTAAGAAACTATATATATATAGGAATATGAATATTATTCACCTATAAAAAAGAATGAAATCTTGCCATCTGCAACAACATGGATGGAGCTACAGCATATAATGCTAAGCGAAATAAATCAGTTAGAGAAAGACAAATACCATATGATTTCACTCATATGGAATTTAAGAAACGAAACAAATGAACAAAGGAGAAAAAAAAAGAGAGGCAAACCAAGAAACAGATCTTAACAATAGAGAACAAACTGATGATTACCAGAAAAGAGGTGGGGAGATGGGTGAAATAGGTGACGGGGATTAAAGAGTACACTTATGATGAACACCAGGTGACGCATAGAATAGCTGAATCACCACATTTTTACCCCTGAAACTAATGTAACACTGTATGTTAGCTATACTGGAATAAAAAAAAAAAAAAAGAAAGAAACCATTCCTATATTACACACACCTTTCTATTCCTCTTACTTTTCACCTGGAGAGTGCTCATGCCTAACAAGAAGAAAACATACTGGAGTATGTCAGATCAGGAGATCTATATAAGTAAGTCCTTGGATTTCTAAAGCAAACACCTTCTCTTTTCTCTATAGTCCAAGATGACCCAGTGTAATCTTTATGGATAACTAGTTTCAATATAAAAACAACACACAGTTGTGTGTATGAGCATTACTGCATATATACACATGGTATAGCAAGAAGTACATTCTTACGTTATTTCTATTTTTATCTGCCTATCAACCTAATATGCTTGACTGGTTTGGCACTGGGAGCACCAACACTGAATATATCCATGCTTCTATTTCATATCATCCCATCATTCCTGGCAGGAGAGGTACTGCCTCAAAACTGCTTTAGTTATCTTTAAACAGCTTGGATAAGATTCATTTCCAGACAGTAGATTCAGTCTCAATCCAATGGCCTAATGTACTGTCACTATTCTTAATACCATTTTACCTATAAAGGCAAAGTCACACAAAGTTTGTTGTTTGGAGGCAGCCCCACAGAGATTCAATTTCCAGTTTCCTCATCTGCCCTAGGTTACTAGGGCGACTCTTTTCTCTGCAGCTAACATTTCCCTGCTCTTCTGGTAAGCAGGTTTCTCCTTAAGCCTACTATCCTGATAAGGTCCTCTTACTACACACGCTTTCATCCTCTCAGATCCTTCAGAGATCCTCAGGCCTTCACCCCCACTCCAACACTACCACACCTGGTCACTCCCCACTCTTTCTTCCTCTCTCCTCCACAACTATCTTTCCCAACTCCTGCCTGTAGCCCTTCATGCTTTCTGATTGTCTCATGTTTGACTCATTCAGCCAACATTTACCAACTCCTGCTTTGTGCTACTTTTTGGGGATTCAGTGATGTATAAAACATGATCCTTGCCTATTAGAATTATTGACATAGCACCTCTCCAACTTAGGAGTCTTCCCGTCCATGTGGAACTCCAAAGGTATACCCTCCCACACAGACACACATTTAACTTTGTTATCAAAAGCCTCCTAAGTCATGGGGATGTAATGTACAGCACAGTGACTATAGTTAATAGTGTACTGTACTTTAAACTTGCTAAAGGAGTACATCTTAAAAATGTTCATGACAAGAAAAAAATTTTTTAGTAATTGTACGGTGATAGATGCTAATTAGACTTACTGCGGTGATCATTTCACAATATATACGAATATTCAATCATGCTGTACAACCTAAAGCTATGATAATGTTAAATGTCAGATATATCTCACTTTAAAAAGTTAAAAAAGTTCCTAGAATTTTTTATTCCCTTTCTTTAGAACGTTCTGCCTGTACCCTTTTAGCCCTCACCTCGCCCCGTTTATTCGCCCGTTTTGTCCCGCCCACTTCATCCCCTATTTCCTTTCCATTCGTTGCAGGGCCAATTGCCTTCTCTTTTAGCCTTTTGATTCCTTGGTTGTTGCCCCCTTCCTTCCCTTCTCCCCCCTTTTTTACAGGCGCGTGTGGGAGTCTCCCTAGAATTCTTTACACCTAGCTCCCCTAACTCCGCCTCATTCCTCTTTCCTCAACCTTTGGTCGTTCAGGTTACCTCTTTTCTTACGGCCACGGACGCCCGAAGGCCCCTGGCCTTTTCGTTGTTTCATGACGAGCCAGAGCTCTTCCTCACCAACAGAACTCCGGCTCTAAACTGAACAGCACCTAAGCCGTGTCCTCCCGCCATCCTTTCCCAAGGCGCCTGCGTTCCCCGGCAACCGGAGCCGCCGGGCAGCCTGGGAAGCAGGAAGAAGCGGCTCTTCCTGTAACAGTCTGAAAGAAGCGATGAGAAGGAAAGGCGCCAAGACTTCTTCCCGCAAATAGACTACAACACCCAGCATGCTCTGCTACACTACCTCTGCGAGGTTGGCCACTGTCGCCGCCAGCTGCGCAAGCGCAAAGGGATTGGCCCTTTGAGGACTTCATTGCCCAGGGTGCATTGCCTTCAGGAGCGCTTGTCTTTCCGGCGAGGCTCGATGAGGTCTCCGCTTGAGGTCTGAGAGATCCGTAGACTCCGTTACCCAGCTTCCTTTGTGGAGGGCTGTTGCGCACTTCCGGTGGAAGCGCTGAGGAGAGGGGGCGGAGTTTACGGAGCCGGTGGGCGGTGGGCGGTGCTGCCGGTAGCTGGGTGCTGTCCAAAGGCACTGGGCGTCGCTAGGGGAGCGAGCTGTGACCGGCTGGGCCGCACTTAGCGTGGGACGAAGCTTAGGCTACTGTTTGACTACCTGAGGCCTTCCCTTCATGTCGGCCCTCGAGAAGAGCATGCACCTCGGCCGCCTGCCCTCTCGCCCACCTCTCCCTGGCAGCGGGGGCAGTCAGAGCGGAGCCAAGATGCGAATGGGGTACGTGACCCATACCCCCTTTCCCTAGAGGCCAGGCCCCAGCCATTGGAGAATGGTGTTTCTGGGCGTTTAGAGCGGCACGGCAAGGGAAGCTAAGGATGGGAGAGAATATTGGCGGCGGCCTGGAGACGTTTAGATGGTGTTGAAGGCGGATTTGGGAACTAGGGGAGGCGCCAAGTCAATGGAAATTGGAGGACAAGTAGTATTGAAAGAAGGAGGGAATGAGGCAAAGATTGAGAAAGCCGAGAGGATAATTTAAGAGATGTAGGAGGCACCTCCAGAAGAAGTGATGGAGGAGCTTTAAGGAAAGGTAGTAGAGGTGACAAAAGTCGGGGAATACCTGTCGGGGAGGGTTGAGAGACATGGGGAATGACTGAGAGAAAAGTTGAGGGGAATTACGGGAACAACTAGGGAAGGATTTGGGAAGAGTAAGAAGACCGAAAGAACTAGATATTAGAAAAGCTGAGGGAGGGGCGCCTGGGTGGCTCAGTGGGTTAAGCGTCTACCTTCGGCTCAGGTCAGGATCTCAGGGTCCCGCCATGGAACCCCACGTGGGGCTCTCTGCACAGAGGGAGTCTGCTCCCGCTGCTTGTACTCTCTGTCAAATACATAAATAAAAAAAAAAAAAAAAAAAAAACACCTTAAGAAAAAAAAAAGCTAAGGGAAATGAGAACACCTGAGGCAGGGTTGAAGGAAAGAAAACTAGGGAGCAGAAGGTTCTAGAGAGAGTTTCCTAGTGGTGTAAGAGGCAAATTCAGGGAGTGAGGTGATGATTAAGAGATTAGGTCTCTTAAGGGAGAACTGAGAAAGCTTGAAAATAGGGCTAAGAAAAGATGGAAAATATAGCCAAGCAGACTGGTAAGGGTAATAGGAAGGTACTGAGAAGTGAGGGTAGGGAGTAAGGGGAGGAGTGATAAGGTGTTTAGAGAGTGACCATGGGCTATAGAGGTGGAGAAGAGACTGGGAACAGGGTTTAGTGAATGAAAGTGATGCAGAGATAAGGTATGGGAAGTTTAAAGAGGAAATTTCGATAGTTGATTTTTCCAGGCAAATAAGTCTGATGGAAGGTATACACTGGTTGATAAGACTCAGAATTAATGAAGCATTGAGTAGCCTGTTAAAATGTTTTGGGGAAAACCATTTACTGGGAAAGGAGGAACTGTGTTGAAGAGATAGGTTTGGGGAATTTTAGGTTGTTGAATGGCTTGTGCGAGATTAGGGTTACTCAGGTGTAGGAGAGAGGGATATGAGGAGAGGTAATGGGAGAGGTAATCACTGGAAAGCAGAGGGAATTATATTGGCAGTTGGGTTTGAGGGGTCTTTGTAGTATCAAATAGTATTCTGGAGACTAGTGACTGTAAAGAGAAAAGGGGTAGAAAGAGGGGCGCCTGGGTGGCTCAGTTGTTAAGCATCTGCCTTTGGCTCAGGTCATGATCCCAGCATCCTGGGATTGAGCCCCGCATCAGGCTCCCTGCTCAGCGGGAGGCCTGCTTCTCCCACTCCCACTTCCCCTCCTGGTGTTCCCTCTCTCACTGTGTCTCTCTCTGTCCAATAAATAAATAAAATCTTTAAAAAAAAAGGGGGGGGGGTAGAAAGAATAGGTATGAGATAGTCAAGAGGGTGTGTTTGGGATTCTAGAGATGGGTTGATAGATATACTTGGAATAAAGACTAGAAAGGAAAAACCTTAGTTTCTAAAGAAGTAATACATACAAAAACTGATAAAAAAAGAGATGAGGATAAGAGATGCATTACTGTGAAAGAAGGTCCTTGAAATAAAGAGAAAGAAGAATCCCATAAATTAAAACAGTGGGATAGAGAGGTGATGAGAATGAGGAGAGGGGGATTGAAAAAACCAGGGGAGGAAATTAAGAATTGGAGACCTGACTATGATACACAGTAGAAACGTGAGAAAACCCTAACAGAAGATAGATTTTGGATGCACAATGGAAAGAGGTGGTAGAAGGCCTCACATAAGGTAAAACGGAGATTGTTTTGGCTTTAGAAGACAGAAAGGTAAGACTGTAACATGAATAAGGAGGATCTAGAAACTGATCCATGACAGATTATTTGGGAAAATTAACCTGGAGTATAAAAATAAATGTGACATTGATTGTTGGTATGTGTCTTAATTGCTTCCTTTCCTAAACTAAAACTTGGTCCTTTAGTATGCCAGCACTCTTCAATAAAAATATGTAAAAATAATAGCTTTTTAATAACTATACATGCTACAGGTAAGTTTAGAGCTCAGCTTCTCACTTTGTTGAAACAAGTTCTCTGAAGATGAGGAACTGAAAAGAAAAACACTAAGGGAAAATAAAATTAAAATCTGCTGATTAGAAGATTGTATAATTGTTGGTAACTTACCCTCTTTAAATAGATGCTTTGGTCTTCCTTATTAACTGCTTATCCTAGAAAATAAAGTTCTTTAGAAAAATGCTTCTTTATAATATTGTGAAGAAAAGAGTTATAGTGGTGAATTTTATGTGCTCCTCAAGTGGCTTGTTTTCCTGTCTTTTTCTTTTCTATTTCCTTATTGGAACATAGGCAGGCCTCAGCTGAGTCTGAAGTTAGTGGTAATACAGATTCTCTCCCTGCCTAGAAAGAGAGCTTTCATTTGAAATGATCTCATTTTACCATGTCACTGTATAGTCGAGAAAACCATTCAGAGAATTCTGTATCCTGTAAGGTAAACTGAGAGAGAGGGGACAATATTTTTTGTTAATAAATAAGAAAACAAACTCAGGGTGCCTGAGTGGCACAGTTGGTTAAGTGTCTAACTCTTGGTTTCAGCTCAGGTTGTGATCTCAGGGTCATGAAACGGAGCCCCAAGTTGGGCTCTACACTCAGGGTGGAGTCTACTTGAGATTCTCTCTCCCTCTACCCCTCCCGTTTGTGCACGCGTGTGCGCACTCTCTCTCTCTCTCAAATAAATAATTAAATCTTTAAGGAAAAAAAGAGAGAAAACAAACTAAAATCTTCTTCATACTAAGGCAGTAGAAGCTTAGTGGTAGGGCCACTAGAGACTAAGACTTGAGCGTCTGAGACCCATCATGTTTTTTGGATTCATAGTTGTTATCCTGGCAGTACTTAATTTAAGTCGTGCGTCTTATTTTTTTGCAAATACTCTAGCATTTAGCCTTTTCCTAGGTCTTGATTTATGAAGTCTCACTTCAACCAATTTTAAAGCATCCTTCTTTATTTCTTTTTCTATTCATTCATTTGCATTTTTCATATCTACCCATCTTTTTCCATTCCCCCATCTATCTCTTACTCTCAAGTTGGACTTGTTCCTTTGACAGTCTCTTATATGACTTACGCTTTAAACTCTTTCAATTCGTAATCTCTTGCCTTTAATTTCATTAAACCTTATTTAGATGAGTTTGCATATTCAGGGTGGTTTTGAGCTTATGATTTTTCTTGAGTTTCCATAATTTAGTTTTTCAAATTAGACTTAGTAATTCCAGAATATTGCTAGATAATGTAATAATAACAATTACTTTCTTTTCCCAGGTAGGTACTTTGTGCCAGTCACTGTAGTAGTAGCTTTATGTATATTACTTTATTTAATCTGCTCATAACCTTGCAAGTACTTATAAATAAGCACTTATAAATAAGAAAGGCAGACTTGAGATTAAAGGTCACCCAACTAGTATGTTGCAGAACCAGGATTCAATTTATGTTTAGTCTCAAAACACCCAACACTTTTTCTTGGGTAAGGCCTGAAATCCTGATTTCCTTGTTAGAAAGTCTGTTCCTTGATAGAAACCAGTAGATGATGCCAAAAACAGTGATTTTGAACTTTTTTATTAAAAAGATTTTGGAGTTGCTTTGGTTTGTGATCCCTACTTGCAACTGGTATCTTAGTCTGAGTTGCCATAACAAAAATACCATAGATTTGGTGGCTTATAAACAGCAGAAATGTGTTTCTCCCATTTCTGGAGGCTGGGAAGTCCAAGGTCAAGCTGCCAACAGATTCTATGTCCAGTGGGGACCGCGTGCTGCTTCATAGATGGCAGTCTTCTTGCTGTGTGCTCACATGGCAGAAGGAGGAAGGAAGCTCTGTGGCCTCTGTTTTCTAAGGGCACTAATCCCATTCATGAAGGCTATACTCTCATGACCTCATCACCTCCCAAGGCCCCACTTCTAAATACCATTTAACTAAATGCATTTAATTAAATACATTTAACGTGAATTTGGGGCTGGGGGGGGGGCGGGACACAAACATTCAGTCTACAGCACCCGGGTGTGCTTGAGAGGATAGTATGTTTTGAAAATCACTGTTTTAGTACATGTTATCATTAGAGAAACTATAGATTTTTAAAACCATTCATTTTCAATATGTTTTTAGTTATTAATAGTACTACATTTCTGTAGTCATCTCTTAACATTTCTACAGTACTTTGAAAGATATATTAGTGCCATTTTATATTATTTTATGAGATACATTAGGGCAGGGATTAATATTTTTCTCTTAATGAGAAAACTCAGTGTTCTTTGACTTGCCTAAAAACACAAAATCATCAAATGGCAGAAACAGGATTCAAACCCAGACTCAGATTTCTAATCCATTGTTGCTCTTGTTATACCTTGGTGTCGAAATTGTTGTTTAAAGTGATATAGATCTTTCGGGGCGCCTGGGTGGCACAGCGGTTAAGCGTCTGCCTTCGGCTCAGGGCGTGATCCCGGCATTATGGGATCGAGCCCCACATCAGGCTCCTCTGCTATGAGCCTGCTTCTTCCTCTCCCACTCCCCCTGCTTGTGTTCCCTCTCTCTGTCAAATAAATAAATAAAATCTTTAAAAAAAATAATAATAATATAGTGATATAGATCTTTAAAAAAAAGTGATAAAGATCTGAGTTTGAAGCCCAGCTTGTGTATTTACTTTGGTCAAGTCATTTAACCTCTCATAGTCTTTTTTTTCTTTCAATTTCTGCTTACTTTAGAGTTCTGTGAGAATGAGATAATACATGCAAAACACTTATGCTTCCTGACACACAAGCTCTTAAGGAATGACATCTAGTAAATTATTTTATATTGAGAACTGTGAGAAAGGCTTATTCTTTATGAAGTAGAAGCTCTCCTTTCAGTTTTTTGTAATGTCAGCTTTTTTCCCGTAAGCTGTATATTACTCATATCTGATTAGATAGTCCTTCTTTCAGCTTCTTAAATTTATAATGGATATCAGGCGTCTTAGGAAGGCTTTAAGGAGCTAGTCACACAAATAGAGAAATAAAGGACAAAGCTCACATATTGAGCTGCAAATCCTAATATTTCTGTTTGTTATTAGGTTTTTAAAAATTAAAATTCGAATACCATAGAATTCACCCTTTTAGAGTATACAGTTCAGTGGTTTTTAGTATATCCAGGGCAATACACTCATTGTCACTAATTTTAAAACATTTTCATTATCCCATAAAGAAACTACTTACCTGCTAGCAGTTTTTCCCCCCTCCCTCATTCCCTGGGAACCACTAATCTATTTTCTGTCTTCAAGGATGCCTATTCTGGAGATTTCATACAAATGAAATCATGCAGGAAGTGGCCTTTTGTGATTGGCTTCTTTCACTTGGCGTAATGTTTTTTAAGATTCACCCATGTTGTAGCATGTTATCAGTACACCATACCTTTTTACTGCTGAATGATATTCCATTGTGTAGATACACCAAATTTTACTTACTTATCAGTTGCTGAACACTTGGGTCATTTCCATTTTTTTGCTATTATGAATAATGCTGCTATGAACATCCACATACAAATCTTTCTTTGGAAATAAGTTTGGATTTCCCTTGGGTAAATACCTGAGAGTAGAATTGCTGGGTCATATGGTAAATTATGTTTAACTTTTTAAGAAACTGCCAAACTGTTTTCCAAAGTGACTCTTTGAAGCTCTGTGTATTCAGGATTTTTCTTCTTTAAAAGTGTTAAAAATATTTTTCCCACTTGCCTTTCTACTTTGCTTATAATGTATTTTGCTATGTAAGAAGTTTTGTTTTTATTTTTTTGTTTTTTATTACTTTCTTTTTTTTGGCGAGGGTTCTGGGGAGGGGCAGAGGGAGAGAGAGAGAGAATCCTAAGCAGGCTCCATGCCCAGTGCAGGACCTGACATGGAGCTTGATCTTACAACCCCGAGATTATGACCTGAGCTGAAATCAAGAGTCAGATGCTTAATTGACTGAGCCACCGAGGCACCCCAAAAGTTTTGTTGTTAAATTTTAATGTACTCAGATCTATCTAGCATGTGTTTCTTCTGGATTTTGAATCACAGAAAGACATTTCCTTCTTCCAGGTTATAAAGGAATTCATATATGTTTTTTTCCAGTACCTATATGGTTCCTTTTTTTACATCCATTTTAAGTTTATGTTGATGTGCAAAGTGAGGAACAGATTCAGTTTTATCTTTATCCACAGATTATCCAGTTGTTGTAACACCATTTATTAAAAAGTCCTTTTTCCATTATGTGAATTTCACCTCAATAAAAATTAGTCATTTCCCCCATGGATTAAAATGATGCCTTTATGAGGGCGCCTGGGTGGCTCAGTTGGTTAAGCGACTGTCTTTGGCTCAGGTCATGATCTCCGGGTCCTGGGATTGAGCCCCAGGTTGGGCTCCCTGCTCAGCGGGGAGTCTGCTTCTCCTTCTACCTCAGCCCCTCCCCCCTGCTCGTGCGCTCGCGCTCTCTCTCTCTCTCTCTCACAAATAAGTAAATAAAGTGTTTAAAAAAATTATGCCTTTATCATGTACCAGATTTTCACATAGATTTGGATCTGTTAAGTTTCTTTCTTTTCCCATTGGCCTATTTATTTATGTGCCACTACTACACTTTAATTACAGAGACATTTTTAATATGTTTTAGAAGATGGTAGAGGTAGCTTCCCCCTCATTCTTTTTTAAGATTTCCCTGGCTCCTGTAACTTGTTTATTCTTACAAATAAACTTTTTTTTCTTAAGTATGGTTGACACACAATGTTATGTTAGTTTCAGGTGTACAACATAGTGATTTCGTAAGTCTATACTTTATCCTGTGCTCACCACAAGTGCGGCTACCATCCATCACCATACAATGCTATTACAATACCATTGACTATATTCCCTATGCTATACCTCTTATTCCCCATGACGTAGTCATTCCATAACTGGAAGCCGTTATCTCTCATTCCCCACACTCATTTTGCCCATCCCCCCATTCCCCTCCATTCTGGCAACCATCAGTTTGTTCTCTGTATTTATGGGTCTTTTTCTGCTTCTTGTTCGTTTATTCATTTGTTTCGTTTTTTAGATTCCACATATAAGTGAAAGCATGTGGTATTTGTCTGTCTTAATTTCACTTAGCATAGCACTCTCTAGGTCCACCCATGTTGTTGGCAAATGACAAGATGTCATTCTTTTTTATGGCTGAGTAATATACAAATAAACTTTCTAATCAAACTAGTACCAGAAAAAAAAAGTCCTCACAGTATTTTTATTTGGATTACATTAAATATGTAAATTAACTTAGAATAAACATTTTTATGATGTTGAGTCTTTTTTGAGGAAATATGATGCTTTCAATGTGTATGAATCCCTTTGAAGGAAAAATTTTCAGATCCCAACTGTTTGCCTAAATTATATCTAATGTAATATCACTTAATTATGGACAAAATAAAGCTAGGGATAAATTCTTTATGTATAAGTAAATACCATATTATTCTTATATAATTATAAAACTCAATAGGACACTATTTAAATACAGTTAGACCTATAAAACTCCCCAAATTCAAATTAGCAGTATTACATTAATGTGAAATCATTGTATTTGCTGTTAACAATTTACTTTAAACCAAAAGGATATTTGTTATCAATAGGAAATCCCAGAGTTGATTCATTCATCAGCTATATCATTAAGGACCCCGTGCACCCTTAATTTTGCCGTCCTTAGAAGTGTTGGATTTTCCTTTTGTTGCAGTCACCTTTTGGTTGTAAGATGGCTGCTGCAAGTCTACTTTCATCTTACCTTTATTCCATCTTTCCAAATAAAAAGGAAGGAATAGAAGCAAAGGCCTTTTCCTAGCTAAGCTTGTCTTTTTTTTCTTTGTTTTCTGGAAAGGGAAATTCCCCGGCCACTTTTTCCCTTAAGTCTCATCGTCCAGAACTGGTTTACATGTGCATCCTAAGACCAATCACTGGCAGTAGGGAATGGAATTACTAAGACTGGTTTAGACCAGTTCTCATTCATTCCCTTGGGCTGGAGGAAAGATAACAAGATATCTCCAATAGCTACTAAAATAATCTGAAATTCTGCTAGGAAATAGAGAATGGTGAGAAGTGGAGAAGGAATGTCTAGAGTAGACAGTAAATGGCATGTAACCCAAGGCCTGATTTTAGCAAGTTGGGGGAGACTGATGCCTTTCGACTACACATTCTCTACTGTTTTCACTGTAGCATGGGTATAGGAAGTAATCAATCTCTTTCTCTCCCTCTTTTCTCCCTTTCCACCTTGTGCTAGGTTTGAGCCCCTTGACCTAAGTACTTCTGAGTAAATGTCCCTTTTTCCATTGTTGCCAGGTTTATTACTAGCAAATCTATTTCTTCTTAGTGTCTGCAAAATTGGATAATTGAATTTTGTTTTTAAAGGTAATGAGCCCTCCTCGTTATGTTACTTGATGTCAGATTTGAGAAAACACTTCTGGTTGGTTAGGAAAACTTATTCCTTCATGTCATGAATTAGTCGGGTTTTTTTGTTTGGTTGGTTTTTGTGTGTGTGTGTGTGTGTGTGTGTGTGTGTGTGTTTAGAGAAGAAAGTTTTAATTAATAGTGCTACTTTAAGAATGGTCCAACTATATGCCACGCTTAGGTGTTCTTCAAAATATAGTTTTGACAACCAGTCCCCAAGCACATACTACCAATAAATTTTGGTGATTCAGAGGTTATGTTGAAGGGGCACCTGGATGGTGCCAACTGGATGGCAGAGTTGGTTAAGCATCTGACTCTTGGTTTTGCCTGAGTTCCTGATCTCAGGGTCATGAGATCAAGCCCTGCATCAGGCTCCAAGCTCAGTGCAGAGACTGCTTAAAGACTCTCTCTTGCTCTCCCTCTGCCCCCGTCCAACCCCGCTCTTGCACACACATATGTGTGTGTGTACTCTCTCTCTCAGATAAATAAATAAATCTTTTTTAAAAAGTGGAAGAGGTTATGTTGAAAGTTCTAGTCATCCAAACCATAGGAGAAGGCTAAGTTGTTTACTATCACTCCTTTTCTTTTTTTTTTTTTTTAAAGATTTTATTTATTTATTTGACAGAGAGAGACAGCCAGCGAGAGAGGGAACACAAGCAGGGGGAGTGGGAGAGGAAGAAGCAGGCTCCCAGCGGAAGAGCCTGACGTGGGGCTTGATCCCAGAATGCTGGGATCACACCCTGAGCCGAAGGCAGACGCTTAACTCCTGCACCACCCAGGAGCCCCTATCACTCCTTTTCTACCCTGCATTTATGTGTGTTCTTTGCTATGGACTTTTTCTGGGTGTAAGTGGAAATCCTATCTTTGTTGCTAATAAGCCATGTGGCTCTGGTCAATTTATTTTTCCTCTTGCTGGGACTCACTATCATGGTGTAGTAGAAAGAGCACTTTGGAACCAGACATATACTTGAGTCTAAATCCAAGCTCCAGTGCTACTGAAAGTGGCTCTGGGCAAATAATTTTACATTTGAGACTGTATTTCCTTGTCTTTAAAATGGGGAACCTTTTCTTGCAGAACTCCAAATTCTGTTTGACACATAATAGGCAGCTAAATAATCGTTCCCTTCCATGAAGCAAGATTTAGGTTAGATGATTTCTAATAGTCTGATCTAATATGTAGTTTTTAGAATCTTTAAGTCTGCTGTTTTAATAACATGTCCTTATCACTAGTAATAAACACTCTAAACTACCACAACCCAGACAGCCATCTGGTTGCCTTCTTTCCATTCCCTTCAAAGTGTTCCTAATGAGGACTTTTTTTTTTTTTTTAAAGCAGTGATGCCTTGATTTAAATAGCTGGCTGCAATTAAACTTCAGTATTGTGCCTTCATTACAAGGCTCCTAGACTAGAGAATTTGTGACAACAGTGACTAGGACTGCTACCGTGCAGCTCATGACTCATTCATAACTCCCTTAACAGATTTAAGCAGCCTAGTAGATGTTGAAGTTATGCCTATTTGGATTTGCGACATTCATTTCAAAACACACAACTTTTCTTATTCCTTGTTCTCTAAATATGCAGGGAAAGATTTTCCTCCTATTCTCCCCTCCCCTTCTTTCTTTCCTGAGCAGTTAATCATATAATTTTGTTGCTGTTGGTCATATCTCCTAGTAGGCATCATCACGTGGTAGGCAAGCAGCACATCTATGCCCCCATAGCCCTCTGTAGTATAACACTTATCTTTCTGACTTGTAATTATTGGTTGACTGTCTACTCTTCAAGACTGTGAGCTTCTTAAGGGTAGAAGTTGTATCTTAATTTCCCTGAATTCGAGCATGCTGGCTACTTAAGTGCTGACCTATCCTAGACCTATTTGGCCTCATTTTCTAAGAACAATCTTATTTCGTCACCATTTCCTTGAAGATGGCGTAACTAAACTTGTATTCCCTCCTGAAAGCTGTTTCACTTCATAAAATAATGGAATCTAAACTTTATTTCAGCACCAGCACTTAGGCAAAGTGAGTGCTTCCAAATACCTTGTCTTAATTTGAAATTTAAAATACTCATATGGTTGAAGCTCATGCCTGCAGTTAGTGTCTCTCTCTCTCTCTCTCTCTCTCTCTGTTTTTTGTTTTTGTTTTGCTTTTTTAGATTTTATTCATTTATTTGTCAGAGAGAGCACAAGCAGGGGGAGAAGCAGGCAGAGGGAGAAGTAGGCTCCCTGCCAAGCAAGGAGCCCGATGTGGGACTCCATCCCAGGACTCTGGGATCATGACCTGAACCAAAGGCAGATGTTTAACCAACTAAGCCACCCAGGTGTCCCCAGTTAGTCTCTTATATGTAAAGATTTATGCCTGGTTTTGGTTTTATTTTATAACAGTTTATCTCTTCGTTTGTGTTTCCCCAAACCTGAAAGCAATTCCGTTACTATAAAAGAACAAATGTCAATTAGCAATTATTTTTGGAAAACCTGCATTTTATAGGAGTGGGGTTTTTTTTGCCCTTGCTCAGTTTATCCCTTATTCTGTAGGAGTGAAGACTGTTTTCCAAGGAGATGGTACCTGCACATTGATGACTTTAACAAGTACAGGGATCAGAGCAAGCAGTCTACTGTTAAAAGCTCTCCCTAGTCATGTTCCAGGCAATGACAGTTCCCTAAATGTTTCTTGCACCTACTAACTGCCAAGTTTATTTTACTTGCAATGCCTCCTATTTTACTTTTCAAATCCTACAAAACCCATGAAGCTCTTTCAGACCATTCTAGCTCATTCACTTGTTCTGTCCCTCCTCTGAGCTCTATTACACTTTTTGTCATTTCCACTCACTTGTCAGTTATTGTGCATTACTACTCGGTATTGCATTTTTTTGTTATATAAAATTTATGTATCATAATTTGTATGGTAATTAATTTGTCAATTACCATAATTATCATAATTTATATTTTATGGTAATTTTTTAAAGTTACCCCAGTAAAATGGAAGGTCTGGAGTGCAGGGGCCTTTGTTTTTATTTCTTTGCATCTTCTATAGTAAAACATAGCTAGATAAATGTTTTTATAAGATCTCATTTAATGGACATGTGGCACACAATATTCATTTAAAATGAGATCCTAAAGCTTTTCCTGACCATTCGGCCTGCAGTGATCTTTCCATTTTCTGTCCTTTCATAGCACCTATCATTTATACCAGAGATTGGCAAACTTTTCTGTAAAGGGCCAGATAGTGACCATTTTTTGGTTTGCAAGGAGTACAGTTTCTGTAGCAGCTACTCAACTCTGCTGAGTATGGTACAAGCAGCCATGGACAATATGTAATTGAATGTGATTGTGTTTTAACAATACTTTTTTTGTGGACACTGAAATTTGAATTTCATGTAATTTTCTCACATTATTAAATATTATTCTTTTTTCTTTTCTCCCAGCTTTTAAAAATGTAAAGACCATTCTCAGCTCATGAGCCATACAAAAACAGGCGATGGCTGGATTTGTTTATACACCATAGTTTGCCAACCCTATTTCAATACCATTTATTTTGTACTTCTGCTATAGCAGAAAGAATATACGTTTTAAATCCGCAAACTAGGATTCCCTTTCTGGCTTTACTTCATACTACTTAGCTAGTATAAGCTTGACTTTATTTTCTTAAAATGTGGGTAATACTAAATATAACGTTGTATGTTAATTATACTTCAATAAAAACGTCTTAAAAATTGTAATGTGGGTAGTACTAGCTTCAGTTGTTTTTGAACAGATAATGTCTATGTAGAATCATTAAGTTATAAAACTAGATAATGGAAACCTATTTACTATAATTCATGAATTCTAAGATACATTTTGTATTTAAAATGATAGTATCTTAACAATTGCTGTTGGTCAAGTAACAGCCCTCCCTGTATTGTTTCTCCCCACTTGTATGAGCAAACACCAAAACCAGCATCAAAACTTGCAAAGTAGGTGTTCGTAGCTTGGAAGAAAATCCTGGAGGCAAAAGTGAAGCACTCTCTTAACCACTAAGAATTGAATGGTTGTGAGAAGGAATGGATATTCAATCAGATGACTTAAGCATTATTTCTCAAGTTAGAGTCAAAAAGTAATATAGCTCTCCACAAAATGGTAAAGTCAGCATATGAGCTGGTATTTAGTTTTAAGAAACACTCCACCACCACTGTTCTTGTGAGGCACAGAGGACTATATTAGTCCAAGTGATTCAAAAGAGAATAGAACTCTCAGTTTGAAGAAATTGGTTAGAAATACTTTAAGTATTTTGCTCTTATTTTCCTTTTTTATGCCCATAAGAGATATATGTTGAATCAATATAAGTGTAAAAGAGCTCTTTAAGAAATTTAAAGTGAATTCTAAGTGGTCAGGTATGTCTTACTTTAATTGGTAGCTTTTTTCTTAGTGATACTAAAATTGTAGTTCATCTTACTTTTGACAATGCTATATATACAGTATTTTATCTATTCTCCTAACAACTACATTGTGATCTACTTGTTTTGTCTTCCCTAATTTAATTATAAACTCCTGTGTTTTATTTTTTTGCCCCAAAATGGTTAGCACACAGGAGCTCAATAAACATTTGATGAATGAATGAATGGTGCTCTAATACAGTGGACACATGGCATTGTTTCCAATAGTTTAAAATTGTCCACCCTGAATTTAGTAGGGAAGGAAAAGCCATAGATTTGTGGAATATAGAAATGAGATTTTAAAACTGTAATTATTGGGGCGCCTGGGTGGCACAGCGGTTAAGCGTCTGCCTTCGGCTCAGGGCGTGATCCCGGCGTTATGGGATCGAGCCCCACATCAGGCTCCTCTACTATGAGCCTGCTTCTTCCTCTCCCACTCCCCCTGCTTGTGTTCCCTCTCTCGCTGGCTGTCTCTATCTCTGTCGGATAAATAAATAAAATCTTTAAAAGAAAAAATAAAAATAAAAAAAAAATAAAACTGTAATTATTGACAATGCGCAAAAATGAACTTGTGTCCTATTTATATCCTTCTATGGTTTCGTATTTATATCCTTTTATTTTTATTCTATTAAGAAAATATAGCTCAGATTATTAGGAGGATTAAATTTAGATAATGCTTGTAAAGTGCCTAGCACAAATACATGAATGGTTTGTTTCATTCAATCCTCACCCCTTTAATTAAATCAGCTTTTCCTTAAGCATAAGAACCGTGGTGTGAGATATATTAAAATCACTTCAAATTCAGTTTTCTGTGTTAATCACTTGAACTACATTGTTATTAGCTGAACTTCATCACAAATAGCATTTTATCATATTATATGGCTAAGTAGGCTTGGAGGTAGAAATACCCAGAGAATTTACTAATATTTCATAATACTGTTAATTAGGGAAAATGTGCTTCAGTTTTCCCAACCACCTACTTTATAAACCTTTGGAACATAAACCCATTTTTAAGTTGTAGAATCTGTATACTAACATTTTTCTCACTAAATATTGGAAAGTTACAATCTTTTATTTGGTAATTAAAGAAATTACTTTCCTAATCCAGGTCATAATTTAATAAGGATAGTACTTCAGATTTTTATAACATTTAAGAATATCTTCACACTAGGTATCATCATTGTGAATCCTTCCCTGACCTGATTCCATTCCCATCAGTGTCCCAAACAAGATTGGATGTGCCATCTATGTTTCATGGATTGCTAGGCTTATTTCTGCCTTAGCTTTAGTATACAGTGACTGTTTACTTACCGATTTTCTCCCAGGCATGAGCTTTTTGAGGACAAGAACCAAGTTTTAGGGGCGCCTGGGTGGCTCAGTGGTTAAGCATCTGCCTTCGGCTCAGGTCATGATCCCAGGGTCCTGGGATCGAGCCCCGCATCGGGCTTGCTTCCCTCTCAACTTCCCCTTGCTTGTGTTCCCCCTCTCGCTGTCTCTCTCTGTCACATAAATAAATAAAATCTTTAAAAAAAAAAAAAGAACCAAGTTTTATTAATCAGTGGGAACTTCTGGCCTGCTGATTTCCCAAATGCCCAGGAAGTGTATTAGGGCCTTCCATAAAGGGCATACTCAAATATCACTTTAATTGAATTGGAATTAAACTAGTTGATTATATAAGCAAATTGTGACTGGAAAGAGGATCTAGAATAATTGCCCTAAATATATTTGAAATGAAATATCTTATGAAGTATGTCTTATATTCTACATTATCATGGCATTCAGGCGAGTCTGAGAAGGGAGTTAGTTATATGGTGGTTGGTTCTGAACTATATACTTATTAGAGTCTTCTTTATGGTCTTTATTGGCTTGTAAACTCTGACTCCAAACCTGCTGCTTTCTGTCTAAACAGAATAGTAACTTACATAAGTTCTGATCCCTGAGTATAGCTACAAACATTGATTATAAGAATGAACAGCTACAATTAGCCCTTGTAAAACATAAAAAAAAAAAATGCCTTAAATTTTGAGAAGAATATCTAGCCTAAAATTGTTTTGGCTAGTATCTGCCTACAGTATCTTTGTCTCTTGTATTTTGGAACTTTTGTCTCTTTTAAATAATATATAGCTGGAATTTAAAAAATCTTCTCTGAGGGAGATTCAGCTTCATTTTTTTGCATGCATTATCCTAGAGAATATTCTAGTGAGTTTAGTCTATTCTTGATATATTTATATTTATTTCTACCATCTTATTTTGTATTTTGTTCCATCTGACCTGTGCTCCTTCTTCTTCTTCTATTTTTTTTAAATTCATGTAGTTGTATTATAATCTATTCTTTGAGTGGTTATCTTAACATTTTTTGTAACAGTTTTATTGAGATGAAGTTCACATACCATACAACTGACCCATGTAGAGTATATGCTTTTTTTTTAAGCATAGTAATATAGTTCCACGATGAATTTTACAACACGTTCAGCACCCTAAAAAGAAATCCTCATACCCATTAGCAGTCAGCCCTCAGGTTCCCTCAAACTTCCCAGCCCTAGGCATCCACTCATCTATTTTCTATCTATAGATTTCCCTAATCTGGACATTTACAGTAATGGAATTATATTGTGTTTGTGATCTTTTATGATTGGCCTCTTTCACTCAACATAGTATTTTCAAGGTTCATACATGTTGTAGCAGGTTGTAAAATTTCATTCTGAATAATATTCCATTGTTTGGATACCAGATTTTATCCATTCAGTGGTTGATGGACATTTGAGTTGTTTCTACATTTTAGCTATTACAAACAATGCTGCTGTGAACGTTTGTATACATGTTTTAAGGTGAACATTTGTGGCCCTAGAATGAAGGTTGATTCCTTCAGAGGATTCGCTTTGTTTCCACTGGGGTCCTGAGAGCACTACCAGTCTAGATCCAATTAAATTCTCAACCTGAAATGTCCTAGATGTATAAGTGGTATAAATTTAGCCAAAATCAGTTTGACAACTGTCTGTAGTCACAAGTTTCATCAGAGAAGGATTTTCCCCCCTCCCTTCCATTCTTTTGTTTGTTTCAAGTTTTTATTTAAATTCTAGTTAACATATACTGTAAAATTGGCGGAATTTAGTGATTCATCACTTACATATAACACCCAGTACTCATCACAAGTGCCCTCCTTAATACCCATTACCCATTTAGTCCATCCCCCACCCACCTCCACTCTATCAATCCTTGGTTTTTTCTCTATAGTTAAGAGTCTCTTATGGTTTTTCTCCCTCTCCTCCCCCCTCTTTTCCTATGTTCGTGTGTTTTGTTTCTTAAATCCCACATATGAAAAAATAAAACAAGACAAAAGAGGAGAGGGAGACATAACTGGGTTAACTGGGTGATGGACATTGGGGAAGATATATTTTAATTAGCACTGGGTATTATACAAGACTGATCAGTCACATCAAACATAATACATTATATGTTAATTTAAAAAAACTTAAAAATTCCACATATGAATGAAATCATGTGGTATTTGTCTTTCTCTGACTGACTTGTTTTGCTTAGCATAATACATTCTAGCTCCATTCACATCATTGCAAATGGCAAGATTTCATTCTTTTTGAGGGCTGACTAATATTCCTGTGTGTGTGTGTGTGTGTGTATACACATATACATATACATATATATACACACACACACTACTTCATCTTTATCCATTCATCCATTGATAGACATTGGCTGTTGTTGATAATGCTCCTATAAATATCAGGGTGCATGTGTCACTTTGAATCAGTATTTTTGTATCAGGTAGATACCTAGTAGTGTAATTGCTGGGTTGTAGGGCAGTTCTATTTTTAACTTTTTGAGGAACCTCCATACTGTTTTCCAGAGGGGCTGCACCAGTTTGCATTCCCACCAACAGTATAAGAGGATTCTTTTTCTTCTGCATCTTTGCCAACATCTGTTGTTTCCTGACTTGTTAATTTTATCCATTCTGACAGATGTGAGGTACTGTCTCATTGTAGTTTTGAATTGTGTTTCTCTGATGATGAGTGGTGTTGAGTACCTTTTCATGTGTCTGTAGCCATCTCTATGCCTTCTTTGGAAAAATGTCTATTCACATATTTTTCACAATTGCTAAAACTGATACACGAATTCAGCAAAGTTGTAGGATACAAAATCAATGTACAGAAATCTTTTGGGTTTCTATACACCACTAATGAAGCAGCAGAAAGAGATATCAAAGAATCAATCCCGTTTACAACTGCACCAAAACCGATGAGATACCTAGGAATAAAGTTAGCCGAAGAGGTAAAAGATCTGTACTCTGAAAACTATAGAATACTTATGAAAGAAATTGAAGATGACATGAAGAAATGGAAAAACATTCCATGGCTCATGGACTGGAAGAACAAATATTCTTAAAATGTCTATACTACCCAAAGCAATCTACGCATTTAATGTAATCCCTATCCAAATACCACGAGCGTTTTTCTCAGAGCTAGAACAAACAATCCTAAAATGTGTATGGAACCACAAAAGATCCTTTCCATTCAGTGCCAAGTTTCAAGACAGATATTTTTTCTTTAGTCCTGGGATTGGGGTAGAAAGCAGAGTTAATTCTACTTTACCTTTTCACTGATAGTACAATCATTTGAGACACCCGCTTTATGAGAGAAAGGTTTCCTACCAGGCTGCCCAACAAGGCTCCCCACCTTGGCCTTTGTGTCCTGTTCTGTGTGTCCCAGGGAACCCCCCAAACCTCCATTTAGATAGTTGGTAAATGCTACCAAGATAAAAGCCAGCTTTACTGTACCAAATGCCTCTCTGGGTCCCCACCTTTACTTTTGGCCTCAATATTCCATATTCCTTACTTTCTTGCCAGGTCATCTATGCATTTAAAAAGAATGAATGGGGGCGCCTGGGTGGCACAGCGGTTAAGCGTCTGCCTTCGGCTCAGGGCGTGATCCCGGCGTTACGGGATCGAGCCCCACGTCAGGCTCTTCCACTATGAGCCTGCTTCTTCCTCTCCTGCTCCCCCTGCTTGTGTTCCCTCTCTCGCTGGCTGTCTCTATCTCTGTCAAATAAATAAATAAAATCTTAAAAAAAAAATGAATGAATATATAATTATATGGCATATATGATATGTAAAAGTCTAATATATAAATAGTCTTACATATTATGTATTGATTTTTATATATTTTTTACGTGCACATACATAAAATTTTAGCCAGTATTTCCAAAGTTGGATCTGTCAAGGTACCTAATTACCATTGATAGAAACAGTCCCTAACATAAAATTTTTATACTTAGGAAAACTGTTAGTCAAGTGTGAAAATGGGGCAATAACATTATCTGGCATGGAGAGTTTCAAAATTAATCTCCCTTTCTCAGGAAGCTCACAGAGGATGTGTTCTATCAAAATAAGAAAATGCATCAAGAAAAATAGTGGATACAGGAATCAAGGATTTAGCACAGGAGAAAGGCAAAAGGAATTCCCAGGGTGATGGTGAAATGACAGCAATTCATCATATCCAGAGAGCAAACAGTCCTATTTGGAGGAGAATGGAAGGTGCCAAGAATGGAAATTTACAAAGAAAAAACAGAACTGATAGATTCTTTTTAAAGATTTTTTAATAATTTTTTTATTATGTTATGTTAGTCAGCATACAGTATATCCTTAGTTTTTGATGTAGTGTTCCATGATTCATTATTTGCGTATAATACCCAGTGCACCATGCAACATGTGCCCTCCTTAATACCCATCACCGGCCTATCCCAGTCCCCCACCCCCTCCCCTCTGAAGCCTCCAGTTTCCCAGAGTCCATAGTCTCTCATGGTTCATTCCCCCTTCTGTTTACCCTCCCTTCCTTCTTCCCTTCCTTCTCCTACCGATCTTCCTGCTGTTTCTTATGTTCCATAAATGAGCGAAACCATATGATAATTGTCTTTCTTTGCTTGACTTATTTCACTTAGCATAATCTCCTCCAGTCCCATCCATGTTGCTACAAATGTTGGGTAATCGTTCTTTCTGATGGCTGAGTAATATTCCATTGTATATATGGACCACATCTTCTTAATCCAGTCATCTGTTGAAGGGCATCTTGGCTCCTTCCACGATTTAGCTATTGCGGACAATGCTGCTATGAACATTGGGGTACATATGGCCCTTCTCTTCACTGTGTCTGTATCTTTGGGGTAAAAACCCAGTAGTGCAATTGCTGGATCATAGGGTAGCTCTATTTTTAACTTTTTAAGGGACCTCCACGGTGTTTTCCAAAGCGGCTGTACCAACTTGCATTGCCACCAACAGTGGCAGAGAGGGATCCCCTTTCTCCACATCCTCTCCAACATTTGTTGTTTCTTGCTTTGTCCATTTTTGCCATTCTAACTGGCGTTAAGTGGTATCTCAAGGTGGTTTTGATTTGAATTTCCCTGATGGCTAATGATTTTGAACATTTTTTCATGTCTGTTAGTCATTTGTATGTCTTCATTGGAAAAGTGTCTGTTCATATCTTCTGCCCATTTTTTGATTTGATTATTTGTTTCTCATGTATTGAGTTTGAGAAGTTCTTTGTAGATCTTGGATACCAGTCTTTTATCTGTAGTGTCATTTGCAAATACCTTCTCCCATTCCGTGGGCTGCCTCTTAGTTTTGTTGACTGTTTCCTTGGCTGTGCAGAAGCTTTTTATCTTGATGAAGTCCCACAAGTTCATTTTTTCTTTTGTTTCTCTTGCCTTTGGAGATGTGTCATGAAAAAAGTTGCTGTGGCCGATGTCAAAGATGTTACAGGCTATGTTCTCCTCTATAATTTTGGTGGATTCCTGTCTCACATCAAGGTCTTTCATCCGTTTGGAGTTTATCTTTGTGTATGGTATGAGAGAGTGGTCAAGTTTCATTCTTTTACATGTAGCTGTCCAATTTTCCCAGCACCATTTATTAAAGAGACTGTCTTTTTTCCCCTGGATGTTTCTTCCTGCTTTGTCAAAGATTAGTTGCCCAAAGAGCCGAGGGTCCATTTCTGCGTTCTCTATTCTGTTCCATTGGTCTATGTGTCTGTTTTTGTACCAGTACCATGCTGTCCTTTAGTATAGCTTGAAATCTGGCAACATGATGCCCCCTGCTTTGTTTTATTTATTTATTTGACAGAGAGAGAGACAGCCAGAGAGAGAGGGAACACAAGCAGGGGGAGTGGGAGAGGAAGAAGCAGGATCCCAGCAGAGCAGGGAGCCCAATGCAGGGCTCGATTCCATGACCCTGGGATCACGCCCTACGCCAAAGGCAGATGCTTAACGACTGAGCCACCCAGGCGCCCTGGACCTGATAGATTATTTAATGTGATTGTATTAAGAGAAATTTTACAGATTTCTCAAAGGCTTTTTTTGTTGATGTTAAAAAAATTTTCATTGTGAAATATACATACAGAAAGTTTAAAATATGTATGTGCAGATCAGAGAAGAATAAAATAAATTCCCATGTATCTATCACCTGGCTTATGAAAGAACATTATTAGCACTTCAGAAGCGTGTTTACTTCTCCCCAAAAGCACCTCCACTCCCCACGGTCTTGAATTGCGTGTTTGTCATTCTCTTGCTTTTCCTTATAGTTTTATCACCTGAGCATGTATCCATAAAAAAGATACTATTTAGTTTTGCCTGTTTTTGAACTTTGTTGTTAATGGAATCGTACTGCATTTATTCTTCTATGCTTATTTCTTTCTCTAAATGTATTTTTGAAATTCACCTATGTTACTGCTTGTAATTCTAGCATATCCCTTTCCACTGCTGTGTCATATTCAGTTATCTGAATGTATCTCAATTTATATATTCCACTGGTGATGGACTCTTAGTTTGCTTGTTGTTCTTTTTATGGAGATGCTTCTGTGAACATCTTCTTATGTGTATCTTAGTGACTGTGTGCAGATTCAGATGTGTCCCTGTAAAATGAAATAACTAGACTGAAGGACACTTGTTCAATTTTACCAGGTGATGCCTCACTGTTTTCCAGATAGTTCTCCCATTTACACTTCCACCCAGAGTGGATGACAGTTCATCTGAGTTAGATCCTTACCAATACCTAGTAATGTCTGGCTTCGTATTTTGCCAACATAATGGGTGTGAAATTATACCTTATTGTGATTTAAAATTTCATGTCTCTAAAACATAAATAAATAAAATAAAATTTCATTTCTCTAAATATGAGCGCAATTGAGAACCTTTCATAATGTTTATGAGCTATTTGTGTTTCCTGCTTTGTGAAATGCCCACTAATATCTTTTGCCTATAAAAAGCTCTTGTGAAACAATTAGTGAGTTTAATAAAAAACTAAGCAAACAAAAAATTAAGAGGTCACACAAGAAAGAAAATGTAATCAATATACTATGGGGCTCAGCTGTGAACAGTATTTCTCTTATAACTAACATTTATGAAGTACGTTTTATGTGCCACTTGTAATCATTTTTCAGAGCTTACAGTTGAAGAAATTGAGTCAGAGATTGATTTGCTAATGATTGTAAAGCTTACAATTACTGGAAATAAAACTTAAACTAAGATAATCTGCACACAGCCATAATATAAAAACTGTATATAGGTTTTTTTTTTTTTCTTGGACCAATCTAAGTTAGTTAATTAAGCCGTCTCATGCCATAAGCAAAGGGATAGAGAAGATCAGTAAACTGGGCATCATTTGATACAAGTAAGGAAGGTGAGCTTAAGGTGCCATATACTTTTCTGGTCCATGTGCAGAGTCAGGGTCCAAACCAATAATATGGTCCCCACTGGGTAGTGGTCCAAGTTCTCTTCATTCATCTTCATAGCTGGTCAGAAGAGGATTCATGGGAGAGTTATGGAATACAGTATGATAACCATTTCCCCAGGGAAAGGGCTTGGACCTGATGCGGAGATGGGGGTAGGCCATGAATTTGGATCTCTGGTGCTTTCCATGATGTGACTTCAGAAAGACGTTCAGCATGCTCGCTCCTACACCGGGGAGCACTACAAAGTAGCTGAGGGCCTTCCACATTTGACCTGAGCCCTCCTTGCGGTGGGTGCCACTTGACATGGACTGCCCCACATGGACCACCCCAGCTGTGCCTGGAACTGACCAAGTAGTCCAGAAACCTGGGACCCAGCCACCACTGCCATTTTCAAACTGGACCAAACCTGTATATATTTTCAATGAAAAATTTTAATTTTGATGAAGTCCAACTCCTTAATCTTCTCTTTTATCATCTCTACTTTTGGTGTTGTAGCTAAGAAAGAAATTGTTGCCTAATTGAAGATCATGAAGATTTACTCCTGTGTTTTCTTCTCAGAGTTTTACAGTTTTAGCTCTTACATTTAGGTTTATGATCCACTATGATTTAATTATGTGCATAGTGTGAGGGAGGGGTCCAATATGTAATCCATATTACAAATGAATATCCAGTTGTCCTAACAGCATTTGTTGGAAAGACTGTTCTTTCTCCAGTGAGTTGTCTTGTCCCTTTTGTTGAAAATCTTTGGACTATATATGTTAGAGTTTATTTCTGGACCCTTAATCCTGTTTGATCTATCTATATGTCTACTCTCATGCTTGTACCACAGTCTTGATTAGTGTAGCTTTGTAGCGTTCCATTTCCTTTTGCTGAAAACCTTCTCAGGATTCAGTAAGGAAGACTCTGTTTAGTAGCTTCAGCCTAATAATAATAACAATAATAAACAACTTACTGAGACACCAAGCTAAGTGCTTTATGCACATTAGCTCATTTCTTACTGTCAACAGATAATCATTAATGTGTTGGGCTGTGAGAGTACATTGGTGAACAAGTGGAGAACATTCTTGTTCTTGTGGATCTCCCATTAGTAGCAAATTAGAGAGAATGATTAGGATAATAAATATAAGAGCAAACTAATTTTAGAAAATGATTAATTCTGTGATAAAAATAGAACAGGCTAATTTGAGAGTAAACAAGGGAGAAGGCTACCTGAATCTTCATTACATCCCCTATAAAATTGGCATTATAACCCCATCTGACATGAAGAAACACAGGCATAGAGAAGTTAAGAGACTTGCCAGAGGTCACATAATTAATAAAGGCAGGACTGGGTTATGAAAACAACTTTTAGTGTGTAGGAAAACGAATTTAGATTTAGGAAGTATTGAGGATGTATCTCCTCATAATTTTCTTCCTTTTTAAAATTTTTATCTTTCTGCTGGAAATAAGTTGTTATGGTCAAAGTATAGGCCAAGGATTCTTATTTAGGATTCATTCATGAGCTTCTTGAAGCCAGTGCAATTGTGTGCAAAATATATGTGTGCACTTGTTTCTAGAGTCAGGGTTCATAGCTCTCATCAGATTCTGAATGGAGTCTGTGACAATAGCAAAGGGTCTATAAACACATTTGATTCACATGGTTTAGGCAGAAGCTATATTTCCCGTGTGTCTCCTACTGCACCACTTTGTTCTCTGTCTGCCAAGCTCTTTCCTCTGGTAGCAAGAGGTGGAAGGAAATTATACATTTATTATGTTGGGCTTGAAACAAACTTTATTCTGACATCAAAAATTCTGTGTACATATATCTCCCAGAGTAGTTTCTGTTATTTTTTTTTCTTTTTACAAATTGTTGGACTTAATAATTCATCTCTCTGTTAGTTCAAAATTTTAGAATTGACTTGGATTCTACTCTCAGTCATCTTCCATATCTTGAACATTCATGAGATTGTTGATTGCTTTTTTGAAAGGTCTTTTTATGTTTCCTTCTTTTTAATTCCATTGCCAGTCTAGACTCTTCTAACCAGGTTATTCCAGCAACATTTTTTTTTTCCAGAATCAAGTCCATCTTGGACCTTTCACCACATTGATTCTAAAATACTTTAATCTGAACCATCCAAACTCTATCAGACTTTTGGGACCCTAGCACACAAATAACAGAAAAAGAACATATATTTCCCACCTTATTATATCTAATATTCTTTCTCCATGATCAGCTTTTTTAGTTCTATCAGCTTCTTATAGTTTTTCAAAGCCGTTATACTTATTTCCACCTTGTTGCAGTTAGCTATTTTTGTGTGTCTTTTATCACTGTTCGCTATGATAGGCACCATACTGGGCCCTTCCTTGTGCCCTTCTGCCTGCCTGACATGTCTTCCTTACCCTTCCCTATTTCTGTCAGTCCAAATTCTGTCTGTCCTTCAATGCCTAGCTTAACTTTTTTTTTTCTTTGAAGCCTCTTTTTATTTCCCAAGCTAAAAGTAATCTTTTTTTTTTTTTTAAGTAATCTTTATTCCCTCATTTGAACATTCACAGCACTTTAGCTATACCTCTTAGGGCATTTAACTCTACCTTATGTTAGATATTTACATATTTAACATTAGCTTCTTAAGAGCAGAGACATTGTTATCACTAGTTTCCCAGCATCTCCCATCATCCCACCTCAGTTTCAGCCTAATACATATAACAGGTTCTTGGTGAATAAATCTTCATTTTTAAAGTATAAATTAATCTTGGGGTGCCTGGGTAGCTCATTTGGTTGAACGTCCAACTCTTGATTTCAGCTCAGGTCATGATTCAGGGTTGTGAGATCAAGTCCTGCATCTGCCTCCACGCTGGGTGTGGAGCTGCTTAAGATTCTCTCTCTCTCCCCCTCTGCCCCTCACCCTACGAGCGTTTCCTCCCTCCCTCCTTCCCTCCCTCTCTCTCTTAAAAAAAAAAAAAGGATTATAGGATATATATTAACCTTGTTATGCTTTTGAAAGTTTTTTTATTACTTCAAAATTCTTCCATTATGACTCTAGGAGAAAAAAGTCATTAATTTATTTTAAAAATTATAACTAAAAAGGCTACATGGGCTGTAATGATTATAAAATAGGTAGGCATAGAATAAAAAGCAAACTATTTTTTAAAAGAACTAAAACTACATCCCTAAAGTACAGAGTAGTCTTTCTGACTAGAATATAAAGATCAATGTGAGATCCTTGCTATCTGCTTCATGTCTAACACTGGTTGCAAAATTACCTGAACTTGTAGCTTATATAAACAATTAGGTTTTTTTTTAAAGATTTTATTTATTCATTTGACGGGGGGGGGGGAATAAGCAGGGGGAGCTGCAGGCAGAGAGAGAAGCAGACTCCCCACTGAATAGGGAGCCTGACGTGGGGCTCAATCCCAGGACTCTGGGATCATGACCCAAGCCGAAGGCAGACGCTTAACCAACTGAGCCACCCAGGAGCCCCAACAATTAGGTTTTCAAAGGAATATCCCAGAAAAATCTCTGTGGGAGTAGGAGTGACATTTGGAGGTATAGATTATTGGCTCTTTTTTTTTTTTTTTTTTTTAAGATTTTATCTATATGACAGAGAGACACAGCAAGAGAGGGAACACAAGCAGAGGGAGTGGGAGAGGAAGAAGCAAGCTCACAGCAGAGGAGCCTGATGTGGGGCTCGATCCCAGGGATCCAGGATCACGCCCTGAGCCGAAGGCAGACGCTTAACTACTGAGCCACCCAGGCGCCCCCAGATTATTGGCTCTTTAACCAAATGGGAATTACTCGTATGTTGGTATACATTGGGCAGGCCCTAGAACTTTTTTTTAATGAAGGGAATTAGAAGTGGAAGATGTTCTCCTAGGAATAATTTCTATTTATACAAACTAATTTTTCTTTGGTAATTTTTTCTGGTCCCTGGCCAACTTGAAATGGTTCTGTGACCTTGGCAAAGACTCTGAAAAGGAAATTTCTGATAATATTCTAAAGCCTTACTACTTTCAGAAGCATAAATGAGAGAGTGAGAGAGAAAAAAAGGATCTGAGAATTAATATAACATTGGGGTAAAGAACAGAGGCTTTGAACAGTGATGGAACTGGATTTGAATCCTGTCACTGCCACTTAGTTGTATAACCTTGGGTAAGTTACTTTATATCTCTAAATCTGTTATATGTGTAATGGGCATAAAAATAACTCAAAAGTTTTGTGAGGATTAAATGGAATCATGCCTATAAATTACTTGGCAGAGTGATTCACTCTTGTGGCACAGTAAATGTTAGATACTATTACTGTGATGATATCCTAGGTCCAGACATCAAAAATCCATCCATAGATCCTTAGAATCCATTATAACTTGTTTGACATGCCATGTGTGGTTGTTATACTCAAATTAGTATATGCATAGGTGGATTTGTGAGTGACTGATGAATCAGTAGAATTAAGAATTCTACTTTTAGTTTTCCAGTAGGAATTCAAGTGCAACCAGCAAGCCAGAAAAAAATAGGTCTAGGTTGAAGTTGGAGTTTACTTCTGCATAGGCAGTTTTTCTATCAGAAGTTAGGATATTACCCATTTACTGAGCAACTACTAAATGCCAGATGTAGTAGATTCCTTTAAAAGGTATGTTATTTGGGGCATCTGGGTAGCTCAGTTGGTTAAGCGTCCGACTCTTGGTTTCAGCTTGGGTCCTGATCTCAGGGTCATGAGATCAGCCCCATGTCAAGCCCCCCGCAGAGTGTGGAATCTGCTTAAGAGTCTCTCCCTCTCCATCAACCCTCTACCCCTCTTCCTTGTTCCTCCCCCCCTCCCCATGCAGTTGTGCTCTCCCTCTAAAAAATGAAAAGAAAAGAAAACATATGTAATTTTATTCAGTTGCTATAATCTAAGGCAGAAAGAATTTAAATGATTGGAATTTGCCCAAATCCATACTGTAACTACTAGGGATTTGTAGGGAATTATAGGGAAATGGTAGGAACTGTGCAGAATTTGAACTCTTCTCTCATTCCAAATCATTTACCTTTGTAGTCCTCACACCCCTCTTTAATTTGGGGGAACTTTGAAAATTATCAGTGCCTATGCCACACTTCATGCCATTTAAAGCAATTTCTAGAAGTGAAACCCAAGCATCAGTATTTTTAAAAGCTCCTTAGGTGATTATTGTTACATGGATTGAGAACTACTGATCTGTTCAATGCCAGAAGAGAGTAGATGTTCAATAAATGTTTGACCTTTGAAAGAATACATACCTAAAGGTGGAGTTGCTCCATTGTAACTCCCATATTATAGTCAAACCTAGAGTGCTTTTGTACTAACTTAAGTCTTTAAAAGGGGCTTCGTATTATACTTTGTGTATATTCTCCATTTGCCCCCATCGCATATATAGGAAGATATCTGACAGGAGGTAACGTTTTGTTGCTGACAGAATTCTGAATTCCCTCCATTACTGAGGCGAATAGGTATGGAAATAGGGTAAGGCTATTTCTTGTATTTCATCCAAGGTTGAAGACATAGGTTGTACATAGACATTTACTGGTTATTTTTGGTTTTTTTGTTTTAGAGCAATTTAATTTTTTTAAAATAATTCATGGTTCAAAAATCAAAAGATAGTAAGGGATGTACATTGAAAATTGTCCCTCTCATCTCCCAGTCATAGTTCCCCTCCCAGGATATATCAAATGTTATATCAGTATTCTTCCAGAGATATTCTAAGCATATATAAGCAATTATATTTACACACACTTCCCACTTTTACCCAAATAGTAGTGTGTCCCTTGTTTGTTTACTTAACAGTATATCTTATCCATATACAAAGAATATTATCAGCATATAATTGCTTCCATCTTTTTATAACTATTATTTCTCTGTGTACCACAACTTATTTTCATCTATCACCTGTTGATGGATATTTAAGCTGTTTCCAATTTTTCTCTATTACAAACAATGCTACATTGAATAGATAAGTCATTTCACTTCTGCATGAGCATGTCTTTGGATAAATTCCTAGAAGTTCAAGGTATTGCCAGTTTGCCTTTTATGAAGGCTGTATATTAATGGGTTGGAAATAATGAGAAAGCATGAAATAATGTGAGGGATTAAAAGTATAAAGAAGGAATAGTGACCAAAAATGATTATTGCAGGAATGATATTAAAATGGCTTGAGAGGTTAGGAATGAACCAATAGCCAAGAACAAGGAGAGAAAACAAGCAGGTTTTGTGGTATATATACACGGGATATATTTGTGATTAAAATATACTAATGAATTTTCTAAAATCCTAACATTTTTACTCTTAAATCTTAACTTGAACTTTTAAAACACATTTTTAATGTGATGCTTTCTGTATGAAAACTCCTCATTCTTTAAGAGAAAATACCCTTGCAATTTTCATTTCATATTTACATTTAGCATTTGTTGATCAAGATTTTATCTTTTCATGCGTAACTATTTTTTACTTGAACTCTCTCTCTCTTTTTTTTTTCCTTAGCCCTGGAAGAAAGCGAGACTTTTCCCCTGTTTCTTGGAGTCAGTACTTTGAGTCCATGGAAGATGTAGAAGTAGAGAATGAAACTGGCAAGGATATATCCTTTGCAAAATGCTTGCTTTAGCAAGCTTATAATTCTATCTAAGAAGACATGTTTCGTTTCTAAAATGTTCTTTATTCCTGCTGTTTATCTCATTTTTATTCCCCACCTGTATTTGTACAGCATGGAATTTAACCTGTAAGTCTCTGCCAGTATCTTAATTGGATATAATTGTCTAATGCATGGGGAAAGGATTAAGAATTAAATTCCTGAAACTGATGTATCGGTTAAGGCCCGAGGGGAAGGTTTCATGAGTAAGGTGAGTTGAATCAGTTTAGCATCTAGAAACCAGGTACTATGTCCTCATTAGGGCAAAGAGAATCTTTTTTTTGGTCCCCATTGAAAAAGTGATCATACTGTCTCCATGCTTCAGAAACAGACTTGGTGTTTCAGAAACTTCTATTTAAATGTCTCTTACGTTTGGAAGTCTGCAGCTTTACACAGAGCCTGGTACTGCCTGCGTTTTCTAATCAGTATTATTACAATTAAATAATCAAAAACTTCAGTGACCAAAGCTTAGATATATTATCTTTAACTATTCTTACACTTTTCGAGTTTACAAGAGTGGTTCAGAGGGTCCTGTCCTACTCCTTCTGCATGGAGGAGGCCATTCTGCCCTTTCCTGGGCTGTGTTCACGGTAAGTAGTTGATAATTGAAGTTGATGTTAGCACAATCATTGTTTGTTTCTGGATGAATTTGACTAACCTAGCTCTTCCTTCTGTGTTCACTCATGTAACTTGATATAAGAAAATTAGGGATGTGAATTGATTGTGAATATTTTTCCTGGTAGGCCCAAGATCACCTGTTGTTTAAAGTTCTTAACTGGAGTGAGCTTTAGTGTATGAATTCTTCAAACATTTTATAAAATGTCCTATATATATTGCATTGGGATGAGGGAAATGGGATTTATTCCTGGTCGAACGTGGGGGTCTGTATCTTAAGTAATCTAAGTAATAGTTAAGCAGAAATATTCTATGCAGGTGCTTTAGGTAGAGATAGTGTCTAGCCTTTATTTGTCTCCTTCATAGATTCTAGTGTAGTACTTGATACATGGAGATGTTCCATAAATATTTGGAAGATTTTTCTTCTTTTCTAAATAATGCTTTATCTTTTAATGATACTTGTGAGCTACTGGGAAATAAACAATATAGTTGATGATATCGTTGTCTAGAGTAGAGAATGTAGGTCTATGTTCTAGAATGCTGCCAGTTCTAGATCTTCCTGATTTTCTTCACTGTGCAAAGAGAAATACTGCTAAGGAAAATACTAGCAACATTCCTATTTAAAATGAAGTTGTGGGGCGCCTGCGTGGCTCAGTCAGTTAAGCGTCTGCCTTTGGCTCAGGTCATGATCCCAGGGTTCTGGGATCGAGCCCCACATCAGGTTCCCTGCTCGGTGGGGAGCCTGCTTCTCTCTCCCTCTGCCTGCCGCTCCCCCTGCTTGTGCACACGCTCTCTTTTTCTCTTTCTCTCTGTCAAATAAATAAAATCTTAAAAAAAATAAAATGAAATTGTCCTTTCTTCTGGTATATATCAGGCAGATGTACATACTTCCTCTATTTACCACTAGAGAGTCTGAGGGACAGAAAACGGGAGCGAGTGGGAATGCAGTACTAGGTAACTGGAGCTAGATGGTTATGGAATTGAGGAAGGCCCTGAACATACCATTATGTTCCTGGCAGCAGGATTATTGGGAATAGTTCTCAACACATAGGCACTTACTCATCTGTTATTAAAGTATTAAATGATTTGATTCCTATATTGTTTGCTACTTCCTTTCTCTTACTTTAGGACGAAGCTGTTTGATTTGCCTCTAAGTGCCAGGCTCTTTCATCTCCCTTCACCTGTGTCATCCAATAGAAATATCATGCAAACCATATATGTAAATTTTTGCCACATATGTAATTTTAAATCTAGTAGAGACATAAAATAGGTAAATAAGAAACAGGTGAAATTGTTTTTAATAATATATATTTTATTTAACCCATTGTACCCAAAGTAGTATCATTTTAATAGGTAATCAGTATAAAAATTACTACTGAGATATTTCACTTTATTTTTTATACTGTCTTTGAATTTAGTATGTATCCTAGGCACTGACAACACATCTCAGTTTGGACTAGCCACGTTTCACATTTTAGTAGCATCCCTTTGATCGTTTACATTCCTCAGCTAGATAACTAGATTGTGAGGTGAAGACCATGGCTTGGTTATGCCTGGCACATAATTGTATGCTCAAGGAATGTGTTTTGAAGGAATGAGTAACAGCATCACATGCCTGTTCCTAATGTAGCAGCTATAGTAGTAAATGTATTTTCGTTGCCCTGAACCAAGGTCAGAGCCACCAGAAATGGTTTATGTACTGTAACTTGGCTGGCTCTGCTCTGAGCTAATACACTGTCATTGGGCAGCTAACACGTTGGAGACATGGAGGGAAAGAAATGTGTGACTGTGGAGAGGAAATAGGCACCATCTTAATTGTTGTGTCACGTTCATACAACTGAGTTGAAACTTGCTTGGGATAGTTACTCCAGGCTCTACCTCATAAGAAATTTGGCAAAAAGTGATGTTTGGATAGGAAAAGCTTTATTCCAAGTATAGTATGTAATGGGTCACAAAATTTTGTAAAATTTTGATGAGAATTACCTGTGAAAGCCAGAGGTAGTCTCACTATATTCTTTGAACTTTTGATCAGCTCCCTAGAACTCTAGCACAAAATGAGAGCTAATGTTACCTATTCGAGTGTTCAGAGTCCTTAGAGATGAGGCATCTGCATAGGGTAGAACAGATTTCCCATGAAACGGTTATTGCTTTTGACACTAAGGAAAGGAACAATGAAGTAGGAGTTGGAAGGTGTGATTTCTTGTCCCTCTTTTATCACTATTGGTAATATATCCTTGAGGAAGCTACTTAAGCCCTTGAACAAGCCATGTAAGCCTTTATTCTCCAAATACAGTCTTTATACTTCAAGGTTTCTTTGAAAATTATGTAAAATAATAGAATATGAAAACCGTAAGTTTTGAAGTCATGCACAAATATTATAATAAGTGATTTGTTGACATATATTGATATTAAATATTTTTATCTCCTAGAAACGATGAAATAACATGGTAAGTGACTGGCATAGAGGAGGTGATTGATAAATAACTGCTGACATTATACGTGTTATTATAGAGGAAATCTCTAGTTCTTTTACCAAAGTATAGTCTACAGATTACAAATTCCATAAGGTATTAATGAAATAGGGTTTTATGATTAAATGAGTTTAAGAAATGTTTATCTTTCTCTGATTTCTGTCAGAAATTCACTATATATCAGTATGTTATTAAAGCCTTTAGGATGTTCTTCTAAATAAATCTATTTCATTTCAACTGTGTCCTCCAAATGTATTTGACCACTCAATTCCTTTTTTCTAAAACATCTATTAGTGTCCCATACTTTATGAAAGTCTTCTATAGATAGGTCGTTATGTCCCAATTGTTTACCTGATTTACTTGTATAATCAAGGAAATTCCTTACCACTGAGCTTAGTAGCTTGGACTTCTGCTGGTTAAATTTATCTGCCCTTTTTTGTTGTTGCTATTCCTGACAGCGTACCAGCCCACTGAATGAGTTTATATGTAACGGTGCTTTGAAAATAAAAATGGCTATGTAAAAGTTAGTGCTTTGGCAATTGATTTGGCTCCAGAGGTCATATTTTTGTAAGTACTAGCATATGATCCAGAAGGCAGCCGTGGCAAACGGCAGGAATAAGCCCAAGCACCTTATGATCATGAGAGGCAGAATGACCCTCAGACATTCACCCAGATGATAATTGGTAAAATACTGTAGTAAAATAGAAACAAAAAGACACTAGCATAGCAGGAGGACAAATATACTGACAGCCAAAGGAAGAGATGAACAACTGTGATTGATATTTTTGATGCTAGATCATGAGGTCCTTGACAGCAGGAACCATGCCTTATTCACTCTTAATCGGACAGCACACAGGGCCTGTCTCGGGTTGGTGCTCAATAGTTATTCCTTGAATAAGTTAAAACTGACCTTGAACAATTAAGAAAAGGATAAATTTTGTTCATTGTATCCTGTTTGAGAAAACAGAAAAGATGTAATCATTCTAAAGGCTTTATCAAATGTCAGTAAGTTATTTACATAAAGAAGTTATGTAACATGGTTAGAAAAATCCCAGACACAGGATATGCAAAACCAAAGGACATGAAGACACGGTCCATGGAGGACAACCAGACATGACAAAGTTCACCCTCACTAGTAGTCAGATATGATTCACATAGGAGTTATCTTTTTTTTTTTAGATATCAAATTAATATTTTCCAAAACTAATTCTTAGTGTTGGCAAAGGCATTAGAAAAATACTTCCAAACGTTGGGACTAGAAATCACATCTTCCAATTCCTACTTCATTGTTCCTTTCTTTAGTGTCAAATAGAGCTCTTTTGGAAAGTAATTTAGCACTTTGATTGAATTATCAGTATATTTATACCGTTTGACACAGACGTTGTCCTTCTAGGAATCTGTTCTAAGGAAATAATACCAAATACACAAAAAGCTATTTGTCTAAGATTAGCAATCCCAATGCCCAAGAATAAGTAAATGGTTAAATAAACTGGGTGTATCTATAAGACATAATATTATGCAATGTTTAAAAAACAATTCTCTGGGGGTGCCTGGGTGGCTCAGTCAGTTAGGTGTCTGCCTTTAGCTCAGGTCATGATCCCAGGGTCCTGGGATCAAGTCCCATGTCGGGCTCCCTGCTCAGTGGGGAGCCTGCTTCTTCCTCTCTATCTGCGGCTCCCCTGCTTATGCTTGCTCTGTCTCACTCTCTTCTCTGTCAAATAAATAAAATCTTTTTAAAAATATAAATAAATAACAATTCTGGACACTATGGAAATAAGCTGAGTGATTTTTTTTTCTGTTTTTCTATTTTCTAGGTTTTGTTTTTCAATTGTATGTATCTTACTACTTTTGTACTTAAAGATTTTTTTTCTTTAATAGAAACTATTTTCAAAGGAAAAAGTTTGTATTCAGTTGAAAATTTGTATTCAGTTCTGGATACCACAAGTTGAAGGGACACTGGCAGACTGGAACTTGTCCAGGAAGGAGCAGCCATGATTAGAGTACTTGAAACCATAGCAGTCAAGGAACAGTTGACGGAACTGAAAATGTTTGGCCTGAAAAAAGGAAAGACTTGGGAGGTGTAATATTTGCCTTCAGCTATAATAATTTTTAAAAAGTCAACCACATCTTTTAAACATTTACTAGATGCCAGTTACTGTGGTAAGTGCTTATGTCCATGATCCCATTTAATCCTTTCTGTATTTCTATGAGGTTAGGCAGATGAGAACATTGAAATTTAGAGGAATCACAGCCAGTGACAGTACCAAAACTCAGACCTACCTATATCTGTCTCCAGTGTGCATGTTTCTCTGAAGACTGGTTCTGTACTATTGAAGTGTCGAGACTCAGGGCAGAAACCATAGAGACATTTTTGACACACGTAACGCAGAGCTTCTAATGATTAGGAATATTTCAGAGCAGCTCAGGACTTCTACAGAGGGAAAGTAAGCATCATCTCAGTAGTGTACTAGTACAGTGCATATTACAGGATTTAATTATGAATGTATCTTTCAGAGTTCTTCTTATCCATCATTCTGTAAAATCCCTGGACCTGAATAGAACTCATTTTCCATCTAAGTGTTTTGTAGTTTTCTTTTTTTTGGAGGGTGAGCCAGAGAGGCACTCAAAGAAATCCTCATAGCTATCAAGAGAAAGCATTTCTACTTTGGCTTTAGTAACAGGAGAAAAGGATATTTAAAAATATATATATATACACACACATATATATATAGTATTTTTGTGGAACTAGCAAAGAGTTGTAACTAATAGAAATTATGGTGTTTTAAAGGATTGGCTTTAGGTTTCTAGAAAATTAGTTTTTTGGAATCCTTTATACCTTGATTATATCCAATAAAGTAGTTGTTACTATAGTTGGTACTATAATGATCATATTTAGTGGGTTATACTTAGGACTCTGTAGCCTTCACCCATCAGCAAGTACTGGGTATAACAGACTGGTCTAATTGCTGTTGGAGAATCCAGAACTAAGCAGAAATTGAAGTTTGACAGCAGGAGAGGGGCAGTGGTATCTCATTAGCACGTGCAGCCTCAGAAGGCTAGATTTTGCCAGTCTTCAGTTGTTTTCAGCTTTGGTTAACTCTGAGGGACCTGGAACCAACCAAGTGTGAATTGAATCTGAAGTGTCTGCTGATTTCTGTTTCTTCTTCCGGCTAATTCAGTTCACATTAGCAAATAATTACTGAGTATATTCTATAATCCAGGTTTTGTGCTGGGTTACTAAGGATAGAAAAATGAGAATTCACTTGTTAATAAGATCAACTAATCAGGAAATAACCTGTTAAATCCCTGCTTTGTACCAGGCATTATGTTAGGTGCTATGGATACAGTGGAGAATTAAACACACCCTATCCTCTTGTTTGTACGATGTTTTAAGTCTAAAGAGGAATAGGAGAAATGAAGATGGTACATGTATACAAATAACACAAAAAAATTAAGCTTTCATCTCAAACAAATGTGTTTGAATCTCAAAACAGCTTAATCTGTCAAGCTTTAGTTTCTCAATCTGTAAAATGGGTATAATGCCACCTAAGTCAATAGGGAAATAGAATAAGCAAAAGATATGAGCCTCTTGATAAAGTGCTTGACTCAAGCACTCAGTTTTAGATAAATTTATAGCATCTATATACAAGATAGAAAAGTATCAGAGAAAGGAATGATGAACTCTGGTGATGACTGAGGGGACCATAAGGAAAGTTTCATTAAGAAAGAGGACATCTGAACTAGGTTTTGAAGACTGAATAAAAGTTGAATTAGTAAAGAAGGCATTCGAAGGAGAGAGAAATGCAAAAGCAGTGAAGACTGTAACAATGAAGTATGTACTGGAAATTATAAGTAGCTTGGGTCTAAAGTATGAGGGTGGGGAACAGGAAAAGAAGTGACTAGAGAGATCACAGGGGCAGAATTATGGGAGGGCCTTTTATACCAGGCTGGGGAATTACACCCTGTCTTTAGTTCGGGGTAATAGTAGAGGGAACTGTTTTTAAACACTTCCACATCCATAGCCACATTAAATATATCTTAGGCATGTCAAAATTAGGGAGGGGATATGGAAAGCATGTTTCGCTTGAAATAATCACAAACACATCCAGACTGGAAAGTTCTGGGAAGTTGAATATTTTGATAGACCTCTACCTACGTCTAATTGAGTGTCACTGTTTTAGGCAATAAGTTATTGAAGGTTGTTAATCAACATACTATACCTAATGGATTGGGCCAGAGACACAAATGGAGGCAGGCAGGCTAGTTAAAAAGCTTTTCTTGTATTACACAATTCTAAGTATCTGATATCTTATGGAATGTTAATTTCTCCCCAGAAGGAGAATGTTTAATTAAATTTTTTCACCATGTAAAAACAATACTTAGAATAGTACTGTTTTAAGCCACCCTATTTATTTATGAATGTAGCATCAGTCTAATACCAAAACTAGGCCACAAAAATTCAGGAAAGCTAGGAATCAATTTCAGTTATAAAATAGATGCAAAATCCTAAATAACAGCAGATTGAATCCAGTAACATAGTAAAATAATAATACACTGTAACCAACTAGGTTTTATCATAGGAAATCTGAGAGTGGTCCAGCATTAGAAAATGTTATCAGTGTAATTAATCTCTCAGTTCACTTGATACCAAAAAAGGTCTTGATCAAATACAGTACTCAGTTTGCAAACTCTTGGCAACTGGGAATAGGTGAATAACTTCCTTAACTTTATTATATACCAGAAAATTATATAAATATACTTAGTGGTGAAACATTAGACACGTTCCTTTAAAGTCAGGGACAAGATAAGGATGCTTTTTCCAACATTTATATTGGAGGTTCTGGCCAAACAATAAAACTAGAAAGAAAAATGAGTTTAAAAGTTTGAAAAGAATGAGAATTGTCATTATTTTAAAATATTGTCTTCCTGGAAAACCAGCTGACAAACTACTAGTTAAGCCAGAGTTTACAAAGTCAGTATCTTAAAATCTGCCTTTTCTAAGTATTAGCACTTTCTAAATTTGGAAATATGACAGGAAAAATGATCCTATTCATAAGAGCAACAAAACTATAAAATATCTGGGAATAAGCCTTATTTTTAAAAAATGTAAGACATTTATGGAGAAAACATTAAACTTCACAGAAGGATAAACTTCACTGAATAGGCAAGTAAATTATGTTCCTGTATGAATCTGATAAACTTGTTAAAATCTCAGTTGTATTTTTCATGAGACTTGATCAACAAACTCTAAAATATACACACAAGAATACATGCCCAGTGATGACCAAGATAATTTTGAAAAAGAGTGAAAAGAGTGAGAAGGGACTTGCCCTCTCACATATCAAAAGATATTCTAAAACTATCAATGGTGTGGTATTTGGAGAAAGAATAAAGAAATAACCCCATATATAAAACAAAATTTAATATACAACAAAAATAACAATCCAAATGGATTAAACTACTGAATTAAAAAAACAAACCTTAAGAACATTCATATATGATGTTGGGGCAGTTTAACTTTTAAAAGTTAACCACAAGAAGTAAAAGCCATAAAATCTCTGGGACACAGCAAAAGCTGTTCTAAGAGGGAATTATATAGCAATGTAGGCCTATCTGAAGAAACAAGGAAAAAAACTCAAAACAGTCTAATCTTACACCTAAAGGAACTAGAAAAAGAAGAGCAAACAAAGCCCAAGGTGAGCAGAAGAAAGGAAATAATAAAGATCAGAGCAGAAGTACAAGATGTAGAGACTAAAAGAACAATAAAAAAGCAATGAAATCAAGAGTGGGTTCTTTGAAAATTTCAGATAAACAAAATTGACAAATCCTTACCAGACTCATCAAGAAAAAATAGAAAGGATGCAAATAGGTAAAATCAGAAATGAGAGAGAGGTAAAAACTGATACCACATGAAATACAAAGGATTATAAGAAAATACTATGAAAAATTACATGCAGCAAACTGGACAACATAGAATAAATGGATAAATTCCTAGAAACATACTATCTTCCAAAACTGAACTAGGAAGAAATAGAAAATCTGAATAAACCAATTACAAGGAAAAAAAAATTGAATCAGTAATCAAAAAACTACCCAAAAAACAGGGTGGCTGGGTGGCTCAGTCAGTTGAGCATCCAACTCTCAGTTTCAGCTAAGGTCATGATCTTGTGAATCATGAGATCGAGCCCCATAATGGGCTCCATGTTAAGTGGGGAGACTACTTGAATATTCTCTGCCTCTGCCCCTCCCCTCCTTGTGTGCACATGCACGCTTTCTCTCTCTCCTTTAAGTAAATAAATCTTGGCAAGGGACACAAAAGCAAAAATGAACTATTGGGACTTCATCAGGATAAAAAGGTTTTGCACAGCAAAGGAAACAGTCAACAAAACTAAAAGACAACCAACAGAATGGGAAAAGATAAGGGGCTTGTATCCAAAATCTATGCAGAACTCATCAAACTCAACACCCCAAAAACAAAAAATCCAGTCAAGAAATGAGAAGACATGAAGAGACACTTCCCCAAAGAAGACATACAAATGGCTAATAGACACATGAAAGAATGCTCAACATCACTCAGCATCAGGGAAATATAAATCAGAACTACAATGAGATACCACCTTATACCTGTCAGAATCACTAAGATTAACAACTCAGGGAACAACAGATGTTGGTGAGGATGTGGAGAAAGGGAAACCCTTTTCCAGAGTGACTGGTGCAGCCACTCTGGAAAACAGGATGGATGGAGGTTTCTCAAAAAGTTAAAAATAGAGCTACCCTATGGCCCAGCAATTGCACTACTAAGTATTTATCCAAAGGATACAAACATAGTGATTGGAAGGGGCACATGCACCCCAATGTTTATAGCAGCAGTGTCCACATGGCCAAACTATGGAAAGAGCCTAGATGTCCATTGATGGATGAATGGATGAAGAAGATGTGTACACACACACACACACACACAGAGAGAGAGAGAGAGAGAGAGAGAGAGAGAGAGAGGAATATTACTCAGCCATCAAAAAGAATGAAATCTTGCCATTTGCAAGTCTGTTTCTACTTCTGTTACTCTAATGAATACCTTTAAAGAGAATAATTATTATGGACATGCTCTGACACTTTTTCATTATTTATAAAACATGTTACTCTCTGAATTTATTTAGTTCTTTCATTGTTTTCTAGTCTGCATTTGCCACACTAGGATGTAAACATTATGAGAGCAGGAATGTTTCCCATCTTTTTTATACTGTAACCACATTACTCAATTGGTGCCAGATTTTAAAAAGATGTAGTATAGAAAGATTTGTTAAATAAGTGAATGGAAAGCTGTTTTTTACATTATTGTCAGTGTTTAATGACAGGCACATAGATCATAAATTATTGCTTTCAAGATAAATTTGGAATTGACAATTACTCCATTCAAATGAATATTTTCCTTTTTTAAAATGTAAAGCAATAAAGCTAATTTGACAGTATCTTTGCCACTTAATTTTTTAAAGATTTTTTATTTATTAGAGCATGAGCAGGAGGAAGGGCAGAGGCAGAGGGACAAGGAGACTTCCTACTGAGTGGGGAGCCTGATGCGGGGCTCAATCCTAGGACCCTGAGATCATGATCTGAGCTGAAGGCAGATGCTTTACCGACTGAGCCACCCAAGCACCCTGCCACTTAATTTTATTTCCAGAATACAGATTTGTTTTGGCATTGAAGGCTTTACTACCACCAAACTGTGTTAATTAACTCTTATAAATTAGCTTTCAGTAACAAATAGCAAAGTATAGTAGAATTTCAGTCTATTATTCTCTTTAAAGATATTCATTAGAGTAATAAAAGTAGAAACAGACTTGCTTTTCTAGGTGAGTCCTAAAAAGTTTTATTAACTTGTTTTAAATAATGTCTACCCACAATTTGGTGCTTGAACTCACAACTCCAAGATCAAGAGTTGCATGCTCCTCCAACCGAGCCAGCCAGGTGCACCCCTAGCTGATTTTTTAAATGTGGTTTAATACACTAACATTGAACCATCGGAAAAAGAAAACAATCCTATTTACGATAGCAAATAAATAGAATACTTAGGAATAAATTTAAGCAAGGAGGTGAAAGATCTGTGTACTGAAAATCACAAGACATTGATGAAAGAAATTGAAGAAGACACAATGGAAAGGTACCCCATGTTCATGGATCAGAAGAATTAATATTGTTGAGATGTTCATACTACCCAAAGCCATCTACAGATTCAATGCAATACCTGTCAAAATTCCAATGACACTTTCCACAGAAATAGAAAAAAAAATTCCTTGAAGTTGTGTAGAACAGCAAAAGATACTGAATAGCCAAAACAATCCTTAGAAAGAAGAAGCCAGGCATCACAATTCCTGATTTCATATTTGAATCCAAAGCTATAGTAATCAAAGCAGTATGGTACTGGCTTAAAAATAGACACATAGGCCAATGGGACAGAATCAGGACCTCAGAAATAAAGCTACACATTTATGATTAATATTTGACAGGGGAGCCAAGAAGACTCAATGGAGAAAGGATAGTCTCTTCAATAAGTGGTGTTGAGAAAACTGGATAACCACATGCAGAATGAAATTGGACTCCTATCTTACAAAAATTACTTGTAATCCCTCACAAAAATTAACTTGAAATGGATTAAAGATTTAAATGTAAGACCTGAACCTATAAAACTACTAGAAGAAAACATAGGGGGAAAGCCCGTTGACATTGGTTTTGGCAATGATTTTTTGGGTATGACAGCAAAAGCACAAGCAACAAAAGCAAAAAGAAACAAGTGGAAGTACATCAAACCCCAAAGCTTCTGTGTAGCCAAAAAAAAAAAAAAAAAAACTATCAGCAAAATGAAAACGCAACCTACAGAATGGGAGAAAACATTTGCAAACCATCTATCTGATAAGTGCTTAATATCCAAAATATGTAAGGAATCCATGTAACTCAATAACAATAAAAATCCAGTTAAAAAATGGACAAAAGACTTGAATAGACATTTTTCCAAAGATGATATACAAATGGCCAACAGGTACATGCAAAGATGTTCAACATCACTAATCATCAGGAAAATGCAAATCAAAACCACAATGAATTATCACGTCACAACTGTTGGAATGGCTATTATCAAAAAGACAAGAGAAAAGCATCGGAAGGACTGTAGACAAAAGGTAACCCTTGTGCACTGTTAGTGGGAATATAATTTGATTTCTGTGGCTAGTACGTCCAGTACTCTGTTGAACAAAAGTGGCAAGAGTGAGCATTTTTGTCTTGTTCCTGATCTTAGAGGAAGAGCTCTCAGCTTTTTTTACCATTGAGTATGATGTTAGCCGTAGTTTTTCATATTTGGGCTTTATTATATTGAGTCACGTTCCTTCTAAACCCACTTTGTTGAGAGTTTTTGTCATGAATGGATGTTGAATTTTGTCGAATGCCTTTTCTGTATCTATTGTATACTGTTGGTGGGAATGTAAATTGGTATAGCTGCTGTGGAAAACAGTATGGAGGTTCCTCAAAAAATTAAGAGTAGAAATACCATATATCCAATAATTCCACTCCTGTGTATTTACCCAAAGAAAATGAAAACATTAATTTGAAAAGATATATGCACCCCTAAGTTTATTGCATCATTATTTACAATAGCCAAGATATAGAAGTGACCTAAGTGTCCATCACTAGACAAATGGATAAGGAAGATGTGATATATCACACAATGGAATATTACCATAATATTCATAATATTAGCTAATAATAATATATTATGAATATTATGGCTAATATTACCATAATACCATAATATTAGCCATAAAAAAAGAATGAGATCATGCCATTTATGACAACATGTTTAGATCTAGAGGGTGTTATGCTAAGTGAAATAAGTCAGACTGGGAAAGACAAATACCGTATGATGCCATTCATATGTGGACTCTAAAAAAAGAATGAATTAACAAACAAGAAGCAGAATCAGAGCTGTAAATAGAATAAACTGATGGTTGCCGGAGGAGTGGAGATGGGGGCATGGGCAAAGTGGGTGAAGGGGAGTGGGAGATACAGGCTTCCAGTTAGGGACTGAGTAAGTCACAGGAATAAAAGGCACAGCATATAGTCAATGATACTGTAATAGTGTTGTATGTGGTGAACATAACATAATGTATAAACTTGTCAAATCACTGTGTTATACACCTGAAACTAATGTAACAATGTATGTCAGCTGTACTGAAATAAGAAAAAAAAGTGAAACGTCTTCCTTTGATTATTTTGAGATTCTTGAATTCTGATGGCAGTTCATTCAACAAAGTTATCATTGGTGATGGGGAAAGATTTGCTAACCCAGATTTTTCTTATCTTCCTAGGCGGCGATCATTAGTAGGGTTCAGTGTAGGATTGTGGCTTTAGATCTGCGAGGTCATGGTGAGTGATGTTCTTACCTGTTCCTTTTGGGCTCTTTGAGGGAAGTCTTAGTTTCTATAAAAGATATTTTATGAATACACACACACACATATATGTTGTTATTTAGCTTTTAAAAATGTCCTTTAATGTAACCAAATTCTGATGCTGGTGATGTATAAGGAATATGGATAAGTCTTTGCTAGGCTACTGTAATTACGTCTTCCTTAAGGTGGCCAACTATAAAGATGCATCTGTAACATAGAAAATCCTTGCTAAGCCCATCCTACACAATTATAAAGTCTGCATTTCATTCCCCAAAATGAGATTTTTTGAAAGAGAATACTCTTGCTTTTATAATTCCTCTCACTAGGAATTTTATTTTTTAAATATTTTCTTTTTAGGTGAAACAAAAGTCAAGAATTCTGAAGACCTGTCTGCAGAAACAATGGCAAAGTAAGTAATGTAATATTGTTTATACGTCACCTGGCTTCCATTTCTATTATAAATGATAGTATAACTATTACTCTCCTAGTGAGATTGTTGGACAATAATTAGTGTAGAGAAAATTTTACTTGTGTTGTCTTTCCTCTGCATTTGGTGTCTCCTTAGTATTTAAACTTGAAAGAAACCTCCATCTTTCTTGATATATTCAGTGTTATAGTCCTCACATAAAGCAATTGAAAATTCTTTGAGTTTGTGTTGCCTTTTGCAAAGTTTTCTTCTATTGACAGAGTTGAATAGAATCTCGATATCTATTGGGAACTTACGCTTGGAAAGTGAATGTATACAAAAGGCCCTGTCTTGTAAGATGTTCTTAAGGTATCCTGCCCACGTTCTTTGTCCAGCTTCTTAGTAGGACAAGAACAAGGTATTAAAGAATAATTAATTATACCCTGGACCTCAAAAGTACAAGATGGTGGCAGTATATACAATGGCTTCAGACCTGGTCACTCATTAGAATCACTTAAGAAGTGATTAAAATACAGATGATTTTGCCTTATCCCAGACGTGCTGAATTAGTGTTTCTACCAGGGGGATCTGGGCATTTATTTATATTTTGATAAAGCTATATAAAGAAATCTTATGCAGTCAGTCCTGTGACTGGTGTTTGGGAACCACTGACCTGTATTGTAAACAGGATTCTTCTAACTACCCTGCTTTAATACATGGTCTCTGAAGTATTTGACCAACTTTAGCCAAAAATATCTTGTCTGTTCCTACTTTAGCGGCTTTAATCCAAGAGTAAACTGTGTTTCCCTTCAGAACTCAAACTCATGTGGCTATAGGTTTATTGTAGGTGCTATTTATGTGCTGTCTTCCAGGCTTTATTAAGTGTATATTGGGTATTTATTAAGAATAAATAATTTATTGGGACGCCTGGGTGGCACAGTTGGTTAAGCATCCAACTCTTGGTTTCAGCTCAGGTCATGATCTCAGAGTCATGAGATCAAGTCCCATGTCAGGCTCCACGCTTAGCAGGGAGTCTACTTGTGATTCTCTCCCCCCCCCACTGCACTCTCTCTCTAAAATAAATAAATCTTTTTTTAAAAAAAGAATAAATTATTTAAGTTATTTATTTTAATTATCCACATTATTAATTCTGTAGTGCAGATATTATCTTTTTTTTTTTTAAACCAACGAGGACACTAACTCAGATTGAATAACTGTATGAGGTCACACAGTTAGTAGAGAGAGTTGTGGTCATTCGACTGTAGTGCTTGGCAGAGAGAAAGACAGAGAAATAACAATGTATGATACCATTCCATTCAATGAACATATTCCTGAGAAACCATGAAAAGGGAGCTAAGAATCTGTTCTCTGAGTTATTCCTAATGCCTTTGTAATGTGAGAACAATAAAGTCCAAAATAATTAAGTATGTTGGTGATACCTATAGAAAGATTTGTGAACAATTTTTAAGGATTTAGAGGGTTTCCTGACTACTGACAAAAAAGTGAGATATATCTCAGTGGCCAGGCTGCCAAAGAGTTATGATGGCTTGGATGACGTTCCACAGGAATTTGAGGAATTAACTGGGTATTTTAAGGATACATTGCCTAATAGTGTATCAGTCTGGGACAATCAGGGGAAAAAAAACCACATAGGAATTTGAACAGGGCAAGTTTAATATGAAGATTTGTTAACTGTAATAGGGAATTGGAGTAATGGAAATTACTAGTGAGAAGTAGAGAGAATATTAAAGAATATATGTTTAATTAACTTGATTGTGGGAGTCATTTCACAATGTATCCATACATCACATCATCACATTGTACACTTTAAATATATTACAATTTTATTTATCAGTTATACCTCAATAAATCTAGAAAATTGTTTCAAAAAAGAAAGAACATAAGAATAGCAGATGTAAGCAGCTGCCACAATCCCCTTGGGCAGAGATGGAACACTGATGGAAGAGGTTGAGATTTAGACCTCGTTGTAGAGGTCATGACTGTGGCTTATTGAAGACAGAGAAGTCTCTTGGATGCCATGTTGGCAGAACTCTGCCAGATATCTGCCCTCTAGGGTGCAGGGAAAGCTGTTCACAGAGAGCTGTCTCACCAGAGGTACTCTGCAACAAAAATATTGAGGGTGGTTCCAGAGATCTACTAAACAACATAGTGCCTGTACTTAATGAGGGAACTGTGTACTTAAAAGATTGTTAGGAGGGTAGATCTCATGTTAAGTGTTCTTACCATACCCACACTCACACACAAAGAAACTTCTGGAAGTGTTTATTAATCATGGTGATGGTAACACAGATATATAAATATATATGCCAATTTTTAATCATTTTTTCTATGATAATTTTACCTCAATAAGGCTAGGGAAAAAATTGGGCATGGGGGGATGGTATGCTAGAGAAACCACCTGTGCTGCAGGATTTGGGCACAAGGGAAGCTGTTGTGCTGTGGGACTTCCCATGCTGCAGGACCTGGGTGCCAGAGGAGCACAGGCTTCAGGAGCTTGTCGAGTAATGCACAGGAACCAGGAGCAGAACCTTCTTTCTGCAGTGTGTCTCTTGCGCCCTCTACTGATAAAGCCTAACATCATGCCAGCTGGAAAGGAAAAACTATTTAAAGGCCTCAGATCCAATTTGGGAGAATATGCAATGAAGGGTGAATTGGAGCCGAGAGACAATAAACTGACAACTTTTAACAAAAGTCAAAAAAAAAATAGATAATTAAGACTATCTAGAATGATGAAGATGATAACCAAGAATCAGAACAGCCAATAATTTGGATTCTTGTGAAATAGAGCAATAAAACATTTATATGATTTCTAAATTCAGTCACTCTGAAACAAATCTCAAAATGGGCATATTTAATGGACAATTAATGGGATTTTCACATAGTACTGACAGCACAACTTTTGCCTTGTGTATCAACTTCAGAACCTCAGCCAATTCCACTGAAAGTAGAAGAACCAAGATTTGAGCTCAGGTTGCTCCAATATTCTTTTTCTGTTATGTCTGTGATATGCTATATTGCTTCTCAGGAAATGAACCCAGTATTAATAAGCATGATAGAATCTCCTTTTTTTTTTTTTTAAGATTTTATTTATTTATTTGACAGAGAGAGACACAGCGGGAGAGGGAACACAAGCAGGGGGAGTGGGCGAGGGGAGAAGCAGGCTTCCTGCTGAGCACGGAGCCCGATTCGGGGCTTGATCCCAGGACCCTGGGATCATGGTCTGAGCCGAAGGCAGACTCTTAAAACGACTGAGCCACCCAGGCGCCCCTAGAATCTCCTTATAAAGCCTCTGCCAAAACGGTGGTATGTCCAGTTACAGGCTAGTTTTATAGATAACATCTACTACTTCATCTTTGTTTTATTTTTCTGGAACTTCAGAACGTGTCTCAAGGCACTAATCTTGGTAGTTTGGCTAACCTTAATAAGAATAAATTTCTCCTAGTGGTAAATGATCAAGTGATTGATCATAACTACTTTTTACCTGGATGAAATATACCTTTCCTAGGCTTAGATACATTATGGAGTTGGTTTGTTTCAGACCCTGTCCACCTTCACACATGCATGAAGCAGATATCACAGAACCCATGCAACTCAGTTACTGAGCATTTTAAGGAGACCTGTACTTAGATAATCTTCTGTAACATCCTTTTACTTTATTATAGTTGTTACTAACCAAAAGTTTTAACTTTAAATTTAACTCCACAGAAATATTAAACTATTACTTTTTTCACTTATAAAATTAGGCGGAGCCTCCTTATCTCCCATTCAGATTGTCTGCAGATGCTACAGCTACCCTATTCACGTCTGTAATTGTTTTATGAGATTTTTAACAATAATTCCTTCTGAAATAATTAATAGCATTTGTCTTTACCATTCTGAATACCCTGGAAATCATCTTCAAAAGGCTGTGTTCCTATATGTACATGTGCTGTATCCGGGTAACACTGTGTGGGTGCTTGAGGTATATAATAACACCCAGCAAAGACAAAACGGTCTTTTGAAGTTAATTGACTCAGCCACTCCCCAAAGAAGACAGTAGAGCCAGTGGTCTCTAAAAACATATCATATCTGCCTATTGCCTGGTGAAGAGGGCCTATAGACAAATGAAACCCAAGTTCCTACTTCAATTCTCATTTTCAGAACTTTAAGGTTTGACTTTTTTAAACGGATCCACTCATAATTAAAGACTAGGACAGAAGCCAATAAAAAATTAGCTCTGAACATGTTGTTTCTCAGAACATTATACTTACACTTATGTTCATACTTCAAATAACCTTACATGACAAATTATAAGTAATTAACATTTGTATAGCATTTACACTTTTCAAAGTAGTTTTCATTCACTGTTTCAGTTAATCTTCAAGGCAATCTGGAATGGTAAATCATAATCTTTTTTTTTTCTTGTTAATCACATTCTCAAGGCCACATAATAAAAATTAAACTGGGGCTGCAATTCATCTTGTGACTCCAAATTTTACTACATTATAATGCTTAATAGAATTGTTTTCCTGTTTTAAAGTTGGGGAAACTGAGGCATAGGGTGCTTACATTATTTGTCTAGTTTTAGGCTTAGGTTTAAAATAAAGGTATATATAATTGTACGAAATATGTGGAACTGTGAAAGTGTGATATAAATGAAAATCAAAAAATTGGGGTTCTTGGGCACCTGGGTAGCTCAGTTGGTTAAGCATCTGACTCTTGATTTTGGCTGAGGTCATCATCTCAGGGTCATGGGATTGAGCTCCTGTCAGGCTCCACACTCAGCATGGGGTCTGCTTGAGATTCTCTGCCTCTCCTTCTCATTCTGCCCCTCCTGCTCGTGATCTCTCTCAAGTAAATAAATAAATCTTAAAAAAAAAAAAGGAAAAAGAAAATTTTGGTTCTTAGTCCCATTTATCAGAAGAGCTAGATGTGTGGTTACATATATAGATACTGGGGGGCATATTAAGAGATTTACATAGGTATATTTGCAGGATGGCCCAGTAGACCTTTACAGTCTTAGGACTCGTAGTTACAGACCAAAGGAAGGAGTTAGGAAGGGAAATAATTTTTACAGTGTTGTCAGAGAGCATTCTCAGCTTTTTTTCCTTCTCTTTGCAGGGATGTTGGCAATGTGGTTGAAGCCATGTATGGGGACCTCCCTCCTCCAATTATGCTGATTGGACATAGTATGGGGGGTGCTATTGCAGTCCACACAGCATCATCTAATCTGGTGCCAAGCCTCCTGGGTCTCTGTATGATTGACGTTGTAGAAGGTAAGTTTTCTTAGTACTGACCAAATCAAATCGTTGATTTATGAGAGACCTCCATGCTAGATTATTATTATCTTGTTTTAATTTATTGTTGATTTCTACTCATCTTGAACTATGTCCCTCCGTCTTTATACCTTTTCTTACATTATTTTGTAGCAAAGGCACTCCCAAGTATTTTTTAATTGACATATAATTTTGTGTTAGTTTCAGGATTATAAAGTAATGATTCAATATACGTATATACTGTGAAACGATAACCACAGTATGTGTAGTTAATATCCATCACCACACATAATTACAAATTTTTTTCTTGTGATGAGCACTTTTAAGATCTACTCTCTTAACAGCCTTCAAATATACAATACAGGGGTGCCTAGATGGCTCAGTTGCTTAAGCAGCCGACTCATGGTTTTGGCTCAGGGCATGAGCTCAGGGTCATGAGATCAAGCCCCATGTAGGGCTCCGTATTCAGCACAGTCTGCTTAAGATTCTCTTTCTCTCCCTCTGCCCTTCCCCATGCTCACATGCATGCATGCTCTCTCTCTCTCTCAAATATATAAAATCTTTATAAAAACCAACAAATATACAATACAGTATTTTTAACTATAGTCATTATGCTGTACATTACATCCTCAAGACTTATTTATTTTATAACTGGAAGTTTGTACCTTTTGACACCTTCCCCCATTTCACCCACACCCCACATTATGTAATCATATCATCAGTTTCCATGTCATCAAGAATTCTTTGTAAATATCTTTTGTGGCTACATAATTTTTCATTTGTATGTATGTTCCCTAATTTTATTTAACATTTAAAAAGAAGCTGCCATGTCCTTTATGATGCAGCCTCAGAAGTCACACCATTGCTTATAAAAGTCAGCCCCTATTCAGTGTGGGAAGACTACACAAGGGAGTGAATATGAAGAGGCAAAAAGCACTGGAGGCCCTCTTAGAAGCTGACTATCACATCAGTCTTCTGAATTTTCTTAAGCTGCATCTTTTTTCCCCAAAACATCACTGAATTCTGCTCTCATTGAGGGCAAATGTACACGGTTAACCCAGTAAGTGTAAATGCTTAGAATATGTTAAGTGCTGTAGTTAAAATATGTGTTTAACATCTAGGTACAGCCATGGATGCACTTAATAGCATGCAGAATTTCTTACGCGGTCGTCCTAAAACCTTCAAGTCTCTGGAGAATGCCATTGAATGGAGGTAACCCACAAATCTATATTGTCTGTATTTTAAATGTTAGATTGTAGCTGTCCTTTTTCATCAGTTCAGGCACCAAGTTCAAAGAAATAGTTCAGTTTCCAAGCCTTAGCTTTATTGTGACATCATGTGTGGAAACAGTTATGTAAAGAGCAGAATATTGTTTTAATATTTAAATATTTCATACTTGGCCCAGTTATCTAAAATCCATACTTTTTCTAATACACTATAGTACCTCCTAGAATTTTAATAATTATGGATCATCTGCTCTCTAGCTATGTCCATCTCTGAGGTAAAAGTCTGGACTAAATGAGGCTCTAAGGCCTTTTCCACTTCTGACGCTTCATGGTTCTAGATTCACCTTCTGTGTTCCAGAGAAAATGGTGGAGAAGCAGAAGGGAGGGGCATAGGTTCCTTTCTCAGTTTTTATTTGGGTTACGGATAGTTTTCATAAAAATCGTAGATAGAATTGGCTATGGCTTCCACATAAGTAAAGGCTATTTTGTTGTTAATTTATTCATTAATTCAATCAATTATTTGACTAAATATTTATTAAACACTTTGTGCTAAAGGGTGAAATTTCAGAAATGAGTAACACCCTGTGTCTCCCACAAGGTAATCAGTCTCAGGATAAAATATCTTTAGTATCCTATCTTCCTACTTATTCTTTAAGATCATCTCTAGTTCCTTTTCCAGACCCTTTCTGTAACTCCTCCAAAATACTCAGATCACTCAATCAATCAAATTGCTAGAGCCCTCTGTCTATATTATATTATACTGTTTACCTCTTAAGTCTTCTAATCCTCCCCTAAAAGATATGCTTATATTGTCAATTTCCGTGTCTGTCTTAATGCTTTTCAACTACATCATAAGGCCAGAAGCTAGCCTCTATTTCTTTTGTATTTCCATATAGCATACAGCATACTGCTGACTGCCTTAGCAGGCAGAACATATCTGTTCTTTGAATCAGAGATATCAAGTGGAAATGAAGGACCTGATAAATAGAGCCTAGGTAGTTTTTCTAAGACAGAGGGTCTCATGCTAAATATGGCTTGCCAAAATGATGTTTGTATTTGGTGAGGTTGCTTCTATCTCCCTTTGTTCATACTACTGAGATGCAGGATTCCTATTCTCTTAGAAGCACCAAAGATCTCTCCCTCTTTGGCAGCCACAGCATTTCAGAATGTAGCTGCTGCCAGTTCAGCCTGTACCTCAGGCACCCTGCCTTCTTCCCCAGTAACAAGTGAGAAGATGATTCCAAATAACTTTTTAATTTTATTCAGTAAACTTTTTTTTTTTTTTTGGGTAGTACCTAAGATGTATCAGTACCTGATTTAAGAACTGGGTGATGGGGCGCCTGGGTGCTCAGTCATTAAGCGTCTGCCTTCAGCTCAGGGCGTGATCCCAGGGTGCTGGGATCGACCCCCACATCGGGCTCCCTGCTCTGCTAGGAGCATGCTTCTTCCTCTCCCACTCCCCCTGCTTGTGTTCCTTCTCTTGCTGGCTGTCTCTCTCTCTGTCAAATAAATAAATAAAATCTTTAAAAAAAAAAAAAAAGAACTGGGATGAATCAGGCTTAGTTCCTGTTGTCAAGAAACTGGGAATACAGACAAGTAAATATGTGAACACAATGAAAGAAGCACAGAGTTACAGAAGATAGGTACTTAATCCAGCATGGCTGTCATGGTGGACCAAAGAGATAGAGTTTTGATTCTAGTGGCAGATGTGGGATAGGAAGAGGGTTCTGTTTGTTGTATGTTAAAATGTTTTGGGTTATATGAGAGCCACTGATTTTTAGAACCCACTTTCTGATCCTGAGAATCCGAAAGAATACAATGAAGTATTTCATGATTTTGTTTTGTACTCTGCTGGATATCTGAATCAAGTTCATGACTCATGGCTATTGTGCTATTCCAGATGGGGAAAAAAAAGGATGTTGAAATACAAGGCCGACCTGTTTAATTCAGTAAATATTTAAAGCGAAGTGAATCCCCACTTCTACTTTCTTGGTCATCCTAATGAGAGGCAGTAGGTTATCGTCTTTAGAAGCCTAAGCTTTGAAGTTGGACAGATGAGGATTGGGTTTTGGTTTCACCACTCTGGCTACTCTGAGGAAGGGGAAGGAGTAGGGAGCGGGTGTGTTAATGGAAGTGGGAAATTGGTAAAGAGGCAATTGTAGTAATATAGGAAAATAATGATGGTAAGCATAGACTAGGATGGCAACAGGGGAAGTAATATGTCATATGTGGAATGTATTCTGAAGGTAGAACTGATAGGACTGCCTTATGGATTGGATATCAGCAGAGAAATGGGAGTTGGAGGCGGGAGGAGGCACAGCATGCAAGGATGACTTCTAGGTTTTTAGCCCAAGCAACTGGGCAAATGGTAGAGACAAAGTAGATTTGGGAGCAGGTAAAAGGTCAGGATTTTTGTTTGGATAAGCTGAAATGCTTATTATACATCTAAGTGGAAATGTTAAGTAAATACTTATATATACTTGTTAGAAGACGATGAGCTAGAGATAAATTGGAGAATCACTCTCACGTAGATAATGTTTAATAAAAAAGATTCCTTTAAGATAATTTTTTTACAATAACTTTTTTGAGAAGTTTTGTTGGATAGGAGAGCAGAGAAGTGGGGTAGTACCTAGTAGTGAGCGGGATTGAGAATGTTTTCAAAAGCTGTTTTATAATATCCACTAGAGAAAAACATAATGACCCACAGGATAACTACAGGAAGCAAGGTCCTCATAAGCAAGAGGGGATGGGAACCGTGCCCACGGTTGGCCTTGAATAGGAACAGAGGTGTTTTATATATTAAACAGTCATCAAAGCAGAGCATATGATTATAAATACGGTGTATTTGTAGATTCTGTAGATTCAATCTGGAGTAGAAAAATGAAATAATCATTCTGATTGTGTCTATCATTAAAATAAGAAACAAGGTCATTATCTAAGGGGGTTGCCCTTTAAAATTTTACATGATTTTTTAAGCTAAAAAGTTAGATTTAAAGAAATGTGTTCTGGGGGCACCTAGGTGGCTCATTCAGATAAGTGTCTGCCTTTAGCTCAGGTCATGATCTAGGAGTCCCAGGATCCAGTCCCACATCAGGCTCCCTACTCAGCGGGGAGTCTGCTTCTCCCTTTGACCCTCCCCACTCTCATGCTCTGTCACTCTCTGTCTCTCAAGTAAATGGATGGAAATCTTAAGAAAAAAAGAAAGGAAGAAAGAAGAAAAAAGAAAGGGGAAGGGAAAGGAAAGGAAAGGAAGAGAAGGGAGGGAGGGAGGGAGGGAGGAAGGAGGAAGGAAGGAAGGAAGGAAGGAAGGAAGGAAGGAAGGGAGGAAGGAAAGAAGAAATGTGTTCTGGTGGCCTGCTTCAGATATTGTTTCCAGCTCCCCCTGGGACTTGCAGCCATTTTGTTTGGCCCTTAGGCATGCATAGGTAGACAATTCTGAGAAAATTAATCTATTAAAATAGCATCTAAGCTCCTGAACTCTATACCATGGCATGCAAGGCCCTCTAGGATCTCGTCACTGCCCACCTATCCCTTTCTCCCATTCACACTCCCCTTTTGCTCTCCCCTGCTTCTCCTTGCACTCTGTCCTCTAAAATCCTCATCCTGTTGACTTCTCCACATCACAGTGCCTTTGTTCACAAAGTGCCCTCTGCCGTCGGGTTAGGCAGGACATTTGGGGAGCTTTTTTTAACCTCTTCATTCAGAATAAAGTGATTGCTTTGAACCTTGCCTTTATTGTATTGAAACTATCTGTTTGTGTTTCTTTCTCCCGGCTGAATTAGGTGCTTCTTGAGCACAGGCCTGGCACATTGTATCCTCCTGGTAAATGTTTGCAGAACTGAAATGGCTTGAATGTCTTTACTTAATTTTTACTACTTGGCTTGTAGCCATAATAACCAGGTAGGAAGTAGTGATAATCTCCATAGTAAGCTGTATTGGTAAACACAACTTTGTAGAGGTTCCACCGAATCTGCAAAATTATTCATTTGACCCTATGACATGATGAAATGGATGCTGAATAACCTCCTCTCTCCCTTTTCACTTTTCTAGCGTGAAGAGTGGTCAGATTCGAAATTTGGAGTCAGCCCGTGTCTCAATGGTTGGCCAAGTCAAACAGTAGGTCTTATTTTTCCCTGTTGGGCTGGGTAGAGACTGAAACATGTTGAGGGAATTACAAATTGCTTTTTGTTTTAGACCTGTCCTACTATCCTGAATGGCTTTAGATAATTTTTACAAATGAGCTCAGTTGGGCTCGCCTCATAGCTTTTCTTTTCTTTTTCTTTTTCTTTTTTTTTTAAAGAAATCCCAAAGCCTATATATAATATAGGATTACCTTTTTAATGCAACTCTGGGTCTTAAAAGGTGAAGAATCCCAGAAGATGGATATTAAAAATTAAGTATCCACTCTAGTGCTGGAAGCTATGATTTTATTCTGGTAATGGTCTCCTTCTTAGCCAAACCTGACCAGGAAGAAATCACAGTATAAAAGCTTTAGTGTAGCCTGAGTGAAAGCCAAATTCTAAGGCTAAGCTAAGATTATTTAGCCCAACTGATCTTCTTGGATAAGGTTACATGAGTCCTGAGTATTGCTGTGTAGTCACAAAATAAACTTTAGATGAATTGAGAAAATGTTGCCCAGCAGAACAGACAGGGAGCACAGAGTTGACGAAAATGATAATGGCATTACTGAATGCCTGCTATTTGCCAGGCACTGTACCAGGTATTTTATATACATGCTCTCATTTTAAAAATTTTATATTATGGAAATTTTTAAACATATAAAAGTAGAATAATACAATGAACCCCAGTATACATAGTGCCTGTTTTCAACAGTTGTTGACTCATGGCCAGTCTTGTTTCATCTGTGCCCCTTTATTTTCCCCTAATTACAAAATATTTTGAAATAAATTCCAAGATTTCAGTATACCCTAAATGATAAGGACACTTTAAACACACTCACAATACCGTTATCACACCTAAAAAATTTAATAGTTCCTTAATGTCATCAAATGTCCATTCAGTATTCACATTTCTAATTGTCTCACTGATAATTTTTTTATAGATCAAATCAGAATTACAATAAGGTAGATACATAGCAATTGGAGGATGTATCTCTTAAGTATCTTTTGATTTATAAGTTCGAACCCCTTTCGTCTCATTGTTTTTCCTTGCAATTCATTTGCTGAAGAGACCTGGTTGTTTGCCCTGTAGAATTTCCCACAATCTGGATGTTCTGATTGATTCCTGAAGGTGTAATTTCACATGTTCCTCTCTTAACTGTACTGTCTGTAAATTGTTAGTTACATCCAGAGACTTGATCAGGCTCAGGTTTGTTATTATTTTGGCTTTTTATTTGTTTGTAAGGATAGGTACTGCCTTTAGGAAGCAAGTAATTTCTGGTTGTCTCTTTTTGAGTGTTGCTAGCCATCGATCATTACCTAGATTCATTAATTCATTTGCACCATCTCATTTTATCTTTACAATACCTCTTTAAGATAAGTATTGTTTTGTAGGTGAGAAAATGGAAGTTCAGAAAAGGTAAAGTGGCTTTCCCAGGATCACACAGCTAGTGAATGACAGAGCTCAGATACAGTCTCCTGTGTATTTGACTTCAAGGCCTATATTATAGACTTTATGCCTAAAAGTGCATTTTGAGTAGTAATATCCAGCAGACACAAAGCAGTCTTTGAATAAGCTGTGAGACTGCCCACTTTGCAATGCCTAAATATTTTGAGATCAGATTCGTTTAAGCAGTGGTAAAGCATTTTGTGAGGAAGTTTTATGGCTTGTATTCAGGTAGTTCAGTGATTTTTAAATTTTACCTAAAATGTAAATTTAAGTCTTAATATGTAAACTTGTGTATATAGTGTGTTTTAATTGTCACATAGATACCAGATAGAATCTTCCTGCCCTTCTTGATCTAGGTGAAATTCTCTTGAACCTCCTAATCCATAGCTGTGGAAATCCAAAGCACGTCTTGTTTCTTTGTTATACTCCCTTGACCCTAGATGTGAAACTTGACACCTCAAGTCCCATAGAACACCCCCACTTGACAAAACATTTTGTGAACATACACTTTACTGAGATTGGTAGAGAAGACAAGGAAGGACAAGTTAGCACTGTTAAAAATCCACCACTGAAGTTTCACTGACCCTTCAATTTATCCCAGTCTCTTTATCTTGCTTGTTCTCTCTCCTCTTCTCCCTTCTCTCTCCCTTTCAAAGGCAAAATAACAAATTCTTCTTTATCATGCAAAACAGACCTTAGTACTAGCTGCTACCTAGGCCCTTGGGATTTTTACCTTTAATATTGTCAGAGTATTTTTTCCAACAAGGTCTTTCTAAAAGGAATTATGGTATCAGCTGTTCATATAATAATAATTTTTCTACCTAATTAAATAATAAAGATTGTTTTTTAGAGGAAAAACAACAACAGTAATTGGTTGGATCAGATGTTCTAATCCGCAAGGTTCAGCTGGCTATGGTTATTGTAATCGTCAGTTTCTATCAGCTAATTGAAAGTGGGGGCCTTTTACCCATGCTGTTTAAGCCTTGCTCTACTGTAAGCAGGATACAGTAGAAGAGTACCATCAAGTTAATTGGGCCTGGATTTGCCTTCCAGCCTCATCTCCTAATAAGCCAGGTGATCTTGGACAATTTTTTTACTTTTCAGGGCTACTTCATAGGATTTTTATGAAGATCATATAAGATAATGTCAATAAAACTCTTGTCACCATGCTACAGAAAATGCTTACTCCCTTCTGTGGGTCAGCATTGGCGCAAGAACTGGAAACCAGACCTTGAAATATAGTCATACCTTCCATGGCCATGACCTTCCATAGCCCTGGTCTATTTCTGCACATTTTTAAATGCACATTGTTCACATCCTCCTTCTCCCTGAAGCATTAAGTTTTAAATGACATTTGATTGTTAAAGACTGTAAGTACAGTATCTCTGAGATAATTTGTGTATAAAAGAAAGATGTATGACAGCACTTTTAAAAAAAAAACAAAACCCACCTAGGTGTGAAGGAATTACAAGTCCAGAAGGCTCAAAATCTATAGTGGAAGGAATCATAGAGGAAGAAGAAGAAGACGAAGAAGGAAGTGAGTCCGTAAACAAGAGGAAAAAGGAAGATGACATGGAGGTGAGTGAAAGCTGGCATTCTTGGAAGGATGGGGCAGTGAATCGTTTGAGTGTGTGGGGGTGGGGAAGGGAAGGTGACATGTTCTTTTTGTTCATCATTAGATATTTTAGAGGGTGAAGATATTATAATAGATATTTAGGTTAACTATAAGATATAAGGCACTTGTTGATAGCTTTGACAAATTGGAACATAAAACCTAGAGTATATACCCTACCCTCAAACAGACTGCTCTCTCATCAGATTCTCTCTCACCTCAGTACTCTGTTCCTATGGTTTATCTCATGAGACAATCTGATTTCCTACTAGTCTACGCTAGGCCCATCAGATCTTACTCATCTTTCAAGGTGTATCTCTTCAGGGAAGTTTTCTGACCTCATTTTATATCAGTCCCTCTCCAGTATAGCACTGAGAGTCTGTATGACATAACTTAGCACTATCTTTGGAAGTCGTGGCTAAATCATAGAATTGATTTTCATAAACGACATTCAAAGATACTATGGTCTTCTGTAGTCATCCCTAGAATGCAGATTCAGTGTCCTTTAATTGCACAAGAGTTGTCTCCCGACAAAAATAACCTGTGTATTTTGAGCACAGGAACTAATGTTCTATATGAATTTCCCTCAGCATTTAGCTGGGGGTGGGGGGGCGTGTGTGTAGCAAGTGTTCTGTGAGTACTTGTTGAACACTTGATTTGAGGATAGTCATGGGAAGGAGTGTTTTTTTCTTGGAAATGGTTGGTGAGCATGAGCAGCAGACTTTCTGGGATGGATTATAAACATCTTACTAAAGGCAAGTAATGGACTTGGTGTACACCACATATTCCCTTATGTCTGGAAGGAGGAGAGGACAATTGACCCTTGAACAATATGGGGGTTAGGGACACTGACCCCCAACACAAAAATCCAACTATAACTTTTAGGGCACCTGGATGGCTCAGTTGGTTAAGCGTCTGACTCTTGATTTCAGCTCAGGTCACAATCTTAGGGTAGTGAAATTGAGTCCTGTATGGGGCCCCGTACTGGGCATGGAACCTGCTTAAAATTGTCTCTCTCCCTCTCCTTCTGCCCCTCTGCACACACCCCCACCCCACACATGTGCACTCTCTCTCTCAAGAAAAAAAAACAACTATAACTTGGCTCCCTAAAAACTTAATCACTAATAGCCTACCAGAAGCCTTATCAATAAGATAAATAGTTGAGCAATACATAATTTGTATATTTATATATATTAAATACTGTATTCTTATAATAAAGTAGCTAGACAAAAGGAAGTGTTCTTAAGAAAATCATGAGGAAGAGAAAATGCGTTTGTAGTATTGTACTGTTTCCAGATCCATGTATAAGTGGGCCTGCACAGTCCAAACCTATATTGTTTAAACAGCAGCTGTACATTTTTTTAAACAGAATTTTTAATTTAATGAGGATCTTCTGTCATCCTTAAGATCAATGAATAATTCTTTATACCACTTTGGAATTTATAAAAATATAAACAGTGCATGATTAATTTGCCCTCCCTATACTCTGTGAGGTGAGGAGAGATCTTCTCTCCCGTGTTAACAGTATAGAAACTGAGACTCAGAGATGAAGAGACTTTCCCAAAGTAATCAAGTAACATTTAGTAGATCTGAGACTCTGATAAAAACTCTCAGTTACTTTTTGCCTTTTATGTGCTGGGAGCTATAGTAAGTACGTCACATTTACCATCGCTCGTTCTCATTTTAGCTCTGCATTATAGATATTATCACTGCTTTACAACGCAGGTACAGATTCTTGCCTATGGACATCTATAAATGTTGGTGCTAAAACACACCCAGATCCTCTGGTTTTTAATTCCAGCTTATTTTTTCTTTGTAGTTTTTTTATAAGCCCAGTTACATGGAGTTTAGTAAACTCCAGCAGTTTTTGTTAGGAGGGCAGACTGAAACACATTAGGCAATAAGGAGTACAGCTAAAACAGCCTACCCTTGAGGAAGGACACAGACCCCAAACAACACAAACTATTTCTTGCAAGTAGTAGATAAACAGATCCTGGAGATGTAATGCACAGCACAATAATTATAGGCAACAATACTGTATTATAAACTTCAAAGTTGCTAAGAGACCAGGTCTTAATTGTTCCTAGTACAAAAAAGAAATAATTATGTGACGTGGTGGAGGTGTTAGCGATTGCTATGGTGTTGCATGTCGCAGTACATAAATGTATCAAGTCAGCACATTATACACCTTCAATTAACACAGTGTTATATGTCAATTATAGCTCAATAAAGAAAAATTAAAAAATAAAATGATGGAGAAAATATTAATAATGTAAATTAAACTTAACAACTACAACAACAAAGAGACCAACTTCTAAAGCATGGTGGCCAGGGGCCATTTAGAGCCCATTATTAGCCCTCAGGGGATATCTCTGTTATAACTAATATAAAACGTGGTGTTTGAAATGATCCTGAGACATACATAAGAGTTCTCTTGCATCCATTTTGCTGTGTAAAAGAAGAGAAGATATACATTGGCGGGGGTGGGGGGTGTTGTCTAATACAATGTGGTTAAAATATAGAAAAGAAAAGGGAAACTTTAACCTTTGGTCCTTAAAGGAATAAACTTCAGTTGTCCAGGAGGTATTCGTTTATGCATAAATCTCTTTTTTTAAACTGCCTTATTGAAAGGTAACTCATCCAAAGTATACAGTTCAGCGGTTGTTACTAGATTCACAGAGTTGTGCAACCATCACAACAATCTAATTTTAGAACATTTTCATCACTTTCTTACAAATGTCATACCTGTTTGCAGTCACTTCCCGTTTCTCCCCAACATCAGCCCTCAGCATCCACTAATCTACTTCCAGTCTCTGTCGATTTCCCTAATCTGGACATTGAATATAAATGAGTACACATGGTCTTGTGTGTGACTGGCTTCTTTTACCTTAGCGTAATGTTTTCAGGATTCATCTGTATTGTAGCACGTATCAGTACTTCATCCCTGCTTAGGGCTGAATAATATTCTTTTGTATGGACAGACCACATTTTTTTATCCATTCATCAGTTAGCGGACATTTGGATTGTTTTCACTTTTTGTCTGTGATGAGTAATGCTGGGTACGAACATTTGTGTGCAAGTTTTTGTGTGGACATAGATTTTTATTTTTCTTAGGTATGCACCCACCAGTGGAATTGCTGGATGCTAATTCTGTGTTTAATCATTTGAGAAATAGCTTGACTATTTTCCAAAGTGCCCACAACATTTTATATTCCCACCACCAGTGTCTGAGTGTTCCAGTTTTTCTACATCCCTGTCAGCACTTGTAATATTGTCTTTCTTTTTTATTATAGCCGTCTTGATGGGTATGAATAGCATCTCATTGTGGTTTCGATTTACATTTTCCTGATGACTATTGATGTTGAACATCTTTTCATGGGCTTCTTGGCCATTTTTTCTCTGGAGAAATGTATATTCAGATCCTTTGCCCATTTTTCAATAGGGTATTTTGTCTTTTTCTTATTGAATTATAAGAGTTCTTTATATATTCTAGATACAAGTCTCTGATTTGTAAATATTTTCTCCTGTTACATGGATTGTCATTTCATGTTCTTGAGGTGTTTTTCGAAGTGCAGAAGTTTGATTTTGATGAAATTCATTTTATCTGTTATTTTGTTATGTCACATCTAAGAAGGTTTTGCCTAGCCCAAGGTCACAAAGATTAATACGTATGTTTTCTTCTCAGAGTTTTCTAGTTTTAGCTCTTATGTTTAGGTCTGCGAGCCATTTTGAGTTAATTTTTGTGTATAGTATGAGGGTAGGAGGTTTAACTTCGTTCTTTGCATGTGGATGTCCAGCTGTCCCAGGACCATTTGTTGGTAAGACCCCACTTTCCCATTTAATTGTCTTGCATTCCTTTTTGGAAATCAAATGACCATAAATGCCAGGGTTTTGCTCTGGACTGTCAGTTCTGTTCCATTGATATGTATGTCTGTCCTTACGCAAGTGCCACTGTCTTCATTATCGTAGCTTCATAGCAAGTTTTGAAATCAGGAACTGTAAGTTTTCCAGCTTTGCTCTTCTTTTTCAAGACTATTGAAATCCCATATTCTTAAGATTTTGATTTTTTGATTACTTGTTATGTGCCAGACCACGTTCCTGTTGTTTTACATACGTGAGTATCTTTAGTTCATCCTTACAATAATTTTCTGTTGCCCACTTTATAGCTCAGAAAACAGACTTGAAGAAGTTAGGTAACTTTCCCAAAGGGACCCGCAGTTTATTAGCTGACGATGGAGCTGGTTTTTGCATTAAGTCAAGTCTGACTGACACAAAACCTGTCTTCTTAAATGCTTTTCAAGTAAGGTGTTGGGAAATAATGCAAAGCCTGTGGTTGATGCCCTTGCGTGGAGAACCGCATCCCGCCCACATGAACATCCCGGAATGATTGGCAGCCAGCTTTCTGCTTCTTCTATCCAACAGTTAGATCTCATTACACTGATCTGTTTTTTTTTCTTTCTTTAGTTTTCTTTTTTCAAGTTTTTATTTAAATTCCAGTTATTTAACATACAGTGTAATATTAGTTTCAGGAGTAGAATTTAGTGACTCATCACTTACATACAATACCGCGTGCTCATCACCAGTGCCCTCCTTCATATCTATCACCCATTTAAGCCATCCCTCCACCTACCTCCCCTCCAGCAACCCTCAATTTGTTCTCTATAGTTAAGAGTCTGTTTTCTGCTTTTCCTCTCTCTTTTTCCCCCCATGTTCATCTGTTTTGTTTCTTACATTGATCTGTTTTATTACCATTTGTCAGAGGAGGGAATCTAAACTAAATTAACTTTATGATCCAGTTCTCCAAAGAAAGGATATATTATTATAGCCCTGAATACAGGAGCAACTCTAATTCTATCCAGATTTTTTTCTTGGTTTTTATATTTTTAGGACTTGAACTCCTTTTTTAAAATTTCTTTTTATAATATTGCTATCCTTGGAAGTTCCCTTACCTTAAATTTATCATTTGTGTATGAAATACAATGTACATTTCGGAGGGTCTTGCTCTCTCTGGCTGTGGAATCTGTTAGAAGTGGCTCATAAATGGGAAATGTTGCACATGCATTGTTTAGTGAGAACTGGAAGGCCTGACTACCATCCACTGATCTTTTTCTTTCTTTTTTTAAATTTTGGTAAAAAACACATAACAAAAGTTACCACGTTACTCATATTTAAGTGTATAGTTCAGTAGTGTTCATATTGTTGTAAAACAGATCTCCAGAGCTTTTTCATTTCAATCTGAAACACCGTACTCATTAAATAATTTCCCTTTCCTCCCATACCTACCATTTTACTTTCTATGAATTCCGCTACGTTAGATATCTTATAGATGTAGAATCGGTATTTGTCTTTTTGTGACTGGCTTATTTTAGTTAACACAATGTCCTCAAGTTTCCGCTATGTTGTAGCACGTGACAGGATTTCCTTCTTTAAGGCTAAAGAATATGTATAAAACACATTTTGTTTATCCATAGTTCGATAGATATTTGGATTGTTTATACCTCTTGACTGGTGTGAATAACGCTGCGATGAACATGGGTCTGCAAATATCTCTTCAAGACCCTGCTTTCACTCCTCCTGGCTGTATACCCAGAAGTAAATTTGCTAGATCATATGTGGTAGTTTTACTTTTAACTTCTGAGTAACTCCATGCTGTCCTCATAGTGATTGTATCATTGTATAATCCCACCAGCAGTGCCCCAAGAGTTCCAGTTTCTCCACATCTTTGCCAACGCTTGTTAGTTTGTTTTTTTTTTGAGAATAGCCATCCTCATGGGTACAAAGTGATATCTCATTGTGGCTTTGATTTGCATTTCCTTAGTGGTTAGTAATGTTGAGTATCTTTTCATGTACTTATTGGCCATTTGTATATCTTGTTTGGCGAAATGTCTGTTCATGTCCTTTGCCCATTTTTAAATCAGGTTCTTTGATTTTTTGTTACTGAATTGTAGGAATTCTTTATATATTCTGAATATTAACCCCTTATCATATATGTGATTTACAAATATTTTCTCCCATTCTGTACAATGCCTTTTCACTCTGTTGTGTTCTTTGATGCACAGAAGTTTTTAAGTTTGATGTAGTCCATTTGTCTATTTTTGCTTTTGTTGCCTTTGCTTTTGGTGTCATAACCAAGAAATCATTGTCATTTTCAATGTCATGAAAAGCTATATGAAGCTTTCCTGTATGTTTTCTGTTAGAAGTTTTATAGTTTTAGGTCTTATATTTAGGTCTTTAATCCATTTGAGTTAAACTTGTGTATTATCCAACTTCATTCTTTTGCATGTGGATATCCAACTTTCCCAAAACCATTTGTTGAAAAGACTTTTTTCTCCATTAAGTCATCTTGGACCCTTGTTGAAGTTCATTTGGCCATATATGTGAGAGTTTATTTCTGAGTTCTCTAGTATATTCCACTGATCTCTTTGTCTGTCTTTTTACCAGTACCATACTGTTTTGATTACTGTAGCTTAGCAATATGTTCTGAAATTAGAGAGCATGTGTCTTCCAGTTTTATTCTTTGAAAAAATTGTTTTGGCTGTTTGGGGTCCCTTGAGATTCCATATGAATTTTTGATGAATTTTTCTATTTTTGCAAGAATGTCACTGGGATTTTGGTAGGGATTGTGTTGAATCTGCAGATCACTTCAGTTAGTATGGACATCTTAACCATCCAGTGATCGCTAACACAATATGTTGCTGTCTCATGTTCACTTCTAGATTTTCATGTTGTGGTTACTGCAGTATCCCAACTATTTATTTCAGTTATACTATTTCAAATTTTCAATGATGCAGAAAAGTATAGAGAATCATTTATTTGTTCATTTTGAATTTGATGAGTCCATACCATGTGCCTGTGTAGTAGATATCAGGATTTAACAGATACATTTTGTAATATTTGTGTCCGATTTCCTTTTTCAGATTACTATTGCAGGAACATGATACCATTATCATAAATCAAAATATAAGAAAAAATGCTCTACCAGTAAATCAACATATTTTCAGTTTTCCCTTCCAGTTCTTTCCCTATGTGTACCACATTTTTCCAGTAGTAATCTTCACTTAGATGACATGTTATACTCTGCTTCTTTCTCTTAATATTATATCATAAGTATTTTTTTCATACTTTACTGTGCTTTTTATAATTATCCTTTTGATGGATATGTTCTTTTTGTCAAATGGGTATAAGAGAAGCTCAGTCTTGGCTCTACCATTTACTAGCTTTGTGATCTTAAGAAAATCTCCTAAGTTCACTGAAATTAATAGAAATAAAAAGTGAACTTCTAGTTATCTAAACATGGAAATTATAACAATAACCTATACCACAAAGCTGTTTTAATGATTAAGTGCATATGAAAATGTCTGGGACCTAGTAGCCCCTTAGTAAGTGCTAGTTTCCTTCCCTTTCCTTTTTCCAGGGACCTAGTTTTTGTCCTGTTCCTCCTGGGGTTGCCCTCAGAGACTCAGAACTTCCTCTTTTCCTCCAGACCAAGAAAGACCATCCGTACACTTGGAGAATTGAACTGGCAAAAACAGAAAAATACTGGGATGGCTGGTTCCGAGGCTTATCCAATCTCTTTCTAAGTTGTCCTATCCCTAAATTGCTGCTCTTGGCTGGTAAGTGTGTGTGTGTGTGTGTGTGTATCAGCTCAGGCTGCCATAACAAAATAGTTTAGATTGGGTGCTTAAACAGAAACTCATTTTCTCACAGTTCTGGAGGCTGGAAGTCTGAGATCAGGGTATCAGCACAGTCAAGTTCTGGTGGGAGCTTTCTTACTGGCTTGTAGACAACCACCTTCTCACTATGTCCTTAACATGGCAGAAGAGAGAGCAAAAGCAAACTCTCTGGTGTTTATTCTTAAAAGGACACTAGTCCTGTCATATGAGGGCCCTACCCATATGACTGCATTTAATCTTAATTACGTCCTCATTTAACCTTAATTATTTCCATATCTGCAAATGTGGTCACACTGTTGATTAGGGCTTCAACATATGAATTGGGAGGGGGGGGATACAATTCAGTCCATAGCAGTGCAGGTATATCATCATCTGAGTATGTCCTGGTTAAAACTACTCACCAGATGGGGCGCCTGGGTGGCTCAGTCAGTTAAGCGTCTGCCTTCAGCTCAGGTCCTGACCCCAGAGTCCTGGGATTAAGCCCCATGTCGGGCTCCCTGCTCAGCAGGGAGTCTGCTTCCCCTCTCTCTCAGCCTGCCACTCTCCCATGGTCGCTCACTCTCTCTCTCTCTCTCTCTCAAATAAAACAAACAAACTACCTACCGCATGGGTAGTACCTTCCAAAGTCAAGTGCCATCCTCACTCATTTGTGCTCTTCTCCTCTCCACATCAAATCCCTAAACCTAACGAAGCACAGGCATCCACCTGGGATAACCTGATTCTGGCCTGCCTATAATTCCTGGTTAAGCGCAAGTCCTCCTAGAGTGGTGGAAAGATGCTATGAGTATAATGGAAATTTTAAAAAGTAAAGACCTGTTTCAGAAATCAGTTTAAATGATCAAAAAAATTGCAGGGGAACCTCATTCTGGAAAGCTTCATGTGGTGAGCATATACCCTCAAGGAGCTAGGATTGGCATTAACATGAATTGAGAATGTCATCATGTTTACAACTTCGTAACAATTTTTACTTCATACTTGAAGAGCAAAACCTGATTCACACAACCTTTTCTAGTAAGCTACCTCTGGATTCTCCTATTTCGTTCTAGGTGTTGATAGATTGGATAAGGATCTGACTATTGGCCAAATGCAAGGTAAGTAATCAAGAAATTATGTCCAGGGGTGCCTGGGTGGCTTAGTCAGTTAAGTGTCCCACTTGTGATTTCAGTTCAGGTCATGATCTCAGGGTCGTGAGTTTGAGCCCCATGTCAGGCTCCACACTCAGCGTGGAGTCAGCTTGGGCTACTCTCTCTCTCCCTCTGCCCTTCCTCCCACTCATGCTCACATGTGCGTGCTCTCTCTCTCTCTCTCAAATAAGTAAATAAATCTTAAAAAAAAAAAAGAAAGAAAGAAAAGAAATTATGTCCCTAGGTCCTCCTCTGAGGGCAGAGTCAAGTGGAAATTAATGTTCCGAGATGGTGAAATGTAATGGAAAGAGCATGAGCTTTAGAGTTAAGCCCATACTTGACGTCAGCATCCACTCCTGACCCAAATATTTCCCTTTTCTGAGCTTCAGTTTTTTTCCTCCATCTAAGCATGGGAATTAACTCCCATCTACATCTCAGGGTTATAAGGATTAAAATGAGGCAGTGTCTGCAGAGTACATTATAAACCATAAAGTACCCTCTAAATATATAATATTGTGAAGGAGATATTCTGAATACTGATCAGTATTTTTATCACTGTTGGTATTCTTAGGAAAAGGAAAGGTCCAGGATAATTGGGATGCAAAGGGTTGTAAACTGTGTTTAAAAGACAGCATGGTGAGGTGGCAAAAGCACAGACTCCAAGGTTGGGAGTACGACTACTTTCCTACTCATTTGATGACCCCAGGCAAGTTACTTGACCTGCCTTAGCTTTAGTTTTCTCAGTCTATAAAACGAGAACGTGGATGGCAGCTTCACAGGGATCATGAAGTATAATGAGTAAAAAAGTGACATATTGTGCTCAGGTCCAGGTGTGTTGGCCAGATGGAAGTGGGGGCTGTCGGACCAGTTTTGTGGAGGCTCTTGCTTTAGTATGGGTGAAAGGCTTGATAAAGGTGAAGTCAATAGGCATTGGTGTCTTTCGGGTTATGGGAAGAAGAGGTGCTAACTCCAAGGCCAAGGTTTCAGGCTTAAGCAGATTCTGTTCTTGACCTTCCTTTTTTTTCTTTCTCTGGGCAATCTCATGGCTTTTATTTACATCCTGATAACTCCCAAAGCTAAATGTCCAACTCATATCTCTCTCTTGAGCTTCAGACCTGCCCCATGTATAAAACCTATTGGACAGCTCTACTTGGATGTTTATGATCTCAAACTATTCTTTTAGCTGTCCTCAGGCTCTCCACAGAAAAAGGGGCTATATTCCTTTACCACAGTTGTTCAAAGGCTCCTGAATGATTTATCACATTCTGGACCCAGGCACTCCTACCCTACTCCTCCTCCAACTACATAATATCCTGAAGCCTGGAGGAAGATCATGGACTAGGACTGGATGAGTTTTATGGCACTGATGTTGGTAATTCTGAGTTTAGACATCTTTCCTTAAATTCAATTCAAGCAAACCTTTCCTAAGCAGTCTTTCTGTGTAAGACCTATGCTTGATGCTGGACAGACAAAAGAATCAGATATGGCCCCTGAGACTATCTGAAAGCAGTTGATCTGGACTGGAGTAGCATTTGAAACCATTGTTGATCACCAGCCCTGGAATCAAACAGTGCTGGCTTTGAGTCACTGTTACTAGTGTTGTGGCCTGAGTGAATTGCTAACTTCTTTAATCCTGAGTTTTTTCATCTATAAAATAGAAATAATGCCATATCTCAGTACATTTGTATGGTGTTTAAATGCAAAATGTGTGTGAAGTAAGAGTCTGACAAATGATAGCTTCATTATATCCAGGAAGTACTACTCATGATTCCTCATTCGATGCCCTGCTATTTCCCCAGTAAGGATATTGCCAAGACTACCTTCTCTTTCAGAGTATCCCGTGAGTATAGAAAGTAAATGGCTGGAGTGAGGGACATCCCATAAGACAAAGGGAAATGGCCAAATTGGCATAGATTCCAAACCACAGCCTTCCCAGCAGTGTTTAAACCTGAATTAGTTATGGATTCCTAGAAACCTAGCACTCGTTTGTGATGCAACCTGGGTAAATAATTTAGGCTGTCTGAACCTAAGGTTCTTTATCTGTAAGATGAGAGGGAAAGGTTTGGAAATATGCCCACTTCATAGAATAATTGTGAGGATTACCCGTAATCGTTATTTTATGTGTACTAGGCATAGTGTTGTTAGTGTGTGTGAGTTCTCTGATTCTTTATACCCACTTTTCCAAAGAGGAACAAAAATTCATCCCTAGACATCAAGCCCAGGGTGGTTGGAGTTGTAAGTGTTATCAGGTCATTCACTCAATTATCCATTCAAGACTTACTAAGCACTTACTCAATGTCTAGCCCTCTGTTGGGCTCTATTGATATTAGGCCCTGTTCTTAACAGAAATGATATACTCCTAGGGAGGCAAGTACCAGCGGCATATAAAATATAAGCTTACAAAACAAGCAGGGCACAAGCTGCTCTGTGTTTGAACCCAAATGTGTTAGCTGTAGTATATTACGAGATACGAGAGAGAGTGAACTAGGGTAGACGAGGCTGGAGCACCCAGGGGCAGACTACTGCAAGAGGAAGGGCATAAGCTGGGCCTTACTGAATACAGTGGTCTTAGTTCCTCTCCTAATTAAATAAGCAGCGTTGGGCAAATCACTTCACTAACCTTGGTATTTCATCATCTCAGAAAAGAATTTCGGTATTTATCCTATTCAATTTTATAGGGTAGATTTGAGAATCAACTTAAAAAATGGAGAGAAGGGGGGCGCCTGGGTGGCTCAGTCAGTTAAGCGTCTGCCTTCGGCTCAGGTATTGATCCCAGGGTCCTGGGACTGAGCCCCACATCCGGCTCTCTGCTCAGTGGGGAGCCTGCTCCTTCTCCCTCTGCCTGCTGCTCCCCCTGCTTGTGCTCTCTCTGTCACATAAATAAATAAAATTTTTAAAAAAAAATGGGTAGAAGAGTATTTTGAAAAAAATTTAAAGCACTGTGTAACTGGGTTAGGAATCCTGGAATATGATGACCAGAAGGACTTCCAGACTGTGCTGCCTTATTTTGTAAATGGAGCCACTTAGGCTCTGAGAGTCTGCTCTCTCTACTGAGGGGAAGCTGTGGGTCCCATATCCTTTAGTCTGCTTAGCGGTCTTGCTTTATATGTCATCTCTGTTCAGTCTTAATAGCTATCACATTAATGGTGAGCTTACAGTGTTCTACAAGGCAGTGTGAGAAAGTGGTTAGTACAGTTGGGCATATAGTTAAGCACTCAAATGGAAACTTATTAGTATAATAATAAATTTCAAAGTCCTTAACATAGCTTACAAAACCCTTCACGGTATGGTCCCTGCTTTCTTCTCCAGCCTCATTGTTAACTCTCAAGAGCTCCGTGCCAAACTCTTTATTTTCAGGAACAAATACCATTTCATCCTTCTTTCCTTTGTGTAGGCTATTTTCTTTTCCTGTGTGGGAAGCCTTTCTGTATCCTTATCTGATTGTGAAGCCTCCTTTCCTACGTCCTTCTAGGTCCATGTGCTCAGTTTTATCATAAGAACTACATGCTACATTAAAATGTTGTGTTTTGTGTTCCCCTACTAGACCATAAATCCTATAAAAACAGGAACTGTTTCATCCGGTGTCTGGCCCAAAGTAAATGCAAGCTAAATAGTTGCCAAAGTCAAAAATGAAGGGAAAATCACTTGCCCAAGGTTATAGCTGCAAGTATTACCATCCTCCTCAAACCTTGGTAATTGGGTCCAAACTATTAGGGAGGGGCGTAGATAGGAAGGTCCTAGACTCCTGGAGTGGCCTGTGAGACCACAGAGGTGGTAAGGAGAGGGCCATTTTAGTCCCTGAGGTCACCTGGATTTGTTTCCTCGCCAGGAAAGTTCCAGATGCAGGTCCTACCCCAGTGTGGCCATGCAGTCCATGAGGATGCCCCAGACAAGGTGAGTCTGGTGCTCTGTGACTATAAAAGGACAGCTGTGAGTCACCTTGGCTCTCACAGAAAATAGCACAAGCCTCTTAGTCAGGCTGAGTTGCCTGCAGCAGCTACTGTGGGGCCTGCACAGATACAACTCCGCCATCTCTCCAGACCTTTCCCTGGCAGCTGCTACGGTCTTAACTTTCTGTGTATGGACTGGCACCGTGCAATTTCACCCCAGGGCCCTCTGGTTAAGATCTTAAGCTCCACTTCTCTCTTGCCCCCAAAAGCCAGATGGAAGAAGGGAAAATTGGGATAGAAACTGCTCCCTAAACTACAGTCACAGTTAGAAGTTAATACACACTCCTACAGAATAAGGTGCTTTTTAACTCTCAGGGGATAATTAAGCCTTCACATCATTCCTCTTGATTTCTCTGGAGCTATCCTTGCAAGGATGGTGGGGAGGAGTCTCCTAGCCTGCCAGGACTCAGGTCTTTAGGTTTCTGGCTCCCCAGACCTATAAGATCCATGAGTCCACTATAGAGCCTAACCTTCCAGTAGAAGCCCCCAGGACCTCAAAGCTGATTCCCATTGCCAACACCATATAGCCTGGAATATCTCTCCCTCTTCCAGGTAGCTGAAGCTGTTGCCACTTTCCTGATCCGGCACAGGTTTGCAGAGCCCATCGGTGGATTCCAGTGGTAAGGAAGTAACAAAGGTTTAAGGCGCCCAGCAGTGCTGGCCGACTCCAACAAAAAGATATTTGCAGCGTTATAAATCTCTCTGCCTTAGCCCTGCCTGCTTTGGGTCACCGTGCCTTTCTTCTTCCTCCTCAACACAGAGCCCAGCACATGTGTTTCTGCAAACCCGTGGTCGATGGTTTCTGTGTGCTACGGTCAGTGGGTTGCTGCTGAGCTGAGATTAAATTGTGCCTAGTCCCCACTCCACCCCTCCTCCCACTTCTTGAGGTGCCTCCTTCCCTGAGGAGGCTAGGAGGGGAATCGGTCTTTTTCCAGACTCTTAGAGAAGTTCTGTATGCCTTCTCCTGCTCTGCTGCTGAGGAAGGCTGGGCAGTCCCTGGAGACTGTGGAGCGATCCAGAGCGGGGTTTTCAGCCTCGGCACTATCGACATTTGGGGGCGTAGCCTGTGTATCGTGGGATGTTTGACAGCATCCCTAGCCTCTGTGCCCTGGAAACCGGTAGCACTCCCACACACACACACACAAAGTTGTGACAAGCAAAAATGTCTTTGGATTTTCCCAAATGTCTCAAGAGAGACAAAATCACTCACAGTCGAGAAACACTGGTTTGAGAGGAAAAAGGACGCCTCTCATGCTAGGAACTCTTCTGATTAGGGAGACACAGTTAAGACTCTTTGTTGAGGAGGAGGAGGAAGAGAGGCATGATTTCCCAAACCACACAGCCCTGGCCCCACCTTAGGGAGCTCCTCGTCTGGGCTGCAGTATGCCCCTGACCCTCAGAGAGCCCACGAGCCTGCTGAGTCAGATCTGCCAGCTGGAAAGTCTCCTATCTGATTTTGGTGAGGGTCCGGGGGAGCTGGTTCCCTACCCTCAGGAATCTGAAGAACGGTTGAAAAGAAATCGCTTCTGCAGTAGAGAACTCTGAGTGCCAGGACCTGGGAGGTGAGGGTGACAGGGCAGGATAGGCATTGGCAACGATGACAGGAGCCTGGTACGGTGAGCCACACATGTGACTCCCTCATGTCGAACCACCCCTCAGGCACCTAATCATTGATGGATCCCAGGAATCAAAAGTAAAGACTTAGTTTTTCTTGATAGTAATGTTTAAGCCCCTAGACCATTTGGTCACATCATCAGTTCACAGAGAGCAGAGCCCGTGTCTAGACCTAGATGGGGCTGTGGGGAGGTCGGACAGATCTGCAAGGGCCTTGGTGGTCATGAGGGTCCCGGGGCTTCCTGGAGGAGAAGGGGTGAGCAGGGGAAAGCTAGTAATGGTCACATTTGTTTTCCCTTCTCTTTCCACTCTTCACAGTGTGTTTCCTGGCTGTTAGTAACCTGCTGTCCGTCTCTTCCCCAACATTGAGCTCTGTTGTAAATACATCGCACCAGAGGCCACTGTGATGCCGCTGTCTCCTCACCATCCTGCCCGACCATGTGACACCGGCTCCCTATAGACGGGCTTCCCCAGATGTACAAACCCTTTTGTGTATTCCTGCCAAAAACATTGTTTTCCAAGGTCTTCGACCAACCTCGGCCTCCTTAGTCCAAGGCTCCCCAGCTCCCACCCTTTCCCTGTTCAGGGGTAGCCCCTGCCTATTCTCCCTGCCTTGCCTAGGGTGAAGCCTCCATCAGAACTGCCACCCTGGGCCCCATTCCTGGTATTAGGCAATGCACCTGTCTAAATGTCTCTCCAGGCTCAGGGACCTCCATTCCTTGAGATTGTTCTTGGCGTGGTCCTGCCCTACCTCATGGGATGGACCATGCACAGGGTGGTCCTTATTTTCCCCTTTCAAATAAAATATCAGTCAGGTACCTTTTTATCCCAGTCTTACTCTTCCAGGCTTGGAAGACCCGGAGAGGCCAGGATCCCATCCTTAGGAATAGGGAGGGGTGGTGGATAGCATCACAAGAAACCAGCCTGAAAATCAGGTCCAGTCAGTCCAAGCACATGGCCTCCCATCTGGGGAGAGCCCACTGTCCCTCTCCCACATGTCTGGGCACCTGCCGTGGGCTGAGGCCAGGCTGCTCCAAGGGCCTCTTGAGCCCTCACCTGCCGCAGAGCAACCCAGGTTAAATACAGCCCGTGCACAAAGCCATAGGCTAAAGCCTGTGGAGTTGTTTTTAAGAATCAAATTTAACCATTGTCATAATTGGTCCCCGGAGGTGTGCAGAGTGCCCACTTGCCTCTTCTAGACCCACAGCTTATCTTCACCATTTGTGGTTTCCATGTCACTCTTCATAGAAACAGTACAGCCCAGCATCCTCAATCTTTGCCCTCTCCTAGCTGCCTCATCACAGCACTGCGGCCTCCCCATGCTGCCTGGGCCCGCCATTTCCAAGGGCAGGAAGGGGCAGTCTCCTGCAGCCCATCTTTTCTGTGACTGTCTTAGGTGATGCGTAGCCCCCTCCACCTTTCCACCCAACAACTTCCTATATCCCTGTCCTGCTGCACGGTCCAGAGTCTGGGACCTACTTTGTTTCTTTGTTATTTATGACCTTGTTTAAAGAGAATAAATATCTCCCAACCTTTATCGATCTTGTCTTTCTCCATGGAGTTGTCCTTATTTCTGCTTATCTGGGGACAGGGGGACAGTTTGTTGGATTGGATTTAGTCACCATAGGTCTCCAGAAACCCCTTTCCTGAGCCCATCAGCATCTTATGCTCTGTTCCTCACATCCAGAATGCCCAGTGGAATGGGCAGAGCCAGGCTCCACTGCAAACAGGGAGACCTGGATTCTAGTCCCATTCTTCCAGTTATGTGCTCTGTCGACGTTGGCCCAGAACAGGATAGTCTGTGCACTGTTTATGTGAGTTCCGACACTCATGGCTTCACACCTGCCAACACCAGAACTCTGCCCACAAGCCAGATCATCTCCTGAGCTCTAGATGCTTAGGTTCATCTGCCTTCTGTCTCTCCCAGATGACCAAAGCCACTCATATTCCTAAAATTGAACTTGCCTTCCCCTTAAACCTTGTTCTTCCTCCCGTGTTTCCTTGCTCAGTAAGTGGTAGGTACCACCATCTATTGTCCAAACCAGACAGACTGAGCTCTCTAGATGGCTCCCTCTCTCACACCTGCATCCAGCTTACCACCAAACCCCCACCCATGCTCTTTTTTACGTCCCCTGTTTCCCATCCCACAGCCCTGCCATAGCTTAGGCTTCATCTGTCAGCTAGCTCACTCAGTACCCGGGCTGGTTTCCTGCCCTAGCCCCTCCCTTGGTCATCCTCTACACGCTGTTGGAGTCTTCTTCCTATTAGGCTATGGAGCCAGGCTGCCTAAATTAGAACCCAAGGCCCACCCCTTACAGGCTGTTTGAGATAGCCATGGACTTTCTCTCTTTGTGCTGCAGTTTCCTCTGAACAATGATCAACAGTACGTCCCTCACACAGTCTTGAGGACTATGTTAAGTGACTACAGGTTAACTGGCTCTCAGTAACCGGCTTAGGGTAAAGCACTCAATAAATTGTTCATGTCATGTCACTGCTATATTGTACTTAGACCTTTACTCAGAGTGGTCTGCGGACCAGCAGCATCAGTATCATCTGGAAGCTTGTTAAAAATTTTGTCTCCACCCAGACCTGTTGAGTCAGAACTGATCTGCATTCTAACAAGCACATTAATTCTGAGTTCTGGTTTAGATGTTCCCGAAGTATTTCAGGGTAAAGCATGAGCTCCGTAGCAGAGAAGGAAAGTGCCTTGTGTGTGATGTGCTTTCTCCCGCCCAAGTGCTGGGGGTGGGGGGGGCTCCCTTTACTGGGCTGTGTGCTCTCTGTCCACAGGAGGGCAGCATAATCACACGCATGGCTTTCAGAAACACATCCGCACTTCCGTTCACCGGGCAAGTCCTAATACTCAGCAAATTTTGCGTGTCATCGAATTCACTTTACACACATCTCGTTTAATCCTCACAGCATCTCTATGAGGTAAGTGGTGTTACTCCTCTTACAAGTAGGCAGACAGGTCCAAATTCATACAGCCCAGAGGTGGTGGTGTCAGAATTAAGACCTAGCTTGTGTCCTCTCCACATTGCCTCCCGGACAATACAGGGGACCCTGAACAGAGGTCATTTTGGTCTAGGTACCATTCTTAAAATAACAAGAGGATGATGACCAGGGATTGAGGCTTCTTCAGGCTTGATGGCTGGAGACAGAATGATACGTTGAGCTTTCGGTTACGTTCTGTGCTATCACTTACACCTCCTTTATCTTTGTATCCGTGTGAAGTACAGGCCTTGTTATCCCTGCTTTGAAGGTCAGGAATTGAAGCTCAGATGTGAAATGGCTAGCCCACAGCCATGGCTAGGAGGTGGCAGCATCTTCGCCCACTGAGTGTTCCATTGTACCCTAGCAGGTGAAGGAGGACAGGTAGGTTCCTGTCTCACAGAGCTGAAGAAGCAGCTCGTGGACAAAGAAGAGTGAGTAGAGCAATAGAGGTTTTATTAAGCAAGGGTAAAGAAAAAAAAAAGCTCTCAGGAGTGAAGGGGTCCCAACAGGGTTGCCACTGCGGGCTTTTAGGGTTGGACTTTTATTGAAGGCTAACCAGGGAACTTAATCCTTTTATCGTCTCTATTGATAGCACCATTGAGTAAGGACTAGCGATAAACCTTTAATGGCTTACTTCCTTTTTTAGGTTCGGGTGATTTTTTGCAGGACACAAGTAGCTGTTATAACAAAACCCCGCCTCTGACTCCTAGGGCAGGGTTTGTTCCCTTATCTCGAATTTCCTTACACCTCTGCATTTTTGTGATTTTTGTGAGCCTGATCCCATAGCCCCCTACCTATCTCACCCTACCTAGCCCCGCCTGTCCCTTTTCACGTAGCGTATCTTTAATAAGCACCTACTATGTGCTGGCCATCACAACATCCTTGTGAAGCCTACAGGTCAGCACTATGAACTCCGGAAGGGAGCGGAGGAGACCCCAGACCCTTTGAATGAGGGATTTGCTACAGAGCCAGAAGGAGCATGTTTGGGTAAAACCAAAGGCCATTCTGTCACACACACCCCCTAAAGAATGTCCAAGGAGAACATCCTGAAAAAAGGAGGTAGACAAATTTTGGGGTAGCCATTGATCTACTGGTGGGGGGAGAACCTCGAGATTGAGGTACTCAGCGGCATGAAAAGAGCCGGGTATGGATGACTCCTTACCCTCTTCTAAACCTGCTGTTAGGGGCATTTATTTGCTGGTTAAGCAAACCCGAGCACCTATTCTGTACCAATCTTCCAACGGACTTTAGAGATAGAAATAACGAGGCCCTTCAGATGGCTCAGTCTAGACACACTGTTATAGAAACAGTGACCACACTGTGTAAAGAGGAAGGGGACAACTAAACCTCTTTGAAAACAGGTGGGGGATGGCTGCATAAAGAGGTATCATTTGAATTGAGCTTTGAAGCATCACCACAGGGTGGAGGTATAGAAGGAAGGGAAATAAAATGCATTGCAGGTAGAGGGGTCAGCATACACAAGTCCAGCATACTTGAAAGTCAGTCTGAGAACTGGTAGATTAGTGGGATTAGTATGGTTGGAGTGATGGCTGACAGGAGAGTCAGCAGGAGACAGGACATAAAGGCCATGAGTGGCAAGAATGGGGAGTTGTCAGGGACGCCTGCGTGGCCCAGTAGACTAAGCATCTGCCTTTGGCTTAGGTCATGATCCTAGGGTCCCGGGATCTAGCCCAGCATCAGGCTCCCTGCTCAGTGGGGAGCCTGCTTCTCCCTCTGCCCCTCCCCCTTGCTCGTGCACATGCTCCCTCTCTTTCTCTCTCTCTCTCTCCCTCAAGTAAATAAAATCTTGAGAAAGAAAGAAAAGAAAAGAAGAGAAAAGAAAAGAAAAGAAAAGAAAAAAGAAAAAAGAATGGGGAGTTGTCAGAAGTTAAGGAACTCCAGTATCCTGCGCAGACGGATTGGTAGACACCAGACTCTCAAAAGGCAGTGTGGCAGTCAGGTAAAAGGCAAAGGTGTACTTAACTAGGACAATGGCTGCAGGGATGAGATCCTAGGAGGAAAGGCTCTTTAGCTTGGAGGTGGAATGAACGGACAAATTGGACAGTAAGATGCCAAGGATTCTTCAGTTGGATTCAGGGGTCTGTCATCAGAACTGGCGGTAGGGAGTTAAAGGTCAGGACTTCACAAGGAAAGAGCAGGAAGAGAGCCTGCAATAGGAGTAGAGGAAGCAAAAGATAGTTACACTCTCCCCTGCAGGAATGGAGTTTCTGAGCCAACTCTTCTGCCCCAGCTGGCTGCCCCACTAGTGGCCAGAATCAACACATTCTCAGTCTGGGTCCAGGGCTCAGAAAGTTATGTAAACTCAAGAGACTCCCTTATTCCTAGAGCTGGTTTCCTCTCTCAGCAGTTTGCTAGAAAACCCCAGCCTGTAGCCAGGCGAAACCTTGGAAACGGGGACTAGCCGAATGGCTGGCCTCTTACACGTGGGGGAAGTGACTGCTGCCCTCCTGGCCCATAAGGTGATAAGCAGATGAACAAGAGGTATAATGGTCATTACTTTTATTATGCTCCATCTGAAAAGTGGCAAACTTTAAAGAACATGGAGACGGTAGTTATCTATGGGGATCCATCTGAGCCATGCCCTCAAACCCTCAGCCAAAGAGTTTCCCCTTAGCACTTCATTTCTTTGAAATAATCTTCGATTTCACCAGGGGTGACCCACTTCATATGCAAATATGCTCCTGGCAGAGACTTGAGGGACCCTCAGTCATTCAGACTTTAGGAAAAGGCCAATCAAGCACTTCCTGGGAAGGATCAAGTGACCAAGGAAAGGAATAAAAGGGGGGTGGGGCAGGCTCTCCTTCCAAAGTGGGAGAAAATTGTGGGGATTCCAAGGTGAGGAAGAAAGAAAAGTCCAGAGAGAAAGAGGCTGTTTAGAAGCAGCTGGTGGGGAGAAACTCCATGCCCCAGATCCCAGCTCTTCTTCTGTGAATTTAGGGAAGGTTTTTTTTTCTTCTTCTTTTTTTTGAGCCTCCTTTTCCTCCTTTGCCAAAAGGGGTAATTGTTGTACGACAAGGGAGATAAAATAGCTGGCACAGAGTAGATACAAATGTTTGTCTCCTCTCCCTAGCTTTGAAGGGATTTCATAGTTTTGCTAAGTGTACAGCAGTCTGCCCACCAATGTCCCTTCTCCCCACCCCACCCCACCCCCTCTCCTTTGCCTTCTCCCAGCTTGAGCAGCCAAGTGCCCCAGACAGGAGACTCTTTGAATGGTTCCATGAAAGGGCAGTTTGTGCTGTCTGTCCTTGGCACTGCTGGACAAGGACCCCCCAGGATTAACACCCTCTCACTTCCTTCTCCCCAGCAGCTCAGCTCTCCTGTCCCCTTGTGTATAAAAGTGAGGGGGTAGCTGCTCCCTGCCCTCTATCCACACACATTCTCTTTCCGTTGTGTTCCTGGGGCCCCGATGTGGAAGCCCTTTCCGCCCACTCTAGCCATAGGGCTCTGCCCTTTCTCCCAGTTCCTGTGATCCTTAGGGTAACACCACACAGCTTTCCACTTGATTATATCCAATTAGCTATTCTTACATTTGGGTGTCTGCTAATTTTGCCTCAAGGGCAGTGAGCAGGCCTCCTCATTTTCTTGGATTCTCACGGAACACGTAGCATGGAGCTGTTCACGCAATAGGTGTTCATGCAGCTCTGGGGAATTGAGGTGATTCATTTGTGTATTCAACAAATACCTCCATCTGGGGCGCCTGGGTGGCTCAGTCGTTAAGGGTCTGCCTTCGGCTCAGGGCGTGATCCCGGTGTTATAGGATCGAGCCCCACATCGGGCTCCTCCGCTGGGAGCCTGCTTCTTCCTCTCCCACTCCCCGTGCTTTTCTCTCTCTCACTGGCTGTCTCTGTGTCAAATAAATAAATAAAATCTTTAAAAAAAAAACCAACAAAAACAAATACCTACATCTGATAGGATTCTAACTATTAGGCATTAGAGGCAGAAAGGATAGACCTCTCAACACCTGGGAAAGGGTTAGAGACTCCTCTCAAAAAATACTGGCTCCAAAGACAGTACTGCCAGTGGGAGCAAAACAACCACAGCAAAATAACATGCAGTGTAGACAACAGCTGGCTAGTTAAGATCTTTGGAGACAGACCTGGATTTGAGTCCTGCTTCTGCCACTTCATAGCTGTGTAACCTCAGGCAAGTTACACGTTCTCTGCCTCGGTTTCTCTCATCTGCAAAATGGAGATACTAGTACCTATCTCATCGTAAGCACTGCAGGAGACAAGTACACCTAAGTTCTTAGCACAGTGCCTGGCCTACGGTGTATGGCCAGAATGTGGTCACCAGTGAGAATGATGATAGTCATTTACGTAAAAGAATATTCTCTGGAGTGAGGCTTGTTGGAGTGATACAACAGCTCACTTGGACAAGGTCATTAGAAAAAAGACCGAAGAACAGTGTAAGAAAGAAACAAAATTACAAACAAGTAGTGCCCCAAACCACAGTCAGCCCTGTCCTGAATTAGCTACCTACCCACTAAGCACTGTTAGGGCCCCAAAGCATCCCACTTACTAGCAGGACTAGTCAGAGTTTCTGAGGGCATGGAGATTGGTGCAAATACAAAAGAATAAGGCCTTTCCACTCTCTAGTTGTGGTACAATGGAGGGACATACCTTTGATAACCACTGAATGGAAAGAACACTGGTAAAAGAGACAGACCAGGCCTGGGGCCAAGCTCTACTATGTAACCCCAGGCAAGCCACTAACCATTCCAGACCTTGCTTTCCATAATGCCTGCTCTTTTCCTCCCTGGGTAGGTGAGGTTCAAGAGGAGTGCTAAGTGTTTTGAAAACTGACATACTGACCAGAAGTAAGGCGGTACTATTCATAGCTCAAGGGACAGGCAGTCCCCCTGTTTGCACAGCCCTGCCTTTCCTTCCAAGCTTCCCTCAAGAGCTGGTCAGTCTCTCCTTCCCAGGAAGCCTCTGAGGAGCTTCTCAGTGCTGTGTCCCTGTTTCCTCCTGTGGCTACACTGTCTTAACGATGATTTGAGGATCTAGGCAGGGTCGGCATCTAATTCTCCTCTCCATTCCGGGTTCCTGCAAGGGCTTGGCACTGAGTCAACACTTTGGTAAACAAATGAGGCTACCCCAAGCCACCGCGATCCCTTCAGCTCTGGACTGCAGCGTTCAAGAATTCTTCTCTTACTGCATGCAACCTTTCCACATTGTGCTTAACTTCCATTTAACACGGGGTGCACATGTCTCCTCTCCCTACTGGCCATCTGCTCCCAGGGACTGCATCCTGCACCTCTCAGCACCCCTGCAGCACGCCTGGGCCTAGGCCTGCCCCTGGGAAATGCTCAGTAGGCACTCCTTGCCAGACAGTTCTTGGCCCTCAGTCGCCTGATCAGGATGTGTGATAACTGCCACACGGCAGACACTGCAAAAGTAGTGGTTTAAAAGCACAAGGTTTGGAGCCAGACTATGGCACTTGGGCAAGTTACCTAACTGCACCTCTGCCTCCGTATCTGTAAAACGGGCATAATACTGCATTGACCGCGTACGGTTGGGGTGAACATTGACTCACTGACACAGATAAGCCCTTAGACCAGTGCCCCTAGAATGGTAAACTCACCAAGTTCACCGCTGCTGTTACCAGCTGAGACCAACCCCGCAGTTCCGAGAAGGCCCGGCTCTGATGCCTGCAGCTGTAAAGAAGGGGAGCTGTGTTGCTCGTGGACAGTAGCTTTCTGTTTCAGGCCCAGTCCTCTGGAGCCTCAGTATGTGACCGAGGGTAGCAGACCATGCCACCCCCAAATATGCCACTCTGGCACATTTTTTTGAGCTATGGGCACTTGAAGAAAAACAAATGCAGGGAGCGGCTCTCTCTGAACTCCCCTTATCTCCCTAAAGACAGATCCTCCGAAAGGAAGTCAGTTGTCATAAATCTCCTCCCTGGAAGTTTCTGCAACTGGGGAAGACTGACTCATCACAGGAGAGACTGGAAGTAGACACTACACCCAGACAGACTTTGTCACAAACTATCATACCGCTCATCTGTTTTTCTAAGGGCCCCTTCATCTTTCCTAAAAATCTCCCCTAAGAGGCCTACGTCTCCCCCTCCCCTTCCCCTATTAAGATGATGTTTAATCCTGAATTCTAAGCCACGTGGGGGAGTTAGTCATTTTTCCCTCAGTGTCTCCCATGTATCCATGAGGCATACACGTTCATCAACTGCTGTTTTTCTCTTGCTAATCTGTCTTTTATTACAGAGGCCTCAGCTAAGAATAAAGAAGAGTAGAGGTAAAATTCCCTCCCCTGCATGACAAAATTTAGTAATTTAGTGAGAGGGGTTACAGAATGTTGGGACACTCGGCAGAAATACCGAAGATGTGACCAGGTGCTCATTGAGGCCCTGGAGGAAGCTGGATATCAGCCCATTAGAACCCTTTCCTTAGGGGCACAAGCCTGGGAAGCAGCAATCCCGAAGTACACAGCGCCGGGACAGGGCAGAGGCCCCCCAGCGGCCACCCAGTCCTTTAACTGTGTGCCTTCTTGGTGAGCGAGACACACACTCCCGCCCCACTGAGGCACCTGAGCCAAGTTGCCTGGAATGTGCTCTGCCCCAGCGCTCAAACATTACAGTCACTTACAATACAGCCCCGGCTCATGCTCGTCCTTCTGTCGGGAAATGCTTCTGCTCATTAGACTCTATGAAAAGTACCAGTCCTCCAAAGTGCGGCTCAAAAGGTGCCTTTTTAGTCATTTATCCAAAAATATTTGCTGAATGCCTACTTATTTGAACCAAACCTTCTTCGGGAGATACCAAGAGGAAGAAGGAGTGCAGAGTCTAGTGCAAGCAGCAGGCAAATAAACAAATACTGAAATTCAGCGCGCTGGGGGCTATTAGAGAAGCGCGGACAGAGTATAGTGGGGCCCTTAAAGCACCCACCCTGCAGGGAAGACAACTGACCACAAATGACCGGAGTGATTTGAGAAATGTGTTATGAAGAATATAAAATCAGTTAACATGAAAGAAAATGGCTGGTGAGTCGGATGATAGGGAAGAGATGTCTGAGGTGACACTGAGCCCAGAGTGGGCTGATGAGAAGAGCCCGGCCATGGGGAGTCGGAAGGAGTAGCAAATGCAAAGACCTGAAAGGTAGGAGCGATGCTGATGGCGATGAGCATAGGTTTTAGGAACAGAAAGAATGTCATGTGTCTGGAATATAATGAGAGGGGAATGGTGGGAGGTGAGCCAAGTTGAGATTATAGCATAAATACATTTTTATGTATTTTTTTAATTCAATGTTATAACGTAAGAATATGCTTGGTTGTGAAAAATGATTCGTAGACATTTTTAATGGCTGTATTAAAAAATCCTCATATAAAAAAAAGAAAGTTTCATTCTGCTTGGAAAAAAAAAAATCCTATGAGGTACACTCCTGTTATGGAGACAGTCCCTGCTCAGTCTTCAGGAGAAGTCAGTGGGGAGAAGGGCAGGAAGCCATGGGGGTTAGGCTAGCCCCCTCCCGCAGGTGTCCTCATTGCCACTTCTGGGCCCCTGTGGTCAAGGCTCAGAGTGGCAAAAACCCCACTGACCAAACCCCAGGGACTACTGATATATCCTGTTTCTATTCTAGAGTGTCTAAGCCCCAGAAACTTCTCCCTCTGGCCTTCCTGCACCCTTCTTTGTATTGCCCATCCATTCTACTCTGACTGATGGTTTGAGAAGAATTCTCAGGTGTTCCTGGTACAGACCACCTCCTTTTGCAAGGAACAAGCAGTGCTGACAAGGCCGTCTTCCAGAAGGTAGCTCTCCTTTCTCCTCTCCTAGCCTGGCCTTTGGCTTCTGGCTTCTCTGGAAAGCCGCAGGACTCCACCAGCTTCTCTCTGCCAACATGCCAACAATTTTAGTCTTTCGGGCTTGAGGTGCAGGGTCTGCGAAATTCCTGTCCATACTCATGTATCCACTTGTTGGCCACTGGGAGAGAATGGGGAATAAAAGACCAGGCTCAACAGAGCAGACAGCAACAATGCTCGCTCACAGGGTCATGCAAGGGCCGCTTACATTCTGCACCTTGGGCAATTCCCTTGCCTCCCCCTAGTTCCAGCCCTGCGACAGACTACAGATGTTGCTGCTAGCAAAGATAAAGAGAAAAAGTCTCTGACAGGGTCCTGTCTACTACAGACTCATTTGCAAACCCTGAAAGCTCCTGAAAGTCCACCCTCCCCCTGGTGCAATGAAAAAAAAGGGGTGGTTTCTCTAGGCAATGGCCATCTCAGCATGAGAGTCTGGTCGACTTCTTTTTCTGTCTTCAGAACTAAGTGCTTTTGGACACATATATGACATAAATACATCTGCTTATTTACTTATCTCTTCCTTGTGACCATCTCCTCACGGGGAGGCACTAAATGGGACACACAGTGGCTTGATGGTTCTCTCCTTGGGTTAGAGGGCTGGAACTTAGGACCATTTTCCTCCTCAGCTGTGCTCAGGAATCAAGGCCTCTCTGGTCAGGTCAGTAAACTTTCACCGACACCTGCTCTGTGAGAGGATCTCTGCCCTTTAAGGCTTCCCAATCTGTTGGGGGCAACTAACCCACAAGCTGATCATCTCAGTATCATGTGGCACTATAAGGAAGCTTTTGGAATGACAGGGCTGTGCTATTTTCCATCCACCCCCTATCTGACTTTACTCTGAACCCCTCACCCAATTCTCATGCCCAGAGAGGCAGGCCTTACCCCACTTATCTCCCACCAGGACAGGACAGCCCGCATGAAGTGTGTCACCATCCCCTTCACCACTCCTATGCAGATTCCACCAAAACAGTGCCGCATTCTGAAAACAAAAGGGCCCACCCCAGAGACGGTCAGCCCAGAATTTCAGTCCTTTGGAAGTACATAGGCTATGGCTAAGGACAAATGCATGCATATCATTAAATGAGAAAACTGTCCATGCAGATTGGGGGCAAGGCATGTATAACATGGCACAAAATGGCGTAAGTTGCCATTCACCCATTCCTTCATGAATACATGATTTATTGAGGGCCTACTCTGCTCCAGGCCCTGAGGATTCAGAGACAAATCATATCCAATTCTGCTCTCAGGAGCCCACAGTCTTATAGGAGAGACAGATATAAAAACAGAGGAGGACAAGACAGTGTGGCAAGTGCTAGGAGAAAGGTGAACACATGATGTCATTGGATCCCAGGGGAGAGGCCCTCAGCAAAAACCACAAAGCAGAACAAAATATTCCTTATACAATTAAGACCTTAATCAGATGCTTACCCTTCCTCAGGCACTTACCAATAATACCCCCAGGAAGCAGGCTTTATCATACTCCCCACTTTATAAGCAAGGAAGTTGACAATTAGGGGCTTTAAGTAATGCAACTAAGAAGGAACAAAGTCGAGACTCAAACCCAGGCGTCTTGACAAATCCTGTATGTCCATTTTCCCCCAATGCACGGCCTTTTCCCCTACAATTCCTATAGACCTAGTTTAACCTTGGCCATTAGAAGCTGTCAAAGCCCAAGGTAATGAGAGCTTTCCAGAATGCACCGATAGCTTCTACATTCCCAAGTCTAGAAGAGACACCAATCCCCTGCCTTTACTTAGGCAATGCTTACTGGTGCTGTGCTAAGTGTTTTATAGGCACGGTATCATTTCTGTATCTTCATTTCATTCCCCAATTAGGTAAGGGCTTTGAGGGAGCTTGATGGGTCTGCAACTGGGGGGAAATGAAAACCTCTTATCACGTGGCCCTCTGTGCCTCACGTGATCTCATAGCTCTTACTGCAATATGCTGTTACTGCCTGTTAACGTCTCTGTGAGCTCCTGGAGGATAAGGGCTATGAGTTTTCCTCTGTACCCTCAGTGCTTTCGGCCCTCAGTGTTTCCTGAATGAATGCCTGAGGGACCCGTTGCTCTAGAGGATCCAAGGGTCACCAAAACCTTTGAGTTCTATCGTAATAGAGAAGGCAGACATGTAATCATCCACTTGTAATATAAGTAGCCATAAAACTTAAAAATAGACGCACAAGTCACATGTGGTCATCTAAATTGAGGAATTATCTTTGATTCTGAGAATCAGGGGAAAATGCCTTTTATCCCTCCTCCCAGGAATAAGCTTGCACGCACAGACAGCACGGAAGCTCAGGTGTTAGTTCTGCACTCTCATTACCACCATGTGCTGGGACCAGACCCCCACTCACCTTGACCACAGGCACACTGAAGTTGGCATAGATGAAGGCAGTGGCTCCTCCAGCTTCCACGGAGCTCAGCTACAATGCCAAAGAGCCAGCGTTGAAATAGTCCCTGACCACCCAACCCTGCCCCACTTGACATCTGATGTCATTTCTGCATAGAATCCTTCCTGTGTCCCCCTATTTCAGCTCTGGGAGAAATACTTATTCAAAGATAATCACCCAACTTAAGAATTAAGGGAGCCTACTCCCTGGCATCATTGTTTACCTGCAGGGCCACAAGAGGACAGCCTTTAGGAACACCCCCTTTCTTTATCCTTCCAGCTAACATCCTTATTGAGGGCTACAGTAAGTTGATTTGAAGTTGGAGACCCTCAGGAAGAAATCTGGTTTATATCACAACCAAAGACATACACACACCCCTGAAATAAAAGTTTCATTAAATATTCTTACTACATGAGATATCCTTTGTTATTGTCCATATTATTTTATTCTATTCTAGTTCAGATTTCTTAAATGCTGACCACATCCACTAAATTAATTTCCCAGCCCACTAACGGATCATGACTGTGGCTTACAGAGCACTGTTTATACTACAGTCAGTTTTCAAAGTTGGGCATTGTAGGAACCACTGATGGCAGCTTTGGCATGTTTCCCAGACCACTCATCCCATTCTAGGTAACCTCAGCTAAGGAGTTTCACCATTGAGATATTCTAGAATTGTAGATGTCTTCTCTTAATATGAACTTTTTTCTTCTGATTGTCAAAGAAATATATAAAAAATTTAAAAATACACGAAAATACAAATATTGCTCATCACATTGAGAAAAAGGCACTGTTGTAATTTACATACTAACTGGGCATTTATTCAGCACTGACTATATGCTAGACATTATACTGAGTCCTTATAGGTATATTATCTCACTTATTCCTCACAACAATCCTATAAGTTAGAATTATTATTGTTATAATTCATATTTAACAGATGAGGAAACTGAGTCTCAGAGCGATTAAGTACTTAAGAAAAGGTCACATCACTCTTCTGTGACTGAGCCCGATTTGAACTGAGCCAATGCTAACTACAGAGTCCTTGCTCACAGTCTTCATGCCATACCCTTGAACATTCGGGTTATTTCCAAATGTTTGCTATTACAAGCAACTCTTAGTAAAATCATTTTTTTTCATGTTACACTGTTCTCATGAGAGAGTCTGGACCACTAGTATCACTGAGTCAAGAGTGTGTGCATACATTGGATACCTTTGATACGTAATGCGAAATGACTTTCTCACCAGCGGTGCAACAGGACAGAGCCAGTCCGACCTCACCCTGTCTACCGGAACGTGGGTGGATCCACATTCGCCTGTTAGGCGTTAGGATGTTGGCACTTGTTAGAGGAAACTGAACTGACACGGTTCAGAACCTGGAGGTGGCAGTGGTGATGTTTAGCATTTCCTGGCTCCCCCCGTAGCCCCTCGGGAAGGTCGATGAGAGCACCAGTTTGCTCCTTGTGTTCAAGTAATGGGATGATTCCGTTGTAACCCCTGTTGTCAGCAACTAGGGATGTAAGCAAGATACACAGGGGCAGCCTGCACTCACCTGCGTTCCTTTCCGTGCGGTTTTGCAGTATGGCGGGAAGGAATGACTTATCGAACAAATTGAAAAGAGAATCTGACCTGTGTGCTAAGAAGCTCCTGAGCAGGATTGTGAGATCGGTGTGGTGAAGTAAACCTTCCACTGTTTTGTACTGGGACTGATCTTATCTCCAGTTTGAATAAAAAATTACTAACTTGATTTCAGCTCAGTCCTCTGCACATCTTATAGATTATTTTCTCCCTACAATATTACTCTTAGAGTCTCCATAAACCTGAATGTCTGTCGTTAGAAATGTTTGTAACAGTCTTTACCTCAACCTGAAGATGAAAGAATTGGGATAACCTAGCACGTCCTAGGTCCCATGGTGTCGATGCCCCTTTAAGGGGTCCTATACCTGCTTCTGGGATGCACTGATAGAAACCTATTGGCTAAAACTTTACAGAGTGACGTCCCCTTACATTATGTCGTCAGATCCTCACGATAACCCAACGAGGAGGTGCAGGACAAGAAAACAAGCTCAAAGAATTGATGTGATTTGCGCTGAGGCCACATATTAAGTGGCAGAACTGGAATTAGGCCAACTAACTCTAAGTGCATTCCATTCCACTATCACAAATGCTTATGCTCAAATGTACATGCACACGTGTGTATACTCACCCCCCTCCACACACACACACACACACACACACACACTTGCATTTTGCCATTTAAAATTGCAGGGCTCTTGCATCCAATCTACCCCTACCATAGTAACTGAGCCTCGGTAACCAGGGAACCAGAGGTAGGAGATATTAGGGAGGTAAAGAACAGAGAGATCCTGGCCCCTAGATGTCCTATCCTTTGCTTGACACCAATATTCTTCACTGCCTGTGACTTCCCACGTCCTCTTGAGTCATCAACCAGAGATGCAACCAGCTGCTGATACAAGACATGCTCCTGCCTGGAGAGCTGACGTCCCTCTATGCCTGATCAGAACACTCAGAATGACCACTAGAGGCCAGACACCACCGGAAGCGGCAGCCTCTGGGTCTGCAGGAAGTATAAAACCGAGTCACAGGAAGAACTACAATGAATCCCCAGCATTACAGACCATGAAGTGTGGCCTCTGGTTGTCCTTTCTTGGCTGCACTGTGGAGACAACACAGCACTGAGAAAAGAGGGAATGCTAGGGTGGGGGTGTGCTATTCTAATGAGTCCGAAAGCAGGACTTCATCTTCGGGTGTCATGTAGAGCCCTTCTATTAGCATGTTTACCCCTTCCGTTAACAGTCGTACACCTCTTATAATTTACGTGACGGACGACTGAAATTATGACTGGCCCACAGAGAAGGAAGTAAACCTACATGATCTGCAGGGAAGGCTCAATTCCTGGAATCAGGTCAGAAATTAGGAGAGGAGGCCAATATATTTGTTAAGGCAGTATAATGCAGATTTTATGGGGGGACAGGAAAGAGAATTTTCACTACATGTAAGACAGCGACACTTACTGAATTTCTCAGTAGACATCTCTGTTCTTCCCTCCTGTAATCTTAGCTGTCTCCTTTCTCTTCCCTCTTTCCCCTCATGGCTCCACAACCTCATCCATGGGTCCATGCTTTCCAACACCAACTAGTCCATAGGACCTCAGAGAGAGACTCTCACATCCCCTTCCTGTTGCTCAGGTCCTAGGATCTCCTGGCTTCAGTGTTTAACCGTATTCCCATCCTAATCACTGCCGATGACAAGGTCATATTTAAGTCTATGCACTGTAAGCTCTCTGATGGCAGGAACTCTTCTATTTCTTTATCTCCTATAGTGCCTAATAAAAATGCTGTCTGAAAATCACAAGAGTCCCAGAGATTTTTGTGCTGTATTAGATAAAACCAGTGTCTTATATTGCTTTGAAAACCATAAAAGAGCAGCAGTATAATCATTATATAAGAAGCCCTGGTCCAACCAAAGCAAGACTCACATAGATCATAAATGTTGCAACTCGGTTCCCAGACTTCATCCTGTACAGTGGGCTGGTTGGTGACTGAGACAAAAATAGAACATATCATTACTTTATGCACATGGCACCAAAGGGACAGTCAGGATTCCAACATACGACAGGGAGAAAAATGGGGGTGTCACATATGGGATCTAGCCTTGAGCCACAGCTAGTTGAGTACCCACCCTTGCTGGCAGGTACTCACTTACTTTTTTTCTTTTACTATTAGATACTCGTTCAAGTGAATTGTATATGGGTTTAAACTGTGCAGGTCCACTTGTATGCGGGTTTTTTTCCAACAAGTACTGTACATGTATCCTCCTTACGATTTTTTTTTTAAAGATTTTATTTATTTATGTGACAGAGAGACAGCCAGCGAGAGAGGGAACACAGCAGGGGCAGTGGGAGAGGAAGAAGCAGGCTCCCAGCGGAGGAGCCCGATGTGGGACTCGATCCCATAACGCCGGGATCACGCCCTGAGCCGAAGGCAGACGCTTAATGACTACGCCACCCAGGCGCCCCCCTCCTTACGATTTTCTTAATAACATTTTCTTTTATCTAGCTTACTTTATTGTAAGATTACAGTATATAAAACATATGACATAAAAAATGTGTTAATCAACTGTTTATGTTACTGGTAAGGCTTCTAGTCGACAGTAGGCTATGAGTAGTTAAGTTCTGGAGAGTCCCAATTTCATACAAATTCTTGGCTGTGCAAGGGGTTGGCCTGCGTTGTTCAAGGTCAACTGTGCTAATCAAACAGAATTGCTCGTCAGTAGTGAAAGTACTATATGAGGTTAACTTCGGGTTCAGTGAAATAAAGGAATTAGCAGATACAGTATTACAGAGAATTACTCTCTGGGACACCAGTCATAAGCCGGAGTTCCCAATTATTGGCTAAAGAGATACACTCTTTTATCATAGAACCGTTTAACTGAGATACAATTTACATATCATAAAATTCACCCACTTAAGAGCATTTTTCAGGGAGCTTTAGTAAATTTTCATAGTTGTGCAGCACTCCCACTACCCAGTTTTAGAACACTTGCCTCAGCTTAAAAAGTTCCCTCGTGTCAGTTTGTAGTCAATTCCCGTTCCACCCTCAACCCCGGGTAACCACTGATGTGCTGTCTCTACAGTCTTGCCTTTTCTAGAAATTTCATATACACAGAATCATAAAATATGTCGTCTTTTTTTGCTTGGCTTCTTTCACTTAGCATAGAGTTTTTACGGTTCATCTGTACTGTTGCATGTATCCACAGTTCTTAATTCCTTTTTCTTGCTGAGTAGTATTCCATTCTGTAGGTACAGAAAACTGTGTTTATCCATTCACCCGTTGATGAGCACTTGGCTTGTTATGATTCTGAGCTACTACCAATAAATATAAACGTTCTCGTACAAGTGTCTGTATGGACATATATGTCCTTCTCTCTTGGGTAAAATACTTAGGAGTGGAATGGCTGCATCGTATGTAGGTGCGTGTTTAACCTTTAAAGAAACTGCCAAACTGGGGCGCCTGGGAGGCTCAGTCGCCTAAGCGTCTGTTTCAGCTCAGGTCATGATCCTGGGTCCTAGGATCGAGCCCTGTTTTGTCGGGCTCCCTGCTCAGCAGGGAGTCCGCTTCTCCCTCTCCTTCTGCCCCTCCATCCCGCTCATCTCTATCTCTCAAATAAATAAAATCTCCTTTAAAAACCTGCCAAACTGTTTTCCAAAGTGGCTGTACCATTTCACATTCCCATCAGCAATGTATGAAAGTTCGAGTTCCTCCACATCTCCATCAACACTTGATGTGATCCGTTTTTTTTTTTTTTTTTATTTTAGCCACTGTAATAGAATTATGGTGCTATCTCATTGTGGTTTTAATTTCTATTTCCCTAATGACATTGAGCCTATATTCATGTGCTTATTAGCCATTCATTTATCTTATTTCATTATTCAAAATATTAATTCGAATAAGCCCATTGTTAAAAATTGAGTTATGGGGTGCCTGGCTGGCTGAGTCGACAAAGTATGCAACCCTTGATCTCAGGTTTGTGAGTTCAAGCCCCACGTTGGTTGTAGAGCCTACTTAGATAGATAGATAGATTGATTGATAGACAGATAGATAGATAGATAGATAGATGACAGGTAGATAGATAGATAGATGACAGATAAAGGAAAAAATTGAGCTGTCTTTTTTTTTTAAGATTTTATTTATTTAGGGGCGCCTGGGTGGCGCAGTCGTTAAGCGTCTGCCTTCGGCTCAGGGCGTGATCCCGGCGTTATAAGATCGAGCCCCACATCAGGCTCCTCCGCTATGAGTCTGCTTCTTCCTCTCCCACTCCCCCTGCTTGTGTTCCCTCTCTCGCTGGCTGTCTCTATCTCTGTCAAATAAATAAATAAAATCTTAAAAAAAAAAGATTTTATTTATTTAATAGGGTAGGGGCAGAGGGAGAGGGAGAAGCAGACTCCCTGCTGAGCACAGAGACCGACAAAGAAGGGCTCGATCTCAGAACCCTGAGATCATGACATGAGCCAAAGGCAGACACTTAACTGACTGAGCCATCCAGGCGCCCCTGAATTCTCTTATTACTGAATTGTAAGTTCTTTATATATTTTGGATACAAGTCCTTTGTCAGATATAGGATTTGTGAATGTTTTCTCCTAGTTACTGGCTTGTCTTTTCATTTCCTAATGATGTTTTTGAAAAGCAAATGATTTTAATTCTGATGAGGTCCAATTTATCACTTTTATTTTTCTTTTATGGATCGTGCGTTGTTAATTTTTGTATATGGTATGAGGTAAGGGTCTAAAGTTGTTGTTATTTTGCAAGTAGATATCCAATTATCCCAGCCCTATTTGTTGAAAAGGGTATCTTTTTTTCATTGATTTTCCTTGGCACCTTTGTCAAAAATCAGTTGATCATAAATGTGTGAGCTTATTTCTGGATTTTGTTCTGTTCCAATGACCTAGGTGTCTATCCTTATATCAGTACCACATGGCCCTGATTACTGTAGCTCTATATTACATGCTGAAATCAATTAGTGTGTGTCCTCCAACTTTGTTCTTTTGCAAAATTTTGGCTATCCTGGGTCCTTTGTATTTCCATATACATTTTAGGATCAGCTTATTAATGTCTATAAAAGTAAGCCTCCTATAATTTTGATAAAGTTTGGACTGAATCTACAGATCAATTTTGGGGAGATCTTTAAATCCTCAAAAATTATTTACTGAGTACACATCAGCAAAGATGGGCAGTTGAGATCATGAGGAAAGGAGAGTGACTGGAAGAAGGACAATCCTCACTGGGAAGTCCCTGGGTGAAGTGAGACAGAAGACTCCATGACGGGCCACATTCTTCTTCCCACTAGCAAATTTTGGAAAGGGGGGGGATGGTGGCCCAAAAGGAAATGAGTCGGCAGCAATCAGCTTGAAACCAAGGTTTTCAGACCTTCCTGGAACAAGAGCCTTTGTTCGAAGACTTCACTTGGTATTCCCTGAGAGCATTATAAGGGCTCGCCTTAGAGAAATAAGTAATACCCCGCTTCCCTACCGCAGAAGATTGATCACTGACCCCATAGTTACCGTAGCATGGTCAAAGTGAGGTTCATAGTGGCCGCCAATTCCATAATTCACCACCTGGAGATACTCTGCGTAGGGAGGCTGGACATCAAGACCGGTGAGGGCACCAATGCGATGGTCAAGGGTCACCAGCAGGGGATCGACGGTATCCTTCAGCCAGGCACTAAAACACACCACAGATTGTAGCATCAATGATCTGATGCCAGAAATGACTATGTCTGTGAATGAATGAGCTACATCGACCGCCGGAAGGAAGGATGGAAGGAAGGAAGGAAGAAAGGCAGGCAGGCAGGCTGAAGAAACAGCATAAGCACAGACATGGAGGTATGACAATACACAGTCCGTACAAGTGTGGGAGCATTTGGTCTGTGAAAGAAGTAATGGGAGACAAGGCTGGAAAAGTAGGTTCGGGACATGTTGTAAAAAGCTGAGGATGCCATGGTCTTTGTGGGTGGTAGACAGTCAGTGAAGGATCATGGGCAGGAAAGTGATTTGGTGACTGGAAGTTCACTGGTGACCTTTGAAGGACCAGTTCCAGGGAAGTTGTGAGGACAGAACCAAAATTCAAAGGCATACAGAGTGATGGTAGGAAAAAGAGGGGGCGGTGAGGCTCTCAGGTTCTTCATCTGAAAAGTAAGAAGAATACCACCTACTCCCTTAAAAACAATGACTCTAAGTAGGTCAGATTTTCTCTCTGACACCACAATGTCAGAAAGGTTAGAAAAGCAATAAAGTGAGGCGTATGGACCTTCCCAAGTTTAGAGAGTAACTCCTCGTATGAAAGGTCTCTAAATATACTGGACGAAAGAAGTTAAACCAAATGATTCTGAATCAAAGCTTTCATTATTCACCTCACTTCCCAGACAACAAAACTATCCACTCATCCTGAGGTCTGGCCTCTCCCCAAAGAGGCTGTTGCCACTGTCTCCCACGGCTCCGATGGGGACTCATCCTCTTACTGATCATAAGTCCGGTCTTTACAGTACAAATCAAGGTCTGCAGGGGGCTGGGAGCAGGAGTTGAGGGGAGAGCATAAAGCTGGGCTCTCACAGCTGAATCTGCCTCTCTAGAAGCCATCAGGTCCAGAGATTCCGTCCACCCTTCTCGCCTGAATTGGCAAGTCATGCTCTGAATATGAGTCAGGAGGTGGGAGCGGAACCTTATAAAGTCAAATTCCAAATGGGAACAGAACTGAATTCTCTGGAAAAGCAATCCTGCTGAGGAGAACATCTACACAGCTAATTTCTGGTTCCTGGCACGGAAGCTTTGTCAAGTCTTTCCCTAAGGGCCTCCTAGTTAAGTCCTCAGACCCTAGAACAACCTGTGAAAGGGCCTTGGGCGAGGGAAGTGGAAATTTCTCCCTCTCACCGAGAATGTACAGATATAAACATGACCATGGGTTCTCTAGCATCTCTGGATGGCTGTTCTCAGCCTTCAGTCAGCTGTGCCACAGGCCCAAGGGCAGGCAGCAAGTATGACCAGAGTCACTGCCAAGGAAGGACCCCTCTTACCTTTTGCTGATGCGATACTCCACTGGCAACTGCTTCTCCCCTGACGCCACCACAGATCTCTGTAGCTGATGTGCAGGACGTAAGAGAAAGTACAAGTCGTGATGTGAAGGGAAGGACTCCCTCATTTCTATAGACATGCCCCTCTCTTGAATGTCAACCTAACAATCGCCAGTTCCTCCCCAACTTCAAATATTTTGCACACGCTAATTTAGTGATAGCTATTGATCTCAAAAACAGAAGATAATAAGTGACCAAAAAATCTGAGTCAAAAATAACCTTTAGGGTCATATCTTGTAGACAGTAAGCACTCAATAAAAGCTTGCTGAGCCGAAATAAAGTGATATCTGAACCCCTTGTGCATCTGAGACTGTGAGTTCTGTCAGAACAAGGCTGTTTCTCACTCATCTTTGTTCCTGGTGGCACGGCCCGGCCTCCGGTAAGCACTTAGCGTTTGTCGTATTAAACGAACCCCTCCAGCAAGGAAACTCCACCCTCAGAGGTAGCCCGCTCCCCTGAACAATTCCGACAAAGCCCTTCCTTACAAACAATCAAGATCTGTTTTGCTGCAACCGCCTTGATTATGTGGGGAAGAGAATTCCAAACAGGTTCAATGTCTCTAATTTAACTCAATGTTTCTATTTTGTTCTGAATGTCTAGATGTAAATTTTAAATTCTTTTTAAGTAGAGGGGCTTCTAACTGCAAAAGCACCGTACCGGGGACAGAAAGAGAAAGATTTACATAAGGATGTGTGTACTTCTGCCTCTGTCATCACCATGTCAGCTCCATGAGGGCAAGTCTTTTGTCAGTGCCGTGTCCCTAGAGTCCAGAGAAGGCCTGGCAGGGAGTAGGTGCTCGATATTAGTGAAAGGAACAAATGAATGAATGAATGAACCAGAGTCCTGTGCTTAATGACCCAGCCCCAGCGCTTCACACGCAGTCAGAGCAGAGCGCGGGGCAATGAACTGCACAAGACACACACACTTTCCCTTCTGGAGGCTTCTATAAGATTACTATTCCTGCTGCTAAACCAGGTAGACAACTTTGGAAAAGTCTGTTTCCCTGTACCCATTTCCCCAGCTATAAAATGCAGCATGTGAACAATACCTTCTTGGGAGTTCCCTTCAGCCTATCCTTCTGCGGTATCAGGATGCGGGGAATCGGTAGGGGACTGATAATGCCTCTGTCTAGTCTTCACCCAGCGTCCTCCCCTGAGCCCCTCATAGGGGACAGAGGAGAGATTCCTCAAGGATTCGCTGCCTTATGTTCTTCTAGGGTAACATCAGTGGTTTAAAGAAAAATCCTAGGGCATCTCCATTCCATCCTGGTCCCCATTAAGGAGTCACCTTACACTTAGTTCCTTTGACAATTATTTATTGTACACCAGCAAGGCGTTCACTTCTGGGGACAAATACTTATTGGTTGTTCTCTGAGCTGAGCACTGCGCGAGGCATTGGGAATACAACATACGGAGCGACAAAAGTCGTGCAATGGGGCCGGAACGGACAAGTACAGGGCACTAAGAAAATACTAAGAAGGAACATCTAGTCCCTTATGAGGGACGGGAAAGCTTCCCAGGATACCCAAAAGACAGGCGAAAAGAGGCCAAGGGGAGAGTGACTTATGCAGAGAGAAAAGTGTGAGCAGAGGTTGGGGGAGCGTGGCCCGCTCGTGGAGGTGCAAGTCGTATAGTGTGGCTGGGGCGTCGAGCGCAAGGGGCATGTGCCGTGGGCGGGTCTGCAGCAGCAGGCCACGGAGCTTTATGACGTTCAAGTGGCCCATTCAAGAGTTTAAAGTAAAGCCTTGACGTGGTCAGATGCAACCCTTTGAAGAGTACTCTGGCTGCAATGGGCATTTCAAGGACGGCCTGTGATCCCTCCTAGATTACAGTCTAGTTGGGGAGACGGGATGCTAACCCCTGAAACAGCTAGTGATACCAGACAACACAAAAATGGCAGAATAAATGAAAAAATTTAAATACCACACAACTGGTGACAAAAGCTTTGAGTTCAAAAAAGAAAGAGGTTAATTGTACGAGGCTCCAAAACGTGCTCTGAAAAAAATGTTCCTACGGAAAGAACCCACGCAAGTGGAGATGGCAGGGCTAGTGGGCAAAGGGAGGCGTGAGGCTTCCACTGAGTCTTCAAGAATGGCTGGGATGTGGATAGAGGGAGAAGGCACAAGAGAGCAGTGTTTGGGATGGGAAGCAGATGAACTAAATTCAAGCCTCAGGAGAGGCTTCGGTGGCTTGGGTTGAATTTAGTTTCCATGCGGCAGCCCCACCCTGTAAACCGAGGCTTATTCCTGGCAAAGCCGAAGACCAGACAGGGATCAGAGTCTCTACATCAGCTTCAGCGAAGGGGGAGAGTGGCAAAGTCTTTGCGCGCCAAACAGATGGCCTGGCCCTGCCGGACTGCCGGGTGGGCTGCCTGTCCTGCTACCATGACAACAGAGTTGTTCTAAGGAAGAAGTAGCAGCTGGCCAAATACTACCACCGGCTCACTGAGATGCCAAAGCTATTGACGATACTTGGTTCCAATTGACCAATGGAGCTTAATGCTCAAGATTCCAGACTTCACTGGAGGGGCTCCTGGATGAGATGACTATTGCTACTCTTATCCCTCCAATCCATGTCTGCTGTCAGAATCTTCCCTAAAATCAACAGGCCTGATCATGCCAGTCTCCTGTCCAAGAGCTCTCCCCCTGCGTCTGGGATCAAATCCAAGCTCCCCAGCATGGTATTTATGGCACTTCCCGACGGTGTCTCGCCGTCCAGCCTCATCTCCGATCACCTCCCACCCCATCCCTTGCACGCTTGCGCCGGCGAGCTCCGCCCCATCTCTGAACACACCGCACGTGGGTCCTTTGCATGTACTGTTTCGTCTTCCTGCGATCCCTCTGCCACCTGTTACTCGGATGAATTTCACATCCACCGGGCAGCCTTCTCTGTGTTTCCCTCCCCTGCCATCTGCTCTTCACCCATCTGCCTTTCCCTCACGGGAAGGCTCACTTTCTTTCTTTTTTTTTTTTTTTTTAAGATTTTATTTATTTATTCGACAGAGATAGAGACAGCCAGCGAGAGAGGGAACACAAGCAGGGGGAGTGGGAGAGGAAGAAGCAGGCTCATAGCAGAAGAGCCTGATGTGGGGCTCGATCCCATAACACCGGGATCACGCCCTGAGCCGAAGGCAGACGCTTAACCGCTGTGCCACCCAGGCACCCCAGACTTTCTGATGCCTCCCTAGCACGGCTCCCGGCACACACCTCTGCTCTGGCCCATCACAGTGTGGTGTAAACATCCGTTTTCCCCATGACGCTGTGAGCTCCTACAGGGAAAGAGCCAACGCTAAATCTCTGCGAGTGTCCCGCACCCGGTACCGTGTCTGGCGCACAGCAGGCTCGGTTCTGTTGACAAGTGACCAAACGACCGCCTGGATGAAGAGGGCACCATCAAGGGCACGATGACATAAGGAATTCTGAGACAGCCATTGAAAGAGGCAGCATGCTTACAACGATGAGGCAGGCTGCGTTACTTTTCTAAATATTTGCCGCCCTTCCTGGGGGAGGATTAAATGTCCTCTCCCCCGTGGCATCAAGGCTGGCACCGCAGCTGGAAGCGCCTTCCCTGTAGGAGCATTAGACACAGCCTCCGGCCGCTGCAGCGGTGGCCCCACGCTCTGCCTTAGCCAGTGAAACAGGCACAGGAGCAGAAGCTCCGGGAGCCAGCTAGTGCGTTGCCGTCTCTGTCTTTTTTGTCTCCTGTGAGACTGGAAACGTCCCAAACGGAGGCAGCTCTGTCAGGCTGGGTCTCCAAGTGAAGACAGTTCTGCCCCCCAACTGCAGCCAGCCCAAGACAGACATGTAGGTAAGAAACAAACCTTTGTTGTTGTGTCTGAGACTTGGGGGCTGTTACTGACTAATTTAGCCTCAGTCAGCCGATATGAGAAGGCAGAACAACAGAGCAGCCATCGACGTCCTGCTACAGTCCAGGTCTGGCTCCAGCAACACTCTTGACCTTCATCAGGTCCCTCTCCCTCTCTGGGCCTCAGTTTCCTCTTTAACAAAATAATCTAGTTAAACTAAATAATCTTTCCACTCTGTAATTCTGTAAATCTGCACCAGGATATCACTCCTTGTCCAGCATTTCACCCTTTAAAAAAAAAAATGTCTACCCATCATGTGGAATGATTGATATTGGCGAGGAGGGGTGCTTTTGATTTTTCTAGGTTAAATTTACATATAATGGTGTGTACAGATCTCAAGTGTACCCCTTGCTGAATTTTCACCGATGCACACAGCTGCGTACTCCATGTCCCTAACAGGATACTGAGCGCACGTTCTCAACACCCCAGAAAAGCCCTTGTCCCCTTCCCCAGCCAATCCCCTCCCCCCAAAAGCAACAACTGTGAGTTTTTTCACCATTGATTCATTTTATGGAATGGCTGGCATTCTGAATTCCCAGACTGATAAAGCGTGTAGTTGTCCAGGCTGCCCGTTCTCACATTCCTGAACTCCAGGCATGTGATGACACAAAGCGAAGTTTTGGCAGGCTTTGGGGACACTCACCCACGGTTCGGCAAGCCCTCTGATTTTCTGAGCCTCCCCGTCACTGACAAAGTCATGGTAGAGAACAACGTAGGGCTCCAGGTGGATGACCTCCTTCCGGACGGGCTGGAGCAGCAAGTAGGGGCTGGAATTTGTCTCATAGGAGCAGTAGAGGCTAGGGATCTGGTAGTGAGTAGGCTGGAAGGAACGCTTAGAGTCAGCATAAGAGATGAAGGGTCTAGGAGCAGAAGCCAAAGTAGGGAACTATTGTATAAAAAAACTGGCAATCGGAAGATTGAATGTGGTCAGTCTGATGCTGTCCAAATGAGCTTTATGTTTCTAATGCATCAGCCTTCTCCCCTCACATCGTTCCAATGTTACCTTCTCTTTCTCTAGCTAAGGCTGTTCCCCCCTTCTCTTTCCCCGAGGAATCCTACCTGGGATCCCAGGGTCTGACATAACCCCTCGTAGGTGTCTCTGGTCTGCAGGTGGGGTACATTGGGCCTCTGGATGACAGCCTCAGCTACCACCCGGTTGGGGCTCTCTGCCAAAAGCTTTTCATATTTCAACACATTCCTGGCCATCCTCTTATTATCTGGGCCTGGAAGAAATCAGAGCAGGGAATAATACAGATTAACAAACAATGGTCTCAGGGAGTGCTGCCAAGGTTGCCTATAGCTTCCCGGTCACACATGACCAGCCGATGGACACCCTGAAAAGCTCCCGTGTCCATGCACAGGAGGATGTAAGGCCCTCACTCCCTTGAGGAGCAGCTGGTATTAAAATAGAGGGAGTTAGGCCCGGTAGATCTGAGGGTGCAAAAGACTTTGGGAAGGAAAGTGCCACTGAACACTGTTAGACCAAGGAATCATAAGGACGGCAGCTCCAGGATAGCGTGATGGTAAGTTTTACGTATCCGGAAGAAGCTTCACTCACTCCTTCCTTCCTTCATTTACCCATTCAATAAATCTTCAGGGAACATCTACCATGTACTGGATACTGTGCTAGAGGCGAACCTCCCAGAGTTTAGAGCCTAATGGAGAAAAGCTACATTAAATAACTGCTCACAATGAAACCCGTCAATGTCGTGAAAGAGGAGTCCAGAGAGCCAAAGCCTATGGCAGAGAGACCCAACCTATTCTTCCCTGGAGCAGTGAAAGCTAATCCATTTCCCGATCTACGAGATCCTTCAAAATTCCTAACTGGCCTACATACAGAGCGGTGCAGTGAGACAGAGGGGTTCTAGACTTTGGTGCTAGCCTGGGTTCCCACAGGGGTCTTGGGTCTTATTTGTGCCCACCTGTTGGTGCCCACTCGGCTGTAAGATGCCCACAGCTGGCAGCTACCCATGGCCTGCTAGCCCCTGTGCCTGAGTTTCAGTGCCTCTCAGAAGGATGTCCTGGATTGTTCTAATGCTCCCAAAGCATCTTTCTCTGAGGAGCTCAGTGTGCCACTAACTACGACCACCCTGGCAAAAGAGGGGACAGAAGGTACCATCCCTTTTGTAACGAGAGGCAAAATGAAGTTTGGGAGAATGGAAGTGATGAGCCCAAAACCCCAGTGAAAATACTGCAAAGCCAGAAATGCAACTGGTGATCTCAATTCGCTCTGTCCTACTCCGCCTAGAAGTGTGCATGGTTTGGGTTCTCTGGGACAGACAGAGATTTTAACAGAGCAAACAAAAAGAAATAAAGAAGGGTTGGGTTATCATTTTGCCTGCAGTAATTGCCCACATGTTTCTAGACCAAATGGCTACCTCTGTATCCTACTGTTTGCCCAATTATCAGAATGGAATGTTACTAAATGGATTCATTAAAAAGCGAGAAATACATACAACTGTGAAGTCCTATGTGAAATACTTTATAAATATTAAAATGGAATAGTGATTATTTACTTACTTTAGTATCTCAGTATCTAATTTTTTTTTAAGATTTTATTTATTTATTTGACAGAGAGAGAGAGACAGCCAGCGAGCGAGGGCACACATGCAGGGGAGTGGGAGAGGAAGAAGCAGGCTCCCAGAAGAGAATGGAGCCCGATGTGGGGCTCGATCCCAGAACGCTGGGATCATGACCTGAGCCGAAGGCAGACGTTTAATGACTGAGCCACCCAGGCGCCCCAGTATCTCAGTATCTAATTAAAGGAAAACCTGGGAAGCCAGCTTCCACCGAAACTTTAACTAAAAATATCCACGCAGAGCGCTAAGCGAGGAAGTCTCCCTCTGCTTAACTCGGGTAACGTGCTGTGTGAGGAGGGTCGAGGGTCGAGGCTGAACCCTGCACTAACTGAGCAGGGTGCTCGACGGCCAGGTGAGCTCTGGCTTCAAGGGAAGAACTGATGTGTCTGTGGACACAGCCCAAATAAGTAATAACGCAGAGTCACTCTCCTTGCACGCACAGCTCTCACTGACTTCATCTGCTCCCAATCCTGGCCTTGCTCCCCACTGGAGCAGCACTAACGTATACCTGTGTACTGGCTGGGGGGTGGGGGGGTGGGATGGAAAGGGACAGGTTGATCCCTTCTTAGCATTTTCCCACAGACCAAAACACTTCCCCCTGATGCATTGATCAACAGCTAAGTAAGATTCAATCCAAAATTAGAAATGCGGCTTGGATTATAAAAGTAGAGAAACAGAAACACATAGCTGTCTTTTCCTTGCAGGGACTAAGGGCCAGGAGCAGGAGGGATTTCCCTCCCGGAGCCGCGGCTCATCCTCTATCATTACGTACTGTAGAGAAGGAACTCTCGGGAGAGGCTGAGGGCGCACGAAACATTGCCGGCCTATAAAACAAAAAGAAAGAAAGAAGAGGAGGAGTTAACTACGCTGAGGATATCTCCTTTGACCAAATCATTAAATGGGTTAAAAACAACAACAACTATAAAATACTCTTACCACCAGCAGACAATAAGACTCATTGAAATGAGCAGCAGACTAGAAATGTAGAGGTTCTCTCGGTCCTAATTCAGGCTTTGCAGCCCTAATGCCACTCAGGTCTCCTCAGTGTCCTCTTTTACAAATGACTCATTCCCACCCTTACCAGGGAAGGTGGAAACATAAATGAAAATGAACTTTCTTCAAGTGCCCTCAAATCTTAAAGCAGGGAAAACCACATAACTGCAGGGTGTTGCTATGTCGCTGTATTTCATTATTAAACCTAACGTGGAACTATAAAAACCTTAGTAAAAATGTGATTTGTTCTCCAGGCTCAGTCCTTCCTAGAGTCTATGAAGTCAGTGGGTAGGAGGCAAAGGAAGAACGAAACCTGAAACCTTCCCACTGCTCAGTAATGACCTCTCCCTGCCACCGCCATTCGACCTTGAGTTACACGTGCTCCGACGTACACGGGGGCTTTCCAGACAAGCTGGGGAACAGAACCCAGCATAAGTGGGCTGCCGTCATGCCCTGGACGCCAAGGAATGATGACGAACTGACAGAACTGCATTTCCTTCTGGTCATTTCATTTTTGCATGTTAAAAATTCATGTTTGGGGCGCCTGGGTGGCACAGCGGTTAAGCGTCTGCCTTCGGCTCAGGGCGTGATCCCGGCATTACGGGATCGAGCCCCACATCAGGCTCCTCCGCTATGAGCCTGCTTCTTCCTCTCCCACTCCCCCTGCTTGTGTTCCCTCTCTCGCTGGCTGTCTCTATCTCTGTCGAATAAATAAATAAAATCTTTAAAAAAAAATTTCATGTTTAATGATAAAAGCAACAAGAAACACACTATGAAACATGAGAAACAGGAAACAGAAATGCTCTGCTGAAACCCAGGGGCTCCAAGCACGTTAGATGGAGCATCGTGTGAACACAGTTACGGTCGTATTTGTCACACACTTTCATACCCTGATTGTTTCACTCTACGTTGTTAGCAGGTGGATTTTTTATAACATTTCATAGTCTTCAGAGATGGCATATTTTAACTGTGGTAAAAAACACACAGGGAGGCCTGGGTGGCGCAGTCCGTTAAGTGTCCTACTCTTGGTTTTGGCTCAGGCTGTGATCTCACGGTCATGAGATCGAGCCCCACATGGGGCTCCACACTCCGCATGGAGTCTGCTTGAGATTCTCTCCATCTCTCTGCCCCTCTACTTGTGCTCTCTTCCTCTCTCTCTCTCAAATATACACGTAAATCTTTAAAAAACCCACAACATAAATTTATCATCTTAACCATCTCTAAGTGTAAATTCAGTAATGTTAACTATATCCACATTGCTGTGCAATGAATCCCCAGAATTTTTCCATCTTGCAAATCTGAAACTCTGTACCCAACAAATAACTCTCAATTGCCCCCTTCCTTCAGCCCCTGGCAACCATCATTCTACTTTCTGTCTCTATAAATTCGATTCCTCTAGATATGTCATGTAAGTGCAACCATACAGTAGTTGTCTTTTCGTGACTGGCTTATTTTATTTAGCATAATGTCCTCAAGGTTCCTCTATGTTGTAGCATGTGTCAGAATTTCCTTTTCTTTTTTTTAAGATGTTATGTACTTATTTATTTGAGAGAGAGAGAGAAAGAGAGAACACACACAGAGGGAGAGGGAGAAGGAGCAGCAGACTTCCCGCTGAGCAGGGAGCCCGACACGGGGCTCAATCCCAGAACCCCAAGCCCATGACCTGAGCCAAAGGCAGATGCTTAACTGACTGAGCCACCCAGGAGCTCCTAGAGTTTCCTTCTTTTACAGGGCTGAATACTATTCCCTCGTCCGTATGGACCACATTCTGTTTATCCATTCATCCCTCAGTGGACACTTGGGGTTGTTTCCACCTCTTGGCTGCTGGGAGCAGTGCTGCTATAAACGAGGGTATGCAGGAGGAATGGCAGTGTTAATAGCTGCATTGTATTCTGCCTAGAAGCTACATCACAGATACCTGGACATACAGATTGTTTGCACTTATTTAATACCATTAGTTATTCTGTTCCATACTTACCAGAGGGATAGTTAAGTAATGTATTGATATCTTATAATATCAGATTATTAACGCAAGGTTATAGCTTTTCAAACTCTTTTGAGATGAAGAGAACTAAAATACAACTTTACATATTTTTAAAACTCAAGGGCTCTTTGATGAGATAAAATTATATTTTATCAAGATCAAAGTTACTTTTGGGGCACCTGGGTGGCTCAGTCAGTTAAGTGTCTGCCTTCGGCTCGGGTCATGATCTCAGGGTCCTGGGATCGAGCCCTGAATCGGCCTCCCTGTTCAGCGGGGAGTCTGCTTCTCCACCTCCCTCTGCCCCTCCACCTGCTTATGCTCTCTCTCTCTCTCTCTCAAATGAATGAATAAAATCTTTAAAAAATAAAAGAAAAAAAGAACAAAGTTACTTTTCATGTCTCAGTTAACTTTCTTTGGAAATATGTACACTAAATAACGTTAAATGACAAAGGCGACCGTACACTTGTAGTGTATAATAGTTTACATTTGTTAATTGCACATGTCATGAACTGTGTTAAGGGCTTTACTTATGTGAATGTATTAGCTCATTTAATCCTCATAACAACCCTTTGAGGTGGACACTGAAGGCGAGCAGAATAGGCCACCCCAAAATATGCCTCTTTGACATAAGGATTTTGAACTAATTATTTTGAGAAATGGCAGACACAGGAGAAACTCTGAAAACCAGAGAAGTTACCCTTTTGTAAGAGAAATTTACATTTATAAAGGAACCCTCCATTTGCAAGCCTCTGCGTACCTGGAAAAGAAGGATGACTCTGAATCACAAGAGAATCTTTTTTTTAAGGTATATTTATTTATTTTAGAGAGAGAGCAAGCATGTATGAGTTGGGGGGAGGGGCAGAGGGAGATGGAGGGAGAGTCTCAAGCAGACTCCATGCCCAGCATGGAACCTGACACAGGGCTCAATCTCACGACCCCGAGATCACCACTTGAGGTGAAACCAAGAATCGGCCTCTTACCCACTACACCACCCAGGTACCCCTTGAATCACAGGAGAATCTTATCAATGGAGAAAGCTCACTTAAATCTGTATAACAACAGATTACCCTTGTTTGCTTTTCCTGGTAACCCACCAAAACTGGCCTCCCCACACACATTTCTTTCTATTGTCTTTAGCTGGAAATGGTATTTAAGGTGGCGTCTTAGGTCACCTCGAAGAGTTCCTCATTCCCGGGCCCCATCTCCCACATATATAGAAGGTATATGTGTAATAAACATCTGTTTATTTTTCCTCGTGTTAATCTGTTTTTCATTACAGGGAGGTCTCAGCCAAGAACTCAGAAGATTAGAGAAGAATTATCTCCCCCCCCACACTTCCTAACAGTATCATTATTATTCCTCTTGTGAAGATAATAAAAATTGAGTCCAGGGAGGTTAAGTAAATTGCCCAGATTTTCACAGAATTTGAACCCAGGTCAGTCTGACTTCAGAGCCTGTGGTTTAATCACTACACAACTGTCTCTCGTTAACAATTACTGAAATAATTTTTTACTAAAATAGACCATGAAAAACTATTATATATGTATTATATATTATATGATATATATTACATATTATAATGTTTTCATGGTATAAATAATTATATAAATCATATATTTTATATTATAATGAAAGGTCCATGGAGGGACATCTATCTCGAATTTACAAGGGTTAAAAGGGGACCATTACGTCTATGAGACAATGCCCAATGTGTTCTATTACTGACATGTCAAAAAAATGTGCTGTAAGAGCACAAAGGAGTCTGAGAAGTCTGAGGAGAATTAAGGAAGGCTTCACAAAGTAGGTGACATTTGAGCTATGCCTTGTGAGAAGAATAAAATTTACCGGACAAAGCACAATTGTGGAAAGGGGGAGTCCACCAGTGAACAGAGGCGAAACCTAAGTCATCACAGGGAAAAAAGCCAAAACCCATACTCAGGCGCGGCCTTTAAAGCTCTGTCTCTCAGGGTGGCTGCTTTAGTTTAGCTTCTCCTAGTCTCACGTCAATCCTCCCTTTTCTTCCTCTATTAAAATTCAATTTCTTCTTGCCCTTCGTTGTACCACAGTGATTCTATTTCGGCTTGAATATGGAGCAACTGAGCACACGCGTTAGGAAGAGCACCCTGGGAAGTTTTACAACAAAGACCCACTTACCAGGAACTCCCGTGAGAGGAACAGGCCCATTTGCTACTCTGAGAATAAATCTGTTTTGGCAGCAACATATAGGTTTTGGACCACCCACATCCTCCTCTCTTTTCTCAGGAAAAGGGGGAAAGAGAAAGGAATGTAGGGAGTAGAAATGGTTTATTAGCTTTGAACACTCTATGGAATTGGCTCTGGAAGCTATATTTCCAGCTCATTCTTGAAGACTATACAATTCGGGTGGGAAATGGATTAGCTGTAGAAAAGGACGGCAGATCCCCTATTTGGGCAAATGAGCTTCCGCGAGAGGATCTACAACAGCTTTTAGGTCAAGTGCCAAGGAAAAGCAACCCCCGGAGGAGACACTGAGCTGTACTACGGACCAGTGACACCAGCTCCATAGCTAGACACTAGTCAAAGTTACAGCTGGACTCAGTTGCAGATGGGAGAGGATAATGTCAGAGAGGACATCAGTCCTATAGCCCTTCTGGCTGGACACAGAATTAAATTGACATGAGACAGATTAACAGGAGAAAATCAAACGTAGTAGGCGTATGTATGGGGAATCCACACAGACACAAAATTCCAAAGACAATGAGGCAACATGAAGCTTCTATGAGCTATGGAGAGGGGCAGAGTCAGAGAACACAAAGGGGAGAAAGACCATCAACAAGAGGGTGAAAGGAGATGTCTGGAAAAACAAGGTTGCCCTATGATGTAGATAAGTCCCCTAGGTAAAGGGGAGTCTGCTAACAGCTCTTCCTGTTACAGGCTCTCCTTTCCAACATAAACTTAGGCTTTTCCTGCATCTGCTGGGTTTTGATCACTTTGAACTCAAAGTGATCTTTATGCCGAAGTGGCCCATCTTAGGATGCCTGCCGAGGGCCCCCACGGTAACAATCAAACTTCTTCCTTGGATATTGGCAATATCACGACAGAACATCTGAAGAGACAGGAGTTGCTGACAGTGCAAAAGAGTGATCTATATCGACTATGAACCCATCAGACATTTGTCAATGCTGCTGCCGCGCTACAGATGGGAGCCTGCCTCCTACATGGAAGATGATGGTTTTAAAGTAGTCAAGGCGCTGGAAAGAGCACCGGACTAAGAGTCAGACAGACTTGGGCGCTAATCCCAGCTCTATGAACTTCGTGACAAGTTAGGAATTTTTTGGAGGTTTAGTTTACTCACATGTGAAATATGGAACTAATAAAACAACTGCCCTGCTTGACTCACATTTGGTCCTGTTGGGAAGATGAAATAAATTGAGAGACATGAAAATGTGTAGAAAATTGTCCAGCAGATATAAAGCACTATATTTATTGTGATAATACTAGTGAGTCTCACTTACTCCCCTACCTGGAAATAGGCAAAGGCCAAGTGATCCAAGGCATCTTCTAGACTTGCCTCATCCTCTGTCTTCCATTCTCCATAAGATCCTCGGAAGAGACTGACAGCCTCCTCCAGCCATGGAATGGCATGGTAGTAATCCCCCATGTCATAGGCCACCTGTAGGTAACAGAAGTACCATCGTTAAGCCTGCATCCACAGGTAGGGGAGAGGAAATGACAAAGAGTGAGTGCCTTCACAAGAAGGCAAGTTTGCATCTCAAATTCATTTAAATTCAGTTTGTCAAGCTTCCATTATAGCCAACGCATTGTTCTAGAAGTAGAGAAGACACAAGGGTTCTTGCATTTAAAGAAGTCATAATCTGGGGAGAAGAGAGATATGAACTCAATTAACTGTAATACTGGGCAGAATGCATGAATACTAAAGGAAATACGCATAATATGTCACAGAGGCAGAGAAGGGAGAGGCTTGGGAATCTCAAAAGGTTTCGTGGAAGAAGTGGCATCTGAGATAGGCCTTCCCTGAAGAAAGGAAAGGATTTCAATGGGCAGCGGTTGAGAGGAAGAACATTGTAAGGTGAGGGAATGGCAGAAACAGAAGCCAAAAGCAAGTTTGTGTTCAAGCTGGACACTGGTTATAGCCTAAGGTGAAAAGAAGCAGGAAATGGACTTCAAAAGGTAGCACGGGCTAAGCTAATAGAGTTGTGAGTGTCATGTTTTTAAGAAGATACTGCCAGTAGCAATGTGAGAAACGGACTGAGTTCATTCATTTATTTATTCAATATTTACTGAGTATTTGGTATTATTCAGTATTTATTGAGTATCTGGTGATCGCTGACCTTAAAGAGCTTAGTCATATGAAGGACACCAGAGTAAATCAATAATTGCAACACAGTGTATTAGACCCACATGGGAATGCTCGAAGAGCTCAGTGACTTTTTTCTATAATAAATGTTGGAAGGCAGGAATATGGCAACATGTGCTAGACCTTGCTCCTGTCTCCTAACAGCTTACAGTTAACTAGAATACCAGCACTGCAGGTGGAATTTCCTGGAAGTTGCTGTTGGAGACAGCATGGAATTATAAAGTCACGGAGCTGGAAGCACTCTTACAAAACATTCTAATTCTGCTCTAACTTCCAGACCGGCAGAAAGACAGGGCAGAACCTAGAGGTACTAAAATTCTGCAGTCTAAGCAGTAAAGCAGTTGCTCTTCCAGGTCTGCCATTCACCGGCCATGTTATTTCTCCGATCCTCCGGTTTCCTGTTTGTAAAAAGGTTGAGTTGAAGAATAACAATCGAAATGACTGAACTTTTTCTGCTAAATCAATTATTTGTTTTAACTAAGTTTTCCCAAGCCCCAAAAATATGGTAGATTGAGATAACTGGAATCCTTCCAACCAAAAAGACTTGGAACTTTTGAATAAAATATAACAAATATTTTATGATATATTTTCAAGAAAGAATGGAAAATACCCAGATACCAGAAACAAAAAAAGGAGCTAAAAACCCGAGTAATAAGCTTAAAAGCAGATGCTGAACCAGCTTAGGATGGGGGCGGGTGCTAGTCTTAGTAATCTCGGTACTTAGCAACCTTTGGTTATAATGCCCACGTGAGGACAGATTATGAGCCCTCCTGGGGCGCCTGGGTGGCTCAGTCGTTAAGCATCTGCCTTCAGCTCAGGTCATGATCTCAGGGTCCTGGGATCGAGCCCTGCTCAGCGGGAAGCCTGCTTCTCCCTCTCTCACTCCCCCTGCTTGTGTTCCCTCTCTTGCTGTGTTTCTCTCTGTTAAATAAATAAAAATCTTAAAAAAAAAAAAAAAAAGAGTATGAGCCCTCCTTAGGCCTCCCAAAACCTAGGAACTGGAATGAAGACATACTCATAAAACTGAAATCCATGAAAAACGATACTTTAAAGGAAAGGGTGGACCAGAAAACAATCTACCCACTGTCCCAAACAGTCAAGAAAATTGGTTTGTTTCTGTCTGGATATTGTTTAGGGGGAAAAAAAAGTCTCCTTAGAATATGCACAATCTGGGGCGCCTGGGTAGCGCAGTCGTTAGGCGTCTGCTTTCGGCTCAGGGCGTGATCCCGGCGTTCCAGGATCGAGTCCCACATCGGGCTCCTCCGCTGGAAGCCTGCTTCTTCCTCTCCCACTCCCCTGCTGTGTTCCCTCTCTCGCTGGCTGTCTCTCAGTCACATAAATAAATAAAATCTTTAAAAAAAAAAAAGAAATATATTAAAAAAAAAAGAATATTCACCATCTTTGGCCTATGCTTCATGTGAGTTTAAGATTTAAGTATGCATTATTCGTATAGCTAAGGATACTCCAGGCCAAAAAATCAATATAATACGGGGTCTAAGGTCAGTGCAAATCAAAACCACAATGAGATGCCGCCTCTTGCCTGTGAGAGTGGCTATTATTAAAAGGACAAGAAAGAGTGCTCGCAAGGATGTAGAGAAATAGGGCTGTGCGCTGTTGGCGGGAATGTAAATCGGTGCAGCCAACGTGGAAAATAATATGGAGGTTCCTCAAAAAATCAAAAACAGAACTGCCCTTTGATCTACCAATTCCACTTCTGGTATTTATCTGAATAAAATGAAAATACTAACTCAGAAGAAGATATCTGCACCCCCATGTTCATTGCAGCATTTTTTACAATAGCCAAGATAGGGAAACAACCTAAGTGTCTCCACTGATGGATGAATGGATAAAGAAAATATCACACACACACACACACACACACACACACACACACACACACACGGAATATTATTCAGCCATAAAAAAGAAGGAAAGTTTGCCATTTGCAAAACACGGAGGGACCTTGAGGGCATTATGATAAGTGAAATAAATTAGACAGAGAAAGACAAATACCGTACAATCTCACTTATATGTGGAATCTAAAACAAAAACAAACAATAGTAACAAAAACCCGAGCCTATAGTTACAGAGAACAGATTGGTTGCCAGAGGTGGGAAGCAGGGAGTGAGTGAAATGGGTGAAGGGGGTCAAAAGGCACAAACTTCTGGTTATAACATAAATAACTCATGCAGATGTAATGTACTCCAAAAAAGGGGGGGGGGGGAATCTAAGGCCAGTGATACCACCAGAGTACCCGGAAGAAGAAAACCCAGAACGCTTTGGAGTGATATTCCCACAACTCCAGTCACAGAGATTCTTTCAGAGGGGAAAAAAGTCCTGCTAAAGATAAGTTCACGAACATGATAAACCATATCAGGAAATAATCAATCATGAGCAAGAGTCAACAGACATGACAGCAGGGTAGTGCAATTAGACAAGTAAGAATTTCAGAAACTAGAAAGGCTGATCTGCTTTAAAATAATCCATGGAGGTGAAAACTGGAGACGTGTAGACGTAATAAATTTGGCCACATGATGGGGCGCCTGGGTGGCACAGCGGTTAAGCGTCTGCCTTCAGCTCAGGGCGTGATCCTGGCATTATGGGATCGAGCCCCACATCAGGCTCTTCTGCTATGAGCCTGCTTCTTCCTCTCCCACTCCCCCTGCTTGTGTTCCCTCTCTCGCTGGCTGTCTCTATCTCTGTCGAATAAATAAATAAAATCTTTTAAAAAAAAAAATTTGGCCACATGTTAATAATCATTGAAGCTGCTTCTTCGACCCAGCAGTACCACTCCCAGGTGTTTATTCAAGAGAAATAAAAACAACTGTCCACAGAAAGACTTACACAAGAATGTTAATAGCAGCTTTATTCACAGTAGCCCAGGCTGGAAACAATCCAAGTATCCATCATTAGGAGACTGGATAAACAGTATGTAGTATAGTCATACAACGGAATACTACTCAGCAGTAAAAAGGAATGAACTAGTAATAAATCAACAAGGTGGATAAATTTCACAGATACACTGTGCTGAGAAGAGCTGGACTCGGGATAGTACATACATATTGTAAGGCTCAGGACAGTTCCCAGGCACCCAGGCAAGGGTAGAGTAGAAGGGAAGGGTTGGCAGTAGTGAGAAGAAAGAGGAAGGGGGCTTTATTGTGCTATATGAAAATTCATTTTTTAATATTAACTTTAATGCCTTCTGTTTTACGTAAATTCCTTTTTAAAAATCTGAAATGAACGTTGCAAAATCTTAACACATATTTCATCTCAATTATAGACAGAATTGCTTGTTACATTATTTTATGTAGTTTTCTTATATTTGAAATGTTTTATCTTTCATAATAAGTAAATAAATACAGAAATAAAGATTGCCAGTGAGGCTTTCAGGAAGGAACTTACTGAATTTTTAACATATTGTTTTAGTTTCAGAAAGGCCTCATGAATGAAGCATATATTGCTTCCATACACAGAACTATTTTACCTGGCTGAAATTTAAATTAGTCATGAACGTGATGATTGAGCTCTGATTCCATTCAGGATCTTAGAGAAGGAAAAGCAATACATAGATAGGGCAACCCACCGTGCACTAATTTTTGAAGACTGATCCCTAAAACTTGAAATCAGGGCACACGAGGCCCACCCTCAGGTCTGCTAATGAATACTGTAGGGGCTGGGAAAATTCACTTTCCTGCAATACACATCTTCAAAATTAAAAAGGATTTACTCGGGGCGCCTGGGTGGCACGGCGGTTAAGCGTCTGCCTTCGGCTCAGGGCGTGATCCCGGCGTTCTGGAATCGAGCCCCACATCAGGCTCCTCTGCTATGAGCCTGCTTCTTCCTCTCCCACTCCCCCTGCTTGTGTTCCCTCTCTCGCTGGCTGTCTCTATCTCTGTCGAATAAATAAATAAAATCTTTAAAAAATAAAATAAAATAAAATAAAAAGGATTTACTCCATTACTTCTTAAGGCAAAGGCTAACAAAGAGTATATTGTAAAAATGACCTCAAATGGGCTTATAAGTTATGGTCAAAGATCAGTTAAATATCTCATATGGAAGGTTCCTGAAGTCTATTTCCTCAAGTAATGTTAAAGTGAACGGCCTCAGCTTTTTGACACTACCTTAATCTAGTATTTCCAAATGCTTAGGAAATGTTGCGAGGGATTCCAGAAAGTCTCAGGAGGCTGAGTTCCTGTGATCTTACCTCACATCTCCACCTCTTCTGTCCTTCCCCACCCTTGAACCCTGCTTCTCCTTTCCACCCAGCTGTTCATCTGCTGGCATGGTGCTACTGTTAGGGTGACCCCAGGACCATTTTTCCCAGCTCAGTCACCACTTATGTCTGCCGTCCAGCCATAACTAATAACACTAATAACACTCCCTTCACTCTCAAGCGTGTCCTGCGTATGAGATCACCTTAATTATCAGGGAAACAGTTATTATGGAAAGACTCAGAGTTAAAAGACCCAGGTTCAAAATTGATTTCCGCTACTTAAAATTGTGTAACCTTGGGCAGATTATTTACCGTGCCTGAACCTCGGCTTCTTCATCTGAAAATGGGGAATTATACCAAATTTCCAAGTTTGCTGGAAGGACTGAAAGCATGTAAAAGCAATCAGGATATAGTTATTTCATCTACAAGAAATGAGAGCTGAGCACTTCACTCTCTCTCTCTCTCCGAGTACTGTTACCTTGCCAACTTGGAAGCAGTCATCTGCTGTGAGGGCGAAGAGCCGTGTGGGACTGTACAGGTCAGTGACGGCGGAGCCAGCGACTCTCTGGAAGACGCCCCGGGCCAGGCCCTTCACGTTGAGCATGTATACATCCTGCAGCCGCATCAGGGCCCTTGCTGCTCCCTCCAGGTCCTCGAAGGCTGGCAGGTCCTGCTCCACCTTCTCATAACCATCCTTCAGGGCTGCAGGGCAGTACACACACCAGTCCACCGTTCAAACAGCAGGTGGTGAGCGCTTGATACAGACAAGGCATAATCACCGTTCAAATATGTCATGAGCAAAGATCAAGTTTTATCGGTCTTTATCCCCCGTGACTAGCACAGTTCCTGGCACAGAGTGGGTGCTTAAGCTCCTGAATAAAACACGGGGAACATAAGCTCTAGAATAAAAACTAAAGCACACCCGTGTTGTTCCATCCTGTCTCCGGGAATCTTGCCCTTTGTGGGGAGAACTCTTCTTCCTCTTAATCTCCCCAAAGTCCAGCAAATTTCTTCAAGTACAAAGTAGAATAAATTAGGAAACTGACCTTGCTACAGATCACATTATAGTTTAATAAAATAGAAATTATTAGACAGATACGTACATGGAATGATATAACCTGTACTTCTTCACAGGGTTGTTTGTAGGGAAGATCGAATGAGATAATGGACATGAAAGCGCTTCTTTTTTTTTTTTTTTAAGATTTTATTTTTGAGTTATCTTTACACCCGACGTCGGGGCTGGAACTCATAACCCCAAGATCAAGAGTCACATGCTCCACCATCTGAGCCAGCCAGGCACCCCAAGAGTGCCTTCTGATGTACAGAAATCACACAGACATATTAACAAGAGGACCTAGTTCTTCGTAGTAGCTAAAGCTATGAAGATGGAGTAATACCTACCCACTTCATGACCCTTCATCATATTCCACCAGAATCTCTCTCCTTCCCAGAGTCAGGAGACAGAATCTTCTCTTACCCTCCAGCCCTCCTCCTCATTACCTCGGATGTTCTCACTGGCCTCCAGACTATGTACCACATTCCTCCAGTCAGACTGTAGGCGTTTGATGAGAGTATATGCAAGCAGAGGGTTAGACACAGGGGTTGCCGAATCCTCGTGCAAAGAAAGCACCTTGTCATAGAATCTGGAAGAGAGGAGTAGAACGATCTCGCTCACTGACGTACCCACTGCCCCTAGCAAAGGCTGGCATGGTGTATGTACATTTAGAGTAGTTAAAAATGAAACGGGAACCCTTTGCGACTCACATAATACTCTAACCAATAAGCACAAAGAATATGAAAACTACCAAGACAACAGAAGTAGGTCCATTCATTTGTTCAATGGGTCAGTCTCTACTGGTCAATTAGTGCATATCAGGCACCACGCTAGATGCTAGAGGTACAAAGGCAAGACAGGGTGGAGCTCTCAAGGAGTTCACAAACCGGAAAACCTTTTCTCTCATCACTCTATAGTCAATACTTAGAATCTGGTAGAAGCTCAAAAATGTTGTTAAATTAATTGCAATAACTGTGATACCTGCTAGGAGAGAAGTGAGCTTATAATGCTATGTAATGCTCCAGCCACTTGCAGGCAGGGCCCCTAACCCAGGTGGGAGTTAGTAGGTGTAAGGGAAGACTTCCCGGAGGAAACGGCACTTAGATCTGAGTCCTAAAGGATTAAACGATTGATAGCTACTATTTACCGAGCCTTTACCACATATCAGGCATCCTGTTAAGTGCTTTAAATATAGTTTGTCTCATTTAATACCCCCAACAACCCTCAGAGTAGATTTTATCACGCCCATTTTGAAGGGAGAGAAAATGGAGACAAGGCCACACAGTGAGTGACAAAACCAGATCTGAATCCAAATCTTCCTGACTCTGAAGCTTGTTCTCAGCCGATTTTGCCATATTGTTTCCATGGAGCTAAACCAAAAAAGGATGAAGTTTTTTTTGTTTTTGTTTTTTAGTTTTTTGTTTTGCTTTGTTTTGTTTACTTGCGTATAGTTGACTCACAGTGTTACATTAGTTTCAGGTGTACGTCACAGTGATTAAAAAAAAATATGGGGGGCGCCTGGGTGGCACAGCGGTTAAGCGTCTGCCTTCGGCTCAGGGCGTGATCCCGGCGTTATGGGATCGAGCCCCACATCAGGCTCCTCCGCTAGGAGCCTGCTTCTTCCTCTCCCACTCCCCCTGCTTGTGTTCCCTCTCTCGCTGGCTGTCTCTATCTCTGTTGAATAAATAAATAAAATCTTTAAAAAAAAATATGGAACGATGCACGAATCTGTCATCCTAGCACAGGGGCCATGCTCATCTTCTCTGTATCCTAGGAATAATATTTTTTGAGCCAATGGGGACCACCATGTACAAAAGCACAGAGGCTTGACAAATGTGTGTTCATTCAATAAATCAGTCTATACCGGTTATTCGCTAGATGGCGGACTCCATGCTAGATGCTGGGGATGAAAAGGCAAGACAGGGTCCAATGCTTGAAAATTTCATGAACAAGAAGAGAGTTGTTTTTCTCATTGCTCTAAACCTAAATTCAACATACATTTCTATGAAAGAGTAACTAAAATACACTCTTCTAGGAGCTGAAGGCAGGATTTCGATTAAGACAATAAACTTGGTCTCAGATGGCCTAGTGGGGTGAGACACAAACAATTACATAACAGATGCAACACCAGGTTTAAGAACAAGGCTTAGGGGGCAGTAAGGAGAGGGGGTAATTAATTTGGCCAGAGCAGGTCAGAGATGGTTTCACAGAGGAGATAATACACCAAAACTTGATAGGTGGACGCAAATAATGAGGAAGGGAGGAGAAGCAGGCAGAGACGGTTCAACATATGTGAAGGGATGGAGAGAAAAGGTAGGGGAGTTCCAAGTTGTTCAGTACCACTGGAGCCCCAGGGGTGTCGGAAGGATGATGGGTAGATCAGACTGGACAAGGGAGGAGCACCTCACAGGCCCTGCTGAGGAATTTGGGTTTTACCCTGAGTGCAATTAGGGGCCACCAAAAGGTTTTAAGTGACAGTTGGATACACTATGATATGTTTACGTATACGAATCTATGAGAGGGTGGGGTTCAGAAGTGGGGATGATCGGAGGCAACAAGAACAGTTTGGAGGCCAATTCAAAAGTGGAAGCAAGAGTAAGGAGAGTCTGAACCATAATAATGACAGTGGGGGCAGAGGACAGGATAGATTCAAGGGAGATATTTAGGAAGCAGTCCACATACAAACTGGTGGCTGCAATGGGGGAGGTAGCCATGGGGTTGTCCAGCAGGTGTCCAGGCTCTCTGGCTTGCCGACATGTATAGAAAAGGGCCAGAAATGGTGGGACCAGAAGTGATCATTTTCTAGTTAATTTCCCTCCTCTTCAGATGTCCTACCACAGTGTTCACATCAGCAAGAGATGCTGTTTCCTTTCCTGGCATATTATAGTTATTCCATTTCTAACGCACTATCGGGATTATAACAATTTATTGATTATAATAAGGCAGACCTACCCACAGCGAATATCATTCTCAACAGGGAAAAACTGAGAGCTTTTCTCCTAAGGGAAACATGGCAGGGATGTCCATAATCACTACTGCTGTTCAACAGAGTACTAGAAGTCCTAGCCTCACAATCAGACAACAAGAAGAAATAAAAGGCATCTGAATCGGCAAAGAAGTCAAACTCTCACTCTTTGCAGATGATATGATACTTTGTGTGGAAAACCCCAAAGACTCCACCCCAAACTTGCTAGAACTCATACAGGAATTCAGCAAAGTGGCAGGATATAAAATCAATGCACAGCAATCAGTTGCATTTCTATACACCAACAATGAGACAGAAGAAAGAGAAATTAAGGAGTCGATCCCATTTACAACTGCACCCAAAACCATAAGATACCTAGGAATAACTCTAACCAAAGAGGCAAAGGATCTGTACTCAGAAAACTACAGAACACTCATGAAAGAAATTGAGGAAGACACAAAGAAATGGAAAAACATTGCATGCTCATGGATTGGAAGAACAAATATTGTTAAAATGTCCAAGCTATCTAGAGCAATCTACACATTCAATGCAATCCCTATCAAAATACCATCAACTTTTTTCACAGAGCTGGAACAAATAATCTTAAAATTTGTATGGAACCAGGAAGACCCCAAATAGCCAAAGGAACATTGAAAAAGAAAACCAAAACTGGTGGCATCACAATTATGGACTTCAAGCCCTATTACAAAGCTGTAATCATCAAGACAGAATGGTACTGGCACAAAAACAGACACACAGATCAATGGAACAGAACAGAGAACTCAGAAATGGACCCTCAACTCTATAGTCAATTAATCTTCAACAAAGCAGGAAAGAATATCTAAGGGAAAAAAGTCTCTTCAACAAATGGTGTTGGGAAAATCAGACAGCCACATGCAGAAGAATGAAACTGGACCATTTTCTTACATCATATACAAAAATAGACCCAAAATGGTTGAAAGACCTAAAGATGACAGGAATCCATCACAATCCTTGAGGAGAACACAGGCAGCAACCTCTTTGACCTCGGCTGCAGCAACTTCCTGCTAGACACATCTCCAAAAGCAAGGGAAAACAAAGGCGAAAATGAACTGTTGGGAGTTCATTAAGATAAAACGCTTTTGCACAGTGAATAAAACCAAAAGACAACCGACAGAATGGGAGAAGATATTTGCAAATGACATATCAGATAAAGGGCTAGTATCCAAAATCTATAAAGAACTTATCAAACTCAACACCCAAAAACAAATATCCCAATCAAGAAATGGGCAGAAGACCTGAACAGACATTTCCGCAAAGAAGACATCCGAATGGCCAACAGACACATGAAAAAGTGCTCAACATCACTCAGCATCAGGGAAATACAAATCCAAACCACAATGAGATACCACCTCACACCACTCAAAATGGCTAAAAATAACAAGTCAGGAAACGACAGATGTTGGAGAGGATGTGGAGAAAGGGGAACCCTCTGACACTGTTGGTGGGAATGCAAGCTGGTGCAGCCGCTCTGGAAAACAGTATGGAGGTTGCTAAAAAGTTGAAAATAGAGCTACCCTATGACCCAGCAATTGCACTACTGGGTATTTACAAATGTAGTGAACATTCGTAGTGATACAAATGTAGTGAACTGAAGGGGCACCTGCACCCCAATGTTTATAGCAGCAATGTCCACAACAGCCAAACTATGTAAAGAGCCCAGATGTCCACTGACAGATGAATGGATAAAGAAGATGTAGTATATATTTACAATGGAGTATCACGTAGCCATCAAAAAATGAAATCTTGCCATTCACAATGATGTGGATGGAACTAAAGGGTATTATGGTAAGCAAAATAAGTCAATCAGAGAAAGACAGTTATCATATGATCTCACTGATACACGGAATTTAAGAAACAAGGCAGACAATCATAGGGGAAGAGAGGAAAAAATGAAACAAGAGGAAACCAGAGAGGGAGAAAAACCGAACTGTAATATACTCTTTATCTTAGGAAACAAATTGAGGGTTGCTGGAAGGGAGGGGGGTGGGGGGATTGGGTGGCTTCGTGATGGACACTGGGGAGGGTATGTGTTGTGGTGAGTGCTGTGTGTTGTGTAAGACTGATGAATCACAGACCTGTACCCCTGAAACAAATATGTTAATAATAAAACATAATAATTTAAAAAATAAAAATTAAAAAATATATATAATAATTATATATGTTAATAATAAAACATAATAATAATTTAAAAAATAAAAATTAAAATATATATATATAATAAGGCAGACCCAAGAGTTCTAGGCATGCCCTCTAAAAATTTTTTCCTTATTTTAAAATTATTAATTTCGAGAACGATATAACAACAACAATGGAAATAAAAGGAAAAAGTGCATGCAAAGTGAAGAGGCTATGGATTTATAGGAATGTGCTCAAGAGCGGTGAGGATATAGGAGTCCTTTGGCCAGAGTGGAAGATTTCAGTGAGCAGGAAGGGATGAAAGTAAGAACAGAGGGAGTGGCGGGGGGGGGGGGGGGGGGTTCATTCCCTTGAAGCTGAGTCTGACCTAAGGGTTTCTCAAGGGTGGAGCCTGAATTGAAGATGACCTGCCTCCAGGTGCCTCCAGGGAGCCAAGAGTTCAATTCAAGCAAGACCTAAGAAACAGGAATCTGGGCCTGGGTGCCCCAGGGAGGAAATGAGAAGCCTGTCAAGTCCCAGGATGTCTCTGATCCCTGAAACAAGGCTCTTTGAGAGCGGCTACTCTAGGGTTTTAAAAACTAAACCAGCCTCCAGGGTGTGGGATTTTTTTTTTTTTTTTTTTTTTTTTTACTACCCATTATTTCCTGCTTCAGCTCCATATGGAACTACTTAGCGAAAGATATTTCACTGCTAGACGAAAACACTTACAAGCAGAGACTTGGGCTTGAATCCAGCTTGAAGAGTAAGGATCGAAGGACAACTGAGGCTGAGTGTGCAGTAATTTGATAGACAGCTGGACTGGGAGGAGACCCAGCCTTCAACTCTCCCTCGGTTTGCTCCTCTGTAATATGACAGAACTGGTCTAGTCTAGAAGATCTCTATGGATCCTTTCAGCATGACCATTCTATCGTTTCTTTCCATCATCTTTTCCATAACTGAATAAAGAGATTCTTCATTTGGTGCTTGAGGACTAACGCTTAACAGGCATCAGAGGAAAGAAGCAAGGGAGCGAGGTGAAGATTTTCCCCAAGTCCTCCAGCATATCAGAAGCACCAGCTCCTTGTTCTCTTCACATAGCACGTTGTATTGTGGGGTCGGTTTACTTAGGGCAGGGGTTTGATCTCTGGGGCAGCGCATAATTCAGTTCAGCGTTCAGATACGTCATTTTTCTGTCACACAAAGAAAAAACCTATCAACAGATATCTGAGACTGGTTTGGAATCCAAACGTTGGCCCTATTCCCAGCCTCTGAGCAAATAGCTGGTTTTCAGAGACCGAGTTACTGGATGCTGAATTCAAACCTCAGGGTTTCCTAAATGGCTTTTTGCTTTAACAAATGTTGCTGAGAGTGGAAAATCAGATCCCTGCTTCAAGAATCTGCACATCAAATTTGCAACCCAATCCTGCATTAAACAGCCTGGATAGGTTATCCAGCCGCAATATAAAGGCTATTTTAATTCAATATGTTTCTCCTTGGAAATTCCAAAATGGCTTTGTCTCAGTTCTTCTGAGACATTCCAAATACTTAATTCATAACACAAAAATTACTGCTGCTGCTATTACTCTTTCAATCTTGGTAGTTTTTTAAAATTGCAACAGAAAAAAAAAAAGCTAGGGGTTAACTGTACATAGATAAATATACAACTAGTATATCTATATATCTATATACTGTACTAGTAAAATTTTTGTTCATTAACTTGGGGTAAAGAGTAGTTTCAACATTGAAAAATATTTTATTTCTTTTCTTTTTTTAAAGATTTTATTTATTTATTTGAGAGAGGGAGTGAGAGAGAGCGTGGGGGTGGTGCAAAGGGAAAGGCAGAACCCGCTGAGCAGGGAGCCATTCTCAGCTAGATCCCAGGACCCTGGGATCATGACCTGAGCCCAAGGCAGACGCTTAACTGCCTGAGCCACCCAACCACCCCCCAAATATTTTATTTCTAAATTTAGAAATTTAAAGAAGACTATCAACTGAAGCCCTTAGAAATAACATTTCAAGTTACATTAGATCACCAGATTGGGACTATAGGAAAATGAGCAGAACTGCCAAAATTCTTGTTTTAAGTAGCAATAATTTCACTAGGTTTTAGAGCATTGACTAAAGAACAACAGTCTCTAAAATATCAAACTAAACTTTCTGAAATTAAATGCTCATAAGTCATAGGAGAAGATAATCTAGAATTTTTCTGAATCTTATTATCTGGGCTCTCACAATCTGAGTTACTGCTTAGAGCCAAAGGTGGGATCTAGTTTCACCAGGCAGTCTCAAAATAAACAAAAAAATCCTACAGTTACAGCTAACATTTGTTGAGCACCTATTACATTCCAAGCAAAATGATAAATGCCTTTACATGGTACTTAATCCTTCTAACAAGTCGGTGGGGTAGGTGCTATCATTATCATCATTTTACAGATTAGGAAACTAATGCCTAAAGAGGTAAAGGAAAGACCTTGCCCAAGGTCAGAGCCAAAGATTCAGAGGTCTGTTAAATTCCTGCATCCAGACTCTTAACCACTACGTACTCCAGCTGTTCATAAAACCTCAGCAGTTATGGGGTTTGGTCTGGGTCCTGGCACATCAGATAAAGCAAGCAGTAAGGACCTCATGGCATGATAAACAATTAAAAGAACTATATCCTAGTCCTGGATTTGCTACCTACTAGACGTATAATCTCAGGTAAGGGTATTAAACTTTAGTCTTCTCATATTTTAAATGATTTCTCATTTGTTTGAGAGAGTCATACAAACCTATTTCAAAGCATTGTGTGTAAGAAGCAAATGAGATTAGGGTTCTGTGACAGAGCTGTGACAATGTCAACGGTGAGGAGACAGTAAAGGAGACCAGCATCAGCACCCCCCACCCCCTCCACCAGTCATTTGATCCACAGTGCCATCTCTCAGTTCTGAACCTGTTCCTTGAGAGGCCCGGCATCAGGATCTTGACCCATCTCTCTCTGAGCCACCCAAATAAAGAGATTAGTGGTATGAGAACCACATGGGTAGCAGGGAACTTGCTGGAATTTCAAATCAAAGAGAAGTCTTTTATTTCCACCTATAAATCTAGACTCTGATGCATGTGGACTAAGAACAGAATTAAAACATTTTGCTTTATAGAGTAGGCCCATTAAACACTGGGCAACGATGCCACTCTAAAGAGTGACAAGAATGATTGAAAGTATCATCTTTTATTGTTATAATACACACATATATTTTGTGTGTGTGCATGTGTGTATATTCACACTATTTCAAACTGATAGTAAATTTAAACACACATATAACTGCTTATATGTAAGCTACATACTTAGGAGCACATACCAAACAACATCATCATTCAATCACCACTGAGTAACAAACGAGCTCTTTCACACACACTTCCTACACAACTTGATTCTCTCCAACAGGGGCTCTCTCATACGGCCACAGTGTCCCACGCGCCTTCTTCCCATGTGCCCCAGGATTGGTATTACTATCACATACACTCGCTCAGTTTTATCAGCAGTCCATTGTGAGACAGCTCTCTGTTGTCTCAGCTCAGGAGAGGGCCAGATGATGTAAGACCTACAATAATATACTCAGATAGCAATGTGGTTACAGCACTGTTGTAGGCTTCACGTCCAGAGCAGACACAGCACCTATTCAAACACAATGTATCACACAATACAGTCATTTTTCATAGCTTGACACTAACAGTCAATACATGATTACAGAGGCCCAGCGTGCCAAGTCTCCAGTATTTTATGCCACAGTGTGTAGCACCAGAGTTTGCTGATTGTGGAGCCAACAGTGGTGGCTGAGCATCTGCTTGTGTGCACTACACTCAGTATCCGCTAGTATCAAGTATGGTTTTCCCTAGTGTTTCCTTGGTGTCAAGGAACACATATTAAATCTTAGTTATCTTCTATTTAGAATTTAGAGAGCTCTTATATGTGGGAAGAGAGGGGAGAGTTGAACCCAAAGGAGACAATGAACATCTCTCATTAACAATCACGATGCTCCCTGAGGGCAGGGTTGGGTCTTGCTCACCATTTTATCCCCACTACCTGGAACAGTGTGTGGCTCATACATAATAAGCAAACACCGGTACTGAATGAGTTAATGAACACGAAGCATTCTTCATATAATGAGCGGTACAAGCAGCATCCAGAGGGACGCAGAGATATCCTAGTGTGGGGCCCATCCGGTCCCAAAGGCATGTACATCTCACACATGGTCACAGAATGTCACTTCCTACCAAACACCAGTTCTCTGGGACACACACGTGGCTGCAGCGACACAGTATTTTCTCCCTCTCCCTCTTGCAGTCGCGCTGTGTCTCTGTGACACAGATCTGGGGGCCCACACGGCTTGCAGGCGTGCCTTGTGAGGTCCTCCTACTCGGCCTGAGTCACTCCGACCACACTTTTCCACAGCGCAGCAGCCTGGCTGTGTGAGGAGGGATCTGGGGTGCTACTGGGTGTGTGCGACGGCGTTCGCGGTCCCACACTGCGTGATACCGCGTCCCCGAGGTCACGCTCGGTCTGTTTCCCCCTTACCTCATGCCACGGTGTCTCGAGGTCCCACCCCGGGTGACACCGGGTCTGATGGTCACCCTGGGCCACACGGTGTCTCAGCCTCACGGTCTAGCGAGGCTTACCCAGTCTCACACGGCGTCTGAGGTCCCACGCTGAGTGACAATGAGACTGAGTCACCCGCCACCCTACAGCACGGTGCCTCGGTCCCGCCCTCTGACTCAGTCTCCCCGACTCAGGCGCCTCTGTGGCCCCGCGCGCGTTTTCTCACCTGGTCAGGTCGCGCAGCCGCGCCTCCTCCCCGCGCAGGTAGCGCCGCAGCAGCCCCAGCAGCCGGCGCTCGGGCGCCAGGGCGCGCGCCACGCTGGTCAGCGCCGAGAACGTGTCCCCCCGCGCCGCGGCCCCGGCCGGGTCCCCTGCCCGCAGCGCCAGCAGCGCCAGCAGCGCCGCCAGCCCCGCCGCGGGGCCCATCGCCGGCTCTCGCGCGCGTCCCCTTGGACGGTCAGGCCAGGCCCCGGCGCGCGCCGCTCCCGCCCGGCCCGCCGCCCGCCCCTCCCCTCCCCTCCCCTCCCCTCCCACCCGCTCCCCGCCCCTCCCGGCCGCTGGCCTGCCGGGCCGCCCCGCCTCGGCACCCCCCTCCTTTGCTCTGACGCCTCCGGGCGCTCGCCGGCGCCCCCTCGCCTGCCCCCAGCTCCTCCGCCGGCGTGGGGGCTGCCTGCGCGCTCAGGGTCCGCCCGCCCCCCACCAACGCGCCGGCCCGGCAAGGTGTGTCCGCTGTGCCGGCTTCACGCTCCGGGAAACAGAGGCGAGGCTGTGGGAGGACGAATTCACCGGTCTACGGCTGAAGACGCCCTCCCCCGAATACTCACCCCTCTGGATCGGGGGTGGAAATACAGAAACACTAGTGGCTTCTGATGGGGGGAATCCAGGAGAGTAAGTGAGGTGGTCGCTAATGACGATGCACGTGGAGAGCTGTGGGGGAGCAGAGGGAAGGAAGCGCTTCACCGAAGACTTGACGTCTGAGCCACCACGAAAGACAGGCAGAATTCTGACCGGAGGTAAAGAGGGTGAAGGTGTTTAGGGTCGCTGCATGACAAATCTAGGACCTATCAGACCTAAAGCTGTGAGATCCTGGGTCATTGCTCTGCACCACATACCTATGGCCACTTAAGCAAAAACATTGTTATTATTATTATTATTATTATTATTATTATTCTACTAGGCTGTTTATCCTTTTCCCCACCTTCTCAGGCAATGTTCATTCGTTCATTCGACAAATATTTAACACCTCTGTCACTGTGCTGAGGACACGGAGAAATAGCACATCCAACCCTGGACTTAGCAGGGAGTCCCTGCCCTGCAGAAATGGCGGGGAGGACTTTCCAAAGGAGGCAATGTGTGCAGGTCCAAAAGGATGAAAAGAAATGGTCTGGAAAATGACAGGCAAGGGAGGGATGGGCTTTCCTGGCAGAAGGTTCCTACCTATACCAAAGTTTGGAGATGGAAAAATAGTTTGAGTTCCAGAAATGATGGCACTGTGGTTGGAACTGTCAGATTATATTATCATTGCGTGACATACTAAAAAATGTAGCCTATTTTCTATGAAAATCCAATGGAAGTTTAAGGTGGCAATAGTAGTAATAACAGCAACAGTAAAAATAATAGTTAATACTTACTGAGTGCTTCCTGTGGCTAGGCGCAGTCCAAGCATTTTACATGTATTAGCTGCTCATTTAATTCTCATACTGACTCTATGGCATAGGTAGTATTATTAGTCCCATTTTACAAATAAGAAGATTGAGGCACAGAGAGGATAAATAATGCACTCAACATTAATTATGCATAGACTACATTCAGAGGTGTGCTGATAAATTGGCTCTCCAGGAAAAGAAAAGCCCTGATTTGCAACATTTGCTGATTTCTGTGGTGTAAATTCTCCCACAATGGCCAATGTCAAGGCACTTAGATGATATCACTGAATCATTAGCTCTCATGAGCTGATCAGAGCAATGCTCCAGGATAGTACTGCTCATGGAAGGCACAGAGATGCACCGGCTAGAGCCCCCTTGGAGGAAGGACTTGCTGCACTGCTGGGGGTGGGGTGGGGGGGTGCAGTCAGAAGAGTCTCCAGCAGTCAAAGCTCCTTAGGGTCTGTCCTGCAGCAGAGAGCAACCTTACCTGAGGCCATTTCAAAACGTCCTTGGGCAGCTTGCATGCAGTCACTGAGTGAGGTGAAGGAATAAAGATGGAGCTTAACTTAAACCATGTGTCATTGTCTTTGGCAAAGTTTTGAAGGCCCTCGCGAAGATTGTTAAGCAAAATCTGGAAGGGCTGCCAGGGGACTGTTTCATGAGGGCTGGAAGGACAGGAGGGAAAACATTGTTGTAGGCTGGAGAAAAGGGCACCTGAATGCCGTTCCGTACTGGAAGAAGAATGAACCTTGTCCTGCAGGGAATGTGAAAATAGAAGATGTTCTAGTAATTACATTGTGAATCTGGCTAAAGAAGTCTCCAGGCAGAATGATGAAGTGCCAACTGGCTGCTTCTGGGAGACTACAGCAAAGCACAAAAAACATGGAAGGAATGGCTCGGAGTTGAATTTAGAGGAAATACAGAGGGCCTAGGAGAGTCTTTCCAAGGATCTAAAGTTTCTCAAATAAAGAAATGACGCAGGGAAAGAACAAGCCCCGGGGGGCTACAAGTACAGCATGACCTCCAGGTAAAGCTTTCAAAAGTATGGTTTTAAAGACTCTTTGTTGCGACTTTAGAAGGATTTAAGGGCATTGCCTACTAGAGCTTTAAAGAATCTTAAGGCCATTTCTCTTAGAGTCTCTCTGGTAAACAAGAGAGCCTCAAAGAGTCTTAAGAGTGTCCCCCATAAACTAAACTATTTCAACCAGGCAAAAATGCTTCTAAGAATCTTAGCACTGTTGTACCACAGCATCCTGACTCTCAGGCCCAAGGTAGAGAAGGGCCCAGAAAGAAATATAGATGTGGCTTTTGTCTAAAGGAGTGAATTCCAATAAGATTTACAGGAAATCATCAAAAGTTTTAAGATGAGGGGCACTTGGCTGGCTCAGTCAGTGGCGCATGTGACTTGATCTCAGGGTTCTGAGTTTGAGCTCCATGTGGGGTGTAGAGATTACATACATACATACACTTTTAAAAAAAGCTTTAAGATAATTTTATCAGAAGAAGCACTACCAGTTAGGGTTAAAGACAAAGAAAACACAAAAAAAGAAAGAGAAGGAAGGAAGGGAAGGAAAAAGATGCCTTCAGAGCCCCTGTATCAGTTTCCTATTGCCACTGTAACAAATTACGGCAAACTTAGTGACTTGGAACAACTCAAATTTATTATCTTACATTTCTGGAGTTCAGAAGTCTAAAATAGGGATTCACTGGGCTGAAATCAGGGTGTCAGTAGGGCTGTTTCTTCTGGAGGCTCTGGAGGAGAATCTATTCCTTGCTTTTTCCAGTTTCTGTGAGCTGCCTGCATTTCTTGATTCGTAGCCCTTTCCTTCATCCTCAAAACCAGAGATGCAACATGTTTAAATTTCTATTTGACTTTGCTTCCACTGTCGCATCTCCTTCTCAGACTCGTTTAAGGACCTTTGTGATTATACCAATCTCACCAAGATTAGTCCAGGATAATCTCCCCATGTCAAGGTCCTTAACTTAATCACACCCCAAAAGTCTCAGGTTTAGGGAACTAGGGCATGGGCATCTTTAGGGGGGACGATATTCTGCCTACTCTAACCCCCAAACTTCTATGGGCAGAAATACGGCTGAGATGACTACTCAATTGCAAACAAAGGTTCGTGGCCATTTCAACATTCTCTCATCAGGAGAAGTGTTAGGAGGGAAAGTGTAGCAGAGAAGAAAGAGTGGAAAGAGATAATGTAACCAATTGTGGTTAAAACAGCTTTTTTGGGCAAATTTTGCAAATTCATATAGCAATGTGAACACGTTGCTGGGCTCACCCATCCTTCCAATCCTGAGGAGCTTTTCCCTCTCAGCAGTCTCTCTGATAGTATCCAGCCCCCTGAGACTTCCCTTTTTGGTTCTCTGTCCATAAACCTAGGCTTCAAACAGCTCCATTCTGCTGTGTGCTTCTCATGACTACATATGTCTGGGGCCAAGTGGCAGAAGGATACAGAGAGGAAAAAATCAGTGGGGGTTTCCCCACCCTGTTGGGATTGCTGAAAGCCAAATTTGCAGCACTATTTGAGATGATCCCAGTGTATGTAGACATAATACATAAGATAACTCGAAGCTTTAGACAGCCATACCAACCTCACTACCACCACTGCCACTGGAGCTGCTACTGTGAGATTGCCTGGGGGACAAGTGTGGGGTATGGGAAAAGAGAGAACAAAAGGAAAACATGAGGTATCCCCCCTCTGAGTGTCAGGAGTTCTATTCCCTTCTCCCTGAGCCAGAGTATGAGGGCTTCTCCGCCAGGTCCCCCAAATCCTCACCCAGGGTCCCAATTCTGGGTTTGGGGCTACTGAGGACTGAAAAGTGGAAACTTAAAGCTGACTCCGTGGTGCTTCAAATTCTGGTCTTCTTCCCAAATTTACCTACTGTCATTTACTTTTCCCAGTCCTCGAATGCCTTTTCCATGCATTCTGTCCGGGTTGCATAGCTGTATTCAGTGGGTGAGACAGGGTAGAATGTGTCCATTTCATCTTCCTATAACTAGAGCTTCCTCCATGATAATATTTTATTCTAAATCTGCCCCGGAGAGGAATTTTAAAGTCACTCTAAGTAATACAGGGTTCCAAGTTTAACTAAATGTGAACTAAAATCTAACTAAATTATACTAGCAGTTCAAATAACTATCTGACAGGAGAATAGATATTTTCCAAGCACAGCTAAATTTTTAAGAGCTCAATGTATGTTCCTGTTTGGTATTTAGCAAGGTGTTTTTTATTTTTAAACCTGTATTCGTAGACAATCCCTATTTCTGAATGTCAAAAAAGGAAAAATGGGGGCGCCTGGGTGGCACAGTGTTTAAGCGCCTGCCTTCGGCTCAGGGCTCAGGGCGTGATCCCGGCGTTATGGGATCGAGCCCCACATCAGGCTCCTCCGCTAGGAGCCTGCTTCTTCCTCTCCCGCTCCCCCTGCTTGTGTTCCCTCTCTCGCTGGCTGTCTCTATCTCTGTCAAATAAATAAATAAAATCTTAAAAAAAAAAAAAAGAAAACTTTAAAAACGGAAAAATGTATGCAATAGTCCCCCTTATTCACAGTTTTCTTTTCTGCCGGTTCATTCACCTGAGATCAACCGTGGTCCAGAAGCAGACGAAGCTCCTTCTGACACGCTGTCGGGTCAACAGTAGCCTAACGGTACGTCACAGTGCCCACACCCTCACCTCACTTCATCTCCTCACATAGGCATTTATCACCTCATGTCATCATGAGACGGGCAAGCACAGTACAATAAGATATATTGAGAGAGAGACCACATTCACATAACTTTTATTAGGTATATCGTTATATTTCTTCTATTTTATTGTTCGTTATTGTTGTTAATCTTTTATTGTGGCTAATGTATAAATTAAACGTTATCATAAGTACAAATGTATAGGAGAAAACATAGCATATATGGGGCTCAGTACTATTTGCAGTTTCAGGCATTTCCTGGGGGTCTTGGAATGTATCTCCGGCAGATACGGTTGGACTACAATATTAGCTTTGAGGAAATGTTACCAGTTATTAGGCTTCATAGTGCAAAAATGGAAAGAAAATTGAAGTGGAAATAAAAGGGTCAAGGAAAAGATCAAATTTTTCACATAAACAGCAAGGCACGATAAAAGAAAGGCTTTTCCAGAAATAGTAATCATCCTCAGTTTCATGCCATGTCCCTCTTCCCTGCTCACTCCACACCAGCCACTCTGGTCTTTGGCCTTTTCATTTCCCGCTGCTGCCAAGCTCTTTCCCGATCCATAATTTCTGACTAATTCCTACTCAACCTTTGAGTCATTTCCTTAGCATATTTTATTTGTCTGAAGATTAGGTTTGAATCTCCATATGATTCAAAATACACCCTATACTTTCCTTTGGTAGCATTTGTTACAATAGTGATTTCTTATTTCTATCATTAATGGCTATCGGCTCCACTCAATCACAAGCTTCATGGGGCAGGACCACCTAGCCGAATGCCTGGCAGTAGTAGTTACTCAAAGAAATAGAATAAACGGAGCTGAAAAATCATTCCAAGCAATCCAATCAATCAGCCTCTTTATCAAGCGTCCTCCGTGTGCCTGTCTTCTGCAAACCCTACATACTGTTTATCTCCATTTTTTCTCACAATAAGCCTGTGGAGTAGGTATTGTGGTTTTTTTTTTAATATTTTATTTATTTATTTGACAGAGAGAGAGACAGCCAGCGAGAGAGGGAACACAAGCAGGGGGAGTGGGAGAGGAAGAAGCAGGCTCTCAGCAGAGGAGCCCGATGCGGGGCTCGATCCCAGGACTTTGGAATCACGCCCTGAGCCGAAGGCAGAGGCTTAACGACTGAGCCACCCAGGCGCCCTGGGAGTAGGTATTGTTATCCCGCATTTTACAATTGAGGAAATCAAGGCTCACTGAGGTTAAGGGACTCATTAGCAAGATGGTAGAGCCTGAAACCGAACCCAGGGTGTCCAGTTCTTGGCTGGGCATTCTTCAGTGACATCATTACTTCAGGCTGCTCATTATCAGTTCCTGGGTCAGCCTCCCTTACTATAGCCAAGGAGGGTTTCTGGGTTACTTCCACTCACTTCTCAGTTTTCTCCTCTGTATTATGAAGGGATTAAACCAATGGGTTGATGTTTCTGAAAGTGTAGTCCACGGTTCATCTGCATCAGAATCATGGTGGGGAAGAAGGGATGTTCTTTTTTTTTTTTTTTTAAAGATTTTATTTATTTAATTTATTTGACAGAGATAGAGACAGCCAGCGAGAGAGGGAACACAAGCAGGGGGAGTGGGAGAGGAAGAAGCAGGCTCCTAGCGGAGGAGCCTGATGTGGGGCTCGATCCCATAACGCCGGGATCACGCCCTGAGCCGAAGGCAGACGCTCAACCGCTGTGCCACCCAGGCGCCCCAGAAGGGATGTTCTTATCCAAAATTACATTTCCAGATTCCCACCCAGACTTGTGGAATCAAAATCTTTGTGTGTGCTGGGGAGGACGAAGTCCAGGAATCTGCATTTTTTTTTAAAGATTTTATTTATTTATTTATTTGACAGAGACAGCCAGCGAGAGAGGGAACACAAGCAGGGGGAGTGGGAGAGGAAGAAGCAGGCTCCTAGCGGAGGAGCCTGATGCGGGGTTCGATCCCATAACGCTAGGATCATGCCCTGAGCCAAAGGCAGAAGCCCAAGGACTGCACTACCCAGGCGCCCCAGGAATCTGCATTTTTAACAGGCCCTTGAGGAGATTCTTAACACTTGTCTGAGTTGAGAACACTTCATTAGGTGATTTCCCAAATTCTCTCTAGCTTTGAGAGCCTTTGCTTCTAAGACATTTGGAGGGCATGCGTTTGTATTTCTATCATCTTTTACACAGCCTGGAACTCAGTACAGTTTTAGTGAATAAATACATTTGAATTTGGAAGACAGATTCAAGTCCCTGCTGAGATACCTAAAACTGTGCTTCCTTGGAGAAATTACTTCACCTCTTGACACTTAGAGTTATCATCTTTAAGATGGAAATAATAACAACAATCCCTTTTCCGGCTCCCAACAGTTGATGTGGAGGATAAATTAAATAATTTTGAAAGCTCTTGTGGTGATTCCATTGTACATATCAAGTGGACACCAACAGGGTTTACTTTGGTCCTTCAGACTCACTGCTGGCTGAAGTATGGCTCTTTTGAGTGGACTGAATAAGGAGCTTATTAAAACCAAACCAAACCAAACAAACAAGCACCAATCCTGAAAATTACATTTCCTTCAAAGTGGATAGGGTCTTTCCAAGGAAGTATCATTGATTTTCTAGGAGAAACCGGAGGCATCCCCATAGTGCCCCCTGGTGGAACTTAGAAGCAAACTCAAATCCACCATCCTTGTCACGCATTTAGTTTAGCAGATCGATTGATTGATCTATCTATCTATCTATCTATCTATCTATCTATCTATCTATCATTTATCTGTCTATCTCATCTGTTCTCCACCTAGACTAGGAGCTTTTGGTGGAACTTCTCTTTATCTCCAGAACCCAGCATTCATTCTTCACGCATTCATTCAACCATTACCGAGCATCCATGGTGCCAGGGGCTGTGCTTGGCACCCAAGGATAAGCAGAGGAGCCAGGTGGCTTCCCTGTCCTAGAACTCTTTACAGTCAAGTAATGGAGACAGATGAGTGAAGAGCCAATAACAACAGTGATTTATGCCACGTAGGAGAAGGTGCAGGGCACTGTGGAAGCCACTTTCTTTGGCCAATACCCAATGATCGGTTTAGAGAAAAGGCATGGCACCTGTAGGGACGGATGGCAAAAATGAGGCAGGAAGTGTAAATAGAAGCTAGTCGATGAAGAGCCTACCTTATTAATAAGTTTGGTTTTGTCCGAGGGTCAATGGGAAAAAACTGAACAGTTTTAAGCGGAGGAATGATGTGATGAGATTTTTGTTTTTTAAAGATCATTGTGGGGGCACCCGGGTGGCTCAGTCGCTTAAGCGTCTGCCTTTGGCTCAGGTCATGATCTCAGGGTCCTGGGGTAGAACCCTGCGTCATTGTTGCCCCAGCTCCCTGCTCAGCGGGGAGTCTGCTTCTCCCTCTCCCTCTGCCTCCTCCCCGCTGCTCATGCTCTGTCTCTCTCTCTCTCAACTAAATAAATAAAATCTTAAAAAAAAATAAAAGATCATTGGGACTACAGAAGGTTGAACTGACTGGAGGAAGCAAGACCAGAGGTAGACTGGGTCAGCTAGGAAGTCACTGCATAGTCCAGGTGAGACATGAATGTTTGGTTAGGAAGGATACATGGGGAGATTAAAACGTATTGTCAAAATTCTATTTCTCTCTTACAAAAGTGTCTTATTCTTTATAAATCTTACATTTCCATTACACAAATTCTTTAGTATATATGAAGTCATTCATTTAAAAACATATAAAACTGACAGAAAAAAATGTATTTTTGTGTTAACATAATCATAAAGATATGGAAGGGAAGGATGCACACCAAATTCACCTGACGAGGTGCGGTGTAACTGTAAAGAAAGCCATGATCGTCATTCTGCCCCGTATCCACACCTTTTACGGTGTGACTTTCCATTTCCATTCATTGAGAAACGGAGTCTTATTCCCCCTCCCCTAGCATCTGGGAAGGCCTTATTACTTTCTTTAGCCGATAAAATGCAACAGAAGGGACAGTGTGCCAGTTCTGAGCCCAGGCCTCAAGAGGCCTTACCTGCATTGGCCTTCCCTTTTGGAACCCTGCCCAGGCACCCATGGGAAGCAGCCTGGGTTAGCCTGCTGGAAAAGGGGAGCCACGTGAGGCAGAGCTCAGCCAACCCCGCTGAGGTCATGCTAAACTAGCCGGCACCCAATCAACTTGGCAGCAGACCTCCATCTGATACGTGAACCCCACTATGACCAGAAGAGCCAGACAGCTGACCTCAGTCCCATTTGACAAATTGCATAACGGTAAGACGTATAATAGTTGTCTTCAGCCACTCAGTGTGGGGGTAATTTGTTTTACAGCAAAAGTTGACAGAAACTGGTGTCTGCAAGTGAAATGCTTACCTTTAACAAAACCCCAAACTCATGGCATTGGCTTTGGGATCGGGGATGGGTGGAGATTGGAAAAATGGCAAGCAAACAGTGAAGTCTGGAAAAATGGTGAGGAAATTGTTACTGGAGGCTGGAAAAATGGCAATCTGTGTTTTATAATGGCAAAACAATTGGCCAAAGTGTTGCCTATGGTAACTTGGAAAATGGGGGGGAAATACTCAGAAAGTTTTTGTTTGGCTAAGGAGATCTCTAGGCAGAGCGTTGAAAGTGTCAGTTGGGTGCTCCTAGCTGTGTAACCTCATAACAGGAAGAGAGGTACGAGCTAAGGAAAGAACTGGCAAAAAGAATTTAGAGAGAACAGAGAGGGGCAGGACTTAGTAGGTTAAAATTAAAACTTTTTTCATCTTGAGGCTCTGGAGCCAGCATAGACTTATTACAGGAATATAACCCAGAGATGGAGATCATATCAAAGGTGTAGCTGTAACACACTTTATAAAGCCCTTTGAAAGAATTAGTGATGTCTAGTAGATTCCTAGACAAAAAGACGTCTTGGAATCCTAAGAGCAGTATCCACAGAAGCCTAACCTAAAATAGCGTGATGAAACTGAGGGACAGGTCTCAAAAACAGTTGTATGTCATTTGGAGTATAGAGTCAACCATAATCAGATACACAGAAAATCCACAAAATTTTAATTTTTCTTATTTATTTATTTAGGAGAGGGAGAGAGAAAGAGGGTCGGGGGAGGGCAGAGGGAGAGAGAGAATCTAAAGCAGGCTCCACGCCCAATGTGGAGCCGGACACGAGGCTCGATCTCACGACCCTGAGATCATGACCCGAGGCAAAATCAAGAGTCGGAAACTAAACTGACTGAGCCACCCAGGTACCCCCGACACGCAAAATTTTTTAAAGAGTGGTTCATGGGAAAATACCAAAAGCCTGGGACTGAGAAATATTTCACATTGCTAGTCAGCTGCCCACAGGCGCCATTACTTCAGTAGTAGCTAAGGGAGGAGATGGACAAGGAAGGAAGGTCCAGAGGGCAGAGCCCAGAGGCACGGAGAGCCACTCCCAGGGAATAGAACCCAGGCTCGGGCAGGGCAGATTCCTTCTTCCAGGCTGGAGGCCGGACAGCATTTGTCTAGCTGGAGTCTGATTGCTCTGTTTAAGTAAGACTACGTGCACCTCTCACGCTTCTCGTTCTTGAATGGAAATGCCTGCTGGGGTTATCCTGCCTCCGTTTCATTGCACACTCGCAGAGCAATAGTTGGAACTTTGGGCATTTCACCCAGAAGGAGCGTATAAAATCAGAAGTGCCAAGGGCTGAGATGAGAAGCCTCTTCTCCAGCCTTCCCAGGATGCTCCTTCCTGCTTTCTCCTTGATGTCTGTCTCCTGTGTCTGCAAGGCCTTTCCTCGTGTCTTTGCCTGACAAACACCTGCTCTTCCTTCAAGGCTCCACTCTAGTCCCAGCGATTCTTTGGAGCCCTCCCTGCACCCCGCACAGTTGCCCCTCTCCCGTCCTGCACCATTCCGTACCTACCTCTAGTACGGCACTCTTCCCGCACTGTGCTTGTTCTTGTCTTCGTGAAGGTGTGGATTACATCTTGTCGACTTTTTATTCACCTCCCTGGTCCTCGTAGGTCAGTATTTACACAGGAGGAGAAAGGGATGGATCAGTCTAGAGACCTAAGTGTTAGTCCCGGATTTGCCACTGACCAGCTCTGTGACTCGGGGCAGCACTTCTCTGTGGATCTTCGTTTTCATCTGAATAGAAGTCGGAAGGGCCCTTTCTGACTGAAGACTAAGTAAGATTTATTGAAAGCCTCAGGGCATGGGGGCAAAAGCAGCAGAGTGGGAGTAAGACAGCTTAGGTTCTGTAGAAATCCACTCTGGGCACTGCAGTGGATCCCTGGCCTCACCCTCAAGCTTCCCTAATTGTAAAGAGAGATGCTTGCATTGAATTTGGGTTCCTCGCAGAGCAGAGGTGCCGAGTCTGTTTCGTGGGACACGGATCCCTGTCCACCAGGGGGAAGTATGCATAGGTGGGACTGGCAAACAACCGGAAAAAACGGATCCAGTTGCTGGTTTTTTTCTGCCCTTGCTCCCTGCCCACAAGGGAATAAATCTCTCCTAACCCTCCCCCACACCAGCTTGCCTTATTTAGCCTCGGGTTGATTTTTTTTCCTTCAGTTTATGACTTGGCTGCAGCCAAAGTCTGGCTGGAAGCCGTCTAGCCAATCTCAAATACTCCTGCTTCCCAGTCTTCACTCACGTTATTTCTTTGAGTTGAACGCACTGGTCCACGATGTGGGCCTTCTCCCCTTCGCGTATTCACAGCCTACTTGCCTTCGAGAACTCAGCTCAAATTCCAATTCTGTTCACTTCAGCTGAACTTTTTTTTTTTTTTTTTTTTGAGCGGTCGGCTCCCTTCTGGGCACTGGGGGTTCCACCTTGAGTCAGTCACTTCCAGCCCTTGAGGGAGCTCACAATTGACTGGTTGACTGGGAGAGTCCAGGACACAAGCAGATCGTTTAGTCATGGTGTGGAACGTGCCGGAACAGAGGACGGCAAAGGGAGCTGTGGCAGTATAGAGGCTGGTGGGGCGGGGGTTGGGAAACAGGCAGGAAAGGCTCTTTGCTTCCATGATGCTTGAGTTGAGGGTTAGGGGAGGAGTTGTTTGCAAAGTGAAGAGGTGTCAAGCGGTGTGCCACAGGGAGAGCCCCCTCCCTGCCATGTCTCCTGTGCGGGGAGCTCCCATATCAGGGGGAGACCCTGCCTTTTACTACTCTGGGCTGGTACCGCCATTTCTAGCGTAGTGTATTAATTCTGGATCCAGCTCTTTGAAAACTGTCCACGTGGTGACTGGGAAGGTGAGAGGATGGCCATACAAGGAACAAACAGTAGCTGAACTGTGCATATTTAGACAGAGGGGAAATCCACAAAATTCTGTGGATTTTCTGTGTATCTGATTACGGTTGACTCTATACTCCAAATGACATACAACCGTTTTTGAGACCTGTCCCTCAGTTTCATCACGCTTGAGTGAAATGAGATTTTGAAAAAGATTGCCCTTCCAAGTACAACCAAAGGGTAAAAGCTGCAGGATGCAGATTTCAGCTGAACACAAGAAAGAACTCTCTACTGGCCTTTCTTTAAAAGGGTACAACTTGTCTTGGCAAATTGTCACGGGAGAGGTTCAAATATATATCCCCATTTGGTAATCAGATTGTAGGAACTGATGAGAGTTGGATAAGATGACCTTTAAGGTTCTTTCCAAGGGTGGGAAAGAACACCTTTAAGGTTCTTTCCCACCCCCCACCCCACCACCCCTACCATTTCAGAGACTTTCTGCTTATGCCTTTCTGTACCCTCGCCTGCTGACTGAAGTCCAAGCTCCACAGCATAGCACACAGGGCCCTCTCCACTCACACCCCTACTCAGTATAGCAATACCAAACCGCTTAGAGTTCTCAGCATGCTCATGCTATGTTCTGTGCTTAAGGTGCCCCCCCCTCTTTCTTTGCCTTCCCCATGATTTCCAATGGTCAATTAACTCTCTCCCACTGTGTCTTTTTTACTTTTATTTTACTTTTATTTTTTTTAAGAGGGGGAAGGGGCAGAGGGGGAGGGAGAGAGAATCTCAAGCAGACTCCATGCCCAGCGTGGAGCCTGATGCCAGGCTCCATCTCACAACCCTGAGATTATGATCTGAGCTGAAATCAAGAGTCAGTCGCTTAACTGACTGAGCCACCCAGGCACCCCACTCTCCCACAGTGTCTTGATCGAAGAATAATTGCAGTGGTCTGCCTCCTACTACCATTCAGAAGGAAGCTGGGGGGTCAAATCCTTCCTTTATTAGTTTCTGGTTTCAGCTAGGAGGAAGGCATGTGACAAAAGTCTAGCCAACTGGGCCTTCTCTCAAGTGCTTTGAATCCAAAGACTTAAGGAATAGATAAAGGTGATCTGGTGGAGGGGGGTAGTGGGAGCAGTGTCCTGAACAGACTGTTCCAGCAATAACATGGTTGCTCTGTCTTTTTTCTTACATTTTAGCCTTCTGGAGTGCCCTTGGTACCAACATATTTCCAAGTCAATAAATATTTATAAAATGAAATAATGAAGCACAAGGATAAAGGTCAAAGACTTGATTTAAAGCAAATTGTATGCAAGATTGGACTATTTAATGATGAGAACCAGAACTAGAGAGGAAAATATAGATAGACAGGAGAACGGTTACCTCACTAACAGAAATGAGGAAGTGCTAGTTTAGGGAGGAAGGTTGGGGAATAACAGATTTTTATCATGATATATATATTCAACTTTTTATTATGTTAGCTCATGCTAACATGGGTAGACTAATTAAGTCGACTGAAGGAGTGAAAGGCAAGAAAAGATGGAAAGGACTTTAATATTAGCTCTTTCTTCTGGGACTTTTTTTTTCATTTTATTTATTTATTTGAGTGAGCGAGAGAGCGAGCATGAGCAGGAGGGAGGGGCAGAGGGAGAGGGAGGGGCAGACTCTCCAGCTGAGTGGGGAGCCCAATGATTCGGGGCTCGATCCCAGCACCCTGGGATCATGAACTGAGCCAAAGGCGGACACTTAACCAACTGAGCCACCCAGGCGCCCCTTCTTCTGGGACTTCTGATGAGCCAATCAATACCTACTTACCAAATAATAAGCTAGAATATTCATTTAGGCTGAAAGTAGACTCTAGGTACACCATGCATGTATTTCAAGGACATGTTCTGCTTGGATAGCAAACTTTATGAACCACACAGTAACTAAGATAATAAAAATTACACAGAAACTCATGCCTATAAAGAGGCCTGTTTATTACTGATAACACTTCATTTGGCTAAAACCACAAGAAATCCACACACAAACACTTCAAGTGCAAATTCTCACAGGCAGTACTTATGATACACCCTGGTGTTTTCATCGGAAAAAAAAAAAAAGAGAAAATGTTGACAAAAACTGGTAAAACGAGCACAATTTTGATCTACTGCTACACAGTCAGAAAAATAATTCATTCTTAACTGCATATATTTTATCTGGCATATTCAGTGACGTATACAAAGTTTATTTTAGCCTCCAACAAGAAGGCCTCACCATATATACAGATGCAGATTCTTGCCTGAGTGCCTCTTGTGAGATATACGATGACTCGTAACAGTGGACAAAAATATACCAAATCGTATCAACTGAGTTGTGACTCACGTGGAAGGTAGCACGAGGCGGCTCAAAATGGCACCTCTACCCATGATAATAAGTCCACATAGATACTTTCTGAACCCACTTGGCCAACACCTTGCTCTGAGTGTTAAATACTAGGCATTATATATAATTTTCCAAATAGGAATATGCTTTGCTCTCTCAAAAGAAACTGAGTATTTAGGGGTGTGCGTGCTTAATGACGATGATTTATTATCAATTTCAGTCATGAGAATTGTTTAAAAAACTGAATCCGAAAATTAACATTTTTGATTGTGTCTTAAACTATTAGCTGCTTTAAAATACAATCCCCTAGTAACTGTTTCAGGTCAGTTTAATTTGGCAGTAATGCTTTCAGAGTTCAGCTTTTAAAATGCAGGGACCAGGCTAGATCTGTTCTATGTTTCTGTTTCTCACCTTAAGGTCCATGTACCACCGGGCAGAGGCAGCGACTGGGGAGGGGAGGGGGAGACCACTGAGGCCCTGTGATCGACAGGGTACTCCTTTCCGGCAGCACCGGCTTTCGGGAGGACTGAAGGCATCATTTTTATATCGAAACAGTTTTATTACGGGGAATGCAAAATTCAGCTTAGATTTTTATGACAGAACACGAAATTTCATGAGCGGTGGACTGCTTCGGAGTTGGCTCTTGGGCCCTCCCCCCACATATTCATCCTGCTCCTGTGCTTTACGGTTATGCTGGTGGGAAAACTGGAGAAGCAAACCTTAGCTATGCCATGTGCCCTTTTCTCGGTCACTTTACTCATTCTGATACGTCCTCTTTTTAAGGTATATAGTCTTGAACTAACAAAGAGAAAAGGTGGCTTAATGAACATAAGGGTCTGGTTAATACTTTAAAGTAACCAATGGTAAAAACTGACTTGGTTTTCTACTGGAACTAAAGAAAGTCATGCCGTGTCATGTCCTGCAATGAAAGGTTCTCTTCTTTCCACTCGGACTTCTTATGGCTTATGCTCTGGGGGACAAACGTGAAAAAAGATTTCCTCAAATTTTGTGCTTTGGATGCCCCAGGTACAAGGAGACCTGAAATAAAATGCGAGATTGATTGACCATCTGTTTTGATTGGTAAGACTCTTTCCTCATCAGTTTCTAGAGCAATCTCAGAAAAAACAAGTGAATTATAAAAGGCCATAATAAATTAACATATAGTATCCAGACGGACCAAAAAAGGCTATGAAATAGATTTAAAATTACTTCTTACAATGCCTTAAATATTCTCACAATAACACAATAACCAAAAGTAAAAAACAAAACCAAAAACCAAACAAACCTAGGTTATGAATCAGTTTAAAGCATTCTGAATGAATACAGTTAAGATTTCTTATCAGTGAGGTAATAGAGCAATAGCTTTTCACAGTAACAAAATGTAGGAGGGCATCTAGGGAAGGAGGGAGGTAGAGAGAAAAAGGCATAAAATAAAGTTATCCAAGCGAAATTTGGATTTTTCAAGCATCACAAACATCAGTGGAAAACATCGGAAAGAAATACCAGTAGCAGCAGTTCATAGAACAATTTCTCCATTAAACTCCAGCTAATATCTCTGTCGCGTCCGCTCCAGAAGCTACCTCCTTAAGAAACAGGAGGCCTATTTCCTACATAAGGATATTCCCAAGGTATCCAATCTCTTAGAACCTCTCTGTCTGCTGAAGTTACTACATCCGGATAACAATACAGTTTAAACAGAACCCTCAAATATCCTATAATGCTATACATTCTTCGAGATGAAGAAAATGGTGTTCAAGTCTCACTTAATTTGCCAGGTTAAATTAAAAATAGTACCCAAGCAGGTCTCTGTGCAGCAAAGAAAGACTGCACTCATGCATCTACTATTCAACGTACACAAAAACTCTCTTGTGAGCTACATTCTTCTAGATAGGGAGCGACACTCACATGTCACTTTCAGGGCTCTCTGTGACATCAACATTGTTCCAACCTGAGTTTTAAAAAAAAGCATTGGAAGAAACCTTTAAAAGACATTTAGTATATCCCTTAATATTTAAGTGTGTTATTTAGCTTTTTTGAAAAGGTCCTCATTCTCGTTTATTCTGTCCTCACTGAAGACAGAGAACAGTTTGTCCTATCACTTCTTACTTTAAGTCCTTTAATAAAAGATTCAACTAATAATCTTAAGTTAGCTCAACAGCTTTAATTCTCTGAACTTCTCACAGTCTGTGTTGTATTCCTTTTTATTTCTGCTGTGTCCTCCCCTCCCTAGCTCCCATATGATCCTAAGACACAACGTCCTAGCAGGAATTGAGTCAGTAAGAGGGGTGCTTTTTCTCACCTCCTAACACGTGGCCTCTTTTTAGTGGTGCTAATAAAGGAAAACAAAAGGTTTGCTATCTATCTGCTCATCATTGTAACAAATACACACGGGTAAACAACTTGCCCACAGCCAGTTCACTCCCTACTTTTAGAGAGATGAATTCGCCCTTCACAAGAAGTATTTCCTGTGCCATCGTGTTGACCTTTCTAGTGTTTATTTCTACTGCTTATTTTCAGTGTATGCTTCGATCTTGCCCCACTAGTTCATTCTTTTTCCCCCAAACTCTAGAAAAGCCCAGTTTTAATCTACCCACTGAATGAGAATGGATTCATTTTCATGATGTTGTTCATGAAGAAAAACCTGAACAACGTAGAGCCCAAGGCTGAGACCTACAGTCCAGCACTCTGTCTTTCCTGGTCGGCGTCCGTTACTAAATTTATCCTGTGAGGCAACTGTACATCACTGTGTCAAGTTCATGTTAAATATCATGCCGATATAGACGTGAGAGCTTGGCTAGAATCAAATAATTCCCTTAATCTATACACTTCAGGAAATTTGTAACATTTTGTTGATTTTAACTTTGGATTTTTAAATTTTTGAGCTAAGAATCTAAGCTTTAATAACTTTTCATCTTGCTTAAGATGACTTAAACGTTGCATTACATTAAAGCACCCGAAACTGTTCTCCTTATAATAGAATGACAATCACGACACGGCTTTAGTGATTATGAGTGGGCTAGCATATCATTTTAGCTCCACTTTGTTCTTCGGTCACTGAAACACAGATACGAAAGCCAAATATACATATTTTTCATAGATATAGCATTGCTCATACCACTTGGTAGAACATCGGCCATCTCCTAAATTACATTCCACATTCCTAAAAGTAAATAAAACAAAAAGGTCTGCACATTTCTTCTTCGGTACAAAGCCTTTGAAAACAAAGTCATTCAGAAGTATGGTGCTCTACACTTCGCTAGCTGTCTGTTACCTGCAGTCATATGAGACCTAGCTACAGGAAAGGAAGGAACAAATTAACAATAGTGGCAATACAATAATTTGAAAATTATATTTGCTCTATGGGAGTTCAACCAAATGTGAGCTGATAGAGCTGCACAAACCATGCCATTAGTTACTAAAGAGTCGAATCAGTGCAAATGTTATATTATTATTAGTATTATTTAGGAAATAAATTCTCTAATACCAGTTATGTCCCATTAGCAATTTGTTTAGTATGATTATACCCAAGGCCTTGTTTTTGTTACCTCTTAACTATACGACATGTGTTTAAGTATTCTGAGAGTTGTGTAGGACAGGATACACTTAAAGAAAATTAAATAGTACTTCTCTACTAAGACTTTTTTAGAAGACTGGAGAATCAACCAAAAGTGACCTTCCAAAATTTTTTTCCACATTGAGGGGCGCCTGAGTGGCTCAGTCAGTTAAGCCTCTGATTCTTGATCTCAGCTCAGGTCTTGATCACAGGGTCGTGAGTTCAAACCCAGCACTGGGCTCCACGCTGGGCATGGAGTCTACTTGGAAAAAAAAATATGCAAAACTTTTTTCCACATTGAAAAAGATAAATAGTACTCTTGAGATCAGGAATTCTACAGTAGCCAGCAAGATGTTAGAATAAACTGGACTTTAGTTTTAAATCATGTAGTTTTAGTGTTTCATAACACCTAAAATCTGGATATTTTATTTCTTAGTAAAATTAGCATTACTTCATCTGATAAAGGGATAAATCTACTTATAAAAATGTAATTCCACAGTCAGACTTTTAAATAAATTCAGAGCTCCTTTCTCAGTTCAGATTTTTTTCTTTACCTGAAGGGTGTGATTATTGACACTTCATTCTTACAAGGAGATCCTTGAGCACAGTTACATTGAGTCTGATTTTATTAGGATTTTTATTTACATTCATAAGATTTTTAAAAGGGCAAATTGATCTGATATGGAGGGGAAGCACCTACGTAGTTTGGTCTGAAATAACTGGCTGAAAATTAACTGACTAAATTATATTCAATACAGGAACACTGCTTTAATTCATACCATACCCTGAGAAGGCACTAAGAACTCTGACAAGAACAAAGCCACTAGGAGCATTGCCACTATTGTTTCACATTCAGTAAACATCAGAATTTTAAATACGTACAATAAATTTACACTGCACCAAGAGCACCTGAAACCACATATAGTAACATCTGTTCTAAGCTAGAAATGCTAATACCCAATTTCAAATACTCTACTTTGTAAGTTAATACCTATGATGCAATAATGACACTTTCCCACACTATGCTGGGAGCAATGCCATTTTCTTGTCAATTTTATAGATTAATTTCCTTAACTAACTCTACGACTATATAACATTTATCTGCCTTTTTAAAAAACCGTGCTATACACAATTACAATATGGAACTAAGCTTAATCACACTTTAATAAGAAAACTCACTTATGTATTGGTTTTTTTTTTCTGTTAAAGGAAGAACAATGTGGTACTACAATACTTTTAATGCAATGACGTTTGTTCAAGATTATGAAAAAATTTGAATCCTTTCTCTCCAGACCATTTTCATTCGAATTTATACAGTTTGTTTCGTCAGCCCCCCAAAAGAAAGAAAATAAAAGTACAAAGATACTTGGCCAGATGAGATAGAGAGAGAACGCTAATGCGACTTCAACACACGGAGCTCCTGGTTGTTCTGTTCCATGTGCCGGTGCGCAGTCATGGCGTCCTGGTGTGCGCTACACAGAACGCCAGGTCAGTCCATTTCTACTGGGCTCAAGAAAATTCTCAATCAAAGCCTCAATGAGTTTCCTCAGTTCCTCTTCTAGGAAGGCAGTGTCACTGAAGAGAAAGATGAAGCGTTTTGAAATTCTTGATTTTCATCACTTGAAGTTTTGTTTAAACAGGGGATGATTTTAAAAGGGGATGATGAAACACTTTGTAAGCCGAAAAGAAGTTCACTCAGTTAAAACAAAACAAGACCAAAGGGGGGGGAGGAATCACACACAAGAAAACACCATGATCACAAACTGAAGTTGAACTGCATTCGAGGGAGTTTCTTGGTACATGACACATGGATGAGTTTCAGTATATCTACAGATTTCTCCTGGGTCAGGCAATTGAATGGCCTAGAACACCCATACTAGGTATTATGCTAAAATGGCTTCCTGAAATACTTTGAAGAACACCCAGTAGATATTATGGGATGATATGGCATGACTCAGATAGAGAAGGGGGATGGGACTAAAAAAATGAGACGCTTAAAAAATAAACACACATTTATAAATATGTGCTTCAAAGTCACCACTGCTGTTGCCCAAAACGTTTCCAGGAAAGCCTCTTTTCAACTGTCTTCATGATCATTTGTTATTACATTAATAATCATCCTTTATTCTTAACCAAATACAGCATTACCCCATTTGGTTTCCTTTAAACTCTACTCTGGATGACTTCAGGACGTCCTTTTTTGCCCCCAAAGGAAATAAAATCTACTCTTAAATGCAAAGATTTAGGGACATACAAAATAATGTACCTTGGACTCTGAAGGCAATTCCAAAGCATCTGTTTCCCCAAAGTATATTGATCCGTGACAACATTATAGAGGGTACTACTTATAAGTTTAAATAGCCTTTGAATATGTTTATTAAAGTCAATTTAGTGACAGTTCATACTCTTAAAAGGAAATACATTGGGCAGATTAAGTCGAATCATATTAGATGTACGAAATGAATATTTGACAATAAACAAATTGTTTGTTGATCATTTCTTTATGTTCATCATATAATAGAGCTCACAGAACCTTCCCAGTAATAAAAATTCACTAAAATTTTAAAATTCAATTCCCAATGGTCCAGCTGCTTTGGAAAATAGTCTGGCAGTTTCTCCGAAGGTTACACAAAGAAGTACCATGTGACCCAGCAATTCTCCACCTACATATAGACCCAAGTGAAACAAAAACATGTCCACACAAAAACTTGTGCACAAACGTTTATAGCACTGATAGTTGTAATAGTTAAAATGCGGAAATAACCCAAATGTCCACCACCTGATAAAAGGATAAAATAAAGTGTTATATCTATACAATAGTATTAGGCCAAGAAAACAATTTTTTAAAAAAAGGAATAAAGTGCTGATTCATGCTACAACAGGGGTGAACCTTGAAAACGTTATGCGAAGTAAAAGATGCCTCACCAAGGGCCATATGTTGCATGATTCCATTTATACGAAATGTCCACATAAGCAAGTCGATAATGACAGAAAGCAGATCGGTGGTTGCCTAGGGCTAAGAGGGAGGGGGATGGCAAGTGACTGCTAATGGATATGGTGCTTCTTTCTGAGGGGAAGAAAATGTTCCAAAATTGATTGTAGTAAAAAAAAAAAAAAATTGATTGTAGTGATATTTGCACAACTCTGAATATACTAAAAACCACTGAACTGTATGCTTTGAATGGGTACCCACTGTACATACTGAATTTTATCTCAATAGAGCCTATATATATTTAGATTTATATACATATATAGGCTCTATATGTATATAAATATAATATAAATATACATAAATCTAAATATATATAGGCTCTATATGTATATAAATCTAATTATATATGTATATATTTATTTAAAAAGTCAATTCTCACCTCTGCTCGGGTAGTGCACACATCTCTGCATAATACTTTATCTTTGGTTCTGTCCCGCTTGTCCGAAGAGTAGCGACACAGCCATTTTGAAAAGTAAATGTAATCATCTGGCTGTTTTTACTCACAGGCAGCACCTATGCCCAAGGATGAACAACAGCTTAGTTACACTCGGTACCGTTTTCATGTTCGAGAGTTGTAAAATACATTCTACTTATGTGAGGTAGCTACAGGAGTCAAATTCACAGGAACGGGAAGTGGAAGGCCATCGGCAAGGGGTGGGGGGAGGGGGAAATGGGGAGTTGTTTAATGGGTATGGATTTTCAGTTGAGCAAGATGAAAAAGTTCTGGACATCTGCTGCACAACAACGCAGACAGAGTTAACACTGCCAGACTGCACGTTCGAAAATACTTACGGTGGTCAATTTTGTTATGTGTTTTTCACAATTAAAAATATTTTTTAAAGCATTATAAAATACAAAAGATTACATACATAATAATTCATAAATACACCATATACTGAACATTCATAATACAGGCATCGGGTTATATACCTTACACGCACGATCTCCAGGCCTCGGCAACAATCTTCCAGAGCAAATATTACTGCCAATTTACTGACATGGCTCAAAAACAGTAAATGACCTGGTCAAGGTAATCAGCTCAAGTGGTGGAAGCCAGGTCTACCTGTATCAAAGTCTAAACTGCCTCCACAGTTGCAAAGGGCTTTACAATTTTGAAGCACATTCATGGACAGTTTATCAATAGTCTCTAAAGCAGAGTGCACGTGTCCTAGAGGACAGGCAAAATAATCCACTGGAGTACAAAAAATTTTTATATTTTTTACCTAAAAGTTGAAAAACGAAATGAAGCTTTACTGACGTTGAACATATGGATTCATACTAGTACCCTTCCTGGACCACAGATCAGTCCGCGACGGTATTGTGGGGGACCTGTGGGGGTTGTACTAGGACAGAGGTGGTACCTTTCAGCAGGTGTCCTGAGCCTGGTCCTTTCCTTGAAACCCCTCCCTCAGTTAGTGGTACTACCATATGCCAGTTGCTTAAGACAGAGACCTTCCTCCCCTCTTTTTTACTCACAGACCATCAACTAGCAAGTCCTGTCTCTTCTAGTCTTTATGTAAGTCAACTCTGTCCAACTCTCTCCATCACTACTGCTACTATATTTAATTCAGGCTCCCATCATCTCTCATCTCATTTTGATTACTGAAACAGCGTACCGACTGACCTTCCTGCCTGGGAGTTTGCCTCCCTCTAGCCCATCACACGTGCCGTTCCTCCTCGAACTCCACACTATAGTTGTAGAGAACTCCTTGTGGTTCTTTGGAGGAGAACATGCCTTCCTACCTCCAGACCTAGCACTTGCTGCTCCCTTTGTCTGAATACCCACTGTTCCTCCTACATCTGGATAACTCTTCCTCATGCTCAGTTCACAGAAGTCCTCTAGAATGTCTTCCATAGCCCCCCAGATCTGAGCGAGGGTCTTTCCTATGCTCTTCTATGGCACCTTATGCACCCCCTGGCTGCGTTTATCATTTGGTAATGTAATCCCTGTTTACTTCCGTTTCCCCACTAGACTCTGGAGTGCAGGAAGTGTCTTTGCCATTGCTCGTTCTCCAGTGTGCCTCTACCTGTAGCACCGAAGGGCTTTGGATAAATGCCTGTGAAGCACAGAGAGCAATCTGAAGTGTGAAGAAAAAACTCAGGAGGTCTGGACACTTCCTGTGTGACCACTGGGGCAAATTAGCAATGTCTATAGTACCTGCCTTACAAAATTGTTGTGAACGTCTGTGGGGAACAGATAGAAAAGTACTCTGAATAAGGAATATCGTAACCCTTAAGGGGGTTAATAGGAAAGAAGCATCATACCAAGAACTACTCTAAGCACAACAACATTAGTGAAATAAAAAGAAGAAAAAATTGGATTCTTCTCTTCAAGTAATTTACAAAGACAGAAAAATAGATACCAACAACCGGGAACGAGTATTTGTTGATTAGATGAATAGACACAAAAGGAATAGGAGTTCTATTCTACGTAAGAAATTGCAGATTTCCCAAAATATATTATACCCCTAGCATCAGAGACATCAGGACATTATAAGTGGAAAGGTGTAGGCTAATTATCGTAACAATAACCAAATACATATGATCAGCAATTTATGGCATTTAAATACTTGTTGAGCACCTACCACGTAGGCAGGAGCTTTGACAGGCATAGAGGTATGTCAGAAATGGGTCTGCCATGCACAGCACAACAGTAACATCAAACAGAAAGTGATAAATGACAAGAGGAAGGGACAATATATAATGAAACCTCAGGAGGAAGATATCTAATTAGGGGACCTGGAGGGTATACGGAGGAGGTGATATCTGCCTGAAGTCTTAAATAATGGCTAAGATGTGGACTTGGCAGCAGTAGGAAGGAGAGGGAGACTGGGGAAATAGCTTGAGCAAAAATACAGAAATTTTTATTTTCATTTCTTTAAAGATTTTATTTATTTACTTGAGAGAGAGAGAGAGAGAGAGAGAGCCAGAGAGAGCACGAGGTGGGGGAGGGGCAGGGGGAAAGGGAGAAGCAGACTCCCTGCTGAGCGGGGTGGGATCTGGTCTGAGCCGTAGGCAGACGACTGGCTTAACCGACTGAGCTACCCGGTGGCCCCAAAATATAGAAATTTTTAATAAGAATGTATATAAGAAACCGTAAGTTGTTCTATTTGGCTGCAGGTATAGGGACGACGGTTGAAAAGGCAAACTGCAAATAGAAAGGCGTAATGGTGAGCTTTGAAACGACAGGCTGTTAGACTTTATTTTCAACATCACACATTCTCCCTCTCCCGGTCCCTTTTTCTTTTTATCTAATTCTCTTTCCCACCTCCCCACCCCCAGGGAGGAGCATGCACCCAGGGAGAGAGGAGGACAGGATCAGAGGCGGGGAGCCTGTTAGTGGGATTACAACTGCTCTGGAGAAAAACAATGGATCCTAATTTCAAGACATTCACAGGCTTGCACTTCCACTATTTTACTATAGTACAAAGTACTACAAATTGTTAAAAAAAAAAAAAAAAAAACTTTAAAAAGGTACTTACTGATTTCTTATTAGGCTGGCTGCTGTCATAGCCAGTGGTAACGTCCCGTACGTGCAATATAGCAAATGTCCCACAGAATTTTGGATATTCTTTTGGAGAACCAAAATTGCGAAGCCTTTCAAATATACTTTTGATGGTAGTTGGATCGTAACACAAGAAATATGAAGTTTTTGAAATATGATAACCATACCTGCACAAAGATTTAAAGTGTTAAAATCAGATTTCAGATAACTCTTCAGAAAAGTATATATCAAAGATAAGCCTATTATAGTATCATATAGAAAGTGGCAGTCTTTAGTTCACTTTTAGAACTGTTTCAAAAGGACTGGCTATTTTCAAAACCAAATTTGGAAAGCTAAACGTAGGACCAAAAAATGAGAAATTCGGCAATCGGAATGAGAAATTCATAATAATAGAACTTACTTTTCATAAACCTTAATCAGTTGTTGTTTCAATGTTATATTCATGGTTTCCAGGTAAGCTGCCATCTCGGCAGCAACTACGGCTGCACTCACCCCATCTTTATCCAAAACCGAAGTGCCACACAGAAAACCTAAGAATTAAAACACATTTTTCTTTTCATTTATTTTTTAAAAGATTTTTCTTTATTTATTTGAGACAGAGAGAGCACCAGCAGGCGGGAGGAGCAGAGGGAGAGGGAGAAACAGGCTCCCCACTGAGCAGGGAGCCTGATGCCGGGCTCGCTCGATCCCACGACCCTGGGATCATGACCTGAGGCGAAGGCAGACGCTTAACGACTGAGCCACCCAGGCGCCCCTTAAAACACATTTTTTTAAAAAGGGGGAAAACTTAAGCCTATATAATTTCAATAGTTTTACATTTCTTCAGAAGCACCAATGAATTTAAGAGCCTACTAATAGATAAAGCCCACTGATACTGAAGGTACTTGGCGGACTTTTAAGGGTCTTTTTTATTTCCAGATAAAAAAAAATGCATCTACATATTTCTGAGTTCTCTGTGGTTTTTACAACTCAAAAGGCAAAACCAGAAGACAAAAATTTCTCTCCATAGAATTACTACATTTTAAAAAATGCTCTCATTCAAATTTCAAAGATTTTCACATTTACTACATACCAATCGACTCCTCAAATGCAAAAAGGACTTCTTTCCCATTTTCCAGGAGGTCTTTTATCCTACTTCCAATCCATTTAAAACCTGGTAATGTTTCCTGAAATGCAGAGAAGGCCACTCTAGTTAAGGGACTCCTCATAAATAGAGAGAGAGAAAGGCCTGTCACTAAATGCATGGAACACTTTCATCGTGATCTTCTCTTATGGTTTTTGGCCCACACAGATTTATATCGTGGCGAGCACAGAGCCAGGAAGTGCTCGGATTCATATTGCCACGACTGATGACCGAACATTTACTGAGCACAGAAATAGGTGATTTACACCAAATATAATCCAGCATTTGCAAGTGGTGATCCATGCGGTCACAAAGTAACATGAACACACACGTATGTTATAATCATCTACTACTTATCAAGCACTGTTAACAGGCACTTTATATCATTGCGGTTTTTAGAGATTACAAAAACTCTGCTGCTGAATTGGGCCGAGACTATGCTGTATGTTAAGAGACGGAGCCAGGATTCACTTACACTGCTTCTCAGAAACTGTCCTTTGGGCTGTATTGTAAGTACTAATATAAGAGCACCTATGAAGGTTGTGATTTAGTCCCCCTGAGTAATCAAAGGCCATAAAGCTTTTTAATTTTGCACTTTCAACGTTATCACAGCGTATGCTTGAACCAACTGTTCCTTACCATGATACCATGGGCTAAATAAAACCAAGAAAGTTACTAAGCCCTTCTTTGGTAATTAGGTTCGAGGACTTCCCATCTGATGAGCTACTGTTCACTTGAAAGGCATGAATGTTTTCGAGTCAACAGAAAGAACATGTGATACACACTGACTCTAGAGCCCACCATCACTAACTTATGATTCCCAGTTCACCTCTCTACTTCCTCAGTGGGAAAAAATAAAAGCCAGAACCTCTGCTGCCCTCCCCAGAACCAACAACAAACACAAGGAAGCAAATTTATAATACTGGTCATTAGAATCATGTTCTTGTTTCTCTTTTATGTTCATTATACTTTTTTTTTTTTTTTTGCCATAGATATTAATGAGGAAAATGTTAACACTACTGTGATTCAGAATCTTAGGCTTGAATACATTTTCAATTTCTTCTCTTTAGCAATTTGTTTTTGTTGGTTTTTTAAGTAGGCTCCATGGAGCCCAACACAGGGCTTGAACTCACGACCGTGAGATCAAGACCTGAGCTGAGATCAGAGTTGGAAGCTTAACAGACTGAGCCTCCCTGGCACCCTGCTATTTTTTTTTTTTTAAGCCTGAGATTGAAAGTTCTATTTCATTAAAACAGGTATAATTTTCTTTTTTATTCAGCCAATTAGTGTTAAGACCTGTAGCTTGGCTATGGCTCAAGAAAAATCCCCAGAGGTGACATGTGCACTGATATTTGACAAAGATGGTGGAGGAAAAGCAATTTAACTGGCATCAGTCCTAGAAGCTATAAAAATTGTCAGCTTAACTCCCTGCGGCTCACAAAAGTTAATGATCTGTGCTGAGAGAGAGTTAATATTTGTTTTTTGGATGCAGAATCATTGGGTCTTAATTTACAATTTAGAAGACTGAGTTTCTTAAGACTGAACTTGAAGAGCCTAACAATGGTTGTGGATACCTACAATTTTTTGGAATGGAGTTTTTGTTACTGATGAGGTCACTAGGTGCCAGATCTTCTCAGTATGAAAACCAGATTTTGTGGTATGGAATAATTAGCATTAAGGCAATTTTTAAAGAATATCTTATCTCAGTTCCAGACATTCACATACTGGATGGATGGACTTGGCTCACGGTGTCTAAACTGTCAAAAGATTAAGCAAGTGCGAACAGAATTAGAAAAAAGGGGGGGATTATAAGCCAAGCGAATACAAATCAGTTTTGGTGGGGAGATGGCTTTAATGTACAGAAACTGATTTAGAAAAGGAGCACGCAGATATTCTGTTCTTACTTCAAAATGAAATCCTTCTTTAAGCGCAATTGCCTTCAAAATTTTGGAAGAGACTGTGGTGGCTAACATATAAACATTCTTCACATCAGCATTTCTTGATGTATTTTTCTTCCAGCAGTCAAACATCCACCATCCAAACAAAGCTGCCAGCTCGTTCCCTGTGAAAACTTTCCAATGACCACTGTAGAGAGAATGAAGATTCAAGTCAAGACCTCTATAACTTCTCATTAAAATTCCTTGACCCTAAGACATACAATTTACCATCCCTCCCACAGGAAAATCCAAAAGCTATCATATGAGATTTTTGAGAAAACATTTAGTACTATTTCTGGCTCACCAGGCGTGAACTTAAGGTGGAAATGGCAGCAATGTCTGTCGAAACTTTATTACACTGTAACTTTTGTTCTCCTACTTAATGAGAGAAAAGTTATAATATGATGTCCTGTCTACGTGAGGACATTAGTCACAACATTATAAGGGCAAAAATACACAGCAATCCAAAGGACCAAGATTAGAAAATGATTATATTGATAAAGCAATCTGTTGGGATATGATGCCATTTTAAAAAATTAATATTTTAGGGGCGCCTGGGTGGCACAGCGGTTAAGCGCCTGCCTTCGGCTCAGGGCGTGATCCCGGCGTTGTGGGATCGAGCCCCACATCAGGCTCTTCAGCTATGAGCCTGCTTCTTCCTCTCCCACTCCCCCTGCTTGTGTTCCCTCTCTCATTGGCTGTCTCTATCTCTGTCAAATAAATAAATAAAATCTTTAAAAAAAAATTAATATTTTAAACAATACTTAAGGACTGAAAAAAGTGCTCACGGTACAATATTAAGTGGGAAACAATCAAGATATAAAAACACATGTAGTATGATAACAATTTTATAAAAACAAATATATCTTAAATGTCTGAGTAGAAAAAACAGAAAGGAAATGTCAAAATATCAACCTAGGGGTTATCTTTGGAGAGTGGATTTACCGGAGATTGATTTTCTTATTTTTTAAAATTATTTCCAATGAGCCTGTAAGACTTAAAATCAGAAACTGTTTCTCAAAGTTTAAGCTCTTAATTAAATAACAGGCTTTACTTACTTCTCCTGAAGTTCAGCCACGGCTAGCCGGTCTGCATCAGGATCTGTGGCTAGCACGATGCGGGCGTTTTCTTTCTCTGCCAGTCTCAAAGAAAGTTCCTGAAACAGTGAGCCAAATCATCAGATTGTATTCCAGATGTTAAATTCAACGTTAACATTCCTAAATGTAGGCACTATGTTAGTCGACATAAATTTTAGGAGGAATACAGTATTTGACTAAATTTAAAATAAGCCTAGAAGTAGGAATATCCACCATAGGGATTTCAAATAAAACAGAAGATACAGCTCCGATAGAATTTAAATTATGTCAACTGAGGTGGTTTCTGCCTTTGCAAGCAATCTCTGACTTGCCAATGGGTTCTATCTATTTGATGAAATTTAATACACTAATAGTAATTTAAATAAAGACAAAAAAATACCAGCACAGATTCTCCTTCTTCGGGATTTGGGCATTTAACGGTAGAAAAGTCTGGATCAGGATCTTTCTGTTCTGGGACTGGAATTGGAGGCTTAAAACCAAACACTTGAAAAGCCAACTGCACATAGTCATGTCCAACCCCGTGAAAAGATGTATGTACAAATTTCAAGGGGGTCTTTGAGTTTAATTCCCTGTAAAGGAAATGAATTATTCAATCAATGTCATAAAACTTGGTACTTGTGATAGAATTAAAATAACCTATAGAGAAGCAGCTCAAATCTATCTTTCAGGATGGAGGAAGGATACTCAGCAAGCCAGCGGCTTCCTAGCAAAAGTGTTAGCTATTTATGGCATAGTTATGAAAATATGGAAATAGGGCAAAATCAAATTTTAGAGGAAATATCCTAATGTCATATAGAGAATACATATATTTAGCTATAATTTTTAACAGCTTTATTAAGAAGTAATTAATATACTATACAATTCATCTATTTAAAGTGTATAATTCAACAGCTTTCACTATATTCATACAGTTATTCAACCATTACCATAATCAATTTTAGAACATCCTCATTATCCCCAAAAGAAACTACCCCAGAACTGCCACCCCCTAACACTCCCATTCCTCCTAGCCATAGGCAATCACTAATATACCCTCTGTCTGTTTCTGTCTCTATAGATTTGCCTTCTCTGGACATTTTATATAAATGGAATCATACAATATGTGGTCCTTTGTGACTGGCTTCTTTCACTTAGCATGTTTTCAAAGTTTACCCATGTTGTGGTATGTATCAGTATTTCTTTTTATAGCTGAATAATACTTCATTGTATAGATATACCACAGTTTATTTATCCATTCATCAGTTGATGGATAAGTGGGTTATTTCCATCTCTTAACTATGGTGATTGGTACTATTTAGCTATACTTCTAATATAATGAACAATCAACACATTTTTATCCCTCTTTCTTTTCTTTATTTGTTAATCTTATTATATGGCAATGCTATCCTATATTCCCATTTGGATACCTGTGAAAACAGATCTTTTTAAGATCTTCCATGTATCTTCTGCAAATGTCCTGCAGAGGATCTCTCTTCAGTGGGCTGGTATCCACTAAATTATCATTCCAGGAACCATTCCAAGGTTCCACACATTCTTCTATACATTTCAGAATTTCTTTATCATGAGGGGATGTGATCTGAGCACCAGTCTCCCAATAAACCTAGATGATAGGTAAATACAGCTCTAAGTACTTGAAATGTTGGCCAGATATTTTTAGCTACAGTAGAGATTTTGGCTTTATAAAGAAGCACCCCAAATTAATTAAGTAGGAAATATCAACATGGGACTAAGTTAATACCAAAGGATGTCAATGATAATGATTCCACAGGGAGTCTTCAATAAAATGATCATGTATTATTTTCACTTTTAGAAGCATACTTTAATAACAATACAAGGAAAATATATTCGGGGCATCATTATGACAACATATTAATATGCATATGCCATAGTATCTGATCATACTCTAGATCTATAACTATATACTAAAGATAAGCTAAGAAATCATGGATATCCATAAAACTTATCCATAAAAAATACTATAAAATTTTAGCATTAAAGGGGCTCCTGGGTGGCTCAGTCGTTGAGCATCTGCCTTTGGCCCAGGGCGTGATCCCAGGGTCCTGGGATAGAGCCCTGCATTGGGCTCCCCGCTCTGCTGGGAGCCTGCTTCTTCCTCTCCCACTCCCCCTGCTTGTGTTCCCTCTTTCGCTGGCTGTCTCTCTCTCTGTCAAATAAATAAATAAAATCTTTTAAAAAAATTTTTTAGCATTATAAAGTAGTTCTGTAATAAAGAAGAAATTATTTTTCAGATATAAATTAAAGTAGAATATCTGTCACACCAGATAAAAGTCTATATCGGGAAAGATAATTGGCATGCTAATTATTATATATACATTTCAGTGTATGTGTTTTCAGTACTTAATGAATGAAAATACATTTCATTAAGCCATCAGTTTGCCAAGTAGCTCGATCAACAAGATATTAGGAACATTTAACCAAAAAAAAGCAAGAAAATGTATTTCTACAATTCATAGGATCTCAACGTTAGAAGGGACTTTTCTTAGAGAATAACTATAATGACTTGTACCATATATATATGACAGACTACCCTCTTTTGCCTCCTGAATGAAGAAAAGAAGAATACATTTGAATATGTACTATGTACTAAGCTCTGTGCCAAACAAGATGGTAGAGTAGATACCTGAAAATTTTCACTCTACAAACACCTTAAAATGTTAGGTAATGTCAGAAAAATATTATCTAAAATGCACAGCTTAGTTCATAAGAAGAAAAGGGAAAACTCCAGGCAATGAGAAAAAAGGAAAACCGGAGTGATATAAGGCTGTGAGCTGAGGCTGTGACTGCCTGGGGTTTGGGAATTGTCAATTTATCTGGTTTTTGAGTTGTAATGCCCATGGGGCTGGTATGGGATTGGAGACCTGAGACTCCGCCCCCTTACCCCCGCCCCCACCTTCAGTGGAAATACAGAATAGAAGTTCTGCCCACTACTATAGAAAGGTGTTGAGGAAGCATGTCTGTTCTTCTGGGGTATTAAAAACTTTCAAATCTGAGGTCTCAGTTAACAGAGAAATTGCTCCCAGTCAGTGAAACTCCTGGTTCCTGCAGAAATTAAAAAAATGAAACCAAAAACTGTTCTGAGTGATGTTCCCATATTCCAAGCCACAAAAAAGATTCTATCCATAGGCTCTGAAGGCCTCTAAATGAAAATGTATAAAACGTGAGAAAAAACTCCTAGCCTTTCTCCTTGCCCATCTCTTCTTGCTTCTATATATGGATATGATGCCTAGAGGTACGACCATTATATGACATACACACTTGAAGGAAAGGCCAAAACTGAAGGGATGCCAGGCCCAACAAAACTGAGGTACAGAACCCCGCCAGTAGCCACCTACCTCTGGACTTTACTTCAGGTGTAAAAAATAAACTCCTATCAGCTTAAACCATTTTTGTGGGTTTTCCGAACCTGTATCACAAAGTATCCCTATCTGATATAATCACAGAAAAATCCATGCAACAAAATATACCCATGAACAGACTTCAAAAGAAATATGAAGGGGGCGCCTGGGTGGCTCAGTCGGGTAGGCGTTGGACTCTTCGTTTTGGCGCGGGTCATGATCTCAGGGTCATGAGATCGAGCCCCACGCTTTAGATTCTCTCTCTCTCCTTCTCCCTCTGCCCCTCCCCCTACTCATGTGCTCTCTCCCTGCTGAGCAGGGAGCCTGGTTCTCCCTCTCCCTCTGCTCCTCTCTGCTCTGCTCGTGTTCTCTCTCTCTCAAATAAATAACTAAAATCTTTAAAAATAAATAAATAAAATAATCAGGATTTGTTATTTTAAAGATGAATGAGGCAGACCTATCTCCCTATCAATTGACTGATTGAGAGAATGATCTCTAAGACTGTTTCATACTGTCGCGTGAAAAAAGCAAGGTGCAGAACACTCCATATAGTACTTTACCTAGAATGGAAAAAAAAATGTGGGAGTGAGAGTGACAAATACATATATGATTACACGTGCTGGGGGGAAACTAAAACCAGAAACAATATTTGCTTCTGAAAAGGGGTATGGGGTGGGTGGGGGTAGGAATGGGAGAGAGACTTTTTACGTTTAACTTTATACACTGTTTAACCTGTATCCTTTTTACCTTGTGCTTATATTTTAAGGGAAAAAAAAAAAACCTCTGAGGCTTTCCTATGTGACAAATACGTTCACCCGCAATGAACATCAAAACAGACTAAGTCCCTTCACCCAGGAGTTTATACTGGGGAAGAGGATTGGAGAAGGTCAAATAAACAAGTCAATAAAGAAACAATTCATCCTAAAGAAAGCAGATAATCAGAGACAGCGATAAGCTCTGCGAAGGAAATAAACAAGATGCTGAGAAAGTCATTGAGGGAAGCCACTTCAGATAAGGTGGCCTGGGAAGGTCTCTTCAAGGAAATAACATCTGGGCAGGAACCTAGAGGATGAGAATAAATCTGCAAGATGAAGGCGAGAGCAGTGCAAGCAGAGGAAAAAACATTTACAAAGGCTCAGAGATGGGAGGGGGGCTTGGTATACTGGAAAATGAAGGAACAGGAAGAAGCAGGAGTGTGACTAGAACGTAGCAAGCACAGGAGAGGAACGAATGGAATGAGGTTGCAAAGGCAGGCAGGACACAGTCCTGTAAACCCCAAGGTAAGGAGTTTGGATTTTATTTGGAGAGTGAGAAGTCACTGCAGAATTTTGAGCAGGGAAGTAGCATGAGCTGTTCATATTTTCAAAGATCATCTGGCTGCTTGGTGGAAAATGGATTTTAGGGAGAACAATGGCAGCGGGGAAGAGACCAGCTAGGATGCTGTGGCTCTGAGAGAAGATGACGATGCTTGAGAATGGTGGAGGTAGAAGAAGTGAGCAGAAGCAAACATATTCCAACACACACTTTAGATGTAGAATTTGTTATACCTGTTCATGGGTTAAATGTTAGGAGCGAAGGAAAAGGAGTCATCGAGAATAATTTTTGGGTTTTGTTTGGGTGGGTGGTAGTGTCAATTTACAGAGACGGGGAAGACTGGGGGAGGAACACATTTGGGCATGTATGTGAGAGGCTGTGGGGGAATTAAGACCTCTGTTCTAGAGATACTAGTTCTGAAATGTCTGCTAGACATCCCAGTGGATATCAAGTAGACAGCTGGATTTAGGAGTCTGAGCTGATGCTCAGGGGAGAGATCTGGGTTCTCAGCTCTCTTTGACAGTTGACTTCTTCCTTCCAATTTTCTTCTTCTGCCTTTGGTTTTGATGGCACTAATCTCTACTGGTCTTTTCCTACTTCCAGCACTTCTTTCTCCCTTCCCTTAAAATTGATACTCCCTAGTGATCCCTTTTGGGCCTGTTTTTTACTATATGCTATCTCTGGGCCACGTATCCAAGTAAAAGACTTCCAAATACCCTTCCATGTTCTAATATGTATGATGGCCCCAAAATCTGTAACTTCAGCCTAGATTTCTCCCCCGAGCAACAGATCTATATATCCAACGGCCTACAGGATGTTGCTACCTGGTTGACCCACAAATACCTCAAACTTAGTATGTCCCAAACTGAATTAATCATGCTTCTTTGCCTTGGAGCATGGTAACACTACCCATTTAGCTAGCCAGGGCCCAAATCTTAAATTAGTATCTTCTTCTCCCCAGTAAAACAGAACTCAGTCTACCTGATGACCTCCCATATAAGAAGAAAAACAAATATAAGGTCATACACTCATCACCCAGGAGCCCCAAACACTGGCTCAGTAATGTGCTGTATCCTCTGTTTGCCATTTTTCTTCTTCTTTTTTTTTTAAAGATTTTATTTTTATTTATTCGACAGAGATAGAGACAGCCAGCGAGAGAGGGAACACAAGCAGGGGGAGTGGGAGAGGAAGAAGCAGGCTCATAGCGGAGGAGCCTGATGTGGGGCTCGATCCCATAACGCCGGGATCACGCCCTGAGCCGAAGGCAGACGCTTAACCGCTGTGCCATCTAGGCGCCCCTGTTTGCCATTTTTCACCCTTCTCCACCCTGCTTTCTGCCATGGAGGCTGACGCATCACATGGATCCTATGGCCAACGAGGTTTCCCAGTAGAAGACTGGAGGGAAAGGAGAGTAGGATCAAGGTACTGTTCTCTGGCTCTCCTTCTGCAAACTCCCATTCATTCTTTAGGCTCTCAGTATAATATGACTCTGTTTCTAAAATGGTAGGTAGGGTGGATTTGGGGATAGGTTGGGGCAATCAAGGGCAGTAAGATACTAGAAGCAAAAAGACCACTGAAAAGATTTTCGTAGTTGTACATGTTGAGAAGTAATAATGGTCATTAGGGAAACACATCCTTTGAGGGCTGGCCTTCATGTTTTTATCTGCCTGTCCCCAACACCTAAGCCTGCTCCTCAGAGATGAGAATATACTCAGCACATATTATTTAATAAAAATAAGAACTATGAAATAAGCAAAGATCAGGAGTCCAAGGTTTACCTTGTAGCCATTGTCTTCTTTGCGGTTGTGAGAAGCAGTAATCATCACGCCGGCAACTGCTTTGAGCTCCTGAACTGCATATGGCTGAAAAAACAGTAACACCATAATTCTATTTAGCTTTCCAGCTACTTACACATTTGACATAAGAATAACCTTGATTAAATAACAGGAGAAGACATTAAGACACACATAGCCTAAAACTTCAACGATCAACTCCAGATACACTGGGTACGATACAGCTAAAGCCATCTAACTGTTGAGTCACCAATAGCCACCTATTAGACTGAATGGCTTTTTCCTTCTAGTCTAATTTACCTTAGTCCTATAAACTTTTCTTTTTATTTTGTTTACTTAACAGATATTTAATGAACACCTACTATATGCCAGACTCTGGAACTATGAGTGATGAATATAATATTGAAAATGTTAGTGTTGGAAGTTAATTTAGGAATCACCTAAAATCATTTTTACACATTATAAAATCATAAGGGAGAAGATACAAGGGTAGAACAACATAGGTCTACTGACTTCCAATTTGAAGATCTTTAATATATACTCTGTGACTTTTATAACATATATAGGTCAACTCGCCATCTTCTCTCCCAAAGTTAATTCCCAGGTTGGATTTCCCTTTTTCTCTGTATTAGCTATTATTTGTCAGCTTAGGATATCCCCTCTACCCCTTTTACCATCACATCTGATTTCTCTTCTCCTGGCCATAGGGAACAAAAGATCCAGGTCTGACCAGAGTAACTTATTCCCCTGATGATAAGATTCAGAGACTGGCTCATAACCACCCAAGCCTGGTCAGAGTCTTTCCCCAAGAAGTTTCCTTCTTCCACAGCTAGTCAAGGATTGCCTTTTGACTCATGATGATAAAGGGTGTGAATCCAGGATCACTAAAAATGTCTTCCCTACATACTAGAGCAAATCTACCTGTAATGAGAGAGGAAGGCCAACACACAGGAACTGATGGTATTTCAAATTGGCAATGCAATGGCAGAATCCTACAGACATGGTCTAGATTTCTGAACCTTCCCTGTTTTCTGTCATTCATTTGAGTGAATTGTTTAGTGAGTCCTTCAATTCTTTGAGCCACTCAATATATTTTCAATGAATCATTAGAATGGTTTATAGAGACATTATCTACTCCTCAAATATCTGGGAAAACTTGCCTAAAAAATTATCTGGACCTGCCATTTTTAATTTGAGAAGATTAAAAAAGAAGTACCAGTTGAATTTCTTTAATGGTTACAGGTTTCTTCAGGTTTTCTATTTATCAGTTTTGATGTATCAATTATCCTAGCAAATTGGCCATTTCATCTAAGCTTTCACATTTATTTGCATTACGTTCAGAATACTGTGGTTTTCTTAATCTCAACTGTATGTATTACGCTCCCTTTTAATTTGTCTTATCTTCTTTTCTTAAGCATACTTGCCAAAGGTTTGTCTATTTTTATTAGTCTCTTCAGAGAGTCAACTTTTGCTTTTATTCATGCCCTGCTTTTAAAATTTTTCTATTTAATTAATTTTTTCCTCAGACCGTCACTATTTTCTTTCTTTTACTTTATTTAGATTTAGTCTATTTGGGTTATAACATACTAGGTTAAAGGGTTTTGCTCATTATTTTTTCATCTTCCCTTTTTCTATGATGTTCACTAAGGCTCTATGTTTCCCTTGAAGTTAGGCTTTAGTTACATTCTATAATTTCTGCCATTTATTACTTTCATTGTGGCTCAGTTTCAAATGCAGGTAGTCCTTGCTTTGCACAGTTCCAATACACACGAATTCCTGGTATCATATTTTAGTTAAGTAACACCCCAAAACACAGTCAACGACACACAGTCTCCCAACAACACATTCAAATTTCAGTTACCATGGTATGTTAACTGCGAGAAACTGCATCAAGTGCAAACTTGCTGGGTCTTCAGTCCACAAAATACTATGTCTCAACAGCCAGCAAAGCATGTAGCTGTGCTGCCTCCTTAACTCCCGGTGATAAATCCATGTGACAGTTTGCAAAAATGGATAATTGAAAGAAGGAACTGGCCAACGACGACGAGAGTGTAGAAAAGGAACAAAAGTGACAAGGGCGGAAGGGAAGTTTGAATCAAACATGAATGGATGGGATGTTGACATAGCTGTCATTCAACAGACTCTAGATGTGCAACCGGATGAGCTTTAGTGAGGTGAACATATGGATATAAAGAAGGCATGTGGTGGTGATGAAAAGGATGCAGATGTCCCAGGGGAAGTGATGCTGGCAAATAAACTTCACATTAAAGGAACTCTCAGAGAAAAATCACAATATTGAAAGTACAATGAATAAAGTATGGGAAGCTGATCCAAACTTATAGAGGAATGTGACAAGCCACCAACACATAGAAAGGATGCTCACTCATATTAAGTTATACAACAAAAAGCATGTACTGTTCATACTTTACCTACCTACCTACCTACCTACCTACCTATGTGATCTCTACACCCAATGTGGGGCTCAAACTCACGACCCCGAGTTCAAGAGTCACATGCTCTTGCAACTGAGCCAGCCACATGCCCCTGTACTGTTTATACTCTTGACAAATTTTTTTTACCAAAAAATAAAACATTTTATTCTCAATGTTTTTGATGTTTTAATTACAGTGTACTAAATAAGTATTAATTTTACTATTTTTTTCTTTTCTTTATACGTTTTTAGCCAAGAACATTAATGTTTTGACAAAAAACTTTAAAGTTCACTGAACAGTTAGCAGTTTTCCCACTGATTACTAAGGATCACTGTGCATGGCTTCAGTTTATAGTTATCTTTACAGTCCTACGCTACCATGCAAAGCAAGGACTGCCTGTAGTTTCTAATCTTCGTTATTATAGCTTCCTTAATCCAGGAATTATTTATCACTATGTTTTAAAAATCCCAAACCTATGGGGTTTTGTTTCTTATCTCTGATCTCATTGCACTGAGGTACAGGACTATGGCTTGATAAGCAGTTGTCTGGTATTTATTGAAATTTCCTTTACGACCCTGCTTGATAAGAATGAATATCCTACCATTACTGAATACAGTGTTTTCACACACCCCCTATTCAGATCAAGCACACTAATAAGTGTGTTCAAATCTCTCCTCAGCCATTTTTATCTGCTTGAGAAACCAGTTTCTGAAAGAAGAGTATTAAGATATCATGACCGTGACTGTGGACTTGTCATCTTGTTACAGATCAAGATCTTTGGTGGGTCAACACGTGCTTGTTGAATGAAAAGAAACTCAGAGCAAAATTTGTTTTCCTTCCTTTCATCCTTCATATCACCTAATATAGAACTATAAGCATGACAAGGATTTGAATCCCAGTTGAATTAAGAAATCTTTTTAAGAGCAACAAACTGTATAATCAATAACATGACACACTTACTACAAAAGGTGTAGGAACATATCTTGAGAAAAGGTACACAGGAACATCTTTGGCCAGTAAGACTGCAGCCGTGAGTTTAGCAAGTCTAAAAAAAAAAAGATGGAGATTTCACTTAGTCCTTAGCTTACCATACATTTAAAAACCCAACCTGCCACAAAATAAATGTTTCATATTGTAATTATTCTGAATATATATATATATATAGTTAGTAGCCTAATACAGCCAATTCTTACAATCACTGGTTATCTAGGCTTCATGGGCCAACTTAAAAATGTTAAATAAGATTTTTTAAAAAGGAACTTAAGAAGTAGAACTGATATTTTAATTTCTTCCTTTTCCCTCATTCATCTTTTGATGCCTCCACTAAGAAATAAAACCCGCAAAAGGCAAGAAGAATGGAGGAAAGTGAAATAAGAGACTTTGATAAACAAAAATGCATAATTAACCCCTGGAAAAAAAGCATCACTCTCTCATGATTATCTGTGTGTGAAAATACCCTAAAACGAATTAAATGTGAGTATAATGAGAGAATGCAAGCTATATAATCACTTCTACCCAATGCTGTTGCCAAAATATTAAAATCATAACATAAACTATGATGTCATCCTAAATACTCTGAATATTTAAAAATTTTAATCCTGCCTGTAAGAGCTAAAGCTTTAAAATGCTTCTATTCTAGCTCTAAAATAAACACCAGCATGTGATCACATTTCTATTTGACAGTTTCCTGTTTCAGAAATCCTACTACTAATTTTTTTTAAGGTTTTATTCCAACCCAGCTTAATCTCTGAAACAATTCACACTATACCTTTGGCTGCTGCAGCTGCTAGTTACTTGACCCCGGGTGTCATACCCAACAACAAAGCCTCTCTGCTTGAAGTCTGAGAAACATCTTTCAAGGTATTTGTACATTCCCTGAAGCAGATAAACACAAAAGATTAGTTCCTAATACCTGCATTTTCCACAACTTAAAATCTATTCGCTTTAAGTGTAGTGTGCAGCTTATTGGCTCATAGGGACCTGGCTTCCTGCCTTTATGCTCATGTTTACCAGTGTGGGAACAATACTGTTCAATCCTCAAATGTGAGATGACAAACATTTATTTCCTTGAGTTTCAGACACATTTAATACCACAGAAATATCAGTTAAGTAACTATGAAAGCCAGTATGAGACACAAAACATTAGGGGAAAAAGAGGGGACAAGAGAGTCCGTATGCTACAAGAAAACTGTTAGAAGGATCAAAAGAAATCGTTTCTTGCCTTAAGGCTGTAGACAACAGAATGTTGACCATTTTAGGCCCTGCTAAGTCATAAGACCAAAGCCAACCAAAAGATTTGACCTATTTATGACACAAACATTTAATTTTTTTAATTTTTTATTTTTTTTAAAGATTTTATTTATTTATTTGACAGAGAGACAGCGAGAGAGGGAACACAAGCAGGGAGAGTGGGAGAGGGAGAAGCAGGCTTCCCACCAAGGAGGATGCAGGGCTTGATCCCAGGACCCTGGGATAATGACCTGAGCCAAAGGCAGACGCTTAACGACTGACCCACCCAGGCACCCCTGACACAAACATTTTAAATCAGCAACATAAACCTTCATAAGACCTTCCTTCCTTCCTTCCTTCCTTCCTTCCTTCCTTCCTTCCTTCCTTCCTCCCTCCCTCCCTCCCTTCCTTCCTTCCCTCTCTCTCCCTCTCTCCTTTTTCTTTCTTTCTTTCTTTCTTAGCTCCCCCCCCTTTCTTTCTTTCGATTTTAAGTAACCTCTACAACCCAACATGGGGCTCGAACTCCCAACTCTGAGATCAAGAGTGCACATTTTACCAGCCAGGTGCCCCATTAGAACATTTCTTAAGATGGCTGATCCCATTTGTAATTCTTTAGTTCTAAAATCTCACAGAAAGAAAATTTCATAAACGAGGAAAACCTGCGGTCAATGGTGACAAAAAAAAGAAATGAACTATTTAATATTGAAAATACCATGACAATAAACTAGAACCATTTAAGTATCCTATAAATGATTTGCTAACTTTAATAAATGCTTTCATCTCTAAAAATAATACTTCATATTGTAATAGTCCTTTAAAACCACTTTCACAAATGTTCCCACATTTAATCCTTACAAACCCAGAAAGAAAAACTGAAGATACCTTTTTCTATTTTTGTCTGTCCTTCAACATCTTTTCAAAAAAAGAGCAAAGATTGAATCTCCACTTAATGACTTGCCCAAGGCCATTCATTCAACTAAAACTAAGTTGTTCTAATTTATTGCAGACCACTGTATGGCAGGCTCTGCGAAGACACTCTGTGGCAGCATCAGGTGAGGCCCCGGTGACTTCTGGACCCCTCTTTCATGGCTCTTTCAAATATAATTATTCTTTCCAGCCGACTCCTGAAAGAGGACTTCAACTACCTCCATTTTGGCCTTCGTTTATATTTTTCTGTTTGATTAAGCTCTTCTTTCCAGCTTATCTCTTAAATCAGGCAAAAAACCCCCGCTGGCAAAGCGTCCTGTGATGGGAACCGAAACTGCCTACCCCTCCAATAATCATGTCAGCAAGACCCTGCATGAGTGACCCCAAGACAATGATCAACCTGACCTTTACTGCCCTCCTGCACATGCCCACTACTTTTGTCCCACACTTTCCTTATATACACTTAGAAGTTTTTTCAGCACTTTTTAAGTCCACTGTCTTCCTGGTGTTGGCTGCGCTGAAATAAATTCCTTTCTTGTTTCACCACCACTATGTTTCTTTCCCTGCTTTTGGATTTTGTCAGCAGCAAGCGGCCGAACCTGGTCTGCTTAGGCTCCCCAGAATCAGGTGCTCTTACACTCCTGTGCTCTGGTTACACTCCCTGTGAGTGTGTGTGTGTGTGTGTGTGTGTGTCTGTGCACGTGCACGCATGCTTAATATAGCCCATGTTGGTTAGTTTCACCAATTTATTTATTTCTAAAGATGACGTTGTCCTAAAACCTCACAGAACTTCTTACTATTCTCTGGCATAAAAACATATCTTATCTTATTCCCCTATACCTAGATTCTGAAAAGGGCTAGGGCTTAAGAATCAGAATCCATTAGCTTTTCCATTTCACACAATGGAATCGCAACTCCAGGAACAATTTACACTTCCATAGAAATTGATTTTCAAACCTCCTCCAACCCTTTTGGTAAAGTCAAGGAATCTTCCTTTAAAGTGAAAGCTTATGACGAAATGAACTTATTTAAAAGAGTGAGCTGATGCATCTCTGGATGAGGAAAAGAAAGGGGACAAGGGTGGGGGGCGTGGCAGGTATCCTACCTATTTAGCCATCTTTTCATGTCTTCTTTCCCATGCCCTGCATTAGCCTTTGCCTTTAGAGAATTCCCTTAGAACAAGGCTAAGAATGATTTACTGTTCAGCAGTATTGATTAGAATTACATATTTATATCTACTGAGCAATTCTCTAGTCCAGAACTATTTTTAGTATATGCTAAATGTGTTTTAGCCTCAAAACTATAGTTCCTTGAAGCAGTGGGAATGATTCACTGGAAAAAGAAGTAATTTGTTTCTAAGTTGCATAAAAATGGGGAGAAATAAATTGTATCATATCATACACTGTCTTAAAGCACTCTCATGGACTATAGGAAACAAACCGAGGGTTGCTGGAGGGCCGGTGGGTGGGGGGATGGGGTTACCGGGTGATGGGCATTAAAGAGGACACTTGATGTAATGAGCACTGGGTGTTATACACAACTGATCAATTACTGAACTCTACATCTGAAACTAAGGATGTACTATATGTTGACTAATTGAATTTAAATTAAAAAAAAAAAAGAACTCTCATGAATATGGACACTGTCTTAAAGAACTCTCATGGATATGGAAAACCACATTAAAGGGAAATATTTTCAACTACATTTTCCAAATACTCTGGTTAACCTTTATCAATGGCCATATGCCAAAATGAGTAATTCTCTTTCATCTAAGTTTGCTTCTTTGTATTAACTGGAAATGTCAATATCCATTTCCTGATTTCAAATGCAAAGTAACATTGTCAAGAGTTTGACAATGGTCACCAAAAGAATTCTTAATCAGAAAGTTAGTCTATAACTTTGAAGATACACAAATGACTTCTAAAATAAATCTTGTGCCAGACCAAAGGTCAGCATTTATTCCACACTTTTTTTACTTACAAGAAAGTACCTTCCTAGATATAAACTTTGTTTTTATTTATTTATTTATTTATTTTTAGAAAGGCACAACCTAATTTGGAAAGCCAAAAAATAGTGTATACATATTGTACTTTGTAATACTTACCTGTGTTGACTGAATTACTGTAAGGTCATTAATATAGCAAAATCCTGCCCCCATAGCAGAACGAAGTCCTGCAGTCCCGAAAGTCATTCGACAACAAAGACGATCTCGCAGCTCCTTGTTCATTCCATTCCGTAAGAGATTTTCAATCTGCTCTTTTGTTTTGGGATTCTATAAAAAAAAGTATGAAGACTTAATCAGCATCACAAGCAGGGTCCTAATATGAAGCCCTTCTGAGGAACCGGTAAGTATTATGCATATATCACAAGGTTCCAGGCACACTATAAATTCCACAGCGCTACTGATCAATATTTGTATGTATAATAAAACAATACCGGCCATTTACTGAGTCCCCCAAGGAGCCAGGCCCTTACTGGAGGAGATTTACGTATCTCTAATTGTCATGGCATTTTTTGTAGCAATTTTTGTAAAAAATTCAAGAATTTTTTTTAACACACTGATAAACTTAAAGAGCTATGGATCTAAAGTAAGCTTCTTAGTCATAAAAATAACATTAATTAAATTAGAGTCTATATTAAGTTTTAAAAGAAATATGGAAGCTATCGGGTAAAAGCCATCAACACATGCCTACCGACTACTTCCTAAATCTCTGCGATTCAAAGTAACCAGATAAGCCTTCCTGCTCTTTAAAGTCACAGTATCTACACTGTGTATCTACACTACTGTATCTACAGTAAAGGTGACCATAAAATGGTCTTAGATATTAAATGTGGACTTAGCTAAGAATGAGAATGAAAATTCAGTCCAAACTTGGCTTGGCAAGCAGGAAACGCCAACATCTGTATTTTAGGATTCTTTGTTTCATGATCACACCTTTTACCTTATTTTCATAAAGCTCAAGGATGCCCCTGACTGAAACAGCACTTCACAAATAATTAACAAACTTCAAATAGAAATGCAATTAAAATTAGAATAAAATATGAATGGAATTTTCCAGTATTTTCTTTTTAAGAGTAAGAGTCAAATATTAACGAAAATAAAGGGAACTACAACTTCTCCCTTCCATACTATATATAGTATGGATTTAGTCCACACTAACGGCTTAGATCTACATCCATAGCCTATACAACGATAATGAATATTCAGAACGATACACCAAGGCACCTACAAGGTGCTAAATATTAGAGTATATTTGCACTTGCAAAGAAATACAAACATATTAATATATATTTAAACAAAAAGGTTTTCTGGTTATAGTGGAATTAAAGTAACCAGAGCACATGCCACAAACTAATGAGAAGCCGTGGAAATTCTGATTAACTGGACTTGTAATCTGCTAAAAATGGATAGACTGTTAAAAAAAAAATAAAAGAAAATATGATATACATATAAAACCTTGACTCAAGGAATAACCCTTTTATAAATGGCACACACTAGCAAACACACAGGCTACATAAAAATATGAATAGCTATATTTTTAAAGGATTTTATGTATTTATTTGAGAGAGACAGAGAACGCGCAAGGCGCACAAGCAGGGAAGGGGAAGAAGGAGAGGAAGAAGCAGACTCCCTCCTGAGCAGGGAGCCCCACGCAGGGCTCCATTCCAGGACGCTGAGATCCTGACCTGAGCCAAAGGCAGACGCTTAACCAACTGAACCACCCAGGTGTCCCAAAATATGAATAGCTATTAAGAGAAGACTCTAAGCAATAAGATTAGCTGGGCTACTATATATTATTCCAACGTCTAAGATACCACCAGATTTGATATAGAGGTCAAAGAGACTTGAAGAGGGCAAACATTTAAAAACAAGTATAAGAATGGTAAAAATTGAAGACCAAAAAAACCCTCCATTCTGTAGAGGGTACACGGCAGCGTCATATAGTTAGTAACACTGAAATGGGGATAGTCCTGGGCACCTGGCTGGCTTAGTTGGAAGAGCACACAACTCTTGATCTCAGGGTCATAAGTTTGAGCCCCACATTGGATACAGAAATCACTAAAATTAAATAAATAAACTTTATTTAAAAAATTGGGAGGGGCGTCTGGGTGGCACAGCGGTTAAGCATCTGCCTTCGGCTCAGGGCGTGATCCCGGCGTTATGGGATCGAGCCCCACATCAGGCTCTTCCGCTATGAGCCTGCTTCTTCCTCTCCCACTCCCCCTGCTTGTGTTCCCTCTCTCGCTGGCTGTCTCTATCTCTGTCGAATAAATAAATAAAATCTTTAAAACAAAAAAAAAAAAAATTGGGATAGTCCTTTAAGAGTCTGCAGCCACTATAAAAATTTAAACTGCATATACCTTTTGGCCCATAAATTTCTCTGTCCACAGCAATATCCTCACCCAAACAAAAAGATTTATGCATATAAGAATGTTGTTTACAGCATTTTACTGGTAGTAGTATTATTACCATTGTATTGATAAAGAACTTAATATTTAGAGAGGGAGCCTAGTAACACGGAGCTAATATTAGAGGTCTAGACAGGATCTGAATCCAGGTTGGTCTGGCTCTAAATCCTATACCACCTCACTACAAACAACAAAATAATTATGTAGGACAGGCTAATAATGCTTCTAATAATAATAAACTCCAACTATAAAGTAAAACATCATTCTTTTAAATTACAGTTACATAAAAATGATCTACCAGACACGAAAACTATCACGTTACTGAGTACTTCCTAATGTTTAACTGCACAGCTACTAGAGTAGGGCCTAAAAATTCTATTCTCTGTTACAAACATCACAACCAGTCCTAACCTAATTCCTGGTTCTGAAAAACCCTGTAAATTAGGGAAAAATAAAAATGGATTAAAAATCATGATGCATTAGACATAAGTATATTTTTATGGTAAACAGTGCTAAGCGATTATATTGACAAGCATATGAAATCTACTTTAAACTTAGATTTCTCCACTATTTCATAAGTAGACATTAAATTAGATGTTTTAAAATATACCTAAAGGGCTATCTATGTAGCCATGATTATCCTGTATTTTCCATTCAGATGAAATTGAATTTGGATTTTGTTGTTAAAATCTTCAAATGACTATTTTTATAAGCTATCATATATGAAGATTCTAAAGAATTACAAATTATTTTTTAAATACTATTTCTAGGGGCACCTGGGTGGCTTGGCTCAGGGCGTGATCCCAGCGTTCTGAGATCGAGCCCCACGTTAGGTTCTTCCGCTGGGAACCTGCTTCTTCTTCTCCCACTCCCCCTGCTTGTGTTCCCTCTCTCGCTGGCTGTCTCTCTCTCTGTCGAATGAGTAAATAAAATCTTTAAAAATAAATAAATAAATAAATAAATACTATTTCTACATAGAACTCAGATGTATCAAATGAAAAGAAGTGTATATAAAGTGTTTTAATTTGCATAAAAAGAGGTATGTGTACACTTATGTATCATTCCAGAAATACTCCATGCAAATATAAGAGACTAAAAATAGTGATTATCTCTGATGGGGAAACCAAGAGTGAGGTCTGAGCTAGAAAAGTGACTTATTTTTATTGTACATCCTTGGTAGTGGATATTTTATGGATGTTATTACTGATCTTATGGCAAAAACTAGATAAGTATCTATGATAGCTCAGAAAAACTACTATTTGTGTGTCTACATGAATACTTTTTACCTCACAAATTGTTCTTTTTAGAACAGCAGCCACAGAGGGCTATTACTAAAACGTATACTGGATCTTTCTCAAATACAAATTATTGTTTGCTTAATAAATGTGCTCTCTTATTTCCAGTGCGCTCATTACTTGAGGGTAGGAGCTGCCTAACCAGCCAAAACAGAAAAAAAATGCTTCGACTGGTGGCAACTCTAAAGAAAGCCCCTCTAAAATGAAACTATAAGTCTGTGGAGAAGTTGTATGATTTACATACTTTTTGGTAATGCACTTACTGATCTACTATATAAAATAAAAATTATTTAGAAAGTAAATACATTCAGGGGCGCCTGGGTGGCACAGCGGTTAAGCGTCTGCCTTGGGCTCAGGGCGTGATCCCGGCGTTCTGGGATCGAGCCCCACATCAGGCTCCTCCGCTATGAGCCTGCTTCTTCCTCTCCCACCCCCCCTGCTTGTGTTCCCTCTCTCGCTGGCTGTCTCTATCTCTGTCAAATAAATAAATAACATCTTAAAAAAAAAAAAAAAGAAAGTAAATACATTCAATCAGAACTAAATTTTCTCGGAACTAGTGTATTCTAGAATCCTAATAATTTTAGTACCCCAAAAAAGTAATCCTGCAGAAAATCCAGAAACATTTTAGTGACTGCTAGCATTTTCTATATTTCATCAGGAATAAAGCTGATTGTTTAGTAGGAAATCAGTAAGCTACAGAGTACAGAATTAAAGCCGTGCATTATTTTCAAATTTTACCTGTTTACCCAAAATTTTCGTTTAGGTTCTAATCCTATGGATTGCTGCAACTTTATATGGCTGAAATGAAGAAAAGAAGGTGTCTTCTTACATAATACTCTGTGGAGTTCTGTTTTTTCCATGGTGTAGGTCCATAAGGCCCGAATTCAAAGAAAACATGAAAAACTAATTTACCAAAAAAAAAAAAAAATGCAGCACTTACAAACTCTTAGAGATATGAATAAAACTATATACCAGACCAAAGTCACTCCAACTCTGCCTGCCATGAAATGAAAGTATTAGTACTCACTTATGAAGGATTATTTTGGACTCGCCCAAGCTTTTCTGAACCAATTCTGTTCATAATCAGGGGGTTTCTGTATTGTTTACGTGTAATAAATGTAAATGTATATAAAAGTATGTAAAAGTAATTAATCATCGTTATATAAAACAAATCAAGTTTGTCAATGAGGAATTCACCTATAAATCTCCTTTCCTACTTCATTTATAAACCTTTGTATAAGTTTTATACAACTTGGATCTACTCTATTAATCTTCTAGTACTAAACCTAACAGCATAAGAACAATTTAAAATGTGACCTTCATTGTTTAGAAGATTAGAACAGATCTAGGGGCGCCTGGGTGGCACAGCGGTTGGGCGTCTGCCTTCGGCTCAGGGCGTGATCCCGGCATTATGGGATCGAGCCCCACATCAGGCTCCTCCGCTAGGAGCCTGCTTCTTCCTCTCCCACTCCCCCTGCTTGTGTTCCCTCTCTCGCTGGCTGTCTATATCTCTGTCGAATAAATAAATAAAATCTTTAAAAAAAAAAAAAAAGAAGATTAGAATAGATCTGAAAGAACATAATATATATTCACAGCCCAAATCCTAATATTGTTATATATCTAAAAACGAGGCAACATACAAAATTGACTTTTTAGTGGCTCAAATATATCAAAAATTGCAAAGCTACACATACCATTTTAAAATGTTACTGGCAGAGGCTGGTGTCTAAACAATAAATACCAGTTTTATGTAACTACAGAGAAAAAATATTTAAGTTTATTTCTAAACAGAAGTTAAAATAGGAAACTGCAGTCTGAAAATCGGAAGGGTAAACCCAAGTGACATTTACTTCTGAGGGTCAGCCAGCTTGAAGCTCCACATCTAGGGACCTGGAGTAGAACATGTTTTCCCAACCAGATGCTTCCTTATTGAGTCCAAAATACACTCTTGCTAACCAATAGTTTTTCCCATTTAAGGGTCTTTGTGTAATTCTAAATTGTATTTCTCCATCTTTAAATTTTTTTTTTCATACAGAAGTATAATTGACATACAACGTTATATTAAGTATGAAACAGTGATTTGATAATTCTATAGATGACACATTTGAAAAATATAATTTATTGTGAAAAATACAATACTTGAAAGATACTTGAATTCTCTTTAAGAAGCGGGCTTTTTTTTTTTAAAAAAGATATGCAAATTACAAAAATAAATTCATGGGTATGAGTTGTACTACAGAATATCAACTCTCTTACTGTCAAGTTTTTCCCGATAATTATGTAAAAGTTCCTCGATGTTTGGGAGAGAGAGCATTTAAATAATTAATTCTAAGTATGAATCTAAGTTTCTAGTATGAAACTTACTACCCTTATAAAATATGACATTTCTACTTAACGAACATCTTGGGCTGTATTTGATGTTATTTTATTGTTGACGTGCATTTTGTCAAGGAACTATGGCTTCTGGTACTATTTAGGGAGAGGTTAACAGTATCCACATTTTCAAAAGTTATATTTAAATATAAATATATAAGTATTTGTATATTACAAAAAACATAAATCTTTAATTTTGAGTGTTTTCAGGCATTGAAATAGTTTTGACTAAGTGATTTTTTTTCTTTTAAAGGAGCTGTTTAGCTTCCAGGGTTATCTTTACTTTGATTAAATGAAAAACAAAGCTATTTTTCAAACAAACAGGAAATTTAGACAAAATTCTAGTATTCTTAGGTACACCTTCATTACTTTGGGGAAAGGTAGAAGGGAGGAGAATGGGATCAGTAAAGTGGATACGGGAATTTAAACTGAACATGTAATTTATTTCTTTAAAAAGGAGACCTGATTCAAATTTAGCAAAACATTATGACAAAATAGGAGATGCTTATCATTCTCTGTGTTTTTAAAAAGGAGAGGTCAATTTGTTAGAAAGGCTCATTACTTCTTCAATTCTGTTGGAAGGCACTGTAATGATCCTAATGTGAAACTTTGTTATCCATAATTCTAGAAGAGTCTCCAGGCTACCCTCCATCACATCTCCAAACCATCTCATCCGAATTACTGCTAGACTCATCAGCCAAGAACTAACAATAGAGTCCAATTCCGGTTACAACAAATACAAAGGTCAGGAAGGGTGGGAATCAGATCCCAAAGGCCAGAGATCAAAATCTTTTTAGATTCAAATACTCCCATTTCTCTGAGCTCAATTTTGTATATAGGGTTAAAAAATGAGAATAACTAGCTCAAACAATCCTGGAAGGATTAAAAGTTTTTTTGTTTTTTTTTTACATGAAAGCATCTATTAACACATCTGGCACATGATCACACAATAAACAAGAGATTTCCTTTTTCCTTTACGTAGTCTCTCTCTCTCTCTCTGTTTTTTTTAATTCACTTGAGAGAGAGAGTGCGAGAGTGAGGGCAGGAGCCCGGGGAGGATCATTGGGAGAAGGAGACGCAGACTCCCCGCTGAGCAGGGAGTCCCACCCAGGGATCACCCTGGGATCATGACCTCAGCCAAAGGCAGACGCCACCCAGGTGCCCCTCCTTTACATAATTATCACTGCCACAGCAGTCCAACACAAACGCTATGCTTAAACTAAAAGAAAATCTTCATTATTCTTGTATGCTGCCCATTCAGTTTCATTTCCCTGATCAGTTTCGTTTTCCATTTTACTCCTCTATTTCTTCCACCTTAAATTTTCTGTCCCCATACTCATCATCTATTTCTATCCTATTATCCTTCAAGGTCCAGCTCAAATTCAACTTCTTATGTAGTCTTCCTAACTTTGAATTTCCATGGCTCTTAAAAAGCAGCGTTAATTGTTCTTTATTTGTATCTTATTCTATTTTATTTTTTTAAGTAGGCTCCACACCCAGCATGGAGCCCAATGCAGGGCTTAAACTCACAACCCTGAGATCAAGACTTGAGCTGAGATGAAGAGTCAGACTCCTAACCTACTGAGCACCCCAGTGCCCCTCTTTATTTGTATTTTAAATATTATTAATTTTGAACTATGTCAATACGTTTTCCTAGTTTAAAAAAATACTAATAATACAGAAAGCTAAAGACGTCTTTGACTATTACCCTCAGTCCCAGGCCCCTCCTGTGGGGTGAGCTAGTACTGTTGTGATGTATCCTTCCAGACCTTTACTGGCATCTCCATATGTATAGATAGGTAGTTTTGCTTTCTGTCTTTTTATATCTATGGTATCAAATTGCACACAATGTTCTATAACTTGCTATTTTCACTTAATATATCTTGGAGATCCTTTCAATACATATAGATCTATTTTTGTTTTGCTTTTGTTCCTGTTTTACTGAGAAACAATTGACATCACTGTGTAAGTTTAAGGTATACAGCATGATGGTTTAATTTATATATACAATTGACCCTTGAACAACAGAGGTTTGAACTGAGCAGATCGACTTATATGCAGATTTTTTTCAGTAAAGTCAGTACAGAATTGTGAATGTATTTTCTCTTCTTTATGATTTTCTTAATAACATTTTTTGTCTAGCTTACTTAACTGTAAGAATACATTTTATAATACATATACAAAATATGTGTTAATCAACTGTTTATGTTATCAGTAAGGCCTCTGATCAAAAGCAGACTATTATTAAGTTTTTTGGGAGTCAAAAGTTACATGCAGATTTTTGACTGTTTGGGGTGTTGGCACCCCAACCTTTATGCTATTCAAGGTATTGTGAAATGATTAGAACAATAGGTTTAGTTAACATCCATCGTCTTATATAGGTACAAGAAAAGGAAAAAAATTTCTCTTTTTGATGAAAACTCTTAGAATCTACTTTCTTTTTTTTAAAAGATTTATTTATTTATTTTAGAGAGAGTAGGGGGAGGGGCAAAAGGAGAGGGAGAGGGGGTGGAAAAGAATCTAAGCAGATTCTCCACTGAGCACGGAGCCCAACATGGGGCTCGATATCACGACCCTGAGACCATGACCTGAGCCAAAACCAAGAGTCGGACTCTCAACCAACTGAGCCAGCCAGGCGTCCCTAGAATCTACTTTCTTAACAACTTTCCAATACATCATACACAGTGTAAACTATAATTATATTGTCCATTATATCCCTAGTACTTACTTATCTTATAACCAGATGTTTGTACTCTTTGACCACCTTCCTCTAATTCTGCACACAAACCCCCCCATCTGGTAACCACAAATCTGACCTCTCTATGAGTTTGGTGTGTTTTTTGGTCTTTTGGGTTTTTTTTAGATTCCACATGTAAGTAAGATCATACTGTCTTTTTCTTGTCCGTCTTATTCCCCCTTAGCATAATGCCTTTGAGGTCCATCTATGTTGTCACAAATGGTAGTGTTCTCTCATTTTCTTACGGTTGAATAATATTCCATGGTGTATATATACCATAACTTCTTTATCCATTCATCCCTGATCTAGTGTATTCAACTGTTGCAGTGTTCCAATTTGTTTATCCTTTCCCCTTTGGTGGGCATTTAGGTTTTTTCAAAATTTTACCTGCATAAATAATGAAACATTTCAGAGGAAAAGTGACATGAGAAAAATGTGAAGCAGAAACTACAAAATAAAACCACTATTTACATTAAAGAGATCTTCTGGTTAGCTGAAAGCTAAAAGCCTATGTACCTGAGAAGCACAGGATTTTTCATTTACATGATAATTTTCATATTCTTTTGGGCATTTGATATGACCAAGTCATAATTTTGTTTGGTAAGATCCAGTGCTCACCAAATTATCTGGTGTAAAGGATCACATGCAGGATTAGATATAGTACCCACCTGTCTATATTTTTTTCTACCAGAGAAATATTTTCTCCATTAACTCCCAACACCAGAGGGCAGCAGCCTTACTACTAACTGACAGTGGAGAGAAATTGACTAATGAAAAACTATTTTAGTAAAATCTGCACTCAACCTCTTATTTTGGGGAAAATATTTTTTTTTAAAGATTTTATTTATTTATTTATTTGACAGAGATAGAGACAGCCAGTGAGAGAGGGAACACAAGCAGGGGGAGCGGGAGAGGAAGAAGCAGGCTCATAGAGGAGGAGCCTGACGTGGGGCTCGATCCCATAACGCTGGGATCACGCCCTGAGCCGAAGGCAGATGCTTAACCGCTGTGCCACCCAGGCGCCCCTGGGGAAAATACTTTTATAAAAAATAAACAGACACATGAAATATGTAAAAACAATTAAACAAGCAAATCATGCGTCTCTCCAAGAGGATGAAAGAAATCTAATTTAGATAATCCAGGGAGGGACCGTGAAAATCTGAAATGGTGGAATATAGTACTTAAATTCTTTGGTTAGTTCAATGTATCTTACAAGCAAAATCTGAAAGAACAAAATGAGACAAATTCCTTTTCATTAGGTTCTCCAGGGTCTCTCAGATTTTTCAAATAGGAGGAAAGAGAGAGGGGAAAATAATTCTAGATCAAAGATATATCCACATAGGGGGCGCCTGGGTGGCACAGCGGTTAAGCGTCTGCCTTCAGCTCAGGGCGTGATCCCGGCGTTATGGGATCGAGCCCCACATCAGGCTCCTCCGCTATGAGCCTGCTTCTTCCTCTCCCGCTCCCCCTGCTTGTGTTCCCTCTCTCGCTGGCTGTCTCTATCTCTGTCGAATAAATAAAATCTTTATAAAAATAAAATAAAATAAAATTTATTTAAAAAAAAGATATATCCACATAGTTTTCTGAAGGAACTAAACAAAAATCCTTTATGAAAGAAAAGATAGGGCAAAGAGGACCCCCAAATAAAAAGCAGAAGAAGCCAGTCTACCTATTTTGAAAATTTCAGTTGGGAAAGAAGGATGTGCTTTCGAATATGAATCCTTTCCCTTTGAAGTACATACATATTTTTTTAAATTCATAGACTTCACTTTTTTAAAACATTTATTTATTAAGTAAGCTCTACCCCTCAATTTGGGGCTGAAACTCATGACCCCAAGATCAAGAGTCACATGCTACTGACTGAGCCAGCCAGGCACCCTAAACTTTACATTTTAGAACAGTTTTAGGTTTACAGAAAATTGAGCAGATAGTACAGGGAGTTCCCTTAAGTTTCCCCTGTTGTGAACATCTTGCATTATTGTGGTACATTTGTTGTAATTGATCCAATACTGATCCAATACTATGAACTGGAGTCTATAGTTTACATATGGGTTTTGACAAATACAGAATGTATTACACATTATAGGATCATACAAGAATAGCTTTACTGCTCTAAAAATCCCTTGTGCGCCATCTACTCCCTCCTTTCCCCTGGTAATTTTTTTTTATTGTCTCTATAGCTTTACCTTTTTCAGAATGACATATAGTTGGGAGTCATACAGTATGTAGCTTCTTCAGAATGGCTTCTTTCATTAAGTAGTAAGTATTTAAAGTTTCTTTAACTGTGCTTTTGTGGCTTGATAACTCATTTTTTAAAAAATCAATAAATAATATTCTACTGCATGGAAGTACCAAAGTTTCTTTTTTTTTATAATAATAATTTTTTATTATGTTATGTTAGTCACCATACAGTACATCCTTAGTTTTGGATGTAGTACTCCATGATTAGAAGTACCAAAGTTTCTTTACCCATTCACCTACTGAAGGACATTTGGTTGCTTCCAGTTTTAAGTACATTTTTAATTTGCGAAAATAATAGAGAGTTTCAGTTGAAGATGAAAGACTTAGACGCTTGTCTCCCCTTCTTCCTGAGAATTTTTTAAATGACAGTAAAAGTATAAAAGGACTAAACCCACAATGCAAAAAGAACTGGGGAAGGGGTCAATGGGTACTGAAGAGTAGATGAAATTTCAACATATTTCTGAAAGACAGAAAGTAGCATGAAAAGCCAAAACCCTATTTATGCCACTAATATCTACATTTTGTTCCCACGAACAAAGCAATCCCACTTCTGGGTATATAGCTAAAGTACTGAAAGCAGGGTCTTGAGATATTTACATATTTGTGTTCACAGTAGCACTATTCACAATAGCCAAGGGGAGGATACAACCCAAATGTCCACTGATGGATGAATGGATAAATGAAATATGGTATACCATATTACTCAGCCTTAAAGAAGGAAATCCTGTCACAGGCTACAACATGATGAACCTTAAAGACATTATGCTAAATGAAATAAACCAGTCACAAAAAGACAAACACTGTATGATTCTCTTTATATGAAGTATCTAAAGTAGTCAAATTTATAGAAAGAGTAGAATGGTGGTTACCAGGGACCAGGGGGAGGGGCAAAACAGACTTACGTAATGGGTGGGTTTCAGACTTGCAAGATGAAAAAGTTCTAGAGATCCATTTCACAACAATGTGAATAGAATTAACACACTCAACTGTACACTTAAAAATGGTTAAGATGATAATTTTATGTTATGTGTTTTTTCACCACAATAAAAAATAATTAAATCTTGGGTTTTGTCTTCAGGATGATCCATAAAATTGAACATAATGTAAACACAGGGTTAAAAGATCATCTAAATACTGTTCACTGTGAATCCCTGTAGTGCGTTTGGATAAAATTTGCTTCTGTATAGGCCCACCTATGTCTCCTGAAGGTATTGAGATCAAAAGGAATTTTTTCTTAAGCTCTATCAATTTGTTGTCCAAAATCATTCCCTGTTTTCATATGCTTCATGTTCAAACCATAACTTGCTTACTCGGGTCTTCCTTCCTTTCCTCCCTCTTTCCCTCCCTTCTCTACCATCCGTGGATAACTGCTTTTCTTTTTTTAATGTTGTTGCCAGAAAAACATACCATCTTTATCCTATCATTAACATCTTTCAGCTTTTTATTATTCATGGCATACATGTTGCATTCTTTTTCAAGACACATTTCTTGAAGCCCAGTGTGAATCTAGGGCACTACAGTTGTCTGGGATTTCTTTACATTGGGGTAGTTTGTCCATGTCAGTGCCAGTGTCCTCTTAAATAAAATGGGTAATGGGGAGCTTTGGATTTGTGAGTTGGGCTTATTGTTCTGTAGATTTTGTTAGCACTATGTACATTATTTATTTTTTTTTATTTTTATTTTTTTAAGATTTTATTTTTATTTATTCGACAGAGATAGAGACAGCCAGCGAGAGAGGGAACACAAGCAGGGGGAGTGGGAGAGGAAGAAGCAGGCTCATAGCAGAGGAGCCTGATGTGGGGCTCGATCCCAGAACGCCGGGATCACGCCCTGAGCCAAAGGCAGACGCTTAACCGCTGTGCCACCCAGGCGCCCCCATTATTTAAACTTTTAAAAGAATAACTAAAACATAACTATTGAAATTTAGGAGAGGTAGAGAGTCATGTAAGCGAGCTCTGATTTTTATAGCATGTATTTGACAAATAATACATAAAATAAGTCAAGGACTACTGGTACTAGCATATTATTTAGTCTCTTGATGGTAACCATGAGAATAACTAAAAACAAACAGCTAAAAATAGCTTCTAAGGAGCAAATCAAACATGAGAAGAAGTGGTTAGGTTGTTTTCTATTATGTTCCCTTTTGTATTTTTTTTTTATCACAAGCATGTATTTCTTTCAAATAAATAAAAATGCACTGAAGATGAAATGGTGGAAACTGAGGGGGAAATGTAAGAAGTATGGAAATTTTTAAAAATGAATTTTATTTCTAAGAAGTAAAATAAATTCAAACCCTTATTTATATGTACTAAGTTTCTCAGACAGAGGGAGAATGTTGTTGCCAGGGAGACCACAGCAACCGTTGATCCGCAAATGCAGCTCTTTAAAAAAATTCCATGACATTTATTCTGCAATTACATCCTACTCAGGTTTTACAAAAGCCAATAAAATGGTTTTAATGAAGTCCTTGAACCTGGTGTATGTCACTAACATTTACCAAATATTCAGGTTATATAGTGCAGTGATAAGAAAACTAGAGTAAAGGTCAGGTAACCTTGGTTCTAGTCCCAACTCTACTGCTTAAAAGTCATACATCCCTGGGGCGCCTGCGTGGTGCAGTCGTTAAGCGTCTGCCTTCGGCTCAGGGCGTGATCCCGGCGTCGTGGGATCGAGCCCCACATCAGGCTTCTCCGCTAGGGGCCTGCTTCTCCCTCTTCCACTCCCCCTGCTTGTGTTCCCTCTCTCGCTGGCTGTCTCTGTCAAATAAAGAAATAAAATCTTAAAAAAAAAAAAGTCATACATCCCTGAGTAAGTCATTTACCTTTTCTGAAACTGAGTTTCTTTACTTGTAAAAATGGGGATAACTACTACCTAGCTTGCCTACAATTCAGGCTTGCTGTGAGTATCAAATGAGATTTAAATCATTTTACAAAGTTCGAAACATTACACAAATTCGACTAGTAAGTACTAATATTTCCCTAAATTAATAAAGCCATATGTATTCTGTACTCTTCATTGATTAAAGACCAAATTAATTAGAAAAATGTGAAGCAAAAAAAGTAATATAAACTAGTATTGTAAAAATTGGATTGAACTACGTGGCAGATACGAGCTCTGGTCTAGGCTCGACCACAACTCCTTTAGGTCTCTACACAGTGAAATTACACTTGGCCACCTTTGTAGAGGTGCTTCTTGGGTATATTTTCCATCACACAATGATGATTTAAAAGGGAATTGGTTCACCACTAGTTTCCTGGGCTATATTTTGCTTGAAAAAGTTTCACTGCTAGATATCTGAAAATCACTGGCTCAGATTAAAGTCTTTTATTTCTATTTTCAGGCATTTCATAACCCTAACCTAACCTAACTCATCTTTAGCTTTACATTCTACCCTTTCTCAACACAGACCTACATTTTGAGACCAGAGTGCTCTACTTACTATTTCTCAAAATGCCATGGCCAATCTCTGCCTGAACATTTTGTCAATATACAGCTGTTGCTGCTCCAACTGGCTGAACAGCGCTGCCCTGTGTCCTGTCCCACTCCCCACCCACACATTCACGCACCCAAACTTGAACGGTACTCAGTATCTTGGTTATATCTGCTTTCAAAAAGTTAAAATTTCCAGTAGATCAGGAACAGGTGATAGTTGTCGTGTTAAAGAGAATCTGGCTTCTAGGCCAGTCAAGACTGGTCTATGATGTGATAGAATGTATGAAAACGTTGAAAGAAAGATGTAGGGAAGAAAGTGGGAGCCTTACTTAGCCCTTGAGCATAGAAGGGAAAGAGCACTTTACAAGAGTCATCTTTAAAGTCATTACCAGGAGGGGGAACACCTTGAACCTCGGACTTGGGTTCCAGTGGTAGGATAGTCCCATCATAGAAATGGATGCATTCACTTATTACAGGCCAATGCTGTTGAGCAGTTAGGCATGTATCTGAGTCCCTGTGATCTGATTTCATGATCACTAAAAATCTTCTGATTCTTTGACTTCCCTTATGGTGCATCTAGAAAATACCCTGACTAGAGACAAATCCACTTATATTATATCTGTACCATAAATTAATAAAATTACGTTCTGAATTCAGACATCAATTTCAGTTTCTTGAGTAGGGTGAACCCATCCTGAGACAAGACAGACTAACAATGTCTGAAGGCACAAAAACTGAGGGTCAGATAGGGAACTATAGTAAATTTACCAACAGAATGCCACCTCAGAGAAACTATGTGGGGTACCCCAGACTGCCCCAATAAAAACCCTGTTTTGTTGCATTATTTTCTTTTTAACACTTACATACACCTTATTCGAGGCCACTAAACACATACTGAAGATTTTCTATGACCTGGTCTCTACATACCTTTCCAATAATTTCTCTCTCTGTACCCAAAACTGAAGCAGAAACTAATGTTCTAAGTACACAAAGTTTCTATCTCGGCTTCAAAGAGCTCCTCTCTATGTAAAAGTCTAAATTTTAACTAATTCGGAAAGTGTAGCACAAATAATACTTTTTCATGACGATTTTTCTAAGTGCACCACCCTAGCAAGGCTAAAACTAGCAATTTTGGTGATCTAGACAAGCAGAGTCATTAAGAATCAGCCACATTTGATAGGTTCCTTTGTTTCACTAAATAGATATTAATCAGGTATTAAATCAGTTTCTTTTCTAAAAGACTATATTTGTTGTCAGCATGTAATGTAAGAAATGTTGTAAGTTTGATCTATTATTTCACATTTCTGCACTCTAAATTTCAGTGCCCTGGGAGAGAGCTTAGGTTACCCACACTATCAATCTACAATAAATACACCTTTGTTTACCAATTAAAGGGATCATTTCCCATTATGAGGGGCCAATTAATTACTTATTTTTATTAAATAATTATTTAAATTATTTAGATTTATTCCTCCGTTAAGGGCACTTATTACTTGCTCCCTTTGTGAGCTTTTGTTTCATTTCCCCTTCTAAGTTCTCTGAAGATACAATCCCTATCTATTTCATTTTTGTATCTCCCACAGGTTTTTAGCTAGTATCCTACATAGAGAGGGCACTTTAAATATAATTTAAGAATTTCTCTTCCATTTTCAGTGACGGCTCCCCTCGGTTTTTTATATGTACCCCCTTTCATAAACTTTTCCTTGATCATCCCAGTCCACGGGTCACCCTTACTTTTGGATTCCTATAAGGACTGCCTATAAAACATTTAATTGCCACCAATACTGCCCTAGTGTTATCTTTTTATGTTTATATGCATTTTATAGTCTTTTTGTATTTCCATATATCCCAATATCTAGGCACAACATAGACAATTAGTAAATATGAATTCATTCAACAAAAAAAAAATTAATCAAGGACTCATTAGGAAAAGTATGGTCAAAACTAGCACCAAAAACAACAAAAGATCTCATCCATGGCAATGAAAACAAATTCCTATTGCTGGGATCAAAAGCTTTGACATACATAGTAGTTACTAGTAAATTAAATTGTGTTGGAATTCCACCAGTGTTTTCAAATTTCATGAGTCTTCCTTTCTCTTCAGGGACAAATAAGCACCCAACAACATTCATTTCCAGAAAATACCAATGAAAGCTGATGGCTTTAAACAAAATATTAGCCATATTAAACATATAAGGTTATCATTCATTTGTAATCTGGTCAGGTTTCCATGCTGAAGACATTTATATAGTCAATTTGTAGTACATTTGTTTTTATTGTATGCTAAGCCTTAGCTCTCGTACTAAGCTGACCTCTGGCAAATGGTTTTAAAGTTATTTGCTTTTTACACATCCTTATGGTAATTAATGGGATATCACAAATTCTGCACACTTGACTTAAAAAATATACCTATATAGTCAAATCCTATAATAAGGGAGTTTTTTCTTTAATTTGATATTTGAATCAGAACACTCGAGTCTTCCCACTCCAAGTGTGGTCCACAGACCAGCAGCATTGGTATCACTTGGGAGCTCAGTCTTGAGGCATAATCTCAGACCCTACCAAGCCTACTAAATGTGAACCTCCATTTTAGATCCTCAGGTGATCTGTAAGCACTTGAAGGTTTGAGAAGCACTGGTTTAGCCTCTAGAGGAAGAACAGAATGTCCAAGATGCATATGACCAAGTAACAGTAACTAACTTATTGTAATTGCTTATTAGTTGGTCTTACCTGCTAAATGAAGGCTTGTTGAGGGCAGAACCCCTTCTATTTCCTCACCACTAGTATTCATTCCTAACAGGCTCAGAAAACATTACCCAATGCTCAATAAATATTTTTTGCTAAATGCATTAAATGACTGAGCAAAGTGAAAATAAGACTTTCTCAGAAAGCAAATCCTTTGGGCAATTCTTTTGTACATGATTTCACATACTGCCATACTAATTCCTTAATTCACTATTAGTAATTCCATTTTAAATACGTTCCCTTCTCTACTTCAACAAATGCATTTAAAGCACTTGACAAAGCAAAAGCTTGGATTATCTTCCTCCGTTGGAGCCACCAGCGGTCTCTTCTACAAGTGAGAGAGCTGCATTTTAATTCTGGCTTTCACAGATCCATCCCGTATGCTTGCACATGATGAAATCACCCCCAACAACTTGGAGGGGGTGGCAGGAGTAGAGGAGGAAAAGGAATGGGTATAGCAAAAACACTTCCGTATCGGGAACATCAAATGAAACCATGAAAACATGATTCTTTGAACAGGATACTTTCAGAAAATAACACCCGGCGAGGGAAATAAAGAGGTAAGAGAAGTCTTACCTTTCTCAAGAGCAAAAGGTGATACTAGAGAATACCAGGCAGTGATCAAAGACCAGCGACTACCTAGCGACGGAAGGTGGAAACACACCAGACCAGAAGTAAAGCGGAGAGCGGTTAGAGACATCTAAAAAGGGTACCAAAAACCACTTTCAGGTTTGCAGAGAAGGAAGTCAAGGGAGAAGAAAAGAAATAGCTCTATGAAGGGCTTAACTTACGATGATGAGAATAATAATAATTATTATTTCTTGAGAGAGAGAGAGAGAGAGAGAGAGAGACGAGGTGCACTTCAAGGGCGCGCGGGGGGGCGGTGGTGAGAAAGGGAGGCTGCAATCCCGCGCACTGCAAAAGGAAGAGACTACCAGCAGCCCGGCTCAGACGGTCCCGGGGAGGAAGCCCAGGCATAGGTGGGTGGCAACGCCCGGCTCCTCTGGTCCCCGCCCGGTGGCTTGAGCCATCTCCTCTGCAGCCTGCCGAGCACCGGGTGGGGACGGGAAAAGGAGGACTGCGTGTGGGAGGGCGCGCGGGAGGACAGGGCGGATGCTGGGCTGACCAGGTACCCACCTTATCCCAACGGAGCCACTGCCCGATGGCCGTGTCTAGCTGAGGATCCCCGGTGTGGTAGGGGGCGTGGAGCAGGTTGGAGTTCAGGTCCCCCTCTGCATTTTCAGCCATGGCAGCCAAACTGGGGTGTGAGGGCCTGGGGGGCCGGCGAAGACACTGGGTTGGGGGGGCCTGAGATGCGCTCACCAGGGTTCTGACGCCCCCTCCTCACTGAAGGGCACCGGAGACCGACTAACCGCAGGGTGTCTGAGCCAGCTCCTTCTGCAGCTCTGGGAAGCTGGAGAGAGGGGGGATGCGGCCGCCTGCTCCCACCAAACCAGCTCCGGGTCTCTTTCTGCGTGAACGGACTGAGGCGGTCCCACCGCGGGAGAACAACAACAGTCCCAGATGTCTGGGTCGTGGCTGCGGCCGCCGCCGCCGCCGCCGCCGCCCTACGCCCCGCCCCCCCGCGCCACAGGCCCCGCCCGTTCCCGCCCCTGCCGATTTAAGACGCTGGGGCGTGAGGCGCGAGCCGAAGAGCGCGCTCCCGGTGCCTCCGCAGTAGTACGTTTTAGGATCCGCTAGGGCGGTGAGGCGTTGGGTTGTTTTTTAATTTGCCTCTTGCCATGTGTCTTATCCTTGTTACAGTCCCCACACACTTCCACACGTCTCCTTTTCTCAATCAGCGGCCACGTCCACCACCAGCATCCTGCTTCAGCGATCGCTCTGTGGACCCCCGGCGCGCGCGTAGGACCCCCTTCTCCCTCCCGTTTCAGCTCGGGGCACGCGCTTGGCGGGAGGTGCAAGGGACTGTTTCCGCACGGCTTCATGGGAATTGTAGTTCTTTTCTTTCTCCGAGCTCTGTGGAGACTGCCGCAAAGACTACAACACCCAGCAGCTCCGCGCTCTCCCTTTCCTCAAAGGAAAAAGATCTGCCTCCAGGCTGTTCCCTACGGACACACCCTGTCCCCGCTTTGCTGCGCAATGTGGCCCTGGAATTAAATTAATTTAAACCACGACTGATGCAGTAAGGGGACCACTGGTATCCATTTAATGCTTTACAGTTTACGAATCGCGTTCTATCGTTCAACCATCTTGTGAGGTAGGTGGGCGTGATCTATCCCTGTTTTACAAACAAAAGAGGAAAACGCCTCAGAGTGTGAAGTGACTTTTTCAAAGAGGCGGAATTCCTAAGTGATGGAACCAGGGTGCCAACCTCGTTTCAGATCTCCTCTGCTGGCAGTTCTTTTTGTTGCTGCAGTGGAGGAGGAGAGAGAACAAGATGACAGCAAAATCAGACAAGGAAGTTAAGGAGGGAAGATGGGTCAGCATTTAACCGTGACACAACCAACAATGTACAAGCGTCAAAAGAGGGATACAAAGAGCAGTGGCAATAGGCATACGGAGGAAGAGAAGAGATTATTGAAATAATCTTCAATTTCTTCTTACTTTGGCCTCTCTCCTCTGGAACGCTCACCTTGCAAAGTCACACAACTTGAGGCCGGGGCGGGGGCGGGGGGGGGGGGCAGGTGCCGAGAAAGGCTTACCTGTCAGACACTCAGCTGCTGCTGATTTTCTTGGTTCGGCCTTCGTAAAATGGCTCTGTGAATTTGGCCGAGTATCTTACAGCTCTTTCCCTAGTCAGCTTTTTTGTAAGGAGAGTGTAATGATATTTACACCATGGCTATACAGTAACTTAATAAATGGCTTTAGAGTGCTTTCAGGTTTACAGATAAAAGACATAATAAATTTAAAGTATTACTTTCTTTCCTTTAACAAGCCATTTACCATAATAAAGTCCAAGCTACCAAGGTACAGAAGGATCGTAGTGCCAATTCCTGAAAAATAACGTGCCACAGTTGGCATTTACAGTCTTTGCTAAGCAGTTGGGTGGTTTCCTTTATGGAATCAGCAGATTCTTTTAATCACACAAGGCCTGGGAAACAGCCACGTGTCCTGAAAAGAAATTACTCGTTCACTATCATCACCATTATTGTCCATGACAAATGTTAATTAAATATTTACTCTATGCTAAGCATTCTGCCAGGAGCTGAGGCTGTAAGAAAGTATATAACAAAACTGTTCATTTCAAAAAATAAAATGTGTCTGGGGAGACAGGATATATGCGAGAAAAGATAGCCCGTGATAAACAGCAAATGCTTACTGCAGACAACTGTTAAAGAATTCAGAGTCTAAGATGGTCAATAAAAGCAACAAGCAGCAGGAGTGACAAGCACTAGGCTTTGAAGGACAAAAACTTAGTAAGTAGAGAAAAAGGTGGAGGGCAATTTCAAACCCACAAACCATTGGTTCTCGAATCTACCTAGGAGTTGGTTAAAAATGTGTATGCCTGGTCACTGCCCCAGAGATTCTGAATCAGCACATTGGGATAGGGCCTAGGTCCCTACATATTTAACAAATATCTGTTGATTGTGACATAAGTGGCCATAACCTTGCTACACAGAGTAGGTCCTCTTATAAGGTCTTCTGGAAAATACAAAATTTCAGGCCCCATCCCAATTCTACTGAATCAGAATCTATATTTTAACAAGATCCAGTGATGATTTCTACACATTAAATTTGATAAGCAGTGGTTTTTATAAGACAATTCTTAAATTTAATTCAATTCTGAGAAACACTACTAAATCACGAGAACTTCCAAGAGATGGAGTTATATAAGGCAAGTATAAAAGACTGGAGAAATACAAGTTTTAATTCAATACCAGAGTCAACCAGCCCTCATTTTTATCAATAAGATTATAACATACAACGTTTACCAGAAACCTTGCCCACCATCTTTGGCTTATTACTTAGGAATTGAGGGGTGACCAAAGAGACCCAGCATTCATCAGATCAAAGAATAGTGTGTAAGTGTGTCCAGAAGAGGGTGTATAATAGTTTTCCTAGTCAGGGAAAGTTCAGAAGCTTTAATTTCTGTTGGAATTTGCCCAGAGTTCTTTTTTTTTTAAGTTTTTATTTAAATTTCAGTTAACATACAGCCTAATATTAGTTTCAGATGTACAGCATAGTGATTCAACACTTCCATATATCACCCCCCTGCTCAACACAGCAAGTGCACTCCTTAATCCCCATCACTTATTTCACTCATCCCCCCACCCACCTCCCTTCTGGTAACCATCAGTTTCTTCTTTATAGTTAAGAATCTCTTTCTTGGTTTGCCTCTCTGAAAGTGTTTCTTGGTTTGCCTCTTTCTCTTTTTCTTTTGTTCATTTGTTTTGTTTCTTAAATTCCACATTTAAGTGAAATCATATGGTATTTGTCTTTCTCTGACTGACTGACTTCACTTAGCATAATACTCTCTAGCTCCATCCATATTGTTGCAAATGGCGAGATTTCATTCTTTTTTGTGGAAATTTGCCCAAGGTTCTCTAAGTCCAGCAACCCTAACTGTGGTTATGAAAGAGAATATCTCTCTTGGTCCTAATATATATATGACCTAATATTTCAGGATTTGAGATATATATATGTATATACCCTCAGATGGTTCAGAAAAAAATACTGTGTGTGTATACACACACACACACACACACACACACACAAATATGTTCTATACACACATATATAAATATATATACAAATATATAGTTGGCTAAATAGGAAATAATAAATCGAATGGGAGAAATTTTAATAATGGGTGAATCTGGGAAAGGATTGTTGGGTAATCGCCCTATCTCCCACTCCCAGGTCTAAGCAACCACTAATCTTGCTTTCTATCTTTCTATCTTGTAGAGTAATATTCCAGTGTATACTACCTTTTGTTGATCTATTTGTCCTTTGATGACATTTGGGTTGTTTCTGTCTTTTGGCTATTATGAATAATGCGGCTACAAATATTCATGTACAGTTTATGTGTGGAATATGTTTTCATTTCTCTTAGATATATATGTGAATGGATTGGCTGGACCACGTAGTTAACTCTGTGTTTAATCATTTGAAGAAGAGCCAGAGTGTTTTCCAAAACAGCTGCATCATTTCAATTCCTACCAGCAGTGTATGAGGGTTTTCCCACAGATCTTCCAACTCTTGTTATTATCTCACTTTTTGATTCTAGCCATTTTTTAAATTAATTTTTGGGGGCGGGGAGAGAGAGTGCGTGGAGGTGGGGTTGGACAGAGGGAGAGGGAGAGAGAGAATCCTAAGCAGGCTCCACACTCAGTGTGGAGCCCAACTCGGGACTCAGTCTCACCACTCTGAGGTCATGACCTGAGCCAAAATCAAGAGTCAGATGCTTAAATGACGGTGCCACCCAGGCCCCCCAGATTCTAGCCATTTTAGTGTCTGTGAAGTGGTATCTCATTGTGATTTTGATTTGCATTTCCCTGATGACTAGTGACTTGAACATCTTTTCATATGTTTATTGGCTATTTGTATATCATCCTGGAAGAACTAGTCACATCTTTTGCCCATTTAAAAAAAATTTTTTTTTTTATTTTTGAGTTGTAAGATTATTTTTATTTCTGGATATAAGATCCTGATACAAATCAGATAAATGATTTACAAATACTTCCCCTCATTCTGTGGGCTGTCTTTTCACATTCCTTAATTTATTACAGAATGTATTACAGAAATTATTACTTAATTTATTATAGTTGACATTCAGTGTTATATTAGTTTCAGGGGTACAGCATAGTGATTTGATGATTTCATGAATTACTCAGTGCTTACCACAATACAACATCATTGCAATATTATTAATAGTATTCCCTATGCTGTACTTTTCATCTCTATAACTTAGTTTAGAACTGAAAGTTTGCAACTCTTAATCCCCTTCACCTATTTCACCCATTTCCCTACCCCTGTCTTTTCACAGTCTTGATGGTATTGTCTGAAGCACAAAACTTTTTAGTTTTGAAGAAGTTTAATTTATCTTTTTTTTGTTTTCTTTTGTTGCTTATATCTAAGAATCCTTTGCCAAGGGGCGCCTGGATGGCTCATTCTGTTAAGCATCTGCCTTTGGCTTAGGTCATGATCCCGTGGTCCTGGGATCCAGCCCCGAGTGGGCTCCATGGTCAGGAGGGAGTCTGATTCTCCCTCTCCTCTGACTTTCCACCCTGCACGTGCTCTTGTGTGCTCTCTCTCTCTCAAATGAATAAATAAAAAATCTTTAAAAAAAAAAAAAGAATCCTTTGCCAAATCTAAGGAGATTTACCCTTTGTTGTCTTCTTTTTAAAAAAAAAAAATTATGTATTTGAGAGAGAGAGAGAGTGAGCACGAGTGGAGGGGGGCAGGGAGGGGCAGAGCGAGAGGGAGAAGCAGGTTCCCCACTGAGCAGAGAGCCCAACGATGACATGGCTCAGGGCTTGATCCCAGGACCCTGAGATCATGACCTAAGCCAAAGGCAGATGCTTACCTGACTGAGCCACCCAAGCATCCCCTATTTGTTGTCTTCTAAGAGTTCTATAGTTCTAGTTCTTATGTTTAGGTTCTCGATCTTCCTTGAATTAGTTTTCATATATGGCGTGAGGAAGGGATCTAACCTCATTCTTCTGCATGTAGCTATCAGAGCTCCCTTTGTTGATAAGACTGCTCTTTCCCTACTGTATGGCCTTGGCATTCTTGTAGAAAATTAGTTGACTATGGACATGTGAATTTATTTCTGGACTCTCTGTTGTGTTCCATTGATCTGTATGTCTATCCTGTGCTAGTACCACAATGTCTAGATTACCGTTACTTTGTAGTAAGTTTTGAAATCAGGAAGTATGAGTCGTACTTTATTCTTTTTCAAGATTGTTTTGACTATTCTAAGTCCCTCACAATTCTAAATAAATTTTACAGTCATCTTGTCAATTTCTACAAAGTCAGCTGGGGATTCTGTTTGGATGCATTGAATCTATAGATCAGATTGGGGAGTATCACCATCTTAACAATGTTAAGTCTTCCAATCTGTGAACATGGAATTTTTTTATAATTGTAGATCTTCTTTAATATCTTTCAACAATATTTTATAGTTTTCAGAGTGTACATTTTAGACTTTTTAATTCAATTTATTCCTAAGTATTTTGTTTTTTTGATGTCATTATAAATGGAATTGTCTTAATTTCATTTTTGGATAGTTCATTGCATTTATATATAGAAATACAATTGGTTTTTGTACATCAATTGCATTCTGAAGCCACTGAATTCATTTATTAGTTCTAATAGTTTTTTATTTAACTTTCTAGGATTTTCTGTATACAAGATCATGTCATCTGTGAATAGATAGTTTTACTTTTTCCTTTCTAATCTGGATGTCTTTTGCTTCTTTTTTTTTTTTTTTTTTTTTTTTTTTTTTGCCTGTTTGCCTTGGCTAGAAACTCCAGTACAATGTCGAATCAAAGTGACAAGATCAGACATTCTTGTCTTGCTCCTGACCTTAGAGGAAAGCATTCTGTCTTTCACCATTAAGTATAATGTGAACTGTGGGTTTTTAGTATTTTTTCATATTGGTGAAATTATCTTCTGTTTCTAGTTTGTTGAGTGTTTTTATCATGAAAGAGTGTTGGATTTTGTCAACTGCTTTTCTGTATCTAATGAGGTATACATGTAAATTTTTTTATTATGTTGATTACATTATTACAATTATTACATTAATTGATTTTTAAAAGTTAGACCAAAATTTCATCCTACTTGGTCATGGTATATCACTGTTTTTATATGTTTCTGCATTTGTTTTGCTGGTATTTTGTTGAGAATTAATCTGTTCGTATTCATAATAGATACTGGTCTGTAGTTTTCTTGTGATATATTTTTTTGGTTTTGGTATCAGAGTAATACTGGCCTCAGAAAATGAGTGTTCTCATCTCTTCTAACTTTTGGAAGAGTTTGTAAAGAATTAACATTATTTTTCCTTTAATTTTTAGTGGAGAATTCAATGATGAAATCATGTGGGTTTCGGCTTTGTGAGTAGTTTTCTGACTATTAACTGAATCTCTGCACTTTTTATAGGTCTGTTCACTTGTCTATTTCTTCTTGAGTAAATTTCATTAGTTTCTTTGTAGGAATTTGTCCATTTCATCAAGGTTCTCTAATTTGTTGGCATACAGTTGTTTATGGTATTCTTTTATAATCATTTTTCCCCATAAGGTCAGCAATAATGTCCCCTCTTTTATTTCTGATTCTAGTAATTTGAGTCTTTTTTTAGGAGGGAGGCTACTCCAGCTAAAGATTTGTCAATTTTTTTGCTCTTTTCAAAGAACTTAGTTTCATTGATTTTTCTCTATTGCTTCTCTATTCTTTATTTCATTAATTTCCACTGTAATCTATATTGTTTCTCTTCTTCCAGTTTCCTAATTCTCTTTTCATCAGAATCTAATTTACTAAACTGGGCCTTAGGTTTTGTGTGTGTGCACGTATTCCAATAAAACTTTATTTACAAAAGCAGGTGGCAGGCCAGATTTGGCCTGAGGGCCACAGTTTGCTCATCCCTGATCCAGAGTAATGGTTCCTAATCCTGTATGCATAGCATTTTAAGGAACTGATTCTTGGATCTCACCCCCTGAGATTATGACTCAACTGATCTGGGTTGGAGTATGGAGTGTTTTTTTTTTCTTTGTTTGTTTGTTTTTTGTTTTAAGCTTTCTCAGGTGTTTCCAATGTGCAGCCAAGTCTGAGAGCCATCTTTTCAGAGCAGGGATCTGACCTTGGGGGTTTGTTCTTGGCTTAAAACACAGAAATTTATTATCTCAGAGTCAAAAACTCCAAGAAGTCTGAGTTGAAGTGGCAGTAGGGCCATGCTCCCTCTGAAGGCTCTAGTGGAGAATCTTTCCTTTCCACTTTCAGCTCCTGATGGCTATAACTTTTCCTTAGCTTGTGGCCACATAACTCCAATCTGTGCCTCTGTCTTCACATGGCCTTCTCCTCCAACTCAAAAACAACAAATGAACAGATGCATAGGGCAAAATGTAGGGGCATGTGGTAGCATGGAGCTTTGATGTTCTCAGGGCATGCTACCCTCCTGGTATCTGGATGTGTCCACCAACCCGGAAGCTCCATGTTTGCAGTTTTAATTTCCATTATTGTATTTTAAAAAAAAAAAGATTTTATTTATGTGACAGAGACAGCCAGCGAGAGAGGGAACACAAGCAGGGGGAGTGGAAGAGGAAGAAGCAGACCCAGTGGAGGAGAATGACGTGGGGCTCAATCCCAGAACGCCGGGATCATGCCCTGAGCCAAAGGCAGACGCTTAACGACTGCGCCACCCAGGCGCCCCCCATTATTGTATTTTGTATATATATTTAATTCTTTTAGATTCTTTTGCGAATTTGGTATAGCACTATTATGGTTTCCTATTCTCTATAGAGATCTTCTATTTATTTAGTGAAAGGACCGGTAGCATGTAGTCAGTTTTCTGTCTCTAACAATGTTACATTTCCTGATGAACTACAAGATCCACCTTCTATTATAATATGCATATTGTGGATGAAAGGAAATTGAATCTGTTGGAGTTAGCTCTGGGCTGATTTTATGGTGATCTGATGTCCACAGCCTGATGTTTCCTAGAAATTTCTAGGATTAGAAGAAAATTAAAGATTTTGGACTCAAAGCAACAGGAGAACATAACCTGATATTATATGGCAAAAGGAGGACTAAAAAGTATTATTTTTGTGGATTTCATTGTTTAAAAAATTCTATATAAATCACAAGCTGGAATGAGCAACACACACACACACACACACACACACACACACTCATATTTTTCTGCCCACCCTTTAGTTAGGAATATCAGTGAGGAGTGAAATGGCCAAGTATATATCAGTTACGATTGCATTCCGCTACATGTAATGAAAATCAAATTAGAGTGGCTTAACCAAAGAGAAGTGTATTTTTGTTTTCCAAATAACAAGAAGTCCCAAGGAAGGCAATCCAAGTGCAGCAAGCCAAAGACATCCATAGTGACCAGTCTCTTTTTTATCTTCCTGCTCTGTCATCCTAAATGTGTGGCTTTCAGCCTCATGGTCAAAAGATGACTACTGACTTCCTGTTTCCATTCAGGCATGTAAGGAATTTGGAAGTTGCCATTGCATCCTAACAATAAATGAAGAGTTGAACAAACTGAAAAATCAACAGCTTTCTTGGGTCCATCAGAGAAGTGAGGTTACAATGCAAACTGCTGCCCCCAAACTGGAGACACAGGCCTATATGAAGAATCACGATTTACCGTAGCAGAAACCCACAAGCAGAAACCTCAGGGACCAGTGCAACGGTTGGAAAACCAAAACTGCAACTGATGAGTTACTGGAGGCTCAGTGTGGCCAAGTCTGAGAATCAAAAACTCCAAGAAGACCCAGTCATATGTGGGTATATATTTTTGTTGGTTTTACCTCCACGGCCTTGACCAGGTTCTCATGGTGAATATTTGAGAAAAATCCCTCATGCTTCTGTCAGGGCAAGGGGGAAAGTAGCCATTTTGAATATACCAGAGCACCTGTTCTTAACAAGGCCTACCCTCAGGAGATCCTGTTTAACCAAAGCCTAATCTGCTGGGTTTTTATCAGAGCCTGACTGACCTATGGAAAGGGAAATACCCAACCTAAGCCCACTCTAGCCATCCTGTCCCTTCTAAGGGTTGGGCAGAAGACTGAATGTATTTGTGAAGTTCACAATCCAGAGGCACAGGCTCCTTAAAAGACTAAATACTAATCATAGGACTACAGAATACTTCTACTCCCCCCATACCTTACCTCATTACTAAAGACCTTTTTATAGCAGTTCTTTTACCCAGTGCATCATGTCCAACTATCACGAAAAAGTTATAAGACATATTGAGTGGCAAAAAAAAACAGTTTAGAGAGACAGAAAAAGCATCAGAACCAGACTCAGATACGGCAGGGTTGTTTGAATTATCAGCTCAGAAATTTAAAACAACCATGGTTAATATGTTAAGGGTTCTAATGGATAAAGTAGACAGCATGCAAGAACAGATGGGTAATTTAAGCACAGAGATGGTAATTGTAAGAAAGAGTCAGAAAAAAATGCTAGAGATCAAAAACACCATAGCAAAAATGAAGAGTGCCTCTGATGGGCTTCTTTCCTCAACTGCACACAGCTGAGAAAAGAATCTCTGAGCTTGAGGATATCTCAATAGAAACTTCCAAAACTGAAAAGCAAAGAGAAAAGAGACAGAAAAAAACAGAGCAGAATATTCAAGAACTGTGGGATAACTACAAAAAGGGTGACATGCATAATGAGAATGTCAGAAAGAGAAAGAAACAAGAAATATTTAAAGCAATAATGAAGGAGAATTTCCCCAAATTAATGTCAGATACCAAATCACAGATCTAGGAAGCTCAGAGAACACCAAGCAAGATAAATGCCCAAGATATTTTGTAGGGATAATTGTATTCATAATATGTAGGGATATTTTATTCAAATTGTTGATAATATAAGATGAAGAAAAAGTCCTGAAAGAACCCAAAATTAAAAAACAGATTACCCATAGAGGAGCAAAAATACAAATTACATCAGCTTCTCAAAAACCATGTAGGCAAGAGTGGAGTGAAATATTGAAAGTGTTGAGAGACAAACAACTTAGAATTATGTTCTCTGCAAACTAATCTTTCAAAAGTGAAGGAGATGTGAAGACTTTCTTAGACAAGCAAAAATCAAAGGAATTGTTGCCAGTAGACCTGCCTTGCAGGAAATGTTAAAAGTTCTTTAGAAGAGAAGGAAAATGAGGGGCACCTGGGTGGCTCAGTCAGTTGAGCGTCTGACTCTTGGTTTCACAACCCTGAGATTGAGCACTGCATCGGACTGGGCACTCAGTGAGGAGTCTGCTTGAGATTCTCCCTCTCCCTTCCCCTGTGCCCCTCCCTTCACTCTCATGCATGCATGTGTGCATGCTCTCTCTCTCTAAAATAAATAAAATCTTTTAAAAAAGAAGAGAAGGAAAATGATACAGGTCAAAAAGTCATATCAAAAAAGAAGAAGAGCGTTGGAGAAGAAATAAGTGAAAGTAAAATAAAAGCATTTAATTTTCAAAAAAGTTTCATTTTCTTATTATTTATTGATCTAACAGAAAACAGTTTGTTCAAAACAATGGCAGCAAAGTGATTATATATTTTTATATATATAAGTGAAATAAATAATAACAATGATATAATGGACGGGAAGGAGGAATTATTTTGTTATAAGCCATTCACACTACTTGTGAAACAGTGTAGGATTGTTTGAAAGTGGACTTGGATTAGTTGCAAATTATAGGGCAACTACTAGAAAAAGTTATATATATATATATATATATATATATATATATATATATATATATGAATGACATGCTAAGAAAAAATGGAATTATACAATATGCTCAATTAGAATGACAAAAGGCAAAAGAGTGGACAAGAACAAGGGCAACAAATAGAATACAGTAACAAATATGTCAGAAATTAGTCCAACTGTTACAATATGACTTTAAATATCAATGGTCCAATACAGCAATTAAAAGATTGAGATTTTCAGAGTGGACCCAACTATATGATGTCTACAAGAAACCCACTTTAAATATAAAGACACATACAGATTAAAAGTAAATGACTAAATGGATGAAGAAAATATGGTAATATTAACCCCAATCAAAAGAAAGCAGGAGTAGTTTTATTTCAGACAGGACAGACTTAAGAGCAAAGAAAGTTATCAGAGATGAAGAGGGACATCACATAATGATAAAGGGGTTAATTCTTCAAGAAGACATCACAATCCTTATTGTGTATGCACCTAACAACAGACCACCAAAATATGTAAGGCAAAAACTGATAGAACTGCAAGGAGAAATAAATGAATTCACTATTACATTTGGAGATTTCAGCATCCTTTTATCAGAAATGGATCTACCCAGGGGGCAGAAAATCAGTAAGGACATAGATGAACTCAACAGTATCATTAATCAACTGGATATAATGAACATCCATAGACTTCTTCATCTAACAGCAAAATATATATTCTTCTCAAGCTCATATGGAACATTCACCAAGATAGACCACATTCTGGGCCATAAAACACACCTGAACACGTTTAAAAGAATGTCTGCTCTCAGACCACAATGGAATTAAACTAGATATCAACAACAGAAAGACAACTGGAAAATCCCAAAATATTTGAAGATTAAACAACATTTTTCCTCATAACACATGGGTCAAAGAAGAAACTCAAGGTAAATGTATCATTTTTATTTATTCTTAATATAATTTTAAAATTTAAATTCAATTAATTAACATATAATGTATTATTGATTTCAGGGGTACAGGTCTGCGATTCATCAGTCTTATATAATACCCAGTGTTCATTACAACACATAACCACCCCAGTGTCCATCACCCACCCAGTTACCTCATTCCCTCTATTCCCCTCCCTTCCAGCAACCCTCAGTTTGTTTCCTAAGATTAAGTCTCTTATGGTTTGTCTCCCTCTCTAGTTTCATCTTATTTCATTTTTTCCTCTCTTTTCCTATGGCCCTCTGCCTTGTTTCTTAAATTCCACATATCAGTGAAATCACATGATAATTGTCTTTCTCTGATTGACTTATTTTGCTTGGCATAATACCCCTAGTTCCATCCACGTCATTGCAAATGGCAAGATTTCATTTTTTGATGGCTGCATAATATTCCACTGTATGTATATGTGTGTGTGTGTATACGTGTGTGTGTGTGTGTGTGTGTGTGTGTGTGTGTGTATACATATATCACCTCTTCTTTATCCCTTCATCTGTCGATGGACATCTGGGCTCTTTTCATAGTTTGGCTATTGTGGACATTGCTGCTATAAACATTGGGGTGCAGGTGCCCCTTTGGATCACTACATTTGTATATTTGGGGCAAATACCCAGTAGTGCAATTGCTGAGTCATAGAGTAGCTCTATTTTCAACTTTCTGAGGAACCTCCATACTGTCTTCCAGAGTGGCTGCACCAGCTTGCATTCCTACCAACAGTGTAGGAGGGTTCCCCTTTCTCCACATCCTCGCCAACATCTCTTGTTTCCTGACTTGTTAATTTTAGCCATTTTGACTGATGTGAGGTGGTATCTCATTGTGGTTTTGTCAAAGTAAATTTAAAAATGTTTTGAACCATATGAAAATACAAGTTATCAGTGTAAACAATCCTTAGAAGGAATTTTATAGCATTGAACGCATGTATTAGAAAAGAAGAAAAATCCAAAATCAATAATCTAAACTTTGATTTTAGGAAACTAGAAAAAGAAGAGCAAATTAAATCTAAAGTAAGCAGAAGAAAAGAAATAATAAAAATTAGAACAGGACTCAAGGATATTGAAAACAGAAAATCAATAGAGAAAATCAACAAATCCAAAAGCTGGTTCTTTGAAAAGATCAAAAGAATTAATAAGCTGCTAGCTAGTGTAAGTGAGAAAGAGAGTGAGAGGACAGATTACTACTTTCAGAAATGAAGGAGAGAACATCACAACAGATTCTGTGGACATTAAAAAGATAATGGGTGCATGGGTGGCTCAGTAGGTTGAGCATCTGACTCTTGATTTCTGCTCAGGTCATGATCGCAGGGTCATGAGATCGAGCCTCGAGTTAGGCTCTGTGCTTAGTGGGGAGTCTGGTTGAGATTCTTTCCCTCTGCCCCTGCCCCCATCCATGCCTGTGCTCTCTCTCTATATATATCCCTTTAAAATAAATGAATAAGGGGCACCTGGGAGGCTCAGGTCATGATCTCAGGGTCCTAGGATTGAGCCCCGAGTAGGGCTCCCTGCTCAGTGGGGAGTCTGCTTCTCCCTCCCTCTGCTCCTCTCTCTCGCTCACACTCTCTCTCAAGTAAATAAATAAAATTTTTTTAAAAACTTAAAAAATAAAATAAATAATTTTTTTTATTTTATTAAAGGATAATAAAAGGGGGGGCGTCTGGCTGACTCAGTTGATAGAGCATGCAATTCTTGATCTCAGGGTCATGAATTCAAGCTCCACATTGGGGGTAGAATTTACTTTAAAAAAAAAAAAAAAGGATAGTAAAGGGTACCAAAACAAATTCTATGCTTATAAATTTGGTAACCTAGATGAAATGGACCAGGTCCTTGAAAGACAAAATCTGCCAAAAGTCACACGAGAAGGTATAAACAATCTGAAGAGCCCTGTATCTGTTAAGGAAATTGAAATGGAAGCAGTAATTAATAACTTTCTAAAACAAAAAGCACCCAGCCCAAATGGGTTCACTGGTGAGTTCTCCCAGACATTTAAGGAAGAAATTGTACCAATTCTCCACAATCTCTTTCAGAAGATAGAAGCAGAGGGAATACTTCCTAACTCATTCTGTGAGGCCAGAATTACCCTATTACCAAAACCAGACAAAGACATTACAAGAAAAGAAAACTGTAGACAATATCTCTCATGAGCATAGATATGAAAATCTTCAACAGAACATTAGCAAACAAGTGGGATTTATCCCAGGTATGCAAGGCTGGTTCAACATTCATTTAATGTAATCCATTACATCAACAGGATAAAGAAGAAATCATATCAATAGATGCAGGAAAACATTACGCAAAACCCAACACCCATTCACAATAAAAACTGTCATTGAATTTAGGAATAGAGGGGAACTTCTCAATTTGGTAATATCTATAAAAACCTACAGCTAACCTCATACTTAATGGTGATAAACTTGAATCTTCCCCCCAACATGAGGAACAAGGCAAGGATGTCTCCTTTCACCACTCCTTTTCATCATCATACTGGAAATCATAGCTAATGCAATAACATAAGAAAAGGAAATAAAAGGTATATGAGTAAGGAAGAAATAAAACTGTCTTTGATTGCAAATGTCATGAATGTCTATGTAGAAAATCCAAGAGAGTTGAGAAAAAAAGAACCCTCCTAGAACTAATAAGCAATTATAGCAAGGTTGCAGGATATAAGGCTAATACACAAAACTCAATCATGTTCCTATATACCCATAATGAACAAATGGAATTTGAAATTAAAAACACAGAGGTTTTTGGCAGCTTTCTGCTCACAACTAATTTTCCAAATTAGATACATACCCAACCAATTCCTGGCAAGGAGAATGAGACCATATGAGTTCTTAGATCAGTCATAATTCCCTTCTGCAGTGAGCTGGAGCTAGAGAGCCTTGGGCAGGAAGATGGGATCTACTCAAAAGTGGAACTCTGCCAGCGTGAGAATAGGAAGAATTGGCATAAGGAGAAGCCCCAAGGATATCTGCTAAAGATAGGGAGAAATGGGGAAAATTAGAAGGACAGAGAAAAAGGGAGAGAATGTGTGTGTGTTACACACCAAAAGAGAAAGCAAGAGACAGAGAGGCCATACTAGCTTAGGTTTTTGAATGCCACACTGTGGCATCAAAATTTCCTGGGGGAGGGCACGAAAATATCATATATCAGTGTTGAGAGAGGTGAGTTCGTGTGGCAGTTAGGAGTTGTTCAGTTCTTATTTTTGAGTGCATGGACTTTTACATCAGAGGAAATAATAATTGATCTCATGAAGTACTTTTTCAAATACTTGGTATAAAGTCTATCCCAAGAGCAGTCCATTTTGCCTATGATATGTGCTCATGGAACACTTGGAGAAATGGTTTCTGTGCTTGATCTCAATCAAGGCAAAATAAGCAAGGGTGGAGCTGTACAACCTGCTTTTACTTAAAGCATTCTTTATCGTCAAGAAATAGGATATTTTTTTGTCTGAAGTGAGTGGAATTTCATTACATTCCTTTTGAGTCACTTTCGAAGTTTTTTCATGCCATTTTAAAAAACCTGAGGCAATTAAAGCAAGTTGCCTTTAAAGGTTGGCAACAGACCTCTTTAAAACAGGTTGAGCTAGTGCCCCCCCATACACCTTTCTTTAACTAATCAAGGTAAACAGTTTAACCACACAGATTGTAGTTTATTTGTTACATGCATTCAAGATTAAAAGAAATGAAGTAGTCTCAGCAAGTCCCCTGGGGATAGCTCAACTTTTGTATCTAGCCTTGTTATGTGATTTTTTTCTTTGCACTTGTCTTTTGGTTACCATGACAACTGGAGAGCTCACAGGGAGGAGAGATTGTTTGGATTGCTGCACTGAGACTAGGAGGGAGAGTTGAGACAGGTGTAGAAACATGGATTCAGGTCAGGGAACAATGAGAGCTGGGAGCTATGTGGATGTGTACATGCTGAGCATTTTAGGTTATTTTGTAGGGAAGACAGGCATGATGCTGAATAATATAACAATGCAGAGTATAAGAGTAAGACATGGAGACCTTAAAGGCCAGTGGGGCGGAAAAATTTTATGTAGCCACAATGTCCCTTGCCCTCTCACATCACAGAGTTTGTGCCCTCGTTCACCCCTGAGTAAGTGACTGATCCACCCAATCCACAATGCAGGCAAGTAACACAATGAAAATATATCTAACTAATAGCTACATAAAATCCTCCCCTGGCCACACTCTGTTATCAGGGTATCTTGAGTAGAAGAACACAACCACCTTGAGCTTATCCTGCTGAGGTGACCTCAAAGGAAGGGATTTGGTGACAGAGTAGCAGCTGTCTTTGACAGGACCTCTCCAGAGTACAGAAGCTACCAAGTCCCCAACTCATGGAGCAGCCAAGGGATGTTGGGGAACATCATCTCCTAAGCTGACCATGGTCACTGGTAAGCTGCGACTAACTTAGAAGAGGTGCCCGAGTTGGACCTGGCCTAATAATTTGGAACTGGCCTGATTTGGTACACATTGGTAAAGACTGGTCTTCACACAGGATGCCCTACTTGGCAGTTCATTTTGTCCGCCTCCACCCTGGCACAGCTACCTCTTGGATTCCAGCTGCCACAGGGAAACAGTTTCAAATTGATTCCAGTTTGGGGGGGCCTGGGTGGCTCAGTCAGTTAAGTGTCCAATTCTCGATTTCAGCTCAGGTCTTGATCTCAGGGTTGTGAGTTCGAGCCCTGTGCTGGGCTCCATGCTAGGCATGGAGTCTACTTAAAAAAATTTTTTTAATTAAAATTAAAATAAAAAAATAATTGATTCCAGTTTTTGCCCATCACAGATGCAGAACCACTCCATTTTTTAACTTAAAAAATTTTTAAATATTTTTATTTTTATTTTTTTATTTTTTTAAGATTTTATTTATTTATTTGACAGAGAGAGACAGCCAGCGAGAGAGGGAACACAAGCAGGGGGAGTGGGAGAGGAAGAAGCAGGCTCCCAGTGGAGGAGCCTGATGTGGGGCTCGATCCCATAACGCCGGGATCACGCCCTGAGCCGAAGGCAGACGCTTAACGACTTAGCCACCCAGGCGCCCCTAAATATTTTTATGTTTTTAAAATATGTTTTTGTATTTTTATTTCTTACTTTTTATTTGTTGCAATACTGATTCCAAGTAGGGGTAGAGCAAGACGTGTTCCCCAACATAAGAATTGGAAAATTTTACCACTTAAAATTATGAGTCATTTTAACTCTCAAGAACTATTTTCTAATTTATCACTGACTTGAAATAATGTCACATCTTTATTCTAAATCTGCCTTTTGTGTTGCTTCCTCTGTTTCTCTGGCCTCCTGTTGGTGAAAAGGGATTTTGGTGATGTGTAATCTTTGAAAAGTACATTCATTAAGGCTGTCAGCACCACGTATTTGAACATTATAATCCTGGCTTTTTATTATGTTTCTTTCCCACTTGTTCTTGGTTTTTATTCCTGAATGTTCTGCAATCTCTCTTTACTGCATGCTTGAATTACAAGTATACACAAAGAAGTGGCTTTTATGACATGCCAAGGCAAGGATGTTGTGTTCCAGCTTTATAATAATAGCATTGGGGGAAATATTTTATTTCAAAAAGACTAAGTTCTACTTCAAAAGAGTTTTGGTTAATTAAGGTGGTGAAAAGCCTAAAAAGCAATTCTTTGACCATAAAGTATTTTCATTTGCTATTAAATATATTTCCATTATGTTTATAGCCTTAACCTATTAATACTTTGTTTTCAAATAGTTAAACAAAAATGGATGTGCATGTTGGACTCTCTTTACTGTATTTCACTACTTCTTTTAGCTACATTATGGCCTATTGAAAATGATTTCATATTTGCTGACACAATATTGATGATTCACATTTATTGCAGTTAATTAGAGGTATATTTTGCATCTTGGAGCAGCAACCTGGTCATCTGTTCTCCTGCCCTCTCCCTGTAAGCCATCTGCTTTCTCTTAAAACAGCTCTACTGCTTACATAGTCCACATGCTGCCTTGACAAAAATTCATTTATTCGTATACCAAACATCCTATATGTCCAAGGCATAATTGTATACATTGCAGGAAATGAAAAACTGTCACCACATTATATACTGTCTCATAATTTGTAAAAATATTTTTTTACAATGTAGGGAGAGTGGGAAGAAGTCAGGGAGGAGATAGGATTCGTTAGAGATGAACTCGGAAGTAGATGGGTAGGTTATTGCCAGGCAGTTGAGAGGGAGGATTTGTATGTAGAGATGTGAAATAGGTAAATTTTACCTTTGTCTCTCTCATCTTGCTCCTGTCTTCATCCAGAACTTAGCTCTCAGCATGCCTCTCTATTCCTTACCTGAATGAATGTGAGCTTCATAAGCGCAGGGGTTTTTGTCTATTTTGTTCACTGATGCATATTCAGCACCAATAATGCCTGGCATGTGCAGATGCTAAGTATTGTGAGTTTTTTATTGAAACAACATAGGAATGAGACGATAATTACCCGTAAGGTTTAGGGTCTCCAACCTTCTAAGATGTTAATTAGTCCTTTCTTTTTCTCCATACACCTAGGTCAAGACAATTTATTATAAAACTTTTTAGAAGTTTTAAAATTTATTATCTTTTTAAAAAAAGATTTTATCTATCCATTTGACACAGAGAGAGAGAATATATATCTTTAAAATCGTGAATGAGGGGCGCCTGGGTGGCTCAGTCGATTAGGCGTCTGCCTTCAGCTAGGGTCATCAGCCTCTCCGCTCAGTGGGGAGCCTGCTTCTCCCTCTCCCTCTGCCTGCCTTTCCACCTGCTTGTGCGTGCTCTCTCTCTCTCTCCCTCTCTCTGTCAAATAAATAAATAAATAAATAAATAAATAAATAAATAAAATCTTTAAAAAATTAAATTGTGAATGAGATTTCATATATATTTTGCAGCTGTGTTATTGATATTAACTTTCATTCATGTCTTTTCCCATTTTTTATTGGTTGTCTCTTATTGTAGGAGCTCTTTATATCTCAAGGAAATCGATTTTTTGTCTGTTGTATGTCTTACAAACATTTTCCAGCTTGTCATTTTTTTTTACTTTGTTTATTGTATTATTTCACGTGTGGTATTTTTAATTTTTATATTGTCATCTATATAAATATTTTATGTTTTCTGAATTTCTCCTTGATTATTTTTTAAATTTTATTTATTTGAGAGAGAGAGAACACAGCAGTAGGGAGAGGCAGAGGGAGAGGGAGAAGCAGACTCCCCACTGAGCAGGGAGCCCGACATTGGACTTGTTCCCGGGACCCTGGGATCATGACCTGAGCCGAAGGCAGATGCTTAACTGACTGAGCCACCCAGGCGCCACTCTCCTTGATTATTTAAGAAAAGTCATCTCATGCTTTCTCCTAATACTTTAACCATATGCTTTTTTTTTTCTTATGATATCTCTGATCTGTTTAGTTCAGATAATTTTTATTAAATAAACCCATATTTTTTTGTCACTGATTAGAAATGTCATCTTATCAGATACTTAATTTCTGTTTGTATTTGGATCCATGACTGGTCTCTCTTTTCCATTCCATCAATCTTTTTGTCTATTTATGTGTCTGTACCAACGTGCTTAGACTACTATATCTTTACAATATGCTGGGTATTTTGGTGTGTGTGTGTGTGTGTGTGTAGTTCTATGCAGTTTTATCTTATGTGTATATTTGTGTAACCATCAACACATTCAAGATGCAAAACTGTCCCTTAACCACAAAGGAACTCCCTAATGCTATTCCTTTATATATCTGCCCCTGTCCTGTTACCCTCTTGGCATCTACATCCTATAGTTTTGTCATTTTGAGAATGTTATTAAATGGAGTCATGCAGTGAGTAGCTTTTGAAATTAGTATTTTTTCACTAAGCAAAATGCCCTTGATAGCCATCCAGATTATTGTGTTTATTACTAGTTCGTTTCTTTTCATTGCTGAGTAGTATTCCACTCTATGGATATGCCAGTTTTGTTTAATCATTCATCAACTTCAGTTAATGTTATTTGAGTTAGACATTTGTGTTATTTTCAGTTTTTTTGCTATTACGGTTAAAGCTGTTATGAACAGTATCCTTGGTGAAGAATGTTGTTGTTCCTAAGTAGAGAGTACTGAATTGAATATAATCATCAGTTTATGATAGATACACTCTCATCATTGGTCCAGCACAGAGCCCTAATCATATTCATTTATTTTTCTGTACTAATAAAATGAAAATCATGAACCTACCACCTAAATTAAGAACAGGTAACTTACATTTTCTTATGTTCTCTAACCCTATCCCATCCCCTTGCCTCCCTCTTAAGACATCCACCTTTTTTTTTTTTTAAGTAGGCTCCACACCCAGCATAGACCCAACCCATGGCTTGAACTCATGACCCTGAGATCAAGACCTGAGCTGAGATCAAGAGTCAGACACTTAACTGACCGAGCCACCCAGGTGTCCCAAAGACACCTATATTTTGTTTTTATAATTGCTTTTGAGGAGAAGGTGTTCTATCACTTATACTGTTTTACTTATTTCTTATTTTTATAAAAGGATTTTAATAATCTGTATTATCTTCTTGGATTTTCTATGTTACCAAAATTTTGCTGTCACTACTTTCATTCTTCGCTAATATTCCATTGTGAGAACATAACAAGAAAATTCGTTTTCAGCTTTTGCTGTCATGAGCCAAAGTCCTTTTCCTAACCATTAAGCTATAATTTAGTAATAACAATAATAATAATACTTTGTTTTAACAGTAATAAAGATACTGCTATAATCTGTAATGAGAATAATAGCAATGACAATAATAATGTGATTGCCCAAAACACTGCTACACTGATCTGAGATGCTTTATGATAGCCCTAGCCTTGTATTTAACTTGCATCAATTAAAAAGGTCAGTGGAATAGAACTAGAGGGTATTATGCTAAGCAAAATAAGTCAGTCAGAGAAAGACGATTATATGATTTCACTCATATGTGGAATTTAAGAAACAAAACAGAGGATCATAGAGGAAGGGAAGGAAAAATAAGACGAAATCAGAGAGGGAAACAAGCCATAAGGGACTCTTAGCTGTAGGAAACAAACAGGGTTGCTGGAGGGGAGGTAGGTGGAGAGATGGGGTAGCTGGGTGATAGGCATTAAGGAGGGCACATGATGTAATGAGCACTGAGTGTTATGTACAACTGATGAATCACTGAACTCTGCCTCTGAAACTAATAATACACTGTACATTAATTAATTGAATTAAAATAAAATAAAATAAAATAAAATGTCAGTGGAAAACCAGGTAAGATCTAAATATTCTGCTCATTCATGGTGATATTTATGTTTTATAATAAAACTCTTCTTGATACACTCTTCCACAGGGTATTTGCTGAGAGTAAGGAATTATTTGTATGTTTATACAACTGGTTCAAGAAGTCAGCCGCTGCCCCAAATAGGGCCAGACTCCTTTTACTGGTATTGACACTCAGATAACTTAAAAATGAATATTCTGGGGGCACCTGGCTGGCTCAGTTGGTAAAGCATGCAACTCTTGACCTTGGAGTTGTGAGTTAAAGCCCCAGGTTGGGCATAGAGATTACTTAATTTAAAAAAATGCTGTCATTCTGCAGAGGTTGCTAACTTTATTATACTGCATGTCTTCCATATGCCCCTCTAAATCTACCCTCCACCCTTCTAAAGCCCACTGTGCCTCAGAAGGCTGACCTATATGGAGTGCCGCCACAGGCTTCTTTCTCTTCCATTTCCATTCTTGTTGATCAATGGGGAACACAAGCAGGTAACTGAAAGAAGGAAGAGATTGAGTTTGGAATGCCATCTGATGTATCCTTTGACACAATTGATGTCAGGTGATTCTCTCCAAAAAGCTCTTTTGCTTTCTGATTCCAGTAGCTGCTACCTTCCCTCATCCCTACAGGTTTCAGAGAGAGAACATCTCCTCATCGAGTGTGTCTAGCTCTGGGGCCCTCCATTATCCTTTGTGGTATTTCTACCCGTACTTTTGTATATAATCTCTTCATTAGACTCTCCTCAGATTATTCAATCTGAAAGGCCTCTTTCCTGTCAGCACACCAACTGATACACTGAAGTGAAGTGGCAGGTGATCACTTAACTTGCCACATAGTGGAGAAGCATGTCTGCAGTAGAAGAGAATGAGAGACAGTGAGAGTGCACGGTGAAGAGGGAAAGTCCCGGGGCTATGGAGATCCGAATTCCAGCCTCCAAAGCCCTTGTTTCTCAAGCACCCCCTTCCATTCCTTCAGTTACCTTGGTATACTCCATGGCGAACAGGCAAGTAACAGGAAGCCCATTCATGTCTAGACCCAATTTGAGTTTTCTGTTACTTGCCATGAAGTATACTAAGGTAGCTCATGGCTTACAGAGCTGCAAAGTCCAGAGATAGGTTGTGCTTCAGAATTAGTTGATCTAGCAGTTGAATAATGTATCATAGACCCTGTTTGCCATACACAGTGTCAGCTTCATTTTAGGGTCTGTATTTCTACATAGTTCTAAAAAGGCAGTTGTATCCATTCCCCTAACATCTGGTGGGAGGCAGTTGCTTCCAGGTACTTTTTCAGAAAATTCAGGAAATTTTTTTTCTGAAATTCTCAACAAACCTCTCCTTGCTTCTCATTGGTCCATATAGTATCACATGCCCATCCTTGAACCAATAACTGCAGCCAGGAAGTGGGATTATGCTGATGAATGTAAACCTGAGCATAAACCTTTCTCTTCCAATGAGGAGTAGATCAGTTTCCCCAAGAGCACATGGTGGCACAGTTGGGATGGAGGGGGAGCCTGGATAATGAGGAAGGAAATAGGGGAGATAGCAAGAGAAAAGGGAACAGATCTTGGGGAAATAACCACAATATCTTCTATGCCTTCCTAGCTATGTAAGTCAAAAGTTTATTTCCTGCTTAAACTATTTTATGTTAAGTTTCTTTCCTGTCTTGAAAAAGCCGTGATTAATTCAACCAGGAGTATCTTGGTACTTGTTCTAGCTGTGCCATTTCCTAGTTGTGTGACTTTGGTCATGTCATATAGGCCACATATGCCTTAGCTTCTGCTTCTGCAAAATGAAGATTAGTAACATCTGCCTGACAAGGTTGCTGGGAGCTCCAGCGAGATGAGAGATATGAAAGCATCTTGTAACCTATAAAGGGCTAAACAAATGTGAGGGCTCTTTATTAGCAGTAGCTTTGCTGTTGCCACACCCTGGAGATCAAGTTGCTCTCTGTAGTGAGCAAATTAGAGGCTCCCACCTGGCTCAGAAATGCTAAATTGCTAACAACCTCCCTAAGGTTTTATCCTCTTTCTTTTTCATAAGAGACTTCTCTCTGAGCTGCTAAGAGCCAGAGTTGGATTAAATTACCAGGTTTTCTTCACTGCTCTGGAAAAGAACCAAGATGTCTACAGGTCATTCTAGTCGATCCAGAAGCACTTACTAAGCACCTTCTGGTGTCTCCTACTGTGGTAGATATAAATATAACCATAACAACCTGTTAGTGTGGATTATCACAGAGAGAACAGCCCTCCATGCAGCTGGAGATTAGTTAAGCAGCAACCATTGTGCTATCTTCCAGGCATTATGCAAACTCATATCAGTATAAGGACTTTTATGAGTTGACTGTGATAAGAAAGAAAAGCATTGAAGGAAATGATTGTATGGTTAGGAATTTGGCAAGGTGGGTTTTTTAAGTAGACTGCGGACAGTAGATTGCATGATACCCATGAGTCTATTTCCCTCTCCAGGCCCCTAGAGATGAGAAATCTACTTTGAGAAAACAGTAACTTGGTTCAATTTAATAAAAATACTCTCAGGACTCAGAATAATTATGGAGATATGGAGAAAGATTCTTTCTTCCTGCAACTGCACAGAACTGTTAAGAGTTAACTATACTGAATAAACTCAAAGTCTGATGCTGAGCCGTTCTCACCAGGAGAACGTATTCCAAATTTCTTTCTCTCTTGCCTTTCCATTCCAGGGTATATCAGCGAGTGAGGAAAGGGAAGGATCAGGCCTGTGCAGTTGGATAAAAAGTGACCCCCCTCCACACTTTGAGACCCTCTGGTCTAAGATAGTGAGCTTTGAGTACCCAAGGGCCCCCGTTCTCTTCATCCAGTGTTTTCTCCCATTATACCAGAGAAGCTCAAGGGATAAGTAAGTAACTTCTTGGTCCAGAGCCCTAGAGCCAGCACATAAACTTGGAGCCTGTGCTTCTATACAGTTTTCTTTCCCACTGTTCGAGCTGCTTCATGCTCGTTGACATAAACCTCAACAGGGAGTATATGGGAAATATGTATTGCCCTTCTATTATGTTTGGGGCACTATGATAGAACTACCAGATAAATATATACATGCATATATTTATATGTGTGTATCTGTATATATCAAGGTCTTTCATTTTATTAGTGTTCTAAATCTAATTAGGAAGCCAGGATGTATCCTTAAAACGATTTAAAAGATTTAAACACAAAGGAGCATGTGCTTAGTGTCAAATGAGTGATTTAGACCAGTAATTGCAAGTAATTTGTTGCTAATAATGAAGCAAATTTTGTAAATGATTTGTCTTTATAAGATATATTCGAGCAGATTATAAGGATAATAAAGATAGTCACATTTCCATATGCTTTCTTAAGTTGGGAAGAGAGGGTGGAATTGTATCCAGGAGCCAGAAATGATAAATTGTGCATAAAAATAAGTCACTCTGCATGTAACTTTACTCAGTGTTTCTATGGGGATATGAAGAAAAGGCTGAGAACCATTCATTTATACACAGAACTTTGAAATTTCCTAATATAGACAGTTATTGAAGGCTAGTGATTTTGGAAATTTTTGTTAAGAAAATGAAAGTAGAATTGCATTTTGATTGAACTGTAGGATTTAAGCAGACTATAGAGAGATTATGGGGACTAGGAAGAAGGGTTCACTCCAGGCCCTAGAAAAGTCAAGTAATTGTATGATTTAGAGCAAGGGAAACTAACATTGGATAAATAGTTGTTATGTGACAAGGAGTTTGTTAGGTACTTGACATGTATTATTTCATTTAATACTTAGGAGAACCTGAGACAATTGGGATTACTTTCACAGTTTCCCAGATAGGAAACTGATCTCAGGAGAGAAAAAGTAAATTGCCCAAGGTCAGCCAACTAGGAAGTGAGGTAGATTAAATATGGCCACAAATTATTTTCAGCTCCTGTCACCAAGACCACCATACATCTGGAGGTTGAAAGGTCACAGGGGAGGCGCCCAGGCAAAGCCAGACATATGAGGTCATGACAAGCCTTCTAGCCCCACAGACTCTCCAGCTGAATGCAGCCCTGTGAGTGAGCTCAGGTGAACCCAGCAGAGGAACTGCCCAGCTGACCCACATAAAGGTGAGACGTTGTAAATTGCTATTGTCCCAACTGCTGTGTTAGGAAGTGATTTGTTACATAGCCCTAGAGAACGGAAAGAGCCAAGCTTTGACTTCAGGTCTTCCTTTTTCCAATGCTGGAATTCTTTCCATGACACATACTACTACTTTGTTATTGATAACATAGGAGTATTTGATAAGATAATCTATAAGGCTCCTTTGAATTCTTAATAGAATGATATTCTAGATGCATGGAATTGGAAAATCCAAGGTGTGTTTCGATAACAGGAGGAGGCCAGTCTAAGGAAGAAGGTTGTCATAAAGAGGTAGTAGAAAGAATACCTTATAGTATAGTGATTAAGAACAAAAGCTGGGTTTGAATCCGAGGTCCACCACTCGATAGCTTTGGGCAAGTCACACAACCTCCTCATGTCTTGGTATCCCATTGTGAAAAGGTAATAAAAATAGAAGCTTCCTCCTAGGGTTGTTTAAGAATTAAATGAGATAATGCATGTACTAACTTAGAACAGGTACTGACTCACAGTGAGGACTCAATCTGTGGACACCAAATAGACTAAGGAAGACACCAGAGGCAGAGAGTCCAGCCTGCCCTTGAGGTGAGGGTAATGTCAAAAAGGCAATGTTTTGACTCTGGTTATGATGCTTGCCTGTGGCAATAGCAGGACCCAAGACCCTTCTAAACATTTAAGACTCTTGGAAACTTTTGTGGATGTACTGGTGATTTTTTTTGGGGGGGCGGGGAATCATCATGTTAGAAGCAGAGAAAATTTTCATTATAATGATAGCTGGTATAAGGACTTCTTTTAACGTAAGTCCTTAACATATACATAGTATGTTCAGCTATAAAGTATTCATGTCTTTTTGTCTATCTGATCACTACTCTGCAAATAATTCAGACTCATGGAGTCAGAGTTCTAGTCATTCATTCAGTAAATATTTATGCAGCATTTGCCATGTGCTAGGCTCTTTGCTGGGTCCTAGGGGAAATAATAGTACAGGGAAACCAGAATGGTTTCTGCTGTCATAGAAATTACAGTGGAATGGGGAATTAGAGACTAAGGAGGCAGTTACTGTCCAGGGGGATGAATGTTATCTGGGGGAATGTTTAGGATACAGTGGGTGCTTGTAGGAGGTACTTCTGACCCAGACTGAGGAGATAGACCAAATAAAATATATTTCACTTCCTGAAATAAAGTGATCTAAATGGATATCTGAGAGATAAGTAGAAGTTAGCCAAGATGATGCCTGAAAATTCGCCACAAGTCTAGTTTGCTTAAATGATGGGTTCACCTTCAGGAGTAGTGTAGGGAGTACTGCATAGTTGGGGGTGAAGAGTTCCCTCTGGTATTAGAATTTTATTCCTGACAACAGCTAAGGATAAGATGACAGCAGTTGACTGGGGCCTAGAGGTAACTGAACAGTGATATCGTAAAACTGACCTAGAGAAAACATTTGAATAGGTGACCCAGAGAGACAAAAGACTGGAAAAAGGGTGAGATTAAAGGATAGCTCATATTTCAGGTGGTAAATGTTCAGATAAACAAAGGGTGGTATTAATGGGAAAAACAAGAGTCAGATGACATGGAGTCTGATCTTGGTTTGCCTTTCAGTATGTGGTGTTGGGCAAGAAATATTCCCTCTCTGAGACTAATTACTCCATTTCCAACCTGTATGTGTTAGACTACAGTTGACTCTTAAACAACACAGGTTTGAACAAGCACGGGTCCAACTTACATGCAGATTTTCTTCAATAAATACAGTACAGTACTGTAAATGAATTTTTTCTTCCTTACAATTTTCTTAATAATATTTTTTTCTTTTCTGTAGCTTACTTTATTGTAAGAATACAGTATATAATACATATAATGTACTAAAAATGTATTAATCGACTGTTTATGTTATCAGTAAGGGTTCTGGTGGACAGTAGGCTTTTAGTGGTAAGGCTTTGGGGAAGTCAAAGTTATAGTCAGATTTTTGACTGCATAGGGAATCAGTGCCCCTAAACCCTGCATTGTTCAAGGGTCAACTGTATTTGAGAGGAGACAAGAAAGGAATGCTACAGAACGGAAAGTGAAAGTGGTCAGACTAGCTGAATAGTATTCCAGTTCGGTAACATTGTCATTTGAGCCCCCACCTGGCCAAAGCACAGAGGATTTTAGGATCTGATGTTGAGCAGGTGAAGTCAGTAGTACCAGTTCTATAAAGGGAACTAAGCTTTCTAGATTTGTAGCTCACTCCTCTGATTATTCATTGAATGTTTATGGAGGAAAGCGGACTATGATTTTTACTTAGTCACCTGTCTCTCTCCCTGCTCTTGTCACCCTTCTGCTGTTAAAAGGAACTCAGAGAAGGTATATGAAAAAATGAGCCTAGAGGAGAACAACTGAAAATAAGCTAAGTGATTTCAAGTGGTCACATTTCAGGGCTCAGTGTGGGAATGATCTTTAGAAAACTGTAGTGGACGTCTGTTGTTTTGTGTGGCTGACACCCATCTTTTCATCTTGGGACAGTAGCCTCCCTTCTGTTTGAACACTGATTCCCCCACTCTAATCATGTGGTTCCCATAGGGGCTAGATATCATATTATCCTTTACCCTTGGCACAGAGGTGATGTGTCACTCAAGCCAGGGCAAAGGGAGATTTTGCAAATTGGGATTAAGAGAAGGGGGTTCAGGCCTTCTTAGATGGTGAAACTGTGAGATGGAGTCAGAAGCCAGTGGTAGCCATGTCCTTTGCTGCACAACAAAGGCTGACAAGAAAGGAAGGCTGGGCAGATGGGGGCAAGAGTAGGGTGGATGGAAGGGGAAGGAGAACGAGGGTGCAGATTACCCGTGACGTTATTGTGCCTGTTTCCATTTGTCCTGAAGACACAGCTACAACTTTCCCCTTGTTACATGAGCGAATAAATTTGCCTTTTGACATTTTTTGGGTTTCTAGCCCTCAAAACTAAAAAAGTATTGTTTGACCCAGAAATCTTTGTTTTCTGTTGGCAGTGACTCCTTACTGCATTCAGAGATAAGGCTATTTTTGGTCCTGGGCCCCTCATAGGTCCAGCTTCCCTGAAACAGCCCCTTACTTCACCTGCTTAGTATTTTTACAGTTTACTAAGTGGTACTTTTATTTATTTATTTATTTATTTATTTATTTATTTATTTATTTATTTTATTATATTATGTTAGTCACCATACAGTACATCCCTGGTTTCTGATGTAAAGTTCGATGATTCATTAGTTGCGTATAACACCCAGTGCACCATGCAATACGTGCCCTCCTTACTACCCATCACCAGTCACTACGTGGTACTTTTAAATTACTTCTCATGGGGCACCTGGGTGGCTCAGTCAGTTAAGCGTCTGACTCTTGATTTCAGCTCAGGTCGCAATCTCAGGGTCGTCAGATTGGGCCCCACATCAGGCTCTGTGCTGGGCATGGAGCCTGCTTTAGATTCTCTCTCTCTCTCTGCCCCTCACCCCTCCCACACTTGCCCACACGCTCTCCCTCTCTCTCTCTTAAAAAAAAAAAAAAATTGCTTCTTACAATGACCCTTCATGGTAGACAGAATGTTTTGCATCAGGGATACCGGGGTGAAATGACCTGCTGAAAGTCACATGGTACGTAAGAGGTAGAACAAGGTCTCGAATTCAGGATGTTCAATAAGTACCACTGAGCCTATGCTAGAGCCAGGTACCATTCTCGGGCCCAGTGTCTAGTGTTGAACAAGAGAGTCCCCGCTGTCATGAAGCTGATAAAACAGTGTGAATACAGACCAGTAAACAGGCAATTAGAATAAAGGGTGGTAAATGTAAACATAGGGGGAGTACAGGGTCCTTCTGAAGCAGGTGTGAGTGGCCCTGAACCCGATCTGAGTTACAAAAAGCTCCACAGCAGGGTCACTGCCCTGTCTGTGAATATGGTACCTGTCTGTGACTCAGAAAAAAAGGTGCCCTTTCCTCAAAATACTTAACTGCCAACTGCCAGAGAATTGTGCAAAAAATACAGAAATCTGTAATATCTATGCTGCAATTGGCACACCCTAGTTATGTGCAGTGTGCAACCCGCACAACTGTGTGTGGCATCCTGCTTCCCAGACGAAATAATGTTTAAGCTGAAATCTAAAGGGCAAAAGTGAGTTAGCAGACTCCCTACCCGTAGGCCCCTGGCATGTCCTAGAATTGGGTCTGCTGCCAAACAGGCCATTATTTATTTAGGCTGCACGGCCCTCCTGTGGCTGCTCTTGTGTCCTCATGGACACTTCACCCTTTCCCTTCACTTTAGCCTGGTCTCCCAGGGAACCCAGAGCACTTTCTCCCAGCAGGTCATACAATCTCCCTAGACCTGTTTGTCTTCCAGAGACTAGGTTGAGAGTTTGTGTCTCTGGACCGTAGCCCTCAGTGGTGCCTAGTTCAAAAAGGAAGAAACCCCAAGAGAAAACCTGATCCTCTCTGGGAGGGGCTAGCTAGCCTGGAAGGTACAGTATCTGAAGGCCTGTGGGTTATGGAGCCTTCTCCTGATTGGCTGCTAATTATGCCATCCCCTTGACTGCAGTTTTTTGTTTTTGATTTTTAACTGTGGTGCTTAGCTCCATAGGAAAATAAGTGAGAAGGGAGCATGGAACCCTGTTGCTCTGAGAATCCTAAAATATTAGACCTGAAAGAAATCCCATGGTGTGCTCCCCCCCACCCAGCATTCTTACCTAAGTGAACATAAACAGCAAATGCAGACTTAAATGGGAGTAGAAATGGCTTGTTTTTATAAGAGAAAATGGAAGGGTTCAGTAAAGGACACGGATAGCTCCATATTCCTGGCTTTGGTAACATTGGGGGTTCATGTGTTGCTGGAATGTATATGAATATTAGATATTTTAGAACCAGCTGACAGGGGAACTATTTTCTTTCCCAGATCATCTGCACCTCTATATAAAGATAGAACAGAGTCACATTTCGATGCCCTGGATGTCTTGATCATGAATTTAGCTCCACTTTAGAGATGTTACTAGTCCCCATTCCTACACTCGACTGCTTATCATAATGCTTGTTATATTGTGTTATGTTGTTACTTTAGGTATCTTATATTATATTGTATTATGTTATATTATATTATTCCTGGGCTCACTGGAAATTCTTTTCATTCTACACCCCCTCCCTTTCATGCCTCTCTGCAGACTCTTCAAAGATTAATTTATGGAAGCTGTTAAAATCTTAGACTGTTCAAGTGGAAGAACATTAAAGAATGTCTGGCCTAGTTCTGCAGATCACAGCTAAGGAGCACAGGCCCAGAGGGGCACTGAATGACAAAGGTCAGCCAGGGAGTTAGAAACAGAGCTTTGATGTCAGGCCTGGCATTCTTTCCACCACTGACACTATCTCTCTTGCCAGGTGATTAAGTTGGGATGAATTTTGGCATGGTTCTGTAAAGCCCACTGTCTTATCTTTCTAGCTATAAATCCCTTTTCCCCAGTTCCTTCCTCTTTCCTCCCTTGTCTCTCTCAAATTTTGAGTCTGATCCAGGAGCCGCAACAGGTGTTGGGCCTGCCTCTAGGCGAATCCTGAATCTTGGCTGGCAGGCTCCTGGGGGTGGAGCATGCCCTTGTGCCACCCAGTAGGCTGCCAGATCCATTTCAAGGTCTCTCTGGTAACTTCCAAGGCCAATGCTACTAAAAGGCTCCTTTGTCCTTGGAGCATCCAGTGATTAGCATGAGGAAAGTCTTAAGTCTCCTCTGGGCAACCCAAAGGTGAGGAATATTTTATTGCTAACCTGCCTTGAGCTTCCTAAGGATTTTTTCTTTCGTACTAAGCTTGACACAGTATTAATATACAATAGAGGCTATTAAAACATGCCTATTGTTGACAATAATGGTAATAAAAACTCACCCAATTATTTGAAACCTTCCCAGATGCAGTCATTCCACCAGAGAGGGCAGAGGTACTACGGTGCTGAGTGCAATACCTTTTACAGGCCCCATAAATATTTGTCATAAATACGCAAAATAAGCCTCAGTTTGAACTGAAGTTATGCCCATTTTTTGAATTCACGCAGGTGTGGGCATGTCCAGTGTGGCAGGCACGGGAGTGCACTGCTCAGATTTCCCACACAGCGAGCTGCTGGGAGGAGTGTAGTTAGGCGACAGCCTCTAGCTGTAGCACCTTTGGAATCTACCGCAGTGTTTACACAATGAACGTGCTCTTCCTGTCCTTGTCTCTGTCAGTGACAAGCATTGCCGATGTGCTAGAGCCAAGTCTTTCCTGCCCAACATGGGGCTCCTCTAATGGGCAGTCTTTGCCCTGCAGCTCCCCATTAGCCCGGCTGAGACTTTTTCTCAGAGCTGCATCATCATCATCATCATCATCATCATCATCATCATCATCATCATCATCTTCATCATCATTTTCTTGGCCAATCCTCCTTCCTTCCCCCCTCCCTTCACAGGTGTCAGAACTGCATTGCAGTCTGAGGCTCTCTGTTCCCTCTCCCCTTTATCCTTTACAGGTGTTTCTCCCACTCAATCTCTTGCACTTCTCGCTCCATCTTGACATCTGCTTCTTGGAGGACCCAAGTAGGCACTTCCAACCTAGTTGGTTCAACTCACGAAAAGTCTGTTTTTCATGAGGGTTTTAGGTCTTTCCTGCGAGGGAACTTATCCTAAGGAAAGTGAGGAGATAGGCAGTGTGGGTCCAGAATAGACTTTTCAAAATCGAAGAGGAATGAGTCTAAGTTCAACATATCATAGACTAGGGGCGCCTGGGTGGCACAGCGGTTAAGCGTCTGCCTTCGGCTCAGGGCGTGATCCCAGCGTTATGGGATGGAGCCCCACATCAGGCTCTTCCGCTATGAGCCTGCTTCTTCCTCTCCCACTCCCCCTGCTTGTGTTCCCTGTCTCGCTGGCTGTCTCTATCTCTGTCAAATAAATAAATAAAATCTTTAAAAAAAAAAAAACATATCATAGACTAGTTTCCTGGCCTCGATGCAGCTCTACCCCTACCCCAACCATTGGCACATGCTTAGTGATTTTTGGCGGGGAGTGGGGGTGAGGAAGAATCAGCAAAATATTGAAAAGCTGCTTTACTAAAAACTCTGAGTCAAAGGGCATAAATAATACTTAATGGGAGCCCATGTGACGAAGTATAGCATGATAAGTGGAGGAACGTATTCTCTCCTCTGCACAATCTGTATAACAGGGTCTCTGTACTGTGGACTCCTGAAGGGTTAATGTCACCTGGCATCTCAACAACGCGGCATGTGAGAGTCACTCTCTGGGTCTCCCAGAAATGAAGAAGAACATTTCTCCAGGAGCTAGGATAACTTCATCAAGAGGTAGAGGCAAGAGCTTGCAAAACTATATACAAATTTGAATCCCAGAGTAACAGAGCTGAGAGGAACTATAGAGATCATCTAGTCTGCTAATTCTCAAAGGCCTGGGGAAGGGGAAGGAGTGCTACAGATGAAATATAAATGTGCGGTAGGTTAAAGAAGAGAGAAATTGATTTGACGCAAGAAGGTTTTCAATAGAAGTAAGGGGATGAGCAGATGAATTAACCATCTAGGTCAAATGGCTAATAACTGGAGGAACTAAGACGAGAAGCATGACTTCCTGGCTTCTTGTGTACGGCCATATGGGACTTTAGCTGTTACTTTTTTTTTTTTTTTTTTTAAAGATTTTATTTATTTATTTGACAGAGGTAGAGACAGCCAGCGAGAGAGGGAACACAAGCAGGGGGAGTGGGAGAGGAAGAAGCAGGCTCATAGCTGAAGAGCCTGATGTGGGGCTCGATCCCAGAACGCCCGGATCACGCCCTGAGCCGAAGGCAGGCGCTTAACCGCTGTGCCACCCAGGCGCCCCTAGCTGTTACTTTTATAACGTGGTGGCTGTGAGCAGATTACTCAGAATGGAAAGAATTTTGGGGTCATGGTGTATATTTTGTCTGTATGTTCCTGCTCCTGGGAGAGGGGCAGAGTGGATGTGCCTTTTGAATGCAACTGGGTGACTCTAAACAAGTACGCTCTTCCTGGAGTGTGGTTTTCATTATTTTTATATCCTCAGCCTCACAAATCAGCTGGGGCAGAGATGCCGACAGAAAGGCCTAATGGAAGGAATATATTTGTTTCTAATTTAGAGTAAGAATGACCACACCCCACAGATCAAAATCTGTGGAAACTTCCACCGCTCTGCTGCACTGTGTTGAACAGCATTTCCAAAAGAGTTCTTTTTTTTTTTTTTTTAAGATTTTTTATTTATTTGACACAGAGAGAGACAGAGCCAGCGAGAGAGGGAACACAAGCAGAGGGAGTGGGAGAGGAAGAAGCAGGCTTCCAGCAGAGGAGCCTGATGTGGGGCTCGATCCCAGAACGCCGGGATCACGCCCTGAGCTGAAGGCAGACGCTTAACGACTGAGCCACCCAGGCGCCCCCCAAAAGAGTTCTAATATGCTCCTGAGAAGGGATTCCATATCAATACTTTGGGGAAATGTTCCATGTTTTATCCCTGTCTTGGAGACTGATGTTGCTTATAGAAAAGCCTCTGAAGAGCTCTGCAGAAGATGTCTATTTAACCTTAATCAGATGTTTTGCAAACTTGCTTACTGATAGAAACTTTTATTCATGGAATATCTGTTCTGTACAGAACAGACTTGGGGAATGCTGAGGTAAAGACTACTGACCGGGAACAGAGGAGGTCTGGGTTGTGGTCCTGGCTCTGCCACTAACTCGCATGTTTCATCATCTTTGGACTACAGTTTCCTCATTTGCAAAAGGAGAGGTTTGAAATCAATGATCTAGAAAGAAACAAAGGACTACCATTTATTGCACATTGACTCTGTGCCATGCACTGGCATGCCATCAGGGTCCTGACCTTAGAAGGGCCCCATGCTTGGTTTAATCAGCCATCACCATCTGCTATCACCATCTTAACATTCTTCATAATATTTAAACAAGGAGTGGGGTGCCTGGGTGGCTCAGTCGTTAAGCGTCTGCCTTCAGCTCAGGGCGTGATCCCAGCATTCTGGGATCGAGCCCCGCATGGGGCTCCCTGCTCAGCAGGAAGCCTGCTTCTCCCTCTCCCACTCCTCGTGCTTGTGTTCCCTCTCTCGCTGCCTCTCTCTCTGTCAAATAACTAAAATCTTTTAAAAAAATAAAAATAAACAAGGAGCTCTGCATTTTCATTCTGCACTAGGCCCCACAAATTATGTAGCTGATCCTGTGAGTGTGTATGTGTGTGTTTAGAGAGAGAAAGAGAGACATTATCTCTAATATTATCTCTCATCTTCACATCAGTCTAGTGAGAATGTATGTGTATTATTATTTGTGATACACAGATGTGGAAGCTGAGGTTGAAAGAGGTCAAATAAATTACTCAAGTTCACATGGGGAGTGAATAGGGAGCCAGGATTCCAAGCTAGTCCACTGAGTTCTGAAGCTCTTGCTTTTCCCACTAGACCAGCTGCCAGTGCAAACATTCTATAATTCTAAGATTCTTTTGTTCTTCCAACTACTAGTAGGTCTGTCTCACTATTCCAGTAACAGAACTGCATTGATACCATTTGTTGTCTGAGTAGCTATCTGACTAAATGAATTAGGGAGTCATGGACTAGATGTCAGTGAACACATGGCTAAGTGGCAGGGAGTGAGTGGCTATAGAATTTAGACAGACATGGAGTCCAACAAACCTGGTTCTGCCATTTACTAGCCACGTGACCTAGGGCGGCCCATGTACTTCTCTGTCTCAGTCCACCTCGTAAGTCATTGTGAGGATTCAGTGAAATAATGCATTGCCTAACACATGATAATCTCTCAAGAGATTATTACTATCTTTTTATTAACCACACTAGACTTGCTATTGTGCTATCAGAACACCAACTATTAGAATCATTTGTTCAATAACAAATGCAAGAACATTAGATTTCTTTACTTTTTTCTAAATCAAGTCAAATTTTAATTTCTCTAATTCAAATCAAATTAAATTTAGCTTCCCTCTCACCTACCGGGTTGGTGGGATATAAAATTTCAGAGCTTTTGTGGGGATGCAAAAACCTCAGGCCTCGACCAACCTGGAAAACCTGGGCAAGTGTCTTCAGCCCATTGTAGTCGTGGCTCATTATCCAAGCAGGTGAGCTGCAGTTGGACGTATCTGGCCCAGTTGCTCAAGTCATCTACTCCTATTCTATACCTGGCCACCAAGAGATTCTGCATGGCTCCCAAAGCCGTGGCTTTGTCTATTCCTAGGTGTCCTTGTAGTCATCACTGCCGGAGATACTGGGAAAAAGCCAAGTGTGGGCCCTACCACCCCTCCATCCTCCTGGCTTTGCTTCCCCTTCCCAAACAATCCAGCTTTGTTCCTTCAAGAATGTATAGATTGAAAACAGGGACTTCTAAATGTGTTCCCCTGAGGTAAAGAAAGCCTCCCAACCTACAAAGGACTAACTTCCAAAAAGGGTATAGAGGAAAATTTTCTTTTTACTAAGTCCACAGCAGGAAAAAAAATTTTAATTGATTAATTCATTCAATTATACCAAGTTCTCAAGCTTTTTCATCTTCTGTGAAGACTCCTGTAACCTGTTTCTCCCTTGGCCACTATATTTCACATCGAAGCCTGTATGTCTTATCTTTACTGCCAACTGGGGAAGTAGAGGGGTTTGGGGAAAGGACAACACTAGACAGATTATGTTGCTGATTCTCGCCATTTCTGGGTGAGAAATTTCACAACCAACGGTTTGGGATTCCACATTTCAGATCTTCTGAACTGCTTGGGAACAATGAGCGGTGGGTGGAAAAGACACCGGCTTTGGAAGCCTTGATTTGTGGGAGCACATTTATATGTAATGGCACAGAGGCTTGGTAATGGGGTGTTGCAACAGGTTAGGACACTGATGTCCATGGGACAGGTAAATGGACAGGAAGTGCTGGGTCATTGAGAAAACAATGTTTTCCCCTAGTGCGCATGGTTATGCTAGGTGTCTGCCAAGTGAAGAGCAAAATTAGAAGTTTGCCGTAACATAGCAACAGAGCTATAGACCTGTCGTACTGGGCCCTCTAGTGGCTAGTTCGTATTCAATGACCATAATGCTGCTTTCTCTAGTTCTCTAGTTCCTACTCAATGAACTGCCGGTCTCCATCACTGTCTTGTCTTCTTTTTGGTTTTGTTAGAACCACTAGCTGTCTCCATCTATATTCTGTCCTCTCATTCCTCTATCATTGCTGGCTCAGAGCTAGGGCACAGATCTTGAGGGAAAAATTGGTTCCTTTAGAAACAGACCAAGATGGAGAGTGGCATGCGGGTTTTGAGGGGGAGTACCCCAGTAAGGAAGTAGGAGTGGGCAGAGGGAGAAGCTAACTCACAGTGTGGTTGCAGCTGAAACCTCAGCTGCTCCTAACGGGGAGTTCTGGAGTTGAGATGGCACCTGAGTTGTCCCAAATTGAGCCGTGGAACCAGACCTTTGTATCCCTGCATCGATCTGTCATTGATTGTGAGCTCCCTCCAGGAGGGGTTCTAGCCTTGGGTGAGAGATTTACTTGCGACCCAGGGGAGCGTACAGTGAGGTAGCTGGGAGCCGTCAGCAGCTCACATTCCCAGTAGCTGGGTGGTGTGAAAGATCTGGGCAGAGCACCACTGGATCCACTCCTGGGAGTTTGCTTTCACATTCATGGGCTCCCTGAGCACTTTGTTCCTCTCTTTTGTCAGTTTTCCCTCAAAACGGGGAGGAAAACGCCAGAAATGAAAAGTCAGGAGTCAGAGATTCTAGCAAAGACTCCTGTTGCACGACCTTAAGATGTCACCTAAATTATCGTAGCCTCGGGGCTAGGGAGAGAGTTCAACAACGATGCTTCACCATTTAAATTTTATGAAGTGCTCTCTCATTCACTTTTAATTGAATCCACTGGGCCAAACTCAATCAAATGAGATAATGGAGATGGAAATAGTTTGAAAGATTGGAAGCACCATACACATGTGAGAGATTATGTAGCGCGATACTCATCATAATGTTGATTCGTTCTCAAATTTATTAAGCATCTACTTTGTGCCAAGCTTTCTCCTAGTTGATGGAGGCATAGAGATACATTAGGCATGGTCCCTGCCTGTACCTTTGCATTGTTTTTTAGGAGGGGAAGAGACATGCCAAGAGAGTACAATGTGGTAAAACTTATAGAACCATGACCAGGATGGTAAGATTAGTGAAAGAAGCCTCAGTTTGTGTGGAGGAGGGGCATAGATGGGTTCAATGTAAGGCTGCACAGAAATAGAACATTTTTATAGGTAGAAAAACTGAAGTGGGTGAGCTGATCCTTGCCCCTACGAAGGCAGGGACTATGCCTACCGTATTTGCTGCTGTGTTCTTAGTACCAAACACATTGCTTACATCCAGGTACTTAATTAATATTTGTTAAACGAATGAATAAGTGACAAACCAAGAGCAGAATTGTAAGCCTGTAGCTGCCCCACAGAGCTCTTTTCAGATGTATTTAAATAATCCCATCCTCTTCTGACTAAGGGAGGTACAGCAATGATTCACATTAGATGCTTTCTCGAGATTAAACCCTTCTAATCTCCCAGCAGATTCTGTGGCTGGTCTCTCTGTTCTCCTTGTCCCCAGTGTTTAGAGTCAGTGCTGTAGGGACTCAGGGACCCTCACCCAAGAGCTGTCCCAATTGGCTTATTATTCCCATAGGATTGTGACAATGTCCTCTCTTCTCCTTTGTGGCATCTTGGTTGGGGATGGAAGGAGCTGGGCAGGGATGAAATTGTGACTGCTCTATTTCTTCCCTGAAGGGGAACAGGGAGGCCAGCCACAGTCTGTTGGGAGATTAGGAGGGTTTAGGTTTAAGACAGCCATCGAATGTGACTCTCAAAAGAACCAGCTACAGTGGGGAAAAACATGGGCTTTGAATGCAGGCAAACCTGTGTTAACATCTAGACAACCTCACATGTTGAGTGAACGTTAAAGAAGCTATTTCACCTCTGAGCTTCTGTTTCCTTATGAAACGGCGATTAAAAACAGTTAAGAGCTTTTGGAAAAAGTGAAACAAGGTAACATGCAAATTCCCAGCACAGTGCCTAGCAGAGGTTGATTGCTCATCAAGAACCAGTTTTTCTTCCTTTTTTCTTTCCTGGTCATTAACTTCTGACTTTCCTGTTCCCCAGGAGCTCATTCTCTGTCAGTGTTTAACCACTGCTGCAGATGGGTTCTCTGATTTCATCCAGGCAGATCGTATTCTTGGTTTCTTAATGGCGCCTGAAAGAGGATTCTTTTTCCTACACGAGGTTGGCTGAAAGCCTTGCTTGGTCTATTTCCCTTATGCTTAAACCAGTATCTTGGACATTACCGGTCTAGGGAGAGATGAGACAAGACTCACCAATGCCAGAAAAAAAATGATCAAAGGTCATACTGCCTGGACAGGGTTAGTTACACCTGCAAGGCTTCAAAACATGGTCAGAGTAACAGCACCTCGTTCTCCTTGACAAGGCTGTACGTTGTTGTCGTTGTTGTTTTGTTGTTCAAGGCCAGTCCTGGGGGAAAGAGTGAGGAGGGTAGGGTGAAGACCATTAGCTGTCCTCCAAAATCCATGCATCCCTCCCATAGTAATAGAGATGTGGCTGGGATGTGACTGCCCAGATAGGAAGCTCATTTGCCAGCTCGCCTTGTAGCGTGGTCACATTACTAAGCCCTTGTCAGTGGATGTGAGCAGAAGGGATGTGTGCAGCTTTTGCCTTGCTTGCTTAAGCGTACATCTGTGGCCCTGGAATTCCGTTCTTTCTCTCTCCTCACTAACTAGAAATGCCCCAAGCAGAGTGAACTTGGAAGCTGCATGTTGAAGATGGCGGTCATTATCCTTAGTCCCCGAATGACTGAGTAGAGCAGAGCCATTCACCTACTCGAAATGCTTGGACCATACTACATTGGGCCTCCTACTCAAATCCTTAAAGTTCTTCCAAATCCTTCTTCAAATCTCCAGGAAACATCCACAAATGCTTCTCTCTCCTCTTCTTGACTGTGACTTGTAATATCTGTTCCCCACATTTTCTGGTACTTAACTACATCGTTTCCTATGTGGTTCTGTTTGGTGTCACCTTGTTCTGTTCTTTATTTGGTGTGTGCTTCTTGTCTGTTAAGCAGGAGATCCTAAGATGTGACACCTTTGCTTTTACTCCTGTTTGCCCAACAGCACATCTGTAGTGGATGCTGATGGAGCCCGAAGAGGCTCCCTGCCCCAGCTGCTGCGGGTGTTGGCTGCCATCAGTTTGGAGCTGCTCCCTCTTCCAGAGATTTGGCCTCAGCCAAATGTGAGCACGCCTGGGAGGTTAAGTACCCCCTCTAGCAGCCAGCAGCCAATGATGTGGGACACGGGGCAGAAAATGATAGCCACAAAAGGTGGGGCAATTCTGTGATGAATACCGAGCTTCAGAACCTGCCCTAGGAGCCAGGCTGTTGCAAACCTCCAACCCAGACAACTTCGTTGCTTAGCTTTCTTCCTGTGCTGTGCTAGCCTGCAGTGGCTCACGGGTGCCACCTTGTCTCCAGAGAATTGCCCTCAGCGGATGAGATCCTCCTTACAATCCTCCTCTTGTCCCCCCTCCCCACCAAAGCGGCCCACAACCAATGCCTCGCTGATATGGGGGCATAAAAGACCAGCCCCTGGCCTCAAGGGGGTGTAATCCTGCGGTGGGGTTTGTGCCCCAGCCATGTAGACCAGTTCCCTGTGGATCAGGCCAGGGCTAGACATGACCCGAGACACACTTTGTTCTTTCTCCCTTGCAGGTTTTTCCTGAAAAGTGCCCCATCAACAAATGCCTGTCTCAAACTCTGTTTCTAGGGAACCCAGCCTCAAGCTATTGGCATCAGTGCCCTGCTATCATTTCCCCAGATCACTTTCCCATTCATTTCTAGGGACTATTCAGATCCACACCCTGGGTCGGGTGTACCTTGGAGCCAAGACTGGGTTGAAGGTGGTGCAGCGGTTAGATGAAGACCCGGTGGGCTCTGCTGAAGTCATTATAAGGAATACCTACTAATTAGGGTTGTTATGAAGGTATTAAGAGCTAAATGAGTTAATGTATATAAAATGCTTAGAACACTAGCTGACATCTAGTAAATGCTCTTAAGTGTTAGGGCAGGGTTTCTTTGATCTTCTTGGATCTTTTTTACTCATGCATCCCAAGAGTGCTAAGATGCGTGCTTTGCACATAGTAGGCCCTCAGTAAATATTTGTTGAATGAACGCTTACTGAGGTTTTGCTTTGAGGGCTCAACGTGATGTGCTGGGATCTGGCCAGCAGAGGGCAGAACCAGTGCAGATAAAAGATCCTGTGCCTCCAGGAGGAAGTGCCACTGAACTCCGGACAGTGGGTGTGGGGTAGAACTGGGGGAGGGGAGTAATGAGGTATATTGAGCTCCTACTTGTGAATTCAGACCAATAAGTAGCTCTAGGCCCTGGAGTTGCCCTGGTGTCTGTAGCTCTTCTTCTGACCTTGTGACTGACTACTCCACGCTCCCCTCAATAAATCCCCTTTTGTGTTAATGCTAATATACATTGGGTTTCTGCAACTTGCAAGCAAAAGAATTTATATTATTTTATTATTAATCCCTGTTAAGTGTAAGGACTGTGTGAAGGGGAGCCACTTCCATGGGTAGGGCCACTGAAGTCCCAGGGATGCCACACTGGGCCTGCTTCCTGCTCAATTTCCCAGCCAACCACTGTCTTTAAGAGTGTGGTTTCACCACATTTCTACCCCCAAGCTTCCTTCGTCTTGTTCTCCTCTTTCACTTCACCCATTTAGATCAGTCCTCTTTCAAAGTCCAGTTCAAATTCTACCTTTCTCTGAGTCCTCTAAATCTACTCAATCTCATTTCTTAGAACCCTTTTAGCCTGACCATTCCTATACTTAATTGCATTTCCTGTTTTATTTGGGAGTTTGGGCTGGGTGGTCTCTAAAGTCCCATTCAGTTGCAGATTTCTGAATCTGTTGTCTTTCCATATGTCAGATCTTCCAAAGCAGGTCTTCGCCTTCTCCTTCAAGAAGAGCTAGGGAAAGGCTTGAACATCGAGGGGGGGTGCTCAGCACAGATTTAGAGGGAGTGAACACAACTCACTGCTCATGGGAGTGAATGTGTTCTGTGATCCTTCATTCAAGAAACACAGGCATTTATTTTTATTTTTTTCAAAGTGGAAATAGATTCCCCCACCCCTTATTATACAAGCAACATACTCATGGTCAAATAAATCAAATATTACATAAATTTTTTAAGTAGAAAGGGAAAATCACCCACAATCCTTCTCTTTAGAGATAATGGCAATTAAAATATTCTTTTAGAGTTTTTGAAATATACAAATATGCATGTTTCAATAGGGCCTTCTGGAGACCCCATGTAGATCCCTTAAATAGAATCAAACAGAACAGTGGGAGGTTCCAGCCTGAGATTTGTAGCTTGTAGGGTAGTCAATTACCACATTGCACATATGAGACTGAACCATAGGAAAACTACTGATCGTCAGCTGCTTTTTTTTTTCTTTTTTCTTTTTTTTTTTAATTTATTCGACAGAGACAGAGACAGCCAGCGAGAGAGGAACACAAACAGGGGGAGTGGGAGAGGAAGAAGCAGGCTCATAGCAGAGGAGCCTGATGTGGGGCGCGATCCCACAGCGCCGGGATCACGCCCTGAGCCGAAGGCAGACGCCCAACCGCTGTGCCACCCAGGCGCCCCCGTCAGCTGCTTTTTGACCTACAAACACAATTTTATGATTTAACCTAATGTCTGTGAAGTCCAGAATGTCAGAACTGATAGAGCCCTTAGAAACTTTCAAGTCTATTTCATTGTGCTGAAGAGGGAAAAGGATCAGAGAGAGAAGCAACCAGCACATTCATATACCAGAATCTTTCCACTGAACCAGGTACCTGTTTCGCATACTCTCCTTTGAATTTGATAATCTTCTAGATGTGATAATAATCTTCTAGAAGCAGATTTTAGTTTGGTATCAGAAAACTCACAGAATTTCATCAAATCAGAAGATGCTATATTAGAGGGTATGACTGGAGATGTGGCTAGGAAGGGTGCCGTGACCCGGCCGGAGAGGCCCATGACCCATGGAGCTAAAACATGTCAACATTCAGGCCCTGCAATGCACGGCTCCTTAGGGTCTTAGGACGGGTCCTAGTAATGTATTCACATGGTCACATGTGTTGGTAATATTTGCAAAAGCAGGGTATTTTTTAATTCTTTTTCTTAAGGAGGGCCCCCAGAGTTATAGACGTTTCAGCCCTGGAACCTATCCTGTGTGGTGCAGTTTTGAAAAGCACGAGGCAAGGAAACCAGAGTTCCTAGTTCTAGCAGTGGCCCTGCGCTGGCCCGTATGGCCAGAATGGTACTTACTTTGCTTTCCTCGCAGGGGGTAAAATCACAAACATTAAATGTCTTAGAACACATAAAATGTGAACAAATATAAATAAGTCACATTACTTAGATTCTTATCTGTGATATGGGATCATCACTGCTGCTTCTTTCTCATGGTTGTTGAAGATAGCACATCAAAAAATGTGTCCTCAGGAGTGCCTGGGTAGCTCAGTTGGTTAAGGGTCTGCCCTCATCTCAGGTCATGATCCTGGAGTCCCAGGATCAAGACCTGCATTGGGCTCCCAGCTAAGTGGGGAGTCTGCTTCTCCTTCTCCCTCTGCCCCTCCCCCTGCTTGTGCTCTCTCTTTCAAATAAATAAAATCTTTCTTAAAAAATGTGTCCTCAATGCGTCTTCCTGTTTCATCTCCCTCTGCTACAACTTCCTCTTCTCCTTCCTCCAGCCTCTCGCCCCTAACCCCCAGTACTCTAGCCATGGGGCCAGGCATTGGTTATTATCTCTTGCTACTTCTATATATTTGTCCATGGGGCTCCCACTGTCTATAAAGTCTACCTTTACTGGGAAAAAAAAATCTTTATCCACAAGGCCCAGGTCTGCCAGCCCCTCTCCTCCCACCCTAATGATGACCTCCCTTAGGACTGTTTCTTGTTGATCTTACAGATGGGGACACTGAGGCCTGATGTGGTCCATCACTGAGTTCTGGTGTCGTGATATGCTGCCATTCGCAGCCCCCAGCATTAGATCATAGACACACGGTTCTTGATGTACACGTGATAGGGGTCACTGCGCTTGTCCACTTTGCGTGAGCGGGTATATCCCAGGATGAGGCTGCCCACAGTGGCAGCAAATAGAAACATGACGAAGAGAATGTACATGTAGGAGTTGTCATCACGGCCAGGTAGGCTGGCCCGCCGCTCCTCAGGCAGGTTGTCTGGCCCTGGCCGGCAGAGCAAGTTGCTGTGAAGAGTAGCATTTAGAGCCTTCAGCACCGCGTGCAGGCTCTCATACCAGGTCTCAGTGCCGTTGGTGGTCTCCATAGCAACAGGGATGCAAGTGGCCAAAGAACTGGAGGACGCTCTGCTGGTGACAGAAAAGAGAGAGGGGATGGCTTCTGTCACCTGCAGCTTGAATTCCCTCCCGACCGCTTCAGACCCCAGCTAAAATCCCAACATCACAGTTTATTCTACCTACTTGTTTACTGGTCTGTCTTCTCCATTAGACTATAAGGTAATGAAGGCAGGGACTGTGTCTGTTTTACTAACTGCTACATACAAGCACTTGAGACAGCATTCAATAGCCGCTCAGTATATACTCGTGGCATAATGCCTTCCTTGACCACTGTAAGCCATATTAATCTTTTTTTTTTTTTTTTGATTCTATGAATCACTGAGATTTAGGCTACCAGGGCATTTGGGGTTATTTACTCTAACTCCTTCCATTTTATACACAGGGAAACCGAGACCCAGAGAGAATTAAGTGGCCTGTCCATGATCAGAGAATATTGGAAGGAGAGCCAAGACAGAGTCCCTTTCTGTGATGGCTGGCTTAGAGCTCCTTTGGCTCCTGGGCCAGCTCTCGGCAGGACTGTGTTGCACCATCAGAAGACATTTCCCAGAACGCTCCTTCAACACAGATCTTTTTTATATTCCACAGGCAGCATTTACAAGATGTTTGGGGATAGCTTAGATTGCACCCTACTTGGAGGCCAGAGGCAGGGTCATTTGATCTCTCAAGCATCCTGTGTCCCAAACACTCTAGGGGGAAATTCTGTTGGAAATGAGGTGGTGGGGGAAGCAGGAAGAGACTGATAATCACTGCAGACACTGGAGAAAAGAAGAACAGGGTTGGGCCTAAAGGCAGGGGAGTGAAAGGATCACTCAGTCTGGTTTGGGGTTTTGCCTACCCCAGAGAGAGAAGACACAGACATCTCAACTATCCTTCCTTGTGACAAAAGTCACTGTGTACCTGGTGTATAATATATGTCCCTTTTCCTTCCTCTCAGAGATTCTTAGCCTATAAATATAGAAAAGTACCCAAAGACAGCCTTGTATCCTAATCTCTGAAAAACCATGTCATTTTTAAACAAGACTCCACACTCATTTCTTTCAGGAAGACTTCATTGAGTGCTCCCTACCCCCCCCTTTTTTAAAGATTTTATTTATTTATTTATTTATTTATTTATTTATTTGAGAGACAGAGCAAGCATGAGAGGGGGTGAGAGGCAGAGGGAGAAGCACACTCCCCGTTGAGCAGGGAATCCGATGCAGAACTCGATCCCAAGACTCTGAGATCATGAGGTGAGCCAAAGGCAGACGCTTAACCAACCGAGCCACCCAGGTGCCCCCAGTACCCCCTACCCCCTAACCATACTCCACAAGCTTTATCAGCACAGCCTTCCCTTTTGGCCAGCACTTACATATAAGGCAACGTGTGGCTATTCTCTTGTTATTGAAAAGGGTATCAGCAGACCACATGCTCCTGGTCAGCAGGGCTGTGTCTCTCCCTCAAGGCTAGGGAACTATCCTGAGACTGGCTGGGTGTTGTGCTTCCCAAGGGTCTACCTTGTAACTGGCTGGGTGTTTTTCCCTCAGGGGTCTCCAGTAAAGATGACTACTTTAGGGACTTCTCCATAGACCACACACTCAGAGTTCACCGACTGGTTCCAAAGCCCTCCTTTATCTAGGTAGAGTTGTCAACCAACCAAAGTTAACAAACTTGACTCTTAACCATATGGTCTCTTCCCCAGAAAAGATGACAGTTATGACCATGACCAATATTTATGAACAACTCTATAAATACAGAAGTTGGGAGGGAAGAATCTGAAAACTACAGCAGTCACCCAGGACTGGCCTACATTTCATGCAAGGCCTTTGGGGCTCCCTGCTATGTGATGCTTGGACTACCTTGTCTGGATGGAGGAAGGGAAGAGAACAAGGGCTCGCGGACTTAAGATCCAGGAGGCAGAGGTTCTCATCTACTAGCCCCCTTGTCAGGTAAGAAATTTCTGCCTTCTGCTTTCCTCATATCAGCCAATGGAAAGTAGCAGCAACACAACGAATTAATGGCTCAACTAATCATTCAGCCAGTCATCATTTATGGAGGCTCACTCTTGGGCAGGCCTCCTGCTGGGAGGTTGGGAGGCTCAGACCTAGTCCCTGCACTTAGGGACACACTGCCAGCTGATCTGTAATACAGGTGACAAGCCAGGGACTACTGGGGCTTAGAGAAAGAAGAGACAAATTCTGATCAGGGCTCAGAGAGTTTCACAGTGATAGAGGCATCTGAGTTGGACGTTGAAGGGTGTTTTGGAAGTAACAGTAAGAAAAGCAAAGAGGTGAACAAGCACGACAAAAAGAATGTTTAGAAGAACAGAAAGTAGCAAAAAGGGGTTGGAGTGTAAGATGTGTGGAAGGATAAGATAGGACGCGGGATAGAGAGACTGTCCTGAACAAGGTCACAGAGAGCCTTGAATGCCAGGCTGCAGAGTTGGACTTTATCCTGTAATTGGGGAAGAGCCATGGAACAGTATTTTAAAAGGGAATACAATGATAAGATTTCTGCTTTGAAAGGACACTCTGGCTGCTATGTGGACTGGAGGGGGTAAGAATTGAGGCAGGGAGAGAACAAGGGTCTTGAAATAGTTCGGGTAGAATACACAGAGTCCCTGGGGCCATGGGGATGACAAGGTGGGGACGGGAAGGGGTGTGAGATGTGAGAGGCATGTGGGGAAGGGTTTAGGGAAGAAGGGGCCTCAGACAGTTTTACAGGGAGATAACAGACAGATGGGGTGCCTGGAGGAGCCCACTTTGAAAGAAATGGGCTTCTTGCCCTGTTTGGGCTTTAGTTTCCTCATCTGTCGAAACGATTATCATCGGGAGTTGCTCAACGGGTACAGAGTTTCATTTTTGCAAGATGAGAAAGTTCTAGGGACACCTGGATGGCTCAGTCGGTTAAGTGTCTGCCTTCAGCTCAGGTCATGATCGTAGGATCCTGGGATCAAGGCCCACATCAGGCTCCTTGCTCAGCAGGAGCCTGCTTCTCCCTCTGCCTGCCGCTCCCCCTGCTTGTGCGCCCTCTCTCTGACAAATAAAATCTTTAAAAATAAATGAAAAAGTTCTAGAAATCTGTTGCACAACAGTATGAATATAGTTAATACTACTGAGCTGCATGCTTAAAAATGGATAATAGGGTAAATTTTATGTACTTTTTTTTTTTACCATAATTAAAAACGACATCATCCCTGCCCTGCCTCCCTCCAGGCTGGCTTGAGCATACAGTTTTATTATGGTGGAAAAAAATTTTAAATCTATTCTCCATTTTTGAGAAGGAAACACATAGACACAGTACGGACAATGAAGATGAAGTCTCCCCGTTCCCAGAGGTCCAGGACTCTTTCCCAGAGCAGTCACTGTTACCTGTTTTCTTAGATATCCTTACAAGCTAGTTTTAACTGACAGGGCAGAGGAAGGGCAACCTGAATCTGGAAGACTCACCAAATCACAGGCAAATCCTCTGTGGCTCTGAGTCAGCTTCAGGAATCTCCCTATGGGTGTCCTCGGGCTCCTCAGTCCCTCAGCCTCTTCAGGGTGTCTCTGGATACATCTGGGGTCTCAGTATTGACTTTGGGAGCGGGGAAGGCCCAGAGCTGGAAAGCAGGGGACGAGGCAGGAAAGGGAGGAATCAGACACCCAGAAATCTCTTCAGAGCCAGGGTGGATCTCCCAAGGCTGGGGCCCCAAGGGTTGTGCAATAGCCTTGCTGTGGGTGCTAACCCCCTCCCACCGCCCCTCCCTTTCCTGCAGCAGCTGGGTCAGGCCAGCCTAGAGTTGCAGTTACAGGAACTGTGTAGTGGCCAAGGGACATCTCACTGCTGTCCCTCAACTCCAGGCCCGCAACGTCTCTATTGGGTGTCTTTACGAGAAGCCTCGGTTTAACAGGTCGACTCCTGCTCAGACACCAGCTAATAGTGCAGACTCAAATATTGCCTTTCCCAAGGGTACAGGTATCTTAGCAGAAACCTCTAAAAGGTTGAAGGAGCCTGAGACCCAAGGGAATGAAGTGTGTGGCAGAATGGCAGCTGGCCACTGGGTCGATATTTTACATAGGAACAAACGATGTTCCCAATGACTGGGTAAAACACCGTCACACCATCAGCACTAGATCATTGTGACGATTAAAGAAGAAAATGGCACAGATGTGGCGGCCATTTTATTTTTGCAGAGCAGAGGCTGGCAGGACGTTCCAAGTCCGTCTGGTCTAACCTCTAGTTAACCTCCTTCATCTTACAGTGAAGGAAGTGTAAACCCGAGGAGCTGTCTTGGTTCAGCTGCTACTTGTGTGACTTAGGGCATGTGACTTCCCTTTTCTGGGCCTCAGCTTCTGCCCGCATCTGTGAAATGAAGGGGTTTTATCTACATAATCTGGTAAAGTCAGCTGTAACATCCCACGAGGGTACAGATCACAAAACCACACTGTGAGATTACGGGAAATTGTGGATAGGTTGGTGGAAGAGGCATTTTGGGGTCTTTCTAGAGCCATGTAAGTCCCAAGATAGAGAAGCCTGCAGCCATTGTTCTCACAGATTAAGACATAACTGAGCCCCAGGACTGAGTTACACTGAATATTCCTGCCTAGATAAACGGAGAGCCAAATCGGTTGGCTTGTTCGTTTTTCCTCTTAACGGCCCACCTGCCCAGGTGATCTAGCCAGGGAAGCAGGCAGACTCTGTGCAGGGGTGGGGGTGGAGGGACAGTGTGGGGGACAGGGTGGGCTCCGAGGCAGGGTTCAGTGAGGACAGTAAAGGTTCATGAAACCATACATTCCTCAGATCCTCCTTCCAGGGCCTCTCTGGATAGACCCCAATGTTTGTGGTTCTGACAGGAGAGGCAAAGAAGCCACTGTTACGTATCTTTAGGTGCTGGGTTGGGGTAGGAGTGAGGGCCCGGGTGCAAGGGCATCCTCCCGTGTCGGGAAACAGAGAGCTGATAAAGGGACAGGTTGGTTCTCTTTGCACTGCCTCTAAGTCCAAGGATTGGCCATTGGCATCACTGTGAATTTTTTTCCTCTTTCTGAGCTCTGTGGCTGCCCTCGTCAAGATGAGTCACTGATTATAAAGTTCATAACAGCGGGAGATGGAGCTCTGCTTTGGAGAGTTCTTTTTTTTTTTTTTTTAAGATTTTATTTATTTATTTGACAGAGAGAGAGACAGTCAGCGAGAGAGAGAACACAAGCAGGGGGAGTGGGAGAGGAAGAAGCAGGCTCCCAGCGGAGGAGCCTGATGTGGGGCTCGATCCCAGAATGCCAGGATCATGCCCTGAGCCAAAGGCAGACGCTCAACGACTGAGCCACCCAGGCGCCCCTGCTTTGGAGAGTTCTTAATTTGAAACAGAAGATAGACCAGTTAAGAGGAAGGTGAACAGTGACTGACCATGCTGAAAGAGATTTGAAAGATAGAATCTAGATTCTAGGCCAACTCCTCCATTTTGTAGATGGGGAAAAGCGAAGCTCCAGGAGGGGAGGTGACTTGCCCAAAATGGCAGGACTCGTGAAGGCCAGAGGTCCGATGAGAACAGGGTCTTCGGGGGCATGTGCTGTTCAGGTGCTCTTTCCACTCCCAGTGGCAACATTCCCTGGCATCTGAGTTGTGCATCACACCGAACACAGTCTCCCCGTGTTCTGGGGAATCGGGTCCTCTAACTCCATTATTACTGCTTTTTCCTGCACTGCAGATTCTCACCAATCAAGGATCTGGAAAGGGGGGAAGTTGGCATGTTTTGGAGGAGTTAACCTTCCTTTATAATCTCATCTCCAGTGGTCCCTTCTGTCCAGACTCACTCCTGTTCCCCCAAACAAGCCAGGAGCACTCTCTTCCTCTACACTCTGTTGGTATTTCCTGCACGTTAACAGGTTCTTCCTGAATGTTCCTTTTTTTTTTTTTTTTTTTTTTTTTAAGTAAGCTCTATGCCCAGCATGAGGCATGAACTCATGACCCTGAGATCAAGAGTTGAACGCTTTACCAACTGAGCCAGCCAGGTGCCCCATCCCTAAATGTTCTTGACTTGAACTCACAGGTATCTAAGTTGGGGGTGGAGGTGTAAAGCTGTGATCTGAAGGATGAACTGGGCATCTTAGGTTTTCTTTCAGGTTTCTCTGGGGAAAAGAGAAACTCCGCCATTGGTTCTTTTGGGTTCCCCACTGCTCTGTTTCAGCTACTCTTTCAGAATGAACGTTTTAAGTGCCTGGGAAGGTAGAAAGGAGAGGCGGTTGGGGGGGGGGAGTCACACAAAGAAGATAGGGGATCCAATGACAACCCCTGAGACCACACAGTTTTGCCTTTGGTCCCTCAAGGGGTTTTATCACCACCCCTGACTGGGGAGCCAGTGGAGTGAGAGAGGAGTTAAAGGAATGGAACTTAACACAGAGTTGGAAAGAGACACAGGAATAAAATCTGAGCTGGAAGGGATCTTAATACTCATGTTGTTGGTACAAACCCCATTCAACCAGAAGAAGCAGAGCGCCCCCTCCCTGAGGAAATCACCTACGCAAGGTCTCAGTCCAGGGGTAGCGCTGGGACCACAAGTAGTATCCTGTCCACAGACGTTTCTACTTTTAGTTCCCTGTTGCCTGTAGGACAATCTAACCTCCTCAGATTGTCATTTAAGCTTCTTTGGATGTGACCCTGCCTCTAGCCCCATCTCACCACAGCTCTCCCCAGTACTCTGTGCCACATGATACTGAACTGCAGGCCATTCTCCAAACATTGCTTGCACTTGCACACTTCTTTTTTTTTTTTTTTTAAGATTTTATTTATTTATGTGACAGAGAGACAGCCAGCGAGAGAGGGAACACAGCAGGGGAGTGGGAGAGGAAGAAGCAGGCTCCCAGCGGAGGAGCCCGATGTGGGACTCCATCCCGGAACACCGGGATCACGCCCTGAGCCGAAGGCAGACGCTTAACGACTGCGCTACCCAGGCGCCCCACACTTGCACACTTCTTGCCTTTGTTTATGCTGTTTTCTTTGGCAGAGGAGGTCCCTTCCTCTTTTTATCTTCCTGGTGAACTCCTATTCATCCTTTAAGACCCAACTCCAATGTCACCTCTGTAGACCCTCTCCTGAGACACCCCCTCTCCCTTCCCCCCTCCCTAGCCAGTTAGTCTCTCCCTCTTGTCTGTTCCTAAAGTGCTTTACATAAAACCCTATTTGAGCACTGTGCTGTACTGAAAGTGTATGTGTGTGTGTAGGTATCAATACCTATAAATATGTATGCTAAACTCTGTGCTGTGAGTTGTGAGGGCAAAGACCCGTGCCTCATACAGTTCTTTATTCACTGGGCCTGAGCACACAGTAGGTTCTCAAGAATAAATGAATCAGTGCCTCTTCTTATTAGACCATCCCCCATCCAGCACACACATACACATTCATGAAAACAATTTACGGTAAGTACTTAAAAAGCAACTTCGAGAGCAGAAACAGATACCATTTGGTTTGGGAAAGGGGAAGCTCAAAGAAAAAAAGCCATCTTGGTCAGGCAGAGAAGGGACTCAGAGGAGGAGGAATCTTTGGAAGCTTCTTTGGAAGCCCTGACGTTCCCTGTACCTGAACCCCATTCAATCCAAAGGGCAGACATTCTTGGCCCCAAAACACTAGCAGTGGTTTTTCCACTCTCTTCCCTGTGTACCTACCCAGGTGTGGCCACACACACCCACCCATTGCACACATACAGTCCAATTCCCAGTCACCCAGCCTGTGATCTTGCCTTTCATGTGTGCCTTTGATGGTTCCAATCTTGGCTGTATGCTTGGCTATGTGACCTTGAGCACTGCATTTATTTCCTCTGAAACTCATATATGAGATGGGGATAATTATCCCTGCCCTGTTTACCTTACATGGGGACTGGGAGACACAACAGGGGGGAAGGTGTTTTAGAAATTGCCAAGTATTATAGAAGCATAAGAGAGAATTATTGGGCGATCTGATTTCCTCTTCTATTTCCCTACCCCCACCTGCAGATTACCAAGAACAGCCATCCTTATGTTGTCCCTCCCACCTCCCTTTGGTTCTCTTTCCTTGGGAGAAGTCAGCAGGCTCTTAGGACTCTTCTTGATTCTCGGACACACTTTCCTCCTTCGAAAGCCTGCCTTGGGGCTCCTGGGTGGCGCAGTATGTTAAGCATCCGACTCTTGGTCTCAGCTCAGGTCCTGACCTCAGGGTCGTGAGATAAGCGCCCCCCCTTGGGCTCTGCACACAGTGCAGAGTCCGCTTGAGATTCTTTCTCTCAAATAAGTAAATAAATCTTAAAAAAAAAAAAATGCCTTCCTTGTTTCTCATACTCTGATCAGCCCTGTAGTCCCTTTTCATTTAGGGGTACCATCCGGTAGTCCTATAGTTGATGGAGAACACACCAGAATTGGAATCAGAGTCATGCCCCTATTAGGCCATGTCTAGCCATGTGTCTTGGTCAAGGGATGACTCCACTCTGGGCCTCATGTTCCCCATCAGTAAGCTGGGGGTTCTGTCTTACGTCCCTCTTAGTAGGTATTTGGAGCATCCACCCCTTTAGTTTATGGATAGAAATGTGTTTTGAGATGTGTCAAGTGAGTGAGGGATGAAGAAGGGTGTTGGTTATCATCTTAAGGAGTCAAGATAATCGAAAGCAGTTTCCCTGCCTCAAGCAAGGGGCTCCTCCATTTGGAACCAGCAAAGTGGATGGATGCCAGGAGATAATGAGGAGCTTACGCGTTTACGATACACCTTTGTAGGTGAAGTGGAGAGAGCCCTGGACTAGAAGTGAGGAGTCTTGGGTTCGTTCTGCTTCTCTCCCATTCCTGGTGCGTCCCTGGGCAAGCTATCGCTCCGCTGGGCCTCAGTTTCCCCACATGCAAATTGGTGAAGAGTGGGGAGAAGGGATTGGAGGAGATACTCTTCACGGGCCCTCATACAAGGGTCCGTCTGAACTCATCGACTTTCCAAGGTCCAGAGCCCTTGCCCCTCATGCCACATGGAGCGTGCAGACGACAGGACCTAGAGGCCCATTTAACAGGTGGTGACCCAGGAAAAGAAAGTACAAGGCATACAGCGGGTAGGGGACTTGAACAGGTTTACACAATCTGTAAACTAGAACCCAGTCTCCTGACTCCCAACCTAGACTTCTGTTATTAGCAACAGACGGTGCCTTTGGGAGTCCCCAGGCGCGGGGCACAATGCAGTAGCGAACGGGCAGGTCGGCTCCGCGGAGCTAGCAGCTCCGGCCAAACAAGAAGACCGCGCGGGGTCCCCGAGGGCCATTTCTGCGTCTGCGTTCGCTGCGGCCCCCGCCGGTGTTCGCCTGCGTATCTGTGGGCGCGGAAAGAGCTTTCGAGCCGCCGTCCCGGGGCGCGTGAGTGCTAGTGCAAGCCCAGCTCCGCACTCCCACGTGGGGCCCCGGGATCCCTGCAGCTCGGTTCTGGGGAGAACCAGCCCGGTATGTGAGCCGCCCCCCACCTCCGGTCGGCGTTCTCAAGGGAGGCGGGAAGACCCCTCACTTCTACCCCCGGCTGCAGCGCAGCCTTCCGGACCCTGCGAGTGTGCCTTACCTGCCTCTCGGCAAGACTCCGAGGGGCGCCCGTCTCTCGGTAGGACCCCGCACCCTGGGCTCGTCCGCGCTCCGTCTGCGGGTGTGCACACAGCCCGCGCCCCCTCGGCTCTGCGCCCCGACCCGCGCTCTGCTCCCTTTAACCTTCCCCAGGGCGCCTCCTCCCCCGGCCCCGCCCGGCCCCTAGCACACCCACTTCGCCCCAGGCTGGCTTCGGGCGCCTCCGCCCAGCTCCTCGGCCTCACGCGGCGTGGGCTCCGACCCTTCCGACCCTTCCGTCCCCTGCAGCGCCTGCTTCCTGGACAGGAGGCCGAGTGCCTCTCAGTTTGCTTCAGCTTGCCCAGCCCGAGGCTGATCTCCCAAAAGCCAGGCTGAGCGTTGGGTGCTGGTGGAATCAGGCTTTGCTCCTAAGTGGCTGTGTGGTGGTGGGCAAGTCACTGCTCCTCACTGGAAATGGGTCAAGTTCCTAAACGCATGCTTCGCATGGGAGTGGTTTGGGTCAGGTGAGATTGTAGAATCCAGAATATTAAATCCATTGGTCACTGGAGAAATCATCTGCTTCTAACACAAACTGTCTTTTCCAGACAGGAATGCAGAGGCCCAGTCTGGGGAAGGGACTTGCTCAGGCTCCCCACAGAAGTCAGGGGTGGAACTCAGACTCAGAATTCACTGTGTCACTTTCTCTCCTTCACCCCAGCGGATGTCCCCTCCTTCCAAGTCTCAACAGCTCCTCACATGCCTGGACCACTGTTGTCCAGCCATACTTCACTGGTCCCTGCCCCAGAGCACCCTGCACTTTCTGGCCACCAGGCCCTCCCTCACACTACTGCTTTCTTGCCGGTGACACTGCAGGCTCGAGGAAAGACAAGCAGACAGGGACAGCTGGGAAATGGGTGGGGCGGGGGGAGAGGGGGCGGCTATCTGCGGAGGAGTGGACGGTGGTTGGGAACAGCCTCTAGGGGACTCTGTGGGAGTCCTTATCAGAGCCCTCTTTAACAGCCTCCCACCATGGCATAATTAATAATAAACCGAGGCCAGCTCTTGCTCCCTTGCAAACAAAGATCTGTTCCAGGCTATCCGAGGCACACACCCTTATCATAGAATCTCAGATTATATTTAAGAAGAGCTATCATTTTAAAAAGGCCCACCACACGGAGAGAATGCTGTACAGGATTGCTATTCCTTATCAAAACCCGTAACTTCCCTGTTGTTTCTGTGGTTGCATATTTTGACCCACCTACTCCTTTTTCTCAGTCTGATTAATCACCTCTCAAGGAAGTCATCCTGACCCTGGGCATGAAGTATCAAATTTCAGTCTGCCTAGGAATCACCTTAGAGCTCTTTCTGGTAAAGTTGACTTTTGGGTCCTAATCCAGAGGTTCTGATCCAGGAAATCCGGAATGGAGCTCAGAAACTAGCATAAAAGAAAGGAAGGAAGGAAGGAAGGAAGGAAGGAAGGAAGGAAGGAAGGAAGGAAGGAAGGAAGGAAGGAAGGAAGGGAGGGAAAGAGAGAAAGAAAGAAGAAAGAAAGAGAGAGAGAAAGAAAGAGAAAGGAAGGAAGAAAGGAAGAAAGAAAAGGAAAGGAAAGGAAAGAAAAGAAAAAAGAAAAAAAAGAAAAAAGAAAAAAGAAAAGAAAAAGATTGATTTCCAAATCTGATGCCAGTGGTTCTTAAGATCAGCCTTGAGGAGCCAACCCTGGCTCAGGTAGGGCTCCTTCCCCCGTTCTGCCCAGGGCCTTGCATTTACTCTATAGGACTCTGATTACCGTTATCAAAAGTAACTATTTGCCCACCTCATCTACTAGATTGAGTTCTTTGAAGATAGGGATTTAGAATCACAGTCTTAGAATCACACCATCTTAGAGTTCTAGAATCATTTAGTGATAGAACCGAAGTTGAAAGGACTCCTGAGTCATCTGATCAAATCCCTTACCTAAACATCCCCTATATTCCATTTTTGACATGAGATTGTCTAGCTTCTCTTGTATACCTTTAGTGACAAGGAGCTCATTGCTTCCAAGGCAGCCAAGGCTCTGATTGTTAGGACGTTTCCATGTTTTAACAAAAACTGCCTCTTGTTATTTCTACCCTTTGGTCCTTGTACCCATCGGAGACACAAAGTATATGCCTAATTTCTGTTCCTTTTTTGGCCCTTCAGAAACTTAAGTCCTGTCCTCCCCTTTCCTTTCTCTGGAGTGAGGATGGAGCAGGAACCCTGTTAGGGAAGCCAGCTGGCTAAGGGGTTCTTGGAAAATGGACTGAGCTGCCTCATTTTCTTTACCTGTGCCTTGCAGATTTGCTGCCGTGTTTAGAGGACCCAGTGTGTGTAATGGACTGAGAGCTGAGCCCAGCATGATGCATGTACTCCTATTGTTATTAGGTGAGAAAAGAAAGGATGGACCAGGATTCCTGTCCCAGGGAGACCATAGTCTGAAAGATCGTCGGGGAACTCTAATGCAAAGAAGTTAGAGATAGGCCCTGACCTTGGGACAGGCTGGGCAGGGGAGTGAGGTGGGCTGACTGCAGGGGTCAGGTGAAGACTCACCTGGAGAGCCACCTCCTTCAAGTCTTTACTTAAGAGCCACCTTCTTGCTGAGGTCTTCCCCGACCATTCAGTTTACAAATCCTGATCCCTCCCTTCCGCTGCCCGCCCTTCCCTTTTCTGCCTTGTTTTTTAGTAACCTAACATCATCTGATATATTTAACTTAAAAAAAAAACCCAAAACCTTTTGCTGTTGTTTCTCTTGCTGCATCCCCTAGCTGAAGCTGCCAGCTTGTGTCTGTCCACCCCATCTCAGAGCGCTGTTTCTGTGTTCCTGTGACCACCCCCTTCCCTCTCCCCTACGGCTCTGGGGAGATAATGAAGCCCAAATGTTTCCAGCTCCAGGGTACTTTGTGATCCCTCGTGGCTTCCCTACTCCCTGCCCACCTCTGTGAATAGAGTCTCCTCAAATTACAGGCCTGAGATGGCCGTCTGCTTCCTGCAGGCCCGGGCTGACACATTCTCCTATGGCCCCTTGCCCTTGTCTTGGACACGGCACTTAGCAGTCTGTGTTATAATTGTCTACTCTATTTGTTGACTCCACACCTAGAAAATACGGTCTTTGAGGGCACTAGGGCAACACGAAGTCTGCACAGAGTAGATTCTTACTGCGAATGTGTTGAATGATTGAATGAATGAATGAATGAATGAATGAATAAATGTCATGAAATGGAGATCATTAGGAATGATGTTATCAGGGAAAACTTCAAAGAGGAAATGGAACCCGAGAGAGCCTGGGGGCTGACTGGATGGCGCAGTGGGTTAAAGCATCTGAGTTTTGCTTTCGGCTCCGGTCTGATCTCAGGGCACTGAGATCAAGCCCTGCACTGGCTCCGGGCTCCGTGCTCCGTGCTCAGCGGAAGTCTGTTTGAGATTCTCTCTCTCCCTCTGCACCCCCCCCTTGTTCTCTCTCTCTCTCTCAAATAAATAAATAAATCTTAAAAAAAAAAAAAAAAAAAAGGAACTTGAGAGCCTGGAAGGCTAACAGGATGCTTTTTCAACCTCTAGGCCAGACCTCTCCTTTGAGCAGTAGACTCTTGTATCTGACCACCCGCTTGACATCTCTGGATGATACATTGGGACTGGGACCCTTGACTTCCTTCCCCGGCTCCTCTCCGTCTTCATTCTCTCAGTAAGTGGAACCATCACCACTCCGGTTTCCTGTTTGTTTTCTTCAGAGAACTCCACCTGGTCTTCTGTTTACCTGTGTATTGGCCTGGCGTCTGCCTTTCCGATCAGACTGTGAGCACTCCGAGAGCACAGACCAGGTGTGTCTTTTTCACCATAGAATACACAGGATGTAAGTCCACGTCTGTCTAGTAAGTTGGGGGAGAAGGGTTGGGAGGTAGGATGAGCATGGATTGTGTCTGTCGATAGTGTTAAAAGTTAAAAGAGAAAGCTTAATGGTCACATCAAGTTATTTTATTCCATTACTTACCAGCGGGCTGTATTTCTGTGATTTGTCTCCTCTTGGCCTGTCAGTTTGACCTTCAGAACACTTTGTCCTGTTCTGAGCATCACCTTTCTCCTGCCTCTGCAAGCAGCACAGAGCAGTGAAAAGACCCCCAACAAGGGTGGGATGGTGTAGGTGTCAGGAGACTAAAGATCTCCGTGGTACCCTCTCCCCACCTCCCCCTCACACATGCTATGTCTGGGGAAGCAAATGGTCCAGAACAGTGCCTCTGGGGTCCAACAGAGCTGGGTTTGAATCCTAGCCCTGACACTTTTTGGCTGTGAGAGCCTAACCTCTCTGAGTCTTAGTTTCCTTATCTGTAGAATGAGGATAAAAATAGCTCCATCTGTGGATTACAGTGAGATATTATTTATAAAGTGCTTTACCTGGTACCTGGCACATAGCAAGTGTTCCATAGAGAATGACTATTAATGACTATTAATGAGGGCATGTGCATTCATGGTGTTGTAAATATGGACTTTTGAATCTTATGATTTAAACAATAAGGGTTATGGGAAGGCAGAAGAAAGTAGGATAAGTGAGGACCAAGATTTGCAGAGGAAGTGAGTCTCAGTCAGGAATCTTAGCTGCAACAGGCAGAAAACCCAACTCAAACTGACTTAAGTAGAAAGGGGAATCTATTGGCTCATGGAATTACAAAATTCAGAGGATTGGCTTCAGGCATGGTTGGATCCAGGAGCTTAGATGATGTCTTCAGGAAGCTGTCTCTTTGCATCTTTGGGCTCTACTTTTCTCACTGTTGCTCCATTCTGAGGCAGGATCCCACTTTGTGGTAACAAGATGGCTGCCTGCAGTTTCATGTATACACTCTATCCTGTCTGTAAAACCAGTAGGAAGAACTTCTTTCCCCCACAGCCCTCCTGGCAGAAGTCTGGGTCTGACTCTCATTGTCCTGAAACAGGCCCAGTGCCCATCCCAGCACCAATCATAGAAGCCAGGGAAAGAAGCTGGCAGGGGTGTCATCTTTTTTTTTTTTTTAATTTTTTTTTTTTAAGATTTTATTTATTTATTTATTCGACAGAGATAGAGACAGCCAGCGAGAGAGGGAACACAAGCAGGGGGAGTGGGAGAGGAAGAAGCAGGCTCCTAGCGGAGGAGCCTGATGTGGGGCTCAATCCCATAACGCCGGGATCACACCCTGAGCCGAAGGCAGACGCTTAACGACTGTGCCACCCAGGCGCCCTGCTGAGAGTAGATCTTAAACGTTCTCATCACAAGAAAAAGATTTTTGTAACTATGTAGGGTGTTAACTAGACTTATTGGTGAACACGTCGCAATGTACGTAAATATTGAATCTTTATGTTGTATGCCTGAAACTAATATGATGTTATATGCCAATTATACCTTAATAAAGATAATAAATGATAATTTATTTATAATAAATTAAATAAATTTAATTAAATCAAATAATAAAATAATGCATGATTATTAATAAAAAATTAATAATTAAAACACATAAACTTAATAAAAAATAACACATAAACTTAAAGTTGGTGGGGGTATGATTCCCTAATATGGATGTTATTAGTGGAAGTAGGGTAAATGGTTGTACAACTGAAACACGTAGGCCTTGGAGAATGGCCCTGATTTGGGCAGAGAGAGAGAGGAGGGAGGAGGGCACCCAGAGATTCTTAGCCAAGAGAAAGTGAGAAGAGGGGATTAAGTGTGCTGTGAGCATGGCTCACATATCTGGGGCAGAGGGAGCAGACATGTTCTATGGATCCCAGAGAGGAGACGCAGAACAAGTGTGCTTGGGGACGGAGGAGTCACAGGACCTAGGTTTCTGCTCATGGGGAGTATGAACAGGCTGCCTCTGGCCGGAATGGGCTTCTCATCATGGGAGAGGTGTGCAAGCAGAGCTTCCTTGTCAGAGTTGGTATCAGAGAAGTCTTCTCGATGGGCTCTGACATGCCTTGCATCCCCCAAATCCGAAATCCTATAGTCCCACCCCCCATCCCGATCCCCATCCCTTCTCTCTCTTCTAAACTCTTCTCTGAGAGGAATGCCACATCCTTCTCGCTGATATGTTTATGGGTGTCTGCAGACATTCTGGATTCTACTTCTGGTTCCTGCAGGAGTGTGGGACCTAAGGGGAACCACTTAGGGCTGTTTCCTCCTGGGCACAGGAGGGGGTGAGGTTATCTGATCTCTGGGGCCTCTGCCATTTCTGACCTTCTAGTGCTCAGCCTGGCCTTCTGGGAGGGGGAGGACATGCCACAGTTCTCAGGCCAACCAGGTGTGTTGGCTCTTCAGAGTCTGAAAAGCACCAGCTGGCCCATTTGGTTCTTTCACTTGACCTGTGACGAAAGCAGGGTGGGGGGCATAGGGGTGCTGTTTAATGCACGGCCTTTGGAGTCCTGACTTGAGTTCAAACCATGGACCTGCCTCTAACTATATGAACTTGGGCAGACCTTCAGCTGAGCCGCTTTCCTCTCCTCCTCCTCCTCCCCCCCCCCTCCTTTGTTTTAAAGATTTTATTCATTTCTATGACAGAGGGAGAGTGAGCCCAGGCACGGAGAGTGGCAGGCAGAGGGAGAGGGAGAGGCAGGCTCCCCACTGAGCAGGGATCCTGATGTGGGGCTTGATCCCAGTCCCAGGACCTTGGGATCATGACCTGAGCCAAAAGCAGATGCTTAACCGACTGAGCCACCCAGGCGCCCCCACTTTCCTCTTTGTAAAACACAGTCAGAATTCAACTTTGTGGGTTTGTTATTTGCTGTGAAGATTACATAAAGTGTGTAAAGTGCTTAGGACAACCCTGGGCCCTGGGTCAGGCTGGAGAGAGGTGAGTATGGTGGAATCAAGTTGAGCTGAATAACACTATCCCCTCACGGGCGCCCAGCATGCCCCCCCCCCCACCTCTGGTGCAGGTGAGGGCCGTGTGTCAGGCAGGGTTCTGGCAGGAAACAGCTGGTAATTTGAATAGAGTACGAGGAGGGTTTAGGAAACCAGCAAGGAATGGCGCCATCCCCCTGGCTAGCAACGGTGGGGAAGGACAGCACAGTGAGGTTCAGAGGGCAGGGGAGGAAGGGGTTACTAGAGACTGCAAAGGCCAGCAGGCTGGAACTGTGGCTTTTGGTAGAGACTGCACCCAACCCAGCCCAACCCATCTCAACCCCTGCTGACCCAACAGGGAGAGAAGTAAGTACCCTCCTCTCCCCCTACTCCTTCCCTTTTTTACGGTCTTCTACCACTATCTGCCTTTGCCCCAACCCAGATGGGAGCTCCAGAGCAAGGGGGCCTGTGGTGGGTGGAGAAGGGTGGTGAGCATCTGGAGAGGCAAGCAGGAGGGACAACAGTGTGATGGGTGGGGGCCTGTCCCACTCCTCTTTATCCTGCTCTGGGCAAGGAGTAGGGGAGAGGAGCAGGAGAATGAACGAATATGGGAGGAGGCTGTGAACCCAGGCTGTTCACCCTAGAAAGAAGCAGGAGGACAGCCCACAGTTCCTCAAATACCCACCTGCTCTCTAGCCCCTCCAGGCCTTCACTGTGCTATTCTCTCTGCCTGGAGCACCTTCTTCCTGGAGTTGGCTAACTCACCCTTACCTGCTACCTCTTCCTGGATCGATCTGTGCCTGAAGTCAAGCCCTAAACTTTTGAGTTTGAGTTTGAAAAGATACTCACTTTTCATTTGAGCTAATTTGAGGTGGTTTTTTATTTTATTTTTTAATTTACAACCTAGAATTCTAATTCTATGTCCCCTTGAGCCTTTTCTGCCTTTTCTGCCCCTCCTCTTTTTTACGATTTCTCACCTCTTCTTTTATGTTTCCATAGTACTCTGTACAAACTTCTCTTATGGTACTTGTAACAGTTTATTATAAATTTTATTTACAGCTATGTCTCCTCCACAAAGCTGTGAGTTCCTTGAATCAGGGATGAAGTCGGATCCTTCCCTGTGTCCTCAGGGCCCAGCACAGGCGGACACATCTCGCATCCGCCATCCCATACCGGTCATGTTATCTTCAATTCCGAGTAACACAGGTTAAAGGCGCATTAGCCAAGTAGAGCCTATTGAGATGAGGGCAGCGGTGTGGAGTCTGGAAGCCATGTTCTGTGAAGAACAGAAGAATCAGGAAAGTTAAACTTGAAGAAGAGACCACTTCTGGGATAGAATTCCTCTGCGGACCCAACAGCCCACCTCTTCTGTGTGAGGCCCGGGCTGGGCCTGAGGAGGCCACAGAGGATGTAGCTACAGTCCCTGTCTGGAGAGCTCACAGTCCGGAGAGGGTCGGACGTGGAACGAAGTAATTCTAGCACGGTGTGGCCACTGCCATTAGCGGGGGATGTAGGTAGACATGGCCAGGAGGGACTCTCAGAGGAGGCCTTGCAGGAGGGTCGAGTTATGACAGTGTTGGAGGCGGGTTTCAGTTTACAAGCCCGAATGACTGTCTAACAATCAGAGTTCTGTACGAATGGAAGGCTGCCTGCGCACGGCCACAGCAAACACCTCACAGACTGGGTATTGACGTCTGTCAACAAAAGAACCAATATGGAGGCGATAGGGAATTTTTTGTAACAGCATAGATATGAAACTTGCTTCCTTTTACAAGCTCAGTACTAGGATACAAACACAAACAGTCTCTGGCCTAGAAAACCTCCCAATGTAAGTATTGCAAAAATGTAACACTTTAGGCTTATACCGGTGTCTCTTGAATTTGAATAATGTATGGTTTCCTCAAAAATTATCAAGGTACTCAGTGCTGGCAATTTGGATATGTTCAAATTTAAACTCAGTATAAACTCTAATGCAACTATAAAAGCAAATCTTTTATGTAGGTAATTTTTTATTCAATACAAACTTTTATTGAATATGAACACAACTAAAAAACAAGTAAATGCCAATAACACTAATGCCACTGGTCTTGGGAATCTAGGGAATGGATCTAGGGAATAATCATCATGAAAAAGAGAAGAAAACAAGAGACCCTGCGTGCCTTAAGAACACACCACCACCTATGAAGTTGACTTGCCAAATCGTATCAAGCAACAGGCTTTATCTTTCAAGCTTCAGAAAACATAGGAGAAAACGATTTAAAAAAAAATTGTGGGAGGAATCTATAGGTGAAAGACACTAAGGAGACACTTATGAGACGTGCTATTTGAATCCTGATTTGAACAAACCAACTGTGAAAAAAAGGAACAAGCAAACATGGGAGAAATCTGAATACTAACTGAATATTTGATGTCGAAGTTTTGGGTTTTTTTTAGTCCTTATCTTTGGGGAATACATACTGAAATATTTATGGATGAAATAATATGGTATCTATGATTTGCTTCATAATAATCCAGGGAGAAAGCCGGAAGTAGGTATCAGTTTAAACTAAGATTGGCCATGAGTTGATGATTATTTTAGCTGCATGGTGGGTACATGAGGGTTCATTGTTGTATGTTAAAAAGATTTTATACAGGGGCGCCTGGGTGGCTCAGTCGGTTAAGCATTTGCCTTCAGCTCGGGTCACGATCCCAGGGTCCTGGGATCAAGTTCTGCATCGGGCTCCTTGTTCAGCCTGCTTCTCCCTCTGCCTGCTGCTTCCCCCTGCTTGTGCTCATGTGCTCTCTCTCTCTCAAATAAAATCTTTTTTAAAAAATGAAAAAAATAGGGGCGCCTGGGTGGCACAGCGGTTAAGCATCTGCCTTCGGCTCAGGGCGTGATCCCGGCGATCTGGGATCGAGCCCCACATCAGGCTCTTCCGCTATGAGCCTGCTTCTTCCTCTCCCACTCCCCCTGCTTGTGTTCCCTCTCTCGCTGGCTGTCTCTATCTCTGTCAAATAAATAAATAAAATCTTTAAAAAAAAAAAATGAAAAAAATAAACCTAAGATGCTGGAACATTTAAAATTCAGGCATCTCCCTGGTGTATTATTGATGGGAATATAAATTGGTATAACTTTTATGGAAGGCAATATCTATTAAAATAAAAATGCACATATCCTTTGACTCAGAAAATCACTTCTAAAGATTCAACCTCTGTACTCACCATGTGCTATGTAACACACACACACACACACACACACGCACACACATGAATTTTCGTTGCAGCCTTGCTTGTAAAAGCAAAAGATTAGCAATAACCTAAATGTCCTCAGTAGGATACTAGCTAAATAAATCATAAGAAATCCACTGAATGGAATACTCTGTAGTCATTTTTTAAAATGAGGATGCTCTTGGGATGCCTGGATGGCTCAGTCACATAATGTCTGCCTTTGGCTCAGGTTGTGATCCCAGCGTTCTGGGATCGAGCCCCTCAACAGGGTCCTGGGATGAAGCCCGCATGGGGCTCTCTGCTCAGCAGGGAGTCTGCTTCTCCCTCTCCTTCTGGCTGCCACTCTCTGTCAAACAAATAAATATAAACTAAACTAAAATAAAATAAGGATGCTTTTTATATACTAATCTGAAACAATTTCCAAAGTGCAATGGTGTGGGTATAGGGTGTTAGTATATGAAAAAGAATGTATATTGGGGCACCTGGGTGGTTCAGTTGTTAAGCGCCTGCCTTCAGCTCAGGGCGTGATCCCAGAGTCCTGGGATCGAGCCCCGCATCTGGCTCCCTGCTGGGAGCCTGCTTCTTCCTCTCCCACTCACCCTGCTTGTGTTCCCTCTCTCACTGGCTGTCTCTCTCTCTGTCAAATAAATAAATAAAATCTTAAAAAAAAATGTGTATAATCATGCATGCTTGTGTATGCATACATATCTCTGAAGTTCATAAAAAAGGATTTACCATCATTTAGGCCTCCAGGAAAAAAAATGAGTTTATGGGGAAAAGAATGGCAGCAAAACTTACATTTCAAAGCTACCATTTTGTACCTTTTTAATTTGCATTACCTATATTTTTTAAAAAAACCTTAAATTCTAACTTTTAAAAGAAATAAAAACAAAATTAAGACATTCAAAAATATAATTGCAGGGGTGCCTGGGTGGCGCAGTCGTTAAGCGTCTATCTTGGGCTCACGGCGTGATCCCAGCATTCTGGGATCGAGCCCCACATCAGGCTCTTCCGCTATGAGCCTGCTTCTTCCTCTCCCACTCCCCCTGCTTGTGTTCCCTCTCTCACTGGCTGTCTCTCTACGTCAAATTAATAAATAACATCTTTAAAAATATATATATAATTGCAGGGGCGCCTGGGTGGCTCAGTCGGTTAAGCATCTGCCTTCCACTCAGGTCATGATGCCAGGGTCCTGGGTTCGAGACCCACATCGGGCTCTCTGCTCAGTGGAGAGCCTGCTTCTCCCTTTCCTGCTCCCCCTGTTTGAGCTCTCTCTCTCTCTCTCTGTCAAATAAATAAATAAAATATTTTAAAAAAATATATATATATAATTGCAAAGATTATGTAGCAATGTGGGAAAATGTATGTAATATTAGGTTCGGTTTAAAAGAGTATACATAATTTTATCCATATAATAATGACAAGTACATAAAATATGTCTGTTCGTGATCAAGTACTAAAGACACACAAATGAAGGGCATGTGTTGTCGGGTGAGAGTACAAGTGTTGTTTTATTTTTAAATTGTATAATACTATAATATGGTATGATTATATGTATGGTAAATTATAATTTGGTAAAAAGAAAAATCAGATTTAGATGGCAAAAATCTGATTTCCATCGGGCTTTCAGAGAGAGGATTTTCCCAAGAAGTAAGGTATATCTGGTCACGCTGCTAGAGCTGGCTCTTTGTGGCTTCCTGCAAACTTCACTGGAGAAACAAGATGCTGAGCCAGTGACATCCTTACACTTAGCACTTCTTCACCAGACCCTGGACAATCTGTTTATTTATGGGGAAAAGATTCTGTACAAACAAGAAGAGGCCTTCTGGAGATAGGAAAGCCAGGGTGTTAAATATCCTTCTTCATACGCTCAGCTTCCTTCCTTGAGGAAGGGCCCCTGTGGGAAAGCGGAGGTGAGCTCTGTCCAGGCAGGAAGAAGAGCCAGGAACCCACAGCAGCAGCCTGACCTGGTCCCATGGGCCTGGCCTCCGCTGAACCCTGGCCTTCTGCTCTGCATCCTCCTGGCTCTGCCGACCCACAGTCCACCTGTTCTTGAAGGCTTGGCTCTTCCAGGATGCCTGGCAATCTCAGGCTATAGGAGTGGACGACATTCTCTTGTTGTCTCATTCTGTGCCCCTATTTCTCTGCCTATGTAGCCTCTCCGCTTCCTGGGCCTGCCCCTCCTCGGCCCATGCCTCACATTTATCAGTCCTCTGCCCTCCTCTTCTCTCTCCAGACCTAAGTCATTAACTCATCACACCCATGTTCTAGACCCACACACCCGCTGCCTCTTGGCCCTCTCCACTTACATCTCCCACAAGTGTTTCAAACTTGATTTATCTAAAACTGAACTCATTATTTTTCTCTCCAAACTTGGTCTTCACCCAGTGTTCCCCATCCCAGCAATACCTCTAGCATCCACCCAGTTGGTCACACCAGAAACCTAGGAATTTTCCTTGACTCTTCTCTGATATTTACAGATGACAGCAGCAGCAGCAGCCATCTTACACCACGCAGCCCGGGAAACAGAGAAAGCTGGACTAAAGCAAGATAGAATGAAACGAACACACCAAGAAGCCTGCCAGGGAGGAGAGAAAAGACTACCTGGGTTCCTAAAGGGCTACATGCTCTGGTTCTGTTCTTGAGCCCACCTGCAACCCTAACCTTGGATTTTATGAGACCCCCGGTACCTTTTCTGATAATGCCCCCGCTGTCACTCTTTAATTTTTTTTGCATAAATTAGTTTGGGGTTTCTACATTTGCAAATACAAGAGTCCTAATTAATATAAACATGTTGTATCAGTCAGAAGAGGCTAGGTTATGCCATGGTAATGAACAACGCCCACATTTCAGTGGCTTAACTCCACTGCACCGCCAGGAGCAGCAGGGGCCTCTGCTCATTGCAGTCCCTCAGGAAGCAGCCACCATCTTGAATGCTGTTGGTCACCTTTCCAGTGGGAAAGAGAAACCCCAAGGGCTCTGACGCCAGCAATTCAATGCTCCAGCTCAGAAGTGGCATGTCACCTCCATTCATAACTCATCGATCAGAACAAGTTGCTTGGCCCCAACCAACCACAAGGGAGCCACACAGTACAGTCCCGCCTGAAATATTTGGTGAACAACACTGATAACTACCACGTATTTCCTGCTGTCTATTCTGTGCCAAGCCTTGAGCCTAATGAAACGGAGGCTCAGCAAGGTCAGGTAACTCAGTCTCTATACCATGCAGAATGATTCCCAGTGATCCAGAAACACGGGACAGGCTGCTGATTGAGGGAATGTACTTAAGAGGGCTAACGCAGTACCTGGTACTAAAAATAAGTGCTGAGTAAATGTCTCTTTCCCAGTCTCTGGAGGTATTCAAGACCAGGCTGTATGGCCACTTACTTGGGTTGCTAGAGAGGGCAGTCAAGTACTAGATGGGGAGTAACACGTGCACAGCCTTCCTACCCTGAGACTCTAACTCCACTTTGCCTGCAATAATTATTTCCCTTTTTGGCAATAATACTGCAAAGTAATTATCAACTACTATCCACCCCCCACATTCCTACGCTATTGCACTGTTGGCTCCCTGGAGGGAAAACAAAAGGCCTAGAAGGAATATGGGTAAATAATGGGTGGACAAAGCACCGATCAATTAATATTGGCCAAGTGTCCATGACTTGTAAAGCATACTGTCCTGAGCTCTAAGTCAGTGTGCACAGCAGGAAAGGAGCATGAGAACGGGGCTTATAGCTGGCACCCAGGCCTGGCTTTGTGATTAACTCACTGTGTGCCTTGAGCAAGTTTCTTCCGAAGTCTTGGTTTCATCTCTATACAATGAGGAGGCAGGAACATACCTCCAAAGTCCATTCCAGCTTGAATAACTGATAAAAGCTGTGTGCAGAGTTAAACAGCAAACCTCAGACGTGGGAAGACTCACCTTTCTTCTAGAAGCCAGTGGGGCCACAGGACCCTGGAAGCTCAAAAAGGACTTTCGATACCACATTACCTAAAGCTGCACTTTGCAATATGGTGGCCACTAGCCACATGTGGCCACTAGCCACACAGCCACCCTTTCTGAAGGGTGACAACTCCAAAATGAGATGTGCTATAAGTGGAACTACACACGGAGTATCTGGATATAGCATGGAGAAAAGAAGTGTAAAACCTTTTTATATTTGGTTAATTAAAGTGCTAATGTCACTGTTTATTTTTCCCTTTTGAATGTGGCTACTGGAAAAATAAAATTACGGTGCGGCTCACATTGTATTCCTATTGGACAGTGCTTATATAGGGGAAACTGAAGCCCAGAGAGGGTAAATGACTTGCCCAAAGAGCTGGAACTGCAGCCTGGGTCACCTGACTTCTCATTCAAGGATCGTTCCACCCTAACTGCCTGTGGTAGCCAGTCTCCAGGATGGTCCCTAACAATCTGCACTTACCCTCACCCTGTGTAGTCCCTTCCACATTGAGTCGGGTTCATCTATTAGGAAACAGTAGAAATGACTGCGTGACTTCCAAGCCTGGGTCATAAGACCTTGTGGCTTCCACCTTGTCTCTTGCTGGCATCACTTGCTCCGGGAGAAAGAGTAGCTCTGTGGAGTGGCCCACATGGTGAGGAACGCAGGTCCCGTAAATAACCGGCACCAACGAAGCAGAGTGAACCATCTTGGGGGTTGGGATCCTGCGTTCCCAAACCTTTAGATGACAGATGATCCAGTGGACATCTTGACTAGACCTTGTGAGAGATCTTAACCCAGAATCACCCAGCTAAGCTCTTCCCAAATTCCTGACCCACAGAATAATATGAGATAATGTTTATTGTTTTAAGTCATTAAGTTTTGGGGTGATTTGTTACATAGCAATGAATAGTTAATACACAGCCTTATAAATTTAGAGATCTCATTTAAGGAAAACTTACTTCCACCTTGGCATTTGTACAGTGTGAGAAATTATTCTTGTCTTTTCCTGGCCTCTGGTCTAGCTCAGGTTACCTAACTAAAAATAGCTATCAGGCTTGGCAAGCCAATGCAGGGAATCAAGATCTCATTTTATTCTTTAAAGACTCCTTTCCCTTCTCCTTTTATTGCAGAAAGCTCCCCACCATATCACCTTCACCTGGGCTATCTAAAGATATGACTCCCACAAAAATCAAAGGAACTGGAGCCCAGAATCGCCCAATTAAATACAGTATTTAGGAAGTAACAAATATTTGAGAACTGATTCTCTATATCTGAGTTTCTCTAAGCTGAGAAAATGGGGTGTCAATAGTAGTGCTAATGTCTTACATTTATATAGCACGTGTTGCTTTTCGTCATGTTTTCACATCTCCCATATCTGAGGTAGGTGAGAAGATATAAATAAACCAGCAAACATATGGAAACAATGGCTAAGAGCTCACACTTTGCTCATAGTCTCATGGTGAGTGAATGACAGGGTCAAGTCTAGAATCTGGGTTTCAGTGACTCCCAAGTCAGTCTTGGTGCTTTTCAAGCAGGACCTCCCAGCTGTGACAACATGAACACTCTTCAGCTGGAGCTGTCCTCTGAGATCAACATGCACTTGTAGGTCTCTTTAAAGGCCTCAAGGAAAGGTGGTATTACTTCATCCACAGTGACGTGCCTTTGGAGCTCCTCACTCAGAGAGGTGACACCTGTCCCAACCAGCCCGCAGGGGACAATGTGATCAAACCACACAAGGTCTGTAGAACAGTTCAGAGCCAGGCCGTGGGACGTGATGTGCCTTCCACAGCGGACTCCTGCAAGACAAGAAAAAGGGTCTCAGAGTAGATATCCTCCCTCCCCGGGCTTCAGGATCTCACTCGGTGTGATGAAGAAACTGGACTCCATCACTGGTTTTCCAGCTTTGTTTCTGAGCACCCAAGGGGTTGTGCATAGATCGGGTGAGGCGGACACGGCTGGGGAGGGGTGTGTGGCTCCACAGCTCCTGCACTTATTATGGAGATTCCAGAAAATATCTTTTAACAGAGATTCTGTTGCTTTAAAAAAAAAAAGTTTGAAAATTGCTAAGCTCCATTATTGTCCAGACATTGTGATTCATTGGAAGCAACCTGGCAATTCACATCTCGAAAAGATGAATGTTGGATGAGATGACCACTGAGGGCCCTTCTGAGGGCTGTGAATATAAGAGATCAGAAACAAGGCTTAAAACCCTCAAACTCAGCGGATAGTTCTGATTCAAAGGCCGCGCCAGATACACTTCCGCCCAGCCCGAGCTTGCTCTCACCTCCATTGGTCCAGCCCCGCCAAGCCCCGTCCCCGACCCCGCCCCCGGCCCCGCCCCGGCCCTCCGCACTAACCTATCGCGCAGACCTTGCGCTTCCCCAGCCAGACGCCGGTGTAAGGCGGAGGCCGCGCGCTGGCGCCGGGCAAGCCCTGGAGCTCGCACAGGCGCACGGCGCACGCCTCCAGCGCCGCTACGTGGGTGCGCAGGCGCAGGCCCAGGCGTCTCAGGTCTAGCACAGGGTGGCAGAGCAGCTGGCCGGGGCCGTGGAAGGTGGCCAGGCCACCGCGGCCTGTGGTGCGTACTTCGGCGCCCAAGGCCCGCAGCCGCGCCGTCTCCTCCGGCGTCAGGCCGCCGCGCAGCCCGGAGGTGTACACGGGCCCCGCGGGCTCGCAGATCAGGAGTGCGCCCGCCTCAGTTCCCGACGGGGCCTCAGTGCCTGGCTCGGCCTGCAGCCGCCGCAGCCAGCGCTCCTGCAGGGCCAGCAGCTCGGTGTAGGGTATCCGGCTTAGCCGCACCAGCTGTACCGCCGGCGGCCGCATAGCTTCAGCCGGGTCTTCTGCGAGGTTCCGCCCCCTGCCTGGGCCTGGGGGCGTGACAGGAGGGGCGGGGACTCGGAGGCACGTCCCCAGCCGCTGCTCCTGAGTGCTGGTCGGCGGCTCTAGAGCTAGACTGTGAGCCCAAGACCCAGTACCAGGTGTGTCTCTTCCACTCATTCATTTCAACAACCAGTAGTGATACAGTGGTGCACAGTGTACGGGGAAAAAAGTCTGTCCTGGGAAGCTTACAGTCTTACAGCAGACAACAAGCAAGTATTAAAGCATTAAATAAGGCTATTTCACGTACTGATAACTGCTAGGAAAAGAATATAAAACAGGGTAATGTGCGTCCTGGGTGGAATTACCCGAGGAAGAGAGCGAAAAGGAGGTGAATGTGCAGAAAGTTTATGGCGGGGAGCTGTAAGAGTGATGGAAGCAGGATTCGCAGCGGGAGAAGTTAAACCGAAACAGGCCTGCAGAGGCCTCAGCCTGTCTCAAAGAATGCTCTGAGCCGGGTATGACCATTATGAGTTATTCCAAATTAAAGCACAGGCGCCCGACGTTTTTGTCCTATCACTGAGCAGTGATAGAGGCTCTATCTGTAACTTTTGGCAAGGCTACATCCTTCTGTGGAAGGCAAATCCCAGAGAATTATGAGCCACAAGCAGCCTACACCCAGAAGCTGGGGGAACGACTGGCTAGGTCCTGAGGGTGGATCTGGACCACGGTATCCATTATGTTGTATTGGATTGTCATTCAAATAAATCTGAACTCGTTCAATGAACTTTTCACTGAGTACCAACTATGTGTTGTTAGGCCTGTTGCTAGGTGAAGAGGATACATAAGGCTATCCCACCCCTGTAGTCCTGATAGCATAAAGAACCCAGTTATTATGTCCTCAGTCTGTCCTCTGAATCTAACTTCCAAGCTGCGGGCAAGAATTGTTCAATTGAAAGGAAAGAAAAACAAAAATAAGAAAGAAGGAAAGTGTAGACAATAATGTAACGAATTATTGTTTATCCACCATCCAGCCTTGTCAAATTTTAATATTTTACTATTTTTGCCTAGGTCTTTTTTAATTATAGAAACAATAACTTTACTCCCTTAGATATCTGAAAGACGTTTCCTAATACAGACATAAAAATCCTAAGCAAATATTGGCAAGTTGAATCCAGCAATATACAAAAGGAATAATGCATCATAATGAAGTAATGTTTATCCCGGGAATGCAAGGTTGGTTTGACATTATAAAATCAAACAATATAATTCAAAAAACCATATGCTTATTTTCATATGCATTTTCAAAGCTCTTGGAAAAACTCAACACCTACCCTGACTAAAACTCCCGGCAATTGGAGCCAACTAGGAAGAGAAGAGAAATTCCCCAGTCTGATGAAGAGTACTGCATCAATCAGGGTTCAGACACGAGAGAAACCACAAAGGTAACATCTTAATTAATTTTTTTATTTTGAGAAAGTTGTAGACTCACATGCAGGTGTGAGGAATAATACAGTGAGATCTCGTGTACCCTTTACTCAGCTTTCCCTAATGGTAATGTCTTGCCAGTGTCACAATTAGGATATTGACATTGATATAGTCAGGATACAGAACATTTCCATCACCACAAGGATCCTTCATGTTCTTCTTTTATATCGACACTGCTATTTAACTCCTGGCAAACACAAATCTGTGTTATGTAAATGGAATGACACAATGTGTAAACTTTCGGAATTTACTTTTTTTTCTCTCGGCATAATTTTCTGGAAACTTATCCAGGTCGTTGCATGTAACGATAGTTCATTTCTTTTTATTGATGCGTAGTGTTCCATGGTAGGGATGTACCACATTTTGTTTATTCTTTCCAGTTTTCAGATAGCCTGAATGAAACTGCTACAAATATTTGTATACAGAGTTTTTCTGTGTGAGCATAAGTTTTCATTTATCTGCAATAAATGCTGAGGAGTGCAATTCCTGGGTCATATGGTGCTTGCATGTTTAGTTTTTAAAAAACTGCCAAACTGCTCTCCAGAGTAGTTGTCCCATTTTACATTCCCACCAGCAGTGTATCTATGAGTGATTTAATTTCTCTGCATCCTTGCCAGCATTTGGCATTGTCACCATTTTTTTTTCAGACATTCTAGTAGTAGTAGTATTTTGTTGTGACTTTAACTTGTACTTCCCTAATGGCTAATGATGTTGAACATTTTTCATGGGCTTATTTTCAGCCTGAATATCCACTTCAGGGAAATGTCTGTTCATGTATTTTGCCTGTGTTCTAATTGTGATTTTTTAATGTTCAGTTTTTAGAATTCTTTATATATTCTCAGTATTAGTCCTTTGTCAGAGACATGGTTTGTAAATAGTTCTGGCCACTCTGTGGCTTGTATTTTCATCCTGTTAACAAGGTCTTTTGAAGAGCAAATGTTTGTAATTGTGATAAAATCCAATTTATCTACTTTTCCTTTTGCGGATCATGTTTTTAGCCTAAGAAGTCTTTGCCTAGCCCTACATCCTGAGGAGTTTCTCCCACGTTTTCCCCCATATTTTGAAACTTTGGTCATGACTTTATAAAATATTTTTTTTTCCTATGGATGTCCTATTGCTCCAGCACCATTTGTTCAGAAACCTATGTTTCCTCCGTTTAATTGCTTTTACACCTTTGTCAAAAACCAGTTGGGCATAAATCCCTAGCAGATACCAAGAGTATTTTTCACATAACTAGAACAAATAATCCTAAACTTTGTATGAAACCACAAAAGAGCCCAAATAGCCAAAGCAATCTTAAAAAAGAAAAACAAAACTGAAGGTATTGCAGTCTCGGATTTCAAGATATACTACAAAGCTGTAGTAATCAAACCAGTATGGTAATGGCACAAAAATAGACACATAGATCAATAGAACAGAATAGAAAACCCAGAAATAAACCCATGGTTATATGGATAATTAATCTATGAAAAGGAAACAAGAACATGCTATGGGAAAAAGACAGTCTCAGGGCGCCTGGGTGGCAGAGCGGTTAAGCGTCTGCCTTCGGCTCAGGGCGTGATCCCGGCGATCTGGGATCGAGCCCCACATCAGGCTCCTCTGATGTGAGCCTGCTTCGTCCTCTCCCACTCCCCCTGCTTGTGTTCCCTCTCTCGCTGGCTGTCTCTATCTCATAAATAAATTAAAAAAAAAAAAGAAAGAAAAAGACAGTCTCGTCAACAAATGGTGTTGGGAAAACTGGACAGCTACATGCAAAAGAATGAAACTGAACCACTTTCTGCGCACAAAAATAAACTCAAAATATATTAAAGGGCTAAATGTGAGACCTGAAACCATATAATTCCTAGAAGAAAACATAGTAATCTCTTTGACATCAGCCGTAGAAGCATTTTTCTAGATATGTCCCCTGAAGCAAGGGAAACTAAAGCAAAAATTAACTATTGGGACTACAGCAAAATAAAAAGATTTTGCACAGTGAAGGAGATCATCAACAAAACAAAACAAAAAACCCACCGAAGGGGAGAAGATAATTGCAAATTATATATCCAATAAGGGTAAGTACCCAAAATATACAAAGAACTTATACAAGTCAACACCAGAAAAACACACATAATCTAATTAAACATGGGCAGAGGATATGAACAGACATTTTCCTAAAGAAGACATACAGATGGCAAACAGACACATGAAAATATGTTCAACAACACTAATCATCAGGGAAATGCAAATCAAAACCACAATAAGGTATCACCTCGCACCTGTCAGAATGGCTAATATCAAAAACATAAGAAACAAGTGTTGGTGAGAATGTAGAGAAAAAGGATCCCTCTTGCACTGCTGATGGGACTGCAAACTGGTGCAGCCACTCTGGAAAGTAGTATGAAGGTTCCTCAAAAACTTAAACAGAATTACCCTATGATCCAGTAATTCCACTATTAGGTATTTACCCAAAGAAAATGAAAACGCTAATCCAAAAAGATATATGCAGGCGTGCCTCAGTGGCTCAGTTGGTTAAGCATCTGCCTTTGGCTTAGGTCATGATCCCAGGGTCCTGGGATTGAGCCCCATGTCGGGCTCTCTGCTCAGCAGGCAGTCTGTTTCTCCTTCTCCCTCTGTCCCTCTGCCCACTTGTGCTCTCTCTCTCTCTCAAATAAATAAATAAAATCTTAAAGATATATGCATTCACAATCGTCAAGCTATGGAAGCAACCCAAGTGTCCACTGATAGATGAATGGACAAAGAAGATGTATGTATATGTATACAATGGAATATTATTCAGCCATAAAAATAAGAATGAAATCTTGTCGTTTACAACCACATGGATGGATCTAGAAGGTAATTTGCTAAATGAAATAAGTCAGTCCGAGAAAGACAAATACCATATGATTTCACTCCTATGTGAAATTTAAGAAACAAAACAAAGAAAAAAAGAGACAAACCAAAAAGCAGCCTCTCAACTATAGAGAACAAACTGATGGTTACCAAAGGGGAGGAGGGAGGAGGGATGTGTGAAACTAGTCAAGGGGATTAAGAGTACAGTTATTATGATGAGCACCGAGTAATGCATAGAATTGTTAAATCACTGCACATCTGAAACTAATGTAACACTGTATGTTAATTATATGGAGTTTAAATAAAAAATTTTAAAATTATTGTAATGATCATGTTTTATTTACCTCAGTCACTATAATAAAGATTGTTTTATGCTAAAAAAAAAAAAAACCACAAAAACCAGTTGGGCATATTTGTATGGGCTGATTTTAGGGTTCTCTTCCATTGATCTGTGTGTTTTCTCCACACCAATACCATATATTCCTGATTGCTGTAACTCTATAATAAGTCTTAATATCAATTATTCCCATTCCTCCCACTTTATTATTCTTTTTTCCAAAATTGTTTTAGTTATTCTAAATTGTTTTAGGTTTTTGTCTTTCCATATAAACTTTAAAATAATCTTATCTAGGGGGCATCTGTCTGGCTCAGCTGGTAGAGCATGTGACTCTTGATCTCAGGGTTGTGAGTTCAAGCCCCACATTGGGTGTGAGCCTATTTAAAATTTTTTAAAAACTAAAAACATAAAAAAAGAATAACCTTTCTACATCTAAAAAAATCCTGATGGAATTTTGATAAGAATTGCACTGAACCTGGATATCAATTTGGAAAGAATCAACATATTTGCTATATTGGGTCTTCCCAATGAATATGGTTATGTCTCACCATTTATTTACGTCTTCTTTGACTCCTTTCATGAGCATTTTGTAGTTTTCAGTATACAAATCTATACATGTTTTGTTAGAGTTATACCTAAATATTTCTCTTTTTTGAGTGATTCTAAGTGGTATTGTATTTTTAATTTCTGGGTCCATGTGTTCATTGCAAATACATAGAAATGCAACTAATTTTTGCATCCTGTAAGATACCTTGCTGAACTCACTTATTAGCCCTTGGAATTTTTTTGTAGATTCCTTAGGATATTCTATGTAGATAATCTTGTCATCTGCAAAAGGGACATTTCTATTATCTTCCTTTCTGATGGGTGTGTATTTAATTTCTTTGTTTTGCCTTATTGTACTGAACCCAACTTCCAGTACTATGTTGAATCAGAGTAGTAAGAGCAGTCTTCCTTGTCTTTTTCCAGTCTTAGGGGAAAAGCATTTAGTCTTTCACTGTTAAATAAACTGTTAATTGTAGGCTTATTGTAGATGATCTTTATTAAGTTGAGAAAGTTTCCCTTTATTCCTGTTTTCCCCGAGAGTTTTTATCATGAAGGGTGTTAAATCTTGTCAAAGTTTTTTTTTTTTTTTGGCAATGATTGATATGATCATGTGATTTTTTTCTTTAACCTATTAATGTGATAGATTACATTGATTGATTTTTGGATGTTGGCTAGCCTTGCATAGCTGGAAGAAATTCTACTTGGTTATGGTGTATAATCCTTTTTATACATTGTTGTATTTGGTTTGCTAATATTTTGTTGAGGATTTTTGCATCTAAGTTTATGAGAGATATTGGTCTAAAGTTTTCTCTTTTTTATGCTTCTTTTGTTTTGGTATAGGGTAATACTAGTTTCATAAAATAAATTGTGAAGTGTTTTTCCTCTTCTGTTTTCTGGAAGAGATTGTGTAGATGGCCTACATTCTTCTTTAAACATTTGGTAGACTCTCTCTGAAACTATCTGGGTCTGGAGATTTCTTTTGGGGAGTTTAAAAATTACAGATTCAATTTTGCTAATAGTTATAGATCTATTAAAATTATCTATTTCATCAATCAATCAATCAATCAAATTATCTATTCCATATAGGTGAGTTGTAGTAGTTTGTGTTTTTCAAGGAATTGGTCCATTTCATCTAAGTTGTCAAATTATGTGTGTAGAGTTGTTTGTAGTATTCACTTATTATCCTATGGATACTCACGTGGTCTGTAGTGATGTCCATTTTGTCATTTCTGTTGTTAGTTGTGTTCTCTTTCTCTTTTGTGTGTTAGTCTTCTTAGAGCCTTGTCAATTTTATTAATTTTTTCAAAGAATTGGTTCTTTGTTTCATTGTTTCCATTGTTTCTGTTTCTAATTTCATTGATTTCTGCTCCTTATCATTCCCTCTTTCTGCTTGCTTTGGGTTTATTTTGTTCTTTTTCAAATGACTTCTATGTGGGAGCTCAGATAATTGATTTTAGATTTTTTCCTCTTTTCCAGGGTATGGATTTAGTGCTACAAATTTTTCCCTCTCAGTGTGACTTTGGCTATATCCCACAAAGTTTGATATATTGTATGATCATTTTCACTCAGTTCAGTGTATCTTTTTTACTTCCTTTGAGACTTCCTCTTTGCCCCCTGGATTATTTCTAAGTATGTTATATTCCTTTTATCTTTCCGTTACATATTCCTAGTTTGATTCCACTGTGGACAGAGAACACACTATATGATTACAATTCTTTAAAAAAATGTTTCTTAATGGCCTGGCATGTGGTCTCTCTTGGTATATGTTCTGTGGGCATCTTAAAAAATGTATATTCTGCTGTTGTTGGGGGCAGTATTCTTTAAATGTTAATTAGACTCTGTTGGTAGATGGTGTTGGTGAGTTCTTCTATATCCTTGCTGATTTTCTATCAAGTTGTTCTACTAATTGTTCAGAGAAGGGTGTTGAATTCTGCAAATATAATTGTGGATTTACCTATTTCTCACTAAAGTTCTATTACTTTTTGCTTCACATATTTTATAGCTCTGTTGTTTGGTATATATTCATTTATGATTGCTATATCTTCTTGGCGAGTTGATCCTTCTATTATTTTATAATGTTCTTCACTGTTTCTGATAATATTCTTTGCTCTGAAGTTTACTTTGTCTGATAATATTGTAGTCACCCACTCCTGCTTTCTTTTGATTACTTTTGCATGATATATATTTTTCCATCCGTTTACTTTCAATTTGTCTTTATTGTTATATTTAAAGTGAGTTTATTATAGATAGCATATAGTTGGGTCATGCTATTCTCCCCCACTACTCTACCAATCTCTGTCTTTTAATTGGTATATTTAGGCCATTTAGATTTAATGTAATTATTGATATATTGCTATATTAAGGTTTAATCCTGGTATTTTATTTTTCTGTTTGTTCTGTTTTTTATTATTATTATTTCTCTATTTTCTTTTTACTGTCTACCTGTGCTTGACATCATTAATTGTCAGGAAATGTAAATAAAAACCACAATGAAATGATATTACATACTCACCAGAATGGATAAAATTTGAAAAATGGAAAATATCAAGTGTTGACAAGATTGTGGAGTAACCAGAAATCTCATACAATGTTGTTGGTAGTGTTAAAAGGTACAAACACTTTGGTAAATGTCTGGCATTTCTTATGAAACTAAATATACGCCCATCCTATGGCCCAATTTTTTCCCTAGGAATTTACCCATGATAAATGAGAACATTTATACCACAAAAAGATTTGTATGACAACGTTCAGTATAACTTTATTCATCATACTCCCAAACTGGAAATAGCTAAGTGTCTATCAATAAGGGAATGGATATACTGTGGTGTACTTATACAATGGAATGTTGCTCAGCAATTAAAATGGACAAACTATCTTCCACGAGTAGCATAATTTGTGGGTCACAAGAGTCTCAAGTACTATGACTATGAAGAAGATGAATATGGGCCCACATCTACTGCACAACCAAAAATAGTAGGTTCCCGTGTCCAGAACTTAGTCACATGACCACATATAGGGTTAAGAGGTTTTGGAAGTATAGGTTTTTTTTTTTTTAAGATTTTATTTATTTATTTGACAGAGAGAGACAGCCAGCGAGAGAGGGAACACAAGCAGGGAGAGTGGGAGAAGAAGCAGGCTCCCAGCGGAGGTGCCCGATGTGGGGCTCGATCCCAGAATGCAAGGATCACGCCCTGAGCCAAAGGCAGATGCTTAATGACTGAGCCACCCAGGCACCCCTGGAAGTATAGTTTTTTGCTGGGTGATCTTATGCCTAGTTAAAATTCAGGCAATCTATTAATAAAGAAAGAATGGGATACGTGGCAGTCACTGTCATAATTAAATTGAAAAACTAACAAAGGTGATAAAAATTTACATTTGTAGACATTTGTTTAAATATTTATTGCTTTTCATTTGATAGTTTTTGTATTTTGAATTCTGTAAAAAAAAAAAAATGGTGGGGCCCCTGGGTGGTGCAGTCGTTAAGTGTCTGCCATTAAGCGTCTGCCTTCGGCTCAGGGTGTGATCCTGGCATTCTGGGATCGAGCCCCACATCAGGCTCCTCCTCTAGGAGCCTGCTTCTTCCCCTCTCACTCCCCCTGCTTGTGTTCCCTCTCTCACTGGCTGTCTCTCTCTGTCAAATAAATAAATAAAATCTTTATTTTAAAAAAATGGTAGAGGAGTGGTCCTAAACATTTTTGGGGGCCCTTGAGAAGCTTGTCAGCTCCAGCTGCTGGGCTTGTGGTGCCTAATGGATACGAGATATCTGAGGATAATGAAACCACTGAAAGAGGGAAGGTGTGATGTCTCTTAGCCCCAGCCCCTATCCTAGACAAGAAGGTAGCCTTTCAAAGGACTTGGGGACAGATTCAGTATGCAAGTTGTGGGGCTAAGGAAATGTAGACACTTAGACAAAGATATCAACTGATCCTTTAAAAAAAAAAAAAAGATATCAACTGATCCTTATGTAGTTGGGGAATAGTCCATAGGGGTGGGGGAGCAGGAAGTGGGAAGGTAGGGGGAAGGGAATAACAACCAGAATGAGGCTCAGGGCCAAGAAATTGGCAAGGGAGACAAAATAACATAGACAGACGTATACAATGGTAGGTTTCAGAGCAGATTACAAAAGTCATTGTGAGTCATCAGTGACAGTGCTGTTGTTTAAAAATAAACATAGCATTTAGATAGCTCCAGGCTCTGAGGGAAAAATAGAGGTTGAATTTCACAAGCCCTGTCCCAGGATATCTACAGTTCATAAATAAATATGTATGGGATGGGGAAAGTAACTCATGACTCAGTTCTTGGAGAAGATGAGCTCAGTGCTCTAGTCTGTGAAAGGTCCTTATGGGAGTTGGAAGGAGCCCTGGGCTGGGAGGCTGGGCTCTGGGTTCATGTTCTGTGTCTATCACTATTTACTTGAGTATTTGAACTCCTTTGGGGAAAGTCATGCATACTTTGATCCCTAAATCCCCACATAACCTAGTTCCTGGCACACAGTAAGTTCTTAGTGAATATTTGGAGAATGAATGAATGAATGATTTGTTAAATAACTAGCCGTGTATCCTTGAACTGGGACATTTTACCAGGGGTCTTGACCATAAAAGGAAACAGTGGAGTGGATCAAGGTGGCCTTCAGGTTCCTGGTGACCTAAATTTTCAGGACATGAGGACGGATGTTTGACTACCATCACCCAAAAAATGTGTATTTCATAGCATGCTGAGTCAAACCTACACTCAACCCATAAGCCTCAGTGCAAAGACTGCCTCCTCCACAATGCCACCCTGGCCCCTTCCTCAACAACTTGTCTGTACCTTTATGAATATATAGTCTGCCTGGGTTATTGTGGGTTGGGTTGATCACCCTCCCACCCCTCACTTGACCTGTGACCTGAGAATACAGAGTAACCTAACACTTACCATGTGCTGGGGACTTTAAAAGCTTTACAATCATCAGTGCATTTAATATCTTAACAACCCATAAAGTAGGTACTATTATTTTCCTCATTTCACAGATGGAGAAACTGAGACACAAAGTGCATACCTTGCTCACTATTAAGCTGCTAGTAAGTGCTAGGGGCAGGGTTCAAATCTGGGTAATCGGGTTACAGAATCCTTTACTTTACCTGGAATTCAAATACCCCATAGCATGTATCTCATAGTTTGGCTCATAGGAGGTACTCAGCAAAAATGTTTGTTGAATAAATAAACAAAAGCAATAAACTGAGAAGCTGGGTGTTTGAAGGGCCTACAGTTCCCCTGAGAACCCATCTGCCTACTGAGCCCCAGCCTTTCCTCAGCATATGGGGTTAGTGTGTTATTTCATCTGTCCATTCATCCATCCCTCCTTGTATCCATCAATTCAGTGAATAGTTACTGTCCTACCCCACCCCACAGTGAGCGCCAGTGATACAAAATGGGTTGGCACGGAAGTAGAGACGGAGGTATCCACAGACAAGGGCAGTACAGCATGACATGAACCACACAAAAGAGGGAGCCACACTAACTTTGCCTGGGTAGGGTCAGGGAACACTTCTTAGTCTATGGGATGAATTCAATTTGGGTTGTTTGTTTTTTAAAGATTTTATTTATTTATTTGACACAGAGAGAGTACAAGTAGGGGAAACAGCAGGCGAGGGAAAGGGAGGAACAGACTCCCCTCTGAGCAGGGAGCCTGATGTGGGGCTCGATCCCAGGACCCTGGGATCATGACCTGAGCCGAAGGCAGATGCTTAACCATCTGAGCCACCCACGCGCCCCCAGTTTGGGGTTTTTAAAATCTCCACGTCCCTGTTGGACCAGGGTCCTGCCTGATTCCAGTCCATGTAACTGGAGACAGAATAGCCTGTATTCCCAGCTGCTGGCTGCAGTCTTGCCCTGAGAATCCATAGCACTGTCTGTGGTCTGAATCCTGGTGTTCTTGTTGGCTACTGTGCCCCTACATTGAGACATACTCCTTTGGACCCTGATTCTGACTACTGATCCTGAATCGTTAGCTCCAGGGTCACAGCCAGCCTTGACCCCCTTGCCAGATCCCATCCACTCCCTCCCTTTCCTGATCGGCGATGGCCAGGGGCCCAGCAAGACTCTAAGCATGTGATGTCATAGACCTGACACCTCTTGGTTCCCTGATCTCTAGTATTGTTGACACTCTTCTCAGCTTCTAAGGAGTCCCAGATAAAACGAAGCGAGGACTGGAGCCAAAGCAGGCCTGTGAGGACTCTGCCATGCTTGTGTAGACTCTGCTTGCCAGTGCTGTACCGACTTGAGAAATCATTCAGATCTCTGCCCTCCCTGAGGTTCAGGAAAGACAAGGGACTTACAAAAGAGCATTCAGGGAAAGAAACAGGACTGGAACTCTGGGGTCCTGATTACCAGGGTAGTGTTCTTTTGTTACACTAGGGGTTCTGAAATCCATTTTTTAGTAATGGAGACTTCCTATTGAAATTTTACATAGATCTCCATTCTATAAAGCAGAATGCCTCTGCTTCTTGGCCTCTCTCTCCCTGTCTCAGCCTTTAAGTCACTTGTTTTTTTATCATTAACTCTAGATAGTGGAGTTGGTCCAGTGAGATCCTAAGCCCATGCATAAATGGCAGCCACCTCCCTCCAGCCTGTTTCCATCTATCTCACCTTCCACACTACATCCAGACACCTTTCCAAACCCCAGACTTGTCTGTGCCACCCTTCAGTTTAAAAACATCCATTCATCTATTTAGCCAATAATATTTATTAAATGCTTTCATTGTGACGGGCAGCAGTGTAGCGAACAAAACAGATAGTCCCTGCCTGCTTCGGGTGGGTGGGTGAGACAAAAACCTGTGGGCAATCACCCAAGTCACTAAACAGGGTACGCTGATTGAGAATAAATAAGTACGATGACTTGAGGCCACAGAGTTGCACAGGGACCAGTCCTGGAGAACCTTGAAGGTCACTAAAGTTATGGGTCTTTATCTTGAGGGCAAAGGGAGTGCAGTTGAATGGTTTTCAGCAAGGTAGCAATTCTGATGCTATTTATGTTTTAATATCATGCTGGTTGCTATGGGGACAGCAGGTAGGAGGAAGGCAGGAGAGGAAGCAGAGAGGCCTGTTAACAAGAGATTGTTGTAGTTCAAGTGAGAGGTGATGGCAGCCTGGGCTGGAGGAAGGCAGCAGAGATGGAGTGAGAAGAGAGATTTAACATATTCTGGAGGCAGAATCCACAGGGCCAGTTGATAGATTGGATATGTGGGGAATGAGGAAAAAAGAGGAATTAAGGGGACCCGGGTGGCTCAGTCGGTTAAGCATCTGCCTTCAGCTCAAGTCATGATCCCAGCGTCCTGGGATCAAGTCCCACATCGGGCTCCTTGCTCAGCGGGGAGCCTGCTTCTCCCTCTGCCCGCTGCTCCCCCTGCTTGTGCGCTCTCTCTCTGACAAATAAATAAATAAAATCTTAAAAAAAAAAAAAAAGGAGGAATCAAGGATGCAATGCCACCCATGGACCAGTGCAAGAGGGGTCTCTTCCCTGGGCCTTATGTGTCCTCTCCCCCCGCCCCGGCATTCACACCCCGCAACCCCCAGAGTTTAGTAAAGAAAGCATGGTCGACTGGACACTCAGGAGCTGGTGCTCAGTGCTGCTGCTGCGTGTCCTGTACCCCGAACATTCCTTTTCGTGCTTAACCTCCTTCAGGCCCCAGGGAAACACTTCACCCATCTTGCTTTACATCCTCGATACAAAAAACTGTGTGTTTTACATGCAATAAAATGCACACATTCAAGTACACAGTGTGAGGAGATGAATGTATCCATCTGTGTAACCACCATCCCCCTCAATCATGGGTGTAGACCACTTTCTTTACATGGCCGTGTCTGAAGTTCTGTGGCTTGTGCTGCTGCCCACATCAGAGCTGGACGCTGCTCCGGAGTATGGGGAGCATGTGAGCGGCGGAGCTCTTGGGGAGAGGAAGAGAGAAACACATGAACAGGTCCTGTGGAACCTTTTCTCTCAAACAGCATGAGCGCATAATGAGACATCATTCCCCAGAGGAACAGAGACCATTTGCTTGCTTCTCTGTGTGTTCCAGTTCGTGGTCTAGGACGAACTCAAGAGTTGTTTGGTGTTTGCAACAGTGGCGCAAAGAAGCTAATAAGTATTTTGATTATAAAGAATTCATACATTTGTTTATATGTAAACATATGGTTTGGTTATAGCATGTGTGAACATGATACTGATTCTTTATGGACTTAGATATTGCTTTAAGGGATGATGAAAATCACAGTATAACTGGTGATGGTTTTACATAAGGAGAAGATTTTGGGTTATTTTTTGTTATAATTTATTACATATGTTACTTTTTATACATTTAGTTATTACCCGCCCCCTCACCTCCCCTCTGGTAACCATCTGTTTGTTCTCTATAGTTAAGAGTCTGTTTCTTGGTTTGTCTCTCTCTTTTTTTTTTCTTTGCTCATTCGTTTTGTTTCTTAAATTCCACACATGAGTGAAATCATATGGTATTTGTCTTTCTCTGACTGCCTTATTTCACTTAACATTGTGCTCTCTAGCTCCATCTGTGTTGTTGCAAATGACAAGATGGCATTCCTTTTTATGGTTGAATAATACTCCTTTGAATATATATACCACCTCTTCTTTATCTATTCATCTATCAACGGACACATGGACTGCTTCTATACTCTGGCTATTGTAAATAGCGCTGCCATAAACATAGGGTTGCATGTATCCCTTTGAATTAGTGTTTTTGTATTTTTTGGGTAAATACCCAGTAGTGGAATTACTAGATTGTAGGGTAGTTCTGTTTTTAACTTTTTGAGAAACCTCCATACTGTTTTCTACAGTGGCTGTACCAGTTTGCATTCCCACCAACAGTGCCAGAGGGTTCCGCTTTCTCCACATTCTCTCCACCACTTGTTGTTTCTTGCGTTCTTGATTTTAGCCGTTTTGATGGGTGTAAGGTGGTATCTCATTGTCGTTTTGATTTGTATGTCCCTGATGATTAGTGATGTTGAGCATGTTTTCATGTGTCTGTTGGCCTTCTGCCTGTCTTCTTTGGAGAAACGTCTGTTCATGTCTTTTGCCCATTTTATAACCAGATTATTTGTTTTTTTGGGTGTTGAGTTGTATACGTTCTTTGTCTATTTTGGATATTAACCCTTTATTAGATATGTCACTTGCAAATATCTTCTCCCATTCAGTAGGTTGCCTTTTAGTTTTGTGGATTGTTTTCTTTGCTGTGCAGAAGCTTTTTATTTTGATGTAGGCCCAATAGTTTATTTTTGTTTTTGTTTCCCTTGCGTCTGGAGACGTATCTAGAAAAATGCTACTATAGCCCATGTCAGAGAAATTACTGCCTGTGCTCATTTCAAGGCTTTTTATGGTTTCAGTTCTCACATTTAGGTCTGTAATCCATTTTGAATTTATTTATTTTATTTATTTATTTTTTTAAAGATTTTATTTATTTATTTGACAGAGATAGAGACAGCCAGCAAGAGAGGGAACACAAGCGGGGGGAGTGGGAGAGGAAGAAGCAGGCTCATAGCGGAAGAGCCTGATGTGGGGCTTGATCCCAGATTGCTGGGATCACGCCCTGAGCCGAAGGCAGATGCTCAACTGCTCTGCCACCCAGGCGCCCCTTGAATTTATTTTGTGTATGGTGTAAGAAAGTAGACCAGTTTCATTCTTTATCATGTTGCTGTCCAGTTTTCCTAATAGCATTTGAAGAGACTGTCTTTTTCCCATTGAATATTCTTTCCTGCTTTGTTGAAGATTAATTGATCATATAGTTGTGGGCTCATTTCTGGGTTTTCTATTCTGTTCTATTGATCTATGTGTCTATTTTTGTGCCAGTACCATACTGTTTTGATTACTACAGCTTTATAATGTAACTTGAAGTCCAGAATTGTGATGCCTCCAGATTTTTTCTTCTTCATGATTGCTTTAGCTCTTCCGGGTTGTTTGTGGTTCCATCCAAATTTTAGGATTATTTGTTCTAGTTTGGTGAAACATGCTGTTGGTGTTTTTATACAGATTACATTAATTGTGTAGGTTGCTTTGAGTAGTATAAACATTTTAACAATACTTGTTCTTCAAACCCATGATCATGAAATGTCTTTCCATTTCTTTGTGTCATCTTGAATTTCTTTCATCAGTGTTTTATACTTTTCAGAGTCAAGGTCTTTTACCTCTTGGTTAAGTTTATTCCTAGGTATTTTATTAGTTTTGGTGCAATTACAAATGGGATTGTTTTCTAATTTTCTCTTTCTGCTGCTTCATTAGTAGTGTATAGAAATATAACAGATTTCTGTACGTTGGTTTTATATCCTGCAACTTTACTGAATTCATTTATCAGTTCTAGTACTTCTTCTGGAGTCTTAGGGTTTTCTATATATAATATCATGTCATCTGCAAATAATGAAAGTTTTATTTCTTCCTTACCAATTTGGATGTCTTTTATTTCTTTTTGTTGTCTGATTGCTGTGGCTAGGACTTCCTGTTCTATGTTGAATAAAAGTGGTAAGAGTGGACATCTTTGTGTTGTTTCTGACCTTAGGGAGAAAGCTCTCAGTTTTGTAATTTATTAAGTATGTTAAGCTTTATAAATTTATTTTGATATATAAATATAATTATTATGAGATATATTATTTACTATGTGTCCCCATAACAATATTTGACCATAATATTTAAAATTCATGATACTTTTTTTTAATTTAAAATATTGCCTTAAGACATTTATTGACAATTCCAGTTACTACTGGAAAGTTTTTCCAGATTGGAATTAGTAAGTAAAAACAAAAATTCTAAAATATACAGTGATTCAACAAAGTTTATTTAATTTTGGACCTTATTGTCAATCAAAAAAATTATTTGAAAAATCTTGATTATAACAATGTAATTAGTGATTTTGTTAAAATGAAGGCAAAAACTAATTTTATGAAATATAGAATCATTTATGAATCATATATTTCTTTTTTCCACATATATTACTATCCATCAAAAGAACACCACCAAATTCAGTCTTCTTTGATATTTTGCCAGCTTTCAATCATAAAGTATCCATAGCTTTTGAGCACGAAAGAGTACACTGCCTAATTCCACTTATATGGAGTCCTGTAATAGGCAAAACTGACCTATGGTGGTAGAAATTGGGTGTGTGGTTGCTTGCAGGATAGAAGAGGGGAAATTGGCTGCAAATAGGCATAAGGAAATTTTCTAGACTAATGGTAATTGACAGGGGTGGTAGTTACACAATGTATTTGTTAAAGGTCCTCAAACTATGCCCTTAAAATGTGTGCATTTTATTCTATGTTAAAAATGCCTCAAAAAAAGTTAAGGAACCTTTTTATCTTAACAAATAAGTAATTGATTTAATCTGATGTATAACTTTTAAAATATCTAGCATCATGGCATTGTATTTTTGGCCTGGGCCCAGAGCTAAAGCCTTGGTTTCCAGCAAGAGTCCCTGGATGGTACCGAGATGGGGAAAGCATGGGAGGGCTATGTTTGGGGGGGGGGCCAGGGCTGATGTGCAGCTGGTGCATTTCAGGACTGCAGTATGGCTGTGTCTGTTAGGAAAACCACTGCCGCTGTGAGCCCCATTGCCACCCCAGGTGCCTGGACTTTCCGCTGGGACCCTCAGATCCTCCCACTCTCCAGCATCTAAAGTGTTAATACCTGGCACAGCCATGGGCCTTTGGCATGCTGATCCCAAACCCTGGGGACCTGCTGGTGCCTCTGCCCTAAATATTTTTAATATCTCTGCTGGTGGGGTTGGGCAAGGAAGCATGTAAGTCAGGATTCTTTCTGGGAAATATAAAGTTAGAGGTGACTATGACATCCAAGTGGACGTGTCAACACAATATATATAAGTGGATAGAAATTGACAGGTGAGGTCTGGGCTGATCACGGAGATGTCGGCTCCCCACTGCCAACACAAATCCAGACTCCCTTAGGCTTATCATCCAGCCCCCACCTATCTTACCAGCTCCGTCTCCTACCACCTCCCTGCCAGCACCCCTGCCTTCTTGCTGCTTCCTGATCACGCCTTGTTCTAGGACATGCTAGGCCCTCTGCCTGGAATGCCCTACCATGTCTTCGCCACTGCCCACCTTCCTCCTCATCCTCACTTGTCTCCTTCCCCTGAGGCCTTCTGCCTCCCGTTCTGCCTACCGTGACCCTCCTTACAGAGGAGAGCATACTGCCCTGTACACTTCTGTTTAGATCCCAGCGTCTTCCAGGTTAGGGTGGGGTCCGGCGGCTCTCTGGGCCCAGCGGAGGCCCTGACATGGAGGAATTTTCCAGTAAACATTGAAGGAATGGATGATAATGCATAGTCCCGATGGTATTTATCACAGCCCCGCCCTCACTCCAGAGCCTCTGTACATGTTGAGCCACACATTTAGACAAGCTAGACTTGTTTTTCTTTTTTTCTTTTTTAAAAGATTTTATTTATTCATTTGAGAGAGAGAGAGAGACAGCCAGCGAGAGAGGGAACACAAGCAGGGGGAGTGGGAGAGGAAGAAGCAGGCTCCCAGCGGAGGAGCCTGATACGGGGCTCGATCCCAGAACGCCGGGATCACGCCCTGAGCCGAAGGCAGACGCTTAACGACTGAGCCACCCAGGCGCCCATAGACTTGTTTCTCTTGAAAGAATAGGCTCTTTAATGGCAAAGACCATTCCTTACACATCATTTCTCACTCTCTCACAGCCTGAGAAAGAGCACACAAATGGAAAGAATGGAAGAGCTTAGTCAGTTGGAATTGAATCTCAGCCTGGACTCTTATGAGCTGAGTGGCCTTGGGGAAGTTACTTAACCTCTCTGAGCCTCAGATTTCTCAGATGTCAAGGATGGGTATAGTAGTACCTCTCTCATAAGGCAGATGTGAGGACTAAATGAAATAATGTATATAAAATTGTTTACTGGGGGCTGGGGAGAGGGGAATGGGGAGTTATGGGTACAGAGGTTCAGTTTGGGGTGATAAAAAAGTCTTGGAGATAGATAATAGTGGTGGTTTTACCACAGTGTAAGTGTTGTTAATGCCATTGAGCTGTATACTTAAAATATGGCTAAAATGGTACATTTTATATTATGTGTATTTTACCGCAATATAAACAAACAAACAAACAAACAAACAAACAAATAAAATCCAGAGTGAGAGAAGTCAGACCCCTTTTCCCCACACTAAAAACATGGTCTCAGGTACACAGTGGGTGATCTCTGTGTCTGAGTTTCCTCCTTCCTTCCTTCTGGATTTATCTTCACCTGGGTTCCAGGGCCAAGGCCAAGAGGCAGGATGAGGGAGAGCAGGATGGGTGTCGAGAGAGGAAGTGATTAAATGTTGAACGAGGATCTGATGGTGGTGGGGTCAAAGCCAGGATGGCCCACTGGGAAGGCCTGGCTTGAGGAGCCAGGCTGCCTTTCTGCCTGGAAGGAAGAAGGATATCCGGGGGTCAGGGATGACACTAGTGTGTTTAGCTCTGGGAGCGAAGTGAGACATCCAAATTAAGGAGGAAAGGCGGGTGGGAATTGCAGGATGTCCGTATTGGCCTATGCTGCAAAAATAAATGCTTCTGGGAGTAAATATTACGTAAATAAATAAGTACAGATTTTTTTAAAGCCCTCAAATCCACTTTTTCCCTCCACTTTACCAAGGCCAAGGGGAGCATAATAAACTGAGAAGGGAAACAAAGAGATTTAAGATTCTGGCTGCTATGGGGAAATTACAAATGAGGTCTGACGCTATTTTTGTTTCTTTTTCATTATGAAAAATACTTTGCCTGACATGGGCACCCTGCCACCATTGGGAGAACCGTGAGAATCCAGTTTGTTCCCAAAACATTGCCATGGGGAGGTGAGGTCACAAGGGAACATGGCTTTCCCCCAAGGGAGGCCTAACCCAAAATAAATAAAGGAATAAATGATAAATAAATAATGTCCTAGAAATGAGAATCGGAGCACATGGCTCTGGTCTAGTGCTTCCACATCCTTGCTGGGTCCCCTGGGGCAAATCATTTCCCCTCTCTGCATTTTAGTTGTTGGATTCATTTCATTAGGTGCTTCTGTCCCTGATAGTGTGAGTCTAGCATATACTCTTTTCGAACCCTTGAAGAGAACAACAGTGGGAGTTGAAGACAGGAAAGAAAATGCTGAGCTGTATGGTAGAGCTGAATATCCTAGAGCTAGAAGAAAGGACATCTAGCTCATTCATTCACATTCATTCATTCATTCATTCGTTCATTTATTCTGCATTCCTATCCGAGCAATACCCTGTGCCTGGCCCTTGTGTAGGGAAGTGAGGACCACAAATGGATCAGACTCAGTTCTTACCTTCATCAAGCTGCAATCTGAAGGATGGAGGGGATGATATGGGGGCAAGGCAAGAGGGTAAATGAATAATTATACCATAAGGCTCTAGGGGGTTGGAGACTGAGCACAGAGGGTATAGTAAGGGTGCAGAGTGGCAAGGCTCACTCAGCTTCTAGAAGCCAGGAAAGGCTTCCAGAGGATGAATACACTCAAAGGACAAGGAGAAGGTCACCAAGCAGGTAAAAAGGGGGAAGCAGCAGAATAGTGTATGCACAAGTGACCTTGTCATTCCCATCCCAGGGGACTGATGTTCCCTCTTATAGTTCTTTAGGTAAAGACACCCCAGAGTTTTGGAAATCATTAGACCAGCCCTTCTCAAACCTGAGTCTGTAGACTCCTCAGGGCTCCTAGATATATTTTTAGAAGCCTAAAATGTGTCTGTAAGATCTTTTAAATAGTATATTTCATTCTGGTGATAATCCAAATAAAATAAACATGCTCTGAGTTGTCTGGAAGACCAGGACCTGCCATGTCACTTTGACACTGACTTTACGTTTGTGATTGCTCTGGTGCCCTGGAGTGCTACATTCATTGTTAACGCCTGACAGGAACATAGGGAGGTGGACTTAATGTAAATGATACTGCTGTGCCAGGTGAAAGTCAGATGGGCTCTCGGAGTACTATCAAATGAAGATTTTCCATGAGTCTGACCAGAGAAGCACGGTGGGAGCTGCCAGCAGTGACACAGCGCTCGGAATGTGCCAGACTCGAGAGAACGATGCCGTAGCTGTCTGAGGCACAGTCAGGTTTCACACAGCAGTTTCATTTCAGCAAAACAGTGTCTTCTGTCACATTCAATGGAAGGCTTTATTTGAATTGTATAGGTTTTATAGTTTTATTTTCCATTTGTCTCGGTTTAGAGTAGAACTATCAGCACAAGGGATGTATACTGAGGTTTGTGCTTATAAATATGTAAGTGGCATTAAAATAAAAATAAATCAACTTTGGAGTGAGTCCACGAGAAATAAAAACAATTAAAAAAAAATTTTTTTTAGGTAATCTCTACACCCAACATGGGGCTCAAACCCACAACCCCAAGATTAAGAGTCGCACGCTCCACTGACTGAGCCAGCCAGGCACCCATAGTCTGTGAGAATTTTGAATAGTGGCCCAATCATTACTTGAGAAACATTCTGTTAGCTGCTTGGTGAACAATTCTCATTGTTAAGAATTTCTTCTGAGTCTAAAGGGAGCCTTTCCTCCTGCCACCTAAGGTCAAAATAACCTCCAAAAAGAGGTTATTTTCATGTAGTTCCAAAAAAAGGTGCACAGGGCCTCGAGGAAGTAACTCCATCTTCCAAAGTTAGGCACATTTGATATGTATTTTCCCATTTTCCCCTGCCCCCCAATATGGGCCTTCAGCCAGGCTGCAGATTGGTACCTTAGCAGTATTTAGTAAGCATTTGAGTAAAGTCCTTAACCTCTCCAAGCACTACTTCCCTAATCTATAAAACAATTATGCTAATAAGATGTTACATCTCAGGGCTGTTGTGAGGATTCATTGGGCAAGCCCCTGGGTAGTATTACAGTAGTAATAGTTCTAATAGCCACCGTTAACATTAAATACTTTTCCTGCTTTATCTCACATCGTCTTCCCCAGTTTGCACGGAGATAATTTAATCTGAATTTTATAGCTCAAGAAACAGGCTGAGAGAGGTGAAAGGAATTTGCTCAAATGGCTGAATTGGGATTCAAACCTACCTCTCGGACAGGCGAATGGCCTGCGCCTGTGACCATTGCCCAACGTACTCACACTCTGCCAGCTCCATCTATAGAAATCTGTCTGGCCTTTTAAACAATTCTGAACAGAATTAAGCTCTTCTCCTGTGTGCTCTTACATTTTGCTTAGCCTCATGGGTTGCAGGAATTTAATCTAGTTTTGTATTATACAAAGTCAGTTTATCCAGGACACGCCCACTGCGGGGTGAGGATGGGGACAGATTATCTGGGGTCTAAGAACAATCAAATGTTCTCTGGCTCTGAGCCCCCACCCAGTGAAGTCACCTACATCCAGAGCCCCTTCCCAGAAAATCCCTACCACTCCTTTCCCATGGCCTGGTTCCCGGGGGCTCACTTAGGTGCTTGTTACATTGAATGGAATTGCATGGAGCCAGGAGATTTGGGCTCCAGCCCCAGCCCTGCGACTACGGTGTCCAGTCTGGACAAGTAATTTGAACTTTCTGGGCCTTACACTCTGTAAAATGGGGTCGGGGTGTGGGTATGTGTGGAATGCCTGGTGAAGTCCTACCCATCTTTAACATTCTATGTTTTAAAAGTTGTAACCAGGGGCACCTGGATGGCTCAGTCTTTAAGCGTGTGCCTTGGGCTCAGGGTGTGATCCTGGATTCTGGGATTGAGCCCCGCATCAGGCTCCCCTGCTGGGAGCCTGCTTCTTCCTCTCCCACTCCCCCTGCTTGTGTTCCCTGTCTCGCTGGCTGTCTTTCTCTCTGTCAAATAAATGAATAAAATCTTAAAAATAAAATAAAATAAAATAAAATAAAATAAAATAAAATAAAATAAAATAAAATAAAAGTTGTAGCCAGAGCATAGACATGAGACCCACAACCACATGAAGTTTCTTGGAGCAGGCATTTCCTGAGACTACATTTATTGTAGTGTATCTTCATGAATTCTAGCGAGAAGGGGAAAAAAAATGGATATTGAAAACACAACTTACCATAGTCACACTTGCTCACTCTCATGCTCTTTCCGTTATTCCTTTTTTTTTTTTTTTAAGATTTTTTTTTTTTTTGACACAGAGAGAGCACAAGCAGAGGGAGCAGCAGGCAGAGGGAGAGGGAGAAGCAGGCTCCCCGCTGAGCAAGGAGACTTACGTGGGGCTTGATCCCAGGACCCTGGGATCATGACCCGAGCTGAAGGCAGATGCTTAAATGACTGAGCCACTCAGGCGTCCCTATTCCTGTTATTCTTAATTCATTTTTATCTATGTATTTCATTTATACAGTTTATATTGCTGTGCCTTTAAATTCATTAATCTTCTCTTCTATATGTAATCTACTGTTACTCCCACTCAGTGTATGTCATCACAGACATCTGAGGTTTTCATCTCTAAGGGTTTGATTTGTGTCTTTTTAAATGTCTTCCATGCCTATATTTAACTTCCTGAACATATGGAACAGTTGCCATTTCTGAATTGAGAAACTGAGTTTAGAGAAGTTAAGTAATTTATCAAAGGTCTTTAAAACAAAGGTAGTCTGGGGCACCTGACTGGCTCAGTTGGTAGAACACACTGGACTCTTGATCTCAGGATTGTGGGTTTGAGACCTATGTTGGGTGTAGAGACTACTCGAAAAATGAAAAAGAATAAAAAAGAACTAAACAAGCAAACACACGCAAAGGTGGTTTATCTCCAGCATCCACATTTTATTTTTTCTCTTTAAAGTTTATTTATTTTTTTAGTAATCTCTACACCCATGGTGGGGCTTGAACTTACGACCCTGAGATCAAGAGTCGCGTCTAGCACCCACATTTTAAGCCATCAAATTGTACTGTCTTTCCATATATGCAGTGTGTTACTATTTTCTCATTTCTAGGATCAACTCTAATCAATGGCACTTTAGAATAGAGAGGAGTGAATAATTTTAAGAACTAAGGACAGAGCATAAGAGAACGTGACGTAATGCGTCATCTACTAAAAACGAGGATGGCTAACATTTATCAAGCGCTTGCTGCGGGCCCCAAGTTTGGCTGAAAGCTTGGCATGCACTGCCTCTTTTATCTTCACATTCTACTCAGCAAATATGATCTCCATTTTACAGGTGAGGAAACTGAGGCTGGGAAGCATTTGTTCACTACCCCACAGTGAGATGGCGGTCTAGACCACATGCTACTTCCCACTCCACTGAATGTTCTGGTTTGGGAGTGCGGAAGGACAAAGACGGGTAGTACGGCATCCTCGTCCTCTCAGAGGTTAGTTTAGTGGAGGAGATAGGCGTGAAAACAGTTGCATTATATTGGCCTCTTAGTTAGGATTTCCTTGATTATAAGTGACAAAATTCCAATTTAACCGAGCAGAGTATAAAGGGAAATTTTTTCCAATATAATCATGAGCAGGGCAAGAAAGTAGCTGGACCCTTTAAGACAACTGGACCCAGAGGTTGGAATCTGCTCAGGATTCTCTCACTCTCTGCTGCTTGTCTGTTTCTTCCTCCCTCCTTCAATAATTTATAATAAAAAATGTCAGGGGTGCCTGGCTGGCTCAATCTCTGGGTCCTGAGCTCAAGCTCCACACTGGGCATAGAACTTACATTAAAGGGAAGCCTGGTTGGCTCAGTCGGTTAAACGTCTGCCTTTGGCTCAGGTCATGATCCCAGGGTCCTGGGATCGAGTCCCACATCGGGCTCTGTGCTTGGCGCAGAGCCTGCTTCTCCCTCTTCCTCTGCTGCTCCCCCTGCTTGTGCTCTCTCTCTCTGTCAAATAAATAAATAAATAATCTTAAAAAAAAAAAAAGAACTTACATTAAAAAAAAATTCAACATACAGAAAAGTGGAAAGATCTTTCCACAGGTACACCACTGCTCAGGTTTTACATTGGTTCCATTTTGCTCTATTTAATGTATCATGTAACCATCCATCCATTTCTGCTTTAACTTTGCATGTTGGATTTCTTTTCTCAGAGTACCTTCCCCCTGATAAGCACAGTTCCCGTCTCATAACTCACAGCCTTAATTCTGCAACTCTGGTTCAAAACCTCCTATGGCAGGATCAAATTCCTCTTAGGTGGGTTGTAGCCCCCCAGACTAACTAAGGACAAGGTATATTGCAGTACGCGGCTCCCACCAGGACTGCGTGGTGGGCATGGAGGGAGAGGCTGGAAAGAGAGGGAGGCAAGCAAACAAAACAGTACAGCTGTGATAAGCTCTGTGACAAAAGGAACAGCAGGGGATTGTGGGAGCGCAAGGGGAGACACCTCGTCCACTTGGAGAGTCAAAGTTCTGCTTCTTTCAAAGGAGGTGATTCGTGAACTGTCTTAAAAGACACCAGGAGTTAAGCATTGGGAAAGAAGCTGGAGACTAAACAGATCAAGGCGCAAAGTAGTGAGAGAGTCTGGGGAAGTATGAAGTAAGAAAAGAAAAATAATGTGACCACACACATGTGCTCCAGTGTTGAAACACTTTATACAGTGCAGGCGGCGTGAACCGCTCTCAGCTGCGTGTATGCACGTGTAGTTTGAAACTGGGCATTTAGGAGTATTTACACTGTGGAATTAGCAAATGTGCTTTTTTCTTTTCTTTCCTTCTTTCTTTCTTTCTTTCTTTCTTTCTTTCTTTCTTTCTTTCTTTCTTTCTTTCTTTCTTTTTTTTTTTTAAAGATTTTATTTATTTGACAGAGATAGAGACAGCCAGCGAGAGAGGGAACACAAGCAGGGGGAGCGGGAGAGGAAGAAGCAGGCTCATAGCGGAGGAGCCTGATGTGGGGCTCGATCCCAGATCGCCGGGATCACGCCCTGAGCCGAAGGCAGACGCTTAACCGCTGTGCCACCCAGGCGCCCCTCTTTTCTTTTCTTTTCTTTTCTTTTCTTTTCTTTTCTTTTCTTTCCTTTCCTTTCCTTTCCTTTTCTTTCCTTCTCTTCTCTTCTCTTCTCTTCTCTTCTCTTCTCTTCTCTTTTCTTTTCTTTTTAATAGATTGGTTAAACACTTTGCCAGCACCACAAGCCCCAGGCTATAAAAACCTGAAGACGACTATATTTTCTCCTGATGTTTTCTCATATAGGCTGATATATTCCTATTAGAAAAAGCTTCTTTGACAGATTCTATTTCTGGCCTTGAATTATTTCATTTTCCCTGGAAGTTTCATTCCTTCATTTCACAAACCTGCCTAAGGGGTGCCGTGCTTGTCGGGGGGTCTTGCAGAGATGACAGCACTAAGAAGCCCGGACACACCTGTGGTCAGATACTCCCAGGAGCCCAGGGCCAGTGCCCTTGTTTCTGTCTGGACTTTGCGGAGCATTTTACCAGGAACTTAAGTGGACAGATTACTATCAGGAAAGAAAGATTCCTTAGCCTGTGAGATTGTTTTTTTCTTTTGGAAAATAATCCATTAGCAGTAACGGAGCCATAGCTGGCTCCAGGGTACCTCCCGTCTGGCTCCCACAGGAGATTACAATAGGGCCTGGCAAACTCTCCCAGGTCCATGTGTGACCATTCCCCTATTCAAATCGCCTTTCCCCACAGTGGTGTGCTCAGACTAGCTTCACTACCAAAAATTATTTGTCTAAGTAACCCCTGAGCTATGCTAAAATGACTAAGACATACTTGTGCCCTCCAGGGGAGTCAGGACCCATTTGTAAATATATAAAAACAAACAGAAGCAAAAGTAAGTAAGAATAGTACTTAAATTAGAGAATCAAAAGCATGGAAGGAATTATCTGATGCATCCATTTGGTATGCTTTCTTTTCACTGTTTATTTTTAAAAAGTAATCTCTATGCCCAACGTGGGGCTGAAACTAACAACCTTGAGATCAAGAGTCACGTGCTGCTTTACCAAATGAGCCAGCTGGGTGCCCCTAGTTTCACTTCCTTGATGATGTGTTTTGAAGCACCCAAGTTTTAGATTTTGATGATGCCCCATTTATTTTTTCTTCTGTTGTTTCATGTTATATCTAAGAAATATATATATTGCTCTATACAATTGCTTTTTAAATCAGTTAATAGCATAAAGGAGAATTATGCACTTATATTGTCTTTTATCATCATAAAAGGTAACAAAAGTACCTTCCCCAGTGTTCTTTGTCTTTTCATTTGGATTTGAATTACCATCTGGGGTGGGTCACTTTCAGTCCGAAGAACTTCCTTCAGCTTTTCTTTTAAAGTGGGTCTGCTAGCAGAAAATTCTTTCAGCTCTTTTCTTTGAGTTCTTTAAACTTTGAATACTGAACGTTGAACGCATAAAACGTAATGGCTACTTTGAAGTCTTTGTCTATTGACTCTGACGTCTAGGGTTTCTCATAGGCATTTTCTGATGCCTGCTTTTTTGTTGCTGTTGTTTTGTTTTGTTTTAATTGGGAGAGGGGCAAAGGTAGAGGGAGGGAGAGAATGTTAAGCAGGCTCCAAGCCCAGCATGGAGCCCAGTGCAGGGCTCGATCTCACAACCCTGACATCATGACCTGGGCTGAAATCAAGAGTCGGATGCTTAACGAGCGAGCCACCCAGGAGCCTCTAGACAAACTTTTTTTGTACACCCAACACAGGGCTCAAACCCACAACCCCAAGATTAAGAGTTGCACACTCCACTGACTGAGCCAGCCAGGTGCCCCTGAACATAATTTTTTAAAACTAAGAAGTGTAATATATACTCTTTATAATATGTCAAACAAAGGGAGAATTAACATATAAAGCACATGTTAATAATCTCCCCCTACTTCCCTCTAATACCTTCACTATTCCCTCCCTCCCATCTTCCACCCCGCCCCTAATTATCAATATTAACACTGTGCTGTATAACTTCCTACACCTTTCTTTTTGCTAATACAAATATATAAACCTAAAAAAGGGGTTTTTTTTCTTCACAAAAATAGTTACATGTAATACACACTACTGTGCAAATTTCTTCTTCACTTAATATTTCATATTAATTCCTCCTGGTTGGTATGTATAAATTTAACTCATATTTTATTTATTTATTTTTTAAAGATTTATTTATTTATTTTAGAGAGAGTGGTGCACAGGCAGGGGGAGGGGCAGAGAGAATCTTCAAGCAGACTCCCTGCTGAGCGTGGAGCCCACACAGCGCTTAATCCCATGACCCGTGAGATCATGACCTGAGCTGAAACCAGGAGTCGGATGCTCAACCGAGCCACCAGGTGCCCTTAAATTTAACCCATATTTTATTTTTATTTTATTTTATTTTTTTTTAAGATTTTATTTATTCATTCGACAGAGATAGAGACAGCCAGCAAGAGAGGGAACACAAGCAGGGGGAGTGGGAGAGGAAGAAGCAGGCTCATAGCGGAAGAGCCGGATGTGGGGCTCGATCCCACAACGCCAGGATCTCACCCTGAGCCGAAGGCAGACGCCCAACCGCTGTGCCACCCAGGCGCCCCTTAACCCATATTTTAAATAGCTGAATCATATTCCTTAATATGATGTAAATGCACAAAAATGTACTCCATTATTTCTCTACTGTTGGACATTCAGGTTATATCCAGTTTTTTGTTTGTTCTTGTCACTGTAAACAATGTTCCTACAAACATCCACATATATATATTTAGGTACTAATACATTTACTCCAGTAATATAGAGTGTTAAAAGAGAGATACTAGACCAAAGAATACATATATTTTCAATTTTAATAGATTCTTCCAGAATACTTTCCAAAGAGATTATGGTAAACTGTTACACCTTCACCAGCAATGCATAATGGTGTCTTATTTCCTTACTCTCTAACAACAGCTGGATGTTCTCAAAAACTGAAAGAATTTTTGTCAGCCATGTTTTGTAAAAGTGCATCCTTTTAAAAGTTTACATTTCCCAGGGGCGCCTGGGTGGCTCAGTCGTTGTTAAGCGTCTGCCTTCAGCTCAGGGCGTAATCCCGGTGTTCTGGGATTGAGCCCCGCATCGGGCTCCCTGCTCCGCTGGGAGCCTGCTTCTTCCCCTCCCACTCCCCCTGCTTGTGTTCCCTTTCTTGTTGGCTGTCTCTCTCTCTGTCTAATAAATAAATAAAATCTTTTTTTAAAAAAGTTTACATTTCCCTAACAGCTAGTGGGTTTGAGCATCTTTCCAGATTTCCTGTCCACTTGCATCACCTCTTCTGTGACTTGCCTATTCATATCATTTGCCCATTTTTCTCTGTGGGTTGTTCACTTTGTATGCATCCCACGCTGCAACTACAGTGGTCAATAAAGAGTCAGGACTACAACCCAATGTCCCAACTTCCAACCAGGATTTTCTCTGCTGTGGCCCTTTCCTGAACTATTATGTGTTTGTGTTGTTGTGGTGGTGCTGTGTATTTGTTTCATTATATTTATGTCTCCTCTGTCATAATGTTAGTGTAACTAGTTTGTTGAACAAAGTGAGTTCATAGTGCTTAGTTCTGCAGACAGAAGACCTTATTTTTTCTCACCAAGTTTTTCTAAAGTTCAGCTTACCGAATAGGTCATTCCTTACTACTAAATGAAACCTCGGACAGAGCCCATCAGGTTTTTTGTTTGTTTGTTTGTTTTGGTCCTCAGGTAATGAGAGTTCTCCAAGTGCTTTCAAATATCAAAGAGAAGACAGAATTAGAAAGATGCACTCTGTTTGGTTTGGAAGAAAACAAGCATTTGTGTTGTAAACTGCATAAGGGGTATATTAGGCAGCTCAGGCTGCCATGACAAAGTACCACAAACTGGGGGGCTTAAGCAACAGAAATGTATTTCCTCACTGATCTGGAGGCTGGAAGTCTGAGATCAAGGTTCCAGCATGGTTAGCTTCTGGTAAGAACTCTCTTCATAGCGTGCAGATGGCCACTTCCTCTCTGTGTGTTCACATGGCCATCCCTCAGGGCACGTGCGTGCATGGAGAGAAAGACAGAGTGTGTTCTGTTGTCTCTTCTTGTAAGGACACTAATCCTATTGGATTAGGGTCCCACCCTTATAACCTTACTTAAGCTTAATTTTATCTTCCAGAGGCCCCATTTCCAAATATTACTCACATTGGAGGTTAGGACTTCAACATATGAATTTGCAGGGAGGCGAGGGAGACACAAACATTCAGTACATAACAAGGGGCCACATGGCAAAGTGTTGGGAGTGGCTTCTAGGAGCTCAGAGTGGTCTCCAGTTGATTGTCAGCAGGAAAATGGGGACCTCAGTCTTACAATCATAAGCAACTGAATTCTGCCAATGATCAGAGCTTGAAAGAGGAACCTGAGCCCCAGACCTGACCAACACCTTGAATTTAGCCTGGTGAGATCCTGAACAGAGAATTGAATCATGCCATGTGCAGACTTCCAGCATAGGGAAACTGAGATAATAAATCTGTGTTGCTTTAAGTTGCTACATTGGCAGTGATTTGTTACACATCAAAAGAAAAGGAATACACTCTTTAGGAAAAAGAATCCAAAATTATAAAGGGGCCTAAAGGAGCCAGTGCAATGGAGGGGCCCTGAAACACAAGCTTTGTTAGTTTCAAGGTATATCCATCTCTGGCTCCAAGAAAGGGAGACGATGAGGAACACAGGGCATCAACTGCAGTATGACGGTGGATCAGATGTCCTAAACCAATTCTTTCTCTTTGGAAGGCTTTAGAAGATCTTTTGGAAATCCTCCCCTAGAGCATCTACCTGGACTTCCCTTGACAAGGCAAGACCTTTCCTCTAGGTTAGCTCCTGAGTTTCTAGCAGTCCATCCTCTTTGTTGGGATCACAGTGCCCTCCATGTGATTCTTTGAGGGAAGGTTGCTCTTAAGAAGATCCCAGTCAACTCCCTTATTCTAAGTCCACATCAGTCCCTAGGACACACCTGTCTTTGCCCCATGGCCAGTGGGAGCACAGTTTGCTCTCAGCACAACCATCTCTCTCCTTGTCCTATAAGTTTCTTTCTTTCTTTCTTTCTTTCTTTCTTTCTTTCTTTCTTTCTTTCTTTCTTTCTTTCTTTTTTCAAGATATTTATTTGAAAGAGAATGAGTGGGGTAGGGAGGAGCAGAGGGAGAGGGAGAAGCAGACTCCCCATCAAGTAGGGAGCCCAATGCAGAGCTCGATCCCAGGACCCTGGGATCCTGACCTGAGCTGAATAGAGACGCTTAACCAACTGAGTCACCCAGGCACTCCTGTCCTACAAGTTTCATTTGGTCTCTCATCACTAAGTTCCTCAAGCATGTGTCAAATTATGTCTTCTGGTCCCCAAACTCCAGAGTCACATGTCAAACTCTCTGTGTGGTTTTCTGGAAGTCTCCTATCTCCCTTGGCTTAAGGAAGGAGAGAATATACCCCTCGCCCCATGCACTGATGGCTATTCAGGAGGAAGACCATTGGGTTGGGATTCAGGAACTCTGAGCTCTAGTCTGACTTACTCTGTCGTTGGGGAACTTTCTTTTCCATTCTGGGCCTTTGCTTCCCTGGGTCAGTGAAATGAAGATGCTGGACTAGATTCACACATTTATTCAATCAATGATCATTGAGCCTCTGCTATGTGCCTGGAACTGTTCTGGGCACTGGGAGACAGCAGAGAACAAACTAGATGGCCTCTGAAGGCCTTTCCAGCCCTCAAATTCTCTGATGTGTCTCCCCACCCACTTTCCAGTTACCCCCCCACTCCAGATGGGCAGTCAGTCCTGGCTTCCCACATGACCATCTTTTCCACCCCAGCAGAGCCTAGCCTCCCCTTGCTGGGACCTTTGACAGAACTAGGGCTGAGCTTCCTCTGAAGGCAGCATTGCTGTCCCTTTCTGCTACTGCCCATTAATCTGGTCTGTCTGGACTGGAAGTGCTGCCTGACCAACGACAACGGAAAGGTTTATTTGTAGCAATCAGGAAGTCCCCCATGGCCCCTTTCCATCCACCTCTGGGACAGGAAGCCCCAGGAGGAAAAAACAAAAGATGAAACGCTGGCTGACTTCCCAGCTTCCAAGTGTTCAGCAATACCCTGGTCTGGAGGATCCCTTCTGCCCAGCAGACGGTGACCTCCCTCAGAAACTCCTTCCTTGTCATTGGGCCCCAGGCCCTCAGTTCCTTTCCAGAGGATCCAGAAGGACTTACATGACGTAAAAGAGGTATAAGAAATGAAGATTGACTCTCTGGGAAAGGATGCATGATGTCTGATCCTAAGCTAAGTCTCTGTGTCTGGGAGGGAGGGAGGCTGAATTCACAGAGTGGGAAAAATATTCTCGGTGGTTAAGGAAGCAAGTGAGTCAGCTGCTCTGACCTTCGTCTATGCCTTCCCATGGCCAGGGTAGTTTCAGGGAGGGGGTGGGGACGGAAGGGATTGCCAAGCCTCAATTTTTGCTTGCCGAGTTATTTGGGATACTTACCTGTGACATCACCTTCTATCCATCACTCTTCTCCCAAAAGCTTAGCTAACCCGCCTGGGAGAAAGTTAACATTACGGCCTTTGTAGGTGCCCAGGGCCTGTGCTTCAAAGGGTCTCATGCTTGGTTTAATGCTCTGCTGTTGCCATCTTCAAATTCTTGATAATTTCTTGATAAATTCTTTTTTTTTTTTTAAAGATTTTATTTATTCGACAGAGATAGAGACAGCCAGCGAGAGAGGGAACACAAGCAGGGGGAGTGGGAGGGGAAGAAGCAGGCTCATAGTGGAAGAGCCTGATGTGGGGCTCGATCCCACAACGCCAGGATCACACCCTGAGCCGAAGGCAGACGCTTAACCGCTGTGCCACCCAGGTGCCCCAATTTCTTGATAAATTCTTGATAAGAAGTCCACATTTTCATTTTGCACTGGGCCCCGATAATTGCACAACAGGTCCTGATTGAGAGTGTCCCACGTGTTAGGTTCTAAGCCAGGTACTTGACATACTTGTGTCATTCCAGCCTCTAACTGTGCTGAGCTAGGGACTCTTCGCTCCTTGTTACCACTGATGAAATTTAAGCTTAGGTAAATAATTTGCTGAAGGCTACGTACCAGGTACAAGGTGGAGTCAGGATTCAAACCCAAGTCTGACTCCACAGTTAGTGCTCACTCTGGTCCATGGTGCTGTCTACCAGAAGACATGCTTTTACTTCCATGATGTGGGAGAGCTAAGTCTGGAAAAGCAATTCAGGAGAGTTAGGTGGGGGTGGGATGAAGGGCTTTGATCAGAGCTAGAATTTCAAGCAAGCCCTAGTATATGTTTTTTGAGAACAACTCGCATGCACATTCACGTAGTCCCACATCTTCACTCACTCCAACTCTAATGCACACATATGCACACATGTTCACATCACACACACGCACACACCCCACCAGTCCAGAGCCTGCCTTCAGAAGCAGTTCAATTATGTGTATCATTACAGTGTCCTAGAGTGTCAACATCACAAGGACCCCTAGAGAAACACCTAATCTGCTAATCTGATTCCCTCATTTGACAGATGAGAAGACCGAAGCTCAGAGAGGGAAGAGATGGTCTAGGTCACACACTTCACTGGTGGCAGAGCTGGGGGCCTTGTGCCAGCCTCCCGACTCTAGATCCAAAGGCACAGCCTAGGATGAGCTGATGGGAAGTAAAATGGGGCAACTACAGACATATCTGAGCAGAAAGGAAGTACAATCCGGAGATTAACCAGGCTTCCTTTCCCTCCTGGCCACCCTTCCTCTGCACCCCAAGCAAAATTTACCCATCAGCATCTGAGAAATACTTTGCTTCTGACCCTGGCTGGGCACAGAAATCCCCACCTCCATGTCAGTATTTATAGTAATGTTATTGCTCAAGATGCAAAAACACCTGTTTTAAGGGGTCAAGTGGCTTGGACCAGCAAGGTTGATTGTTCTTCCATTCACAAGCAAAACAAAACACAAAGGCAAAATATAAACAGGATAAGGCATGAGGGCTTAATTACCCTATAGAAACAGGAGAGTTCTTATGAAGTAAAAAACAAAACAGAGACCTTCCAGGGACTGCCCTGGAGGAACAGGTGACCTGGGGCTGGGCCAGCTTTGGGCCTTCTCTGGGCAATCTCCCAACACCGGCCCCTAAGCCCAAACTGGGCTTGAGATGGACTCACGCTGCTAAAGAGCATGGTTTTGGTCTGCTTTGAAGACCCTTCTCCTCCCATGTTTCCTCCTGGACAGATCTGGGTTCAAATTTTGACTTTGCCATTTACTAAATGTGATTTGGGGCCTAGTTGCAGAGTCTTGCTAAGCCTCAGTTTCCTAATGTGCAAAATGGGCATGATACGCAAACCTACGTCTCAGGGGGTTCCCGTGTGGGTCTTTCAGTAATAAACCTGTAGAGTCGCACCCAGGCAAATCAGGAAGGCTGGTCACCTTGGGCTGTTGGGAAGATACTGTTGATGAGGCATTTATCAAAGTGGCTGGCACACTGTAATTTCTCCTACAATAATTTTTATCCTTTTCTCTTACCTCAAACATTCTTTTTAAAGTTTTATTTATTTATTTTAGAGAGAGAGAGCACACTGGAAAGCATGTGGGGGGGGCGCAGGGAGAAGAAGAGAATCCTCAAGGAGACTCCCCACAGGGCTGGGAGCCCTAGGCGGGGCTCAAGGCAGGGGCTCAATCCCAGGGCCTTGAGATCATGACCTGAGCTGAAATCAATAGTCAGATGCTTAACTGACTTAGCCACCCAGGCACCCCCTTACTTCAGACATTTAAAGAGCACCTTCTGTTTGCCACTCCTTGTGTTAAGCACTGTTAAGATAAATTATAAACATTCATAAAGCTCATTCTATATTTACAAAGCATTTTCATACCTATTTTCTCAGATAATCGTTACAACATCCCTACGAGGGAGGTAAAATTCAATATCCCCATTTTACAGGTAAGATAACTGAAGCTCAGAAAGATAAATGACTTACTCAAGGTCACTTGGCTGATAGGTTGCTATGGACTGAATATGTCCCTCCAAATTCATATGTTGAAGTCCTAATCCCCATTGTGATGGCATTTGGAGGTGGAGCCTTTTGGGAGGTAAATAAGTTTAGATGAGGTCATAAGGGTGGAGCTTCTCATAAAGGATTAGTACCCTTATAAGAAAAGACTGGAGCTCTCTCTCTCTCTCTCTCTTTGTGTCCTGTAAGAAGGTGGCAATCTGCAAACCAGAAAGAGGCTCTCACTGGACCTCTCAGCTTCTAAAACTGTGAGAAATCAATGTTTGTTTAAACCAGCTAGTCTACAGTATTTTGTTACAGCAGCCTGAGCTAACCGATATGTAGGGGAAGGGCTAGGATACACATTAAGTCCTTCGGCTGCAGAGCTTAAGGATTTTCACGTCATATCACACTGTCCTACTATCCTTCTCCATCCTCATCCATGGAGGCTGCTGATAGCTCCTATTTCTCCTTTATCAGGAAGGATTCTTTGCTATAAATAGGAACCACATTCTGGCTTATTTAAACAGAAAAGGGAGGGCACCTGGGTGGATCAGTTGGTTCAGCGTTTGACTCTTGATTTCGGCTCTGGTCATGATCTCAGGGTCCTGGGATTGAGCCGCGTGTTGGGCTCCCCGCTCATGGGGAGTCTGCTTGAAATTCTCTCTCTCCCTCTTCCTCTGCCCCTCCCCTCACTTCGCACACACGTGCTCTAAAATAACAAAGAAATCTTTAAAACAAAACCAAAAAACCGGAAAAGGAACTGTTGAAGGGATATTAGGTAGCTCACAGGATCTCCTGGAGGGCCAGAGAAGCTTTCACCTCAGGGTCAACTCCCAGATTCACTACGTAGACCTGGCCCAGTGAGCACATGACAGCCACTACTCTAGGGAGTGGGTTCCACTGCCTGCACCATCAAGATGACCGATGCCAGACCCTGGACTCTACCACTATAGCTGCTGCCTCTGCTGCCAGCCGTGGCTCCCACTGATTCCGCACACCCCTGCTTCTTTGCCTCACTAGCTTCCAGTTCCGGGTCAGCCTAAGGCAGGTCCATCTGACTGGCAGGGCTTAGGTCATGTGCCATGCCTTAGTTGCAGGGGCTTGCTGGGAAAGCGAGTCTGGTATTTTCAGTTTCTATAATGGGAAGCTGGCTCTGTCTATCTCATAAGATAGGGACCTCTCCAAAACAACTAAAACCACTTGTTATCCTGTCCCTTCTCCACTTTCTCCACACTTCTAGGCCAAACACCTCCAAACTTCAAATTTTATTTTGTCTCAATAGACCTTACTGAAGGTATCCCAGCTGTTGTGAATTCATCCAGAGTGAAGTCCAGAGTTCTTAAAGAATGTATGCTTTTACACAGGTGTGTTAATCCAGGTCTTCCAAGAAGCTGAGCTGAGAGTGGATTAAACATGCAAGGATTTTACTCATATGACAACACGTGGGGGGGAAAAAATGAGAAGGGAGAGGCTCGTTGAACCATAAATCCTCCATGCAAGTCTGATCCTAAGTAAGCAGAAGGGGAGGGAAGGTTGGGTGGAAAGTGTCCTAGACCACTGTGCAGTCTATAAAGAAGGTTGGGCTGTCGTGAAGCCAGAGTTGGCTGTCAGAGGAGTCCGTGTGCCTCAGGAATATGTCTTTTTAGTCTCCCTGCTGCACATAGTCCTTGGCTGGTAGCCACTCAAAGGAGGTGTGGTGTCAGCACAAATGGGGTGGTGGACTTTACAGACCAGTGTCTGGGGCCCTTGGTCTATTACACTCCTATAGTTGGAGATCTGCAGGGCACCTTTTCATTGCCCATACATGCTCTTCTCTCCATCTGCAATGCTTAACGACTGCGCTACCCAGGCGCCCCAGAGGCTTGATTTTTAATTTTTGTTTGTTGTTTGGTTGGTTGGTTTTCTCACTTGCCCAACTCTAAACCCCTTTCTTATCTTTGGATATTTCTCCACCATAGGAGTCTTGGAGAGAGGCAGATCTTGTCTCCTATTATAGAAGTAAAAAAGGCCAGAAGTGTGCTTTCCAGCCCTCCCTTACAGCTAGGGTATGCATATATGATTTAGACCCTATCAATCAGGTACATTCTCCTGGAACGTAGAATAAGGCACTTGTATTGCAAAGAAGCAGGGATGGTGGAGAATTTGGTAGCGGCGGGGACAGTGGTAGTAACATCTAGATTTTAGGGCAGCAATGCCAGTGAAGTGAATGGTGGCCTCTGGGTCCAGTGTTCAGGGCAGGGGTAGAGGTGGCAGTGGTGTCTATTGAATTGGTTCTGTAGCATGATAGATTAGGGATGAGGTGTACCTGCTGACTACCTTTGTTTCTGCCAATTGTTCTAACACCTTTATTGAGATAATTCACATACCATACGATTCACCCTTGTAAAGTATACAATTCATTTTCTAGATTATTCATAGATATATGTAACCATCACCGTAGGCAATTTTAGGATATTTTTATCATCTCAAAAAGAAACCTGCTCTTTAAGTATCACTCCCACCCCTCCTGCTTCTCCCTCCCCACCCCCCCTCCCCAGCCCCGAGCAACCGCTAAGCCACTTTCTATCTATCGATTTCCCTGTTCCTTTCATATGAATGAATCACATAGTATATAGTCATTTGTGACTGGCTTATTTCATTTAGCACATTTTTTTCAACATTCGTCTATGCTGTATCTTGTATTAGTAATTCATTCCTTTTCATGACTGAATGATATTCCACTGTATTCCAGATCTTGTTTATTCAATCATCAGTTGATAGACATTTGGGCCTTTTCTACTTTTCGGCCATAATAAATAATACTACTATAAACGTGTGTACAAGTGTGTGTGTGGATATATGCTTTCATTTTTAGCCCATTTTTTGAGCCTAATTCTTCAGGCTTTCTGGTGATTCTATGAGCTATAGAAGATCATCCTAACGAATTTATTTCTTATTCAAATCAGCCAGGGTTCACTTCTATTCTTTACAACCATGAGGCTTTTACTCCTTTCCCTTGGGGCCAAGTTCTTAGCCCCAGGACAAAAGGGTTATTGTTGGCTACTGTGACACACTTCCCAATTAACTTTCTAAGTTTCAAGTTCAGCTTTCTCTATACTTTAATGTGGATATTGAGATCCAAAGAGAGAAAGTGACTTGCCCTAGGCCACACAGCCAGTCCGTGGCACATATAGGACTGGAATCTAGGACTCCCCGTCACAATTTAAGTTCCTCCCTTTATACTATGCTTCCTTTCATCAACTCAACAAATGTTTGTTAAACTCTGTGGCTGTGGGATATATGGAAGAAGCAGAGGATATGAAGTCCAAAGACATGATTTCTATTCCCAGCTTTGCCACTTCCTACCTTTGTGACCTTGGACAGTTTACCTAATGTCCCTGGGCCTCAGCTAGCCTATCTGTAGAAGAGGGGGAGGATTCTGGGGGAAGAGGTTGAATTAGACAGAATCTCAAACGCCTACAGCCTCTGTAAAGGGCTACTGTTTTACTTATTCTATTTTACTCACTCATAGTTTATTCCCTCTTAATTACAGTTTATAGCAGAAACATTTATCTGCATTAAAAAGAATAAATTCTGTTGTTTTAGTCCTTTCTCCCATTTTGTTGCTTTTTCATCTCACATCTTTTCCATATTCTTCTTAGTTCTTATTTTGCTTGATTTTAATGATGCCATTTCAGGTCGTATTCTTTCAACGTAGACAACACTGCGTTTACTTCATTTTCACAAAAACTCGGTTCTTTTCCTCTTTCTTTCTTTCTTTCTTTCTTTCTTTCTCTCTCTCTCTCTCTCTTTCTCTCTCTTTCTTTCTTTCTTTCAAGATTTTATTTATTTGACAGAGAGAGACACAGCGAGAGAGGGAATACAAGCAGGGGGAGTGGGAGAGGGAAAAGCAGGCTTCCCGCTGAGCCGGGAGTCCAATGCGGGGCTCAATTCCAGGACACTGGAATCATGACCTGAGCCGAAGGCAGACGCTTAATGACTGAGCCACCCAGGCGCCCCTTTTCCCCCCTTTTCTGAAACTTCTGGCCCTCTCAATCTAGCTCTTTCTTCCTTCTGTTGAATACATGGCCAAGAAATATTTCACTTACAAGAAAAGGGTTTAAGAAAAATAACAGAGCAAGTACTTTGACCAACGGCAACATATCCTTGGCAGAAGATGGCAGCTAGATGCTTGGATTAATAAATAAGACCTGAAATCTGATTTTTAATGTGAAATCCCATTCTTTAAACTCAGGCAATTAATTCAATTTAAAGATTGACCCACATAGTGTTTTTCCAATTAGTGGTTGAGATCCTATAGTCACTATACTCTTCCTGTGAGAAGGAGCACCAGCGCCTCCTAATGGCAGATGAGAGAAGGAACGGTGATTCTGCCATGCGCCGCTTATTGACGGTACGTACCTCCTAGCCCTTTATTAGGGTTTGAGCATCACCCTCTGAAAGGGTCAGAACTGGAAGGCCTTGTCCTGGGCCCCTTGTTTTATGGATGGGTGTCTGAGGCACATGGAGGTCTTTCTTCCCAATACCCAGAAGCCGCCTAGCCAGCTCCTGGGTAAAATCGATGAACAGAATCTGTCCTCTGGGAAGCATCAGGGATGTACTGGCACAGAGCCCAAATTGTGGCTAGAGAAGGATGTGGGGAAAGGAGAAAGGATTGGAGCAGGAGATACCAAAGGAAATTGGAGGCTGTTGCAGAGCTCTAGGAATGGGGCAAGGGCTAAGGTAAGAAAATGAGAAAAAAAGTGATTTGAGAAAACACGATGGAAAAGAAACAGACATGGGGAGACATGGGATCCAGAGAATGAAGGGGTGGGACTACCAATGTCCATCAATGAGTGACACTTTATGCTACCAGATTAATTTTTATAAAACTTCAATTTGGGCATTCATTAACTGCAGCCAATTTGAGCTTCATCATGAGACCAGGCACGAGGCACTCTGTCACCATGTGGACACTGAATGCCCTTCCCCACACCCAGCCTTCTCCCCCAGGAGTCTATCAGGAATCCTAGACTAGATGGGGGTTAAGAAGTCCCAGTGCGAGTCCCATGTTCAATTATTTTCTGGAGCTTGGAGAAAGTCACTAAACATCTGGGACTTTAACTTTTTCATCTCTAGTATACCTATCTGAACAATGGCTCCCTCCATGAGGCTGTTCTGCTGAGCCGGTGTGTTCACTCAGTTTCTCCTCTAGTTGTGCATGCTATCTGAATTTACTCTTCTCACACAGATACCAGCCTTACTGGATTAAGGTCCACCCTAAATGACCTCATTTTAACTTTATTACCTCTTTAAAAACCATGTCTCCAAATACAATCACATTCTGAGGCACTGGAGGTGAGGACTTCAATATATGGTTGGGTTTGGGGGGGACACAATTCAGCCCATAACAGAGGCCATACACAAATAACTACAGATTGTAGGCTCCATCTATATGAAAAGACAAAATTACAAAGATGGAGAACAGATGAGTGGTTACCTGGAGTCGGGGATGGGAACAGAGATTGATTGTGTCAGTGGGGAATGAAGGCACACGGGAATATTTTGGGGGTGATCAAGCATTCTAAAATTGGGTTGTTGTTTTAAGTGGGGGTAACATCATCAGATCTGTGTTTTAGAAATATCATCCTGGGGGCACCTGGGCGATTCAGTCAGGTAAGCATCCAACTCTTAATTTCTGCTCAGGTCATGATCTCAGGGTTGTGAGAGCAAGCCCTGTGTTGGGCTCTGAGCTGGGGGTGGAGTCTGCTTGGGATTCTCTCTCCCCCTCTCCCTCTGTCCCCCCTTTCTAACAAAATGAAAGAAAGAAAAAGAAAGAAAGAAAGAAAGAAAGAAAGAAAGAAAGAAAGAAAGAGAAAGAAAAAGAAAGAAAGATTATCCTGGAACTGATGTTAAAGATGGACCATGGTACAGATTGGAATAGAGATGAGGCTGGAGAAGATGAAGATGAACATGAATTTCCTTAATAAGCAGAAAAACAAGAAAAACAGACCGATGATAAGAATGTCCTGAAATTGGACAGGTACAGAGAAATCAAAGGTGTGATGGAGCCATCTCCTCCTGGACAGAAAGGGGAAACGAGGAGAATTTGTTTGGGCGAAGTTTACCCCTTAATTTTGTTTTTACTCCAGAGTCTTAGGAGAAAATATTGGAAGGTAAGATAATTCAAATTAGTCAATCCATGGAATATTTACTAGATGAAATTTACTAGATACAACACTGTGTATGAAGTTTATATATATAGGAATGTATGAAGCCTCCCTTTGGGGTCTCCAGCAGCAGTATTCTCTGCAACTCTCAAGCCTGTTTAGGACCTGTGCTTGGTCCTAACTTTTGTCCATAAAAGCACCCCACCCCCACCTCGCCTCATTTCTGATCACTGGGCCTTTGAAGGAAGCTGGATTTCCCCAGTTAGTTTATCAGCAATGCTCACCGTGATAACAGACTATGCAATAGTTTGAGTGGTGGAAGGAGAGGTAAGACAACACCTTCCACAAACAATATTCTGTAGCTCAACAAAAGGGATTATAGAACAGAACAATATCTAATTCAGTTTTATCCATCCATTGATTCATTCAGCCATTCCGTTACCAGTCAATGCGTATTTGCTAAGGGCCCACCCTGTGCCAGCAATGGCCACTCTGGCTGCTGGGAATCCAGCGATGAAAGAGATTTAAGATTTCCATTCCGTGGGAACTGAGGATCTAGTGTGTGCCCTCCTTCTGCAGATTCCGGCCTGAAGTTTCTAAGGGATCCCTTCTGAGCACAGTCCAGATGGAAAAGACCCCAGAATGCCTGTCATACTTTTTCTAAGACAAATGCCCACCACCACCTCCCACCCCTATTGCTTGGGTAGATAGGTTGTGAAGTTCATGACCACCCCCGCTCCCAACCATTTCTGCATTTCCACATAGTTCATTGGCCAGAGCTGTCTTTACCCTCCATTTTAGTTCCTCTTCTTATTTTTCCTCACTCCGAACTCACTGCCATCTGGCTTTTGTGCCTCTTGCTTCTGGGACCCATGTCATCAGAGGCCTCCTGACTGCTGAATCCCATGACTTCCTCTCAACCCCTACCTAACACCATTTCAGGGAAGCATTTGACACTGTTGGAAACTCCCTCCTTCAAACTCATTTCTTTTGTTTCCACATTAAACCCTCCCAATGCCTCTCTCTCTCTCTCAGTTCCCTTTTTAGGCCTTTTCTTCTTTGGGTGTCCCTTATCTGCTGATGCTCCCTAGGGGTCGGCCTTCAGCTCTGTCCCTGGGTGACCTACTCCCCTCTGAAGGTCCGTCCAGGTGTTGTGGATCCCCAGTCTGACTCTGCATCTGAGCGTCTCGTATCCTACTGTATCTCATATATATAGTGAGCTCCTAGAAGGAATTCGATGAGTGACTGAGGAATGAGTAGAGGAGCACCTGTCCGAGAGGAACCTGTCCATGGCTGCTCAGTATCCTGAAAAAGACATCGATACTCTGAGATAGATTTATTTATTTATTTGTTTGTTTTTGGCGGGGAGGGGCAGAGGGAGAATCTTAAGCAGGCTCCACACCCAGCGTGGAGCCGGATGTGGGGCCGGATCTCATGACCCGGAGATCATGACCTGAGCCCAAATCAAGAGTTGGACGCTTAACCGACTGAACCACCCGGGTGCCCTGATAACCTGAGATTTAAAAGACAAAACCCTGAGATAAGCTGAGCAAACCAGGTTCAACCATTTAGGAATTACAGAATGGGGCATTGTCAAGAGCATCTGTAACCATGCGGTAAGAGCTGGAGGTAGTGGAGGAGATGAGCCCTGGTAACTTATGGCTGCGTTCAAACTAAAGTCCTGAGGAAGCAGAAACTGTGATTAAGCCAAAGCCAAACAGGTCACGGAGAGAGGAGCAGTGGTGCCAGGAGAGCACACTGAAGCAGAGAGAGCAGCTACTATCCCCACTGTGTCTAGAATGGCCTTTGCACTCTCCTTTACTCCATACCAAAGCTGAGGCCACATGACATTTCCATGGAAGTCTTCCCAGCCAGCAGTGCTGGGGGCCAGAGAGCAATGGTCTCTAGAGAAGGATCGTGTTTCTTTCTAGCCCTGAATGCCAAGCCTCCCTCACCCTCTCTTCCCGCCCCCAATTTAATAATTCAGAAATGATGTCTTAGGACAAAACTTCCCATAACAAATGTCTAATTATCTTCATTTTTACCATCACCCCTCTGGTTTTAGGTAATTTTGCCATAAGCGTCTTTGTCACTTAACTAATTGGCTGTAAGGCGATGTTGCCGCAAAAGAAAAAAGTAACTAGTTGATTGCTTGGTTTGACAGTTTGTCGGTTTCATCCACTGGTTGAGTTTGGTTTCATTTCTCCATTAATGCAGTACTCCCATTTTTACATTATATAAATCTTAGCTCTCATAATGGTCTATACAGTGGCACAGGGTTTTGAACCCACATTTCCCATAGAATTTTGTAATGTCTATCAATGGACATGTGGCAATATGCCAAGAACAAACAACAGTGTAGAAGGCTTTCGCAAGGAAAATACAAAGTTCAATTACAGATATGCATCCTGCTCTTTGGAAACTGATACCTCTCTTAATGAAGGAAGAAATTTTAGCAAAAAACATTTGATGTCTGGTGAGATGAATCAGCAAGCGCAAAAAAAAAAGTATAATACTGTGAATGAAAGACTTTGAAGACAAATGCTTAGATATAATCTACAAATTAAAACCAGTTATTTATGCAGTACTGCCATGAATCTACATTATACATTTTGAATGTATTCAAATATTTCATATTTTGCCATAAGGTCTTTTTAATTTTGTTATTCATTTTTACTTATGTCCTTTTTAATGAATGTGATTTTCTTTTTCATGATTTTATCTTTTATGGCAAAATTGCCTTTCAGCTAATTAGTTATGTGGCCAAAATGCTTGCAGCAAAGATGCTTGCAGCGAAAATATGGACACACACTCCTCCAAAACACCCTTCCAGCCCACAAGGGGAACGGGAAAGGAAAATAATATACAAAGCAATTGCAAGATGGGAGTGTGGTGGGGGGATCTTCCTGCTCTTTTTCTGTGTGACTGAGGCAACAAAGGTAGTGAAAGGAAACTTTTGGCGATTGAGCTGAGAAATACACAGGCTGAGGCACAAGCGTGGGCTGGGGGTGTGTGTGGTGGGGTGGCAGTGGGTGGGAAACAGGAACCAGTGTCTGAGTGCCCTCTTGGCTCACCCACTTTGTTTTGGTAACTGAGGGGTTTTACATTGATTTTTATAGATCTGATAAGGTGTGTTAGAACAGCATGTTATTTTAGCCTTCCCTGGGCTCTTGCCTCCCCATCTGTCAAGAGGGTTGATGTGTCCTGGCCTTGATAGCTGTACATTCCACAAGACAGTTTGCACAAGGTACACATGTTCTCATAAAATAGCTCTTTTTATATCAGATTGTTGTGCATGTTAGAAGCTGTAACAATGACAGCACTCTGATTTCATTTCTTCTATATTTCAGCTAAAGTGAAACGATACATGCCATCTAGTCCTGGATACCTAATCCAGTTTTCCCCACATTTCTTCTGATCCCCAGGTTGAGTTAGTTGCCTTTGCCAGGTTTCCATGGCAACCCGTGCTTCCCTCACAGGGCAGCTGTTTACTCCCCACAGACTTAACTCTCAGAGATGAAAACCATGCTGTGTTTCCAATAGTCACACAGGGCCTGATAGACAGGAGGCCTTGAATAATATTTGATGAATGAATGTATGAATGATCTAATGCTAAATACCTTGGTGTTAATAAGTTCTGGGTCCCCAGGACTCAGTTATGTGGCCCCTAAATCATGATTCTTAATCTTGTATTCCTTCTGACTTGTTCTCCTGCCTGAAATGCTATCCCCCAGAGACTTGTGGCAGCCCTGTAGCCCAGCTAGCTGGTGGGGCTCCTGAGCTGCTCCCACAGGCCCCCTTTCCTGGTCAGAGGCCTGGCCTCTTTCCCCTACTCTCAGTCTGGGGGTCCTGCCTGCATATAGGTTGACCACTCCTCATTTTCTCCCCAATATTAGGTCCAGTCTAGATTTCCCATCCCATGCCCTGTCGCAATCATTAGATTTTCTGATGCCAGTCATTTCTGGGATGAAGTGGGGATGAAAAGGAGGAAATAGGAGGGTCAGCTTCTATTTCTAACATCAACGTCTTTTGAAACATGAAGGCTGAAGAATCTTGATCCTATGGCTCCCACTTCTGGTATCAGCTGACGCTACCGTCCCCAAGTTTTGGCTGGCCTCAGTTGCTTAGGAAATACTTTGGTTGAATTTTCTGATTCCTGGGGAACTGTTCTTGTTTTTGACATTGATGTGAAGCTGCGTCTTTAAGGAACAGGGACTGAATTGTCTTTTTTTTTTTTTTTTTTTTAAGAAGCAGGATTAAGGTAGAGGGAGAAATGGTGGTCCTTTTCCCTTTTGGAGATTTGCCAGTTACATTTCAAATAGGGAAAACATTACAGATGCCTGGAATAAGAAGATGGGTTAATTTTACATTGCTAATGCCCCAGGCACAGAACATGCCCTGTTGGGTCTGCAATTGACCAGGAATGGTAGGGCTTGAGAGCTCCCCCTGCTGACCTCCCAAGTCTATTCCAAACTTTTATTAATTTTTCACAAGAGCTGTTGTTAAAATTAAATGATATAAATTTACAATTAAATCATATTAAAAACAAAGACAACAAATATTCAAATATCATCACTTCCTAATTATTTTACTACATTTTACTGCCACATGTGCTCTTGAGGTTATTTGTTTATATCTATTGTGGAAGTAATGGTGTGATATTGAGAGTCCGTATCTAACTCTGTGTTTAATGACTTCAATATAAGGAGCTTGAAATCTGCCATGATGGGAGTATATACACCACAAATTGTCAACCACTACAAATCAGGGCTTTTAAATTTGATTGTTAAACATTTATTAGTATACCACTGCGTTTTATTGTCCTTTCTTTGAAAGATCATGAAACAGAGGACTAGAAAAGTTAAGTGATTTGGCTAAGGCCACACAGCTAGGAAGTGGTAAAGCTGGGATTCAAGCCCAGGTTTTTGTTTGTTTGCTTGCTTTTTAAAAGAAAAATAGATTTCCAAAGCCCACATGTGCTCCTTTTAGCTCCTCTCCCCTTAGGTAGGTATGTTCAAGCTGGGTAGGCCTCCCAAGGTTAACCACTAATCTGGCTTCGAAAAGTCACCCAACCTTTTAATATTAGTATATCTGGGGTCATGTTGGGGCAGGTATCCTATACAGTATTATCATCTGCTCCCTTTGGTGGGGGGTATTGTCAAGACTCTTTGGTCAATTATCTTGACTTACTTCCCATCCCTGTGGAACAATGACAAGAAACTTGAATTCCAATCCCAATACTACTACTCAACCCTGTGGCCTGGAAAGTTCATCTCTCCTCTTTAAATCTCATTAATCTAGTCTATAAAATATGGACAAACACAAGCCATTTGCAGGGTTGCTATAGGAATTAAATGAAATCTCACTCTCAAGGCACCTAGTACAGTGTACCTGGTGTACAGTAATATAACCCAACAGTTATTGATTTTATTACGTGCAGGCATGATGTGAGGGTTTTATATATGTTTTCTGAATTATAACTGTGGCCAAATAGAATTCTTTGATTTTCTCATTTGCTCGTTCTCTGTCTCCCACGGCTCAGTAGTCAAATGCATCACCATTTACCTAAAGATTTAGATTCCAGATCTAGGTATTTTCCTTCATTTCTGTCTTTCCTACACTCTATTCATTTAATTCACCAGCAGGTTTTGGTGACTCTAAAAAGAAAACCCAAGTCACTCAGTTCTCTCAATTTCCACTACCACTATTCTATTTTAAGCCATTACCATCCCTCAAATATCTTTATGAGAGTGCAAGCTACATGTGAACAGGCTCTGTGTATTATTGATCATGGCTATATCCCCAGCACCCAGAACAGTGCCTGGCCCTTAGTAGGCTTTTGCAGTCGTGAATGAGTACATGTTGCAACAAAACTTTTAGGTGGGTACATTGTTATTTCTGTATTATAGATAGGGTAACAGGCTTACAGTGGTTAAATAACTTACTTAAGGTCACACAGCAATGATCAAAACCAGGATTCAAATCCAGGGACTAATTGTAGAGCTTGCTCCATTTTCCACCATGCTGCCATACTGAACTACACTGGTTTAGGCTGAAGTCAATTACTACTGGTACTTTATAGCTGATGTTAGGAGAAATTTTAGATGAAATCCTCCAACCTGAAACCTTTTCTTGAGAATAAAGTTCTTGTGCCCCTTCACACCGCCTCATAGGTGCCACATCAATTACCTTCTCTCAGGTCTCACCTCTCTTCTTTGGACTCTTCTCCCAACATTTTAGCTACAATGAAGTCTTTTTTTTTTCCTTCCCAGCAAATGCTCCTGCCTCTATCTGAAACATTTCTCCTCGCCTGCCCCTTCTGGAAAACCATCCGTAATTTCTCAATTCTGAGGGATTATAACAAGCAGTACTTTATCCCAGCTGGCATCACTCTACTAAAATTACTGGTTTTTTCTGTCTTTATCATTCACTGTTGTGTCGCCAGTGTCTAAGAAGTGCCTGGACTAGGTACTTGATACACGTTTGTTGAATAAAGATATGAAAGGGCAAGGATTATTTTATCAATCTACAGGTGGTAAGGCTGTGGCTCCTAGAGCTGAGGTATTTTGTCCTGGGCCAGTCGTTAGGTTGTAGACGGGAGATTTGAAACCACAGCTCCAAACACAGTCCCTCCCGATCACGCGCACGCTCCCAGCGCCTCACTTCCGTCCTCTCCTACCTACTAGCTCCGCCTACTTGAGTCTGCGCGGTCTCCGAGACTAGTTTGACCCTCGGGCGGCCGCCGTAGTGCGTCGCCTCTGTTGCTGTGGGAAACGACCCCGGACCCGGGAGAGAGGAAAGACGTTTCCCGCCGGCGGGAGCTGCAGTTGTTGTGGCGGGGCTTTCAGCTCCGCAGCACCATGGCGGACCAGCTTTATTTGGAAAATATAGACGAGTTCGTCACGGACCAGAACAAGATCGTGAGGAGCTGGGACTGGGGAACGTGGGCAGGCGACTGGAGTCCTGGGCCCGGCGAGGGCAGCGGGGGCCTTGACCCCTCTGCGCTTGGCCTGGTGGGGACTGGCTGAGGGGAGACAAGTCCCCACGTCTCGTGCCCCAGGGCGAGCGAGAACTCGCGGGGGGAATTTTTCTGGCGCGCGTGCAAGTTCGCGTCCCTTGGGTGGGCGTGCTGGGCACTGGCAAGGAGTAGGGGCCAAGAAGGACAGGCGTGGAGGCAAGGGCACTGGTAGATAATTCTGAGGCGTTTCTACATCTGTCTGATATGGTGGTTGGAGTTTAAAGCCCCAAGTTTACTGTTGAAGAAATTGTGCCTTAATTGGGTTTGGTGACTACTTGTTTAACCTTTCAACAGTCGGTTTCCTCCTCTAGGAAATTTGGTATTCATAGACTTGACCTGCCTCCCAGGGTTGGAATGAAAGATCCAGTGAGACGATGAATGTGAATGGAGTTTGCGAAACGTAATAATTGAGCGGTTACTATGAGCTTGGGCTATACATTACTGCATTTAATCTTTACGGCGACCCACCCAGAGGGCCGTGGAAGTATCCCTAAAAAGGAAGTCGAAGCAGAGGGGCCAAGTAACTTATTTATTTGTAGTTAGTAAGGGGATAGGCAGTTTTCCAGCCTAGGTTAGTCTCTTTTGCTAATACTTTGCCTCAACTATGTAAGTCTTAATTATTGGAAACTCAGCATTTAGCATTGGAAGATTTCAAGAGGTGAGGAGCGTACAAGGAAGTGACAAGTGACAAGAGAGTTCAGGAAGGATGGAAGGAGTATCAAGGCTTGATGCCAGTGGATCCCAGTTTAACCCCAGATACAGTATTCATCCACTTTCGTTCCCGGGCCCCTGCACCACCTGTGCCTCTTAATGTTTGTGTGGCTGCAACTTTTCTTAGTTTATGAGTCATGCACTTCAAAGTAATCTACTTCCTGGATGAGTTTTAACAGTTATCAGTGGCAGCCACAAAAAAGGGCAGAATGTGAATAAAGGGCACTCGTAAAACAAAGAATGTGAGGGAAATGAGAGCTTTTTCTTTGCATATTCAGCCTTTCTTTTTAGACTTTCCCGTTAATTAGCCTGTGAAACAAACTTTTTAGTATTTGTAAGATAAAGATCTCAGTCCTACCTGCCCAGACGGTTCTTGGCAAAACTAGGGTGGCATCTACTGTAATTTACTCTTAGATGATCATCTAAGAGTAGGAATCTTTAGGAGCCTTGGGACTGACCTGCACTCTGGAATCATCTAATGTTAAACAATCCCTTCTTACAGGTGACATACAAGTGGCTGAGCTATACACTAGGGGTTCATGTTAACCAGGCCAAACAGTAAGTCCAATTTACTAGTAATTTTACTCATATTGGAGTTGTTTGTTTTGTTTTTTGTTTTGCTTTGTTTTAAGCTTTACAGATAGCCTTGAAGTTAGAAGTTTTTTCTTCCCTTGGAAAATGGGAAAGAATACCAATTTTACTACCTTATACCAGATTTGTCTATTATTTCAGAGATAGGTGGACTTATATACAAATTTGTGGTGATACATTTACTGGATTTATTTGTAGCCTTGACTTCTGGTTAACATCATTTTGTTATTTCAAATTTACTAAGTGGGTTAGACAATTCTGTTTACATCTCAGATTTTATATTACCTGTTATATCTTTGTTACATTTTCACATGTGTGCCTTAGGCCCACATGTGGATGTTATTGAAGTACTTTATAATGAGGTCAACAGGTGTTCAACACAAGCTGCGTGACAGTATAAGACCAGGGAGAATGTGGTAAAAGGGAGTGTTTAGGATGGCACAGAGAATTGCCCTTCTCGAACTTTGCTGTATCACCTTTCTTGCTGAAACTTGTAGTTCCGCATGAGGCCAAAAAGGAAAAGGCAAGCTTTTGAATTAACTTCAAAATTTCTTAAAAATGTTGTCTCTGTCCCAAGGAGAGGAAGAACAGGCCGAGGGCACACATATTAAGTTAAATACCCATTTAGTTCACTTTATTCCTTAAGATGGTCTGATTTTTCCCCATTCTTTGAGTCATGGGAGCTTTCTTTGAGCCAGGGAATGTTCCGTGAACCTTAGAAAATTCCTGATATCTGGAACGGGTTGATTTGGCTTTATGTGGACTGCTGTTTGACAGACCTAGAATCTGGCTTTGACTGTGATGTTCATGCGTTCAGGACCTGAAACTCTTGGCCTAGGGATGAATTTGGACTGATTTTGACTATCTGAGATTTCTGTTGCAAATGCCAGTGCTGACCCAAACCCAAGAGTTTCGGGTAACTTTCAGAATGGACATATCTAAGACTAATTGTTATGGTTACAGATGTTTATGAAATAACTATTAACCATATTAGCCTGTTGGGGCTTAAAGGTGCGTATTGAGGGCTAGAAATGAAATAAAGTTGCCTGTAATTTTATTGTAGTTACCTTGATTACCTGTAATTTTTCTAGAACTAACATACTGTCTAGCCCCTATCTCTCAACCAGCTTCATCCCATGCCACTCTCTACCTGACTTACTCTATAGCCATATTCGGTTTTTTGTTCCTCAAATTTGCCAGGCTCATTTCTACCTTAGGACATTTGAACCATTCCCTTTGTCTGGAATGCTTCTCCCAGCTGTCCTCATCCTTCAAGTTTTAGCTCAAATGTCACACATTACTTTTTGCAACAACCTTTCCCTAATGCTCTATTTCAGGTAACCCCACCCCATCCTAGCTCTCTGTCATATCACTCTGTTAATTACTTTCCTAATTAAAAAAAAAAAACAACAGCTTTATTGAGATATAATTCACATACCGTATAGTTCACCCATTGAAAATGTATAATTCAGTAGTTTTTAGTATATTCATGGAGTTATGCAGCCATCACTATAATTGATTGTAGAACATTTTCATCACCCCCAAAAGAAACCTTGTATCCATTAGGAGTCACTTAGCATTTTCTCTCCACTCCTTTCTCATCCCTCCCCCACCCTCCTGGTATTAGGCAACCACTAGTAAACTCTCTTTAGTCTGTAGATTTACCTATCCTGGTCGTTTCATATGAATGGAATCCTATAATATATAGTCTCCTGTGTCTGGTTTCTTTCACTTAGCATGATGTTTTCAAGGATTGTCCATGTTGTAGCATGTATCAGTACTTAATTCCTTTTTATAGCTGAATAATATTCTATTATGTGGCAGGTTAGTTTCCTAGGGCTGCCATAAGAATGCTATGAATTAGATGGCTTAAAATAGCAGAAATTTATTGTCGTGCAGTTGTAGTGTCTGGAAGCCCAAAATTAAGCTGTTGGCAGGGCCCTGCTCTCTCTGAAACCTATAGAGAAGAATCCTTCATTCCTTCCCAGATTCTGGTTATAGCTGTGTAACCCTGGTATCTGCATTTGTTGCCACATGGCATTCTTCCTGTGTGCCATATCTTCACCTGGCTATCATATAAGGATACCAATCATACTGGATTAGGAGCCCACCCTACTCCAGTATAACCTCATCTTAACTAATTACATCTGCAAAGATCCTCTTTCCAAGGAAGGTCACACTCTGAGGCACTGGTGGTTAGGACATCAACATACCTTTTTGTGTGTGTGTGAGGGGGGGGTGGAGAACAGGGACACAATTCAACCTATAACATACTTAAATAGTGGATTTTATTTATCGTCATCAATTGATGGACATTTGGGTTGTTTCCACATTTTGGGTATCATGAATAATGCTGCTAGGAATATTTGTAAACAGGTTTTTATGTGGACATATGTATTCAGTTCTTTTGGATATATACCTATTTCTGGGTCATATATAACATTTTGAGGAACTTCCAAGCTGTTTTTTAAAGTGGCTGCGCTAATTTAAAATCCCACCAGTAAGGTATGGAGGTTCCAATTTCTCCACATTCTTGCCAACTCTTCATCATCTGTCTTTTTAATTTTAGCCGTCTCCTAGTGGGTATGAAGTGGTATTCTGGTTTTGATTTGATTTGCATTTCCATAATGACCAATGATGTTGGTCATCTTTTCATGTGCTTATTAGCTATTTGTGTATCTATACCTGTTCAGATCCTTTGTCTGTTTTTTCACTGGGTTGTCTTATTAAGTTGTAAAGACTACTTTATGGATACAAGACCCCAATCAAGTACACATGTGCTGCCGAAGTGAGCACCTGATCAGATATATGATTTGCAGAAATTTTATCCTATTCCATGGGTTGTCTTGGCACTTTTTGAAGCACCAAAGTTTTTATTGTTGATGAAGCCCAGTTTATTTCTTTTACCTTTTTTATATTGATAATATTTATTTTGTTATATTAGTCACCATACAGTACATCCCCAGTTCTTGATGCGATGTCCCATGATTCATTACTTGCAAATAACACCCAGTGCAACATGCAATATGTGCCCTCCTTAATACCCATCACTGGCCTATCCCAATCCCCCACCCCCTCCCCTCTGAAGCCCTCAGTCTCCCAGATGGCATTCTTCCTGTGTGCCATATCTTCACCTGGCTATCACATAAAGATACCAGTCATACTGGATGAGGAGCCCACCCTACTCCAGTATAACCTCATCTTGTTTCCCAGAGTCCACAGTCTCCCATGGTTCATTCCCCCCCGCCCCGTTTACCCCCCCTTCATTCTTCCCTTCCTTCTCCTACCGATCTTCCTATTTCTTATATTCCATAAATGAGTGAAACCATATGATAATTGTCTTTCTCTGCTTGACTTATTTCACTTAGCATAATCTCCTCCAGTCCCATCCATGTTGCTGCAAATGTTGTGTAATCGTTCTTTCTGATGGCTGAGTAATATTCCATCGTATATATGGACCACATCTTCTTAATCCAGTCATCTCTTGAAGGGCATCTCGGCTCCTTCCACGATTTAGCTACCGTGGACAATGTTGCCACGAACATCGGGGTGCATATGGCCCTTCTCTTCACTACGTCTGTATCTTTGGGGTAAAAACCTAGTAGTGCAACTGCTGGGTCATAGGGTAGCTCAATTTTTAACTTTTTAAGGGACCTCCACACTGTTTTCCAAAGTGGCTGTACCAACTTGCATTCCCACCAACAGTGTAAGAGGGATCCCCTTTCTCCACATCTTCTCCAACATTTGTTGTTTCCTGCCTTGTCCATTTTTGCCATTCTGACTGGTGTAAGATGGTATCTCAGGGTGGTTTTGATTTGAATTTCCCTGATGGCTAATGATTTTGAACATTTTTTCATGTGTCTGTTAGCCATTTCTTCATTGGAAAAGTGTCTATTCATATCTTCTGCCCATTTATTGATTTGATTATTTGTTTCACGTGTATTGAGTTTGAGAAGTTCTTTGTAGATCTTGGATACAAGTCTTTTCTCTGTAGTGTCATTTGCAAATATCTTCTCCCATTCCGTGGGCTGCCTCTTAGTTTTGTTGACTGTTTCCTTGGCTGTGCAGAAGCTTTTTATCTTGATGAAGTCCCACACGTTCATTTTATCTTTTGTTTCTCTTGCCTTTGGAGATGTGTCATGAAAAAGGTTGCTGTGGCCCTTTTACCTTTTTTTTTTTAATATTACTTTTAAGTAAACTCTACACCCAACATGGGGCTTGAGCTCACAACCCCAAGATCAAGAATCACGTGCTCTACCAATTGAGCCAGCCAGGCGCCCCTATTGCTTTTATCTTCTGTTGCTTGTCCTTTGTTTATAGTATCTAGGAAGGCTTTGCTCAACCTAAGGTCATGAAGATTTACTTCTGTGTTTTATTCTAAGAATTTCGTAGTTTTAGCTCTTACAACAGTAATTATAACTATATTCAAGTTTCTACATATCATGTGCTTGTTAACACCTCAGAAATACCTCAGGCTTCACAGTAAGAATACACTGTAGTTTTCAAATTAGGTGTTGGCTCAAGCTAATTTTATTTTATTTATTTTTATTTTTTTAGAGAGGGGTGGGGAGAGGGGCAGAGGAAGAGGGAGAGAAGGGCAGAGGAAGAGGAAAAGAGAGAATCTCAAGCAGGCTCCACGCCCAGTGCAGAGCCAAGTTGGGGGCTCAATCCCACATCCCTGAGGTCATGACCTGAGCCAAAATCAAGAGCTGGACGCTTAACTGACTGAGCCATCCAGGTGCTCCAACTCAAGCTAATTTTAAATGAAGCCCTACTGGGCACTCTTTCTTCCACGAATCATTTTGTATATGGTATAAGGAAAGGGTCCAGTTTCATTTCTTTGCATGTAGATATCCAGTTGATCCAGAATTTTATAATTATTACTATCTGACATTTTCTAGGGCTGCCTGCCTCCACTAGAATATAAACTCCATGAAGGTGGGGAACACATTTATCAAGTTGATCATTTTTCCAGTTACTATTGCTATGAAACAAATTATCCCAAAATTTAGCAGCTTGAAACAACCATTTTATTATGTTCATAGATTCTTCCGGTTTTTTGGAATTTGGGCAGGGCACAGTGAGAATGGTTTATCTCTGTTCTATAATGTCTGGTGCTTCAGCTGGGAAACCTCAATGGCTGGGGCCTGATCATCTGTGGCATCTTTTTTTTTTTTTTTTTTTTAATTTATTTAGTTGACAGAGAGGGAGAGAGCAAGCACAAACAGGGAGAGTGGCAGGCAGGGGAGAAACAGGCTCCCCACTGAGCAAGGAGCCCAAGGTGGGGCTCGATCCCAGGACTCTGGGATCGTGACCTGAGCCTGAGGCACCTGCTTAATGGACTGAGCCACCCAGGCGCCCCTGTGGGCATCTTTATGCACATATCCGGCAGTTGATGCTGGCCATCTGCTGGGACTTCAGCTGGGGCTGTTGATCAGACATTGCACGTGTCTTTCTGTATGGCCTGGGCTTTGTCAGAGCATGATGTCTCTGGTGGTTGGACTTCTTACATAGCAGCTCAAGACTCCAAAAGCTGGCGTTCCAGAACAAGGCAGAAACTGATTGCCTTTTCCAACTAGTGTTAGAAGTCGAGCAGTGTCATGTCTGCTTCATTGTTTTGGTTGAAATGAATCATTAGCCCTCCCAGGTTCAAGAGACGGGGGATGGACTCCACCTCTCTATGGGAGAATGTAGAAGAGCATGTGTGATGGGAGGTGTTGTCTTCGCCATCTTTGGAAAATACAGTATGCCACAATCATTGTATCTTCAGTGCCTGGCTCATAATAGGTGCCAGTAAATATTTGTTGAGCGAGTACTAAGCTCTATGGTAGATATTTTCACAAATACAGATCTCCCATAATCTTTGTAACAGTCCAATATGGTGGGGGTTATCAACTTATTTTAACAGTTGAGAAAATTGAGACTTAAGTGTCTTTTTAAATTTTATCTGTAGTGGAAGCATTTTAAGTATCATTGGTCGTACTGAGGGCAGTGATTGGGCATGGTTGTTATTGATTTGACTGGATTTCTTAAGTATTTTTTCATTTCTTATTTTTAGCATTATTTAGGCTGTGTCATAAAACAGTAAACCTGACAGACTAGATCTTTCTCGTCATTGATTTAAACAAGATAATTTCAGGTTATAAAAATGCTGTGAAGGAATTAAAATAGGTTAGGGAAGGCGGTATAGACTATGCACTGTATTCATCCTAGGGAAAATTATGGGTGGAACTGATGAGGGAAAATTAACAAATTAAAATAAGAAATATAGTTAATCCTTTGTGCTGGAAGTGCATCTTGTTAGAAGTCATATATGTTGTCATTGATATTTAAGAATATTTTGCATATTTTGTCAGTAAAGATAAAACGGTGTAATGTAATTAGATAAACATGTTTTAGAGACTCAAAAGATTAACAGAAATTATTATTATTTTTTAAAGATTTTATTTTTAAGTAATCTCTACACCCAGCGTGGGGCTTGAACTTACAACCCCGAGATCAGCCATTGCAAGCTCTACTGACTGAGCCAGCCAAGTACCCCTGGAAATTATTTTTTAAAAAGTTTGTGCAGTTTTGACCTTGTTAATATAAAAGAGAGCTTGAGTTGATTTGAGGAGACAAGTGCATAGAGGGCAATGGATGTGATGATGAGATAAGACAAGTTGTGAATGAAAGAGAATGCGTTTACTCAGCAAGCTTGAGAGCATCTTGGGCATGACCCCTGCCTGTCGTTTCTTCTACTAACATGATCCTAACTAGCATAAATAAGCCAAAATGTTCATGGATCTGCATTCCCTCGTCTTCCCTAGCATAATTGCTGCATGGAAGGAAACACTAAAGAGGACAGGATACCTCGAGGAATCAACAAGAATGCTGAATAGGGCATTTTGTCCTCAAGGAGCTTATAGTCTAAAGGGGATGGCAGATGTATAACTAAGTAGTTAGAATACAATGTGATAAAGGCTATAACAGGTATGGTATAGTTTCTGTTAGAACTTAGAAGGCAGGGGTGCCCTGCTGGCCTGGTGGTGTTAGGGGAGGCTTCACATAGGACGTGATAACTGAGCTGTTGTCTTGATGAGGAGTTAGGTAGGTGAGGTCTGAGAAGAGCAGTCTAGGCAGAGGAAAGGGCATACAGAGGAGCAAGGGGAACTGCAGAATGTTTCCTAAGGCTGAAAATAGTGTGAATGTGGGAGAATGGTGAGAGAGATAGGGGCCAGAACAAGAAGGGTTTTACATGTCATTGCTAGGGTGTTGGAGTCAATCCTTAGGACACGGGGAAAGACTGAAAACTTTGAAACAAGGATATTCAGAGAAGAATTCCAACTACCTTTCAACGTCACTTACTAATAGGCACCTCAGACTTAACATGCACCAAAACCTAACTCCTAATTTCTCCTCAAGCATCTGCTTTTCTCCATCTCAGTGAATGACACCTTCATTCTTTGAGTTGCTTAGTCCAATTGTCCTTGACTCCTCTTTCTCTCATACTTCAAAATCAGTCCACCAGCAAATTTGTTTCTCCCTTTAAAATATACCCAGAATTCATCCACTAATTGCTGCCTCTATTGTTAACATCCTTGTCTGAGCTACCATCATCTCTAGCCCAGATTATTGCAGTAGCCTTCTAACTAGTCTCCCTCTTTCCTCTCTTGTCCCTCAGCAGTACATTCTCCACACAGCAGTAGGAATCCTTCTAAAAGGTGAGATCAGCTTATTTCTGTTATAAACCTTCTAATGACTTCCTTGCTTGAAGTCCTTCATAGGGCCATAGAGACCTGCGTATCTGGCACTTGGCTTTCTCTTCCCTACCACTCTTCTTCCTCTACACTTGTCTCTTTTCTGTTCCTTGGACCTTGCTTATTTACATTTTTGCCTCAGAACCTTTACATTCCTATTCTCTCTGCCTGGAAGATTCTTCCCTAGGATATTCACATTGGTGGCTCCCTCACTTCCTGCAGGGCTCTGGTCATGAGGCCTTCCCTAATCACCTTATGTAAAATAGCAAAACTTCTCAGGTACTTTCTATTCTCCTTACTTTTGTTTGTTTGTTTTTTTCCCATAGATTTACTACTATCCGACATATATGTACTTATATGTTTGTTTATTGTTTGTTTCTCTTTTCTATAATATAAGGGTGGGAATTTTGACTCCTTTGTTTACTGCTCTATCCTAAAGGCATAGAACATAAAGTAAAATTTTGTTGACCAAATGACTTGATTTACATTTTTAAAACTTCACGGTGGTGGCCTTGTGGATGATGAATGGGAAAGGGGTGGGGCAGAAGTGACACTTGAAATTGAAACAGTCCAGTTAAGAGATTTGGGGCATGGAGTCAAGAATTACTTGGGAGGAAGAACTAATGAGATTTGGCAACTCACTGGATAGGGAGAAATGGAGGATAATGACTCCCAGATTTCTGGCGTGGGTGGTTTGAGCAAATGATGTTGACAGGAATAAATGAAACCATGGGGATGAATGAAACCAAAAGGAGAATAGGTAGTAAGGTGACCAACCATCCTGGTATGCCTAGGACTGTTGGTTTTAGCACTGAAAGTCCACATCTCAGGACCGCCCCCGCCCCCCAGATCCAGGCACACCTAGGTGATTGGTCACTCTATAAATTTAAAAAGATAGCTGACAACAGAACTCTAGCAGTACGGAAAAGGAGGAGGTAGTCAGGTCTGCAGGAAATGGGGCAGAGGCAGTTGGAGGGGTAGCAGAAGACTCTGGGGCATGGGATCACGGAAGCTAAGAGAGCAGATGCTTCAAGAAGAGCGGTTATCAGTGTAGGTTGAGTTTCCCTTGGAATTTTTGAGTTTTTAGCTATCCTTGGCAGAAGTATAACATGTCAGAGGCTCAGTAAATGTTTCTGGAAATAAAAGACAAAAATGATGCATTTCTTTTGTTGTTTTTGTTAAACTATCGCCTTAAACTGTAAGTTGTTACAGGGAGCTAATGTCTGATGCTTCCTGGAGCATGAGGATAAAAATGAATGTAGGGATGTTACTAAAAGCAACATTATTTCTGGGGGCGCCTGGGTGGCACAGCGGTTAAGCGTCTGCCTTCGGCTCAGGGCGTGATCCCGGCGTTATGGGATCGAGCCCCACATCAGGCTCTTCTGCTATGAGCCTGCTTCTTCCTCTCCCACTCCCCCTGCTTGTGTTCCCTCTCTCGCTGGCTGTCTCTATCTCTGTCAAATAAATAAATAAAATCTTAAAAAAAAAAAAAAGGCAACATTATTTCTACATTGAGTGGCAATTTTAGGTTAACGAATATTCTGAATACTGGGCAGTGTGAGTAAGCTGTTAGATTCTGCAGTTCTGAAACAGCACTGAGTCTGAGTGAGCAGAAAATTGGAGGAATTTCAGAACTAAATACTTATAATCATCTACAGAGTGTTTCTTAATGTTTTAGAGTAATCCCTCTGAGAATCTATTGAAAACCCTGAACTGTCTCCCCCCAAAAAACACATGTGCATTTTGCTTACAGTTGGGGGGTGGAGGGTTATAAATGGCCATATGAATCCCAGGTTAAGAGAATCACTGATCTAATACAGTCTGCTGGTTTTATACCTCAGGATTAAGAGGCCTAGAAAAATTAATTAACTTATCCAGGATCATATAGTTAGTGACTGAACTTTTTCTTGACTCATTGTTGTATCTATTGTATGTTATTGCCACTGTTTTAAAGCAGGTTCAGTCCCTCTTGACTTATTCCTAGATTTCTTTTATTTCAGTTGTTTGGTCACTGTGCCAGCTCAATACAAGTTGACCCCAACCTATACGTCCTGTCTAAAGTCTTTTTTAACTTTCTGTCCACGGGAGCAAAAATATTCTGTAAAAAAAATTGATACACTGTCAGATTTAATATATCTCCCTTTTAAGTCATGAATTAAGAGTTGATGAGGTAAAAACTCTTAGAAATAATGACTTGTACCTTTTGTTTGGAACAGGATGCTGTATGATTATGTTGAAAGGAAGCGAAAGGAGAATTCGGGAGCCCAGCTGCATGTCACCTATTTAGTGTCTGGCAGTCTCATTCAGAATGGACATTCCGTAAGTTGTCAGAATCTTATAATGAGCTGAAATATATTTGAGCTACAAACCGTGTTATGTAACATAACATGGGAAAAAAACAGGATTCAGTATTATGGAAGTTTTAGAAGACAACTTCAAGATGATGTTTATTTTGGATTTTTAGACTAAAACTCTGAGAAGTTTGGGTAATATCTCAGCTGTGATGCAGAGACAATATCATGATCATTCAGTTTTGTTTGTTTTTTTTTTTAAGATTTTATTTATTTATTAGACAGAGAGAGCGAGAGAGCACAAGCAGGGGGAATAGTAGAGGGAGAGGGAGAAGCAGGCTCCACGCTGAGCAAGGAACCTGATGCGGGGCTCGACCCCAGGACCCTGAGATCATGACCCGAGCCGAAGGCAGATGCCTAACCATCTGAGCCACCCAGGCGCCCCGTGATCATTCAGTTTTCTTAAGACAGTAAGACATAGGAGACTCCTCTGTTATTCCTCTTTCTTCCTCTTGAAAACATATTGGGAACAGTGATGGTTAATTTTCAGACTGTTCAGATGTCAAGCCACAGACTCAGGTGTTCGGGAAGTCCAGTCTTATTTATTTTTTAACTGCACTTGATTTCAGTTTGGGCTTTCTTTTTGGTAGGCTTATGTCTGAGAGGCTGAAGGATGGGGGTATTGGCAGGGGGCTGAGCCAATGCAGTGCAGAGGCAGAGGCCAGGAACATCCTTATTCTCATGTATCTTTTTGTAGTCCCATCTGGTCTCTGGTTATCCGTCAATACAGGTCACTGCTGTGTTTTCATCATCCTGACCACAAAGCTTTCTCAGGCCTGCTGACTTTCTCTTAGCTACTTCCATGTACCTCTTAGGGGCACAGGGATCACCCTATTACTCCCATGCCTGGATGGGCACCAGAAGCTCTGCAGAGATAACTCATTCCTTTCCCTGCGCTGGACTGATCCTTGGGAACTTTGATAGTGTCTCCTCTCTGGCTTCCTCCCAAAAGTAAGGCACACCTCTTCTGTTCTCACTTCCCCAAACCTCTACACTCAAGGCTCTTTTGCTCCTACCTCCACTACCATCAGGCCCATAGAACTTAGCCCAAGGATTAGGTTTCCTTCTCAGTGATCCACTAATACATGTTTTTCTCTTCCCGTTTGACTTTCCCTTAGAGTCCTAAGTTCAGAAAAGCCTGATTTATCAAAATACGGATTGGATTTGTCTTGTAGCAAGAGTCCCAAGCATGTGAGGTTTAAAACTGGAATGGTGGGGCGCCTAGGTGGCTCAGTCGTTAAGCGGCTGCCTTCGGCTCAGGTCATGATCCCAGGGTCCTGGGATCGAGCCCTGCATCGGGCTCCCTGCTCACCGGGAAGCCTGCTTCTCCCTCTCCCACTGCCCCCGCTTGTGTTCCCTCTCTCGCTGTGTCTCTTTCTGTAAAATAAATAAAATGTTAAAAAAAAACAAAACTGGAATGGCAATTTAGTCATCTACAAGGAGAAACAACTGCTATGGGGATCAGATTCTTATATTGTATGACCAGCATTTTCTTTCCTTATTGGTAAGCTATTTGGGAAACCAGATGATAGTCAAGACATTTTCAAGTGTAGACAGAATCAGATGACATTATATATCAGAAACACAAAATTAAGCAGACCTGATTCATTTGCTTTCAGAAATAAACCTGCCACTAGAATCCTTGGATTCTGATTCTGGAGTGGATACTGCCCAAGTTTGCACCTGAATGTCTTCCTTCCTTTAACTAACCCCCCCCCTCTTTATTTAGTCGTGCCTTCAATCCAGTCATGTCAGTTCTTTACTTGGGAATCATTGTATTCCTTTAAAGCAGCGCTTTTTATTCTTTTTTTGATCACTGATTCTTTTGAGAATCTGAAAGAAAAATACAAATGTTGACATATTCATAAAATTTCGAGTGTTCACAGATCTTCTAGAACAGGGTCCAAGGTTAAGAATTTATGTTTTAAGGTAGAGTTGTAGATTTTTATTCTAACCCACATGACAGAGGTTCTTAATTTCAAATCCTCGGGTGGTCTTCAGGGCTTTGGGGGGGCGGTTGGGGATGAATCTCCAAAAGTGCATTTAAATTGTGTTCCTCAGTGCATTTTTTTTTTTTTTTTTTTTTTTTTTAAAGATTTTATTTATTTATTCAACAGAGATAGAGACAGCCAGCGAGAGAGGGAACACAAGCAGGGGGAGTGGGCGAGGAAGAAGCAGGCTCATAGCGGAAGAGCCTGATGTGGGGCTCGATCCCGGATCGCCGGGATCACGCCCTGAGCTGAAGGCAGACGCTTAACCGCTGTGCCACCCAGGCGCCCCAGTCAGTGCATTTTTTTGAAACCAGTCTTTCAAAATGATGTGTAACTCATAATCAGTTAAAGAACTTCTCTGCTATGGCTTCCTTTTAGAAGGCATTCTGTTTCTCAATTTAAGTGGACATTTAAACCCTGCTTTTTTTAAGCAGCAGAATTGTTTTTCAAATGAAACCTTAGAATCCTAATATATAAAATATATTAAGAGTAGAGTTGCTGTGGTTGAAGTGGTTGTGAGAATCTGGGAGCCTTTTACTCACCCTCCAAACAGCCTCACAGGGCAGCTTTCGCAGAACCCTGTGGAATTACAGGTTAAGTGTGGATGCTTTCCCATGCTTTCTTCTTTAAAGAAAGCCCTCCTTGGGGCGCCTGGGTGGCTCAGTCATTAAGCGTCGGCCTTCGGCTCAGGTCGTGATCCCAGGGTCCTGGGATGGAGCCCCACATCGGGCTCCTTGCTCCACTGGGAGCCTGCTTCTCTCTCTTCTCCCCCCCCCCCCCCCGGTTGTGTTCTCTCTCTCTCACTGTGTCTCTCTCTCTCTGTCAAGTAAATAAAATCTTTAAAATAAATGAATAAGTGAATAAATAAAGCCCTCCTAAGGAAAGGGAGATGATTAAACATAATGTCAGGTTTTGTTCTTGTTCCTTCTAATTTCTTTTTAAAGTTTTAAGTGTTTTTAGAAAGAAAAAGGACACTGGCTTTGATGGCTTTTTAAAAATATAAATATTTTCCCAGTGATCATTATCGTATAAAATATTAAAAAAAAAATAGGAGGTGAAAGCCTCCTTCTAATCTCAATCCAGAGAATCTTCCAGAGAATTATTTGAAAATTGCAAGGGAATGTTTTGTTAATTCTCTTTTTGTGGTTTTGAAGGTTGACAGCCTAATCCATGCTTTATGAAGTTCCCCGTTAGCTGTTCATCTAATGATCTTAGCCAAGATTGACTTTTATCATTGCCTAGATTATTAATTCACTAGGAGTTACAAAATGGTAATGTTCTGTCATTCTTTCTGAATTTATTAGAATTTTTCTATAAAGAACAGCTTTCTTTCATTAAATAGCCATATTTTCCTTTTTTTGTCTTTAACTGCTGTGACGCTCAGAGGGCTTACCCCAGCCAGGCTCTGAGTTTGTGGATGCTGCACTTACTTCTCTGTGCATCTTAGAAGGAAGCCCCTGAATCAGAGCTCTACCTGGTCTGTGTTCAGCATCAGCAAGTTGGCATTTCGACTGTGTCATTTCTATGCATTTTCAGTATCCCCTGAGGCAACATTTAGCCACACTGAACTGTCTGGGCTGTCCTGATTTTCTCCTGAAGCTACCAATTTTTGTTTTTAGGGCCTTACTTAACAAATTTGCATAAGTTTGGGTGGTTAATTCCTACTGCTCCTTTTCTCATTAACTCTGTAATTTTATTGTACAGTTTTACAGAATATGACATTTTTTGGAATGCCTTTTTTAAAAGAGAAAACTGTGAAAACATACTAATATTCCCAGTTTAAATTTACAGCTATGCTTTTTTTTTAAACTTGCTTGATTTTATACTGCTTTTTTCTCTTATATTGTTAATTTTGGCTAGTTCCTAACATTATTCATAAATACGTATTTGCTTTAGCCAAACATACAAGATTTAGAAAAGCAAAACTACTGTTTTTACTAATGATATGATTACTGAAAACAATTTAAGATTTCTTTGCAGTTCCTTTTGTCTGTAGGATATATCCTACTAGCGATGCATAATCAGTCTGTGTTTTCGTTACTTGCAATAACTCCTCTCTGTGGTTAAGCCACCAGCTCAGTATCTAGTTAAATTCAAGTCTTTTCCCACTTTCAATTTTTAGGTTCCCTGCTTTTCCTTACAGGTAACTATTTGAATAGATTTTGCTTCTCCTTCCATTGTTGTATGTATTTTTAATATATTCAAATATATATTCATATTACCCCCTTTTTTAGATGAAAGTTTTCATACTATATACCCGATTTTATACTTTGCTCTTTGACTTAAGTGGAGATCCTAAACGTCACTCCATAGCAGCTACAGGAACATTCTTCATTCCTTGTTACAGCCGCCTGATCCTACATTGATCTGCTGTTTTCTCAGCAGTCCCATTATGATAGTTTTTTGCATCATTTACAATATTTTGCCATTACAGATAGTGCTATAGTGAATATGTGTTTTGTATATTTTTGCCACTTTTAGGGTTACATTTCCTAGGATTCCTAAGATGTATGTATACTGCATTGGGTAATTGCCAAATACCTCCCCATTTTTCATTCCCACCAGTAATGTGCGAGAGCCACCTTCTCCACACAATGCATGTTGTCATCTGTTTCAGGGTCAGTTGCATTTCTTTTCCTGTGAACTGTCTGTTCATACCTTTTGCCTGTTTTTCTAAAGGAGTGTCTTTCTCTATTTTAGGAGCTGTGTATTAACTCTTTGTGATATGTAACTCTTTGTGATATGATTAACTCTAGTGAGCAAAGAGTTAATATCAGATATTTTTTCCACTTCATCATTTGTCTTTGTACTTTGTTAGAGTTTATTTTTGTCATTCAGAGTTATATATTTGTTAGTTTTTATGGATTAAGTTAACTCTTAGTGTTTATAGTTAGGAAACCTTTCCTCATTCTCAGATTATATCAGTTTACATTTACCCTCTCCCTCTGCTTGTGTTCCCTCTCTCGCTTTGTCTTTCTCTGTCAAATAAAATCTTTACAACATTTTCTTTTTCTTTTTTTTTTTAAAGAATGAAGTGTTTACTATAATCCTTCTTAAAATCCTTGGTCCATTTTGAAAGACCAACATTGATTTTTAAAAATCAAAAGAAAGGAAAATAAGTCTCCCCACCGCCCCCGCCCCCCACAAAATACATAAGAACCACTGGCTGGCATTCATATTTTAAGTGCCCAGAATAAAATGGGTTTTCTTTTATTCTTTTTTTTTTTTTTGTACTTTAATTTGTTACTCATCAAGGCAGATCTTACATTTTGTTTAAAAAGCAAAACTAACTAAATCCTAAAGCACACATTTCTAAACTGAATAACATCTGAAACCATAAGACTTTAATTACACTTTCTGTTGAAAATTCGACTTGGGTGTTTTTGCAAGAACTTATGTCAATTTCTAACATACATCATATCCCTCAGTTCACATGTATTCTCAAAAGAAAAATCTTAGGAAAATAAATTTTCCTATTTGCTAATTAATACATTTTTATAACATTGAAAATTCTGAGTAAATGGAAGATATGTTTAACAACAAAATAAATTGAGCATATATGGCTAGTTTATAAATGTCTTAGTGTAGGGTCGCTGGGTGGCTTAGTTGGTTAGGTGTCTGACTCTTGGGTTCAGCTCAGGTCATGATCTCATGGTGTGTGAGGTCGAGCCCTGATTTGGGCTCTGTGCTCAGCAGGGAGTCTGCTTGGGGAATTTTCTCCCTTTGCCCCACCCCTCTGTTCCCTCACTTGCTCGCCCTCGGACTCTCTCTCTCAAAAAAAAAAATCTTAAAAAAAAGAATAAAATAAGTGTCTTAGGTAAAGGCAGCAGTGAATTTGCATCCTGCAACTAATCTGTAAATCCAGTTGGTTTTTTTCCTGGAATTTTATAGACATAGTGTCTCAGAGAGCCGTACACCACAGTGTTAAAGATGTCTTTTCTATGCAAAACCCTCTGGAGAGATACTTTCCCCGAATGACATGGAATTTTTTTGTTTCTTTTCCAGAAAGTAAGGAAACTTTATCAGCCGCTTACTCTTCTGAACGAATGTTAGGTTACTACCAGTTGCTCTTTTAATTATGCTCTCAAAGTTCTTTTTTTTTAATTTAGACATTTCTGATGTTTTTCATTTGCACCCCCATAGCTGACTGAATAAAACACACTACGTGATTTCAAAAGATGACTCTTCATATCTGACTTATTTGGCACTTCCTTAATTTCCAGATAAAATCAGTAGAAATGAAACTAATATAATTTTCAAAGAATTCATAGATGCCAGTCTTAGGACAAGGAGCTTCTAAATGCATGGATAAGGAGCTTCTGCTCATCTTACTAGGTGAATGCAGTTTTCCTCATGAAGTAACTGATATTTTCTGGTTTATTTGTTGAACTTTTGTTTGTAGGGAAGCATACACATAGGGCCAGATCTTGTCGGTTTCTGTTCTGGAGAATGTTTCTAATACCCCTTTTGTCTGGTAGGTAATATTCCAGGACCAGTTCTGTTTGGGCTTTGTAAAGCTTCAATCTCTTGAGAACCATCTCTCATCTGCTACTCTCACACTGGATGAGAGGCTCTCCGGTCAGATCACCAAGGCCCGTGGTTTTGGGAGAGTCGACTTTGATGTTGTAGACTTGGTGGCTAGGCAGATGAATTTAACACGCAGTGGATGTTGGTTGCTTCATGACCTCGAAGAGCATGTTCAGATTACTCACTATCTGATAAACTATCCAGGGCTTCTGCCTGCGAAAGTGCCTTGGAAAACTATCCAATAGCCAGCTATATTGGGTGAGATTTTTCAGCTCGTGAAGGGCCGAGCTGAGTCATGACATTGTCCGAAATGAGCTTCCCTTGTTCAGTGAAAGTCTTGGCTAACACGCCAGTTTCTGTGCCCCAAGCCTGTTGTACACTGGTTCCCTGCTGGAGAGGTGCTTCAGCTTGAAGTATTGGTGACGTATGATGACACACCTTGCCTGAGCTCAGTGCCACCATGATCACTGCATTCAGTAGGCCGGGTCCCACAGATAGTGGGACTTTGGCCTGGCTTCACACTCACCGTCTTCTGCGGGCTGGCAGCACTGTGAGCTGGGGGCTGCCTTTTGTTTGGTTTTCGATTGTATTGATATGTATATTTTATCACTTTTCTTACCCAGATGGAGAAATTTTAAACAAGTTAAAAATAAGTCTGACTTTATTAAACTGTACACAGATTTTTTTAAAAAGATTTTATTTGAGAGAGAGAGTGAGCAAGAGAGAGAGAGAGAGGGTGAGCGTGAGCAGGGTGGGGAGGAGGAGTAGAGGGAGAGGGAGAAGCAGACTACCTGCTGAGCGGGGAGCCCAACATAGGGCTTGATCCTGGAATCACGAACTGAGCTGAAGGCACTTAACTAATTGAGCCACCTGGGTGCCTGTGCACAGATTTTTTTAGAAGATTTTACTTATTTATTTAGTTAGTTAGTTTAGTTAGTTAAGCTGGGGGGAGAGGCAGAAGGCGAGGGAGAGGGGCAAGCAGATTCTGAGGCCTGCATCCCAGGGACCCTGAGATCATGTCCTGAGCTGAAACCAGGAGTCAGATCCTCAACCGACTGAGCCACCCAGGTGCCCCTGTACACAGATTTTTAGGGGTATCTGATGTTCCTATTTTAACATCCAAGTGTAATTGAATTATCAGCAAAGAAACTTTAAAATTCCAAGTTGTATCACTACTTTAAATTGTAATGAAGTGTTATTTCCTTACAGTGCCACAAGGTTGCGGTAGTGAGAGAAGATAAATTGGAAGGTAAGTGTTTTAGTGACTTAGCAAGATTTTCCTCTTATGGCATCAATGTACGTACAGTAAAAAATCTGCCCTTAGCATCTGCATACAATATATTTAGCTATTTAACTGAAAAGCTGAATATTCCTTTTATTAGTAGTTTCTGAAACACATTAAAATAGGATTCCACCTCTGACTAACTTCCCATTTTTAAGACCAATAGCTGCTGACATTTACAAAGCACTTTTATTACAGGATCTCAAAACTCATGTCATTCATGCAAAAAACTATCATGAATACCATATGGAACACCTCATCAACTGAAAAAAGACAATAGCCTCTAAATATTGTGTTGTGTGCCATAACAGTTTTTTAGGAAGAAAATTAAAGAATGCTTTTCTAAAGTCAGAAAGACTTAATATAACTTCTAAATTAAATTTATTTTTCCATTTCAAGATTATGAATACTACGGTTCTATTATTTAAAAATCCAGTTCAAAGGAATTCTATGCCAAGGGCCACATGGTCTGGACATACGTCTCAAGACAAAACCTGCGCTGTTGTTCTTGGTGTACAAAGACTCCTGCCAGTGGTGTCATTTTCTTACAAAATAACTGAGGTATTCAGGGTGGTGCTGATGTCCACTTTTGTCTTTCTGAATTCCTACAGTGGTGGCCGAAGTGAGGTTTATTCATTTAGTAGATACATAATGAGTATTTACTCTGTCAAGTTCTATGCTAGGTGATGGAGACTCAGTCACAGTCCCTTTCTTCGTGGAACCTAACATTTGTTCTTGTGATGTTCTTTTGCGGTTTTTTTCCGGCAGACTTACCTGGCTAGTAGTAGTTTTGTTATAGAGTTGCTTTCTCTACACAAAAATTGAATTATATAACTGAGTCTTCTCAGATAGAAATTACTTATTCTTTAATTATATGCTAGAGTGTAAGATTCTTCCGTGACTGAAAAAAAAAAATCATAGTCATCATCAATCATTCATTCATGTTTACTGAAAGTCCACTGGATGAGTGATACCCTCACAGGTGTTGTACTTAGAACTGACTCACCACCACCTACCTTGTCATGATGTTCCAGTTACAGACAGAAGAGCTGATGTTATACTGTGTATGTGACTCTGGCCTTTCAGAGCTTTTGGACTACCACAGATTGCAAATGGTTTTAATGCAGAAGGGTTTCTTGTTACTGTGCCCACACGCTATGAAGTTTGTGTATTAACAGACTGCTTTTCCTGTTGACTTGTAGCGGTGAAGTCCAAGCTAGCGGTGACTGCCAGCATCCATGTGTACAGCATCCAGAAAGCCATGCTAAAGGACAGTGGGCCTCTGTTCAATACGGACTATGACATCCTTAAAAGCAACTTGCAGAACTGCAGCAAGTGAGCTCCTTAATGTTCCTTGTGGGCTTCTTTACGAATTGATTTTGTAAGATGTTTACACAGTGGCTGCCTCTTAATAGTGAATGCCAGGTCAAGTAAAACCCCATTTATCTTGCAGTAAGACACATGCCTGGTTTTATTAGTACATCATAAGGTGAAAAATAGCAGCCACAACCCATACTGAAAACCCCAGTGGACTCCCCATAAATCTATTTCTCATGTATTTATCCTGTCACCGCCACCCGAAATGTTTGTTGTGCCCCCTCATTACTCCCTTACCCCAGTCTCTGCTTGTCTAAATCCCACCCATTTTTCAAGAACCAATTCAGACGGCCTTCAAAAACTATTTCTAATTTGTTATCCCTCTACCTTCCGTCCAAAAGCATTTTATCTTCCACAACCAGGATCAGATCTTGTTCATCTTTTGTATCCTTTGTGTCGTCTTCAGTGAGGTGATGGACTGCAGTGCATAGGCTTGTGTTGTGGCTTTGCCGCTGAATAGCCTGGTGGTTTTGGACAGATTACTTAAACTCTTTTGAGCTGTGGGTTTTTCATTCTTAAATTAAATATAATAATGCCTACTTTGTGGGGTTGTATTGAAGGTTCAAGTCAGTTCCCCAGACATATTAAGCACCTACTACTTTGAAAGGTACTAAGTGAGATGATTTGAATTCATTCCACAAAGATCCGATAAGTACCTATACCATGCCACACACGATGGAGTGAATGTGGCCCAGTACCTGCTTGTGCAGCTGATGGTCCTAGGGGAGGTAATTACAGCATAGTGTGACAGTGCTATAATAGGAGGGATACTGTAGGAGGATGTTTGGGGGAGCACTCATCCCCCACTTTTGATTGAGGAGGCAAAAGAGAGAAGGCTTTCTGGAGGTGTGGCAGCTAAGGTGAGGCCTGAAGGCCTGAATAGAAGTAGCCAGTCACAGGAGAAGTAGGAAAGTAAGGACAGAGCTGTGAGAAAACCTGGTGCTTGTGTGGGACCACAGTCGTTTTCCGTGGTGGGAACTTAGAGTGAGAGGTGGGAAATAATAATGAGATATAAGATGGAAGTATGTGTCAGATTATATGCTTTGACCACTAGGGTAAGGAGTTCAGACTTTATTCTGAGGGCACTGGGGAGCCTCTGAAGATTTTGAAGCAGGTGGGTGAAATGATCAAAATTGCATTACAGAAAGATCACTTGGGGGCACCTGGGTGGCTCAGTTGGTTAAGCATCTGACTCTTGATTTTGGCTCAGGTCATGATCTCAGGCTCGTGAGATTGAACCCTGTGTTGGGCTCTGTGCTCAGCAGGGAGTCTGCTTGAGATTCTCTCTCCCTCTGCCCCTCCCCATGTTCGCGCATGTGCATGCGCACGTGCTCTCTCTGAATGAATAAATAAATAAAATCTTAAAAAAAAAAAGATCATTTGGCTGTAGTGGTGAACTTAGATCAGAAGGGAATGAATAATTGGGAGACAAAGCCATCAGTGAGTGAGGAGAGATGTTGTAGTTAGTCAGGGTGGAGATGACAGTTATCTGAAGTATGGTAGTGGTGTTGGGGGCGAAGCGGTATGAAGGTTAAAAGAGTCATGCTGTCAAAACCTGGATTTTTTAATGCTTGGGGACCAGGTGTGTGTGTGTGTGTGTGTGTTTTGGGGTGGGTGTTCATGGTGTTAAGGATGATGGCCATGTGTCTGGATGGATGATGGTGTCATCACTAAGAAAGAGAATATGTGGGAAGAAGTAGGCTTGGAGAGAGAAGGAAAAATGACGAATTGGGTTTGGACATGTTGAGTTTGGGAAGCCCGTGGGGAGTCCAAGTGGAGATGTCCATGCACTAGTCTAGAGTCAAGGAGAGAAGTCTGGTGTGAAGATAGAGATTTTGGAATCAGAAAATAGCTAATTAATTGGGCCACAACAGTAGATATAGTCATGCAGAAGGAATGTATAGAATGAAAGAGGGCAGAAAGTCAAACTCCAGGCCACAATTACTGGCTGTATAACTTTGAGCAAATTATTTAACCTCTCTGTGCCTCAACTTCCTCCTCAGTAAAATGAAGCTAACAATGGTACCAACCTCAAAGGGTTGACAAAGAATATATGAATGAACATATATAACACTTGTAATGGTGCTTGACACATGGTAAGCACTATTTAAATGATAGCCATTTTTCAAGGGATGGGCAAGAGAAGAGGAGCCTAAATGGGAGCAACCAGAGATGAGAGGAAAATCACAAGAGTATTTGGGGTTCTAAAAGCTAAGGAAAGAGTCTCAAGGAGGGACTGATTGACAATGTCATACCTTGCTGAGAAGCTAAGTAAAATAGGAACTGAAAAGTGTCCATTGGATTTAGTCATGGCCTTGGTAAGAGGGTTTTCAATGCAGTGACCAGATTCTGGTCAGCTGAGTAAATGGGAGCAAGAGAAAGTGAGACAGCAAATATGAACAACTCTTTCCAGGAAATTTGACTGTAAAATGGAGGAAGAAGAGAGGTAACTAAAGAGGGATTGAGACTAAGGGAGGATCTATACATTTTTGAAGTTGAGAAGCCTTGAGTGTTAGGAAAGAGCCATAAAAGAAGAAATGGTTGAAGTTACTGGGGAAGATGGGATAACTGATAGTACCAGGTCCTTGAGGAGAAATAGATATAGACTTGCCAAATACAGTTTCTGAAAGTCCCATGAGAATAGGGATTGTGTCTATTTTGTATCCAAAATGGTGCCTAGCAAATGGTAAGCATTCAATAAGTAATTGTTGCGAGAATTAATGATAGACAATAGTTCTTTTATTCTACAGTTCAAAACCTTAAGTATAATAAGCATACAAATATTTATTAAATAAATATAATTACATAGCTAAAGAGTAATCATTTATAAGTGGTGTTTTTTAGGGAAGGATCACAAGAAAAGATGAATACGCTGATATGTTTATGTAAATTATATTATTAAATTCCAGAAATAACCTGTATTAAAATGTAGTTATGACATGTGAAGCTCTAAACATCAGTTCTTCGGTTGTATCTAATAAGTAAGCAAACAGGAATAAAGGTGACTCAAAAGTTCAAAATGAAATTTGCTCAGGGACCACTAAAGTAAACATGGCAAGTAGAAATGTGGCAATAGGAAGCACTTTAATGAAACTTTACTTAAATACTTAAAGTATCATGGGTAGAAATGTGAAGAATTTATCTCCAATAAAGAAGTTTGTATTTGGTCCTGAGAATTATGGGCCAACTGAGATCTGACTCATTGTTCCGTGTGTTTTAAGAAGTGCTATGACAGGAAGAAAGTTGAAATTTTAGGACTGAGCAGATGCTTCTCTCTTCGGACATGTTCCCAGCCTAACTTGGTCTCTTCCTTATTGCCAATTTCTGGTCCTGACCCCAAGGTGTGGAATGTAGACCAAATGGAGAAAGAGTTGTCTCGGGGCCAACTTTAGATGTTGACAATGAAATAAAACATTGCTCTTTTTCCTTGTACATGGAAGCACTGCAAGGCTAGAGAGGAAGACTAGTGGGTGAAAGGAAATGATTCCGTCTGTTCTTAACTCTGATGCACAGAATATTTGTGTTAGAGGGGGGTTTTCTGAAGCGGACCAGAGTAAATCAGTGGAAGATTTTTGGAGCTATACACTCTAGCTTTGGGGCTGTTCAGTCTTAAGTTACTTCTGAAATTAAATGATTTATCAGAGACTTTTTTCTTAGGCTAGTTATTGTAGCAGTTAATCTTGAAGTTGTGCCTGGTTGATTTTAGAGATAATTATTATTACCACATCGTTTCTTTCTTAACCTCCATGTTCTCCCACCCCGAGTTGAGGTGATACATTGAAGAAGAGAGAGACCAGGAGTGTCACTTCCAGGGACTTCAGTTATCATTCTTTCACTAGTATTTCTATGTATCATTCTCTCACTAGTATTTCTGTGTGCCAGGTCTCGTACTGTGTACCTAAAATACAAAAGATGAATAGTGGGGCGCCTGGGTGGCGCAGTCGTTAAGCGTCTGCCTTCGGCTCAGGGCGTGATCCCAGTGTTCTGGGACCGAGCCCCACATCAGGCTCCTCCGCCGGGAGCCTGCTTCTTCCTCTCCCACTCCCCCTGCTTGTGTTCCCTCTCTCGCTGGCTCTCTCTTTCTCTCTGTCAAATAAATAAATAAAATCTTTAAAAATAAAAAATTAAAAGAAAAGATGAGTAGTGCCCTTCCCTACAGCCAAGGAGTTCTCACCAACCCTCAGTAAGCTAAAGACTGGGGGAAATCAAATGTTGTCCTTTGTTAGAAAAGTGGGGTAACTTTGCTTTAAGCACAGCTGTGATTTGTATGAAATAGGCACATCTACAATGATTATAGAAAAAGAGATGAATGTTCCCTTTAATAATGCCATGCATACCGTGCCAGATTTCTTTACTTGGTTTTGGGCATATTTGTCTGGTACTGTTAGTTGGTATTATTAGAAATTATTAACAAGTGACAGTGAAGGACCACCAGTCACAGGAGCCAGTGGCTCTGTTCCCAGCTTCTTCCTTGTTTTAAAGCATGATCCACTCTGGCCAGAAGAGTTGCCAGGAAATTTGTTAATATTTAAAGCTCATAATTTTGGTTCAGTCAATATTTATTGCATATGTAGTCCTCTAAGTTGAAGATCTTTAAAAACAAGAGATAATCATTTGATTTCCCAAGGATGGTGAAATTACTAATCTTTTGTTATCTTTGGTGTATTCTTTTTGTTTTGAATTAAGATGCTTTCTTCAACAAAGTAAAGATAGTCAATACGGTATGGTAGAAGACATTGGATTCCAGTCCCAGTTCTATTACTAACCAGATGTATAATCTAGGGCAAGTCCCTCAGCGTCTCCCCAATACTTGTTTTGTATCTAAATGAGAGTTTTGCACAAAATAATTTCTAAAATCCATTTTAGTTCTCAAATTTTCTAATTGCATTAGAGTTAGAAAGTATTGTGTGAAGAAGCAAGACTTTGAAATTAATGTAACATTTGTGGCCTCAGGTTTAGTGCCATACAATGTGCAGCTGCAGTCCCCAGAGCTGCTGCTGAGTCCTCATCTTTTGAAAAGTGTGAGCAGTCAAGTCTTCAAGTATCAAGTGAGACACCAGCCAATAATGAGTTGACAACCAATGGTCACAGTCCACCTACCTCCAAACAGATTTTCCAGCAGCCCAAAGGGATAATGGGAATGTTTGCCTCTAAAGCTGCATCTAAAACCCAAGATGCCAACAAGGAAACCAAAACAGAGACTAAAGAGGTAACAAATGTAAGTCTTTAAAGATATGTCTTTATAGCTCAGAATGGGTAATCGGAAAAGCATTAGTTATGGTTTAATCATGTAAGGTTCTGATATATAATAATACATTCTAGTTTTTCTACTTTAGTCTGAATCCTTTAATTCTTGATATTCTCATCTGAAATAGTGATAATGCTTTTCACCAAGCCTCGGATTCTCCTGTAAAACGGCCCCGTACACATTGCAAGGTTGTTGTGTAAGCCAGATAATGCAATGAGAAGAACATTTGAAAATTACAAAGTTCAAGGAATTGTGTATTGGCAATATGTCATTTTGGGAACATCTTATATTCTGAGCTTTATCATGTCTATCTTTCTTCTTAGTATATTTAACATTCTCGTTCTGTTTTATGAATTTTTGTTTTTTTCTTCATCTGCTTCCTTTAGTTTATTATTGTTCACTCATCTGAGGTAACTTAAGTGCATTGACTTAAGAAAAGTCTCATTAAAACACTATTTAAAAATACTCCAGAAAAGTATAATTATTGTTATTACCTTCATTGTGATTTTACAACTTCCGCTTTGGGAAAGGAGAGGGGAATGGAGGGAAAACACTAACATTTATAGAACTAATGTGTGCCAGTAGTTAATCTTTGCTTAAATCCTCCTAAGAGGTCAGTGAGGGAGAGGTCTCCCTTTCATATGTGGTAGCACTAGACTTCGTTGAGTGATTCGCCTGGATATCAGATTGCTATTAAGTGGCACAACCAGTGTTCAAGTCCACTTTGATTGTTACAAATGTAACGTTTTGGAGGTTCTCCTGCCCATCCCGTGTGTACCATACTGCCTCTGATCTGTTTTAATTCTATCAAGTTTTTTAATATACTCAAAAGTTAAGACACATTCATGGATAGTAAGTCTGTAAGAACTATGAGCAAGAAAGCTTTGGAGATTAACATCAGATACTCTGGTCTGGATTTGTTCTTATATCTAATGCCGACACATTTTGGCATGATTATATAGAAATTGTGCCATCGTGATAGTGTGCCCTGCTATTGAAGAGATTAAGACGGCTATTTGAAGAACAGCCTTAGACACTAGAAAAAAATCACGTGTGTTTTCTGCTTTTAGGTACCTTCCACAGGCAACAAGCCACCAGGGAAAGGGAATGTGATGAGCAATTTTTTTGGAAAAGCTGCTATGAGTAAGCATGTTTTTTACCTTCCTTTGATTAATACATGAATGTTAATATAATAACATATTTGAGGTGAAAGCTACCTTGTCCAGTTTTTACCCATCTGGTATGTCATGCAACCTTCCTGCATCCTAACATAAAATTGCAGTCTACTGACCAAATATTGAATGGAAGTAACCCAACTGGAACAGTGGATTTTATGGGTGAGCTGGGTTCAGTTTAGATCTCTTGTAGGGTAGTTTTATACTCCTGTTTTTACTTCCTGCCTTGGAAAAAGAATTTATTATTTGTTTCATAGGGCTCTTGAAAATGGGTGACAAACTAGAAGGGAGGCTGCTTGGTTATATAGTGCAGTGTTGAGGTTAATATCCTAGGTGCTGGGGTCAGGTTTGCCTCATGTGACCATTATTAATTATTACCCCTGTCTCCTAGGGGGTTGCAAAAACAAATCTTTGACTTTCTACAGTTATTTTTTACAGATTACTTATGATAATGAACTGGACCTCAGTATGATTTAGAAGAGCCGGGCTGGGGGTAGTGGCCACTTAAAAATAATACTTTTTGAGAAAGCAAAATCGCCTTTATTTAAAAATTTTTAAAAATAAGAATTCTTTCATATGGAAAGAACCAGTAGTCACATATTTTCATACTTCTCATACCAAGTACACATCCCCTGAGGGTCTGTGGCATAATACCAGAAAGAATTCAGGAGCCGCGGGATAATTATGGCACACTTTCTTGGAGCATCAGTTTTACAGAGATCTTGTGGGTAGGCATTCTGTTACATGCCTAGGCAAGCAAAATTAGTCCGAATTCTGCTTTCCCATGATGGTCAAATTAGTGGTTGGAGTAGGCTTTGGGGTGATAGTGTTTATTTGCCATAAAAGCTATCAGAGAAGGTTTTTTGTTCTGAAAATAGATGGAGAATTTGATACTTTCAGGTTATTGGAAAGCACGTTGTATTGTTGCGGGCAGAGTGCACAAGGAGGGCTCCCTACTTCTGTGAAAATAGATGGTGCTAAAGTCACTGGCCAGCATGGCTGGTACTGGTCCACTAAACCGAATCAGATTGTGTGGTTTCTTGGTGACTATTAGGTCCACATTTTTATTTTATTTTGTTTTATTTTGTTGTTTCTGGTGTATTTGTAACCAGTGAATTTAAACATTTTTATTATTTCTAAAATATATAAGCCATGAATATTTGCTAGTCATAAAAAAGCCAAGCTATACAGAAGTATACACTTATTTACTCATGTGTTTAGGAAATATTTATTGAGTAACTACTGTGTACTTGGAACCATTATGCATGGTGATACAATGGAAAAATGTGGACAAGTGAGATCTCTGCCCTCATGGTCCTTGTGTACTACTAGGAGAGACTGACAAATGAAGAATAAAATAGTCAATGATTATAATTGCTAGGCAGACAGTAACAGTAATAGAGGGAGTGGGGAAACTGGATAAAATAAAAGAATTAAATATTTACCTAATAAAAAGAATGGCTTCTAAAGTTGATTTATTTAACAGATGTTTTTTCAGGGATGAATGTTTAGAGTAAAATGATGAATATTTTTATTGCATTGGACACGTGACAAGATTATGATGAAAATGAAGAGAGTTGGATGGAAAGTGTTGTGGGGACTTGAAGCATTTAAAACTTAATGCTGGACAATAGCAAGTGTAACAGTTACCCTCATACATTGCTGTGGGGAATATAAAATGATGTGCTTGTTCTAAAAACAGTATGGCAGTACTTCAAAAAGTTAAACAGTTATCCAACACTTCCTCTCCTACATATCTACTCAAGTGAATTAAAACTGTATGTCCACACAAAAACTTGTACACAAATGTTCATAGCAGCATTATTCATAATAGCTAAAAAGTGGAAACAACCCAAAGGTCCATCATCTGATGAATGGATAATCAAAATGTGATAGAACCACACAATGGAATGTTACTATTATTTTTAAAAATATTTTACTTATTTGAGAGAGAGGGAAACAGAGCACGAGTAGGGGAGGGGCAGAGGGAGAGGGAGAAGCAGACTCCCTGGCGAGTGGGGAGCCCAATACGGGGTTTGATCCCAGGACTCCAAGATCACAACCTGAGCCGAAGTCAGATGCTCAACTGACTGAGCCATTCAGTCCCACAACAGTCCCACTATTACTGAGCCATAAAAAAGGAATGAACCTGTCCTATGATATGGATGAACCTTGAAACATGTGAAAGAAGCTAGACAGGAAAGGCCACAGATTATGTAATTCTCTTTATACAAGATGTCCAGAATAGGCAAATCTATCGAGACAGGATGTAGAATGTTAGTAGATTAGTGTGATGGCCGGAGTTGGGATTAGGGAGCGACTAATGGGTAGAGGGTTCCTTTTTGGGGTGATGAAGATGTTCTGAATTTGGATAGTGGTGATGTTTGCCCAGTTAAAAACCACTGAGTTTTAGTAAAAGGGTGAATTTTTTGGTATGTAAATTATCTCATTAACAAGAACCTTAATGCTTTCTATGTGAAAAAAAGTTACAGCATTGGTGACAAAACTAAGAAGTCATCTGTATCCTGTATTGGTGTTTGTATTTTCTTGAGTATAAAAAAGGAGATGCTTTTTATTAGTCAGATGATACAAATGACTTGATCATTCAGATAAAAAGAAAAAAGTGTGTTTAATTTTCCTTAACAGTAGTCTGAAAATGTTGCAATGAACTGCCTCCTTAACAGCTAATTGGCAATTGTAGCTACATATGTGAATGAGTTAGGAGTTCCTCAAATACTGTGAAACCAAGACAGAGAGTAAAAACTCTGGATGTTGAAATCTGTTTGATCACTGGTGTTATAATTAAGATCAGTTTCCTGAAATTGGTAGACTCGATGCAATAGCTTCTCTTTCCTTCCCCCAAGAGGGAGGTAGGAAATAGTTAACTTTTTTTGTAATTTTAAAACAGTTGCTGTCAATGTGATATAAATTCTGTAACAGAATGCAAAATTTGCATAAACTGTAAGGATATACGTGCAACTTCAGAGAACTTGCTTTTTGAGGGTCATTTACGACTCTCTACCCCCTGGAGATGCATGTTTACTCTCCTGTACAATTCGGTGGAAAAGTTTGAGAAGTACCGATACTTGCGAACAGCAGTTTTGAAAAGTCAGGAGAGAATGCCACAATTCTCTAGTGGATTCCACCATTCAGAATTCTCAGTGAAGTCTTCAAAAAATAAAGTATAGGGGCGCCTGGGTGGCACAGCGGTTAAGCGTCCACCTTCGGCTCAGGGCGTGATCCCGGCGTTCTGGGATCGAGCCCCACATCAGGCTCCTCCGCTAAGAGCGTGCTTCTTCCTCTCCCACTCCCCCTGCTTGTGTTCCCTCTCTCACTGGCTGTCTCTCTGTCTGTCAAATAAATAAATAAAATCTTAAAAAATAAATAAAGTATAAACAGATTGCATGTTATACTTTTATCCATCATCTGTTCTTTCACAAAATATACTTTATTTATAAACTATTATATTAAGCTGTGCGTGATGGCCAAGGCTAAGATATCAGTTGTTTTTTTCTACACTGTAGCTGGCTTAAGCTGTTTCACAGCATATAACCATAGCTACTTACTGAGCCTCAGGCTTGTTGACAGCTTTCCGAGAGTATTTTGTGACTTCTCTTGAAAGAAACTATCACTAAATGGAGCACGAAGTCTGTTCTATAATTTCTCAGATGGCTAGGCCCATCTTGCTTGCATTTCTTAGTTCTCTGCACAGCATAGTGGTTGTTTTTGTGTTTTTCAGCTTGATGTGGGGAAAGAGGTAAGGATTTTGAGGAGTTAAACTGACTTAGGTTCAAATCCTGACTCTTAACCTTTTCTACCAGTGTTACCTTGGGTAAGTCATCTAACCTCACATACTAATCCCTTTTAATCCTTACAATAGTCTCATAAATATTACTTCAGTTTTTACAGAGAAGACTTTTAGGTAATTTACCCAGAGTGAAACAGTGCGAATCAAACTTTTCTGATTCCAGAGTAATCTTTTAATTATATCATTAAGATAGTAGTGAGATGATAAGAGTATCCAGGTTTAAGAAGATAGAATATAGGGGCGCCTGGGTGGCACAGCGGTTAAGCATCTGCCTTCGGCTCAGGGCGTGATCCCGGCGTTGTGGGATCGAGCCCCACATCAGGCTCCTCCGCTATGAGCCTGCTTCTTCCTCTCCCACTCCCCCTGCTTGTGTTCCCTCTCTTGCTGGCTGTCTCTATCTCTGTCAAATAAATAAATAAAATCTTTAAAAAAAAAAAAAAAAAGAAGATAGAATATAATAGAAAATAAGATCTTGGTACAAATTTCTGTTGTCAATATTTGTAAGCTGTGTACTCTTGGAAAACATCTTTTATCCCTCAGACTCTTAATTTTCTCATCTAATAAATGAGAAAGATGTTAGCTCATAAAGTTGTATTTGCTTTTTGTAAGCCCTGCTTTTACTATTATTTGGCCTGGGGGCTGTGATATAATGAGGGATTAGCAAGAGGCAGAAATGAAAACAGTTAGAGTTAGAGTGGTAGTTGGAAAGGAGACGTGTTCTCCTCTGACTAGACCCTGAGTTCTGTTAGGACAGGGACTGTTTTTTATCCCTTTAGCCCCTGCTCCTAACAAATTACTTGGCACTTAGTAGACTGTCAGAGGAATGATAGATTAATATTGCGTGATGAAGTTATATATCATCTGCTATACTGTATTTGTAGATAAACTTAAAGTCAATTTGGATTCAGAACAAGCAGTGAAAGAAGAAAAAATAGTGGAGCAACCTCCAGTGTCTGTCACTGAACCAAAGCTGGCAGCCCCTACAGGCCTGAAGAAATCCAGCAAAAAAGCAGAGCCTGTTAAGATGCAGCAGAAGGAAAAAAAAAGGTAGGAAAATTTTGTTGCCTGTGGGGTAGGAGTGTGTCTGCTGGGGGTGAGAAGGTCTGTTTGGGCTTATTGACAGCAGGCAGTTTTCAGTTGGGTACTAAATCCTACTTAATGCCTTAGGGATACAGCCGTATAACCAAAATGAAGAGAGAGAGAGAAGCTCAGCTTATCTAGTGAAGTAGAACTGTGGAATCAGCCAGTTTAGATGATTTAGAGCCCAAAGCCAGTTTTTTGGGCCCCATCGATCTAGATTGATTGTCTTTTTTTCTTTACTTCACTTTAAATTTGTGGGCATGGCATAAGTGTGCCGGATTGTGTCTGTGTCTGTTTTTCACTTCAGATTGCCAAGCGAGGGGTTACTGTTTCCAGTCAAATTTAAGAGAAAAAGTTCTTTGTTTTCTTTTTATATCAATGAGTTTATTTTTCAAGTGGTAAAATGTAATTAGAAAAGAAAATAAAAAGCACACAAGCTGTTAAAAATGGATCCAGGAATTTGAGACACTACCTCATAGTTGGTAGGAATTAGTCTGTTGAAAGAAATTATAAAGACACTGTCAGCACTGATAGGCCCAGAAATACTTGACTTTTGTAGCGAGGCTGGGGCTACTCTAGTAGAAAACATCAACAAAATGCTGAAGTTTCAGAGGGTCAAGGTTCTGTCCAGTGGGCCTTACCCCCAAGAATATGTCACATGGGTGGATTAAAATGTCCCTAGCCCATAGGTAAGACACTCATTGTTGATGGTTATAGCCAGGAACGCATTCAGTATTTCATTACCAAGTATGATGTTAACCGTATGTTTTTAGTAGATGCCGTTTACTAGATGGAGGCAATCTTTTTCTATTCCTACTTTGCGGAGGTTTTTTTATGAATGAGTGCTAAATTTTGACAGAGCTTTCTCTGTATTTATTGAGCTGATAATTTGGTGTTTCTCTTATTGTGGTGAATTTATCTTGATTGGGTTTTAAATGTTAAACCAACCTTGCATTCTTGGGATAAACTTCACTTTGGTCGTAAGACATTATCCTTTTTATAAATTGTTGGATTCTGTTTGCTAGTATTATAAGGATATTTTGGCCACTGCATCTAAGGGCTGTAGATCAGTTATTTTCTGTCAATGTCTTTATCAAATTTCAGTATCAAAGTTACACTAACTTCATAAAATTAGTTGGGAGTAGTTTCTTTCTCCTTTGTTTTCTGAAAGAGTTTATGTAAGATGTGTATTATTTTTTTTTCCTTAAAGATTTGATAAAATTCACTAGTGAATCCAATCTGAGAGTTTTCTTTGGTGGAAGGTTTATTTTATTAATATGGTTTCTTTAAGTGGAGCTATTTAAATTTTCTTGTTCTTGTTGGGTCAGTTTTAGATATATATACATATATATATATATTTTTTTCCCTAAGGATTTTATTCATTTGCGGGGGGGCAGGCAGAGGCAGAGGGAGAAGCAGACTCCCTCCTGCGCAGGGAGCCCGATGCAGGACTTGATCCCAGGACCCTGGGATCATGACCTGAGCTGAAGGCAGACACTTAACTGACTGAGCCACCCAGGCACCCCAGTTTTGGTTATACTTTTAAAGGAATTTATTTCATCTAAGTTGTTGAGTTTATGGGCATAAGGTTCCTAATATAGCCTTATCCTTTGAGTGTCGATAGAATCTGTACTTGTCACTACAGATTCCTTCATTCTTTCATTCCTGATATTGGTAATAGGTAGTTTTTTTTTAATCAGGCTTATAAAAGGGTTTTTTTTTAATCAGGCTTATAAAAGGGTTTTTTTTAATCAGGCTTATAAAAGGGTTTATTAATTTTATTAATCTTTTGCCCCAGAATAACAACTTTTGGCTTTGTTAATGTTTTTCTATTTTATTTCATTGATTTCTGCTCTTTATTATTTTTTTCGAATCACTTGAGGGTTTAATTTGTTTTTTTCTAGCTTGAGGTAGAAAAATAAGTTGATATTTAAAGTTACATAAGAAATAAGTTACTTGAAGATAAAATCTGTATCTCATATATATTTGAATAGTGTGATAGAGTATCCAGAGGAGCTAACTAATGACAAGATGGAATCTAGTTTTTTATTATGTCATTAGAATCACGTTAAGGTCTTACATCTATGTCTTTGCCCATATTTCCTCTTTAAAATATTTGTTTTTTCTCTTTAATATCTTTATCTCCCTTTTTTTAAAATCTGATAAACTTCCACTTAGCTTTCAGTTTTCAAGAGTCTTGTCCCATAACATTTTATTTGTCCATTGATATCTATCACATTGTCTTATATTTGGTGGTGTTCGTATCTATTTCTCCTGCCAGAGCTTCTTGAGAACAGTATTTCTTCATCTTTCATCCTCAGTGTTTAGCAAAGAGCTTCTACTTAGTAGCTGCTTATTTAATGCTTGTTGAATGATTGAAAGGCCAATAGGAGAGGTAAGAAAGAATTTGTAGGAATTTGTAATGATTCCTGATGAGCTGGTAAGTAGCTTCCAATGATTAATATAAAGAGCTAGAAAAATGTTTAATTCTGGTCACCCTATGAAGTGACTTAGTTGTGGTCAGTTAGCAGAGTATCCTTAAAAAGAATCCTTATTGGTCTACTTTGACTCTTCTATCCTCTGGAATTAAGACCACGAGTAATGAAGCAGGACTTATAGTAGCATATATATACACCAATATTTTTATTTTGTGTAACATGCTTAAATTATTCCTGGATTCCAACAGGGGGAAGCGAGCGGAGTTATCTGATGATGAGACAAAAGAAACTGAAAATATGAAGAAAAAGAGGAGACGAATCAAACTTCCTGAGTCTGATAGCAGTGAAGATGAAGGTGGGCATTGCTGTTAATTTTTGGCTGGTGGGATTGTCTCAGTCAGGCTGCTATAGCAAAAATATCGTACACTGGGTGGCTTAAGACAAATTTATTCCTCACAATTCTGAAGACTGAGAAGTCCAAAATCAAGGCACTGCCTGATGTGTAGTTCCTGGTGGGAGCTCTCTCCCTATTTTGTAGGATACGTTCTTGCCACATCCTCACATGGTGGAGAGAGAAATCGTCTCTCTTGTCTCTTATAAGGGCAGTAATCTCATTCCATTAATTACGTCCCAGAGGCCTCAGCTCCAGATACCATCACATTAGGGATTAGAGCTTCAGCATGTGAGTTTTGGGGGAACACAAAACATTCAGTCAGTAGTGTGGGTCAATTCTTATTATGCTTAAGGAGTTAAAAAGTAATTTATTATAGGTCACAATGACAGTAGCAATCCTAATGTTGAGAGACATACAGCACCATTAAAGTCTACTTTTAGCCTTTTGACCAGAGCCATCATTTTCTGGTAATGTGCCAAAATAACGAACATAAAAGGAAAGAGAATAAGGATTATTATTATATATATTATCAAAGAGCTTTTCTTTTTAAAAAATGAAGTGGACATATTCCTTTGGCTACCTTCATGTGAATCTTTTAAAATGGGTAATATCGTAGGCATCAAGGGTATTGGTGGTATGGTGTTCCACACTACAGAAGTAAAACTGTGCTAAGATTAAGAACCTATAGTATCATTGTTGAAAGGGCATGATGCCATGGGCCCTTTCAGTTTTAGGCTGTGGGCACTGTTGTAAGATAAACAGAATAAGGGCAGGATTCTTATCTGGAAAATTAATGTGTCTTTTCAAAGAATATCAAGTATTCTAAGAGCCAAGATCTCTTCCCAAAGAGTGTAAATGTGGAAATGAAGGTGTATAGGAAGAGGAGGCTGTTAAAGAGAAAGATGCCTCGGTTGAACTGATAGGCCAGATGACTTCTACCCTACTTTGAGAACAGTGGTGAAAAGCTTGAGTTTCTGTAATCAATTCTCCATGAATTTTTGCTGTATTGGGTATAAAACATTTTGAGGGGTTGGGGAGATCTAGTCCAAAGGAATTCAGCATCAAGTGAAGGTACAAAGACAAACAAACTGATGTTAAAAGAGATTAAAGAAGAGGGGCACCTGGGTGGCTCAGTCGTTGGGCGTCTGCCTTCGGCCCAGGGCGTGATCCTAGAGTCCTGGGTTCGAGCCCCACATCGGGCTCCCTGCTCCGCTGGGAGCCTGCTTCTTCCTCTCCCACTCCCCCTGCTTGTGTTCCCTGTCTCACTGGCTGTCTCTCTCTCTGTCAAATGAATAAATAAAAATCTTAAAAAAAAGAGAGAGATTAAAGAAGAATAACAAAGAGAAAGGAATCTATTCTGCTGTTGAAGGACAAAATAAACTTGCTAGACTCTACTTTTACCAGAAACTGCTATAAGAAGAACTGAAAATGGCAACAGAGGCTCCCCCAAAGCAACTCAGCAACTGTACATGTACAAATGAGTGAAAAAGCAAATTATATAAATGGATGATCATAACATAAATGAACAGACCCAAGAAATTGTACGAGGAAATTAAATCTATGATAGAGGTACATCTTTGACTCTTCCATGGATTTCGATCCTAACAGCCATGCTTAGTGTGGGAGTTTATGGCCTCCGATATCCTGTGAGAGGTATAGTGCCCACCAGAGCTATGGTTTTTTAATGACTCTGGAATGGGTAGGGATAGGGTATTGTGAGCATCCCAGAGGGGCAGTTGCTGTATATTCATTCCATGTCATTTAGCAAAATGCTTTGACCAAGACTACTGAAAGGAAGATACCCAAACATGGAGATGAAACAAGAACATAAAGGAACATTCTGACCAGTTAAGAATTGAGGAGAAATAGGGGCAACTCCATGCAGATACATGGGAAAATAATTAGGAAGTAATAGGAATATGTGCTAATTGGATTAGTCGTCCATATTTTCAACCAGGAAAAGGACTTGGGGAAGATTCTGGAAGTCTTTCAAGCCATCAGCCTAATGTACTTTGAAAAGGTAAACTAGATACTCTAGGGAAGGAGTCAGCTCTAAGTCAAGGAATTACTGTGGTTGTTTGAGTACTATTACATACTTCTGAAATACTCTCTGTAGTTCTGATCCTTAGCCCACAAAAATAATACCTGTGGGTGATGAGAAATATGAGTGAGGTTATTAGTTTGGAAAGAAGTGAGAAGAAATGTGATAGAGGTGGACAACCTATAATAAAGATATATAGATGAGAGGCTCTCAGATTTTTTATCTAGTAAAAATACTTTTTAGCATCTGACTAAATTTATAAACCTTTGCCATTTTATTCCTAAATTTTTTCTTTTTCTCAAAGCCAATGAACTTTAATTTAAACCTTCACACCGTCTCTAACCTATTACCATTTTATTACCAATATATGTTATTCAGTATGCTGCCTTCAGCTGGAAATTAGCAGATAAGCAGCAGCAGTGGAGGAAATGGCAGGGATTTTAGAGTCAAACAGGCCTGAATTTAAATCTTCCCTCTGTCGCTTACTGTGTGACTTCAGGCAGATCATTTAACTTCTCCACTTCTTGGTTTCCCCATCTCTAAATTGGGGATGTTATCACACACTGTGTAAGTTTTTTATGAACATCAAATAAGATATATCAACAGGGCCAGGACAGTGCTTAACATAGCAGGTTTTCTTACTATTCACCCCACTTTTTTTATGGAGGTGTTCAGTGAGTGTTTAACAGCAGTAAGTCTCTTCTCAGAAAATTCTGTTCGACTTCATATCTTTACTCTCTACTCAAGGAACTTTTCCTTTGTTTTTCTCTTCCTGGTAGAGTCACGAGCACCCTTAGCAGTTCTACATACTCTGTAAAGCAAGAAAAGGCCAGACCCGGAAAGAAATCACATTAAGAGTAATATCTACATTGCTAGGAAGAAATAGTTTTAACTGGTATGTTTAAGTTTTTGCTAACATTTTCAGCTTTTGCAGATTGCTTATGCAGAATCTTAAGCAAATGATGCACCTCTTTTAGGTTAAGATAGGTATTTAAAACCATTTCCGAGGAAACTATGACTGATTTCCAGGATTTCTAATTACCTGTCTGTGCCATAGAACTCTGATTAAACAGTGGTTACATCACTGGATCTCTGAAATTAGTTTTACCACAGTTCTTATTCTGCACCAACAAAGGTGGTTTTCCCAGGATAAGTGTTACATTTCCCTATTTGAGTACCTTTTGTCTGAAGAGCTGCAAATTCATTACAAATATATTTAAAATACACCAATGTATGAAACATTCCTTATGCTTATGTCACTAAAAATATATCAAGGCTGAATGCTTGCCTTGGTGGTAAAGACTTAAAAGTAGGCAGACATGGATTCTAGCATGTGAATATGGGCAAATTTTTTAAAAACAAATAATAGGAGTAGGGATTTTGTGGGATTATTATGAGAATGAATGATTAATGTTTGTAAAGCCCAGAAAATTCTAATTGTTTTCCCTATCCTTCCTTTCTTAAAATCTTTTACTTAAAAAACATTTTTTTAAACAAAGTGAGACACAATTTGAAAAATCAGATAAAATAGAAGTTTTGTAATAGATAGTAACCTCTCCTATCTGACTCATCTAATTGACTGATGCTTCTCTTGTCAACTTTCTCCCATCTGCCTTCCATCTTTTGGGGATTTGTTGAAAATTCTTATTCATTACAAATTCTTGGCTCCCTCTTCTTTTCTCTTCCCTGGTACGGTGGGGGTGGGGTAGAGAGACAGGTTTACAGCTTTTCATTCCTTTGTCATCATTGTAATGATTCTCTTTGGGGGGATGTGGAAGGGAGAGGGAGGTATATGCTAATTCTCCCTTGGCCTAGAAGCCCCTCATCCCAAGTGTAGTTCAGAAGATGATTGTTTTCCTTTATTAAAAAATACTGTTACTTGTATTCAGTGCCAGGGAAATTGTGATGTCTCTGCCTCTATGGAGGTTAGAGTTGGTGTGTGGGGGGGGGTCTAGATAAACAATTCCATACTGTGCAGTGAGAGGGGTCTTAGAGGGTGCCACTAGGATTAAGTGTTTTTGTGGTTACTGAAGTAGAAATAGAATTAAAACTCCTTAATTTATTACTGTGAGTACTCAGAATTCCTTTTCTTTGGCATTCTCACTGTGTAAACTTTCCTCCTGCCTGTGAAAAACATGTGACAGAGCTTTCTTAGTTGCTATACCTTCAGAAAAATGGGAGCTTGGTTCTGTGGTTTGACTTTTCTCTTGCTTACTTGAGCTCCTGTCATGTTCTAGCTTCCCAGAGCTGGGTTACTAGCTGGATCACTTTCCTCATATGTTTCTGACTCTTGTTTCCCAGAGCTTATAAAGTTTTGGGGCCCATTTCATACTGAAGTGTATAATTTATTGTTTCGTTCTGGCTCTTATTTTGCTTCACCTCTTTGGGTCATTTGGCCTTGAACCCTCCACTGTCATAATTTTCAACACTGACCTAATCAGTTGGGAGAATTTCAGATCCAAGACTTGTGCTAAGAATTTGAATACAGCCAGGAGATTCAGGGAGCAGGTGAGGCTAAGCAGCTACCCAGTCTTTTTACCAGCAATTTCTTTGTGATGATTAAGCAATAGGTCAGCTGAGGATTTTCACTTCCTCTCTCATGAGCCTTGTAGAAGACCACTATTTCAGGAACTGTTCAGGAATGATGGGATCCTGTTGGTGATGCGTTCTTCTTGGGTGATACCACTTCCAGAGCAATATTCCTTTCCCAAAAGTGTTCTTTCCTGCTAATCTCACTGTAGCAAAACAAGCCTCATCACTGGGCAATGACTAGAAATTGCTGCCCTGTACAATACTGAGTACGTCTTGTTTGAGCTATAACTGTGACTGTTTCAAGGTGGTTTTTCCTTCAAAGTTTATGCTCTTAAGGTCAGCTGGAAAATTTCAGTCTAACAAACATCTCTGGGTGATTGCAAATAATCCTTACGTCACAGTCACGAAGACTCCAGCATGGAACATTTGATATAATCTGAGAATTATATCCACTTAATCTTAAAAGAAAATGTCTGCCCTGAATGGTAGTAAGGCCGTGGCATCAGACTGACTGGGGTTGAAAACTTCCTGTTTCAGTTGTAAGCTCTGTGACCTCGGCAAGTTCATTAGCCTCTTTGAATCTCTTTTTACTCAACTGTTCATGTGTGAATAATATTTGTCTCTTAGGGTTGTTGTGAGGATAAATGAAACAATTGTAAGTGGAATACATGACACATGGTGGATGTTCAGTGGATATTTATAAAAAAACTTTATAACCTGACTTTTCTGTAAAGTAAAAAGTTAAGCTAAGATGATCTCTAAGGTATATTCCAGCTTTAATAATTCTTAGTTCTCTAGTTTTCTTTGTATAAAATTAAGAAAATGTGTATTTTTTTTTAAAGATTTACCTATCTATTCCAGAAAGAGAGGGAGACAGAGAGTGAGCAGGGGAAGGGGCAGAGGGAGAGAATCTTCAAGCAGACTCCCTGCTGAGTGCAGAGCCCAACATGGGGCTCCATCCCCCGAACCATGAGACCATGACTTGAGCTAAAACAAGAGTTGGATGCTCAACAAACTGAGCCACCCAGGCGCCCCAAGAAAATGTATATTTTAAAGATACATAACTGCAGAGCCCTTGGTTGTCATGAATTCCTGCTTGCAAAATGTCCTTTGTTGGACATGGATTTAAAAAGCCACTGGAGAAGGCATTGTACCAGAGAGTGCCACAGTCTCTTATCTAAGTCTGTTTCATTATTTCAGTCATACCAGACTCTCCTGGGGATTATGAAGCTGAGTCACCATCCCCTCCTCCTCCTCCTCCTTCTCCACCTCCTGAACCCATGCCGAAGACTGAACCAGAGCCTCCTTCTTTCAAGGTAAAACTTCACTGAGATGGTTGCCTTTCCATCTGTCCTTTATCTCCTAAGGACCTGAAACTCCTATCTGAATCGATCGCTGCTGTCCGGTTCACAGAGACCAGTAGATGGCTCTTGTCTCGTTCTGCTCTCCTGTAGGTACTACAGACTGGGCATTCCCTCTCTTCTCACCTGAAGCGAGGGTTCAGCTCTAAGGGCAGAGTCTTAGGAAGGTTGCAGAGGTCAGGCCTGGGAGCGGTTTTGTTTTTCATGACCTCCAGCATCGGGGCTGCTGTGTTACCCAACTCCTGTTGGAATTGTGCAAAATAAGGTGTTGCTTGCATCAGAGCAAAGCGTGGGAAAATAGAGTAGAACAAACAGTTATGCACATCTGTTGTTCTTCAGAAACTCTTCTGGAAAAGGGCAAGGTGAGAGAAGCTGGCAACAAATGGGGAAATGTAGTTTTGAATGATCTTCAGCTGCACCTGTCTACATCTATTAGTGTTGAGAAGGGGGCTAACAAGCTTTTTTTCCCTTTATGACTTTAGTTTTCCTTTCGTTTCCTTAATTCCATTCTTTAATTCATTGTATTAAGACTGTCATTTAAATTTTGCACTAATTTCTTCATTAGCTGAGGAGAAAATGAATGAAAGACCAGTAGAGATAAAAGGACTTTGATATTGGTAATACCTATGTGAGACTAAATTACATGGGGGCAATGTCGCAGATTCAAGGCAGAAAAAGCAAGTATCGGGGCACCTGGATGGCTTCAGTTGGCTGAGTGTCCGCCTTCAGCTCAGGTCATGATCCTGGGGTCCTGGGATCAAGCCCCACATCAGGCTCCCTGCTCAGCAGGGAGTCTGCTTCTCCCTCTACCTCTGCCCCTCCCTCCCTCCCTCTTGTGCTCTCTCTCTCAAATAAATAAACAAAACCTTTAAAAAAAATCAAATAGCAAGTATCTACAGCAAGTGTGGATGCCATGGAAACGTCTCATCTGGTTTAGGGGCCTTCCCTTTGTGCTCCCCTAATGTCTGCCACAGCGCTCCATTAAAGGCCTTACCACAGTGGATTGTGGTGGTCTGTTTTCCTTGTCTCTCTCCCCTACTAAGGTCCTTTTTTTAACCATGGTGCCTGCACTACTCAACAGAAGTTAGCTGACTGGATGAACACAGTTCTTTGCTGAACGTGCTACTTTTTATCTCATAAACAGCTTGTATATACAAGAACGTAGAACTTTTCTGTGTGGTAGGACTGGTCCCTAAAACGAAATGGGTAGAGTTCCTCACGCCTTTTTATCATCATGGAATATTGGAGGGTGATTATTGTAGATTAAAAATCTTTTGTTATGTTTTTCTGTAGATTCATTGATCAACTGAATGTTGTAACCTCTGATCTTCCTGTGATCTTTTAGAGCTCAAGTGGAGAAAAAAGAAAACGAAAGCGGGTGCTGAAATCGAAAACCTTTGTGGATGAAGAAGGCTGCATAGGTAAGAAGAGTTTTTGGCTCCAAATCTAGGGATAGAGTTATGACCACAGAGAGGCTCCGTAATCTCTTCCTCGAGATGATGCACGCTTGAGTGTGCATGTGACTCACCCCAAGTGAGGCCGTGCTGCTTGTCTGTGGCGCACACACCGAGTAGCGGAGCGTGGAGAACACTACAACTAAAGTCAGAACCTCGGTGCTTGCTTGGGCCATATGCTGTAGAAGTGTGCTTTGAGATCTTGGATGAAAGCCACATCACCCCTGGTGGGGAGTTTCTTCATCTATGGAATGGATGTAAAATACCCATTTTTGCCTGCACGTGGGGTTGTTAAGATGCAGGTGAGGTAACATTTAAAAACGCTTTCAGGGCACCTGGGTGGCTCAGTTGGTTGAGCGTCTGCCTCTTGATTTTGACTCAGGTCATGATCACAGGCTCATAAGATCGAGCCCTGTGTCAGGTTCCCTGTGTAGTGGGGAGTCTGCTGAAGATTCTTTCCTTCTGCCCTCCCCCTGCTTGTACTCGCTCACTCTCCATGTCTGTCTGTCTGTCTCTCAAATAGATAAATCTTTAAAAAAAAAACCAAAAAACACTTTCAATATGGAAACCATAATACCAACTTAAAATGTTGTTACAGATGTTGAGAAGCTTTTGTTTTTTTAGAGTGGTGGTTTTATACATTTGAACAGTGGAAAAGAAGCCCCCACAGATGATTAGACTCAAAAGAGAGTGTCAAGAATCTTCTTGGTATTTTGTCCCATTTGTTCTACAGAGGGGTTTGACTCTTCCAAATGACTTCCTTTATGTTGCATGTTTGTAAGTCATGTTACGTAAAAGCACGCATTTTCTATGGTGACCTAGAGGGGAGTTAGAATTTAGGTTTTGAGTTACAGGTCGATTCTTCAGCCGTTGTTTAAGCTTGCCCTCCCCTTCCACACTGACCCACACTTCTGTGGGGATTTCGTACTTGCAGCCCAGTAGGATGCTCCGATGCTGGTACTGTCCTTTTGTGTTTAAAAAGAGTTGTGGGCTTAGGTTTGTAAGCCCCTTGTTAGTTGGCTAGCCCATAATTGTAGTTTCTCCCTGCCTGTGGCATTTGCTCTCCTAAAGAACTATTTTTTTTCCTTTCTTGATTTTCCTTTTCTGATTTAAACTTCCATTGTAAAAAGATTGATCAACTCTGAAGAATCCACTTTTCCTAGGATATGTGGTTGTTAGAGCTACCGTGAACTCCATCTCATTGTTCCCCACCACCCACTTCTCTGGAAAGGCCTGTGCCATTTTAATTGTAGCATATGATCAGGGAATACAATTCCTTACATGTGGAAATTTGTCTTTTCAGTGCCAGAATTTTTTGTGAGCCTGTGAATTCCAGACTTTGAGTAGGGTTGGTTTTTTTGTTTTTTGTTCTGTTTTGTTTTGTTTGCTTTCAGTCTTTTAATAGTGTATTTTTAAGCCTTTTGGTTTGACTATTGATGATATACATATTTACTATTGAAGTTCTTATTCTTTTTTTTTCTTTCTTTTAAATTTAAGAGGACAAAAGCATCACTGCCAGTTTTTTCCTCCTTCTACCCCAAAAGAAAAATGTCAGATATATCATTGTGAGCATTCACTTGGGAGTTTGTGGCTAAAAACCTATTGCTTTGTTCAAAATACAGCACTCAAGTTCGGGCCAGGTATGGGATGTGGGTTTTTTGCACTCCTGTCTCCAGACAGGACTGTTAAGAGCCTTGGATGCAACAATGAAAACTGTGCTCTCATAGCACTCTTTTTTTTTTTTTTTCTTAAGGTTTTTAGTCCAAGCTCAACCTAATGAATCTTGGCTCCTGTTACCAACAAAGGAGTTGTGCTTTCCTCTCTCTGTTTGGACTATTCCAAGTGTACCAGCACAGGGGCTTGCCCTGTGCTATGCTGGGTCAGAGTTAGTATGGGGGCTTTAAAAACTGGTCTTTCCCTTTCTGTGAGTTTGCTGCAGGAGCTGGGGAGTTGAGCCCCTGAGATAAGTTTGGGGTAGACTTCTAGACAAGGTGGATTTCTAAGAGCAAAACATTGTTTGAATGGAGAATAATTCTGATGTTACCCATGTAAACTGGGTTACTTTTTATGGCAGGTCAGAACAGTTGCGTGTTACTCAGTTAAAATAAAGGTTCTGTATCTTTTAAGCTGAAATCTCCTTTGTCCTGTAGTTTGAAGTAACTACAGCTTTGAATATAGAAATCCTTCTTTTAGCTCTCGAGGTATACCAAGTGTGCTGCTTAAGAAATTTTGTTGGTGTTGCCCTGACTGGTTTTTAACTCCCCCAAGCAATGCATTGCACAGAACTGGCAATGAGACAACCAGTGGTTTCAGTAATAAGTAATGAAATAATGAGCTAATTGATGTTGGAGTTCGATATTATAGACCTGCTGCCATTTGAATACAAAATACAGCTTATGAAGGAGCAAGTCTTATACCACCAACTAGTAATAAGTTGTTTCTTTTTTATATCTGCATGGGACTCTTTAGACTTTCATAATTTGAGATATTGAGTAAATAGCAGCTCATAAGTTTGTTCCAATAATCCAGTTACATGATGCTTTTCAATTTGCCTATGAGATGGTGGTGGTATTCAGGGATCATAATTGCTGAACTAAGCGGTATGCCATGGGAATTTCCTAAGTATCTTAGAGCAGCATTTCTCAAACTTGGCTGAGTATATGCATTCCTTGAGGATATTGCTAAAATTCAAATTCTGATTCAGTAGGCCTTCGGGCAGGACCTGAAATTCTGCATTTCTAGTAAACTCATGGGAGATTCTAATGCCACTGGTCTGTGGAGCACAGTTGAGTAGTAATGCCTTCGAGAACACTTAATATATATATTTAAAGCTTATCAGTGTTTTTAGCCTGTAGGTTGACAGGAATCAGGAAAGTGAATCCTAGGCTCTTGAAAGTAATGACAAATTCTAGGAACTCTTAACAAGGGAACCATTAATTATGCAACTTAATGGGATTAGATGGATATGGAGAAGAGATACTCTACTGACAACAGCCAGTTGACCTCCAGCATGGCTTTCCCATTGTGAGGGGGGAAAACAGCAGGGAGGGGTACTTGCCTAAGATTATTAGGTGCATCCGTACCTTCCGTGAGGCGGCGTTATCCCCATTTTACAGGGGAGGAAAGAACAGTGATTGTCCAAGTGTGTGGTCCCCAGACCAGCGGACCAGCATTCCCTGGGACCATGTTAGAAAAGCACATTCTCAGGTCTGTGCCCGACCTACTGAATCTGAAACTCTGGAAATAGAGGCCAGCCGTCTGTTTCAACAAGCCCTGCGGGTGATCCCGATGCACGCCGAAGTTTGAAAATATGTCAGTGGCAGACTAGGTGTTAGAATGCAGATGTGTTTGATTCCAAAGCCACTGCCTCTAGGACGGTTTGACTAATATATTTTGTTAGAACCATCAATAATTAAGTGCTTAAAACTGTTATTGTTCTTTAATGGGAAAAATACTTTTCACTTCAGTCGCTTGAGCATTTATTATTCATATTAGGTTACTGTGTTCAGCGAAGAGGAGATGTTTTCCTTTACGGTTTCTCTTCATCCTCCTGCTGCAAGCAGGCGGCTGAGAAGGAATTTGGATGTTAATACAGCTGGTGACACAGCTGCCGCAGCTCTCTCAAGTCACAGGAAGGTGGCATTGTACTGTTTCTCGTGTGTGGTTTGTGCGCCACAGTAATGCTGACGAGACCCTCATCAGTCCTGTGACATCATTGTCGGAAGTCAGTGCCTGTGCCCTTTTCAGCTTCTTTGTACTGACTGCTCACTTTTCAGTTTCCATGGGACGGGATCAGTGAATATTATTGGTATAAAAAAGGGCAAAATATGCCCTTGGCTGATAGGGAGTTAAGAGAATTGATAACTTTCTCATTTTATCACTGTCCTTACTTAAAACTATCAAGTTTGTCATATGCTTGAATTCGCTTGGGGCAGTTATCTTCATGATGTAGACCACTACTAAGCCTTGGGTCATTCAGAACTAAGAACTGAACAATGGAGTAATCCACAATTCTTTGTACTTAGGGTGTGCAGAGTGGATGATATCAGGATAGAGCTAGCCAGGAAGGTCTGTAGCTGTGAGCCTGGTTGGACAGGATGGGGACTGGCAAACAGAGCAGGGATTAGGGCCAGGGAAACCAACAATGGAAATAGGTAGGCACTGTTGGTCAGAGAAGTGTGACTGAAGAAGTTAGTCAGAGCATGAAGGTAGAAGTAGGTGTTTGAGATATAGACCATTCCAGTGCAGTTTAGGAAGTTAGTTAGCATAGACCAGGACCCAAACGCAATCAAATGATAAGGGCCCATTGAAAGGCATGGGACATAGCACGAGACAGTAAGGCTGAATGTTGGTTCTGAGCCCCAGCTAGAGACTGTGTGAGATCAGGACACATACTTCCTACCCGTGGCCAGATGTGATCTCCCAACGGGAGAAAGCTTCAGGACTAGGTGAGCATATGCCTTGATCGGAGGATCTGAGGGAATCAGAGTGAACATGATATCTCATTCTCTTAATGGTAGCGTTCTAAATGACTCGACCCATTCCTATCCCATTTTTTCCTTATTCTGCCAGTGACTGAAAAAGTCTACGAGAGTGAATCCTGCACAGATAGTGAAGAGGAGCTTAAGATGAAGACCTCCTCCGTACACAGACCCTCCACTATGATTGTGAAAAAAGAACCCAAAGAAGAACGAAAGGGCCCAAAGAAAGGGACTGCTGCTCTGGGCAAAGCCAACAGACAAGTGTCCATTACTGGCTTCTTCCAGAGGAAGTGAACTGCCATCTCTGTTAAGTCAGAGACGTGGAGTGGTCAAAGGAGAAGACCAAGACAGACAGACTCTCACTTACTGTGTAAGTTCATCCTGTGCCTCACCTTGCCTGGATCAAAAGACTTCTTCCGTCTTGTGAGGTTTATGCTGTTTCTGGTTTTTAACCAAAGGGAAAGCACCTGGAAGCAAGAGGCAAAAGAATATTTAAGAAGCCGTTACATGCTGAGGACATTTTTTTAAGCACAGTCTTTGACCTGTTCTGGAGAAGAAGTCACTCCAAAAATAAATTGGAACAGGTTTCAGAATTCTCACTGAAGCCATTTAGTTGCTAATTCACTGGGCCCTACCCACCCTGTGCCCTGAGCGCTTACGGCTCAGGAAGTATTCCTCCTTGTTCCTTTGCATTCTGTGGACTTGTGTGGGTCTTTATTTATCCTTGAATTTTACTGGACGTGTTTACCTCTCCCCCTGTAATCCCTTCTCCACACCATACTTCTGTGTGAAGCCATTTTCTGTAAGTCTTTTAAATCTTGGTTGGACTAGAGGCTGAAACAAAAATCTCCCTGTAATCCTCTAATCCTCTCTTCCTCCGTTATAAAATACACTGACACCTGGCTACAGACCAGCACATTGCTTGTGTTCTCCCCCTTTCACAAAAGCTCTCTGGACCTTCACTTGCAATTAGTAGGTAGGGAAAAGCCTCAGGCACAGCACAAATAGAAATGTAATGATGTATTCAACTCCATCAGAAATTACTTAGTGTCAGCATTGACGACAGTGGAGGCCTTGCCATGTTGCTGACACAGGGCGTGCTTTACACTGCTCTTTGTGACTTTTGTCTCCTCCCCTCTCCCACTCTCAATACCTAGAGAGTGAGAAACCCAGGCAATGAAATGGAGGCATGGGTACAACAGTTAAGAAAAATGTCTCCTTCTCGAAGAACCTGGATGGTCCGAAACAGCAATTTTCCAGGACTATAATGAGGAAGAGATAAAGCACACATATTTATGCAGATGTTGCTCATCTGTATTTTTAACCCTCCCATTTGCCTAAAAATACACGCCGCCCAAGAAAAGATGGAGAGACCGAGTTGTTAGTAGGACTAAGCAGCAAGTAAAACATTTTCATTTGTCACTTATGGAAAATCATCTATTCCAGTGATAACCTGTAAGCAGTTTCCATTATGGCTGGATAGTGAGCTCCGTGGATCGAGGTGGTGTGGTGGTGAGTCCTGCACAGTGAGTTCCGGGTGAAGGAACGCAGACTCCGCTGCTGGCATGACTCACGACTGACAGACGAGGGATGTCTGACTTAGCCTGCGTATGTCGTGATGCAGTCAGCCGTCCACTGTTTAAGGTTAGGATTGCGACTGACCTTGGATTAACGTGAACATCTTTAGCAGCCGTCACCCGGGCTCTCCGGCCAGGCACCGTGTGGACTTGATTGAGACCAGAAGTTTGGGAGATAAGTCCTGGCGTTACGTCTGGGACTTGAGAAGGCAGAGGCTTTGTGTAGCAAGCAGAGTAAAGGTTGACATATTCCATAGCCCTTTCTTTTTAAAATGTGAAAGGATGGAAAGCCTGGACTTATCTTTACAAAAATCCTCTGGAGAGTGATCTCTTTTAAATGGTTATTTTTGTCATTGCCTCTAGTCATTTTTCTAAATAAGAATGGCAAATTAAACAGAAAAGCAACAGTCTAGTCTTTTTTCTTCCCCTTAATTATTATGCCGGGATCTCTAGTAAAACTGAATTTTGAATTGAAAAATTTCTGGTGGCGGTCAGAATTCCACCTTTGAAGGGATGATGCGAGTCCTGTGATCACTCAATTCAGTGTGCTGCCTAAACTCTGAGCTGTCTACAAGGCTTGGGAAGGAGTCGAGTAGGGGCCTTTTTTTTCCTTTTTGTACAAAACTCTACCATGTTCTCCACAGGAGTTAAATAAATTTGAGAAGTTGTGTTAAAACAGTGCTTCAAACTGAATGTCTGCTGAGGCTGTTACTTGACAGGACGGCCGCAGTGTGTGCAGTTATCTCAACTCTGAATGAGAACCAGGCTGGTTTTCAGTTTATACTGTTAAAACTGCACACCCGTAGTCTGAGATGAACAAGTTATTTGCTGCCTTCATCATTTTTTCAACCCCACAGGAAGTCTTCGTTTCAGCCAACATCAATTTTTAGTTCGTTTAGGAGAAAATGTAGTCCTGATCTTGCACATTGTATTAGTCTGGCTTCATCACTTGTTAGCCATGTGACCTCGGCACATTTCTAAGCCTCAGGTTCTTAGTCAAAATAGAGCTAAAACGAGGTACTGTGGATTGTCAAGACTGAAGAAATGTGTATATGTGTAGCATAAATTTGGTATACAAGTGGTAGCACATAGGTGCTCTACAAATGGTGGCTTCCGTCCTGATGTGAAAAACGATGCAGTCAGCTGCCAGCTTTCCGAAATGTTGTCAAGAATATGAGCCAGATGTTAGACTTGTTCAAAGTCATCATTCTGGCTGTAAATGTGATCAAAGGCTGTAAATGTGATAATTGTTCTTTTTTATGAAACATTTTAGAGAGTAGAAACTTTTCTTTTGAAAGAAAGTGAGATTCCTTGGCTGTATTTACTGTTCATGAAAATGTTTATGTGTATGCACTATGTGTCAGGCCTCTGACCTGGGCACAAGAGGCCGTAGTAGAGTCCTAGACTTGTCCGCAGAATCTAGGGGAAGAGACAAGCCAGTAAAATGAAATTATAACATCTTATGGTGAATGCAGTGACAAATAAGCACAGGGTTCTCGGAGAGCTCAGGAGGGTGGACATTCTAGCTGAAAGAGAGAAAGCTAAGCAAATACTTGAAGGATAAGGAGGATGTTACCAAGCAAAGAGGAATGGGAAAGATTTCTCGGCAGAGGAGCATGGCTTTAGGGGGAAATGGATGGTAGACTTTGGGAGTAGGGAGGAAATGTATTGAGAAATGAAGCTGGGGTCTTGTTAAGGAGTTTGGATTTTGTTTGAAGACTGCGAGGGCCAAGTGAAGAATTTTTAAGAATAACATTAGAAGTTGATTCTCATTTAAGAGGACAGCTGGCATTTTCTTTGATTTTGTCTGTCATAGAGTGAGTCTTTCTACCCAGGCATTCACATTGTATCTTAGTTCTAGTACTATTAAAATTAAAGTTTTAATGAGATTAAAGAAAAATGTCATTGTTAAAATGAGGCTGCTTGATTCTGGCAGCCGGTGTAGACAATTGCAGTATTTCCCTTGTCTTCCCCAACAATACAGATTTCTCTAGCAGAAGTCATTTCAGTTTTTTTAAACTGATTTCAAAAACTGGGTAGTTCTCTGACACTCTCAAGGATGTGTGCCTCTACTCAGCTCCCTGAAAAGAACTGAGGAGGGGAGAGGAGGACGAGTGGAACAGTTCTATTTCTTTTCTATCTTTGTTTCTCTAAGAAGACATTAGTTATTTTACAGGAGAGAGCTGAAGAGAAGGGCCATATAAGGAAACTAAATAGTTTCTCCAGGACAAGAGTAGAATGAGTGCATAATAATGTATTTGCCAGAAACGTACTCTGTGTCAAGACTCGTTTTGGTAAACTTGTCTCCTTTCATTGGTTCCGGGATCTCAGTGTGCTGTAATGCAGCTTTTTACCACCATGAAACATTCTGGGGCTGCCTCGTTTTGTTGTGAGAAGGCAGTATTGCTTTCTGAGTTATTGCCCTGGCAGCTCTGTAAATTAGCCCATGCTGTCACCATGCCTTCTCTGAAGGGCACATTGTACCCAAATGACTGCATTTAGGATTGACTCTTGCCACTCCCTGCTGCATGACACTTCTCACCACTTGTATCTGTGTCCAGTTTTTTTTGTGTGTGTGTTCTTAAGTGTGGGCCACCCACAGACTGCCACCCAGGCTCTTTAGCCAGAGAAACTTGGTAAGGCTTCGGATCCAAACCCACCTTAATTCTAGAATTGCCCTTTCATTTCAAGCTCTAAATATTGTCTGGCTCCCCCACACCATTCCCTCTCTTTTTTCTCATTTGCTCTTGCCAGACTCCTTATTTCTTGAGGCTTCACTTTGGCTTCTCCCCCTCTTTTTTTTTTTTTTTTTTTTTTTTAATACTCAAAAGTTCCTCATAGCTAGCCCTTCTTTGACTTCTTTCTTTTGGTCTTTCAGGCTTTCTTCAGGTTCTTTCACATCTTTTACTGGACTGCTCTTGAAGAATGGAAAAACCACGTTGTTTAATAGCTGCTTTAAATCATTCAAATCCAAAGTGTCAAGCAGTTGTTGAAGGCTAGTTATGTTTACTCCTGGATAAGCTACTTTAGAGATTTCAGGAGCTCAGAGGTTACCGTTCTGGAATGGCAGGACATGCACACTAAATAGCATTATGTAGCAGTGGAGATGACACTAGGAGGAGTGGTAGACAAAGGACTTAATAATTCAGAAAAGAACCAGGATAACCATAATGGACAACATTTCATAGTCTTTTGTAAGAACAACAGAGGATTTCACTCAAGATACAGGCTGAGGAAGGTTCACCATTTTAGTGGGTCTTATTTAGCTGTTTGAATGTCACTCATCATTAACACAGTCATGGTAAAGTAATCCGTAATTAAAGGAACCTTTAGTGGAGTTATTTCTGTCCTATCTTAAGAATGAGAATTTTTTTTAAAGATTTTATTTATTTGAGAGAGAGAGTGAAGAGGGCAGAAGGAGAGGGAGAGGCAGACTCCCTGCTGAGCAGGGAGCCCAACATGGGGATCGATCCTGGGACCCTGGGATCATGACCTAAGCTGAAGGCAGACGCTTAACTGACTGAGCCACTCAGGTGCCCCCAAAATGAGAACATTGACAAGAAAGAAGCAGGTGCAAAGGATTATTCCCAAAGGCAGTTTATGGGATATATATTGGATTAGCATAAATTTAGCTCAGTTTTACGCATGCTCAACTTTGGCATACTATGGAAGCAGGGTGCTTTGACGGAAACCGCCCAAGTTGGGAGGCAGAGGGCTCTGGATTCAAACTCTAAGGCACTGACTTTAGGTAAGGTACTCGTCCTCCAAGAACTTGTTTCCTCATCTTTATTTATTTTTAAAAAGATTTTATTTATTAACTTATTTATGTAGAGCGAGCACATGAGTGGGGGCAGGGGAGAGGGAGAGAGAGAATCTCAAGCAGACTCCACACGGAGTGTGGAGCCCAACTCAGGGCTCGATCTCATGACCCCGAGGTCAGACCTGAGCTGAAATCAAGAGTTGGACGCTCAGCTGACTGAACCACCCAGGCTCCCCTACTCCTCTTTATAGCGAGCTACCACCTACTTTAAAGGGTTTTAAGGCTTTAATGAAATACTCCACAGGCAGCTCCTAGTATTTGGACATATATTAAACTCACACAAAACAGAATAACTCACACTTTTGAGCACCTACTATGTGTCAGGCACTGTTCAAGTATGTTAAGAAGTATTAACTCTTAATGCTCATAACAACCCTATAAAATAGGTACTTTTATTCCAGTTTTACACATGAGGAAACTGAGGCAGAAAAGTTAAGTAACTTGTTCAGAGTCACAGAGTTAGCAGGTGACACAGAGCCAAGATAGAAATCTTGACAATTTGGCTTTAGTGCCTGAAGTCTTAACCAATATGCTATCTCGCTCTTGGCTCTGTATTAGTTCACACTTTGATACTGCCCAGTGATGACTGATGTTCGTTTTTATAAGTGAAAGTACAACGAGTTGTTCAGTTCCCAGATTGTGAGATGTGAAGGCGATTTTAATGTTTATCTAACTCAACCACTCATCTGCTGCTCGAGTCCTCTCTACAGTATCCCTGCCAAGTGGTCTTGAATCTGTAAACAAAGACTCCATTATGCTCAGTATACCATGCTTACTCAATTACCAAGTTAGATAAGTAGACTAATAAATGTTAAGAAGAATTTAAAGAGAGGCTAGAATAAAATAACGTTTTCTGATTAATTTAAGATCGCCAGGAACCTCTTCTAAATAGAGCATACTTGTCTAAGCAATGCATTTAGTTGGTTTTGGTTTAAATTAAGAACACTGTTTTTCTTTGAAAAAAAATTGTCCAGTTCGTGGCCTTGCCTTTGACTTAACCTTGTAAGAAAATCAAGAGGAAATTTGGCATTTTTTTAATCCTCTTTAAGCCATGCTGCAAGTTCACAGGTAGAGAAGTAGCCCTTGAACATTTGTTGCTCACTGATTGCACTGGGGTAGGACAAGGCAATGTTTTCCATTTTGAATATCAAAACCAAGTTTGGGGTACCTGGCTGGTCAGTTGGAAGAGCATGGGACTCTCGATCTCAGAGTTGTGAGTTCAAGCCCCACATTGGGTGTAGCGATTACTTAAATAAATAGAACAAAAACAACAACAACAGGTTTTTCTAAAAGATGTGTGAGGAATGTATAAACATAGCATAATCATGGTATTATGTTTTATTCTATCCTGGAGTGGGATGTACAGGAAGCAGAACCGCTTTCCTGCAAACCATAAAGCCTGATATGAGTGTGTTTCCATTAGTCTCGTAGTTATATTCTACCTACATATGGGTGCTTTATCTTATCGTATCCTTGTAATAACCTGCAAAGTTTTTCTCTTCCCCATTTTGCAGAAAGCAAGCCTAGTTTGCTTAGCTAGTATGCCCGGCATCTCTCAGGGAGTGAACCAGGGCTAGAACCTACATCTTCAGACTTCATATATTGTGACTTTTTCCACCTCTAGTAAGAAGAATGTATTGGTCCACTCATAAGTGTGCTTTGAAAATGCTTACTGATTTGCCCAACAACCATGATGGCTGCTGTGAAAGATAGAAGAGAAGCACTTGACAAGTTCTCTGCCTTCCTGGGACAGACCGTCATTGGAAAGGCAAACATGTGCATGTTTGTGCATTTCACAGACTTTTGTTAAAATTTTACTATGTGCCCAGCACTATTGTGCTAGATGCTGGGGATACAAAGATGAATTTTTTGCCCTTGAGGAATTTACTGTCTAGTGGGGGGAGAGATGTAGACGAGTAATTATAATGTGCTGTAATACCATCATAATACTAAAGAGTGCTTACCAAGGGCCAGCGTTCATGCAAGATATCTAAATCCCTTTTCTCTAATCCTCACAACACTTTCATTTACAAATGAAGTTAGAGGGGCACCTGGGTGGCTCAGTCGTTAAGCGTCTGCCTTCGCCTCAGGGTGTGATCCCGGAGTCCTGGGATCGAGCCCCACATCGGGCTCCTCCGCTATGAGCCTGCTGCTTCCTCTCCCACTCCCCCTGCTTGTGTTCCCTCTCTCGCTGGCTGTCTCTCTCTGTCAAATAAATAAATAAAATCTTTAAAAAAACAAAACAAAACAAATGAGGTTAGGGAGTCTCAGAGTTACGTGATTTGCCCAATAAGTGGCAAAGATGAGTTGTGTCTTTTTTCTTCTTTTCTTTTTTAAAGATTTTATGTATTCATTTAGAGAAAGAGAGTGTGCAGATGAACCTGGGAAGGGACAGAGAGAGAGGGAGAGAGAATCTCCAGCAGGCTGTCCTGAGCACGGGGCCCAGTGTGGGGCTCTATCCCACAACCCTGAGATCATGGCCTGAGACGAAGTTGAGTCAGACGCTTAACCAACTGAGCTATGCAGGCGCCCCTCTTTTTTCTTCTTTTAAAGATTTTTTTTTTAAGTGATCTCTACACTCAACGTGGGGTTCAAACTTACAACCCTCAGATCAAGAGCTGAACACTCCACCAACTGAGCCAGCCAGGTGCCCCAAGATGTGTCTTTAATAATAAATTTATAATGAAAAATTGGAGGAACTGAAATACTTGAGTGATTGTGATTAGCAAACCTGTATAGGAAGCTGACTCCCTGTCAGGTGGGTGTGGGAGTGAACACAAGGAGTAAAATGAATTGCACCTTTAAAATTATTGATCCCAGATAGGGATGATCTTACCAATGGTTCAAGTCACTGACTCTTGGCTATGACGTCCTTGCTTCTATATATAAGGAAAACCATGCCCGTGGACTGTACATTAGGCTAGAGACTGAGGCTCATTCTCCTCTGGTTAGCCTGGAGAGCCAGAATTTGAACGCTAGGCGTTTTGACTTGCAGCCTATATTCCTTCTACTGTACCATGTCCTTCCTCCTCTGTGTAAAGGGGGTATGTCCCCACAACTTGGTGTGGGCCCCGGGGTGGGCTGTCTGTGACTGCCTTAGGGATTAAGGATTCAGAGGACAAAGTACTTAAACTGAAGTTTTTGAGAATAGGAGTTTGCCAGATGGGAAAGTGAAGGGCATCCCAGGCAGAAGGAACAGGACATGTAGCATGAGAGGCACACACGCATAAGAGAAAGCATGGAGTGTTTAGAGATTGTAAGTGGTGTGAGAAGAGGTGTTATAGTGGGCTATGAGGTCAAGTAAGTGAGCAGAGGCCAGATCACAGAGGTCTTTGCTAAATAGTTTAGGGACACTCTGTACACAATAGGGAGCCACTGAAGAATTTTAACTTGCCCGAATTGTACATTGGAAAAATCACCTTTTGTAGTCTGAAGAGAGAATTACCTGTATGAAAGGTCATAAGCCAAAGCCAAGTTGCGTCTACATCTTGAAATAAAGCAAGCAGAAGAAAATAATATGGATTTGGATTTAGTTCAGTTTTAGGCAAATGGCTTCTTGATTTCCTTGGAAACTCAGGACAGGAGAGAATTGGGAATAGCTTCAAATCTGAAATGATTAGCCTTTTGCTGGGTCGTCTCATGCTTGGAAATCCTCTGGCTCTTTCCTGAGCCCTGGTCCTAGTTAAACCATGGAGATGGGATTGGTTCCACAGTTCCACTAAGGATGCATGTAGGCCATTCTCTGACGCACAAACACAAACTCTGATTTAGACCTGGAACTTACTGCATCTCCCTGGAATTCTTTGGGCTAAAATGACCCATGGTCCCAGAATGGTCAACTCAATTCATCCCAAGTCATATTTATTATCCATCTATTCCATGCCAAGTGCTTCCAGATACTTTATGTTACTTAATGCTAATAATTTTGTGAGGTGTAGATATCAGCCCAATTTTGTGAATTAGGAAATTGAGTGGCAGAGGCCGCCCAGCTAGCGCGTGGTAGAGCTGGGATTTGAGGGTCAGACTGGTGGCCTATCACTGTCCATTCTTGACCTGAGTTCTTTTCCAGTGATGTGGAGCACAGTAAGCAGTATTGCATATCACAGCTAGGGTGAGTATCAGTCACTCACTGAACAGCCATTATACTTGGGACTGGTCAGTGATATGCTTTTACTTCTAGCAGTAAGTTTTTTGCTGCCAACCCTAAACCTCACCCCTAAAGTAAGAGGACAGCTATCCTGAATGAAGCTACATGAAGCCCCCTTACCCTTATTTAGAATTGTGCATAGCTCACGATATGAGTTCCATGGCTTCCCAGCTTATAGAAACAGCGGAGTAGCCAGAGACAGTTGCTTTTTGCTGTCAGGCAAGTGGTTGTCACTTATTGGTTTTGTAGAAAGTACTTGGACTTTAAAATTGGACAGACGAGGGGCTCCTCAGTGGCTCAGTCTGTTAAGCATCGGACTCTTGATCTCAGCTCAGGTCTTGATCTCAAGGTTGTGAGTTCAAGCCCCTCATTGGGCTCCATGCTGGGCCTGGAGCATATATACATACATAAAAATAAAGTTGAACAGACTGGAACTCAGTGCCTGTTACCACCTGTGTAACATATACAAAGTCAGTTAACTTCTCTGAGCCTCACCTTGCTCATCTGAAAGACGAGGGTAATAGCAACCTCAAGACTGTTGTGAGGATTAGAGATTGTAATAAAGTGCCCAGTTGATAGTGGTTGGCCAGTAGATAAATGACAACGATTATTTTTTTCAAAGCAGTGCTTTGGGCTTTAACCTATGTGAGAAAAGTGAGTTGTCATCATTTATTTTCAACTATCCTCTATTAGAGTGTCCACTTTACGTTATAGTCAACACATTTGAACCGTCAAAACTAATGACAAAGCAAGGAGGAGGTGCTAGTGGATCCAGTGTTCGGATGGGCTCCCTCGTGATACTGCTCACCTGCCCAAGCTCCCCTTTGATCTCCCTTCCTTTCAGGTGGGCTCCGTGTCATGCTGTGTATCCTGTACTCCTCGTTTCAACCACTTTTCTTACTTGAGACAATTTAGAGGAAAGCCAGCAGTCTGAGTGTGCATTCTATTTCCTCAAGTACAGACATCAGGGGGCGCCTTTATAAATGAAAAAATAAACAGCTCCAGCAGGGAAGAGGCCTCCCCCTGCCTCCCCCAATGATGTATGGGGTGCTCAGGCAATGGTCACGCCTGTAGTTTAAGCCCATCTGTTTTCTCTGTTCACCTCCTGAGTACTGTCCCCTTGTGGTTTGCATCATTCCCAGAGACCAGCCAACTCCAACCCTCCTCAAGCCACTTGGTCAATAGCTGTCTTATTTAACCACACTCCCGCTCTTTGGGTGCCAGATGTGAAGTTTCAAGGCAGTAGAGGCCAGGCTGGCTAACGCTGTGACACCTGCTTTAGCAGGCAAGCCAGTCAGCTGCTGCTTCTGATGATGTTGGCCCCTTTTCATGGACAGCATGAGGGTTTCACCCCACCAAGCACACACACAGGCAGCTGAGGGAGCCTCATAAATTATGGTTTTGTTTGTTTACTCAGGGCAAGCAGCGTGGTGTAGTGGAAAGAGCCCTGCACTTTGAAGCAGAAAACATGGGTTTGAGTCCTCACTGGTTATGTGATTTTGTCTTCAGAGCACCACTTTCTTTGTAGATTTATAATGTCTGAGATAGTGGTAAGCGCTATTTGTTTATCTGCTTATTGGCCATCTCCTCTACCACGATATAAATTTCGGGAAGCCAGAGGCTGTGTTGGCCATCATTCTAACTCCAGCACCTAGGACAGTGCCTAGAACATAGTAGGTTCTTAGAAAATATTTATTGAGGGGCGCCACGGCGGCGCGGTTGGTTGAGTGTTCAACTCCTGGCTTTGGCTTAGGTCGTGATTTGGGCCGTGGGATCAAGCCCTGCTCTGGCTCCGTGCTCAGCATGGGGTCAGCTTGAATTTCTTTCTCTCTCTCCCTCTGCACCCCCCCACTCTCTCTCAAATAAATAAATAAATCTTTAAAAAAATATATTTATTGAATGAATAGGTGAACTCTAAAACTACCTTTTCTACTTACTGGCCATGTGATCCTGGAAAAGTCATTTATCTTCCCTGGGCCTGAGTTTTGTCAGCTGTAAAATGAAGGCATTAGATCTCTATTCCTGGTGCTCTAAGATAATAAGGACTCGCTCATTTAACAAATGACTTTGGGTCTCTGTGCTGGGCACTCTCCAAGGCCTGAAAATATAGTCATGAACAAGGCAGAAACAGAGCCTGCCCTCATGGAGTTTCGAAAGGGGGAGGCAGCCAAGTGAGTAATGGGGTAAACATGTATTTAAGGACCATTGTGATAAGCCTTACAAAGGATCTGCAGAGGGCACTGCAAGAGAATATAATTAAGAGGGAGAACCTACCCATGCTGGGGGGTAGTCTGGGAAGATGGCCTGATGAAAGTGACATTTAAGCTCAGATTCTGCAGATCAGTAGGAGTTGGCCAGGGAAAAGCAGTACAGGATTTGAGGCAGAGGGAAGGGCTTATGTGAAGGCCCTGGGGAGAAGTGTGACTGGAACAGTGACCAACAGGGAGGTCGTGCCCAAGATGAGGCTAGAGAGGTAGGCTGGGCCAGACCGTTGGGAACTTTGTGGCTGTGGTAAGGATTTGGTCACTCTAAAGGCAAAGGGAAGCCAATAAAGACAATTCCTGTCATTATGGAGAGCTCGCTAGTTCAGACAAAAGGGAAAGTTGGATCCCCTCCTTACATGCCTGTCCAGTGCAGATAGGGCAGATATTACTCCATGTTGTAGATGAAGAAAGGAGGTTAGGTGATCTTGCAAGTCAGAGGTGGAGCTTAACTTTTGAAATTTTGTCCACTTCTCTCGATACTCTGCCACATTTATAGAATGGAGAGCTTTCTTCTCTCTCAAATCCTCCAAATGGCCAAATTTTAGACCTAAATATCTTATAATAATAGCTGTCATCTGAAAATCGAATGTCTCATAAGCAACTTTTAAGCAAGTCCGATAGAGACAAATTTCTCCTGAGCAATTTCTCTTGCTTGCATTTTGGGTAACTACAACCAAATCTTTGATGCATTTTTAAATTACCCTTAGGAAGGATTCCTAGGAATAGGATTACTGTGTCAGAGGATATAAATTCTTCAGGAACTCTTGACACATACTGCCTGATTGCCCTCCCAAAGTTGTACCAGTTTTTATGCTCCTCATCAGTACGTGAGAATGACTTTCTCACTGCTTCAAATAATGACTCTCACTGCTTCAAGCCAATCTAACTTCTTAAGCAAAGCTAAATAAAGCTGAGTTTCCAGTTGTTTTGTTCATTTAGAGACAGGAAATACAACTAGGCTTTCATAATATTAGTTGGGGGAAGAGGATGAAACTATAGAGATGGTACCCAAGGGAAGCAGGAAACTCCCAGAGGCCTTGGAGGAAGCCAGCAAGTACCTCCTGTGGAGTCCGGTCATTCACTGACAGGAGGCACTCTGGTGTGTGCAGTTGCTGCCGTTCAGAACCTGCTAAGCTTCCCGGAGACATAAGTAGGGTCTCTAAAGCTGAAAGAGCTCTTAAAAGCACCAAGAAAGAAGAAACTTTCCCAGCAGAAGCGGAGTTAGTGGGATGAGCAACGGTGAGTTATGACTACCAGCAGAATCAAGAGAGGGTCATCACGGGCTTTGTGAGCTCAGCAGGTGGGGACAAAGACCTGAGTCCGAGATCTCGGTGGTTGTTAACCACACTTGGGCTGGTGTGATGGGCCCGTATCTTTGTCTCCCTATAGTGCCTTGCACAGAGTAGGTGCTCGGGGACTGTTTCAGAGCCAAGCCAAGTTAACAGTAATTTTTTGATAATTCAAATATTTAATGTGCAAGGCAGTGGAAATGAAGATTAGGATAACATGGTTCATGTCCCCACAGAGCTTCCAATCTAGTGATGGTTAACTATCAGTTATAAGCAAGCACAAAATACTAAGAGAAGGGGTAGGAGAGGAGTAGTATGGGGTACCATGAAAGTATATAGCAGGGGACCCCCATGTCTAGCCTTGGTGGATATAGTAAGCCTACAGGGTAAATTTGATGAGGACAGGGCTGTATATACCTTATTCATTGCTGTATCCCAGTGCCTGCTATATGATGGGTCCCCCATAAACATTTGATGAATGAATGAACAAAGGAATGAATGAATAAATTGGTAAGCCAAGGAGAGGATGGGAATAATGTTTCATACAGAGAAAAAGGCAATGTAAAGGCCTGGATAAAGAAAGTAGTTTGGTGTGGCTGAAGTAACGTCAAGGGAGCATAGAGTATCAAGATTCAAGGCTGAGGAAGTGAAAGAAGTCAAGCCAAGGAGGGTCTTCTAAGGCCTATTAGGGAATTTGGATTTTTTTTTTTTTAAGAGAAAGAAGAAACCAAGGAAAGTTATTATGCAAGGAAGTGATATAGTCAGATACTAGAGCTAATAGTAGTTAGTTATTACATGTCAGCTATATGCTAGAGACTTTGCATATAATACCTCTCATTTTCAGAACAACCCTGCAAGGTATATATTATCCCCTATTCTATAGATGAGATTATGTGGCCTACCTAAAGTCAGATAGCGTATCTGGGATTGAAATCAAGGCCTGACTCCAAAGCCTGTGTATTCTTTGCACTAGATCCCACTGCCTCCCTACTACTTGATGCTCTCACTTTCATTTGTTGTGGACAATGCCTTCACCTGGTCCTTGGCTCCAAGAACACCATCCTTGAGCCAGGCATGTCGGTAGCTGGTTAGGACAATCCAAAGCCTACAGGCTATGCCACTGCTGCTGAATTTTCTGCTGTGTGTGACGGTGAGACCTTGTGGCTTCAGGTATGAGTCTTCACCTGTCTGTGTTGCTTCCCTGCTAGCCTTTTCAGTCATATCTGCCCAATGCAGATTTTAACACATTACACCCTAACCACAGTAATATACAGCAATCATTTGTGGAGCTTTTGCAAAAGTGCAGGCACTGTCAGGAATTCATACGTATTATTTCTTTGCATCTTAGTAACATTCTGAAGTAGCTATTATTAGCCCGATTTGACATGAAAAAACTGAGGCTAAGAGGTTAAGTGACTTGCCCAAGATCACACAGTTAAAAAATGATAGAAGGTCATGCAGTGTAACTGATACTATATTAGCTCTTCTGCCACAAACACCTGTAAAATTGGATACCACATATGAAATAATTGTTTTCAGATGTTGGACAACAGACAGTAGGAATAGGATCCCTAATAGAAATAAAACAAATGTGATGTGCCTCATTATCACCCAGTTTGGAGGCATTTTCTAGATCCTGATGCAGGGATTTGCTAGGATGAGGAAACGAATCAGAGTTCAGGATTAGTGAGGCAGCTGAAATTTGCAGGTCAGGGTTTCAGAGAGAATGAAGCTGGTATAGAAAAGGGGCTCCAGAAATATGCGTAGGTGTCCCTTACACGTGGATAGGTAGATACTCCATAAAATTCAAGCAGAGAACAACTACCGGAGAATTGTGAGCTAACAACTACCACTGCATGCAGAGAACTGAGGTATATTTGAGTTACAACTAGCCAGAATATGGAGATCTCATTGAGTACTCCAGGCATCCAGCAGAGCTCTCAGAAATTCCAAGCCTTAAGGGTAAGGCTCATCTAGCCCTAGAGGAAAGGCTACTCTAGGTATATACCCTAACAAGCTTTAAAACTGGCCTCAAAGGGATCAAGTTCATCCACAACTAAATTATCTGCCTGCCAGAGCAAAACTCAACACCCCATTAAGGAAGACAGCAAAATCCACACCCAACCATGTAGCATCCATAGTGTCCAGCACAAAATAAAGTATTAATAGACATGCAAAGAAGCAGAAAAATGTGACTCATAATCAGAAAAATAATTTAGTAGAAACAGATCCATAAGTGACATCAGTGTTTGGAATTAACAGACAATGAGCTTAAATTAGTTACAAACATGTTCAAGGCATTAGAGAAAAGTATAAACATAATGAGGGAAAATAAGGAATCTCAACAGGGAACAAAAAATTATCAAAAAAGAATCAAATAGAAATTATAGAACTGAAAAATATAATAATTTTTTAAAAATTCACTGCTTGGGGCACCTGGGTGGCTCAGTCAGTTAAGCCTCTGACTCTTGATTTCAGCTCAGGTCATGATCTCAGGGTCCTGGGATGGAGCCCCACATTGGGATCCCCACTCAGTAGGGAATCTGCTTGTCTTTCTCTCCCTCTGTGCATCCCCACACTCACACGTGCTCTCTCGCTCTAATACATCTTTCTAAAAGATTCACTGCTTGATCTGCAATCACAATCACAATCCCAGCAAGTTATTTTGTGAACATGGACAAACCAATTCTAAAGTTTATATGGAGAGGGAGAAGATCTCCAGAATAGTTAACACAATATTGAAGGAGGAGAACGAAGTTCAAAGTCACTACCTGGCTTGAAGACTTACTATAAAGCTAGTAATCAAGGTAGTGTGATGTTAGTGAAAGAATAGATCAATGGAACAGCATAGAGAGCCCCAAAGTAGACCCATATAAATATAGTCAATTGATTATCGACAAAAGAGCACGTGCAATACAATGGAGCAGAGAGAGTCTTTTCAACAAATGGTGATGGAACAACTGGACATTCACATAGGAGAAAAGAATCTAGACACAGACCTTTTACCCTTCACAAAAATTAACTCAAGATGGATCGTAGACCTAAATATAAAACATAAAACTATAAAACTCCTAGAAGATAACATAGGAGAAAACCTAGATGACCTTGGGTATGGTGATTACTTTTTAACATCAGAACATCAAAAATACAATCAATGAAAGAAAGCATTAATAAGATAGACTTCATTAAAATTGAAAGCTTTTGCTCTGTGAAAGATACTCTTAGGAGAATGGAGAAAACAAGTCACAGACTCAGAAGATATTTGCAACAGATAAATCTGATGTAAGACTGTAATTCAAAATATATGAAGAACTCATAAAACTCACCAAGAAAACAAACAACCCAATTTTTAAAAATGGGCAAAACACTTAAACAGACATCTACCAAAGAAGATAATACACATGACAAATACGCATATGAAAAGGTATTCTGCATCATTTGTCATTAGGGAATTACAGATTAAAATAACAATGAGATACCACTACACACCTGTAAGAAAGGCCAAAATCCAAAACACTGACACCACCAAATGCTGAGGAGGTTGTGGAGCATTAGGAACTTCCATTCACTGCTGATGCGAGTGCACAATGGTATAGTCACTTTGGGAAATAGGCAGTTTCTTACAAAGCTAAGCGGTCTTACCATATGATCCAGCAATTGTGCTCTTTGATATTTACCCAAATGAGGTGAAAACTTATGTACACACAAAAATCTTATGTCTACACAAAAACCTGTTCCTGGATGTTCAGGGCAGCTTTATTCATACATAAATTAAAAACTAACAACTGAAAAAAGAAGTAGATGAATCCACAATTTAGATGGATATAGAATGGTGGGGGCAGGACTTCTGGAACGACAGAGTTAGGAGCTCAAGAAATCCTCTTTTAAAAAATACCAGAACTCAAAAACCCAAAACATTAAAACTGTACAAAATTGTCAAAAACAAAAGTGCTCAAAGGCTTACAACACATTGAGAAGCATTTATTTATGGAAAACTACTGAACCTTTGGTAAGAACAGTGGCAGTCTGTGATGTCTTAGCCTGTGGCTGCTCCAAACCCTTTTTCCCTACACTGCCACCCTAGCTCAGCTACCACCGTAATTGTTCTGCATAGAAAAGCAAGTCATGGAAAACTGCATCTTTGCTTTGGGAGGTGCTCCCTTGATTTGAAAAATCCCATGCCTGGGGCATTGAAAGAAACAGTAGCAATCTCAGTGACAGAACAAAACAAAAAAAAGGAAGGCCAACAACTCAGCTAGCTTGAGATTGAGGTCCTGGTTGGGGCAAGAAAGAGAACAGACATTCAGTAGGTTATACAAGGCATGATATAGTCATAGTGGGTCTTGATAAGTTCCCACATAATTCTGACAATACTGAGCAGGAGAGCAGAGTGCTCTGGCTATCCACATATTCCTGGTAGAACTTGAGGCCACGCAGACAAAGGAATGCAGTAGTGCCCAACAGAAAGTAAAAGCTGTCGCAGACTTGTAAACTGCCTGAGTTTTGAATGTACTCTAACACACACATTAGATTTATCACAGAGCCATTGAAGAAGGTGTAAGTCTTACGGGCTCAATGTATTTGTGCACATCCTCTGACCAGTCATTGGCTGACTACTTAGCAATGCAGATACAGAGGCAAGGAAGCAAGATGTAAACATAAAGACAGGAATTAAAGAAAAAAAAGATGTATAAGAAAGACCAGTGACTGCACACTGCAGGTTCCACAGATCTAGTCCAGGCAAGTTAGTAAGCAACCAAAAGTGATGATAGCCTGTAGGGAGGAAATATCAGATTTCAGAATTGCTGGAACATATTATCTAACAAAACCAAAAAATGAGATATGCAAAGAAATGGGAAACTATGACCCATATTTGGGGGGAAAAAGCACTCAAAGCAATAATATACAAGACTTGCAAGACCTTAACCAATTTAACTTGACTGCCATTGCAGAACAGAACACTCAATAACTGCAGAATGCTTGTACTTTTTAAGTGCACATGGAAGATAACCATTGTATTTTTATAAAATTTAATACCTATTCTTTTCTTAAAAAGTTTAATTAATTCCTACACCCAATGTGGGGCTCAAACTCACAACCCCAAGATCAAGACTCTTCGACCTGAGTCACCGGGCACCGCTTAACGCCTATTCTTGATAAAAAAAACAAAACAAAACAAAACTTCCCCCAAACTAGGAATAGAACAAAACATCCTCAATCTGTAAAGCTGGATCTATAAAAATAATATGGCTAAATGATACTTTATGATAATTTATAAATATTAAACACTTTCCCACTAAGTTTAGGGGCAAGGCATTGATATCTGCTATCATCAGTTCACTCAATATTATATTCTTGGTGGTTCTAGCCAATGTAGTAAGACAAGAAAAGTAACTAAAAGACATTAAAATAAAAAAGAAGTAAACTTTTATTTTCGAAGAGCATGATCAAATAAATAGAAAAATTTAAGAAATCTACCCCCCAAAAGGAACCGACTTGAGGCAATATGTGAATTTAGTAAAGTGATAGAATATCAGGTCAACATATAAGAATCCATTGCATTTATGTATACTAGCCATAAACAATTAGAAAATTAAAAAAAATACCATTTATAATAGCATTGAAAACATAAAGTATTTAGGGATAAATATAACAAAATATGTGTAGGACCTTTACACTAAAAACTACAAAATACTGAAGAGAGAAATTAAAGAAACTCAAAATTAATGGGAAAATATACCATGCTCATGGGTTGGGAGAACACAATATTGTTAACTTGCCAGTTTTCCTCAAATTGGTCAATAGATTCAAAGCAATACCAAATTTCTAGTCATACTTTTTTTTGAAACTGACAAGTTGGTTCTAAAATTTATATGGAAATAGGGAGCCTGGGTGGCTCAGTTGGTTAAGCAACTGCCTTTGGCTCAGGTCGTGATCCCAGGGTACTGGTATCAAGCCCCATGGCGGGCTCCCTGCTCAGTGGGGAGTCTACTTCTCCCTCTTCCACTCCATCTGTTTGTGCTCTCTCTCTCTGTCAAATAAAAAAATAAAATCTTTTAAAAATTTTATATGGAAATATAAAAGATCTAGAATAAGCAGTCTTGAAATAAAACAGAGCTGAAGAATTTACATTACCTGATTTCTAGGCTTACAAAAATGCTACAGTAATTAAGACCTTGTGGTACTGGCATAAAGAAAGGAAAGATAGATCAATGGGACAGAATGGTAAATCTAGAAATAGTGTTTAATTGATTTCATCCAAAAAGTAAAAGCAATTCAATGTGGAAAGAAAAGTGTATTCAGCACACAGTGCTAAAAAAATTGGCTCTGAAAATTTTCTCTAGAAGATTATTTTCATGGTCTTTGGAAAGGCAAAGATTTTTTAGATAGAACCCAGAAGGCAATAACCATAAAAGAAAAATCAATAAAATGGAACTTACCAAAACTTAAAGTTTAAAGCTTCAAGGCTTCTCAAAAGACACCGTTAAGAAAATGAGTAGGAAAGTAAATATCTTTATCTATGCCTGTATGTTTGACAAAGGACTTCTGCCTAGAATATGTAAATAACACCTACAGCTCAATAGTAAGAAGACCCAATTAAAATGCAATTTTAAAAAATGGGCAAAAGATATGAACATGTGTTTAATATCATTATTGATCAGCAAAATGTAAATTAAAATATTGAGATATCACCACATACCCACTAGAATGGCTAAAATCAAAAAGGTCACGTCTAATGTGGTAAGGATAGTGGAGTAAGCAAAAATACATTGCTGGTGGGAATGTAAAGTGTAGTGACGCAACCACTTTGAAAATTAGTCTGGAACTTTCTCATAAAGTTAACATGCACCTACCAAATGACCCAGCAATTCCACTTGTAAATATTTACCCAAGAAAATGAAAACATATGTCCATAGAAAGATTTATACACTAATGTCCATAGCACCTTTATTTCAAAACTGGAAACAACCCAAATATCTATCAACGGGTAATGGATAAACAAATATAATAGAATATATATAATAGAATACAATTCAGCAATAAAAAGGAATGAACTCTACCAAGCCTTTAAAGAAGATTTAATACCAATTCTTCACAAACTCTTTCAAAAAGGAGGAGAAAACACTTCTCAACTCATTCTATGAAGTCATTGTTACTCTGATACTAGAAACCAAAGACATCACAAACTACAAATATCTCTCGTGAATACAGATGCAGAAACCCTCAACAAAATATTGCCAAACTGAATCCAGCAACATATAAAAAAGGATTATTCACTCCGACCAAGTGAGATTTAGCCTAGGAATGTAAGATTGTTTTAACATCTGAAAATCAATTAATATAACATCCCTTATCAATAAGAGACATATACCACATGGTCATCTCAGTAGAGTCAGAAAAAGCATTTGACAAAAGTCCAGCACTGTTTTCTTGACTTAAAAAACTTAAAGAATAGAAGGGAATTTCCTCAACTTGATAAAAGGTACCTATGAAAACCCACAGCTAACATCACACTTAATGGTGAAATACTGAAAGCTTTTCCTATACAGTCAAGAATAAGACAAGGATGTCGTACTCTTACCACTTCTATTTAACATTGTACTGGAAGTTCTAACTAAGGCAATTAGGCAAGAAAAAGCAATAAAAGAGGCCCAAGTAAAGGAAGAAGTAAAACGAGCTCTATATTCATATGACATGATCTCCTATGTAGAAAATCCTAAGGAACCCACTAAAAAACTATTAGACTTAATAAACAAGTTCAACAGGATTTCAGGATAAAGATCGATATACAATAACCAATTATGTTCTACAGATTAGCAATGAACAACCTAAAAATGAAATTAGGGACGCCTGGGTGGCTCAGTCGGTTAACTGCCTGCCTTCAGATCAGGTCATGATTCCAGGGTCCTGGGATCAAGCCCTACATTGGGCTCCCTGCTCAGCAGGGAGTCTGCTTCTCCCTCTGCCCCTCCACCCTGCTTATGCTCTATCTCTCTCAAATAAATAAAATCTTTTTAAAAAATGAAATTAGAAATTTCATTTGGAATAGTATCACAAAGAACAGGAATAAATTGAACAAAAGATGTGCAAAACTTATATTCTGAAACTCACAAAATATTATTGAAAGAAAGAAGACCTAAATAAATAGATGTTCCATGTTCATGAATCAAAAATTTTTGTTAAGATGCAATACTCCCTACATTGATCTACAGATTTAATGCAAAGTCTGTCAAAATCCAAGCTGGTGGGGCACCTGGGTGGCGTCAGCTCAGGTCATGATCCCAGGGTCCTGGGATCGAGCCCTTGTGGGACTCCCTGCTTGGTGGGAAGCCTGCTTCTCCCTCTCCCTCTGTTGGTCCCCCTGCTTGTGCTCCCCCCTTCTCTCTCTCTCTCTCTCTCAAATAAATAAATAAAAAATCTTAAAAGAAAATTTATATTAAAAAAATCCAAGTTGGCTTTTGGGGGGGGGCTGAAATTGACAAGCTAATCTTGAAATTCATATAGAAATGCAAGAGACCAAAAATTGTCAAACAATCTTGAAAGGAAGAACAAAATGAGAGGATTTATATTTCTTGATTTAAAAATTTACTACAAAGAGGGGCGCCTGAGTGACTCGGTTGAGTGTCCAACTCTTGATTTCACCTCAGGTCATGATTTCAGGGTTATGGGATCCAGCCCTGTGTCAAGCTCCGAACTCATCAGCGAGTCTGCTTGAGATTCTCTCTCCCCTTCTACCTCTGCCCCTCCCCCACCCCCACGTGCATGTGCTCCCTCCCCCAAATAAATAAATCTTTTAAAAAAATTTACTCAAAGATACAGTAATTAGGACAGTCTGATACTGGCATAAGGATAGACATATAGATCAGTGGAACAGAATTGATAGTTCAGAAATAAACCCTTACAGTTATGGTCAAATGATGTTTGGCAAGGGTGCCAAGACAATTCCTGGGAAAAGAATAATCTTTTCAAAAAATGGTGCTGGAACAATTAGATACCCACATGCAAAAGAGTAAACATAGGCCTCTTTCTTACATCATACATAAAAATTAACTCAACAGGGGCTAGAGGTAGGGGGAAAGGGGAATTCTTTAGTGAGTAGAGTTTCCGTTTCACAAGGTGAAAAGGTCTGGAGATTGGTTGCACAACATGAATGTACTTAACACTACTGAACTGTACACTTTAAATGGTTAGGATGGTACATTTTATGTTATGGATGTTTTACCACAATCAAAAAAAATTTTTAATAAGAACGTTTAACTCAAAATGGACCATAGACCTAAATGTAATGACTAAAGCTATAAAACTCTTTAAGGAAGATAGGAGTAAATCTTTGTGACGGTGGGTTAGACCAGGCCTTCTTAAACACCAAAAGCATAAGTGACAAAAGAAAAGGTAGGTAAATTGGACTTTAAAGGACACCCTTAGGAAATGAAAAGGCCTCCCACCAAATGGGAGAAAGTATTTGCAAATCATTTCTCTGATAAGGGAATTGTATCCAGAATACATAAAGAAGTATTACAGCTCAACAGTAAAAAGACAATAATCCCACTGAAAAACAGGCAAAGGATCTGAATAGACACTTCTCCAGAGAAAACGTACAAATGTCCAAGAAACAAATGAAAAAATGTTCAGCATCATTAGTCATTAGAGAAATGCAAATGAAAATTACAATGAGAAACTACTTTATGCCCAGTGGAATGCCTATAATAAAGAAGATAGACAATAGCAAGTATCAGTGAGGACATGGGTAAATTTGGACCCTCATGGCTTGCTGGTGGGAATGTAAAATGGCGCAGCCATTGGGAAGGCTGTTTGGCAGTTTATAGTTACCATACGACCCAGAAATTCTACTCCTAGGTATATACCCCAAGGAAATAAAGCATTCATCCACATAAAAACATGTACACAAATGTTCATAGCAGCATTATTCATAATAGCCAAAAAGTAGAAACAACTCAAGTATCCCTCGAGTGATGAACAGTTAAATAAAAGTGATACATCAGGGTGCCTGGTGGCTCAGTCGTTAAGCGTCTGCCTTCGGCTCAAGGCGTGATCCCAGAGTCCTGGGATCGAGCCCCGCATCAGGCTTCTCCGCTAAGAGTCTGCTTCTTCCTCTCCCACTCCCCCTGCCTGTGTTCCCTCTCTCGCTGGCTCTCTCTCTCTCTGTCTGTCAAATAAATAAATAAAATCTTAGGGAAAAAAAAGTGGTATATCTGTACAATGAACTATTATTCAGCCATAAAAAAGGACAAAGTACTGATACATGCTACAACATGGATGAAACCTAAAAATATTATACTAAGGGATAGAAGCCAGACACACAAGACTAAACATAACAATGGGTTGCAGAATAGACTGTAAAGGTATAGCATATATTAGTACTTCCTGGATGCATAAATGAATTACTAATTAAGTAAAATACCCGTGCCAACTGGATTTAGAAGGTGAAAGAGACATGAAGCTACAGTAAAGCTGAGGTTTTAAGCTGGGTGAGTGAGGGGCAGGTGGGAACATAAAAGAGACCTGGAGAGGCAGGGTAGGATCTGAAGCTCTCAGGTCCCAGGGGAGAGCACAGATGTGAGAGTCATTGGCTTAGAGGCGATGGGTTGAAGGAGGGGGGTGATGGTTAAGTTCACAAGGGAAGAAATTCAGAAATAAGAGCAGGGTGGGGCCAGCTGAGCCTTCTGCCCTTGTTTCTGGAAGAGGGTGTCTGAGACCCTGGGCATTCAGGTGGCATGAAGGGTGTGTGGTGCTGGGGAAAGAACCGAGGACTTGAGTCAGAGGACCCAGGTTCTTTGCTTTAGCTCCATGCTGCTGTGTGACCTTCGGCAGCTTATCTTCCTGAGGCTCTTCCTTCACCTGTAATCAGGGACAATAATCCCGGCCCTCTTTCCCAAAACTGTTGCATGGACCAAAAGAGAGAATGCATAAGAAAGTGCTTTGTAAACCGTAAAAGACTCATCAAATGTAAGGGGTTATTACTATTGCAGTGGGAGCTGCAGAAGGCCAATAAAATGGATTTGGTTGCAGTAAGTACAGGGGTTACTTTCTGTTTCTTAAAAAAAGAAAAAAGGAAAGAAAAACCAGCAGCAGCAAGTACTGCCAGGTGCACAACGTAGTTTTTCCAACTTTGAGAAGCAAATAACAGAGAGGGGCCAACTGGCTCATCCCAGGAGGCCTGTCTTCACCAATTGAATCAGAAATCACGGCTCAGGGAATGGTTGCAGGCAAGGGCCCAGGACAGCAGGCCCTGTCCTGGCGGGGCGGGACCCAGGGGGTGTGGGGCCAACAAAGGTTGTCCACATGGCCCGAGACCTGGGCCCTGGGCCCCTGTGGCTTGGAGCTTCCTTCAGTCCCCGCCCAACCAGATGTACTCCTTAGAGTCCCAGGTGGCCCATGAAGGGTGCTGCCAGCCCCCAGGCCACATTCAGGAGCAGCACCTCAGGGTTAGGCAGAGAAGGGACCATGGCTTCACCACTAAATAGGCCAGGCTGAGTTTCTATGGCTCCCCAGGTGGCCAGCCTCATTAGAGCTCAGGGCCGCATTGGGCCTGCCAGAACTGCAGGCCAAGTCCAGCGCAGGAGGCATGGGGAGGCTGCTTCCAGTTCTTTTCAGGCCCAGAGACACGTTCCCCCGTGCCTGGCTAGAGGTGAGCCCCCGAAGTTCATGTGCCAGCCTAGAGACAGTCCTCTCAGATAGTACCTTTAAGGCAGCCACACTTTTCTCAGATCTTCTTGGCCAGGGCTAGAGAGGACATTAATGACCATCTAGTCCAGCCTGCCTGCCCCTGTTTTCAGTTGAAGGACCTGAGACCCAGAGAGGCAGGAACTTGCTGAAAGGTCAGATCAGGAGAGATTCTCTGAGGCTGAACAACAGTGCTGAGAACAGAAATCAAGTCTCTGGCCTCCCAGCTGTCCGCCTCCCCCCTCCTCTCCTTCTTTTCCCATTACTGGTTTTTTCCAGTCTCTTCTTCTTGGGGCCACTGCCCTCTCACCTCTCTGAACTTCCTGGCCAGCCCTATAGGCCCAAGGTCCCCACCTGAGGCTGAGTCTGCTTCCCTGCCTCTGCTCTGCACTGGCCAGCTCAAAGAGCTCACTCACTGCTCAGAGATGCTCCCTGGGCAGTGGGGCTGGGGCAAGGGGGGGGGGGGTCCAGTTCAGCTACTAATAGTTATGTATGGGCACTGAGACCCTGTTTTGGAGCTTCTTGTACCCCTTCTTTGGCTACCTCTAGAGCATGTGTTCTCCTCAGCATTCACGCTTCAAGCCCTGAATCCTTGCCGAGAACTTGAACTCAGAGCCCTGCCTTGTGCAAGGCATCAGGACACAGATACTACTTACCAACTCAGCCCTGCACTCAGGTGCTCCCAGTCTGTGGAGGTGGCACCAGAAAGGGCATTCGCCACCAGGGAGATCAGCATAGGATATGAGGGCAGCATGGAGGACTCTAGAAGCCTAGGAAATGCCCCCTCTACCCCCAGCCTGGACAGTCAGAGAAGGGCTCGAGCTCCAGTGCAGCTCAAGGAGACATTTCCTAGACAAAAAGGTGGGGAAAGGCATTCTGGGAAGCCCACATTAAGATGAGAAGCTAAGCGGCATGGCAGCGTAAGAGAACGGTGCTGGATTTCATGTGGCTTAAACCATAGGCTGGGCAGGGGTGAGTGTGGGTGAGGCTGGGGGTTGGCAGGGGCCGTATGCGAAGGGTGCGGAAGGCAGGTCCAATGTGTATTTCCAACGCCACCAAGCCACGAAGTCAATTCTGACGCTGCCTATCTGGACAGAGCATCAGATCCCATGGGTTAAGGGCTCCGTCCCACAAGACTGCCTCCACCTGTGCTCCTGACCGATTGGTTCTAAACTGGAGGTTCCCACAACCTCTTCCTTGTGTTCAAGTAATTTGGTAGAGCAGGTCACAGAACTCAAAGGAACATTTCTGTTGGCCAGTTGATTATAAAGGATATTATAAAGAATACAGACGAATAGCTAGATAAAGAGGTTCAAAAGGCAGTATCAGGTCCAATCTTCCCCTTTCCCTCATGTGGCGTCCTGGAGAAGGGCTGGGACAGACCCAACGAGCCCACATTCTTTGTGGAGTGCCGGGCCTGGTATTTCTTTTCCTTACTGAACGTTAGCATGTCCTCCTCGGGCAGGGGCCACGCTAATGTTCTCTGTATCGTTCCGATCTTAGTATATGTGCTGCCAAAGTGATCACTCCTGACTGAACCTTCGGCTTCCCATTCAGCAGCAGGAAAGATGAAACCCAATTATCTCTCACGGGCTTTCGCCCCCAGATGGATCAGAATCAACTATGGAACTTTGTACGTGACGAACACGTGGGCCCCGTCCCCAGCTTATTAAATCATCCTTTCATTCCACAGATATCTTTGCGCATTTACCGCGTGCCAGCCACAGTTCTAGGCAGTCGGCATACAGCACGGGGCAAAGCCCCTGGCCCTCCTTCATGGAGTTTACACTCAGGAGCTCTGGACACGGGCCCAGACATCTGTATTTAGAAAAGTTCCACTAGCAATTCCAAAGCCCAGTGTTAGGGGCTAAGTGGTGTCCCTCTCAAAATTCGTATGTTGAAGTCCTACCCCTCAGTACCTCAGTATGTGATTGTATTTGGAGATCGGATCTTTAAAGAGGTGATTGAGTTAAATGAAATCATGGGGTGGGCCTAATCCAATATGACTGGGTTCTTATACGAGGAGATTAAGGCACAGACACAGAGAGAGCACGAGCGTGTGAAGCCATAGCCAGAAGGTGGCCACGTACAAGCCAAGGAGATGCTTCGAAAGAAACCAACCCTGCCAACCCTTTGATCTTGGACTTCTAGCCCCAATTGTGAGAAAACACGTTTCTGTTGTTTGAACTGTTCAGTCTGTCGTGCTTAGTCGTGGAAGCCCTGGCAAATTCAGAGACGCAGCCTTGCCCAGGGTCTACTGCCTAGAGAACCGGACAAGGATGCAGAACGCGAACGAGAAGCACATCTGGGTGGTGTGAGCTAGGAAACCCGAAGCCGGGAGACCTCTCTACAGGGTTGGCCCTGATGGAAGCCCGTTAGCGCTCTGTGTTTCACAAAGACATGACTGGAAATGCGGGTGCTCTTGAGCAGCTGACTGCCGGAGCCCTGCCCCGAACCCCGACAGGCCTGGCACAGGCTCCTCCTCATCCACAAAGAGCCACATCCCCAGGGATGACCAGCAGAGCCCCCAGCTTCTTGCCTCCACAGGGAGGCTCCAACGGGGACAGGCCTTGGGAGCAGCACCAAGGACCCATCCTGCCCAGAGGACCCAGCATGGGCAAGGATCTGGCCTGAGGTCACACAGCATGGCGGATACAATCCAAGCTGGAGTCTCACCCCCTGCTGTTCCAGCTGCTTTCTCCTGCAGCCCCGGCACCTCGCCCAAACCTGCTGCCACCCGCTCTGCTTTCCCACCCTCTCCTCCCCACCTCTTTGCCTCTGACTAAGGCCCGGAGCATGATTTCAGAATGATGAAACCCAGCTCCTGAGGTCAAGCCGGCCTCTTTCAGTGGCTGTAATTTTGCACGCCCCCCCCCCCCCAAGTAGGCTGGGGCAGCTGCCAGGCCTTTGGCCCATGTCTGGGGCGAATGGGAGGATGAGACAACCAGAGAGATCACTTAAGCCAGGTCAAGAGGAATTGTACGTTACAGATCGTCTCCTGAGCCAGCACCGGCCTGGGGGCCACACAGACTGATAATGCAAGCTTGTGCTCACGTCGTGCCTTCACCCGTCATTCCACTTAATCCTCCCTCATAGCATCCCATTTACGCTCAGGCTTTCCAGGCCAACGCCACCAAGCTGCCTGTACCTGTCCCCTGTGTCGTGCTGATTCACATCTCTGCGGGCTTCCTTCTCTGCTGTTTTCTCTGTCCAGATTGTTCTTCCTTCTTTTTCCCCTATCTTTTGTCTGCTTTGCCTGGCTTCTCCTCCTCATTCTTTAAGACCCAGCTCCGGCATCCCCTTTTCTAGGAAGCCTGCCCTGACCGTCCTCCCACCCCCACTCCCGGCAGGTAGGCCTGTATATTTCTCAGTGTACACTCATGATAATCTCTCTTTATCACAGTGTTCTTAATTAATGTTCATCACTTTACACTTCAGTTACCTGCTTACACATCTGTCTCTTTACCCATCTCAGGAGCAGGGATGGGGTTGGGACTAGGTCTGGTTCATCTTAGTACTGCAGCCCACAGCACAGAGCTGAGCATCGAAGAAGTCACTGAATGTGGAACACCCTCCCCCCTCTCCCCTCCACCACAAAGATAGATGACGCAGGGGTTGTGATCCCCCACTTTACGGAGAAAACTGAGGCCCAAGAGGAGTTACCTGGCCTGTTCAAGGGTGCAGGCTGAGTTAATAACAGAGCAGGGACTAGAATCCAGCTCTCCTGGTGCTTAGAGTAGTTCTCTTATGCTCCAAGGACAGGCAGCCAAAGGGACCCCCTGAGCCATACGAGGTGTATCAGTTTCCTGTTGCAAATCACCACAAACTTAGCGGCTGAGAACAACGCATTTACTGTCTCACAGTTCTGGATGTCAGAAGTTCAAAATGGGTCTCACTGGGCTAAAATCAAGGCATCAGCAGGTCTGCATCCCTTTCTGGAGGCTCTAGGGAAAAGTCCATTTTCTTACTTTTGTAGTACTTCGAGGCTGCCCGCGTTCCTTGGCTCCATCTTCAAAGCTAGCAATGGCTGGTCGAGCCTTTCTTACATTGTGCCGCTCTGGCACTCCCTCTTTTATTTCCCTCTTTAATTTATTAGAATCCTGGTGATTACATTGGGCTCACCCAGATCGTCCAGATGACCCATCTCAAGGTCAGTTGATCTACAACCTTAATTCCTTTTGCCCTGTGGTCTAACATATCCTCAGGTTCCCGGAGCTTGGGAAGCGGCCATCTTTGGGAGGGGGAGCATTATTTTGCGTACCATACTGGTGGGCAAGGAGATAGTGGATCTGTTAAGGGTGGAGTGACCAGACTTCCCAGTGTGCCAGGGATTGTTCTGCCTTAAAGCTGTCATCCTGAAATGATTATTCATAGTGCCCTTTTCGCTCTCAGAAACATTCTGGTTTATATGGTCGCCCTGGTCATCGACTATTGGAACAGGAAGTCTAAGCCTACCGTTTTGCAGATGAGGAAACTAAGGCATCAGGAAGGGGAGGAACTTGCCCAATGTCACATAGCTACTGACAGAGTTGAGACTGGGATCCAGATTTTTTGCCAGGAGGAAAAGGCCAGCTTGGTGCCCTATTCGAATTGAAATGTTTCTTTCGTCAAGTCAAGAAGGCTTCCTAGAGGAAATGGTAGGCAGTCATCGATGATGAAAATGAATTTATTAAATACTTCCTATATTCCGGGTACTCTTAGTTAATGCTTAATGCTTTATATGTATTATCTCACTGGGTCCTCACAAAAATCGTGGGTCCTTTCACAAATAGGAAAACTAAGAGTGGTCAAGTGCCCAAACCAGTAACGTCTCAAGCCCGTTTCTTATTATAAACCTAATAATCTTTCCTCTCTACCTAGAGCATTACTGGACCCGAGAAACTAAGAGGGCTGGAAGCCTTGCCTTGGAGAGGCATGGGCTGCAGGGTGGGGAGGAAGAATGTGGAAGGGCTGCTGGCTTATGGAGGCTGTGAACTGATGAGAGAAAGGGTTTGAGGATGAGGTGACTCAAACAGTTGTGTTTAGTTTCCACTGAAGACTGAAACTATGGTCATAGCAGGAAGAGTTTATCTTAAGGGATTTAGTTATTTTTTCCATATCTGCTCCATGTAGGACATTTGGGAAATACCAGAAGTGAAAAGAAGATAATAACAATTGCAACAATCCCATTCTCCCAAAGAACCACTGTTGAGACTTTGGCAAGTTCCCCTACAGGGATTTTTTTTTTTAAATAAAATATGTCAACATATGAAACAGTATAGGAATATTATTATCAACACCTGTGTATCTGCTCTCCGGCTTAAGAATATGCGGTTACATATATAATTGATGTTCTTCCCATTGTGTTCCCTCCCTCCCTGACAAGAGGTCCTTCCAGGCTTTCCTTTCTGCATATCGCTTTTACTTAGTTGATGTCAGTGTGATTTTACAGTTTTGTACCAGAAGAGTTCAGGAGAGACATCAGGGTGTCCCTAACACTCCCACAGTTGGTGGTTCCCCATTTTTTTCTTATGAAAAATAGCAAGCAGCTTTGCACTGGCTTCCACCCGTACTCTACCCTTGGTGCTTCCTGCCCCGGGTGTGCAGCTGGGGCCCCAATTCGGCCTCTCTCCCCCCCCTTCCCCACCTGTCTGACCCGAGTGTTCTCCACGCTCCGTCTCGGCCTCCACCTCTCCCTTTGCTCCCACTCAGCCTTCTCCCGTCAGTCTCTTCCCTTGTCGTCCCCATCTCCTCTGTCGGGCACCTCTACTCATCAGGCCCCTGGCCCTCCTCTCCGTGTTGCTCAGCCAGTCCCAGCAGGTGGAGAGAACAGCCAGTGCCCACGGCCCTGCTGCCCCGGTGTCCCCTGTCCATGCCTGGAATTCCTCTGGGGCCATTAACTCCTTCATTGTCAGGACGGGAAGGGCACTTAGAGACTAGCCCCCCTACCCCCATTTCGCAGCTGAGGAGACAGGCTGAGAGAAGAGAACTGGTCTGCCTGACATCACTAGGCAGAGTGGACGACAGAGTGGAACCAGAACCAGGGGTCCCGCCTCTTATTCCACTGCTCTTGAGACGCTTCCCGCGGCGTAGCACCCACTAGGCTGGACCCTTCCCTGCTTCCAGAGAACCCGCGTGTTGTGTGGGTGATGGGCATGTTGGTTAGTGCCACAGTCCTGTCCCGGGCGAGGGAACACCCGTGGCAGGAGCATGAGCAGGGTGGGTGACGGCCCGCCAGCTGCCAATCAGGGGCAGAGCATGGGAGCTGGCAAGGCCTCCGGAGCCCACTCCTTCTAGGGAGGGGTGGGGTGGGGCGGGGCTCCGAGGGACTGCTCTTTGCCCAGGGTAACATTCACAGTGTGTGGCACTCGGTCAGCTGACTGCACTGAGTGTTTGTCTGCCCAAGCAGCATGCAGAAGGGGAGAAAGAAACCCACAGGTCCTGAGGAGATGGCTGGCCTCTCTTCCTGTGTCCATGTGTCCCACCTCCCTTGTTTTCTGAGACCGCTTGCTCCCTTCCCTCCCCTCCTAACTCTCCTCAGTCTCCCTCCCCCCATCCTTTATGGGCTAGAGTTCCTTGGAAATGAGAGGGCTCCAGGTGGTGATGGGTATGAACAGGTGTTGAGGGGAAGGAGCAGGCCTGCATGGTACAGGGTCGAGGGAGACCCTTCTTGGTGGTTTTGAGGTCATCCTGCTAAAAGTTTTAAATGCCAGAGGGAAGATTTGATCTTTACCCAAAAGGCTGCTGTAGGACATACAGAGTCAGGGGACAAGGTCGAGGCCCGGCTCCATCATTTACTAGTTGTGTGATCTTGGGCAAGTCACTAAACTTCTCTACGCCTCCACATCCTCATCTGTAAAATTGGGTCGCAGTAACATTTCATGTGCAGATTAAATCGGACAATGCGGGGCAGGGACCCAGCCCAGCGTTTGGCACACACATTTAACCACGTCAATGGCAGCTGTGTGACTCCTGCAGACATCCTGGGCTCACACTGGCCCACTGTTGCTAAGACCCTGAGCTGCACCCGATTTCTTAGACCTGGGGCTTGACCTCATGGAGGGTCAAAAGTAAGGGGGATTCGTTCTCTGTAACCTGTCAAACGTAGACCTCCCAGTCTCTCTGAGGAGCTAGCGGCACGTACCCCCAGGAGCTGCAGTGCTTACTAGTGGGGGTCACACGTGCCAGGGTAGGGGTGGGTACGCTGGGAGGGAGCACCAGCAGATGTGGGGTTGAAATGCAGCTCTGGCCAGACCACGTGTTTGTCAGTAAAAGCTCACGATTCTGTTGCGGATGCCAGTACCCAGCACCGGGCCAGGCCCGAGCAGGCTTCGGGGCGTGACAATGGGCCTCACCTCCTGCTGCGCGCAGACACCTCTCAACAGCATCCACGGGCAGCCGGGGGAATGCAAGGACCACAGTGCTGATGCCTCACCTCCACTAACGATGCGGAGTTGGACCAGCCTCCCCCACAGCCGCCCTGAATCTCAGGTTCCTCTTTGTGGACAGAAGATAATAGCACCCACCTGATGGGGTGATCTGTTCAGTGAGACATCGTGTACGGAGCGCACTGCCCAGTCCGGCAGGAGTGCTCCCAAAAATGGCATTGATTAGGTTTTTGTGTGAACTTCACCTTCCAGACAGGCTGTGAGCCCTCGGAGGGCTACGTTGGGGTCTGTGTGTGTGTGTGTGTGTGTGTGTGTGTGTGCCTCTCCCAAGACCCAAACGGTGCCAGGCACCCAAGTGGGGCATTTTCTGTATCCATTGACCAAATGACTGAATAATCTGCTAACCTGAGTGAGGGAAGAAGGCGAGGATTTGCCATTTGGTGTTTTCACGCGGGTGAGGTCATAAATGATGAATCACGTGTAATTGGATGCTGAGTCTCCGTGGTTTCCAATTTGTGATCTCATTTTATTCGCACAACTCCTGCCCCCTGCCAACCTCGTGTCTTGTGGGAGGATTTAGAGAAACTGGGATTGGTCTCCCCAATTTCCAGATGGGAAAATTGAGTTTGGGGGAGGCTGAGTGACGTATCCGGGTCACCTGGCAGTTGATGGCATGGTCGGGGCTTCTCCCTCCCAGCCCCAGGGTTCTTGCAGGAGTCCGCTGGTAAGTTTGGGCTGCTCAGGTTGCAAGGAGTAGAGATCCACTGAGGTGCTGTGGGGAGATGGGGGATGGCAAGAGGTTTTCTCAGGCGGCACAGCCTTTTCGATATCAGGGTCTAAACTGCAGTTCTCCTGGCCTGGCAGCCCCTCCAGAGCCCTCTCCGCGTGCATCCCCAGCTCCCAGCTTAGGCTCTCCTAGTCCCATGACTCAGCCTTCCACTCGTCTGTACTCTTTTCTGCCCACCCTCTGGGCCTCCCATATAAGCCCCCTGAGAAACAGAATCTATTACCTAGACAAGCATTTGGGTTGCAAGGACCACAGGCTCTCTCAGGCCATCTTCTGGTTCCTTCTCTGGGGGGGTGGGGGTGGGTCGGAGGGGAGAGGCACGGCCTGGAACTGGGAAGGGCTCAGACACCAAGGCAGCTCCACACGCCCCCCTCCTCCACTTCCATCCGCTCATTGCCATGACGGGTCCCAAGCCAGACCCTGGAGGGAGCATTCAGACAGACTGAGCTAGTCACCACCGGTAAGCTGATCACCTCACTAGACAGACTCTTCCCAGAGGCCACCCTGGGGCTCCAGGGAAGCTATGAGCTGGTGCTCTGCCTACTTCTGTTCTCATCAGTGGCCTCCCCAATGCAAACACTTGCCCAGCATTCTTCTTTGAAAGGGGGTGGGGTAGCATAGTTGTTTCACCAGCAGAAAATGTTGGACAGGGAGGGCAGGGCTACGAATATCCTTAATGCCTTTAGATTGGGTTGGCCTCTAACCCTGGAGTCCCCCTTGGGGGCAGTATTCCTGAGCCAGGCCACCTTTTACAGCACTAGTGTCCCTTAGATCTAACCTAGAGATGGGTGCCTTTGCCTTAAGTGTGGCTAGGGTGGAAGGGGCATATAAGTCAAAGCTGGCAATTGATGTGTCCAAAGCGGCCATTTTCATCAGGAGGCACTGTGCGGGTAGCAGGCTGTCTGAGGCAGGGGGTGCGTCTCTATTGCAGATGGATCTGAGAGTCTGCAGGCAGAGCCGAACAGCCAGTTATTCCCCGGGCCCACGGTCAGAGCCCTGTCAGCCCACAAGGTGTGTGATAAATGGGGACTCAAGGCAAGCATTGCATCATGGAAAGTTCTGGGAAGCAGATGGAAAGACGTAGATGTGGTGAGGCACCCCTGTGGGTGTGGGGGAAATGGTTGGAGTGAATGTGCAGGCCCCAGATAAACTCACCTGGAATGAGCCCATTACAGAGTAGAATCCACCGTGGCATCAAAAGAGGAAGAAATGGTACGCAGGTCCATACCCAGAGTGAGTCTGGGGATCTAGAGACCAAGGAGCGGGGGGAGGCAATGCCCAGGGGCTGTCGTGAGGAACCCAGCACAGCCAGGACTCCTTCTAAGGAGGTCACATGTCTTCACATCTGCTGACCACCATGACCCCTCCCTGCTATGAAACCTGAATGGGGCCTGTGTGAAGGCCGGGAAGATGACAGCTCTGGCTTTACTTTCCCATTCCAGGAATGAGCATTTGTATGTGGTTGGATGGATCTGTGGGGACGGCTAGGGAGCAGGGTAGAGGCTCCCCAGTAGGGTGCAGCCAGGCTTCCCATACCCTCACCGAGGGCCAGAATCTACCTGTGTCATGGGTCCAGGGGATGCCACTGAGTCCAGTCAAAAGCGAAACACTACAGGGTAATCTGGTGTTTCTGGTCATGGGGCCTCCCAGTGCCCTCTTAGCTTTCATCCATGGGGGCATCCAGAACAGGAGGGTTCCAGGAGTGAGTGACTTCAAGCCATCCCCACTGATTTAGAAGGAACCCCAAGGCCTCCTGAGGCAACATAAGGAAGCTCCAGTCCCAAGTCTACTGGGTGACTTCAGGCAAGTTAACTGCCTGAGCCTCAGTTTCCCCAACTACAGCCTGGAGAACACAATATGTATTCTGTTCTGTGAGTTTACATGAAAGCACCGTGAATGCAGAAGAGTTCTGTGCATACCTGAGCAGTTCTTGCCATTAGACCAGAATAGAATTTACGAGAAATCAGGGCCTACCTGTCTAGTTTACCATTGTGTATCCAGTGTCTGGCACACAGTAGATGCTCAGTAAATCTTTTCTAAATATCCCAACAATGGGAAAGGAGCATTTTGAGACTCATTATTAATGACAGTCATTCCATCAGCCAACAGAGAGGCAGGCCTCTGAAAAGGGCATCAGGTCAGTAGACCCAAGTTTCAGCCCAGTCTTGCCACTGACTTGCTGAGGAATCCAGGGCAAGTCACATCACCAGGCTGGGCCTCAGCCTCCTCATTTGTTCAATGGAAGGGTCGGATGAGAGGAGGTCTCAGGTAGCTTCTTGGTGCTCTGGTCCTGAGGACTTGCTGGGGATGACCATGTGCTCGCCCCATCTGGGTTCATGGTGACCGTGGGATCACTCTCATGGCCCTGCCCTTCTCCCCTTGGGTTTTCTTTCTTCTTCTTGGTATTTTTTACTCTGATTGGGCTATCTTCATTTGCAAGAGTTTAAATGCTGCTTTGGCCTTTCATACATAGGTACCCTACCACCCCCCTCCCCAACTGGGGGATCTCCCTATGGGCAGCACTGTCTCCCCCACCCACCTTATAGGCAAGACTGTCTTCAGTCTTCACACTGAAGACCTCTGCCTTCACACCCCCCTCCCTTCAGATCGGGACAGGCCTCATCTTCTTGCTGGGTCTCCTCCCCAGGATTGGACCCAGACCTGTGGCCGCCCTCACAACGGGTGGGGGAGGGCAGAGTGACATGCTTGCTGACAGACTGAGGCAGTACTCCGAGGGGAGCAGGCCAGCAGCCGCAAAGGTGCAGCCCGTGCCAGGTGGGCCTTGCCAGCCGGAGCTATTTTTAGAAGCCATGTTTGCAAATTTTGTGTTAATAGTGTCTCTGTCCAAGCTCTGGCTCCCAGGACTTAGAGAGGGAGAGAGTCTTAGAGAAACCCTCCCTCCTTGTTCGCCTCCCCCTCACTCGCGCTCTCCTCCTCGCAGGTGGCTGGGATTAGTGGGGGGCAGCCATCTGTGTGCAGACCCATGCACATGGTGGGTAGGGATGGGGTAGGGGTGGAGGAAGGTGCAGAGGCTTAGAGCTCAGGTTGCTGGAGTCCAGTCTCAGAGGGGTGACAGGACCCCCAGCCACAGGACATCTCTGTCAGTGTCCATGTCACTGGATGGGCACTGTCAGTTGCCTGGTCTGTCACCACCTTACGCAGTGAACTTGAGCCCCCACCAGGGTTCTGTATCTCTCTCACGACACCCACCCTCACCCCAAGTTCCCCAGACAGGACTTAACTGAGCCTGTTCTGACCTAGGCTGAGCTGTGATGCCAGTACATCTTCCTGGCCTGGTCCATCAAGGGAGGCGACTGGCAGGTGGCGGAGAGGTAAGCAAGGCCCATCTAGCTGCACCCCTGAGGGGTGATCTGATCTGACCCGGAAGCAAGGACGTTGAGCACATTATTCCCACTGTGATGGGTATTCCAAAGTGCAAATGGTGGGCGCTGAGAGAGTAGAACTTGCTCTGAGCTGACGACTAAAGTGGGAGCAGCAGTCAGGTGAAAAGTGGGTGGAAGAGAGACCATATGGTGGAACAGATTCTTTTCACAGGAGCTGGAGTGTACAGGCCCAGAGCGGAAGCCTGAAGTTCAGTGATTCTGTGACCGTGGAGGCAGGGCATCCCTGCAACCACAGGGGCTTCCAAGGAGGAGGCTCCGTCTTCTCCTGGTCCCCACCCATCCACCTAGACTTGCACCCCCACCCCCACCCCCAATGCCCAAGATAGCCCAGGATGGAAGGTGCCCCCCCCCGCGGGGCAGTGCCACTGTGCATAGCCAAGGATCCTAAAGACCAGGGCTGGAAGGGACCTCAGAGAGCCGCCACTGGTTGTGTGAGGACTCTGCTTGAATACCCCCGTGCTGGGGAGCTCATTCTCATGGACACTTTGATAGGGGAGTGAGCAAGCACCGACCAGGAAAATTCTTGCTGCTGAAGCCTACCTTCCTGTGAGTTCCCAGCTGGCCCTAGCCTTGCTCTGCTGGGAGACAGCCTCCTATAACTTCTGGAGTCACAGGCTTGGGTCATTTGGCTTTCACATTTAGAGCTGTGTGACCTTGGGCAAGGCGCTCAACCTCTCCAGGCTTCATCTGTAAAATGAGGATATTAATGAAGCCGGGAGGACTAAATAAAGCGAAGTGGGGGAAAGCCTCAGCCCAGGGCTTGGAACACAGTAAGCGCTCAATAAATATTAATTCTCAGTAGTGCTGCTAGGGTACCATCAGACCACGTGACACACGGGGAAACTGAGGCCCAGAGCGAGAAGGAACCGGTGGGCGGGGGTGGCCCCCGGGGGCAAGGGCAGCCGAGCGGGGAGCGGGGAGCAGCGCGCAGCCGGGCCGAGCGGGGGTGGCCGGCCGTGGCCTCAGGGGCCCTCTCCCCGCTCCGGCCCCCCTCGCCGCCCGGGCACCGCTCGGCTGCCGCGCTTTACGAGCAAAAACAAACACGTCCCACAAGCGGCCCCTGTGCGGCGCGGCCCCGCGCCCGCCAGCGCCGCCGCCGCCCGGTCAAAGCCGGCTTTGTGCCCGCCCCGCCTCCCCCGCGGCCCAGGCGATTTTAATTAGTGTCTGGGTCTGCGCCGGGAGATGGAAATCAAAGCCCCCGTTCTTCCAGCGCCCCAGCCCCGACCCCCGCCTCCTGCCTGCGGATCCCCAGGCTCGGCGTACCCCTGCTGGCAGCCGCGGGAAGTGGAGCCCTCCCGGAGCCGCCGCCTCGAGTTCGAAACGCGCCTTTTACAGCGCACGTCCATCGGCGCCCCGAGCCTCAGTTTCCCCCGTAATGATGGCACTCGGCTCCGGCAGCCAGCCCTTAAAATGTTGCTGGGAGGGTTGATGAGGCCTGACTTGGCCAAGCAGCCAGCCACCAGAGGCGTGGGGAGGAGGAGAAGGCCTTGAGGGGGAAAGCTGCATCGTGGACAGCGCTCCCAGTCCTAATTTTTGACCCTTATGCCCTTCAGGGCTTCTGAAAAGGGTAGTCGGACGGACCTTCCGGTCTGCCTGGGCTGCTTGTTTAAAATGCCAAAACCTGGGGCGCCTTGGTGGCTCAGTCGTTAAGCGTCGATCTTCGGCTCAGGGCGTGATCCCGGCATTATGGGATCGAGCCCCACATCAGGCTCCTCCGCTGGGAGCCTGCTTCTTCCTCTCCCACTTCCCCTGCTTGTGTTCCCTCTCTCGCTGGCTGTCTCTATCTGTCAAATAAATAAATAAAATCTTAAAAAAAAAAAAAAAAAGCCAAAACCTGGCCCCACTCCACACCTGCTGAATCGGAACCTTTGGGCTTGCAGCCTCAAAATCCACATTTTGAACAAGCCCTATGTTCTGGTGCATGAATGTGGGATGTGCAAAGGATGAAGGAGCCATATTCTGTGGGAAAAATACAATCCTTGCTTCGGGTCTCCCCAGCACCATAACTGAAGTGGGACATTTGGGCCCTCCACTTAGCCTCATGCCCCTCACAGAGAGCACTCCAGGATCTCACTGTCCTTGCTCACAAAATGGGCACAACCTCACTCATCCACCCTCCCTCCTTGGGCTTTGGGAGAATCAAAGATGTCCTTGAGTGGAAAAGGCCATTAGAAGCAGGAAAACCTAACAGTCCCCTCTCCCACATTCTGCCATTAACATGGAAAGGCAGTTTGGTGTGTGGCTGCTGCTGGACACCCTGCTGTGGTTCCCAATTGCCTTCAGAATAGGACTGGGACTTCTCATCCCGGAGTTCCAAATTGGGTCCCGGCCACATCTCCAGCCTGCTTTCTCACAGGCCAGATCTTGGTGTGAAGCCGCCCTCCATCCCCACCTCATCCCAAACACCTGTGCTTTCCTGCTTCCTTGACTTTGCCCAAGCTGTTCCCTCCTTGGAGATACACCTCCTCCCTACCACCCCCTCCCTCGATTTCAAATAGCCAAATGTTGTCATTTCTTTATGACCCTCTTGAAAAGCTACCTCTTCCATTCCTGTCCCACTCCTGGCCCCGTGGAAGGTTCTTCATCTCCCATGAACTTTCTTCGCACTCTATTCCTCTGTTAAGGTGCTGTCTTTTACACTGGTGAAAGTCTTGGGCTTGGGAGTTTGATGAACGTGGTTTGTTACCCCGACTCCACTGCTGTGTGACTTTGGGTGCATCTCTTAACCTCTCTGAGCCTCTGTTTCCTTCTGGTGATTATTGAGGGGATTCAGGAACGTAAGGAAAGGGAAGGTACTTGGGGCAGAGGCTAGCCAGTGCAAGGTCATGGTTAAGAGTACAGGCTCTGAACTGGAGTGCACAGGTTTGAAACCACATTCTACTTCCACTCATTGGTAGTATGACTTTGGGTAGGATTACTAAACTCTTATCTCAGTTTCCCCAACTGTACAATTTGGATAATAATAGTGTGGCAGACAGTCCCTAGGGTCCCGGTGATGTTCACACCTTGTGTAATCATTCCCTCTCTTGTGGGTGGAACCTCTGATTTGCTTCTGGCCACTGGAATATGGCAAAGGTGAAGGGATTTTGCAAAATTAAGGTCCCAAATGAGTTGATTTTGAGTCACTCAAAAGGGAGATGATCTTGGGCGGGCCTGATTTAATCAGGTAAAAGCCCTTAAAAGAGGAACTGGACCCTCCCTAGAGTCAGAGACTCTGTTCTTAACTTGGAAGAAGTAAGCTGCTGTTGTAAGACCAGCTGGTCAGTCTCTAGGAACTGAGAGTGGCCCCTGGCTGGCAGCCAGCAACAAAACAAGGACTTCAGTCCTGTAACTACAAGGAGATGAATTTTGCCGATAACCCTGGGTCTTTTCCCCAGTTGAGTCTCAGATGAGACCACACCCCTATGGGTACCTGGATCATGGACTGTTGAGACCCTAGCAGAGAACCCAGCTAAGCTGCGCCCAGCCTTCTGACCTATATAAACTGTGAGATAATAAATGTGTTTTAAGTGACTGAATTTGTGATAGTTTGTTACCCAGCATAGAAAACAAATACAAATAGTATCCACCTTATAGAGTTCTAGTAAAGATTAAATGAGGTCACTGAGGTAAAGCTAACAGCTTGATACTGACTCATAGGAGAGACTCAGTTGTAATTAGTTCCATTGTTATATTTACAATACAGTACTTTACAAAAATAAATTTTAATCACCAGCTTATTAATTAGTGTGTTTATAAAAACCATAGGATTTGCAAGCTGGAAAACTACATTTGAGCAAACTTGCTAGGAGACCTTCCCCTTGCTGGGTTATGTCTGGTAGGATGCTGTAGGCTGCAAGTACCGAAAACCTGACTAATAGTGACTGTCTTGGGTTGGGATTCTTAGAAGCAGAACTTAAGGCAAGGAATCATGAAAATAATGTATTAGGAAGTGTTTCCAAGACAAACCAGTGGTAGGGAAGTAGAGAAGTGGGACTGGTGGGGGAATGTGGTATCAAGCCAAGTCCCACGAAGAGGAACTTTGGTTCCATCTTGCAGAGGAGCTCCGGGGACAATGCAGATCACTCCTCAGAGCTGGCCAGGTCAGTGAGTGCAAGGCAGCTGGAGGACTGACACCTCCATACCCATCTGTCATTGGTTAAGGGCCTCCCTTTGGGTAGGGCAGCGGTGTAAATTCCCAGGCTCTTCTGGCTCTCCATGCTCATAGTCGAAGTGGGCTCCAGCAGTCTGAAGGCTATCCTCTGACGAGGGGAAGCAGGTGCTGGATGTTGGGAGGGAAAGCACAGTGGGAACCGGTGTGTATGAAAATGTTAAAGGGATGAGAGGGTCATTGGCAGCACTGCTGCGGTGGCATAAGCTATAAGGACATCTGTTGTTTGCTTAACAAGAAACGTAGGTGGTCCCCAGATTGGCTCAGTGTGAGTCACTGATGTCATGGAGGACTCAGCTCCTTACAGCCTTCCTCAGCACTGCTGGCTTTCATTCCCTCAGCCTCATGGTCACAAGATGGCTGCTGCAGCCCCATATCTCTTGTCCTTAGCTGATAATATCTGAAGTAGGAAGCAAAAGAGGGCAGCAGCATAAAGGCTTTCTCCTCATGTGACTCTCTCCTTTGAGGAGGAAAAGCCTCCCCTTCCACACGTGGTCAGAATCGAATCATGTACCCAGCCCTAGACCAGTCACCAAGAGAGGAGAGTTGGGTTGCTAAGGCTGGCTTAGATCGGTCAGTGGTTCACCGCAGATGCTGAGCCTCCATCCAGATGGGGCTTTATGAGCAAGAGGAATGACCGCTGGGTGGGCACCCAAGAGTGTCTGCCACGGGTCATCACTTTTCCTCATTTGCAAAAGGGGACTATTGGTCCCTGCCTCTGAGATTCATGGTGAGGATGAAATGAGCTGATTTAAATTGCTGTGTCTGTCCACACTGTGTTTTCTCTGTTGCACCGAACTCACTGAAGGCAGCGGCCCTGTCTGGCTCACCCTTGCTTCTGTTGATTGGACCCTCTGAACAGTAACCCTATCTGTTTCTCTCCCCATGTTGCCACACCCTAGTCCAGACAGCTACCACCTCTCTCATTGGCAGCTGGGATGGCTCACTCACTGACCGCTTAGCTTCTATTCTTGGCTCCTCCTAGGTCTTTCTCCCACAGAAGCCTGATGGATCTTTGTAAAACACAAATCCGAATGAGTTATAGCCCTGCTGAAAATCCTTCCAGGCTCAAAAAAAAAAAGGGTGGGGTGTGGGCCGGTAGTGACACTCAGTGTAAATACTGGTTTGGAATAGGCCCTGGGCCATCACAATAGGCACCAACATCGACAGCCATGTCGGCATATCCTCCCTGAGCATCAGCCCTGTTTTAAGGGCCCTTGGAGAGCGGCCTCTGCCTACCTCCCTTGGCTTCTCTCTAGAGACTGTCTTTCCCACCCCCCACCTCCCTGCCTACTGGGCCAACACGGCTCTCCTGCTGCCTGCTCTGCTTGCCCTGCCCCAAGTGCACCACTTGTCTCTGGGCTTCCGAACGTGCTGTTTCCTGGGACTGGAACATGACTTCTCCACATCTCCTGGCTACTTCTTTAAAACCCCCATTTGGGTGCCCCCTCTTCCAGGACACTTTCTCTGACACTCCTGTCCTCCATCATGGTCCTTCCCGGCCCCTGTGCTTTCTTCTGGCAGAGCACTTGTCACTCAGTCATCATTGTGGATGTCCCTTTCTCCCTCACCAGACAGGGATCTTTCCGAGGGCCCAGTGGGACACCCAGGACCGCTGCATCCCCTGAGCTGGTAGTAGTAGGTGGTGATAGCGGTGAGGGTGATGGTGGAGGGTAGGACCACTCTCAGACCCACGCCCCTCTCTGACCCTCTCTCAGCTGCACCCCGACCCATAGCACAAGGAGTCCACAGGTTCAAGAGGATGTGTGCCCCACCCTCCTTCCCCACACTCTGCGAACCCACGATCCTGGAATTCTCTGCCCCAGCAACCCAAGTCTGCGTCCAGGACCACGTAGTCCTCTTCTCCAGGTCTGTCCTTTGAGCCAGAAGGGATAGTTTGCCCAGGGAGTGGGGAGGAGGGAGGTGGGCTTGGATGCAGCTTGGACATTGTTTCAGCTACTATCACGAGGTAACAAATCACCCCCAAACTGAGCAGCTTACGACGGCTATTTTTTTTAATGCTCATGAATTGTGTGGGTCAGGAACTTAGGCAGGGCATGATGGGAACGGTCTGTCTCTGCTCCACCATGTCTGGGCCTGCCCTGGGAAGACTCAGTGGCTGGGGGCTGCAGTCATCGGGAGGGGTGTTTATGCATAGATCAGACGGATGACGCTGGTGGCTGGCCGGGAGCTCAGCTGGAGCTGTCCCCTGGAGTAGCTCTGTGTGCCTGTCCAGGTGCTTGGGCTTCCTCACAGCCTGGTGACCTCAGAGTTACTTAGCCTTCTTACATACTGGTTCCAGAGGCCAAGGGCAACTATCTTATTCAACAGAGCAGTAGCTGTATCACCCTTTGTGCTCTGGCCTTGCAAATCACACAGCTTAATTTTGCTTCGTTCTATTGGCTAAAATGGGTCACAGCCCACCCAGATTTAAGGGGAGAGGACATGGGCTAGACTTTTCAACGGGAGGAGTATAAAAGCATTCTGGACATTTTTAAAAAGATTTTGTTTATTCATTTGTCAGAGAAAAAGAGGTAGGCAGAGGGAGAGGCAGGCTCCCCGCTGAGCAAGGAGCCTGATGTGGGACTCGATCCCTGAACTGGACCCTGGAATCATGACCTGAGCCAAAGGCAGACGCTTAACCAACTGAGCTACTCAGGTGTCCCCATTCTGGACATGTTTTACAACCACCAAAGGTATGCAAACTAGGGTGTCTACTCATGTATGTACGAGGCCTTTCACAATCTAGGACAAAAATTGAAATGAGAAGAGAGTTGGACCGAGAACAGGAAGTCAGGGGCCAAAGGTTAGCTCTCTGTGTGTTTCCATGTTCTGGCAAAGAACTCAGAAAATTTTAAGTTTGCTAACAGACACATGAAAAAATGTTCAAAATCATTAGCCATCAGGGAAATTCAAATCAAAACCACACTGAGATACCACCTTACGCCAGTTAGAATGGCAAAAATAGACAAGGCAAGAAACAACAATTGTTGGAGAGGATGTGGAGAAAGGGGATCCCTCCTACATTGTTGGTGGGAATGCAAGTTGGTACAGCCACTCTGGAAAATAGTGTGGAGGTCCCTTAAAAAGTTAAAAATTGAGCTACCCTATGATCCAGCCATTGCACTACTGGGTGTTTACCCCAAAGATACAGACGTAGTAAAGAGAAGGGCCATATGCACCCCAATGTTCATAGCAGCAATGTCCACAATAGCTAAATCGTGGAAGGAGCCGAGATGCCCTTCAACAGATGACTGGATTAAGAAGTTGTGGTCCATATATACAATGGAATATTACTCAGCTATCAGAAAGAATGAGTTCTCAACATTTGCTGCAACATGGACGGCACTGGAGGAGATAATGCTAAGTGAAATAAGTCAAGCAGAGAAAGACAACTATCATATGATTTCTCTCATCTATGGAACATAAGAACTAGGAAGATCGGTAGGGGAAGAAAGGGATAAAGAAAGGGGGGGTAATCAGAAGGGGGAATGAAGCATGAGAGACTATGGACTCTGAGAAACAAACTGAGGGCCTCAGAGGGGAGGGGGGTGGGGGAATGGCATAGACCAGTGATGGGTAGTAAGGAGGGCACGTATTGCATGGTGCACTGGGTGTTATACGCAACTAATGAATCATCGAGCCTTACATCGGAAACCGGGGATGTACTGTATGGTGACTAACATAATATAATAAAAAATCATTAAAAAAAAAAAGATGGAACATAAGAAGTAGGAAGATCGGTAGGAGAAGAAAGGAAAGAAGAAAGGGGGGGGAAACAGAAGGGGGAATGAACCACGAGAGACTATGGACTCTGGAAAACAAACAGGACTTCAGAGGGGAGTGGGGTGGGGGGAATGGGATAGGCCGGTGATGGGTATTAAGGAGGGCATGTATTGCATGGTGCACTGGGTGTTATATGCAAGTAATGAATCATGGAACTTTACATCAAAAACTAGGGATGTACTGTATGGTGACTAACATAATATAATAAAAAAATTATTTAAAAAAAAGAAAATTTTAAGTTTGAACTTGGCCTTCTAAGTCATTAAGAAGATATATTTGTCAAGGTAGGAAGATAGAACGTATTTGTTTAATAGTTTGTTAGTTTGATTTATAACTTATAAATATTTAGGATATGATGTGCAGGCGCCATTGCTTTCCCCACCTGGGCCCCGCGGTGGTCCCGGTAGTGGAGGTTGGTAGTCGGAATGGTGGGGAGAGGAGTAGCGGTGATCATTCAAGGCTCGGTAACCACTTACCGAGCATTTGCTCTATGTCAGCAGTCAACCACGTCTCACCGCCGTTGTCTTCACCATCAATGTCGTTCCTCCTTCTCTCTTTTCCTTCTTCAATAAGCATGCATTGAATGCCTCCTGTGGACGAGGGGCTGGGAACGCCAAGATGCCCGCCATGTGGTCTCTGGCCCAAGAAGCTTCCTGGCCAGGGGGAGAAAAGACCATTGCAAATCCAAAACATGTGTTTGGTTACAGAAGAGCATCTGCTGCTGGGGCAGCCCAGGGAGGGCTTTTTCTGAGGAGGACTTGGAGCATAAGCTGGAGTACTACAGGAAGAGATGAGGGAAAGGCATTCCAGAAAGAGGGAACAGCATGTTTAAGGTGTGGAAGAGAGGACGCCGGTTTCGGAAGCGGTCTGAAGTTGTAGTGATGGTAGCTGGGAACGGGGATCCGTTTACTGACCGTGTGTGTGCTGCCCACTCCTTATTTGAGGAAACTGCTCCTCCCGCTCCAGTTGTGATTCTAATACCTCATCCCTGACCACCTAAGACGGATTATGTACCCAGGATAGACCAACCAGAGTCATTCCCCAGAATCTCTCTATGGGAATTGGAAGGGCAGATCCTTTGTCCCCTGTCTGATTGAGAGCTATTAGGAGGCTGAGCAGTGCACAGGGTCCTGTGTGTGTCTTGAAAGAGTTGGTTGGGGAGAACAGACTGGTATGAAGGGGGCAACAGAGACTGTCCTGATTGGGTCAGAGTCCGTGATCCAGGTCTTCCTGGAGCTCAGGTCCATCCGAGCTTGGTCAGGTAGAGCAGGAAACTGGATCCCAGGGTGTTGCTGGGAGAGACGATGGGGAGTTGGGGCCAACGAGGCAGCAGGAGCCAGACCCTGAGGGGCCAGGAGGAAAGGCATCGAAGAAGGGGCTTAATGAGGGGAAACCGGGTAAGATTTGTGTTTCCGAAAGATCACTCTGGGTTGGCAGGCAAGACTTGCTGGGAAGGAAGTGGCAGGGGTGGGGGTGACAACAGAGGAGCCGGTGAGAAGGCTGATCTCAACCTCAGCCTCGACATCATAGGGCAAGAGAGGACGTGGACGTGGAAGTCAGACCCTGCAGGCTCTATAAGGGCCCAATTCTAGGCCGCGGTTAGACCTTGGGCAAATCTTGTGGCTCTGTTTTGTGCGAGAGGTGAAAAGGTAGGACTGGGGAGAGACATCAGATGTCCTATGCTCATTCAAGCACCCTAGAGCTGGGGCAGAGATCCAGGTCCTGATTCCCACTCTAGAAGGTCTGCGATAACTCCCGGTCCGCAGAAACGCGTGTCACCCAACCCGCTTCCAACCTGTCAGCCTCCTGCAAAGCATCTTCCACGAACCAGCCTTGCAGAGGGGAGTCAGGCAGGGTGTCTTCCAGGGACCAGGGTGAGGGGAAGGGGGGCGGCTGGGCCTGCCCGGCAGAGAGATGCCATTGTGCCTTGGTGGGGCCCCAGGCCTTCCCTTACCCCCAGGACAGCCCCAAACCACAGGCCACGTCCTGTTTCTCAGAAATACTGACATTTCCCAGAGCCCAGGGTTCGTGGAGGGACAGGGGGAGGTGGCTTCATAGCTGCTGGAGGAGGAGGAAGAAGCCTCCCCAGGAAACCCGGAGGGCAGGTTTGGCATCGTAATAGGAAGATCAGGTTTGGGGGTGAGGAAGCCACCTGGGGAGGTAGAGGCTCTGAGCCCAGGTTGGTTGCACCTGCCCCAGCCCAGGACCTGGCCCCTTCCGTGTTCTAGGACCCATCGCGGTACATACAGAATCGCAGACCTTTGCTGGAATCCAACCCCTCCAATTACCAGTGTGTGATCTTGATTGGGTCACTTCCTCTCCCTGTGCCTCAGTTTCCTCATTTCTTAGTGTGGTGGACAGTCCCCACCTCACAGGGTTGTCCTAGGGATCGGATGAGACAACAGACTTGAACGTGCCTTGTTAACTAATGACCAGCCTGTGGGAGGGGATGCCACTATTTCTTCCAGAGCCCCACGTGTGCCTCCCGGCCACCAAGTAGGACTCCCTCCTGCTGGAGTCTCGGGGAGCCCCGTGAGTGGAAAACCTGGGCAGCCCTGGGAGACCACCCCTTCCTTCTCCCTTATCACACTCATGGGGAGACCAGTGGGGTTACCTAGTGAGTTAGTGGCTGAGGAAGAATGGATTTTAACTTGTCCTTAAACCTCCCCTCTTCCGTCCTCACTCCTGTGTTCTTCTGCTTCCCTGTTCTGTGAGGTCTTCTCATCACTGAGACTTGCTAACATCTCTCCTGTCTGAAAAACCCTCTTCTTCCATCCATGTCCACCGCCAGCCACTCCCTGCCTCTCCCCGCTCCTTTACCACCATAGTTCTCCAAAGACTTATCTGTTTCCTCACCCCCCTGACACCGCCTCTGCCCCCCAAAACCTGTGGGGGGCCCTATGTTCTTGGACCCTTTCTGGGCCCTGTGTTACTGGACTCTCAGCCACCATACCCTCCTGGCTTCTCTCTTTCCTCCACGGAAATTCCTTTGCTGAGGCTCTGGGGTTCACTCTACAGTCTCTCCCAAGCCAGTGCCACCCATCTCCTGGCTTCATTACTACCTGTAGGCCAACAGCCCCCAAACCCCTGTCTCTGACCCGGCCTTCTCCCCACACCCATAATGTACCCCGAGAGTCAGGGGTATCTTCTGAGACCCAACGTGTGCTCAGCTGAAACTTCTGGGTTCTCTCTGCAGTAACCACGTGAGACATAGCTACACACTACCCTCCTCGCTTTCCCTCAGCCCTGTGTGCGGTCCGTCATCAGTGCTGCCTTCCCTTCCAGCCCCATCGCTTCTCTCCTGCCCCCGACCGTTGTCACACGCCGCCACGCCGTTCTTCACCAGCAGGCAGAGCCAGCTTGCTAACCCACAGATCTGACCAAAGCACTGAAACCCTTCCAGGGCTCCCGGGTGCCCTCAGGATGAGGCCAGAGCCTCTCAGCCGGGCATTCAGCCTCACCTCCCTTCGCTCTTTGCCTCAAATCATACTGTCCAGCCACAGTGAGCTGTTTGTGATTCCCCCTAGAACACGCTCTTTTTCATCTCCCATGTACTGTCTCTCCTGTACCATCTCCGTCCCCCTGCCCCCCTTCCCTCCGCCTTTTCTTTTCTTTTCTTTTCTTTTCTTTTCTTTTCTTTTCTTTTCTTTTCTTTAAGATTTTATTTATTTATGTGACAGAGAAACAGCCAGCGAGAGAGGGAACACAGCAGGGGGAGTGGGAGAGGAAGAAGCAGGCTCCCAGCGGAGGAGCCTGATGTGGGGCTCGATCCCGGAATGCGGGGATCATGCCCTGAGCCGAAGGCAGACGCTTAACGGCTGCGCTGCTCAGGCGCCCCTCCGCCTTTTCTTCTAATCGTCCTCATCCTTCAGAGCCTGCTGAAGTGTCCCCCGTCTGGGCAGGCCTGTGCTCACCATGGCCCTGCTGTTGCAGCCCTTAGCACTCATGGCACTGTGATGCCCCTTCTTCTCTGGACTTCTGCTCCCTAAGTATAGGCAGAGCCGTACTGGTTCCTTACGCTGTGTTGGTCATCTAGCATAGGCCTGTCCCCGAGCAGCTGAGAAAGTGTTTTATGAATGAATACATGAAAGGGGAAGATGAGTCAGAGAGGTGTAAACCCATGGGAAAGCTGTGAGAGGTTCCCACGGAAAGCCTCATGTGTACATACTCAGAAACGTCTGGACCAAAGGGAGGAGGTGCTGATATGCTGAACGTGCCTCCCATGGTGGAAAAGGTTCAGGGTGAACATCACAGGCTTCAGATAAGCCCATCAAAGAGACCAGGAAGGCAGTTGGCCCGAGACACCAGGAAAAGTATACAGGGAAGTCCATTCCCATCCTGAGGCCTCAGCGCCACCTCTCATTGCAGAGTCCTGCCTGCAACCCCATTCTCCAGCAGAGGGGAGGGCCGTTGTGCAGGGGCAGGGCTGGGGGTGTCCAGGAAAGCTTTATGGAGAAGGCCCATCTGAGCTTAAGTTGAAGGATGACCAGAGTTCCCCATGTGAATGGCTGAACATTCAGATTCCCGTGCTTTAAATATGAGATGCTCAGAATTCCTCCCCCGAGTTCCAGCTTAACCCTACGTGGTGAGCAAGCAAGGCTGGAGGGCTGTGTCTTCTCTCTCAGCGACAGGTAGAAGCTGTGCAGAGCTAATGTCTTCTGACTCAGGGGAGGAGGGGGACATCCCAGCCGTGTTCCTCAAACCCCAGCCTCTCAAACCAGGCCCCTGGGAGGTGGTGGAGGGAGTTCGGGGAGAGCGGCACTCGTCCCTGCCCAGGGAGGGCGGCGTTGGTAGGCGGCTTTGCAGACATCCCAGACCTCAGACACCCAGGTACAGAGACCAAGGCTCAGGGGACAATAGAGCCCTCTAAGTGGCTGCAGGTGGCCTTAGGCCATCTCACACTGCTTCTCCACAGCTTCCAATCCAGCTTGGGGTGGAGGGCAGTGCTGTGTGGAGGGGAAGCATGGGTCTGGGAGGCGGTGGGCCTGAGTTCTAGTCCTGGCCTCCCTAGCTGTCACTGTGAGGCTTTAGGGAAGACATTGGCCCATCCTGATCCTCTGTTTCCTCTTCTCTCAAGTCGGGGTAATTCCTACAGTGTTCATCTTAAGTGGAATCGTGAGCACTAAAACATCTTTGAAATTGCAACTAATTGAACGTGTAGGCAGGATAAATTATTAATGTTGTCTTTAATTGTAACTGTTAGGCTCTCTTCCCAGATTGTGGTGCTGGGGTTGGCGACGTGACTGCCAAGTCTTGGAAATCCTTGGAGGTGAGACTCTTTGGGCTTATACCGGCAGACCGGGGGAGGAGTGCTAGCCCGGAGCCAGAGACCTGGCGCCCGCTCTGCCTCTGCTACTGCCCTGCCCCGTGGCTCCGGGCAAAGGACTGCTCCTCGGGTTCCTCATTGTAGAGCGTGGCTGACAGCTGTAAGGATCCCTGGAAGATTCACTGGGGAAAGTGCTTTGAGGCTCCCTTTCCCCCTCCACTAGCTAACTGGAGTTAGTCCCTTTCCTAGGCTCAGTGCCAATGAGCTCCAGGAGGGGGGCACCCATAAAAGCAGGAGGAGCCATAGCTGGGGGCCAGGGATGGAAGCAGTACAGAGGCCGGAGGCAGACAAGGGCCTGGGCGGGGAGGCTGGGGGAACCAGCTCTGGCTCTGGTAACAATTCACCACGAGGACATGGACCAGCCTCTGCCCCTGCTCCATCTCAGTCTCTAACCCTGTAAAATGGGCATAACCAGGCCTGCCTTGCAGTCCCTGTGGGAACACACGGAGACCAGACATGAACTGAGCAGGCAGGGTTGAGGGGTAATGCAACTTATCATTTATTAATATATAACAACAAAAAAGATAAAGCTCATATCTGCAACTGTTTAGGTCTTTGTTATAAGGTCTTGGTTGCTTTGTCTGGACTGGCTGTGACCTTCAGCTCCGGGGTCTGGGCTAGGAAAACGTTCCAGTGACCTGCAGAGAGGAAAGCAGAAGAGGGGTGTGGGGGTGGGGGTCGGGGGTCGGGTGTGCACGTGTGTGCCCCTGTGCATGCGTGTGCACGAGAGAGGCAGAGTGACTGGGGTGGGAAAAACTTAGGACAAGAAGGGCGGTGAGAGCCTGGGTTTGGAGTCCACAGGAGGAAGGAGATGGGTATCTCCATCATAACCCCCTAGCCCGAGCAGTTCTAGCACATGACCCCACCTTCAACCGACCAGCATTTGGGGTTGGGCTGGTTTCCTAACACCTGTTGGTGACATGCCCATCTGTGACTTCCTCTCCCCCACCTGAAGCCCCACCTGGGTCCATCTGCCTCCGTATAGTGTAGAGCAAATTAAGGGGCATCAGAAGGAAAGTGTTTAGGAGGGTTTCAATAGGAAATGTTCCAGTAGAGAGGGGGTAGGCAGCATCAGGGTTTGGGGGCTCAGGCTTCCCTCCTCTACAGCCCTGTCTCCCCCACTCCCAGGACCAAATCCAGATGGTTCTGCTTCACCTTCCCGCTCCCAAGCGCCCTGAGTTGAGAAATCTCTGGCCCAGACGCCCACTGGATTCCTGTGCCGGGAACTGACGTCTGTGGCTGACAACCACCCTGCCCCCCTCCCAGCACCAGCAGCCTGGAACTCCCCGCGAGGCCCTGGCCTCTGGCCCGGCTCTCTTCCCAGGCCCCATTTCTCAGCCTAACGTCCCACCTTCATGGGTGCCGGTGAGTAGCCGGAAGTTCTGTGCCTCTTTCTGGAAGTCTTGCTTCCTGACTTTCTTGATCTGAATCAAGTGGAAGATTCCTGAGGGCAGAGGCAAGGGCATGAGCAGGGAAGGTGGGGCCATGCAATCAGTGGAACAGGGTAACTTAGACACAGATGGGACCTAGTCACCCCTCCCCTCCCCTATTCCGACCAGACACCAAATCCTGTGGACTAAATTTCCTCAGTATTTTGAACCTATCCTTCCATCTCCACTGCCACTCTCCCCATTCGGGGCCCATCACATCTTCCCTGGGTCCCTGCACTAGACTTCTGACCCCTCTTACTCCCTGCCCAAGCTGTGATCCTAACTGCAATCATTTGAAACTATACATTACCTACCATTCCCTTTCCCTGACCTCTCATCGCCTCTCTGCAGGCCGTCCACCTGTCACCCTCAGCATTCTGCTCTCGCACTGCTCACCTGTCCACAATGCGGGGTGGGGGGGAGGTGGGAGGCCCATATGGGCTGGTCATGCTTTTTTCTGGACATAGAGTGTGTGAAAGATATCAATAGGTGTGCTTATCAGACTCCAAAGAACGTCAAGTGTCAGAGCGGTAGCCCCCTTTCAGCACTAGGCTCTGTTTACCCAACCCCTGAGCGGCCTTGCTGTCCCCCGAGGGGCCCAAGCCTTTACATAGGCCACCCCCTCTGCTGCAACTCCTTCTCCTATTGGCTTCTGTTTGTCCTGTTACCACCAGATGAACTCCTACGCATCCTCTAAGCTTCAGCTGGGAAGTCTTCCTAGATCTCCCCTTCCTTGATCTCCCCCAGCTCTTAGCTTCTGTTGGTCATTGTACCTATTTCTAATGCGCTATCATTGTGTCTGTTCTTGCCTCCCCTGGTTACTCCTGCAGGGTTTTCCTCTCTGGCTCCCTTGAGCCTGGCCCACATTAGTCATGTAGGATGAATGAATGAATGAATGAATGAATGAATGATCCCTTGATGAATGGATGGGTAAGGAAACATATGTGTACCCAATCTAGCCCACACCCTAAAGGGAACGAGGTATTAGCTGGATCTCCTGATGTTTGCGTCCCATTGAGAGCTGGCCACAGGCACCACACATGGCACTGAGGCCCCAAGCACATGGGCTGTGAAGTTGCACCAGCTGTGGCCACCAGGGTCTGTGGCCAGAAAGAACAGATGTGACAGCAAGGCCTCTGCTAGGCTGGCACAGCCCTCAAGAAAACTAAGAATTGGCCTTGCTTACGGAAATCTGGGTAGGATCCCACTGAGGAGAACGGTCAGCACTAAGGTCCAGGAGGCTGGGAATGTCCAGCATTGTTCTCAGGACCCCCAGTTCAGATGCCAAGGATTGGGATATAGGGGAGACTCACTCCAAAGGCCCAGGCTACATCACAAGCCTGAGATGGCGATGGGCCGTTCCGCCCCGGCCCGCTGCTGCACACACCCCAGAACACAAACTGGAGAGGAGGTGACAGGGATGAGGGGGGTCTTCGCACTGTAGCCTGTAAAGCATGCTCGTAAGAACTGAGGTCTTGGACCTGGAATCAAGAGCTAACCTGAGCAGCATGGCCATGCCTTTGGGGGGTGCGCCAGGTCTGAGGACAGCTGGGCTCTCTGAACCCCCAGGACAGAGACGGTACCGGCAGGTGAGGTGAGGTGAGGTGAGGTGAGGTGAGGCTCAGTGTAAAAACAAGCCCTTTCTAGGTGGAGCCATCCACTGGAGGTGGGGCGGGGGCATGTGGAGTCAGGGAGCCTCCCGTCCGGGAGGCTCTAAGGTGCTTCCTTCCTAGACAGAGGCTGGAATCAGGACCCCTGAGGTCCCTTCTACTCTGAAACTCCAGAATCGAAATGGCTTTTAACAATAAGCCACCCGGACTCTGGGGCCTGAGTCCGGTGTCGGTGTCTCCGGGCCAGTGTCTGCCCTTCCTCCTCCCGCCCCTGAGGCCTGCTGATTCCACTCCTCTGGGTGAAGAATCAGGGTTTGCCGCTGATAGTCAGACCTCGGGAGTGTTTGCTTTGACCCCCACAGTGTGGGGCAGGGAGGTGACAGAGAGGCTGGTGAGGCACTCAGGCCGCCCAGGGGGTCAGGAGATGGGGAGGGGCTGGCACCGTGAAGTTGAAGAGTCCCCACCACCTGCTGCTTTTCTGCTGGGCCTGGTGGTCATGACATTGGCCTTGGGCTACAGTGCTCCAGTCTGCGCCATTCTGGACACACCTTGGCCTTCCTCAGGCACCTCTCTGAAAACATTAGGTCACCTCCCTGGAGGCGGTGCTGGGGAGAGTCAGACCTGGGTTTGAATCTTTGCTTGACTGCTAAAACCGTGTGACGTTGAGCAAGTCATTTTACCTCTCGGACTCAGTGTTATCTGCAAGACAGTGCATGAATCCATATCCCTCATGTTTCTTATGGGGATGAAATGAAGCACATTAGCATAGGGCCTCCTACACTCCAGTCACAGGGCAGAGCACAGCACATGGAAGCGGAGGCTCTGGCCCGTCTGCGGCTATCACTGCCACCCTTGCCTGCAAAGTGCTCCTCTTGCCTTCCTAACACCTGTCCAGCTACAGGCTCCTCCTCCACGAAGCCTTCTAGCCTGACCAGCTCAGCTCCTGGGGAGCTCCTACTGCATCCCAGTCATTAAGCCCTGGGCTCCCAGGAACAGAGCCTGGGGCCTCTTACTCTCCATGGTCCCAGCACATGGTGGGGTCGGACGGAGGTCTGGACTAAACCAGCACCTGTCCAGGGACTGATGGGATCTCAAGGCACAAAACAAGAGAAGGGTTTGCTGGATCTACCTCCTCAGCTGTGGCAAAGCCCGCACCCAGTCGCTGCTTGCACACTCCTGTGAGTTGAGCTGGCTCCCTCCCTTCTTTGACAGAAAGGGTCTAGGTATGAGAAAGTGCTGCCTCTCGTCGGTGGAAACATGCTTCTCTGTAATTCTAACTGAGGGGGTGGGATGAACAGTCAGGGCTGTACCCATGTTATTTTATTTAATCCTCCAAAAACCCTCCTTCCCAATTAACAGAAGGAAAAGAATGAGGCCCAGAGAGGTCAAGTGATTGCCCAAGGCCACACAGCTAAGAATAGCAGAGCCGGGATTCAAACCCAGGTCTGTCTGATTCTCAAAGCCCCTGCTTGTTGTTCTGACCCTTGTAGTCACTCAGAACACAACCGCTCCCCCTGCCTGGGGCAGTCCTTCAGAGCCAGGAAGCCAATGGTCCTGTCCCCCTGAGTCTTCTCTTCTCCAGGCTGAACAGCTCCGCTTTCTTCGTCCATTCCTCCTAGGACAGGAGGCAGAGTAGAGCAGGGAAAGAGCCGCATCTGACGTCACAAGACATGGGCTCTAGCTCCCGTCCTCCACTTACTGGCCGTGTGGCCTTGGGCCAGGTACTTCACCTCTCTGAGCCTCAGTTTCCTCATCTGTAAAATGGGGATAATAATACCTAACTCTCAGGATTGTTGAGGATCAAACGAGATAATGAGTGTGAAGCACTTTGGAAACTCTAAAGTGCTCCACACATTGGTTATCATTATCATGACCATCATTATCATCCCCTCTTCCACCCCCGCCCACTCCAGCCAGACCCATCGGGAGAGAAAAGTGACCTTACAGCTGATTCACACTTGAAGGGTTTAGTCTGTTTTACTGTACCCAGGGGATCTATATTTGGCAAGAAGAACCAAAAAGCCCCACTCTCAGCAATCCCCTTCTCAATGACAACGCCTCTTGACCTTCAGCTGGTGATCTGAGCATCCCGGGGCATCCAGTGAGTTTCTCACAGAATGAGAAATAGGTTCTGACGTCAGCTTATCGGAGGGCTAGAATCCACCACGCAGAACAGGCTGAATGAGACTAGCCTCCAGGCCCTCCTGCTTTGAGGATGGTGTGAAGGCCCTTCTGCCCAAAAAGCTCTCCCCTCACAGAGGGCTGAAGTTCTACCAGTTCTACATGC